>NC_140352.1:11332553-12740053 GCF_963514085.1 Chelon labrosus
GTCATTCATTATTTCCAGGTTTGCTAAACCAAATACCAAATGCTCAGAGGTTTCGGTGATGCAGCCGAGACAGACAAGCAAGGATTCACGGTTTGATAATAACTGACCACCACCGTTAACGCAGACGTAATGCAATTCAGATTCATTGACCGCTCCAGCTGAGACAGCCGCAGCATTTCCTCGAGGCCCTCGGAGCTGTGTCGCTTCACAGCGGTAATCCGTATCAAACACACTCGGGGAAAATCAATCGCAAAACCACTGAAGCTGCTCTCAAGGAGACAGAGGCCTCTGTTTTCAGGGCTCAACTTCCCACATTCACTCTGGTCTAACAGCATGACAGTTTACATAACCACCTCCAGCATGCTAATGGAGGCCTTCTGCAGCTGCTCACAGGCCTCACACACACACACACAGAGACAGAAAGAGAGAAAGAGAGAGAAGAAGTAAGCTGAATCTTTAAAAGCCTCACTTTCAGTCTTTTCCGAGGTGATTATGTATGCACCACCTTGCACGCTCCACTAGCTCCACTAATTCAGCGCCGGACCTGCTCCTTTCACACGTTCTTTGACTTATTTCATTAATTTTCTCCTCTCGCCACAATCTCCGCCACGCTTTTTTTTTTTTCTCCACACGTTCTCCTCGAGCCTTTGTTTTCTTTTGTTCCATCTCTCGCGTGTCGTGTCCGGTCGCTCCGTTTTGTCCATCTGTGTCACGCAGTAGCATCTCGTAGCCCGGGCGCTGCTGCTCTCCGGTCGGTCGTACAGTATGGGCCCCGTCTCCGTGGCAACCCCACAGTAAAGAGCCTGTCAGTTTTGACAGCTCCTTTGAAATAAAAACCAGGCCCCTCCTCTCTCGAAACGCATTCAGCATCATTGTATTCTCAAGCATCGTTGAACGCCACACAAGCCTCTGCCCCTACTTGTATGCTTTCGTTACCGATATAAAATTATGTTAAAATGGTATCAAGCCAAACTAGAAAGAGTTGAGAAGCTTTCAGATATTGGGTTTACTCTCTTTTTAATCATTAATGCACAAAGTAATTCAACCAAAAAGGAAGAGACAACAACAATGTAATCCCAAAATAATAAATTGCATTAAAACCAATGCTATTTCTCGAACTGCTGTTTTAGTTTACGCCGAACCTGACCCCGCTGCTCGTGACCGATGGCATGGGAGCAGCACGGAAGTCTAATGGCTTTTGATTTAGGTTACCTTTGTATTTAGACGGATTAACCGAACGTGGATTACAGACGCACAAAATACACTGTTCGCATCCCAAGCAAACGGAGCACAAAACAACAACAACAGCGCACTCCTGGCCCGCGTGCCGCTGTCACACTCTCACGTGGCACTGGCTTGGCTCCTTGAGTGTACAGATCAAGAGGCCACAGCTGGTGGCTTGCGGTGCCCTCATTTTTTTTTTTTTTTTTTTTTTACGCCCACAGCGCTGCAGAAGATCAAACGGCATTTAACGTGGCACTGGAAACGCGGCCTTTGTCTGCACGTGCGTCGTGCCCAGCGGCCATGGGAAAGTTTTTAGGGTGGACTCAAGTCTCGCCTTCGCTGATAGAATTAACACTTTCGCTTCCAGCTGGAGGATTTTCCCCCCTCTCCTTCGAGACAATGATCCCGCACGGGGCAGACAGACTAATTGGGATCCTGCACAATGCAACCTCTGACCCAGCCTCATCTTAGCATGCAGAGCGGCAGACGAACTCCTGTAACAGTGAGGTGGCTATCTTTGGAAGACAAACATTGGGATTAAAGGCAGGGTGGTGGTGATGGGGTGGGGGGTGGGCAGAGCTGGAGAAGGACGCTGTTCCAGTTGTGGCAGATAGTAGGTCAGAGGAGCTAACAGATGGCCAGGAAACTCCCTTCCTCCCTCCCTCTCTCTCTCTCTCTCTCTCTGCTACCAGGCGCCTGGGATGTCCTACAAAAGCTCTGTGGGCAACTAGCTCGAGCCACTCACCCAGCCAACAGATTGTGTTTGTTTCTGCAAAGAGCACCCACTTGGGATTGTAAAGAGTATTAAAAGCAGCCAGTAAGTGACAACTACCATTTTACGACGCAGTTGCGGAGACAGAGCGAGAGATGGCTAAATGATAGAGCTGCTCCGGAGGCCTCTGCTCTGCTACGGCGTGGCTCCGTCGCTGATGGCCCTCTGGCTACACTGTGATTGGGTAACACTGTGGTGTTAACTAGCAAGTCCGTCCGTTACCCCCACCCACCGCCCACCCCTGCTGCCCACAGCAGCGTGTCAACTGCTGTGTTTCCCTCCCTCTTGACTCCAAAAACAGGTCTAATTTTGGATTCAGCCAATTGGATGTGTGGAGGTGGTGCCATTGGTTTCTCACAACAGAAATAGAGTTTTCCACCCTCTCTGGATTCTGCAGCAACCAACTTTCCATCATTTGTATTAGTCATTCTACTCCTTCTATTATTTCAACTGGCTCCTGGCATGTGAGATCACCGGCTACTCTCAATAAGTGCCTTCAATGCCCATGTGCATTATGTCGATTATTACCATGTGATATTTGAGAAATAGCTGCTCCTACCTTGGGGTCCTCATTTTTCTCTGTGTGCTGTGATTAATCCAACACTGTTTGGGGTCAGGAGGCATGTACGGCGGTTAATTAAGCTGTCGAGCGTGCCGCGCTTTCCCCAACCTCCGCGGGGTTAGACAAGTGGCAGGTAATCGCAGTCTAAATCCTCCAAAAATTGGGGGTTAATCCAGATCCCAGATGTGCGACACGCAGGCAGGGTAAAAAAAAAAAAAAGAAGAAGTGGCCTTGCCTGCCATTACGTCGGGCCAATAAAAGGGATATGGTGGGTTCGTCATAGTAACGGATGCATGACACCAAAGCCTGTCAGTTTTGGCAGGACAGTCTTTGGTCGTCAGTCATGTTTAGGCTTAGCGGTGACCCCGGGGGAAAGACGCTGCTGCCTGAGAATAAGGTCAGCCAGGATTGAATAGCACTACAGGGTGATACAACAATGAGGTTCGTCACGGTTTTTGCCTTACATATTAACATATACAAAACGTATGCATTATCTTCTTCTGTTATTTGTTATCTGCATAATTCATTTATTATAGTTTTTAATATGGCACCTTATACTAGATTTACATGCTATACAGCTTTGTGCTTAAGCACACAGAGATTATAAAATAAATACTGTATTTTATTCTGCATACTTAATTTCATACACGTCCTCATTCTCTCTACCTCTCTCTGAGCTGCTGTGATTTTAGAGCAGGCTGTAATGTCCCCGTACAGTATGTCTTACTGTGAACAAATCCCATTTAGAACCAACAATGAGCTGATATTCAAAGCCGTACGCAATTTATTCCTCTCTTGTTGTCCAATAGCTTCTAAAAGCACACTTATAAGTGGTGCCATTAAAATGGGTGACATGTACGCGACATGAAATAGTGGCTGTATTAAATGCCACACAACAATGTGGACAATGAAGTCTAGAAAGTCAGACTTAAAGAATAGACGGCTGGCTGCGACGTTACCTCAAGTCACCTGGGTCTAGATCGACTACAACCAACAGCCAGACGGCACATACCGCACGTTCTGCAGCTAGAAACCGTCGCACAGAACTGGTCTTTCCTGACTCACATCAGTTGGTGCAGAGTTTATGAATTCTAAATGTTCGTGTCGTCGTAAATAAAAATGCATATTTTAAGTCGGATTGGATGTAGATCAAGAGTTTGTCTTCTCAAGCTTACTTCTAAGTGATTCTCTCTGACCGACACGCTCTGCAGTAGCTTAAGCAATCGACTGAAATGCCGCCATCATATGTCCAACTAGGAGACACACCGCCAAAATAGGGTCACAGACATTCACAGACAGCATGACACTGGCCAACGGCCGACCATTGACTCCAATAATCGCCCTTATTCTTCATCAATAAAGCGTAAACTTAATCATTAGGATCTAAAGAAGCTGAATATAAATCTTCGCCGGTTCATCCGGTGCAGTTGCAGCGGGCGCCGATCACTCGAGCCAGTGTTATTCATTCTGACAAGGCGATGGCAGGTTGGACAGGACAAAACAGCACTCAGACATCATGAGCGAGAGACGTTGCATAATGTGGCTTGTCGCAGCAACCTGAGCGAGTGGGCACATCGCATATAAACGCTTGCAACCCACCACCACCACCACAGCACGGCTGAGAAGTGGGGCAGCGTGACCTTGTTGATTATCTGTCTGGTCTCCCACCCCCTACCCTTGCTGTGAGTAATGCACTGTATGAAATACTGCAAGCCTGCTGCTGAGTCTAAGTAATAGACAGTTTGAGGGTACTTTGACATATGGTGATGTATTACCGCTCCCTGGGCGATACCTCTGCGGCTGACCCGTGTGGCGAACAGAATCAGCCAAAAGGTGGCATTTCAACCTTCCCCTCCTTCCGTGCTTGCCAAAATTCAACACCTTCGGTTTATTACAATAGAAGATACAGTCATTGTTTGTGCTAATGATACGTTGTGAAAGCAAATCATAGGTGTTGTTTGAGCAGGCTGGCGGGAGCGCGGTTCAGGGTCGTGTAGGCGGCCGAAACCCACGAGTATGAGTGAGTGTGTGTGACGGTGGAAAAGGGGGGCATAGAGAGTGTAAGAGTAGGCAAGGTGATGAGCGAGCAAGGTGATGCATGAAAAATAAATCTGATTATATCTGGTTTGGATGGAACAGAACAAATCCAGGACAGATTATCTGTTCTTTCTTTTTTTTTTTTAAACGAAAACCTCAAATGAATAATTGAAAAGGCATAAACTACACTACACTGATAACGAGTGATACAAGAACGAAGCCAAAACAATCAAGCTGAACAAATAAACAAGACACGAGACGCGGCTTCCTGTGTTCGCGAAGGAGGGCGGCCCTGAAAGGCGAGGCGAGGCGAGTCTGTGACGATAACAATGCTGCTATTTTTACTAACAGTAGCAGACTGGTGACAAAGAGCGAAAAAAAGGGAGGAAAGAAGGAGCGAGGGAAAGAGTGTCAGGAGGAGCAAACAAAGAGCCGAGTGTGAACGCTACCCCGAGCAGAACTGCTATTTTTTTTTTTTACCAGTTTGAGAGGGCAGTAAGACAGACAGACACACAGACGGACAGAGAGGAGCGTTCAGGGACAAAGAAAGACACGCGCCCAGGCGTCCAACCCGCCGTCAACACAAGGAGGCCTAATTGTGCTGAACTGTTGCACAGTGGGGGGAAATATGTCCCTAAAAATGGACACTTCCTGTTTGGAAGAGAAGCCAAAGGACAGCGTTATACAGTGGCATGACATTTGAGCTGCATAAGAATGCCCCTCCCATTTGACCTCACGCCTCCCCCCCCCTCCACTCGTTTTTACTCTCATCCACCCCTGCATCAATCTCCATAACAAAAGGCCACAGTGATACAGTGTGAAAGGGCTCACTAGGAGGTTATTCTCCAGCGTCGGATGCAGGGTCACAACCAAATTCTGCTTTTCATCAAAGCCGATGAGTTATGGCTATTTATCACCCCGCGCACAATGCTTCCTCCTGCTATCCACCTTTAATCTCACAAGGGTAATAGAAGAGGTCTTTTTTTTATGTATCACAATTGCATGATAGGGATTCAAAGCTCACGCACGGTTTATTTGGGGTTTATGGGATTGTTTTGGCTCTTTATATTAGAGATTAAGACGTCAGCATGAGTAAAACTAGCTCACACGTACATGCACATTGCCCCTCAAAAATTAAAACGTAGCATTTTCATTTGTAGACGTCGCTTGCTACAGGTATTAAGAGTTTTTACTTAAAGACTGTCATTTATATTCTTACAGTTAAATCATTTAGTGTATCCTTGAGACCTGAGAAATATGTTGACTGCCTTTCTTTCTAAATAAAAACATCTGCAAAGCTGTCTTTTTAAACACTTTGTAACCTATTTTTTTTTTTTCCATCACTCAGTAATCTTCTTCTCTGTGTTTTTTTCAGTAACTGGAAATGAAAGTATTAAACAAACTATGTAAAAGGGTAATTGTACCACATAGGAAACGAAAAGTCTGACATTTCAGCTACTCAACCATAACCTGGTCCTCCTCCAGAAGTGGAATTTGTTGCTCTCGCTCTCTATGATAAACGTTGCTCTTTATACAAATGGAAATGACACCTATTCTGTCACCTATGTATGATGACGTAGGGCCCGTCCACACGGAGACGCCTTTTGGTCTAAACGCAGGTGTTTTCCATCGTTTTGGCCGATCGTCCGCACAAGTCCTGTAAACGCATTGCCCTAAAACGCACATTTCTGAAACCTGGTCCCAGGGTGGAAAAATTCGCAAACGGACGGCGAAAAACGCATGCGGGCGTTTCGACTGATGTCATCGCCACACCCCTCGAGCTTAGCCTTCCACCTCTTATAAGCTCGCGAGACGTCTCGTAACAACATCAACAACAATGGCGGACTACATGCTCGTGTTCCTGCTGGAGAAGATATTGAGCCTATTAGGGTTACCAGGGCAAAATATCATTTCTCCTTGAGTTTGGTTTCTTCTAAAGCCGATTTGTAAGCAGCGCTCAAGCTTTATGCGCATGCTCCGCCTCTTCCTCTCTCCGTTTTTGGTGAATTTCTGAAACTGACCTGGAATATGAAGTAGCGTTTTCAGTCGTGTTGAAACGGATCCGTGTGGACGCAGATATTCTTGAAACGATGCCAGGGAAAACGGAGGGGGGAAAAGATCGTTTTCGTACGTGTGGACGAGGCCGTAGTGTGTGACAGCTATAATAAGTGGCTCATTAAAACTCCACAGCACCTCTGGTGGCCAAAAACTCCCCGGGCCGCCTTTAATTTCAGTGATGTTTACCATTTCACATTGTCAAACGTATCGTTAAAGATCCTGACTGATTTATTTTCGGTGAGATATTTCTGTTTAAGTGTTGGAGAATGTGCTTTCATCATATTCGTCATATTTTCACGCACTAGGGCTTTGACTCCGAACTTCGTTATTCGAATATAATTCGATTATTTTAAAAATTGAAGATATTCGAACGAATTTTAGGGATCTCTTAATATTCGAACCTGTATGGGAATTATTTTTTGTAAATGTGTTTGCTTGTAAACGTTGTTTTCAATTCAGATTCCGAGTTTTTTTTTTTTTAACGCCTGGTGAAGTAAAATCGCGAGCTCATTAGCAAGGCTATTGTTGGTCATCTGGGCTCCTGTAGGTAACGTTAGCATGCTGGTTCACGCTTATTTTGTAGCCTATACTAAAACAATGGCCGCGCCAACAACAAGCAAGAGTCTGACTTTTGGGTGAAATGATTTTTGGGCAAAAGTCAAAGCCCTACCTGGGACCCGGTTTCAGAAAAGTGCGTTTTAGGGCAATGCGTTTACAGGATTCGTGTGGACGATCGGCCAAAACGATGCAAAACATCTGCGTTTAGACGAAAACGCGTCTCCGTGTGGACGGCCTCTTAGTAAGTGGCTCATTAAAACTCCACAGCACCTCTGGTGGCCAAAAACTCCCCAGGCTGCCTTTAATTTCAGTGACGTTTACCATTTCACATTGTCAGACGTATCGTTAAAGATCCCGACTGATTCATTTTCGATGAGATATTTCTGTTTAAGCGTTGGAAAATGTGCTTTCATCACATTCGTCATATTTTCACGCACCAATCAGAATTCAGCAATGAGTTGTTGGAAAAGCAGAAGTTAAAATGTTGATTCTGTGTAATCTCAGCTAAGATAGAGAAGGCATTAAAGGAATAGTTCAACATTTTAGGGAGTGGTGATAATTAGTTTACCTTTGAATGAAGGTTGAGGAAGTTGAACGTGCCTGCTCATTGTTAGCTTAGATAAATTCTCTGCAAGAATGAAAATAAGCACATTCCCCATGATGTAAAGTTATTCCTTTAAAGTGTACTGCTGCATTATAGTCACAACTCTTTCATAGCCAAATCAGAGAGGTTGCCGTCACAAGCGTTTACATTCAGTAGAAACATAGGCCTATTTGATCGAATGATGAAACATCAAGCTATAGTCAGAAATCACTGCTGAAAGATGTGGAGCAATGAGAAGAGAACAAGAGCAACTTCTTGACTTGACTAGTCATGATATGGGACAGGAGCGCTTAGTCACTGAAATGGCTTTCTGTGAGTGGGAATGTGCGTGAGAGCCTGTGCAAGCCTCAGACCTCAAGGCAGATCAGAGCAGCAAAGCTGAGCTTCGGGGGAATCGGATGCTCTTGTCCGGATCATTGCACCATCCCCAGACACAGAGAGACACTTCAAATCAACTCCTCCTCCTCCTCCTCCTCCTCCTCCTCTTTCTCGTCTGTCCTTTTCTCTCGTCTCACTGGTCCAAGAGGAGATCACAGTCTTTTTTCCCCCTCACACTTCCTCTGTCTTTCTCACACACAAACGCAAAAACACTCCATTCCTCGCCCAGATCCCACACCCTGTCCGCTGACCTTTCATGTTCCAAGGCAGCAGTACCCACGTCTCTAAAGACAGAGATAATTATCCAGGTCCTTTTGTTCCTCCTCCCCCCCCCCAAACAATTATTTACAGAAGCTGTTCAGATAAGTATCTACATCGTGGCTCTTTTGGGGGCCCGCGTCAGCTGCACAGTAGGAATGCAGGATCTTCTATTAGCAGCTGGCTACCGTGGAGGGAGGGTGTTGTGTATAGTGTGCAAAGCCCAGTGTTGAAACAGGGTAAAAATCAAAATGTCAGCATCAGTCTGACACTGCTGGGTTGAGCGAGTTCATTAAAAGAGCTGACGGTGGCGACGGCTGTGACGGCAACGCAGCAGATAAGCTTTGAGGTCAAGTTCAACGAGCCTCTAAACACACACAGGATGAAAAACATCTCACACAATGTACAACTCAGAGCCCAATATAAGTCTAATTGAACATGGCTCTGGGTGTAGAGTCTGAAAGATGTCCTATCTATAATAATCTATTAATACTCTGCATATCTGCTCACCTTGATGGGGTCTGTGCTGAAGCGAATCTTCCTCGAAGGGGGCGGGTCCTCTTCCGTGGGCAACCCGGAAATCTCCACGCAGCTGGACTCTGGCTCGTAGCGGTCATCTTCCTCCTCTTCCTCCTCGTCCTTCTGGCTTCCTCCGAAGTCCTCCCCCACCGCGCTGTAGGTACTGATATCCACAGAGTCTCGGCCCGACTGGTCGTCTCTGAGCGTCCTGTCCTCCTCCTCCTCCTCCTCCTCGCCGTCCGGCCTGAACACCTCACCGCTCCTTGCAGAGCTTTGCTTCTCACCAGCGGCTTCCCCATTCTCCACGGAGATGCGGATGTCACCTTGCAGGCTTGTGCTGCCGGCCTCCTCGGCTTTGGCTTCAACGCCCGCGTCTGAAAATGTCTTTTCTCTCTGTTCGTTGGGCTCTCCTACGTTGCCGGAAAGTTCAGTAGTCAGGGTACACTGGCCAACATTCTGCCCCCCATTAATGCTTTCAGATGGAGAAGTCCCCCTTCCCCTGGAGACTCTTGGAGACGCATCTTGACCCTTCTGATTGCTTAGCTCTTCCTCTTGGTTGCCTAATGCAAAGGCACTGACCCTCTTTGTGATAATCTTGGAGTTTAACACACCCACCTTGGCACTGACCCCTCTGGAAGGGAGCGGTGGTGTAGAGGAGAGGCGGTGGAGGTTGTTCCGGAGCTCGGCTGCCCGTTCAAACACAGCACTGAGCTGGCTGACCGTAGGGGACACCGCTTCGCTGGTGTCCAGGCTGTCCAGGGACTCGGTGCTGCCATTAAAACGAGCCACCACGTCCAGCCTGCTATCCTGGAAGCCTGAGGCCTTGTCTGTCTTCAGCAGGACCCTGGTGGTGGCCAGCTTCTCCTGCTGCTGCCTCTCCTGCTGCTGCTCGAAGATGCGGCGGGTCTCCTGCAGCTTGGAGTAGCTGGGCGACGAGGCCCGCTGGTGCCCGTTCTCCGGCTTGGTGTCAAACTTGCTGACGCGCTCGGACACGGTGGAACCGAGCTTCAGCAGCGCGCTGTGGTCCACGTTTTCGTTCAGGCTGCCGGCTCTGGGGAGGGAGAGGCGCACGGATTTGTCGGCGTTCCTGGCGAATTCCTCCCCCTCCGCATCGGCCGGGGATGTGGTCTGCATCTGCTGGAACATGTTCTTGATACGGTGCACGTTGGAGCCGTACCTTCGCCCCCGGGGGCCCTCCTGCATGTCCCCATTCGCGGCATTGTCTTTGACGGGCTTCAGGGCCTGCATCCCCGCCTCGTACGCGTTTCTGTGCGGGGATGGGCTCCTGAGCGTGGAGCCAGAGCCGGTGCTCTTGGATGTGGATTCGGTCTTCATCATGGTCAGTCAAGCGGCGCAACGGATGCTCAGCGATGTCGGCATGTCTCTCCTTTCTCGACTCCCGCTGGCAAATCTTGTGTTTACCCGCCAGCCGCCGATCCGAGCGAGGTGGCGCCCAGACTAGCCCGGCAGATGGAGAGAAACAAAAACAACAGATCGCATTAAAGGCCTGCCTGCATCCGCTGCAACACTCGTCTAGTGCAACGGAGAAAGTGAGCACGATGCATCTGTCATTAGCTCGCTTGCAGTTGCAACAATGCAAACCTAACCTTCCGAGATAATTGCATCAGACCGGTCAATGAAAAAAATATATATATATTTGCACAGGAAAATGGAACAGTAACGGGTCGCGGATTTACCGCAGCTGACGACAGATTGCTTACGTTTAATCCCTTTTTAGAGGCAGCATCATTTTGATCTCTTCATTCTGTGAGCTGCAGATTTCTGGTCCTCTGGAGCGGCAGACTGCTGCTGCATGGAGGAGGGAGCAGCTGGGTCATAGCGCCCGTCGCCACCGCCTGCTCCTGTGGGCAATTACAGTCACAATTTATCATGTTTAGCACCGGTGCTCTAACCAGTGGGCAAGTGTATACACGAATAGTGATTGCCAAAAAGAGGAAATCTGCTTGTACATACCCCCAGGAGGCATCTAGACACTAGATATAGGCATGTAATACATACCCCAAGGTGCTATATAGTAATACACATGTGCAGAAATCTGAATAATGTGATAAGAAATCCCAATAAGAAATAAATCAACTGTCAAACAAGTTTATAAAGATACACCAGTGTGAAAATAAAGTGTGAAAACCACTTCCGTATTTTTTTTAGTTTCCTAAAATTAATAAAATGTCACATGATGTAACAAATGATGCCAAAAAAAAAAACCTAATGTCACAAAAAATACAAAAATAAAAGTAAAGTCCTAATTTCATGACTACAATCTCACACAATCTAATAAATAAATAATAAAATATTATTAAAAACACACATCCTTGACAACACACACAGATGTTCCTTTTTCAACCCCACATAACTTTTACAACAGAAGAAGGTACTCGCATGAAATATCTTTTAAAAAACCATGCAACCCCACTTGACTTTGTTTACTCTCGTTTATTTGTGGGGGTTATGTACAAATTGAAATAATTATAATAAATAACCAACGTGGCTGTCAGGTAACCCGACCGGCGCTAGGACCCGGTGAACCCCCGCTCACGTCAAGCCTCCGCGGCCAATAGCACATCCGTTATTCGCAGGCCACATTGTTGCTTCCTGTGTTCTGCATCTGCGCCGATAGACACACTAAACATCATCTGTGAACGTAGACGAAGCGTTTCCCTTTTCTTAAAAAAATAAATAAAAATAAGATTCTGAAACTGCCCACGCAGTCTGGCTTTCTAAACTTATCCGTGGCTCTGTCTTATCTACAAGGCCAACGGTGCAGCTGCGTCATATATAGACAACACTGACATTTCGCGTTCACTTTAACTTGTTGTCACTTGTTTTCGTACTAGCTGCTGTATGTATCTTAGAGCAGTTGAAGGTCTGGGTGTGAAGGACGCGTGTAGATGAAGGTTATCTGAATAGACTGGTGCAGCCAAAGCAGGATGCACACATCGAGTTTCAGTGAGGCAGCAGTGCCATCTAGCCTGTGTGGTATGTTTCTGGGATGCTTCAGTAAAGCGGTATAATGTGAAAAGTACTCTATTGCAAGAGAAAGTCCTGCATGAAACAACCCCACTTTAGTAAAGGTACACACTGGAAGGATTAAAGTAAATTAAATTAGATGTATTATCACTATATCATTAATACTGAAGCATCTGTGTGTAAGCGGCATGTTAGTGTTATATCAGCTGCAGGTTGAGTTGGCTTGAACTACTTTAAATAGATTTTTATATGCAGGGGCATCAGATAAGTTTGAAGGGTTTTGATTATAGTTGGTTTTGATTCACAAATCAGTGGTTTAATCTAACGCTTAAATTAATAACTAACTCAAATAAATAGAAGCTACAAAGTAGTACAAAATGCAAACACTCAAGTACAAGTAACTCAAAATGGTACATAAGTACTACTTGAGTACATCCATTCAGTTTTCCACCACTGAGGCTGAGCATAACAAAGTAATGATCTATAGGTCAGTGACTGACTGTTTAAATAATTGTTCTTTATCTGCATGAACTCATCTTTACAGTAAATAATTAAAAATCCCTCAATATGTAAATAAATGTACTGCCACTATCTCATGTATGCAGACACAGGCCACTTCATTAACCATTAACTGCAAGTTTTAAGTTTAAAAATAGCTTTTTTTTACTTCCTGCTGGTGTACTGCGTTAAAATTAGGCAAGGTGTACAAAAAAGAAGAAGAAGATGAACTACAAACCAATAAAACTGGCTAAAGATACATGACTATGCATCTGTGTTTGAATGATAGATGTGTTTCCTTCTTTTACTTCCTCTACGCGAGAGGAAAACAGTAAATGAATTTATTAATGGCATTAAAATTATAAAAGGGCATTCGTTTTTATATTTTAATTATAATAACTTTGATGGACCAGAGGCGAACACCAGTATTCTATATTTAGTTGAGTTAAAGTCAAATATTTCCTGTGTGGAGGTATAAAAACAAATAAAGTACATATTTAAATATTTGACAAAATGTAATTGGTTGCTTTATGTAGGGAAAATTTTTAGCATTGGATTTACTACACAGACTCACAGACAGCCTTCCGGATGTTATTAGGTGAGCGAGGCAAAAATAGCTCTGACATGTCTTTTGCCGAGACCAAGCCCCGCTCCACTTGGCTCTGTCAATCACAGGCCAAAACAAGATGGCAGGCTGCGGGAGCTGGGTCTTCTTCTTAACAGGCAAGTTTAATCCCAAATTTACTCCATGCTTCATGGCATATAACAACACTGATTAGTCTTTGTCGTGATTTCCTATCAGGTCTGTGGTGTTTAGTGCTAACACTTGGCTTCATTAGCTTTCTTTCTGAACTCTTGGACTGCACCATCAGTGGTTGTGTGTTCTTATTTAAAGTTTGTCATGTTTCACCGTTTGTCTTTTTTTTAATACTTCCCCCACACAGTTTCTGTTGCCAGTTTGTTTGGGGCCAATGCAGAGATTAAATTTACCATTCCCGTGGGGAGGTTTTTCAAGTACGAGCTGATGAGAGAGACTTTCCAGAACGACTTTGAACCGCTGTCAAAACTCTACCGTAAGCTGCAATCATCCAAATTCACTAAAAACGTAAGAGATAAATATCTTCTTGTTGAGTTGTTTCTCTTCTCCTCTTTCTGCACGTCATAAAGCCGGCCAATGGCACGATGACCCCATCATTTTTAAGTGCAACAAGCAGAATTTTCCAGACCTCCCAGAGTGGCTGCGCTTCACCCAAAGGCACCCCTTTGATAACGGCTTTCTGTACGGCACACCGACATCTCCAGGAAAAACCATCATTGAGGTTTGTAGTTACAATTCACAGAGTCGTTGCATCTTTGGCCTTTTATTGCACATTTTTATTCTGGCTCCTGTTAAAACAGGCCAAACACAGATAACACTGCAGTGCAGCTACAGCAGAGACAAATCTGAGAAACACAGAGAGCTATCAGAAACAGCTGTGGTAAATGTCAGGATTTGTTGTCAAACTCTCCCCCGGGACAAAGTTTTTGGGCTCTTCAGTCACTACTTTGAACGAATATGAAAAATTCAGCAAGTAAAACCTCTTTAAAGAAGATATACACACTTTTTAAGTGCCACTTTAGACTTTAATCAAACAGAATGAGTTATAGCTGGAAAACATTTTGGGAGTAAACACAGATTACAGCTCTACATCGCACTCAAAACGTTGTTTTTCATTGCTTTCCCTTTTTCCTTATTTTTCTTTCCCCGCATGAACAGTATCTTTTTCTAAGAACAGACATTGCTCATTTTGTTCATTTATAAAGTTTTAAGCTGCCAGAAGCCCAAAGTGAATCAATCACAAGGGATAAATATAGTATAAATGTAATATTCACATGCACAAATATAGCAGAAAATGTAAGAAATGAAACTATCACGCAGTCTGTTTAGATTTCACCACGACTTATTTGATGTTTCTGTGTCAAAGCCTTTGCTATTTTACAGTGCGGTTTATAAAAGATGCACGTTGCATTTTCAGGTGGATGAATAGACTCCAAAGGATTGATAAGGCATTCTGGGAAATGTAGGAAATCAGTAGCTAATCCAAACAAAGCTGGACTCGAGCAAATATCTTATATAATATTAAAACATATGTTAATATACAGTGTGATGTTATTCACTAGATCTATGCCATCAACAAACGGACCTACGACACAGCCAGACACATCCTCGTAATCAAAGCGGTTGCAGGTACGTGGGATTTAAATGACTAATGCACCGTGCAGTAACGACAGTAATGATTGGACATACATGACAACGTGAAAAACGTGAACATTTGTGTCACTCACAGAGAAGACGCTGCCCTATCAGGCTGAGTTCTTCATCAAGCTGAGGGAGATTGAAAAGGTGCTGCCCTCTTCTGTTCAGGATGAGATAAAGCAAGACTTACAGAAGCTGTGGAACACGGAGGCCTTGGAAGTTGTCAACATTACCAACGCCCTCGACCGCGGTGGCAGAGTCCCCCTCCCCATTGCGGGACACTTTGAAGGGTGAACAGAGTAATTTGTGTATCCGTAAGCGAGTAGCAGAAATAACAGTACGTTTAATAAAATGTGATGTGTGTCAGCGTGTATGTGAAGGTGGGCTCGGAGCAGTATTTCTCAAAGTGTCTCCTGAGGGTGCTGACGCCGGAGCACCAAAGGCAGTGCGCAGCAGGGGCCAAAGTCAAGGTCCCCGGAGGCTGTAACTTCTGCAGCATCCCCAGCAACTGCATCACCTGGTGCAAGACGGAGCTGGTGAGGCCAGAAAGGACACTCACTCTGTCCTCCATCAATTCATCAGCACACGTTTAAGGAATTCAGATTTCATTTGTTCTAAATGTGAAGATTTTCACTTTGACCACTGGTTCCCCCTTACAGTATGGACACACCAAACTGAGAACAAAGAACTAACAGCAACTAAGATCACCGCATAGACTACAGCCAGCTAGGCTAGGAAGATCGTCGTACAGGGCTAGTCTCTCCTGAATCTTGCTGATGCTCTTTTACTTTTGTCACTTCCGTTTCTCTCTCGTGTGCTGGTTCGCTAAGTTGATCAGCCAATCTAAGTCAAATCATTCCACCACTGACACCTACTAATACCAACGTTGCAGTACACACCTAAAAAAATGAGGGCCAGAGATGCTCTCCCACGTTTGGGCCCTGCCAAAGCTGACGACCATCGGCTTTGTCCGTCATGGCCTTTAAAGGACCAGTGTGTAGAACCTAGTGACATCTAGTGGTGATGTGGCAGATTGCAACATCTGAATATACGTTTTTTTTTCACAGCATTTTGACTTGTTACAGTAGGGAAAGCACAGGCGGAATTAATGAAAGCTAGACAGTTTATATTTAAATCCACTGCAGGCACAGTAACACTAGCCCGGTCGTTACCATCCTACGTTTCCGCCCAAAATTTGATTTCGGTCTGGCACGTTAGTCTGGCCCAATGTAATAGGAATCTGTCTCCGTAATGGGCGGATGCTTATTTTGAGGTTTAAAATCATTGGAGTTCCCTTAACCAATCAGCAACGTTTGGTAATGACGTATATTGTGCGCCGGAGTTCAGGCTCTTACGCTTACCACTTCCACTTCCAGTTAAATAAATCAAACTTTTCCCAAAGCCAGTTGGAAGGAGAGCTACGACGTCCTTGCCATTTATAAAATTGACAAGACAAGCGCCTCTTGTTCTGGTTTTAATTCCGTGATGCTCTCGAGAGTTGAGACAACTTCGCGGATGGCTTCTAGCGTCTCTTCCTCCGTCGCCATTGTTGCTATGCTGTTGAACTACAAGCTTCGCTGGACTACAAGCAACTCGGCATGCGAGTTCCGCGTCATCACTCAACTGTTCGCTGATTGGCGCCGTTACACGCGAACCGCGGAAGTGCAATTTGGCCAGACTCCGTGCCAGACCGAAATCAAATTTCGGGCGGAAACGTAGGATGGTAACGACCAGGCTCTTTCACATCTCTGCTCTGTCCTGTCTCCCTGCAGTTTGATCTGACAAAGCAGGAGCCGGAGCCACCTGCTCCCACGATGGGCTCGGGGATTTTGGAGCCCGGAGACGACTACAACCCTCTTGAGTCTCCGCCGAGCAGGGACTACTTCCCAGACTACATAGTGACAGTGATCGTACCCCTGATCCTCGCCATCATCCTGTGTCTGCTGCTGGCCTACATTATGTTCGGCAGGCGAGAGGGAGTGTATGTATCTGGTCTGAATTTTTTTTTTGACAATGTCATTGTCCATTTCGCCTCACTCACACATAAAGCAATTTGCTTTTTGCCCATTTCTAGTACTGTAGCTGACAGCTAGTCAACAGTTGACATTTCAGGCTGCCTACATAAACCTTGTGTATATCTCCCATCCCAAATGTTTCCAAATTAAACCAGCAGAAATTTTTACTAGTGTATTGATGAAGCTAGCTCTTCTTGCCATCACCGCTCTCTTTTTGAAAAGAAAATACTGCCAGCCCTCCATCTGGGTTCACTACTAGCATGGTGGTAGGAGTAAGGTTTCCCTTGCCATAGGCGAGTGGGGAACTCCGGCATATGTCAGTCAATGCTAATCGCCTCAAAGTTGACTGAATCGCCTCATTAGTTTGACCTGACATTACCCACTTTGCATACAACTCAGATCATTTTCAATATATGAAATGAAACTGACCTTTTAAACCAATTTAACTAACATAAAACTGACATATTACCCTTTTCTTTTTTTTTAATAGTGCGAAAAGGAACGCAAGAACAAACCAGTAAGTAACTGACCCTTTCTCTCTTTTCTAATTGATACCTAGACAACTATTTGCTTTAATGAGTAGCAGAGTAAGTATATTTAATCAAACTGTACTTTCTGCTTCACAGATTCAAATCATTAATGCAAAGTATATTAAGAAAAGTATATGTAAGGTGGTTAATGATGGCTGTTATCAAGTACAAATATCAATGATTATAATAAATATAAGTTTATGGTTATTTGGCATAAGCAGTACTTTATATTGTGTTGCACATACGGTTATACAGATGTATACTTAAAATAAAACAGTATTTATTCCACTAAGTCATACATGGATCGATATTAACAGGTGAAAGGTGCTTTAAATTGTTTTTTTTAATTTTTTTTTTTAACTAAAAACGATAAATATTCTTTTCAAACTTTAAACTTGCTTTGGTGTTTTTATTAGATTTTACACTTAATTTAGCCACGCTAAGAGCTAAAAAAAGTAAACAGACAACAATTAACCGTTGATTTGTGACATACATTTAGCTACCTTAAAATTAAACATTAAAAATGTATTAAACATACCCTGCTGCCACTTTCGACTGGAGACGTAAACTCTAAGTTTCATAATATATATATTTTTTTTCGTCGGTTAGCAGCTATCGCATGTATTAGCTTCCTCCCTGCATTTTGACCGTTGCTTATGTTGTGTCGTTTTTTCAAAATAAAATACTTCCGCTCTAAAAGGAAGTAACACAATAAAAGCATTCCTCATTCAAAACACTAAGATTAATTTAGATATTTTAGCGTTATTCTGTTAATTCGTTCGTCTGAAACTCAACTTTGTTAAGAGTAGTGCAATATTATTACACTTAAATTTACTTAAAGTGAGAAAAAATGAAGAGGAAGAAAGTTTAAATGGAAATGTTGACGTTAACAGTATATTTCTTTATAAAAATTCATATTTCTACATAAGGATCATAGTATAAAAAGGAAGACAATAGCTTAAAAATATAAAATATATAAAAATATAGTATAGTAATTTTTATGTGTTCCTTTAAATATACAACCTCAACCTCTGCAAGGTGCTTAAATATATATATAGCTGTCAAATACAGTGAATGTAGTGTAAAAAGTATAATATTTTCCTAAACTGCTTTAAAACGTATTGCAGCAGAAGTGTAAAGTACCATAAAATGGAAATACATAAGTACAACACTCACTGTAAGTCAATGTTTCACGTTCCATCACTGCATATTACTCCTGAAAGACACCATCATCACTGTGGTTAAATCACACAGCCGACATTTTCGAGTAGTCTCTGCCTCTCTGTGAACTAACCCTACGATGAGCTTCATAAACTCGTGCAAACCTGCGGAGAAACATTCACCTGAGTCCCTGTGTGCCGCAGAATCCAGCTGTACCACCACCACACCATTCACGGCAACACCGACGAGCTGAGGAACATGGCTGGGAACCGGGGTGTCCCCGCGCCTCTGTCCACTCTGCCCATGTTCAACAGCCGAACCGGGGAGAGGTCTTCGCCGCTGCAGTCCGACAGCATCCCCCTCATCCTGGCCCAGCAGTGAGTTCCACCACTGGTTCCAGTAGATTAACAATGCAACACCTCTGAGTATAAGGAGGTTTTAATGGTCTGATTATCAATTATATGTGTGATAAGCAAATATTGGTTAACATATCCACCAAACTGGGCATTTCAGAAGCTGTGAACAATGAAATGTTCACAGATATGCTTGATTACAAAACACTGTGGCCAATTAATGTCTATCAATCCACTAATTATTAATTGATTAGTTGTTTCAGCTCTTATAACCTTTATGAATCATGTGTTTATTGTAATGTTTCAGGTTGGACAGTGTATTAGGCAGCTGGTGAATCTAGTGTCAATCTAATGTCCCTCATGTCGTGCTACATTTTCCTCCTGGTAAATAAATGAATTATTCTTCTGTTTCCATAGTGATCCCTACAGTGACACACTGCCCAGGTAAACAGGCACTCATTGGACTTCCTCCCGCAACGCTGCGTTCATTCTGGTCCGCCGGACTCCGAGAGGCGAGGGAGGGAGGGAGGACAAAGATGTCTTTGATGCACTGAGTGTTATTCATATAGCCATTTGCTGTCTGCCATGTTTTCTTTTTCTTTGGGTGTCATCGATATAAATTAACAGTTTGCCGTTTCTGAAGTTGCTATCATGGTTGTCTGTATTCTTCTATCCTCCCGCCGGTTAAAAATAAACCCTGTGTTGTCGTGTCCATCATGTTTTCGGTCTTTTTGTTCTGAACACTGGAGCCGTTCCTCTTGCTGATGCAGCCTGACACAGACACACACGCACAAAAAAACACAAAAACGGTTTAGGGACAACTCAAAAAAACATGAAGATCAGCACAAGGTGTTAACCTGGCCTCCAAATTCACTAGATCCCAAACTGATCAAGTATCCACATGGAGGAATGGGCATTATTTTTCCCTCTGTCTGCATTTCCTTATCACAGAGGTTCCTAAATGTGTTCAAACCCCCAAGTTAAATTTGGGGAGTAAACAGATAATTACACAGATTAAAAAAAGAAGCAAAAACATGTTTCTAACATGTTTAAACTGCACGGTCTTTTGACAATCTAATTGTTTCCCCAAGTAAAATCAAATATTGGATCCCTTTGCCTGTGATTTTCAGTCCTCTAATGAACCAACCTGCTGAGACGTCACTTGATTTTAATCAGATCCAGAATAGTTAGGAGTCATCCCTTCAGTTTGTTTGTTTAGGATGACATCTTTTACAATGTGCACTGGTCCTTCCCTTTGTTTTAAAACAGCTGTAGTTGCACTAAATATCCAGAAGGGGTCGCTGATGTACCTTCATCTCAGTTGGTAGTGTTCTTCGCTCCTGTTAACAATCTGGACTGAGGATAAACTTTACTCTCATGCAAGTTCAAGGTGCATAGTTTTGAACGTGACACGGAAACTGCAACAGCTACGTGTCTGGTCAACAGTTTTGGGCGGTCAGTTGTATTTTACGATGTTTTTAGGTCTGATTTCTTGAGGTAAATTTGCATGCCGTGAGCAATAAAAGCCAGGCCGCCAAGGACCTTAGACGTTGGCCTTGTTTTCACTGCTGCTTAACAGAAACGTATTCAGTGCAACTGCTGTGGAACAGCTGATTTCTATTAGCATGCACGTAGACATTCAATCTTTTGCCTGGCTCTGTAGAAAATGTGAAAACGCACCGCCGGCCTGCTTTTCCTGAATCCTAAAACCGGTCAGTTTCACAACAGTTGCAAAACAGGACAGTGAAAACTCCGCCACTGAGTAGACCACTTCACATGCTTTATTTCAGCACCCAAAATAATTAAAAACATCTTGATTTATTATACATGTACAAAATAAGTACAGAATCTCTCTTTTAAACCATGAAAGTGGGTCTGCTTCAAATTCTTTTTTAAGAAACTCTTCAACAACAAAACAACATAGACAACAGGATGGGAGATGTGTGCTGTTATTTCTTTCTTTTCTTTTTTTTAAGTGAAGAGGAGTTTTCCACAGAGAGGGGGGGAGGTGGGGGTCAAACAGACAGAAGAATCAACACTGAACTGAAACCAGAGTCACTTGTTTTTATCTACAAAGACATGATTGCATGCATTAACATCTGCAGTGATCACCTTTTCAGAGGACCTCTGTTATCAAACCAACACTTAAGAAGAAAACAATTGCACTGCATAGACAACAAGAGTCAATTTAGTAGCACCAAAGGTTCTGCAGGCATTAGTGGCAATAATTACAGTATGACAGGACCTCATTGAGTTGGTAATAGCACCTTGGAATGTTTTTAATTTTCCCCCAAATAGACTTGTTGTTGTGTATAATATACCCTTTTCATTTGAGAAAAAAAAAAAAATGGGGGTGACTTCTTGTTATGAGGTAGCCATCTAGATATTGCAATGAAGGTGAGCTTCTTTGTCTTGCTCTTTTGCTGGTCTTTGCTCTTTCTGACCTGTGTTCAGGTGTGAATTTAGACCAAGAAGACACTTCACACTTTTTACAATTTATTTGACACCAGAAAAATGGTACATATCTCTTGTTGTTTTCAATGTCCTTCTGCAGTAGAAAATGGCAAAGGTCACCTGTGTTTCATTGCATGTGCAGATCTTTCTTTCTTTTCTTTTTTTTTTTTTTTCTCAATCTCCGGGGGAAATTTTACACAAGTATATATTATTTTCTTGTTGCCAGTGGAAACAAAAGATTCTTTTTAAAGTGTCCTTGCGGGTGGTTTCAGGGTTGAAGTAGCAGTCCCAGAGACTTCTCATGATTGAAAAAAAAACACCGTCTTCAGTAGAGTGGTTTTAAGCATGTGGACCAATGGCAGCCGAATGAGTTTTGAATGCATAGAAAAAAGGATTTAGAGATGACTGCTAGAAAAAAAAACAACAATGTCATGTCCATATTTCTTTCTTTTTTACAAGAAGCAAACGGGGCCAACTTCGACGCCAAATTCCTGATCAGGGGCACCAACATCCATAGGAGCAATGTCAATGATGGGCAGGCGGGATGTTTTTGTTGTCTTGTAGTCGATGACTGTCTTGCCCCATGAGCCAGTGTGTGACTGTGGGATGAAACCAAAAGCAGAAAAGGTCAGAAAAATGCTCAAGAGAATGTATTCACCCTTTAACGACACTGGGTTCAAAATCGTGGCTTTTTAAAGGGCGATTTATATCATTTTAGAAATATACGCAAGCTACAAGCGCAAGCTCACCGTGCAGCCATCCTCGCTGACGCTGTATGTGAAGCGGCTGTTGCCCTCGGCTCTGATCTCGACGTCGTTGGAGCCCTGGAGAAGCAGAGCCTTCTTCAGGTTGCCTGTGGCGGAGTCCATGTAGGCAATGCTGTTCTTGCAGTGGTATGTGACGTTCTGAGAGGCCTGGTTGGACATCAGGCGCATGAAGGTCATCTGGATGCTGACATCCTCGGTATCAGCTCCATCGGTGCCATACTGGAACTGCAGGGCGGGAAAGCATGCGTCGTGTCATTGTCTTAATAAGCACAGGATGAATATTTATATTTGAATACAGCTTTTTTTTTTTTCTTCTCACCTGGAATCCACCAGTCATGGACTCGCCGAACCAGACGTGCTTCTTCTCTCTGATGTTCTTGCTGCGGTACCAGTTCTTCATGGGGATGCTGGACTCGCTGGGGTAGACGCAAGTCTCACCAGTCTCCATGTTGCAGTGGACCTTGACGGCGTCCAGAGGAGATCCCTGGTTGGGATCAACCCAGTACATGCCTGTAATGCAGGGACATAAAACAGTTTAATGCTGAGCGCCGCATACTTTATCCAAAGGTTCTGTCAGCTGATCTGCACTCACCGCTCTTCCACTCAGGGTGGCACATCCTCAGGTCACGGCACATGCGGGCAGGGCTCTTCTGGGTACCATCGGGGCTGCGGATGTTCTCCACTCTCTGGGTCAGGGTCTTCAGGGTGGTGTCAACCTCCATGTCGCGATCGCGCACGGTGTTAGGGTCATCAGCACGGTAGTGTCCACCACGCAGGGGATCGGGGGCCTTCTCCTGGCTGGGCTGGCTGATGAAGTCGAAGCCGCTGCCGGGAGGTCCAGGAGGTCCGGCGGGTCCGGGAGGTCCAGGAGGACCCTGTTTAAAGACACCAGTGGTTTACAAACTGCAAGAACATTCACAAGTGTGTGAAGATGTGTGAGTAAAATAAAGAAACTAAAGAAAATAAAGTACAACTTACAGCAGGTCCCATCTCTCCATTGCGACCGCGAGGTCCAGGGGGTCCGATGGGTCCAGGCAGACCGTTCATGCCATCCTTACCAGGGGCGCCGTTAGATCCAGAAGGTCCCTGTGGAGCAAAACCAGATGATCACTTGAAAACAAAAACATCTCCTAACAGTTCAGATTGCTGTCGTACTAATGGTATGTGCATGTGGGAACTGGCAACTGCTACATGTACAGTCATGCTTCATGTTTTATATCAACTTTATGTCTGACTTTCTAGATTATCGCTCTAAGCAACAAGTCTGGACTAAAAACTAACTCTACAAATGCCAGATTTTTAGAGAATAACTTGTGTAATGTGTCAAATTGTAAAGCGTCTGTACTCACTCTAGGTCCAGCAGGTCCAGAGGCACCGGAGGGTCCTCTCTCTCCATGAGATCCCTACATGCGGATGAAGATGCTCACATTAAATATAAAATAATAATAAATAATAAAAGTTTGAACTGTTAATATGTTAGGAATTGTGTTGTGTACTCACAACACACAGTTTTTAATTGCTAAAGTGTTGGAAGTTACTCACAGCAGGTCCAGGCAGACCAGACATGCCACTGAATCCTCTGTGTCCCTTGTGTCCTCTATCTCCAGCCTCGCCAGCCTCTCCTCTGTCTCCCTTGGCACCGGCAGGGCCCTGGAAAAAGACAACGGGAGGTCAAGATGCCACCTCTTGTTCAGACAACAATCAGTCCTGTGAGACTTCGGCCAAATTAAAAAAAAAAGAAAAGAACCTACAGCAGGGCCGCGGACACCAGCAGGGCCAGAAGGACCGGCAGGACCAGCGGGGCCCTAAAGGGAAGAAAGAGTGTTAAGATTAGGTCACAGTAAAAGTCACAAGTAACCTGCACAGTTACCAGATTTGGTTAATTTCCATTTCAACAGGATCAAGACAGGTATAATGGGGGCTTACAGTCTCTCCACGGTCACCAGTCTTGCCAGAGGGGCCAACAGCTCCGGGGTGTCCAGGAGTGCCAGGAGCTCCAGGGGGTCCAGCCATACCAGATTCACCGCGGTCTCCCTACAGGATTACATCTCCAGTCAGAGGATCCTAGGCAGCCAAAGGCTAATTTTTGGCAGTGTTTGAAATGATTCAGTAGAAAAGGGTTACCTTGGGGCCAGGAGATCCATCGCGACCAGGTGCACCATCATGACCAGCGGATCCCTGTGGGAGAGCAGTGAAGGCGGCGAATTATATGTGTTTTCAGTGATCGCTGAAAATGTGCAACGTGTGGTTATACTTCTAGAGTGTGAGACCCTACTGCCCAAATCCTCTCTAATCAGATTCGGATTGAGCATACAGCAGAGTGACACCTCATACCTCGCGACCAGCCTCTCCAGTGGGACCAGACAGTCCAGGGGGTCCAGCAGGTCCAGGGGGTCCACGCTCACCAAAAAGTCCAGAGGGTCCCTGCTTTCCAGGCTCACCCTGAAGACAAACAAAGACAGGTCAGTTGTTTGGATGCTCAGGGAAGAGTTTTAGAAGTAACCTCCAGTCTTCTGAGTGAACATTAATTGACTGAATGCTGGAAGTTCAAATACCAAATGCATTGTTGTTTCCTGTACTCACACACAGGAGACAACAATGCATTTGTATTTTAACATATAGACCACACAGTATGCAGAATGGCCATGGTGTGCTCAGAGAATACTCACACCAGGTCCGGGCAGACCAGGGAAACCACGCTCTCCACGCTGTCCGGGGAGACCTACAATACCACGCTGTCCAGCAATACCTTGGGGTCCCGGGATACCTGGGGCACCCTGCACAAAAAATACACAGCGGTCAGTTTAACAGGCACACAACTTAAAATACAGCAAAGTTTCGGCTGTCGGAGACCATTGCAGTCCATGTACTGCAGAGAACTCACAGGAGCTCCGTCAGAGCCAGGAGATCCCTTGTCTCCGCCAGGTCCTGGGGCTCCAATGGCACCAGCCTCACCAGGGCGACCAGCAGGGCCAGTCTCACCACGACCTCCCCTTTGTCCATCTTTGCCAACAGGTCCGACGGGTCCAGGAGGTCCGGAAGCTCCCTGGAAACACCAAACAGAATCCATTAGGGTTCACTGCTTCGACTCAGACTTCTAAAATAACAACAGCAATCGGCACAGGATTGTGGGTCCATGATGAAACTCACAGAGGGGCCAGGGGGTCCAACTCTACCAGCAGGTCCGGGGAAGCCGGTAGCACCCTACAAACCCACAAAAACGTAAATAATTAATGTCAAATGAAAAGTAAAAAGAAAAACTATTGTTTACAATATCATCTAATGTTGTAAGACCTGAGATGTTTTATGGATACTTACAGGAGATCCAGCACCACCACGAGTACCTTTGGGTCCAGGAGGACCAGCAGGACCCTGTTGACAGAATGAAATGGAAGTATGTAAGTGACTGAAATCTGAGATCTTCTTCTTCACCCTACACTGCATTCAAGCTCATCTATATTCACATTTGCAACATACCTGAGGACCACTAGCTCCAACGGGTCCAGAAGGTCCAGGAGCACCACCGTCTCCCTTGGGTCCAGTGTCACCACTCTCTCCCTTAGCACCAGGCTGACCATCAGCACCCTGAGGTTGGAGGACAAGGGAAAGCACACATCAGAACATGCTTTCTCTTGAGCACATTTGTGCAGCATTTTTAGACAACTGTAAGCATCTAAATGTGTACAGAAATGTCAAAGGACCTACAGGAGGTCCAGCAAATCCAGCAGGTCCGGAAGGTCCAGTCTCTCCGCGCTCACCCTGTTGGAGTAAAAATGTGTAAGGTCATTCAGCAATAACACAGAACATACAGCACCAATATATTCACCTTAACCAGTGTAGATTACTTAGTTTTGTTGGACATTTAAACTGAGATCTTTCGGTTTCGTGTTTAGGGAAGAACTTACAGGGGCACCACGAGGTCCAGTGGGTCCAGCAACTCCAAGGGAACCGGGCTCACCCTAAAACCAGAGGTGAAGAAGAAGAATAGGAGGTCAGCAGACGTCACTCATTCATGACAGGTCATGAAAGTTGAAATTCGTGGGTAAAATCTGGTGTTTTTTTGTCTGAACTCACCTTCTCACCCTGAGCACCAGGAGGTCCAGGGACGCCAATAGCACCAGTCAGACCACGCACGCCGTCTTTGCCAGGGGCACCATCAACTCCCTTGCCACCAGCATCACCCTAAAAAGAGAGAAAGGTTACAAAACGTTAGGTGTGATGCTATCTAATAGAGCACATCCTTGCTTAAAGGATGTAATGATACTACTTTATACTGGGGGCGATCAATTAGGAAAACTGTTAACTGTTAATGATTACAGTGTCATTTAAGATATAATCCATTCTTTCCAGCAAGTTAGCGGTTAGCCACTCATGCTAACTCTTTTTTTAAGACAGCCTAACCCGAAATCCCCAAATTAACATACATGTCCCTTTTATGCAAACAGTAACTGGTTGGTGTGATACTTACCCTCTCTCCCTTGGCACCGGGGAGACCAGAAGCTCCACGCTCACCAGGCATTCCCTGCATACCGGGGGCTCCAACACCGCCAGGGGCACCACCGGCACCGGGCTCTCCCTGCGCGCATAAACACAGAAACACTCACATTATTATCCATTTGTTAAATGTAATCGATGCAATAGAACAATCCATTGGAGATACTCGTGGATGTCAAGTTGATGTACATACAGCGTGTATAGTAGGGAAATTATTGGGGAAATGTGCAAGTAAGGGTTGGTTATCGTGTTTTCTTTGTTATTAAAGATGTTTAGCATAAATTGTTCAGTAGCTTTTGTTTCGCAGCAGCTTCTTGTTTCTCACAATCAGGTGTCAGTGTTTAGAACAAACAACGGACACATGTGTAAAGCGTTTTCTGCAGTTAAATCTGAACTTTGCATTGAAAATAAATCACAGGAGGATAAAAACTATTTAACTGGGGGCATAAAAGCCTGCAACAAGCTGTGTACTGGGCAGAAAAAGCTGTAACTGTGTGGTTAGACAACTTATTGTGGGGAAATATGCTATTGCTAGTGCTAGTTTTGTTTTTTTATTAGGAACATATATGGGTTGTGCACACTTAAAGCACACGTGACTAGGGTCAGATAACCTTTGTTTTAACTTTTTTGTTTGGGAGATCCACAAGTAGAGGATTGTGTGTTATTTTTAAGGGTAGGTATACGTGTTTAAACCCAGTGAGAAGCTACGGCAGAAGAGCTGGTGACTCAAATGTTACTGAACGTGCTATTTAATAGTGTACATGATGGAAAACAACATTTAAGAAAGAAAATATATCTACTGGCATCTGACCATCTCATCTAAAGGTGGATATGAATAGGAGTAGAGCTTTGGTAACACTGTGCAGCATCCTCCGTAAGGCAGAGCGAAGCAGGAGAACTCATATAGTGGAAAATTTAAGTAACTAGCCACATGTTCAAATATTTGGATAGCCTGATTTACATTAGCCTCATTTTGCAAAAACATGTTGGGCTGTTCTTCTTTTTCTTTAAGGGAATTATACTGTTAGGTGTTGACATCAGGGAAATGTTAGGATTGCTTGTGTCATTTCTGGACTGGACAAGCTCAGAGTTTCTTCATCTTTTGTAATTTTTGATTTTTTACCCACCTTAGCTCCATCGTTACCAGCGGGGCCAGTAGCACCACGGGGTCCAGTTGAGCCTCCAGCGCCAGGAGCGCCGCGCTCACCGGGGAATCCTCTGTCTCCCTGAAGGAAAGGAGGGACGCATCAGTCGCAGCCTTTTTCACCGATGACCAAACAAACATTGCTCAGAATTAGAAGCTGATTCTGATACGAGGGAGTTACTTACTCTTGGTCCAGATGGGCCAGGAGGTCCTGACTCACCAGGAGAACCCTGAACAGAAGAGGGGGAGGGGAGAAGGTTATCATGAGGTTTGATTTAGAGCATTAATATAAACCAGCCTCCCGAAAGAAATGGAAACACAACGGAGTCGTCTAAATGGGGATTACAATTTATTCTGCACAGGAAGGCCTAGCATACAATTCAGTATATTCACAATTCCTCAAGTTTCGTACCTGCTCACCAGGCTTGCCAGTCTCACCAGTAGAACCTTGGGGTCCGGGAAGACCCTGCACAAGGACGAGATTTTATTGTTAACAAGTGGCATTGTGACCCTGAAATAAAGAACAGACTACAGCTGTTCTCAGCTGCTGGAATACTCTCAAACCCACCTGGAATCCGGGAGGACCAGCAGGTCCCTGCTCTCCCTTCTCTCCAGCAGGTCCCTGAACAGAAAGGAGAAAACTAAAAGCTTTAAAACAAATCTTGTAAACTGTGATTCATTTTATTTATCTTTCAAGTTGACCTACAATATACATTAGAAAAATCTGTTATGCTTGTGAAGATACGTACAGAAGCACCAGAAGGTCCAGGAGCACCGACATCACCATCTTTGCCAGGGGAACCCTGTACACAGAAACATTAGGCACACCTAATTAAATTTTCTTTTCATAAAACCCAGTTTACCATATTTGATTCGTATAGTTTCAAAAAATGTACTCACAACAGCGCCAGAAGGACCAGCAGGGCCTCTCTCGCCAGGCTTACCAGACTCACCCTGTTAAAAAGAAATACACACTTACATCTGCTGTATAGGGGATCTTGCAGCAGTATTATTATTTGGCTTTTAGTTTCATAAGCTACAAATCACTTTCTAAAACTATCATAGAGTTTATGTCTTCATTTCAGTTATTATTATGATAAAAAAAACACTCTTAAAACTGTCAAACTTAAAAAATGAAATGTGTGGAGAGGTTATGTAACTCACAGCAGCTCCCTTGGGTCCGGGGAATCCCATAACTCCAGGCTGTCCTCTAGCTCCAGCGGGGCCACTAGGTCCAGGGCGGCCATCTTGTCCAGGAGCACCCTAAAAATGACCGGAGGACACAAGAAAATATAAAAAATATGTCCAATCTGATTTGAGTCAAAAATTAAAATATTGCCACAAGAAAAGTATGTGAGGGTCAGTACTTACAGCAGGTCCAGCTTTACCATCAGGGCCAGGGCTACCAGGGCTACCAGTCACACCCTATGGAGAATAGGATACATGTGAGATTAACAGAAGGTTAAACAACAAAGACTTTAGGTTATAGAAATTGTATGTGGAGTTTAATCAACACGGAAAGGTTTCATCTGAAGAAGCTCACCTTGGATCCGGGTGCGCCAGAAACACCAGGGGTTCCAGACTCACCAGTAGCTCCCTGAGCTCCTGCAGGGCCGGGGGAACCACGCTCACCAGGGGCACCCTGTCATACAAGTGGAGAAGGGTCAGAAGGAATCTCCATCATTTGTGACAGTGGCAAAATGTGTGACTTAAAATTAGTCTAGTTAATCATATGTTTTGACTCTGCTAATTGGTCCCTGGGTAGGATTAAATATGTTAATGAGTCTATGAGCTAGAACTAAAGTTTGATATGTTTACTGGTGATCTAGTTGAGGACTCACCTTGCCACCAGCACCTCCATCAGCACCAGGGAAACCACGAGCACCAGGGGCACCCTAATGGAGGAAAACAGAGATGCCAGCCATGTCACTAACTGGGATGTAGTGAATCCCCTGGGAATTTAACATACTGTAAAATGTTCAGAATTAATTAAAAAAAAATGCAAAAAGAAGTATCTGAGTAAAATGTGATGTTGAGTAAAGTAACATACACGCTCTCCAGGGGGTCCACGGGGTCCAGCGCCGCCAGGCTCTCCACGGGGTCCTCTCTTTCCTTCCTCACCAGAGGGGCCAGAAAGTCCCTGAACTCCAGCGGGGCCCTGAAAAAAGAAAAGGAAATCAAATATGTTATTTCCTCATATCACGCAAAGTCCCAAATAAATGGCAACATGTGGTAGAAGCAGTTGAGGATGAATGCATTCTGAAACTCACAGGCTCTCCCTTGGCACCAGGCTCTCCCTTAGGACCAGAGGCACCGTGGTCACCCTGTTGGCAGAAACACACACATTTCATTTAGTTTGTCAGGTCATCCTGGCTTTCAGTAACTCTAAAGAACAGTGCAGATACCAAAAATTCACACAATCGATTGCCTACTTACGTTGTTACCCTTGGGACCAGGAGCACCAGCAGATCCCTGAGCTCCAGCAGGACCACGAGAACCGGGGAAACCAGGAGCACCAGCAATACCAGCAGCACCCTTTTGGATGGAGAATTGGGGTGTGAGAACACTTCATGTACAGGACTCCAGTTGAAGAAAACCTGATCAATGAGTATGATACTTACAGGAGCACCCTTAGAGCCAGGGGAACCATCACTTCCGGGGCTACCCTGTGGAAACAGGAGCAAAGTATAACGTTAAGAGTTCTGTATTTTAAATGCAGAAAAACAGCAAAAGGTCACCTAAGGATAAGATCTACTCACAGCAGGTCCGGCGGGTCCAGAAGGTCCGGGGTTACCAGGCTCACCACGGGCTCCCTGGGGTCCCTCAGATCCACGGCCTCCCGAAGGTCCAGTCTCTCCCTGTGGAAGGAAGCAACAATAATTTAACATCCGCAGCAGTAATAATTATGTGTGTGCCTGAGGGAAAACAAAAATAAATTAAAGTAAATCATGAACGCTCCATCTGGGCAAGTTAATCCCATAGTTGTGTATTACATACACATATAAATGACAGTGTAAAGAACTAAAACTAAAAGATGAAGAGTGTAAATAGAGACAAAACAGTCCACTGGAGACTAATCTTAAATTGGTTCATCATTCACCAAGGGAGTCATTTCATTTAGTTTGATTCCTCTGTCATCATAGCCTAGTTTCTGACTGCTTCCTCTGCCCTCCTCCTATCGTTTCTTAAAATACCCCAGGCACGTGTGACTTCAGAATAGTTTAAAGATACAGGGCATTAAAATAGATCCTTCACTAATGGCATCAGGGAAATCGAGGCAAGGTGCAAAAAGAGGTCTACTGATGCCATCTGCTGGCTTCACCTGGGGCATACAGAATTAGGCCAAATGTGTTGTTTGGAAATTTGCACCATGCTCCTTAATGGCCTGTTTGTGTAGTCCGACTGAGGTTAATCTGTACAAACTGCTAATATTACCACTGTTTCTATTAACAAGGAACATCTACGAGATTATGAGACAGTTACATGTAGTCAGGTGGGTTACAGAGGGAGTGAAATACTGTAGGGAGATGTTCCTCCTGGTTGTAAAGGCAACGCTGATTTAAAGTTAGACATGAGACAGTAAAGCGGAGCAGTTCTGCTGTGAATTAGAAAACCTGTCGAGATGTATGCTATAATACTATAATACTGGGTGGCTCACCTTAGCACCAGCACCACCGGGGAATCCAGGGGAACCAGCAGGTCCGGTAGGTCCCTAAAAACAGAGATCCAAGGTTTAACTAGCGCAGCGTTTTGTGGTGAAGTCTACGAACGGTTTTAAGTAGCTGGTATAACCTGATGTGAGAAGCAGTACTTACAGGAGGACCAGCAGCACCAGTGTTGCCATCATTACCACGAGCACCCTGCACAGGAGGAGGAGATCACGTCAGACGTGGGCAGAACAAAGTGACTATGCGTCATATCATGTGTTTCAGTAAGTGGATAATAATAGCGTGAGTAAAATGGCTTACAGAGGGGCCAGGAGGTCCAGGGCGGCCTCTCTCACCAGGAAGACCACGAGCACCCTATAAAAATAACAAATAATTTCAGCTTAAGAGTAGTAAGACTTTTTCATACCTTCTTTTTTTAAATAAACACATAATTTCATGAGATAAAAGAGGAGATGAAACGTACCATGGCACCGGGCAGACCGTTCTCACCAGAGGAACCAGGCTCTCCCTGTAAACAAATAGAGAAGGAAGTTGATCAAACTGGTGCAACTTCTAATGAGATTCCTGCTCCGTTGAGTGACAGTAGATCTTGAGTCCTCACCTTAGGTCCAGCAGGTCCAGAATCTCCCTTGGCTCCATCGAGACCGCTGAAACCCTGTGGACATAATCAGCATAAGCTCAGTCGCCGCTCATAACGACAGCACAGCGGGCGGAAATGACATTCAGTGCTCTTCCAAACTCACTCTGTGTCCCTTGATGCCGGGGAGTCCGGGGGTTCCGGGGAATCCACGAGCACCCTGCATGTGGTTAAAAAAAAAAAAACGGTTTTGAAAATGTGCAAATGCCTCATGCATCAGTTTCCATTTAAATGTAAATACAAGATTCATTATAGTTGACCATCTCATGACCTTTGCACTCAGTGGGAATCGCTCACCTGAGGGCCAGAAGGTCCACGCTCACCGGGGCGTCCAGGTTTGCCAGGCTCACCCTGTTGAATGCGCACAATTTTAGTCAGTGGGGCGATCGCGACAATCAATCGCTGACTGCAGTATGTTTCACTTAGGCAATAAATAAATGAAATAACTCATCAAAACAAGAGTAGACAGGAAATTAAAAAGTGAATAAATCACTTACATCATCTCCGTTCTTTCCAGGGGGGCCTGAAGGACCACGGGAACCCATGGGACCCTAAAAAACACCAAAAAAAATAACTGCATTAGAGCCAGATTAATATTAACTGTTTTTGCTTAATGTCTGAATATTTGTGGTGCTGCTGTGGGGGAAGAGGAGAGGACGAGTGGACAAAAAGTGTGCAAGTGTGTGTCAGTGGGTCAGTGATTACAACAGGAAGTGGAACACAGGAACTACCCCGTCTTAATTTGGATGTAAGCAGTGTCGGCAGTTTTTTTTTTTTTTTTTTTTCTGACATTCATAACTGTTTTACAAGCTAAGATGAGGGACATTTTAATGGCAGACAAAAGAAAAGATTTACGAGAACATCATGTATACTCACAGAAGCTCCAGGCTCACCAGGCTCTCCTGGGGGTCCAGTGAAACCCTGAGGACCCTGATAGACAACAAGAACAACCCCTCAATACAAATATCCTCTTTTATCTTTATAATAATGTGATGCACAATTAGAGGCCAAATGTGGAGAGGATAGTGAGCATGCTGTTTGACAGAACAGCTGAACTGTCATGTAATTGATAAGGGAACACTTACAGAGGAGCCAGGAGATCCAGGAGGACCACGGGGACCCATAGGACCCTGTTCCAAGGGAAGAAAAAATACATTTAAATTCTCTTCATCTTAATTCTCCAATAAAGGTATTTAGATAAATGACAAGCCTTCCTACCATTGGGCCAGGAACAGGTGGGCCGCTGGATTTGGAGACGTCATAGCTCATTTGAGGAGAGTAGTTCTGTGAGGGGTGAAGAGAAAGAATTAGACGCATTACACGCTACTATTACTGAATTAATGAGACATGAAAAGTGCTTTTTTTCCTCCTTCGCTGTTACTATATTGCAGTCATGTTCCAGTCACATCCTACAGTACTCTGTTTTAGGACAGCTTCTAACAACAAACGAATGTTTGAGCTTGAGTTATGCATATTAAAATGTGTCAAATAAAGTGACTAAACATTCAGCATTATCCTCAGGCCTACACCTGGGGAGGAGGGAGCTGTCTGCACTCCCAGTGCTACAATACACATAGGGGAAGTTTCACATTTGTTTTTCTCCCGCATAAAGTCACACCTTCTGATTTTCCTCTTCAAGTGTGTGTCAAGTGAAGAACTACAGACAGGACCTACGCTGGAATAACATGTCCTGGACTAAGGTTTATTGTTTTTAGCCTTAAATCGTGTATAAAACCTAATCTCTGACTTTCTGGATGCCACGACATGGTGATACTTACTCCGCCAAGGCCAGGGGGCCCAGGGGGGCCGGGTGGGCCGGGAAGGCCAGGCTGTCCGGGAATACCATCATTGCCAGGACGACCGGGAGGGCCCTGCAGGAACAGTCGCGTAGACACAGTCAGTCAGCCACAATTATTACTAAGCATTTCAATTCATCTTTTCATCAAGAGAAACTACACAGCACAACTATTACACAAAAGACCACATAACCTGAGTTAGAAATAATATTAGAAGTGAAATAAAGTGGAAAATATAACAATATTAACATATATTTCTTAATATTATTTAGTATGACTTTATATTTCTGTCACCTTTGAACTTCAGTGACCTTTTGACCTTGTGACCTAATGATCAAAGGTCAACCATAACGACTACGTCATGGTAGCTTCATCAGCATTTACATCAGGGCCTCACTCAGCAAACACACAGTGGAGCTGTGTCCATTTTTACATTTCTAGTTAGTAGCTGGTGAAGCTATCCTCCATGAAACGCCACCAAAATACACAGAACCAATCATGATTGCAAAGCTGCAAATGTAATGATCTGCACAACTTGTGCTATAATAATACTGAAACCAATATTATTCTTTTAACACAAAAACCAAGACAATACGGAAACATTTTTAAGAATATCTATGAAGACAAGCAGCCTTAAATAGTGTGAATGATGAACCTACGTCGTCTCCCTTGGGGCCAACGTCTCCCTTTGTTGGCTATGGACAGACAGAAACATGGAGTTAGGCTACACTGTGATATTTCATATATCTGTGTAATCAAAGCTGTGAGAAACAAACTAAACTGACACATGCTCGTGCATCCAAAGAGAAATTATTATTATTATTATTATTTATTATTATGAATGTTTGGATGCCAAACTTTAGTTTCACATAATTTTCTACATCAATCAAAATGAAAAGCATAGGTACCTCTTCTGGAGTAGGGGGTCCTACAGGAGCAAACAGAGAAAAACAACATGTCAACACCTCACATTGCACATGAGAGACACGTTCAGTCACATTCACAATAATTTAGCATTAAGCTGCAAATCAAAGCTCATTCGAGAGCTTTGAACAACTGCTAAACAAGTAGAAAAAGAGGAGATAAATAGATAGAAATGTTGTTTGGAAAGTGTTTAAGCCCTGTTGCACCCTGCAGTGTCACTGCATAGGTAAGCATGTAGGGAAATAACATATTAATTGCCAGACTTTGCCAAAGAGCAGGTGTAATCCATCGTTAAAGGAATGCATATGACAACAGTAGTGAAATCGACAAAATGTAATCCAAAACGATTCTTTTTGAACGGAAATCCTCAAGCAGGCCGGTAACCGTGTAGGCAGGCTGAGGGCCTCGGGTCCATTTGTGGCCAGAAAGCCATAGATGGTCAGAAGTTGGAGCGGGAGGAAACTAGGCTGGCGCCGCAAAGCTAATTAAATCTCAGAATCGGGGTGTACCATCATCGGGGCAGATGGGGCAGCACTCTCCGTCGGGGATGATGGGATCAGCGCAGTCGGTCGTGTCCTCGCAGATCACTTCGTCGCACATGACGGTTCCACTGTCGCAGACGCAAATCTGGCAGGGCTCTGGTTTCCATACATCCTTGTCGTTGTAAGACAGTCCTTCTAACGTGCAGCGGCCGAAAGTGACTGAGACAAAGAAAAGAATCGCAGTGATTATGGTGAAACTGAGAGTGTATTGTCAACCATGTGAGGGCTTCTGCATATAAATGTTGTACTATAAATGCATGAAATTAGGCTTGGCTTGGTAAAAACTTGCTAGCACTTTGCCCTCCTGCACAGATATGCTTTAAGGTGGATGCAAAACAGCATGATATTCATCTAATAAGGGAAGAAGTGCTACTTGGAGCTGACTTTAAAGTTACACAAAGTTTGCTGGAATCATTCTGCATCATGCTCTTGAATAATCTGGTGTTTGGTGACTCGATAATGAGCAGACAAAGATCTTGCAATGACACATATCTTGTAGGTGAATTGGGCTGCTGCACTAAGGTACCACAAGAGTATGGTTCAAGAGATTGTCCCCAGAATCTCCGAGTGGAACATTACACCAGGCCCAATCGCATTTCAGGCTGCTGGATGCGTGGTCGGGCCTCAGATGTGGGAGGACCGAGGTTTTGAGGATGGAAGCGCAGTTCCAGTTTTTCGCCACAGAGCGGCGCTGTTACCCTGCAAACCGCGGCCTTCCGCACCCTGGCCTGGTTGGCGATTAATTGAAGTCTAGACTATTTCACCGTCGACGTCAGACTTCAGCAATTTTTTCCGTTGTCATTTTTTTTTTTTTCACCTTGAAAAGGTCCAGTTTTATGCGAATTGAGGAAAAAAATCTCAGTATAGTGCAATACATTTCCAATTGATCATTGTAAAACTCTTAATTTTCATTTTTTTGGTTGTTTTTGATTACACACTTCAGTCTGCTCAGTTTTGTTGCGCTTTTGGGGACAAAAAAAAAACCCCTCAAGGCTTATCCTGGACATAATTTTGGCACACACTTGTGAGCTTCTTAAAAAAATAAAAAATAGATTAAGATCTGATCAGACTGAGTCGCCTATCTCAAATGAATTTTACGCCTGTGCTTCAACTCCCTTTGAACCCAATGTCCTGTCAATGCGCATGAGAGATAGCGCAGCTGCCCCTCTCAGGTTTGCACTCCAGCGGGACGCACACTGAGCATGTATCTGCACGTCAGTGAAAGAAAAAAAAAAAAGAGATCCAGTCTATAAATCCCTATTCGCATCGCAGATCTCCACTGTGTCACAACTTTCATCAGCTCTGCCCAACTGGAGTCGGGTATCCCGCAGAGGACAAATCAGTTCCAGAAAACTGCTCAGCATCCTTGCGGGCTTTCCATATCCTGAGGGTGCCACCGTCCCAAAAGAAGCCCCACTAAAATCAATGTTTGAAAGTGATACTTACTATCTTCCTCGCCTTGACCTCTCGCCAACAGCACTGCTGCGCTGAGCAAGAGCGCTAACCGAATATCCACAAAGCTGAACATGTCTAAATATTAGACATGTAGATTCTTTGCGGCAAGGGGAATCCTCTTTTTCTCCTCAGACACCACTCATACACGGCAGGGTCCGGTCTGTGTGTAACTCCAATCCAGACCCTAGCAGAAACTCCCTACTGCCTAAACAAATGACTTAGCTTGGCTTTTATATGCCAAAACTTTTGGGGAGGTCCCGTGCGCACCAGATAACTTGTACATGTTCAAGTCGCGGAGTCCCTCCTTCATCGGGGAGAGGGGGCCGTCTTAAAACATGTCAAACAAGTTCACGTTTCAGCTCAAACGTGGATGATGGGGTGAGTCGTCATTTGCGCACCGGCTCGCCACCGTTCAGTCGTGTTTTGACACTCTCCGTGGATTTTCTTAATTAGGACTTGGGTTGAGGTGTTTTGTCTTTTAGGCTTCCAGCCTGAGACACTGCGGCGCTCAGGTGATTTAAGCCCATGTGGATTTTATCAATAGAACCGATCAGTTGCCGGGGAGTGGTCTGAGTTCAGTTGTTCGCGATGTTGTTTTGTTTAAAAGGTTTTATTTCGCGACGGGATCAGTGGTTTCTCTGAAAAAATAGACGGAGGAAAGGGTTCGGAGTGATGCGTAAGTGTGCGTAATTTACGCACGGAGAGCAAACCAGATCAGAACTTGACCTAGATAATTTGGGCTTCCTCAAATGTTTGCACTAAACACATTCCTACATTCAAGTTGTTGGAAGCACCTTGTTTTCTACAACACCATCACACTATCAGGCATCTGCAAAACCACATATTTTACCTTGGTGGAAAGTGCACCTCATATTATTATTGCATTATCTAAACCCTTCTCCTACAAGTCCCACAAGCAACAGTGCTTCCAAGTTTTCATTAAAACATAATAGTGCTCCAAAGGCAACATGAACAGAGTTTAATCACATGTACAAGTATCTGTGTTAAATCCACCTTATCCAAAGAGGACATGGCCATCCCTTCATGTTAGAGAGAGAGAGAGAGAGAGAGAGAGAGAGAGAGAGAGAAGAAAATCTGGCAGGTCCTCAAAGCAGTCTGGTTGAACTGTGGACACGTTGCAGCTTCGACAACTACAGTGTGGCCCAATCTGACATATCATTTACTCTCTGCTGCCGTTGTCTCCCTTCGTTTTTTTTTTAAAGGAAGGAAGCTGCCCTGTCTTCACAAGCTGGACGCAGAGAAGGAAGTTCACAAGACATTTATTAGAAACGTATCACTAGCATAGAAACATGTCAGGCCGCGGATCCGGCAGTGGGTTTCCTCCCACTGTCCAAAAACAAGCTCGTTAGGTTAATAGGTGATTGTAAATTGTGTCTATGTGTTAGCCCTGTGATAGACTGCCGACCTGTACAGGGTGTACCCCGCCTCTCGCCTGATGACAGCTCGGACAGGCTCCAGCCCTCCCACGACCCTTTACAGGACAAGCATTTACAGAAGATGAATGAACGAATGAATGAAAACTTAGGATTGCAAATAAAAACAACTTATTTAAATGTTTTTTGAAGCTTTTCAAATACAGAAACATGAATGTTTGCAGACGGTCAGGGCGAGCTAAAGCGGCCGGTCGCAAGGAACTGCGTCGTTTTTATGATATTGCTTCAGCTGTGGCGAAAATGAACAGTTTGGGAGAAAACGTGTGTGGCTACTGATTTAGTTAGGTATGTTTAGCGTCTGTTCGCCTTCTAATGAAAGCGGGGTTGTCTGCTCAAACACCTGCCAAACAGACGGACAGCTGTCAATCTCCCATTAAGCGCCCACTTACATATTTTCTCCTCACCCTCAGAAAAGTGTAACAGTAGCTTATGTCAGGCATTTTGTGTAACATCCAACATACAGCTGGGCTACAGAGGCTTGCAAAACGTTCCTTGAAGAAGAATATACAAACATGGGCATCTTTTCTGATGCTTTGAGGTTTTGGTGCGTAAAAACTGTCCTGTCCTGCAAGCGACAGTTTTGTGTGCACCGTGAGGAAGCTTCAAGACAAGATCTATCAGTTTCAGTGACATTTTTTAAACGAAAGAAAGGGAATGGAAGCATATCAGAGGCTGCTCTGAGTAAAATGAAAATAGGGAAGTCCTGTTTCAGAGTCCTGTTTGTCCAAGAGGAAACCCATTTGATAAGACTTGTGCCTGTGGGTTGTCTCTGTGAGCTAAACATTTAAAAAGGCAGGTTGTTAAAAATAAATAAAAACAAAACAGCTACTTATATATGCTGTTTATTTTTATGTATTTAAAACGCAGCTAATCGGGTCAGATCGGATCAGAACTCAGAATTTACTGTAAGCAGTACTTTCAGAGTGACTTTCCATGAGTGAAATGAAGCCGAAGCTCACAGGACAGTGTTTAAATAGAACCGGCAATTTTCTGCTGTTTGCCTTGGACTCAGGTTGCTGCAATCTATAATATACAGAGTTCAGACTGGCGGTTTGGGTGGAAGCGCTCAGAAAGATTTTATGGCATTTTAGCTGCCTTTAAATATTCTATCGCTGCAGCTCCATGCAGCATCGGAGTGGCGGATAGCACATTTTTAGTAAAGAAACTTCAGCTTCTTTCAGGTTCTCCGGCCAAGATAATCTAACCCAGTTCAAACTCACATTATTTCCGATGTAGGTAATCAATCCAGCCGTGTAGGACAGTCTCCATCTCATAACAGGAGTACAAAAATAACTGAACTGGAGCCATCGGGCTTTGCCGACTCAAGGGAGGAAATTCCACGTTTGTCACTGGCAGCATGTGAAGTTACGTGAGCCCAAGATGTAACAGGTTGTGGGAAAAGGTGTCTCCACAGCCACGGCTGCAGCTTTATCATGGACCTTCCTTCTTGTTAATGAGCATAAAGCAACCGATTTCCACAATAAAAAGTAACAGGCCTCTCTTGGACACGCATTTATGAACGGAAGCGGGTTGCAGAGGGGATCATGTTGTTGTTAAAAGCGGCACAGACCCTCCAGAGGGGTCAACTCATGCTGCTCCTGTACAGACTCTAACACACTGCTTTCACTCGAGGCAATCCGCAGTTAATCAACCTCATATTCTGGAGACGGCAACCATGCATAAGTGGGTAAACTTACATGCAGAATTAAGTCTTTGCAGAGCTTGCAACCCAACTAAACAGGCCTAAACTGTGCATTCCCCAGCAAGCCTCTGAGCTATAGCCAGCAACACGTAGCATCTGCCTGCCTTGTCCACGTGTTTCTACTTGTAAGTCTCTGAGCCTCGGCTCCTCCAAACCCAACAAAGCCAAACCTACTTTCTCTGCGTCTCACTCATCTCTATTTCTAAGTACCAGTGGTGGAAAAAGCTTTAAGAGCCTTTGCTTGACTGAACGTACCAATACAGTCATCTGAAAACACTCCAAGACAAGTCTTGATTTAAAAAATCCTATTTTAAGTAAAAGCACATGTGTATTAGCAGCAATATTAAAGTACTGGTTTGGTCCCACTGACTAATACGTGCTTTTAAATGGCATCATTAGATTACTGATACAGATGCATCGGTAACTGCATTTACATGGACACTACTACTCTACTTATAATCAGAATAAAAATATATGTAATCATACCAATCAACTGAGGGGGATGGTGTGAAGTATTGATAATGCTTTCAATAGCAAACATTAGATCCTAAAAGAGTGTAAACACTTGATCTGATCAGTTTTCTATGGGTGAAATGAATAGATTCTTTCTGGACATGTTTGACCCATATGGGGCTTTCAGGAGGGACAGAGACATTGAGCGTAGCCAGTTGTTTAAAAACATGAATCAATGTGTTGGAGCTGCTAAAATCACAATGGACAGCCAACTTTTTCTCTTCTTTTTTCTTCTGTTACCAGTGAAGTCCTAGTCTGTTTGTGTTTTAGGGCATGTAAAATCACATTTCTTATCAGATCATTATTTGGAATCTCTTATCAGGATGATGTCAACTGCAATTAATAAATATTTTCCGTGAAATGGGAGGTTGGGTGATGACCAACTGAGCTACATTATTCAGAAGAGGCTAGCTCTGCACAGTGGTTTGACGTGCTTCCTACTTTCCTAGCTAGAATGACAAATACAAACAACTACTGGAGTTATTTTCTCTAGCGAAGGTGCAGAACGTGCATGCTCGTGGTGTGTTCAAGCTCAACGTTTTGTTCAAGTGCAACACAGGCGATGTGGGGAGATGTCACACTCAGCGTTCTTCAATGTTGGTTTGGTGTTTTCCGACCCTTTCTTTGACTGTTTGGTGCAGCTGTTAACATCCGACCTGTGATCCCCATCTACACACACCTTTCTGTAAAACATATAGTTGATTAATGTTATGTTATCCATTGTGCAAAATCTTCACCTTTAAGGTAACAAACACCTGGTAAATCCCTGGTGGTATTTCTTCCACCTTTGTTTAAGATACATTTATTTGTTTTTCACTTTTTAAAGAGCCTCTTTTGACTGGCTGTCATTTTCCACTAAGGCTACCATTACTTAAACCTTTGTTCCAGGTCATTGTGAAGTTTCTTAATTATTTTCAATTATGGGTTTTTGCAGAGGCATTTCATGCTCTGTTTAGGTAGAAGCCCCATTGTAGACCCACCAGCTTCAGACAAATTACTGGGTACGATGTGGGAAATTGTACAGTATCACAAATAAAATCAGTCTCTGCGCAGTATATCTTTAAATTCTAAGTGGCTGTTATCAAGAGCTCTACCAAACCATGGGCTCTTTTACTAAACCGTTGTGACGAATATTAATTCTTGACTCTTTCATTTTGATGAATACAAACCTTTAGCAAGGCTGCGCCCTCCGGAAGTTTTTCGCCTAACAGGTTAAAATTTGGTCTGATACACCAAGAAATCTTCCAGTGACTGTGGAAGCTTAACGCAAAATGCTTTGAGAGCTCGCTGCTGCTTTGTGCCAGTATGTGTTCATCTAGTTCAGCCATTAGTTTAGCAAATAAAAGAGAGAAAGTAAATGAAACATACTGATGGTGCATTTACTTTTTGACACACAACATGGCTCTTTCCAAGAAATAAGTGAGAGAGAGAGAGATGTAACAAAAGTCTTTAGCCTAATTTGGTCAGTATCTCTTAAGCTATAAGCTATTTCAGACATTACTCTGGTCATTTTTTTCAACTGGAAGCCATTTAATCTTCCCTTTCCTGTGCAATGCATTGACGGTGATGTTGACCATAAAATGTACCCAAAATTTAATATAGTAACTCTCACTCAACATTTGGACAATACTGCAAGAGGACACTCACACTATGTACAGTAGAAGACTGCAGTGAGTGGTGAAAAATTACGACTACACATGTAAAAACACTCTTCGATCATCAACAGACTTGGCTAAAGCATTATCAAATCTCGTTTTATAAACTCTCACATAAGCTGCAAGTATCCAGCTGAGATCCTCATGAAGACAGACAGCTAGACTCTGCAGCGTACGTGTACAGACGGGCAAATAACTAGTGTCACTTCGGCAGTCGCCTCCATGAAGAAAAAAAAACAAAAAACAAACTTCCAACTCTGGCCAAGACTGTGCAAGTTCATTCAAAGCAGCAGTATCGAGCTGAAGAAAATACCGAGTGGGACTTCCACACAGCATCATGGGTAAATGCTCAATTACAGGGTGAATGCCCGAGCCCACTTCTGACTGTTACTTGAAGCAGAGCCCTACGTGAACTGCAATCATCTCATAAAGGCCGACTCTTGTCTTTTTAGTCTGCAGGCTGCTTCGTGCTTGCTGGCTGACTCTCGCCACTACAAGAGCCAGTTAATTTGTGACTATGAAAACAGAGGTTTGACAAAATAATCTTAATTTAGCAAGGTCCCCTTTGTAGCCCTTTCTGAAGCCTTCATTTATTATAAAGGAATAGCTGGACATTTGGATAAATACGTTTCAATGTGTCTGTCAACATTGTGAGTCATCCAGGTCATGGTGGTCCAGTTGCATTTCTTTTACATTTTATTGCATCCATACAGAAAGTTGAATGAGAAGATCACTACCACGCTCACATTGTTTTTTATAATACAACGTGAGCAAACAAAACAAAGTACTTCTCAAAATATCACACTATACCTAATACTCAATATGTTAAGATTTTTTAGAATATGAATGTTTACTGCGATATTCATCACCATGACATAGCCTTATAAGCGCGATCATTATTGATTCAGTCTAAACCAAACACCGAAAGGACTGGGTAAGACTTGTCCTAGACACTTTCAGACTGGGGCATTGCCTTTGTCTAGGCCAAAAGGTTGCACCTGAGCCCTCTAAAAAGACTTCAACCAACGGACACCTGGCATATACGTTCTGCGCCAATGAGACGAAATACCTCTCCATACCAACAGGTGGCAGTAGTCTTTCCTCGTCATTGACCATGTTTACATGGTCTTTAGTATCCCGGTTTTGATCGGGATACTAAAGACCATGTTTACATGGTCTTTAGTATCCCGGTTTTGATCGGGATTTTGAAGTATCCCGTTTTTGTGTTTGTCCATGTAAACACCATATCCCGAATTCAGAAATCGGGTTATGCCCATTTCCCGATTTCAAGAAACCCGGTTTTGCTACCTGGAGTACTCCGATAGAAGCCGGGATACTGAAGCATGTATACACCTTATCCCGATCTCTGACGGCTGCCCACTGTCTGCGCAGGCACGAGTGACGCCAGGTGACGCACTAGATATACAAACAACATGGCGGCAACGAGAACGTCTCACTTTTGGAGCGACGAAGAGACAGAATTTTCCCTTAAAATAATGAAAGAACTAAACATAACGACGTGTTTAGATGGCAGAAAACACCGAAATGCCGATGTATTCAAATCTGTTGCGGAAAAGCTACGTGACGCTGGTTTTCCACCTCGCTCCGTTGAACAACTTAGGTCGCGTTGGAAAACATTGAAAAAGACGTGAAACACGCATGCGCAGATAGGATGCAGCGATCAGAAAACGGGTTTCTGGTATTTATCATGTATACGGGGATATGAATAACCGGGTTTCTCTGTGTTCCATGTAAACACCATATCCCGAATATGCTCAAAGCCGGGATAAGCCTCAAAACCGGGATACTAAAGACCATGTAAACGCAGTCATTCAAAAACGGAATTTCAGAAGACCTCATTATGAAAACTTTCATTTTTAAAAACAACAGGAGCTTTCTGTGTGTGTCCTCTTGACTTCGTTGTCTGCGTTTGTCAATTCGGCTTCTCTTTCCTTGCACTGATTTGCTCAGCTAAACAGCCAATCAGAGTGATCCCTCTCTCACGGATGTGATTTGTGGCACATTTAACATGCTTCATACTTAGAAACTGTCTGGTTTGCTGCATTTTGTCGGTGTGTATGATCTGCATCAACCACACAAACAAGATTAATTTGACTTTTGATATGACTGATAGAAAAGTTAGTCTGTTTACAGGTGAATTGTGTTTGATAGCTATTTATATCTACTGTAACTGTCAAAGAATGGATAAAAAAAAAGCATCACAGTAAAAATCGGATGGGTAAATGGATGCCCAGTTATTTAAATCCTTGAAACTATTTTCAAACAAGAGCTCAGCTGCCTAATGAAGCTAGACTTTCAGGAGCTCCACCCATCCTGGCATATCACCTCCCCTTTCACGCGTGAGAGAAAATGGTGAGGAATTAGAACCTAAAAACCACATCCGTCATTAGCTTACCCTATAATGACTCAATGTTAAATGGGCATTTTTTTTTTTAAAAGATAAAAGTAAAGGGCTGATTTTTTTCCAGTTCATGTTTCTGACATCACCGGTGCGGTATTTTAAGGATTTAAGGTGAGATACGTTAAACTGCTATCAACTGGCTTTGTTTCTCCAACAACACACATAACACACATTTCAGCAAAGGTCTTTTCTGGGTCTGGTTTTCTTTTTGGCTCGGCGTCTGGCTTTCTCCAGCGCCCCAGCCCCCATCCTAGCTCTAGCTCTCCATCCCTCCCTCTTTCTCGCCCTGCCTTCTCTCTTTTCTCCCATCCTTCCACTCCCCCACCGGCGCAGACATCCAGTCAGACGCGGAGAGTGGATGGAAAATATGACTGGATCCTTCCCTGACTTCAGATAATGTGTGAGTCTGCTGGCGAGCGTGGCACCACTAAAAACAGGGGAAGGCAGAGAGAATAAGAGCCTGCCGGACAGTGAAAAGTTTATCTGAAGGGGCTGCTCTTAAAATGTCTTTTGGAACGGTGTTAACATCTTCTTTTCAAGCAAAAAAAAGCTTCCTAACCAAACAGTGCAAAACTGACCCAAGGTTTCTTTACAGATGCCGTGCACAAGCTCCTACTACACTTATTTTATTTAATTGTAGTGAATCATAAAGCCTCTAAGTGTCCCCTCATCCGATGACGTTTTCTTTGATTATCTACACGTTAGCGCAGTGTCACAAGGCCACAAGGCAAAAAAAACAAAGAGCCCCGCGGAGCATGTGGGTGTCATATTTCCTGCCACAATAGCTCAAACTCAGGGAGAGCCTGTTGCAGAGCAGCGAGAGAGGGGAGGTAGCACAACGATGTTGGGGCGGAATATTCTGTTGTGGAGGAGAGACAAACAAAAAGGAAAAAGTGACACACGTTTTCATCCGTGTGTTTCTCTGAAGTGTAATCTCTTCTTAATCACGAAAACAAACAGTGTTTCTTATGTCAATCTGATATTGCAGCCTTCACTAATGGAGTAAAAGTCTTCTCATTCCTCTCTGAAAAGTTCTTTCCAGATGACCTGCAGACTCTTCAGGGTGGTTTGACGCTGGCCTTTCCCAACATCTGGGAAAGTTAGTCAGTGCTTTTATGACACTGCCCAATCATTGTCCTTTTTATTCTTTAGATTTTGCTCTCATTTGCTGCAGAAATAGACAAAAGTGTTTGAATCAGGCGCATTCTACTGTATTTTGAGCTCTTTTTGAAGTCATCCATGCACTATTTACTACATTTTGCACAACTCTCAGCCACGCTGATTGCTTTGATTTCCCCTCTTTACCTCCAGTTGTAAACATTTAACTTACAAACAGTGTCTGTGATATGAGGCTAAATTCAATGTCTGTCACAGAGCAAGTTTGCATGGAATCGTAGGGGAGAAATGAGCTCAGAGATCCCGTCTGGAAATGTCGTTACCCCAGCTGCCTGCCACCCCTCTGCAAGCGCTCATAAATACTGCGGCCTACAGAGATGTTCAGATGTTGAGGAAAAACAGGGGGGAAAAGCAGACGGTACTGCCGAGTACAAGAAGAGAAGGAAAAGCCAAAGGCAGAGAGTCAAAGAAAACCAAAGAGAGATAGATGACTTGCGTAGGTGGAGATGTTAAGTTTTCAAATGGATTAAAAAGGGAAACTGGGAGTATTAGTATCCACAATATGTTAGTCCTAAAACAGATAAGAGAGAAAGGGGCTAGAATACAGAGCAGGTAAGCTCAAACTGTGAGACACTGGAAATGGAAATAGGAAAGCCTGTAACTATGCAGGGAAAAAATTCCCATCTGTCGGATGACTCATACTCTCCCCTCAGCCTCAGAAACAAAATTTTAACGTCCAAGTTTTTACACTGCAAAGACAATGATATTCTGGGACGATTTCTGACACGCTGGAGCATCGTATTTACAATTGTTAAGATATACTCTTAATGGCATGTGTGTATTATAAAACTGTTGCTGTGAGCAAGTTGTTTGTGTATTATCCACACCGTATTCAGTTTTTCGAAACGACTGGATGACTATTTGTTAACTTCTTAACAATCCTGTCACTTGTTTAATTAATAAAGTTTAATTTTTACTGGGAGCCAGTAAAATACAAGCCGTCCTGTTATCACGGGCTGATTTGGTGGGTTTTCCACTGACACAGATGAGCAGAAGTTAAAGGCATTTGTCTATCTGGCTCAAGTGTCGTCTGGATAGTTACTGTTCTGTATAAATGCAGGAAAAGAATAAAGAAAGAAGCTTACCTCAACCGTCCAGCAGCTTTCATAGCGATGAATAGGACTCGGCTCCTTCACATGTAACTGAAGCATGAAAATATTCATGAAGTGATTTTAAACTTTGCTTTCACATCTGGTTATTGTTTAAAGCGGCATATTGTCTATTATCTAGTGGAATTGCCTGTTATGTGTATGTGTATTTCACCTCAGTTATTAATATTTTTAAATATGTAATCATGTAATTCCAATTAAGAGACAGTTAGTATTAATAGTCTTATTTTTTAAAAAACGAATTAATATCACAGAGACAGACATTTCAGATATTTTGTTTATAATATAATATAATATAATATAATATAATAGCCCTCGGGTAAATCTAATCAATGGCTAAGCTAATTATGAACTACTCTACATTTCATTCCTCTACATACTGTATTATCTCTATTGCTATTTTATGTCACAACTAATCGTTAACTTTTACAAAAAAATAATACTCACTTTAACTGCAGATTATGTAGCATGTAGCCAGTGATTTTCTCACTCTAATTTAAATGAGAATATTATTATTTTTCATGTCTCGAGAGCAACAGTTAAGTATAGCCTAGCTTAGAAGTTAACCGGTACGTTTCCTAGCTAGCTTTCTAGCTAGCTAGCTAGATAACCGTCATATTTCTATGGATAACCGTTAGCTTTGTAATCGCAGTTTGCACTTGTCCTGCGTTAGCTTGTATCAGGAGCACCAACTTTAGCTAACCACTTTTTAGCTAGCAAGATACAACATGTAACTACGTCAACTGTGGACCAGTTGTAATTTATATCATTTATATGTTTTTCTTATCTAATGTCGGCCATGCAGCAATCTAATTGTATTTATTTATTTATTTATCCCAAAGTGTAGGTTTTTCTCCAACTTCCGGTCTTAATGCTAACCCAGGCTAAAACCAAACACACTCAGCTAGCTTTGTTTATGCCAAAAAAGATATGGCTTTTCATGAGACAGGCACAGGAATTACAGTATGCTGGTGACAATGAACAATAGTAAAGGACAGGAGCAAAATAAAACGAACTGTTTTAAATTATAGCTACACCTACAGAGCAAAAATCTCTAAACTACATGAAATGATTGTCTCTGATGAATTGGGTGACTGGAGAATCAGCTGAGCCCCATAGATGTAATTCACAGCAGACATTTTGACTTGTCCTGATATGCATCTTTTTTGCCATATTCGATCATATCAACTGTACAGATAGATAGATAGATAGATAGACGACTTTATTGATCCCTTTGGGAGGTTCCCGCAGGGAAATTGACATCTCCATCGCAACCAGCACTTTCAGACATACATGTAGGAGACAGTATAAAAAGCCCAGAATACCAATACACCCAGTGAAGAATAATAAAAATAGTAATACAAAAATAAATATTGACTGTACAGTTATACATTAACAGAATACATGAAAGGAAAATGTATGTCTTATGTCTTGGATATGGATATTTGGCAAACAATCCTTTTACACAACTTTTTTTTTTCTTTTCTATTCCTATAGAGGGCAAAAAGGTTGTACTCATACTCTCCCAATGTTGTTATTTCAAGGTCCCCAAGGTCCAGAGCTTGGCATTACCTCAGTGCAGGAAAAAGTGTCCCCTTATCTTGGCATTGTAGGACTCCCTCCAAGGCCCCTGCGAGAAACCACAGGAATTATGTACTGAGGTAAACCATACTCACTGTGTGTGTTTATTTGTGTAAAACTGTGTTTTTAAGGTGATGTGAGCTTACAAGTCACCCAAGAAAGGTACACCTGACCAAGACAAGAGGACAAAGCTTCAGGATCGTTAAGGGTTTGGGATTCAGTTTCATTTTTGCAATCATTATGCCAGCAGTATCATAAATATTCACATTATAATATGTACTATAAGAGCATCCTGTGTGATATGAGAGCAGTTGTAGCTACAATTAGCCTGTACAGTTGTATCTATCAATAACAGTATTTATTCACTCACTCATTCATTGTATAGGTAGCTTTTGCACCTACAGTGTACAGTTTTTATAGACAGTGCACAGCTGTGTTTATCTATAGCAGTTCCACTTGTAGATTCTGCATATCTTCTGTTTAGAAAATATTTTTGTATTCTGTGCCATCTGAAGAGTAGTAGTTGTAGTTATTGTGTGTGTCTTGTCAGCATATATGTAGCACAGTGGGACTAGGAGAAACAGTATTTCACTCCTCTGTGTGTTTTATGAACATATTGTGGGAGTGACAATAAAAACAACTTGGATCTTAAACATATGGCTGCAGCCACCATCGGCCTCTGATGTAGTTTTATGGCTAAAGTTCAGCTTTTTAGTTAATTATTCCACTATTGAACATTTTGGAAATGCTGTCTGTTCTGTAAAGAGGAAGCACTAGTAAGCTATGTCACTTCTGAGCATGTGCAGTAGATCCCTTGCTGCTCCAATAGATTGAGCTTGAAGTCCAGCCCGACGTTTGCTGAGTACTTCAGAATGGTTGAGAAGAAAAAAGTGACCTCAATGCAGAAGAATGCAGTGTGGTCTGTTCTCCCTCCCCTAACATCCAGCACGGGTAAAAATTACTTCTCTTAACCCTCTGTTTAGCAGAGGCAGTGTATACGGCTTGAGCCATTTAAATGGCCACAGCCGCCTCCTTTTCCCTCTTTACTCTTCTTCCTCCCTTATTTTCACCTCCTCTTTCCATGGAGAGGATGCGTGTAAAGTTGCCACGTTAAACGCTTTCTCTCCTTCCTTTTGTGATTGTTCTCACCAGGCAAAGTAGATCTTTAAGAAAATAAACAATGTCGCTGCCTGGCTTGGCAGATATGTGTGTATGCTGTACATAAAAAAGATATGTGGCATTAGAGTTGTATATTTTGTTCAGGTATGAGGTTTTATTGATATTTTCAATCCTCATTTGGTCATGTTTAGATAAGATTGGATTAGATAACCCTTTGTTTATCCCACAGTGGGGAAATTTGCAATGTTCTGATCACACATACTTAAAACAGGGTTTGCATTCTTTTACTATTCACAGGCCCTCTTTTTTGATAACTGCTTGCAGTGGTAGGAGTCATCCTTGTGCTTCTTGCCTGTTACTGTTTTACAAAGAAGTGGAAAAATTGAAAGTGCAGAAGATGTTCAGAACAAATTCTTTGTTCAAATTTTTCTATAAAAACAGACCAGATAGAAGCAAATAAGACAATGGGAAGTCCAAACGATCACCCTTCTGCATAGTTAATAAATCTTACACTGTTGTTTTTTTTTTGTCACTGCACTTCTAAATTGTTTGCCATGCTGAGATTCTACAATGGAGAGCTCAGGATTAGAAATTTCATACATGATGAGGTGTCCTGGTGCCAGCCACATGTTTAGAAAATGCTGCTGCTGCTGCTGCTGCTGGAGGAGGAGTTAAGATTTATGCTTGCCTCCTGTCACCCTGAAAATGTAGGACTAACGGCTTTCAGATGTCGGCTTGACAGGAAGTGTGGAGACTCGCAGTTGCGGGAAAGGAAAGGTGTTTGAATTGAATTGTGCTTTGCAAATTATGCTAATGATCAATGCAGGGGTTTTGAATTGTATAAATATACAGTGTGCAAAGCACTGGAAATGTATTAGTGTTAGAAGTGTCAGTTGAGCCCTGTTTGAGGACTTTATGTCTTGATTGATTTAATACTTGTCATATCTAGTCTATAGGAATGGTATAAGTAGATACACCAGTCTAATGTCATGTGATTTAATACATTTTCATATGAAGCCTCCAACCAGTCAAGATTACTTACAAGGTTGTCTAGACTCCATGTGTTTTTTTCATGGCATGATTACGTGACAAGTTGACTTCTGATGTCTTGGGTATAAAATGTCTAGAAAAGCGTTCCTGAGATTTAGCTTTCACTAGTTGAGTTATAGGCTTCACAAAGTGTTTTGTGAGGTCAGAGTGACCTTGACCTTTGACGACTAAAGCACAATCTGTTCATCTTTAAATTCAAGTGAACGCTTGTCCCATATGTCAAGAAATTCCCTCAACACGTTTCTAATATCTTATGTTTGCGAGAAAAATAAATCTATCTATCTATCTATCTATGCATCCATCCATCCATCCATCCATCTATCTATGTGTCCGGCCATGGCTATCACTGGTGCCATGGCAATGAAATCATTATACACTGGTCAGTTTTAGTTGAAGAAAGGCCATTAGCTGTGAATATGTTAACCTGCACTTTGTATTCCTGACATTAGACTGAATGCAGTCATTTGTTGGTCTCCTAATTTACATGAGGAAAGAAGTGAATGCTAAAGAAAAAGTGTAGTTATACATTATACATCACAGTATATCCTACGTACAACTGGCAAAACTATAACAAAATCTACAATTACTGCAGGCATGAACACTGTACAGCAGTGATTTAAGCTAAATAACATTCCGATAAAGTAACTGGCATCGTGTAAACATACCATAATCTTATGGTGTTATATTTTTGAATGTTATCATGCTAATATTTGCTAACTTGCATGAAACACAAACAGCTGAGAATGATTTTAGTAGGGTTCAAGATTTAGGTTCAAATGCCATGTTTTTGACAGATTTAAGATTAGATTTTAATGTGTACAATTCATCTGCACATGAAACGTAAAGTGTGCTCCAAATGTCATTCAACAGAAGTGCAAACGGAAACTTCAGAGGATTTTCAAAATCATTAAGATTCAACATCTGGGCACTTACGTGAATGTTTGCACAAAATGTTATGACAATTCATCTCACCATTGTTGAGAGGTTGCAGAAAAGTAGTGGGCCAACCAATATTGCCATCCTTGACACAGCTGGCTAAAAAGGTAAACTATGTATTCTATTAGAATTAGTTATTATATGGGAGGCTGTTGAATCAGTTACTGACATTGACTTGTCTCCCAGTCAGAGTAAAGTTGTAAATATTTGCTGACGGCTCATATAATGCTTCTTCCCATTTTTCACCTTCACTGACAGTAAGGGTTTGGGCCATCCCCACTGTAGCCACGCACCGTCATTAAAACACACAACTATAATTTTTTCCTCCGTTCTGTGCACCTGCGTATGCTGTTATGTTGCAGGAACACCTGGATAGTTTTGAAACCAGGTGATGTACGTCTGCAGATCTGCATACGGTTTCCTTCTTTTTTTGTACCGTGTAGCAACTGGAATTTTAACAGAAGTATAACTCACTGCAATTCTGCTTTTAACTGCATCTGTTAAAATGACAAATAAAGACGAGGCAGACGCTCATATGGAGCTCCAGGTTCCTGACATGGACGAGGATATTTATTACTCTCTGTTCACGAAAAAAGAAGAGTGCAAATCTGCATTTCGAGTCATTAATTAGTCCCTAATAGTGTTAGATTAAACTTCAGCTAAACCCATTACCCTCTGATGAGTAAGTCATAGATGAGTGGAGAGGGCAGTAAGTGAATGTCACAGTGTGTCCCAAGCTTTTGGCTATGCACTGAGACTTGAGCTCAATAAACTTTCATCCTAAAATAAATGCAAAATTAGAGGGTTATGGAGCTGAGGGGAAAAAAAAGGCCACTGGGCTTGGTTCTTGGCCCCACGCACCCAGCTGCCGTGGACTTTTTTTTTCTTCTCCTGTCTGCTATTATTCTTGGTCTTTCGCCTGGATGAGTCAAAGAGACGGAGAGGAAGGAAGAAAAGAGAGAAGAAGGAGACAGTGGAAGGTCGTAGAGACAGACAGAGATAGACAAAGGCAGGGAGGACGAGGTAGAAGAGTGGCTGTGCTGCCTCCTCTGTCTGATCTGGCCTGAGTCAAACAGGGTCTGAATGACAAAGCAAATGTAGACATCTGGGAGGAGTTCAAGAGCAGCCATTTTGTGGTAACTCATATTTTTATATAAAGTATATACAGCTCAGGTCTCTGGAAAACTAATGTTCATTGTTAGTTCTTTGGACAACAAATTCTAATCCCCAACAAACATTTTAGTCTCTGAACTCTGATCAGTTCAACTTTGGAAAACTCAAATTGTGGAAACTGTTGGGGTCCAACTTCGAGGTAACTTTTGAAGCATGTTAGATACGACTGTCGGATCACTCGTTAGTATCCAAGCTAATGAATTTGCTAGCTTGGAGACTAAAAAAGCTCTTTGCATAGAAAAGAAAACAATGAAAAAAAGTTAAGTGGATCCGAGTCTGAAAAGTGCTATCATGTTAATAATCAGCTACAACCCTGCATGTAGTCAGGAGAACGGGAATTTTGTTCCATCTCTCACTCGATATGCTCTAACACAGGTACAGAAATCCTCCCAGAACTTTTCCAAACACTGCGTTCTTTTGCTCTTCTACAATGTCCTCCGTCTAATTTCTTTTCCAGTCTCATCCTAGTAAGATGTGTTTAATGGCTGAGCCTCAGCTGCGTCCAAGAGTGACAAAACCAGATGTCTTTGGATGCCGCCGCTGCAACCTGAGCGAACATTGTCACTGGGGCAGCCAACTGTGGGATCAATATTCAAACTAAAACAAGTGTCTTGCTGGAAATCTTCCTCAGCGAAGGCTGATGTGAAATATTCACCGCGTCCTGTTCACAGTTTCTCAACGTTATCCCTTCAGCTTCTCTTGAGCCCGTCACATCTGTTATTGTTTATTATAAAAATGTATCTGGGAACCTCTGCCATCATAATGTTTCATCAAAGACCAGCTGATGCCTGTTTGAAAGGAAAAGGATGCTTTTATAAAAGTGTTTATTAGAGTAAGTTGAGATTCATATGCAGGGGCCCTCACAGAAATGAGCCCATGCTAATAACAGACTGTCTTGCTGCCTTCGTTTTTTTACTAACTGAGAAGATCAAGGGGTTTTTATTCGAGGTGTTTTAGCACCCCTGGGTGTTTTACAATAGCTTTAGGTGCTTTAGGTTGTTTAATTGGGAGCCAGAAACCAGTTTGGGGCCCTTGCAAAATGTACAGTAGGGGGCTTGGGGTCTCAAAGGCCCCCATTGAATACTGAATACTGCAGCATTGTAATGTTTTATGGTGGTGGAAAATGAATATGGAACAGCATGGCCCCTTTTATTGGTGTTGTTCCAAAAGTATTCTCATACAGTGAGTCATTTTTTGTTGCACACACTGTTCGGTGTACATTATCATTTTCTGATTATTATATATACCAATATCGTCACCTTTTTAAAACAGCAGTTTGTTGAGGGTGTTTGTAACTGTTGCTTGTGCAATACACATATATTCTATATATATATGCTCTCCTTTTTTGCTCTGTTTTTGGTCTGCACCACCTTCACATGGAAATATCTATCTCTCCAGCTACTAAACGCTCTGCTACGTTCACCAGCAAGTTCCTAAATTCGTCAGTGTGCTGTTTGGTGATGGATAGGTACAATACAGGGGTTGTTTTTTTCCCCAGCTTTTCTTGAATACGACTGACCTCTTTAGCAGAAAATATAGCGACAAGATTTTGGCGTGTTCGCACCAGTGACGGAAGATCGACTACTGACGCCTGACACTCTGTGCTACATTACTGGTGTGACGGTACTACATATTGAAGTTGAGTTGGCTTCAACCTTTTTCAACACTCCCAATGCGTCAAGCAATGAGATGTCCAAACCCTTCAACCGTGATTCTCCAGCAGTGGCTCACGTTCATCACTCCTAGGTATGGACACAGTATAAGACTAAATCTAACCTCCTGCTGCCAAAGGTGTGAATGTAAACCAACTGGTATTAAATCTAGAATGATGTTTAGAGGCTTTGCTACCAGAGCCAAAGTGCTGATTGTTGCTACTGGGCTTTTGCTGTGACAGGGCTCCATAAAGCAGCCTACTTCCCCCACACCTAATGGGTAGCATACGGCAGGTGGAGGGGTACTGGTAATGAAGTTGAGGCTGCAGGTTTTAGCATCTTTGAACAGGAGATGTGGTGTTCTCGGTCAAACCGTGAATGTGTAAACCCTGACCCCCTGCTGGTATGAAGCCTCTCTTGAGGGTGGGGGCTGCATTTCCATACGTTGAACGCATTGAACTGGCAGCTAGGCTTCATGAGAGCATCCTTGCATTCAGGTGTATTGCGTGCTAACTTATATATGTATATATAAGACAATCTCACTGCTTTTGAATTTAACAGCAGCTCCAAAGGTCAACATATTCACGATAGCTGTATCTAAAGCACACCTTAGGTCAATGATCAGGAGAAACTAAATTTGTGAGACGGTGGAAGCTGCTCACATTAAAAGGGACGGATAACCCGGATTTAACTGGACAACTCCTTTTAAGATGGAACTACAATACAAGAATTTATCCATTTGGCTCCAGTCAGGACCAGCCCACATTAAACTGCACAGATCAGATTCATGTTTCCACGTCACATCTCAAATCGAGCACCCTGGTATCAAGATTTTGTCTATGACAGCAAATTTGGAGCTGATTTCTAACGCTTGATGTTTGTGCTAAATGTGGTTTTCTTCTACAGACAGTAACTTAATTTATGCGTATGTTTTGAAGATGCTACAGTTGTCAGGATATTAAGATCTGCGGACTTTGTAGGAGCTTCAGCTGGGACACAGACGACGGGACAGACTCTTTAAAGACCATGGAATATATGCAGCAAAGAAAAACAGGAGCACTCTGAGCCAAACAGGTTAGGAATGGTAAGAAGCAGCAGCAGCTTTTGAGGTCTCCACGTCACATGTTTGACTACAATAAGCCGTGGTGGATGGGTTAGGGTGAGTTGGAAGTGGGTGGGGTAAATGGACACGCGCACTCCGATTGGCTCCAACCGATTGCCCATATTTAGATTAGTGTCATGTCCCTCCCTGGTTTGTGTTCAGCTGTGCTTTGGAATGAGAGGCAACATGTCTGGTTGCTCTCTGCCTCTCTCCACATCACATCATGGAAAGAGCTAGTTCGCTGGCTCTGAAAACACACCTCGCTCTGTCATTTATTAGCTGCCTGTCTCCTGGAGAGACACGTTCACATGTTGAAGGTTTGTTGAAAATAAAGGCAGTTAAAGCTTTGCTCTGGCTCAGGGTTTGCGCTATAGATGGAAGTCAAATCATGTATCGATAACACTTGAAGCACATTTTTTTTCCTGTGGCTCCAGAAAATCAAACAGTAGCGTGAAGTTTGGGTTATAGAGACAATGGTTGTTATCGGGAACCAGGGAACCCCTTTTTATGTGCCAGGAATTAGATACAAATACCAAATAAAATAATTATTCCGAACAGACCAGTGCAGCATGCCTGCACAGCTCATGTTTGCCGTCCCGCCACTATCCATTCGTTAAGCCTGACATTCAGTGTCATCGCGCTAGCTTCCCAAATTATCATTTTTTTTCTTTTCTGTCCACGTTTACAAGCAACAGACTGATGAAAAAAAACAAAACAAAAGAGGAGGTCCTCTTCTTTGCTTAACATGAAGTATGAACTCTTCATTTCCCAGGCCTGCCACATCAACAAAGGGAGTATACTTGGCTTGAGGTGCAAAGAGGAGGAACTAAAACAGTGTCGAGACAAAAAATGTAAGAATCAACCACAGATGGTGAAGAAGGGGAGGGCGGAGCAGCTCGTTCTGGCAAAATGAACTTGGCCATGGTGGATGAAATATGCACTTACTTTACCCTCTGACACATTAACATTGACACATTTACGTGGTCACAGTTTTGTAGTTAGCGCTGTTCTATTTATGGACGTGAGAATTGATTAAGTGGGGGCATCTATATGAAAATAGGGAATGTGAAAGGAGGGGCGTGTATTTCTTTTAACGTATTGTCTTCAATATGCAACATTTATGCGCATCCTTTTTTTTTTAATGAGTGAAAGAAACATTTCTGTGAGGCAAGGTCTGAGTCAGAGCACTAAATATCCAGTTTCATTTGAAACACATGGGTTTAGTTAAAGCACATTGTCTAACACGGGAAAGAATTTGAAGGTGCTACGATCTGCAGAAGATGAAAATACTGAGATCTGCCGGGGACGATCCCACATACTGCTAAAGTAAAGAAATGAGACACCTACTTTCGAGTAAATGTGGGTTACTCGTCAACTCGTTTATTGAGTGCGCACCTCTGGGTGGCAGAATGACTTCAGTGCTACTTGCAATCAAAGAGGAGAGACTTTTCATTAAGTTTAATGGTTATACTTAACCTGATAATGACAGTGGCCACCCACATTTAAGACAGGATCCACAGCTTCCTGCCCCTTCAGACTCTTCTGACTTTAATGACTGCACTTAAGCTGCACAGCCACCTGAGTTATTGTTAGTATTAGCAACAAAATTTGCTTTTAGGACTTTATATATTCAGCTGATATCATTTTTAAAAGCTTTAAATGAAAGATATCAAACTCTAAGATGATGGAGGATGTCAACCTCCAGCGTTGGACTCCTCTCAGTCCACTACCTCTTCCCCAACATGTCGAGACACTCAACAGCCTGCATTCTTCCTCTGTTTTCCTGGAGCTCAGCCGCGACCATTACCAAATGCAGTCTGCTATCACTATCATCTGCAGTAGACATATTGGTGTATCAGTGGTTGTGTTTCGATGCTCACCTTGCAGCTGTGGAATCATGACTTTATTTGCCAAACAGCAAGAACTGCGCCGCTCAAGATTTGATCTGTGTGTCAGCTGCATTGACACATTTCTCTCTCTCTCCCTCTCTTGACTTTAATTTCTGTCCTGTCTCTGCCTGTCTTGTGCATTGCTGAAGTTCTTGATTTGTCTTTACTCCCCCCTCCTGCTTCCTCTTTAACTTCCCCCAGCAGTGGGAGGAAGAGAAGGACCCAGTCAAAAAGAGTAGCCACCCTGGGGCATCACGAGAGTTCACGAGGTGGGAGTGCAGACCTTGCGTCGGACTCCACCTTCTCCTACCCGCTAAACCCAGCCCCGGTCCCACCCAGCCTCTCCCTGTAGGACGCTTCTTTTTTCATTGGGAGACGAATACCACATCATGCAATCACACGGTTTGACTTCGCAGTGTGAAAAAGGATTGCAGTTCCCTGTGAAGTGTAGTTTCTGTGTCACATGCAGAGGTTTTTATTGTGTCGTTCACAGCAGTAAAGTTCAAGAAAAGATTATAGCCCTGAGGTTCTCCTCCCACTTCTAACCGAGAACTATTTTTTCTTTTTTGTAATTTCGAAATCCTTCTGTTCCATATTTATGAAATCCGAAACCACAACTCCTTTTACATTTTCTTGTCCCAATGTTACACAAAACACAGGTAACATTCTGGTTTTCTTTTCGAGCAAAAGCTGGAAAGGAAAAGAAATGATGACAGCAACAGAGGAAAAACTTGGATAAATGAGGGAAAGGGGAACATCTTTTTTGTTCTCTCCTCGCACATGAGTTCAATCCTTAAAGCATCTGGAAGCATTTAACGCTGAAGTGCTGGCTGCATCAGGCTCAGCTCTGCACTGTGACTTCAGCTTCGGAAACAAAACCTTAAGGGGGAAAATGAAAACTGGCTGGTTAGTCACAGAAGTAAGTGTCCGTATGACTCCATGGACACACAGTTTTTCTTGTCTTTTTGTCTCACATCTTGGCTATATTATGACATACTAGATGATGATAGAGACCAAAGTACCACTTAAGGATCCCACCCCAAATCAAACCAGATTACGTTCAGAAATTTCAAAAGATATATTAATATAAAGTATACTAGACTGTATTCAGTTAATGAGTGATGTACCTGTTCAAATGTATTTGTAGTTTGTTGTGGAGTTGTACCTTTGTGTCCTATAACTGTTCTAGTCTACATACAACTCGATTTGCTTGTCACCCACTTGTAGCAGTTGGTCGCTAGTGTTGGAAACCCTTTAGTACATCTACCATCTTGCTTGTTCCTAAAACGTAAAAATATTGCTAATGTACGGACAGAGCTATTTCTTCTTGCTTCTATTTGAAAACTAAATACCATCAACAACTCTGCCGCTCCAAGCCCGCCATCAGCATGGCGAGTTCGGTGGTAGGAACCAAAGTCGTGGATGGTGTTTCCTTGCTGTGAGCGTTTAAGGGATCTTGTGACATGTGTCAATCAATCGTATCAGTTGCTCCCATTGGTTGTTGTCTCAAAATTGAGATTAGTTCAGATTGGGGGGTCTTCATTGCCATTTGCTACTTGTTTCTACGCCTCTTAAGGCAGAGATGAGGATGCAATTAAACCATGCTGGTTTTGTTGACCATAACCTATACAATCCACAACGAAGTTATTGTTCAACAACCATTGTCAGTGACAGCGTGCTAAATCTGTCAGCGAAATGAGCTGCCATTTTGTAATCTTGTAAATTCACTTTTTTAAAATTCTGTCTGTTTTAATGCCTCATATACCTTCAAGAATCAGTTTTGTGCACTTAGCTTATTTTAGGTTTGCTGAGTTAGTTTGCTTAAACGCAATCATAAACTCAAACAAGTAGGGCTGCCTTTGTTTTAGCTTTGCTTTTAGATTTCGTACTTTTCTGTAGATCACATTATATGAACTGCTACTAGCAACTCTGCAGGTAAAATATCTTTATATTAAAAAATGCATTTGTGATGCTTTATTGTAGATTAAGCCTCCTGAAGGTATTTAGGCTTAGCTCCACCCTGACAAACTGTTCTCCTTTTAGTATTTCTTTATTACCTGATGGAGTGTCCAAATAAAGTCAACTCTCAGTCACAGTTAATTTTCTCAAGCTATTCCACAAATGAGCTTTCATTCTCATCTTCTTCTTCCACCACTGGTTCTTAATTTTCATAAACTCCTGTGACACCTCTTTTAGTCAGTTCTCCAAAGAAAGCCTCATTCTTTGCCTTGTGTTTGTGTGTGAGTCTAAAAACAGAGTGAAAGTGACTCCTGCAGTCTCAGTACCTTTAGGGCAGGACAAGCCATAACAAGTAGACTCCCTCTTATGTGTTACCTGTAGCTATGTATATTCCACCTACACAGACATAGTTAAGTAGTTATGATGTTCTGTTTAACTTCCCCAGTAGGGCTGCAGAAGTAGTTTATTCAGCTAGGAGTTTGGTAACTGATTTCACTATTGTAAGTTTGCTTTTGTTTCTTAATGTGATGATTTTCTGATCACAGCTTCTCTAATCTGAATAAGTTCTCTAGTTTTATATCATAGACATCTGAAAATACTGGTCTAGGCCACCTCACACCTTGGGAACTTAAAGTATGATGAGCAATTCCATAATTTTCTGATAATCTGACAAACCGATTTATAGACTATGCTAAAAGAAATAACAAACTGAATGTCTGAAGACAGGCAAAAGTGAATAAGGTCACCTAATAACGACAAAAAACCGTGTGGATTGGAAGCTTGGAGCATTGGAGAAAAAAGCGACAGGCCCAAAGGCAAAACGTGGAGTCTCTCTATGTGGTCCCACTGACGTCTTTGTCTTTGGTGCAGCATTTGCACTGGGAAGGTTTAGTCACACTCTGCCAGCTGGAAGACCAAACATTTGAGTTGAGAGAGGGTGAATCATGAGCCCGTGTATCTTGCAACAGTGATCTCCTTTTCTTCTGGCTTTATTATCACATTCTGTCTAAGAAGGCCTATAAAGCTTAAAATGAGAACAAAACATTACCATCTCTACACACTTCTCGCTTGAAACTTGAGATGTAGACCAAACCAGTCTGGACAGCATTTCCTCAGTCCTGGAGTAGAAAACATGTAGGTACGACCCCTCTGGGATTTGTCATGCTGGGAGGCCTTGTCCTCAGACCTGGGCATGAGTAGGAAGCTGAGAAAACATCCCCTCCCAATGAGAGAGCAGAATCTACTCGTCACAGGAGATCAGGTCTAAGGAATTAGTGTCAGTCAGCTGGAGGCCGAAGCAGATCCTAAACCATGGCTGTGTGTTACTTTGACCACAAAATCGGTCAGCACAGTCCAGTCCATCTCTAAAAGGAAATCTAATGTTCGTATTCAAGTTGAAACACTTCACCTTTATGCAGATCCGAGCAACCTCTAACATTACCTATGGAAAATGTCCAACTGCGTTAAAAGCAACTTACAGGGCATGAAGGATATGAGAATGCCACCTTCTGGCTGAGTGTTACGCATGTCTGTGTTAAGTGGAAAAGTAAACATTTGATTTGTGTAAAGATCAAGACCTGAGCATGTGTCAGCAAACTTTGCAACACTTTGCAAAAATGTGGAGAAGGTGTGTGACAGAAGTGGGAACAAATATTAAAACCTAGTAGAGAATGGACATGGGCCTTCTGAGGGTGTCCTGTGGGTCCTATGGGGTTGAGGGGAGGGTCTTCTTCTCCTTCTACTGAATAAATGTGTGCAGTTGAGGCTGCATGTCCTAGTTCTTTGTTTAAAACTTTTTTTTTTATATAAAAAAAAACTTGTCAGGTTCAGTCAAGTTTATTTACATAGCCCAAATCACAGCTTGCTCCAGAGGACTGTGCGTTCTGCAGCATTTACCACCTTCTATATGAATCAGAAAAGGAGAAACACCAGATAAATGCTATAGTACACAATGTTTATTTTGACCATGTGTTATGGAGTCTTCTCCATATGGAGCTTGACTGGGATCACACCCACAGAAGAGCCCCCTCTAGTGCATAATGCAGCATCAGGCTCACCCCGACTTCACAAGCTGTCCCACCGTGTAAACACAAGCCAGAGAGAGCGGCGATGACGAATGCATTAGGAAGATGAGGATCGGCGGAGGTTGGTCTTACTCCAGGGGGAAGAGGAATAAACGGTGAAACATGAAACTCTGGATCACGTCCGAAGCATCCGCTGGAAGGAGGAGCTGCAGTCACATTGTGCAGATTGGTGTGAAGGAGCAAAGAGATAAATTCTTTCTAATGTAGTAAAGATAGCACGGTTCTTTCTGTGTTATCATGTTCAGGTTCTTGCTGTGAAGCATCTAACATTGTTGGTACTGGATAAGAGCCAGAGATTCTTATCCTCAAGTTGAAAAACTATGATCAAATAATAGTGTGTGCATTTGTGGTTTAGCAGGGGGTGATTACTTTTGTTTTCTCTAAAACAATGCCTCCCTCCCATTCACTGTGCTGTTTCATAGAAATGCTGAAGTGAGATCTTCATGCGATTTGGGTGTAAAGATGGACAGGATGCGAAAAGTCGGATGTTTGTTGCTGCTTATTGCAGAAGTGGAGCATTTCCTCTGTGCAGCCATGATTAAAATTGTTCCACTCATACTTTGTGAAGGAGCAGAAGGTCGACTGTGAACCTGACTCATTTATGAAAAGACGTGGCTCCAAAAGTTCTCCTTTCCCTGGGCCTCCGTATGCCTGCCCCTTCTCTCTCTCTCTCTCTCTTTCTCTGTCTTGCTCTCTCTGCCTTCCAAACTCCTGCCCAGGCAACAACATGCAGCATAAATTACACTTAAATGTGTAGAGCAGCTGAAAAGAGATAGACCAGGTTTGCCAGCATCTATTCATGCATCATGTTCAGATGATAGGCTGACAAGAAGAAAATGTGATGTAGGTAATAATGTGTCAGTAAAGTAGATCTTGTGATGGATGCCAGTCTACATGATGGACAAACCAAAAGATCAACCATGAAAGATTTTTGTGGCATATGTTTGATTTTGCTGCAATCACCAATTATTATGGTGTTGTTTTTTTATCTCCTTGATGTAGTCTGATGATTACGGTTTAATTTTAGAGTATGATTGCAGTTTTCTTTTTTCATTATATATCAAATGATAATGAAAAACAATTAACGCTGGCTCTGCTTCATTCTCAGTCTAAATCTGTGTGGCTCACCTCAGCTTTATAGCGCTATAGCAACCTTCTGCTCATTGACTAGCCATCCAACCATTGAGTTCACACATTGGTTCATTCTCGCTCCTCTCATTGCGGTGTTTTCAGCTACAGCGGACGGTTGGTACATCACCGAAACAGCACTGAACGTGTCACTGTTGGCACGTTTGAGATTCAAGATTCAAGATTCAAGATTTCTTTATTGTCAATTTTTCAATATGTTCACAACATACAGAAAAATCGAAAAGACGTTTCTCTCTCTTCTCACACAATAATAAAAAAGAAAAACCTAAATAGACCTAAAGTAGATGAAGTGGCAGCAAGAGCACTTTGGATTATCGTAATCCAACGAATTACATTCTTATAACCTGCAGTAAATTTTAAATAAGTGCCAGATATTCAAAATATTCTGGAAAAATGAGCAAAGGCACTTACTCACATGACATTTTCTGATCTTTTTATTGTCTAAATAATCCCAAAAAAATCCAGGCAGACATTTTGAGTAATAGGTGTTACGGGGTTAAACTGAAATGACACCAGATGTGTAATAAGTTTAAATGTCAATGTCAAAAGAGGTATTCTCGCAACTTTGTCCAGAACCTAAAAATATTCTGTTTATAATCTTATGAGCCAGAAAGGGAGCAGTGAAACGCTGCAGCTTGCTTGAAAATTGATTTATCAATAACAGAATTAGATGTCAGTTGTTTTTTGACTAATCGATTAATTGACTAATTCTCAGCTTGTACCTAAAGCAGTGCCATGACTAACTAAGCGTGTGTATCCTGGAATGCAGAGCTAACGGAAACAGTGTGTGTGTACTGTTGGTCTGAGTGGTCGGCATAAAGACATGTGGACTAGTCTTGTTTCAGATTGAAGAAAGATTTTCAGGCAGAAGAAAGAGAACTGGGGAAGCTGCCATTTTCCTTGGATTTTCCATTTAGCTCAACAGAAAGTTGGCCTCTAGCAGCAGCTTTTTGTCGACATCGGAGAAGAAGTCTGGCCTGTGCAGACGGGAAAACCATCTGAACTCCAGTTTGGCTGATTTAGAAGAAACAGACATGAAGACTTCAGTTTTTCTTCTTTCCTGTTTAAACATAGGGTTGTAGGTAGGACTTAAGATCCTCTTATTAGAAAAGTTGAAAGTTGGTGGGAAATTTTTCCTCCAGCAGTGGCATTGAACATTTCTAAAAGGCGGTAGTTACGTATGAGGGACCTTCAACTGTTCAGGTAATGCCTTTTATCACCTGCCAATGCCTTTAAGGCGGGTCTGGTCCTGGGCATTATCTTCAGACTGGGTCTTCCTCTCATCTGGGTTGTCTGAAACTTTCTTATGCGAGTCGTCAGATTGGTAGCAGCTGTGGCTGTTGGCTTCGTTTGAGCTGTGGGAGGCTGCGGCAGGCCAGCGGGGAGGAGCTCCAACATCTGGAAAAGAAGGAAAGCTGGCTGAAGCACAGAGAATAGAGCAACACGAATGCTCGCTGAGCCAATCCTGCTGCTACAGTGTTCGTGAGTTTACTGTTTGCTCTATGTAAATGAAGTGTTGCTGAACCAGTGCTGAACCACAGCTTCTGCAGTGTTAATTTCATTTAACAGTGTGCATCTGCAAAGCAGAGGGGGTAAGGTGGAGTAGCCGAGACAGTGGAAAGAGTGGACTGCTTTTGTTGAGACCCGACCCTCTGGGCCTCTCCTAATGTAAGAGCATGTCTAAACATGTGGGAGCCGCCTGCGGAAAAGAGGAAGGGGGTTGAGTTAGTCCTTGTGCTGGTCAAGAAGAACTTAAAATTCCTTCTCTGCCCATTTTGATTTTCTATTGAGAATCTGGACGCAGTAAGAGCAGTTTCTTGTACTTTCTACCTCCAGTTACATTGGAAGATATTGATGTCTGTGTAGATTTGAATGTTTCACATTTTCAAAGTGGGTTACAAGGGTAAAATAACATAACTGCCATCGGTTGACTTTATTTCTCTGTAAGTCTAAATTCACCACAGAACCAAAATGGAAGAGGACCACCTTCCTAATATTGTGTAGGTCTCCCTCGTGCCTGCAAAACAGTTGTGACTCATCAGAGAATGGACATAGGCCTTGTGAGGGTGTCCTCTGGTGTCTGGAACCAGGATTTTGTTGGTGGGGGGCCTTTGGTTCCTATGGGTTGAGGGGAGGGGCCTCTGTGGATCATCCCACAGATACTTGATCAGTTTGGGATCTAGTGAATTTGGAGGCCAGGTCAACACCTTGTGCTGTAACGTCCTCATGAATGAATGCCATTTCCAAATGTTTCCCAGCAGAACACTCAATAGTCACCAGATGGTCAGTGTTATTTACTTCTCCTGTCAGTGGTCATAATGTTGTGACTGATCGGTGTATATCACCATTAATTACAATATACACGACTGCATATATGAATGAAAAGTGTATATTTAAGTACTTATTTTTTATATTCCTAACATCAGTATGATGCTGTATCTTATTAAATATTGAGTAAATTAACTTGTTCAGGCTCATTAAGTTTACAGCCATCCTGTCGGGTTCAATGTGACCTAAGTGCTGAGCCACACTTCCTACATTTACACTAGCACTAGTATTCCTCCGCCTCAGTCAGAACATTGTTTCTCTCTGGGTCGGAATAAATCTGTTGTTTCTGCTCATGTTTGCCCCACTTGGGGTAAACATCAGGCCGTATGACAAGTTTCCCGGAGGGACAGAAACATGGAGGTAGTGAAACAGTGTTTGAAGCGATGCATGAAGCCGGAATTGATGTGGTCAGCAATGCCAAATATACGTCAGTCCATCTTAGTCATGTTCTTCCATTGAATAAAGTCAGAGTTGCCAACAAAGTTTGGGAGAAAATAACTTCTTCTTTAGTTTTATTTCCAGCAGGTTTGATGCTCCAGAGCCCATGTCGATGTTCTCATTAATATATTTTTAACATTATTAGCACTAAACACAAACAACAGTAGTCATTAAGTCATAATGATCGTCATGAAGCTTGAATCTGCATTTAAAAGCCAACCATTTAGAAACAGTCATTAAAAACAAAAATGTACACTAGAGAATGGATCAGGAAACCATTAGATTCGGTAGGCTTCATCCTGATGGCACCATGAAATGAAGTCCATCCAGTGGTTGCTTAGATGTTTCAGCCTGGAGAGCATTAGTGGAGAGACTAACCAACCGACCAACCAACAAGCTGCGACTCCTAGAGCCACATCACTAGAAAAAAAAGAATCAGTTAGTCAGTCGGAGCACGTTGGAGGAAAGTAAGAGTTACTGTCACGTTTATTTATGGTGAAGCAGTGCGCTTTACCATGCCGTGGTAATTATATGTTATGGTCTGCTGAACTTCCACCAAGGCAAAGTCAGTATAATTAAGTCCTCCCTAACGTTTTTTGCTCCTCAATCCCTGAACTTGCCTTAGCTTTGGCCTTTTTATTCTAAAACATTGAGATGAACCATAGTGACACTGTTCGTCGGAGCTTTAGCTGCAGCGAGAGATTTCCTTGGGTTTGCACAGCAGAGGGATGGAGGAGCAAGAGAGGCGCTGGCATCCCACCGTCCGCCTGGACAGAGGAGCCATTCTTCTCCTCGGATCCCCCCAGTCGTCACCTACAGACCACAGTTTGTCAGCCAATCTGCCCACCGTTTACCCAGGAAATGTTCACTTAGTGCAGGAAGTCTGAGGTTTCCCCCTATGTGTTTGATTTTAGCTGTTACCCAAACAACACCGGGGTTACAAGTCAGGTCAGAACAACATAGGTGGGAACTAAACCCAGAGGGGCCTTATAATCTCAGGTGACCTGTAAGAGATATTTAAATAATCACTACAAATACTCACCCATTCCACCTGATCCTATATAATGACTACACTTAACAGAGAAATGATTTACTCATATGATGATGTGCTTCTACCTGAGGAGGTTTTTATGCTTTCACACCATTATTTCTTACATTGCTGGCATTCTTCCTTCCATTCCTGGAGTATTTCACAAGAAATTCACAAATACACTTGACTTCCAGACAAATTTGTTGAGAAAGTTTACCATGTTATCATTCTTTGGTTTACCAAGTTTATTTAGCAGGTACAGAAACGTGTATTTCATATTTCATATTGCCAAAACATAAAGATACACCATATCATAAAAGAAAAAATCTGTACACTACAAGAACAGATGCTCTTAAATCTTGTAATCGCACTGATGATTAAACTTTTAGTGAAGTTTCTTAGTTTTAGATTAAGACACTATCTACAGTCAGTACAAAAACAGAACAAAAGCATTTAACATAGACCAGTAAATAAGACAAAAAAAATCATAATTTATCTTCGTGTGCACACAATCATAATAAGAATATATATACACGCACATTATATCCCATAGATGTGGTCACCTGTGGCTACCATCTCAAAACCAACTTGTAAGACGTTTGAAATACTGAAAATGAGTGACATATCACTTGCACTAAAACAATCCCCAGCCCTCCAAGAAATATCATACCAAATACTACAACAGTGGAAATTGTGTACATTTTAAAAATCCAATTAAATGTTTATCTGTCATGTTTGAAGTAAGCATGAAAACCAAATACAAAATCAACACCTATGGCCTCGGTGCACCATTCTAACTCTTCTAACTCAATCTTAAGTAAACTCAACTAAGAACTTGAAATAACCAGTAAAATGTGTTCTTTAGTGTGACGATATTTGGTGCAAAAGTACTTGCCATTTGTGAGTGAACCTTCAGTCTCTGTACTTCATTTTGCTAACTGCTTAAGACAATGTTCATAGACATGTTTTTGGCTGTCAGATCTGGATTCTTTCCTTTTCATTAGTAAACAGGACATAATATCCATGTTACTGTCAGAAAAATGCACTATGGGCATTAGTTTGTGTAGACTTTATAATGTTAAGAGTCGTATAGGGCAGAATTAGGACACAACGATGGTATGTTCCTGCCCCTCAAGGGGTTCCTTTGCACAAAGTGCAATTACACCATAGCCCTGCAGGGGAAGTAGAGAGCACTCTCACTGCAGTTTCTTCTTAGCCAGCTGGGCAAGCTCCCTGGCTTTCCTCCTCTTAAGCTTCTTCTTGAGGAAAAGCAAGTCGATGTAGACGATGTGATCTAGCACTGCTGAGGCGCAAAGGAGGCCTCCATGTAGAGCGCCCGCTATCCCACAGCTGAACACATCTTGGCCTGGAACACACAGACACATATCACGAGCTGAATGAGGCCCAGAACTCACCTTGTAGATTATCATCTAACTCATGTCTTCTAGAGCTTCAAAAATAATACAGCTTTTTCTGCTTTGTGACTGTCTTAGAATTACATTTTTAACGGCAGCAATGCAGTAACCTGGCAAAAGCTGACTGTTGGTGGGCAAGTATCACACAATAAGATACTTAATCTACCCTTTCACTTTAAGTGGGAGTCAATCTGAATGCTTTTCAGCCCCTGTGACAGCTTCACTCAGTCACAGAAGAGAAATAATCGACTGTGCTTGTAGAACATTTTAACATAAAATCAAACTTTTCATACCTGAGATGTAGAGGTTTTTGACTGGGGTGTTGCACCTGTTCTTGGCAACAGCCTCGGCATGGAAACGTTCCAAGTTGTGTTCGGCCGAGTACATGGCTCCGCGCTGAGAACCCAGGTAGTGCATGTTGGTCAGCGGGGTCGCCACATCCTGGAAAACCAACTGTAAAAACATATTGATTGACATTATGAAGCAGTTTCCACAAGAGCTTGGACAAAATACATGATCATTTACTACATTTACGTGGACTTAGGTGTTCCTCTAATAAAACTGTCTTTAGGTCTTTAGTGTTGCCAATAAAGTTGCACAGGTCTTATGTCTTGGGGCATGTAATACACAAGTTTGAGTCTCTGATCAACTGGGTTGAAGAAATATTGTCCATGCAAACTTGACAACTGAATCATAGTTAAACATGCAAATACTGTAGATGTGAATGTGTGACAGAAAACGACTGACCTTGTTTCTGATTTTAGGGAACAAAGTGCAGGCCCAGTCAAAGAGGTTCTTGGCAAATCTCATTTTGTAGTTGTAGTATTCATCACCCCTTTTGCGCACGGTAGTGTCCTTCCATTCCTCAAACCATTCATACTTAACCATGGTCAGTATTGTCATGCAAGATTTCCCTGTGAGCACAAAACACACCAGGCACTCAGATGAGACATTTTCTGGTATTTTGTGTACAAATACACAAAGATAAAATATATCAAGATAAACACGTTATACTGTCTTTAACTTTTAATTTTAGCACAAATTCAAGTTACTATCATTTCTGGCAACGGTAGAGAAGTAGTGATTGCATGTACCAGGATGCCTTTTCTTCGCTTCGGGATCTTTGGACGATGGCATTGTGATGAACATCATGGGGATGTTATCAGGGGCTTCCTCTTTGCTCAATGCGAAGAAATCATCCATCCTAAAAATAAGAAAACACCTCCCAGTCAGAGCGACCTAAACTTTTTTCAGGAGTGTGGTCACATATAAAAGTCCTGGAGTGGGAACATAACTGATCCTCTACTCCATCTAGCGGACGAGCAAAGAAGTCTGTCTCTGAAAATGTAGTAGCATAAAGTACATTATGTTTCTTTGTATGTAATGTTCAGTAAATCTAGATTCTTTCAGTGTTTATTATTTTATTTTTGATGACCTAAAAGTAGACCAACAAAAACAAGTATACCTTCCTGGGTATGGCTTAAATTTGATTCGATTTTTCTTGCATTCCTACTTCTTATACAATAGCACCCCTTTGTGGTTGCTAAATGCTACCTCTGCGTTCAGTGGGGTCAGTGCTCTGCATATACTTACGACTTGTCCATATCGTTGTTCTTGAACAGCCAGAAGTTGGTGGACACAAGGCCCAACTCTTCCTCAGTTCCATCAAAGCCAGAGAAGACCAAGAATGATCCTCTGCCGGGTTTCATCATGTTCAGTCTTTCCTGAACATCTACAAAGTGGGAAAGTTCACCTTGAAACGTCTTCACTTGTGTCAAAATGAATAATGTAATTCAGGATTATTTGCTCACCGTGTTTGACCCGAATCTCTGGGGGGAGAAGTTTCTGGAAGGTGGTGAAGATGCCACAGTTTGAAACGACCACAGGTGCACGGACCTCCACTTCCTCCTGACCTTTCCTCACCTTTACACCTGTGGCGTGACACACAAAGGTCTCGACTCAGTCTCACCTCGTGCGCAGTTTTCACTTACAGGTGAAACATGAGCTGGGTTCGGTTCTTACCGTAAGCTGCCCCGTTTTCATTGACCAGGATCTGGGTGACGGGCGCTCTGACCATGCAGTTACCTCCATATTTCTGAATGGTGCGTATGATGTGGAAGGCAATCTCGCTGGCGCCACCTTTTGGGTAGTAGGCGCCTCGTTTGTAGTGATGAATCAGCAGGGCATTGATCAGAACACTGGAATCCTTCGGAGGCACACCTAAACAGACAGAACCGAGAGTTTAATAAAGCTTAGTAAAGCCAAAAATCCAAAAAGTCGCGCAAATCTCGTCCTCCCCAACTCCACCTCATCCTCGTTCTGTCCTGGTCTTGTCCTGGGTCCTGTCCCTACCTACCTTCATCTGGGACTGTGCTCTATGATGCTGTTCAGTAATCAGTAATGCTTCAGGGTAGTGTTCCTGGACAAAATTGCTAAAACCACTGGGATTCTCATGAGTTTAAATCTAATTTGAATTACACAGTATAATAAGAATATTTGGACATATTGGGGAGTACAATGGCAGTGATTTGTTTTGAGTTCCCATTGGATTTGATGGACAAGGCTTTAACTAAAGACCAACAGGTCGGGAAAATTACTTTAGTACCAGGTGGTTAGAAAATCCCTGAATCTAGTAGTGAAGCTGGCCGATAATCCACATAATATTACACATAATGCAGACTTTTAATCCGATACAGTTTACTTTCTTTGTATGCACACACAAAAAAATCATGCAGAGTATGTTTTCCATTGCATTAATCTTTTTGAGGAACCCACCATAGAAAAGGTAGGAGAAGATGATGTGGAGATCCTTGTTGCTGGTCAGAGTATTCACGAAGTCTGTTGCACATGTGCCAGAGAGGCGGAAGACTTCGCTGACGAGGTTTCCAATGCCAGATTTTAGCAGGAATAAAGACACCCACTGCGGGATCAGCTTCAGAGTAGCCAGATAGTGGGTCTTCTTAGCTGAGACCTGTTGGAATATGGAGAAGGTTCCTAAGGATGTTCAAGTCATAGTTTCTGAAATTCACCTCCACTTGCAAACAGCCTTGCCTTCATGATTTTAAAGAATGTCTCAATGGCTTCTGTGTCATCGGGGAACTGCTTCATCAGGTGGGCTTTCATCTCGGTTTTACCGGAGAAGATGGTGTACTCTCGTTTCTTGTCGCCCTGGCCGATCTGGATGGTGTCGAAATGTTGCTTTAGCTCCTGAAACTCCAGCTGGCCCTCAGAGATCTGGTCGAAGGCAATGCGTAAAAGGCTATTCTCGTGGACCTGACCAATGTAGTGGAGCCCTGGAGACGAAAGAGCGGCAAACAGGAACAGAGAGTCCAGTTATTTCAAGTAGAGTAGTAGTAGTAGTAGTAAATATCAATGCTTTTGTAAAGCAGCTCAAGGGAATAAGTCTTCACATCATTAATTCCATTCATTTGATTTTAGACAACTGTTTTGGACAAAATAAGAGCTATACTGATGTCACCTTGGCATTTTTCTTGGCAAGTTTCTCCCCTCCGAGCAAATCTTCATTTGGATTTTGTTTCTTCCACAACGACATTACATGAACCTCAAAATGTCTCTTATTAAAATGTCTAATCCACATCTGTTTTACTGTTTATGGTGCTGCCCATATGTATTATTTAAAATGTTTTTTACATAAATTGTATGACAACTATCTAGTTGGCAATTTAGGACCATCGCCTATCAAGTTTTACGTTCACAACGTAGGATTTATATCTAGGTATCAAAATCGTGAACTTTATCGTGATTCAAGGTTGGAAAAATACGCGTGCTTCTCCTTAAAAATTAGCAAATGTAATGTGTCTTCTCACCGACGTCAAACTCAAAGCCCTTCTCGATGTAGGTGTGGCAGCAGCCTCCAGCCTGGTCATGTTGCTCCAGCACCAGCACTTTCTTCCCCACTTTGGCCAGAGTGGCTCCGGCCGTCAGCCCGCCAATGCCGCTGCCGATGACAATGACATCCAGGTTCTGGGGCACTTTGTCAATGTTGAAACCTGGACAGAATACATAGAAGTCAGTTACATAGTAAGATGTAAAATATTACCATAAAGGTGCATTATAAATGTTACCATGTGTTGGGCCTGAGACATAAACACACATTACATAAATATGTTATATAATACAGTCTGAAGGTTGCACTGCACACCTTTCCTGTCATAACACTGAACTCTATCTTTATTGGCATTATGGGAGAGATTAGTCGAGTTTGGATGACCTCCTGATCATAATCTAATTAAGATAAAACACACACAGTGAAAAACAGTTACTGGATTTCTGATAATTTAGGTCTAATCTAATAAAGTCTGAATTATGGCACGGCAGACAGATCATTTAGATAACTGCTGGAGCACCACTCAGGAGTTATACTGACACCGCTGACAGTAAATTCATTGTAAAATTATAATTTTATTTTATAAACTGTGTAGTACTAGGTTGCCCTACATTTGAAATGTTTTAAATATGGCAGAAGGTGTATTGCCCATCTTTAGACAGACTTTAAGTATAAAAACCCACCTGAGTTTGAAAAGCAAAATTGCTAAGAATATACGTATATACTGTATAATGCGAAGAGCTGGCAGCTGGTTAGCTTAACATTAGCTTAGCATAAAGAATGAGCCCACCTCAGTCCAAATGTAAAGAAAAAAACGGCACCACTAAAACACTCACAACGCAACTTTTATAGTTGAATTTGTCCAAATACTGAAGACATAACAAAATTATTAGTCATTTTAACAAAACATAGGCTAACCTAAAGGCTAAATTGGACTTTCTTCATAGCCGCCATTTTGATTCATCTCTCATAGAATGAAAAGCGCAACCAATAACATAAATGTTTCAGTGATTTCATTGTTTGTTCACTGGGGCGTATGAATGGATCAGTAATTAATGTTAGTAAAGACAAATGTTTGCAGTGAAAAAGGTCGATGTATTGAGTTGAATTTTTTGAGTTGTTGGATTTCTGTTCCTTTTTAGCACAGTGGTGATGACGTAAAAACTCTTACAGAGATCACCAGGTGTAGCTGATTCTAGGTATTCAGATGGTACACGCATTTTATTCTCCAGCAACTTTACCTTGCTTGATGACTTTGTCCCGCTTCTTCTGATCGAACTCACGAGGTCCAGGAGGCCTCACTGACTCCAGGGAGAACGGGCTCGGTTTCCCAAACAGGTACCAGTACGTACCGCCGACCCATATAACCAGCCAGGCTAAGAAAATCAAGAGCCACATCTTGGAGACAATCAAAATCGCTGTTTCTTGACTTGGATGTCGGTCTCTTGGCAGCAGCAGCAGCAGCAGTTGTGGGTTTATTCTGAATGCCCGGTCACCTCAGAAGGCTCCTTTTATTGTGCAGAGGGCCAAAGGTCTGGAAAAGAGGACCAGGGGTTTCATACGTAACGCTATCGGTGTTACGACAAGCAGTAAAGATAAAGTGTTGAAAGACCCAGTTTACTTCAGCTCACAGGACACACATCCCAATAATGATATGCCACATTTACAGTTACATTTAGATAAAGGATATAATGCATGCTGCTAATCTGTGCTAGTTTGTTTTTAATCTCTCCACTGATTGTGAACGACAGAAGTGTAATTTAAAGGTAGCAACACATTTACTCAGTCATTCTAAAGGGCCCAAAGGAAATCTAGATAAATTGGAGATATGTATAATTGCTCATATCTGATAAGGCAATTAAGATAACACACTATGGACAAGTCATCTTAGACTTTATACATATAGCGTCCAGTTTTATGTCTTTACAACAGTGCAGCTGAGAGAAATCACTGAGTTTCACCGTTTCAGGTCTGATAAGGACAGAGTTGGCGTCCTTGAGAAAACATTAAGTCCCAGACTTTTTCGGAGACTGGAGAAAAAAATCAAGACATTTTACTGCGGAAAAAATCATTTTAATGTGAGAAAGTACTGCTGTGTCCGCACTACTGCCTTTTATTCCAACGTCGCCCAGTTTACACGATCACATGTGTTCCTCTAACACAGTAGTTTCATGTGATCCATGCGTGGACTTTGCCCTCAAGTTATGCACTGAATAAGTTGACTTTGAGCTATAGATTTCATCTGCAGCCTCAGATAACATGGACCACAACAAAGCAGCGAGCTGTTATGTTGGCCCCAAGTTATACCAAACTGGGCATATTTCACCTCACCCTTTTCCAACTTTCCATTTCTGCAGGAGATGTTTTGTCTCGCTGTAACACGATGCAGATGTAGTGATTCATTTTTTTAAAATTAAATTATGTTTCAGTGTCAGACATGTATTGCACTGGATCTGCTAGGGTTTTATGAATACTTAAAATAAATAAAACCACCGTAAGTGGCGTACGACACAACAACAGGTATCAGCTACTTACGAAACAGTCATAACATCTCTTATCAAACCTTTCACCCCCATTCACACCTGGAGATCTTCTGTCCATTAACGTGTTGTGAAAAGAAAAAGAAAAAAGATTAACCACTCTGGTTAATCTGAGCATCATCCCCTTTATTTAAGGTGGGTATGTTACCAATAAAAACTTAAAACTTTACATCCTACCAGTCATTTATAACTGCAAAAGCCAGTTGGATGTAAGGTGGTCCTAAAAACTCAAACAGTTGCTTTTGTTTTAGCTTTGTTTTAGTTAAACAACATGTGTCAAACATATGGTGCGCGGGCCAAATGCGGCTCGCCAGAGGGTCTATTCTGAGTCTAAGTGCAAAAAAAACATAGAAGACAGCAGTCTTTCAATGAAAATAACTGCTATTCCTAATTTGTCCACTGTTTTAGTCAAAGTATTGGAGAGAACACAACACTGAGAGCCAGGACTAAACAGCAGACAGCAATGTGCCCAAATTGCACTTATTTTTCTTAAGAAATTTCATTATTTTTAAACATTTTCCTCACTTGTTGTTTTTTGCACTAAAACAAATGAAAAAAATCTGGAGTTGTCGTTATTTATAGGTTATTATGCCGTTGTGTTACTGGGAGTCTTCACAGACATACTTACTTTCTACATCTATAAGCGCGCAGCTAATTATAATTTACAAATCATGCGGGACCAGTTTTTGCACCAACGTGTGTAGTTTTATCTAAAAACAGTTCAGACAAATTATTGTTGGACTCAGACACTCATGTCCAACCTGAAATTAAACCTGTGCTTTCAAAAGTCATACCAATACTTGTGTTGCAAATGACGGGGCACTTGTTGATGCTCGGATTGAAACCGACACAAATTGGATCGGGAGCTTGAAAAGGAAGCCGGGATGAGGCGCGGAATGAGCTTAAAGACTCTGATACAGGAAGCGGCTCTGTGTCAAAGGGCCCCTGCAGGTGCCCGACAAAGAAATCCTATTACAAATTAGACTAAGCAGTAGGTGCACAGCTCCTGTGAGTTTACCCTGCTTTGCACAGGCGATCATCGGGTTGGCTCATTTTCTGTCAGAGCAGCCTCATTTCATCTCCTGTCCGTGAAAGTGACATATGCTAATATGAATAATCACAGCAGCCACGTTGAGTCCAAGCTTTGTACAACTATTTGCGTTTAATTACAAATTGACAAAGAAACATTTCCACATCAACAGGTACATACAGTAATCCAGAGATATCTTCACAGATCTTCTTTCTACTGTACATTTTTTATCTACACGTCTTCTTCTACAGGGACATCACGGCAACGGAACCAGCTCTCATAAAAAACCACGTGATGTCCCTGTGCTATGTTATTATGCAGCCTCCCTTGTCTCCCTTGTAGGGGTTCTTGTCGTCCGGAACGCCCTTAATCAGCGGATCATTTGGTAACAGTCCATCAACAAATGAGACTGTTTCTGCACAGTTTGCGCTCACCTGAAAAGATGGAAACAAATTTAGCAAAGGAAATCTTTTAAGAGAAGATGCCAATTCACTTTGTTTAAAGGCATTCTCAGCTAAAACTGAAGATTAAAAGAAGAGAGGTTGTTTACTTACTGGTGTCCTTGGCGTGCTAACTTCCTTCTTCAGCTGCTCCAGCTCCATTTTCAGGATTTCCTTATCTGACATATCCCGAGCCATCCTGGCTGCGAGAAGAGATCAAGATCCCGGTTTAAAATCATGTCAAACGTCTCAGCAAATTGTCATTTCTTAATTTCATTCTAACATTCACGCTTTTCTTTAAATCCTCTCTTTCTCCCTTGACAAATTCAAAGATGGAAACAAATGCGCAGTCGTTACCTGTTGAATGGTGGGATCCCCAGCAATCAGAGAAATGTGTTGGCTCCTAAGAGCTCATCGACTGTGTGCCTTCCTCGAGTCCGGTCGCTTCTTCACACTGACTGATCTGTGTGATCCGTCCCGCTACTCTTCTCCCCGGCGGGGCTGGCTTTTGGGCGACGTCGGCACAGGATTGGACCTGATGTCACCAATCCCCCGTGATGGGATTAAACAATCAGGAGCCGTGACCCCTGAACAGGAAGGAGGACGGGAAGCCAGGTCCTTTAAATCAAGTGAGACACTGAAATAGAAGTCTGTCAGCAACTGGAAACTCTGGTTTCCAGTGTTGTCCACATTTGGTTTCCAGTTCCTTTTCATTAGCACTAAATAAGTAAAACATTTAAGTTAAAGAAGTGTTACCATGTTTGTTTTCCAGATATATGGCATCGTAATAGTATATACTCAGTGTAGAAGAGTATTAGCTATAAAGGTTTACATATGTGGTGGCAGCTGGGTTCATTGCTTGTCTATACATCATCAGCGCAAGACACAAGGACAGTCTTGATTACTAATTTGATTATTTAGTTTTGATGTCTGTCCAATCATTGTCTTAGTCTTCCAACGTCATTCTAATCAACAAATTGTGGCGCAAAGTATGAAAGCAGGCCTTTATGGCTTTTTGCAGATGCTCATTTGCTCTTGTTTATAACCAGGATTAAGTTTTAACTCAGGCATTTCTGTAGTTTTAGTTTAGTTTTCAGTGCAACCTGCATCTTTTTTTTCTCTTCTGTTTATTGAATATGAACTGAGAGCCAAGCTCAGTCTCTGGAGCGCACAACGCTCTCCATGCACATTCTAGACGAATCCACTCCCCCTGCTCCGTGTCCATCACCTCCATTTGACATTTCATCTGAGACATGATCCTTAACTAAAACCTTCTGCGGGACTCACACTAAGCCATTTTCAGGATCTGGGTTAGTGCTCAAGATTAACCTCAGTCACGTCACTGTGGATTAACTGCAGTGTGGAGCTGCTCCTTGTCATTACGGAGGCCTGGTGTGTCACTGCGCACCTGATGGGTAGACTCCCTCTTTGACTTCCCTTTCACTGTAAAACAAATGCGCCAAAGTGAAAATAGTTAACAGCAAGTTTTTTTGTTGTTGTCTCTGATCCGTATGAGGGCTCCTTTTACTGTTTTTGCAGACATCATTCATCAAGTGAAATGCCAAACATTCTCTGCACCCTCCAAATGTTTGTATTAATGTACAATACTATTATAAACTAAATATCTTTACACTGTTGGTTGAACAAAGGAACATAATATGAAGGCACTAGAACATGTACAGGTACACATACACTGTATTGATTCATTCATTCATTCATCTTTTGTAACCGCTTATTCCTGTGAAGGGTTGCGGGGGGGGGGGGGTGCTGGAGCCTATCCCAGCTGTCATCGAGCGAGAGGCGGGGTACACCCTGGACAGGTCGGCAGTCTATCGCAGGGCTGCATACACTGTTATCTCTTAGTTATGCTGCTATAGGCCTCGGCTGCTGGGGGACGATGCACCAAACACATGTCCTCCTTTCTTCGCTCTCCTCTCTCGCATCCTCCACTTTCTTTTCTCTGGCACAGAGCTCTTGCCCTCTAATATCCTATCTACTACTAGTCATGCAATTCTGTGCTAATACTATGTAGAATGTTTACTGCTGTGTGTGTGTGTGTGTGTGTGTGTGTGTGTCCCCTTCTTCTTGTGAGTATCTCTGGCCTGGAGTGGTGTGTTTCCTGTGGAGCTCTATACTACATCTGTTGTCATGGTCTCATCAGGCTGCCCAGTCTTCATGGAATCCTGCAGTTATCCACTCCTACCTGAATGAACAATTCTCCAACCTGCCTATGATTCCTCTTACATTTTCAAACTGTCATGTAACATCATAAGTTTGTATCATAAGATTCCACATGTACGCTTTAGTCAGATATGTGTATCTATGACAGATGTATGTTTATCTTGCTGTTCTCTTCTCTCTTTCTTCTGTCTGTACCCGGCTGGCCTTAGGCAGATGGGTCCCTCCATATGAGCTGGGTTCTGCTCGAGGTTTCTTCCTGTTAAAAGGGAGTTTTTCCTTGCCACCGTCGCCTTCAGGCTTGCTCTGGGGGTTTCAGGCCGGGTTTTTGTAAAGCATCTTGAGACGATTTGTATTGTTATTGTTATTGTTATTGCTATATAAATAAAATTGAATTGAATTGAATTGAATTGAACTGTATTAAATTATTTAATTAAATATTAATTAACTAATACGTATTACCAATAGAAATTTCAAATTAAATAAAACACCATATTTTTGTATTTCTTCGTAATTATATTCATTGTGTTTCCACTCAGTTAACTGCACAGTTATAATTGCATATAATTTGCTGTGTATTCATTTGTATTTAATTGTTAATCATTAATCAACTAATTAAAGGAAATTGTATTATTTATATTTACATATATTTAGTGGGACTGTCCCAGTTTTTCCACACTCATAGCTTCTCTCTGTTTTCTTATTCAGGCAACAGTAATTAAATTAATTGCCTGTAAACAATGATAATAATCAGTGATATTCATTATTTTTTATTCTTCTAATTCGGTTTGACGAATGATTCTGAACTCGACTCCATGTTTTGAGTGATTCAAAAGTGTGCAATCAATAGAATCAATCAGTACTACTACAAACTATTGATCTATTTCTCTGCTTCCCAGAAAATAAGGTCATCTCTCAGCAGGCCCATTTTCATCTAATGACCTCTAAAAGTACCTGTAGTTACCTCCTTTGTCCTGTAGATGGCGCTGTCGAACCTTAACATTATCCCCTTTTCCCACGAGTGAATCTGTCCGCTCCCGTTAGCCAATAATAAAAGGCCTTTTCAACTAGAACAGGAAGTCATTTCAAAATAAGAGTATCAGAGTAGTATTTCGATTTAAAGACTCGTTCACTGAACTATGGAAACAACCGCGTACTTTTATTTTGACACGTGAAGGTTTTTTTTTTTTTTTTGCCCGGAAGTCCATTGGTTATCTTGCGCGTCGTTGGCGGACAGATGAGCAGCAACCATGGCAGGTCCCAGCAGGAAGCAGATGTTGAGGTTTCTCAGCCAACTTGGGGCGTTCATTCTGACCCGGTTTGGATTTTGGAACTGCTTCTGTATGTTGATGCTGTTCGCTGAACGAGCGGACTCAAAAAGGTAAAGTTTAAGCTAGTAGCGCACTTTGGAGCAGCTAGCTAGCGTTAGCAAACAAGCTAACGGCAGTTTTGAGTCAAACTTCAGCGTATTTTTTACACATTTTTTTAATGTCTAAGATAGTTGTCAGAATTGTTATAGGGGCACATGTGTATTTAAGTAACGACAAAGTTAGTTTAGCATTTTTCTTTTTGTCAAATGTGAAAACTCATCTAAGTAATAGGAGTTCTAGTTCACCAGCTAAACACTAAACACAAACATCAGACTAAAGGTTGTAGACATGTGGAATTGTTTAAATTAAAATGGCAAGTTATATTTTGCCTGGTCTGTAATTTGGATTCGGACAGCAGAAAGGCTGTAATTTGTCTTGTCTAATCGTGGCTTCAATCTCTTATGTACACTTGAGTCTGTGTTGTTTCAACGTGTGGTGAACTCGCACAGCCACACCCCTCTGAGGGATCCTTTAATTAGAGCAGCTCAAAGGAAAATGTGCAAATCATTTATAATACCTGCCTGACCCTAGCCCGCTCAGTTTACAATAAGCACCTTTAAGTACCTGATTTTACAGTAAGTGTATTTGAATTTATGTCAGTGATTGCACAGATGTTAACTGCTTACCGCCTCATGAGTTAAAGCTGTGTTGCATGTATTTGCTTGTAGTTCTCCATCCTGCAGCATTACACACAAAAGCCTCTGTCAGGGTTTATAGTTGCTGGTCAGTAATTAGTATATAAACTTTTTTTTTATTGCAGCTACATTTGATTCCTCTCTCTTCCTGATAATGGGCCAGGTTGTTCTTGAAATGTTCGGTTGTTCATTGTTCCACTTACGTAAGACGTGAAAACTCACACTGAGGAAGATTTTTATACAAATATTATTAACTGATTCAGTTGATTTTTGGGCGTAATAGACAGCACGGTGCAATTATTGTTAGCTGTCTTATTGTTAATAAAGTTCTAAACGAGTAATCACAAAAACAGCTGATTTAATTATAAAAATCAAAACTAGCTGTAGCATTAATTAAGTTTAAATGTAGTATCAGACGTACTGCTGCTCAATTTTACAACAAAATATGAGACAAACAATGTCTAACAAACTGTAAATCAGTGCATAATTATTTTTTTTTTAATCACTGTCATCCTCAGGAAACCAGACATCCATATACCATACCTGTATGTAGACATGGGGGCTGCAGTGCTCTGCGCCAGCTTCATGTCCTTTGGCGTGAAGAGGAGGTGGTTTGCACTGGCCTCCGCCATACAGGTCGCCATCAGTACTTACGCGTCGTATGTTGGAGAACAGGTGTATTACGGGGACTGGCTGAAGGTGAGTGAAACTCGGTTACAGCTGTATTCTTGGGTAGTTCAGTACGTACGGATCATCACCTGCCTTTCACGTTTGGTGATGATTACTGCTTTCTAAAGTATGATACGTTAGGAATGCTTTTCCTAAGGTTTTTAATGGTTAAAATCATTGTGAAGTCTTTTTGTGACAACAGTAAGGTTTTAAAAAGTTTAGACGAGCGATTAACTGGCTCCCTGGTGTAAATGATTACTTGTAATATTTCCTTGAATGGAAAACAAATATCACAATTTATCATTTGAGATTGTACACAAAATAAAGATGTTTCCCAACACAAGACAATGATTTACAGTGATGCATATTAAGAACAGATTGCAGCACTACTCTGGACATGTAAAAGTAGCTATGTCAAAAAAGTAGGAACTATTACCATTTTTAGTGAATGAAGAATGAGACCAAATGTAACAGAAGTTTGTTTTTTTTGTTTTGTTTAGCACCTGTGCTAATAAACCCCTCACCAATACCTCTCAGATTATCTTTTTTCTTTTTTTAATAAGATACAAAAGACACATACATACATGTTTTGACTTTTAATTGTCTCAAATTCAACTGAGATATATTTATTCTTATAAAAAAAGGTATGTGCAGATTTATGGGCAGATAATACGGGGCTAAATCAGTGTTGAACTATGAGACTAATGGAGATCTGTGTCACACATGCATGTCAAATTGGATCTGGGCCAAAACTGCACATCTAAAATTATACCCTTTTTGTCAGTGACACTGATTGTTATTGCCTGAACCTTGTCGCCCTGCAGGTACGAATGTATTCCAGAGCGCTGGCCATTATTGGAGGCTTTCTGGTTCTAGCCAGCGGGGCGGGGGAGGTATACAGACAGAAACCTCGCAGCAGGTCCATGCAGTCTACTGGACAGGTTTTCCTGGGAGTCTACCTCATCTGCATGGTAAGAGGACCAAACATCTCCGGTGTAGTGTATCTGTATCTTTAAGTGGCTCTTATCTGTGCTGCTATGAACCATTTGATCTCAACTAGAACTGCAACCATTAGCCAAGTATATTGGCCAGCACTTATTTTGATAATCAGGAAAACTCTTAATCCCTTTTAAATGCAAAAGTTTGAGTCTTTTTTAACTGAACATGTTTTTATTTTAAAAACTGTGATGTCAGATGTTTGAATTTAGATCAAGACCGTTATGTTTGAATCTTCTTAACCTCATTTAGCAAAGTGAAAATGGACTGCTACTCCTATCTGTACAAACCAGGCATTAATAAATTCTTTTTTTTTTTTTTTTAAACATAAAGCCAAAGCCAAAGCCTGTTTTTGATACTTTAAAAAGCGCAGTACCGCTCTGCCCCCACTAGGTGTACTCCCTGCAGCACAGCAAAGAGGACAGGCTGCCCTATCTGGACCACATAGCAGGGGGAGAGATCACTCTGATGCTGCTGGAGGTTCTGTTCGGAGTTCTCGCCCTGGCCTTCCTCTCCGGCTGCTACGTCCGCCTGGCCGCTCAGATCCTGGCCACCGTCCTCCCTCTGGTGGTCCTGCTCATCGACGGCAACTTCGGCTACTGGCACTCCACTCGCAAGGTGGAGTTCTGGAACCAGATGAAGCTGATAGGCCACAACGTGGGCATCTTCGGCGCCGTGCTCATCCTGGCCACTGACGGCTGAAGCCTCTGACTCTCACAGACAGCTTTTGCAGACCAACGCGTCTGCACGGGATGAGATCGTTTACCTTTTCGTCTCTGTCTGACTTTGTACTCTTAAGCTGCCGTCGCTCAGCGACACCTCAGGATCTGGGCACTCCAAGCTGAGACGGTTGGATGTAAGGTGCGTCAGTTGTCCTCGCCTAATGGTTGGTAACGTTGCTTTTGCAAGATAAAGAAACACGCAAGCTTCCTCCTGTTTGCAGTTTTAATAATTTATTGGTATTCATGTTTACAGTTTTGTTTGTTATGCTCTGAATCATGACACTGAGAATTGATTGCATAAATCTGCTTGGAACAGTTACTCCAGAAGTCTTAAACGTTTTTTACAGTGCACCGTTCAAATATGTTACCAGTAAAGAAATTAAGGGATAAAGTGTGTTGCTTAGGAAGTGGGAGGGCTATGCTTATGGCCATTTGGCAATAAACACTGTCTGATGCGTCGCTTTTATGTTGTGCATTAAATTTAATAAACACTATTTTGTATATTTGGTGCAGCTCTTTTTGTATGAAATTAAGTGAAATGACTATTGTCCATTTTTGAGAATTTTTGTATCATTTTGACCCGCCCGCCTCAGCCCGACAAAGTGTTAAACAGAACGAATGCGAGCGCTGCATTCGTTACACATAAGTATTTTTAATGAGCATAATTACCAGGACGACTGATGGAATATGCATTAAAGGCTTTCAGATGTTTTCATTTTATAGCGTGGATTGTGTCCGTGTTTTATAATCTGAATCAAAGCAGACGTCCGTGATCCGTCCGTCTACGTCTCGATCATAGATTTGCTGCTAAAAGCGACACCTTTCATTTTTCCATTGAGGCTAAAAATGGCTTGTTGTGTAAAGGGTTCAGTGCACGAATAATAGCAAGACAAAATCAGCTTATTTATTCAGCTGTTGCACAGTTAGACTTTGCATAAAGATGTTAATCTCACTGAACTATATTATACCTGTCAGAGTGTCACAATAATATTAGTTCAACTAAGAAGGTGAACCGGGGACGGTGCGACCTTGACTTTACATTATTTCACAGCCAAAATAGAAACTGTTTAGCATGTGGTGTGAGGAGATCAATGCCTAAATGATTAGATATAAGAATGCAACCAGTTCTTCACATACCAAAGGACACAGAGATTTTTTTGGACAGTTTATGGACAAAGCTGAGCATTTTATCTGCTTAATACACAAGGAAATAATGGAGGAATATTCCACGTATGTCTAGTTAAATCTGAGCCACTGAGAATAAAAGAAAAAAGGATAAAAATTGTTGTAATTTCTACCTGGACAGTCTCAAATGAAAGCTGAGAGTCTACTCTTTAGGGTATAATATTTAAGATTTAGTAAACGGCTAAGATACCAACAAATGTGTAAGTGTCCAAAGGTTTATGGACGAAACTGCGTGAAAATCACTGTTTTCACGGTTATATTTAGGTGTAGTTTCATATAATTTGATTTACTACAAAGCTACACCAGTAAATCTAACTGTGTCAGCTTCTAAAGGGACATTTATGCACTTGCCGTCTTTCTTGTCCTGCTGTTTCACAACGAAGGCCGCCGTACAAATACAAAAAGCTTCAAAGACGTCCAAACGTGACATTTTGCAGTCACACGTCGGTCCCAGAAGCTTGCTGCCCCCTGCTCATCAATAAAACACGGGTTACTGTTCTTGTTTCTGAGCCTCTGCGTCGCTTGCGGACTGTTTGTTCTTTTGGTTGCACTCGGCTTTGACCAGGGCGCCGATCACGGCCAGCATCACGGTGATGGTGATGATGAGCACGGAGGCGGTCTCGGCTACGCACAGCTGGCTGTCCAGAGAGGCCAGGGAGGCCCCGGCCTGTTGCGCTGGAGCGTGACAGACGATTTCCTTGTAGTCCTCCACGTGCAGATGTCGAACGCGCTGGATCTTGCCGAAGACGCGCTCCATCTCGCAGTCGCACGTCCAGGGGTTGGAGGACATCTGTAGGTGCGTGTCGGTGGTCTGGAGCTTCAGGAAGGTCTTGAACCGGATGTGCTGCAGCTGGTTCCCCTGGAGGCCCAGCAGGGCCAGACTCCTCAGGGGAGCCAGAGCGTCGGCCTCGATGGCGGAGATGTTGTTGTGGCCGAGCAGCAGCACCTCCAGGCTTTGCTGGCGGCTCAGGACTCCGTCCTTCAGCGCGTTCAGCCTGTTCCCCTCCAGGTTGAGGACGCTCAGGCGAGACAGGCTGTTGAAAGCCCTGACGTCCAGCGCTTGGATGCGGTTGTAGCCGAGGTCCAGCTTCCTCAGGTTTTCAGAGCCCCCCAGGGAGGCGGAGTCCAGGTGCTGCAGCAGGTTGTGGTTCAGCCGGAGCTCCTGGAGGGAGGTCAGACTCTGGGAGAAGTCCTTAGGGAGCCAGCGGAGACGGTTGAAACTCAAGTCCAGCTTCTCAAGAAACTGCAGTGAGGACAGAGACTGAAACGAAGACAGTGATTAGAAGTGACACGGTGGTGGGCTCCAACTACGCAGGCCTCATAGACTATGTTTAATCCCATTAATTCTTACTTAGATCACTCAGATAAAATATAAAACCTGGTGTTTTAAACTACCAGGCGGTTTATAAGAAGCCACCATGTAGGTCAAACTAATTCTGACCTCTACATTTGGTCGAAGCATTTTGTATTTACGTATTCTCACATGAATCTAAAACAAAGGGCAGAAGACACATCCCAGTCCCCTCTGTCGTACCTGCGGCTGCAGCGTGTGGATGCTGTTGTTGGCCATCATCAGGATCTTCAGCGACCACAGCCCCACGAAGGATCCCGCGGGCAACTCCGACAGCTTGTTCCCCCTGAGATCCAGCAGCCAGGCGCCGTGAGGGACGCCGGGGGGGACCCGGGGCAGCCCGCGAGACCTGCAGTCCACCAAGTCGGAAGACTCGTAGCACAGGCAGGAGCTGGGGCACAGCCTGAAGCCCAGCGCCGTGCTCAGGAGCAGAGGCATCACAGCCAGCATCGCGCGGCCAGCGGCGGGCATGATCCTGCTCTCGTCAAACGGGGCTCACTCCTGCTGAAAGGCATGGCTGCCGACGCGTGCTCCCTCACGGCGGCGGGACAGCGAGGTCATTTGAGCAAACTCTCTCCGGGCAGACGTGGACTGTCCCGACCAGAGAGGGATTATGGGCTTAAACAGACGATCACATAACATAACCATATCTGGGGGAGCAGACCTGCTCTGTTTTGGAGGCTTTCCTAAAATGAGGATTTACATCTGCTACCAGATTTAAGCCGTTTTTCATGGCAGCAGTCATCTTGTCGTTTCAGCGTATTACGCAAGAGTGGATTTTTCATAAATCTTTGACTGGTGAGCAAATGAATTTGCCAAGACGCCACAGTGAAGATGGCACAGATATTGATAGGTTATGCAAAGAAAAATGAAACTCTAAATGTTATTGTTCATAATTTAACAGTAAATAGATTAATCATTAAATCACAGGACGACCTTTGCAATCTTCGCAGCACTCAGGATCATTCATTCTAATCTTTAAATATGAAAAACCCTCTGGTACAAGCTTCTTTTATGTGAATGTTGTTTTAATCCTAGTCTCTGGCATGTTTTAACAAGGTCAGCTTGACTTCTGGGAAATTGTCATCAGCATTTTTCCCACTTTTCTGACAATGAATCGGGGAAATAACCCGCAGATTAACAGATAACGACGACAACTGCAGCTTTAAAACAACCGGTGAACGATCAGCAATCCATAAAACCACGCCAGACTACCTGAAATCAGCTGCACTTCAACTCAAAACCACACAATAAATAAATAAATAAATAAATCCCTGCTCTTCTGGATGCACAACTTTCTCATATTCGTTGCCCAGAGGATGGAACAAAATGTCATCATGCAGCATCAGAGAAATCAAGAGGCTTAAAACATTCAAATTATTAATCTGATAAGTGTCCTGGCGTCAGATCCCTGTAATTACATGGATTACACGGCTACCAAATCTCACCTGCCCAGAACACATCCCGATGAGATAAAAGACGTGGATAACGGTGAAGGACGACCGCAGTTGGTCGCCGAATTTTAGAGCAAACAAACCCCAAACATTCGCCCCGCGCCTTCAGCGATTACTTCCCATTTGTCACAGTCATTCATCACAAGCCTCTCAAAAACTTCTTGAAAATTACAGTATTACAGTCAGAATTTTTGTTACTTTTATTTTAGAAAATGTCCTTTAAAGTGTGGCATTTCAAGTCACATTTTGTTTAAAATACAGAAAATACAGACAGTAGAACATGGATACAGCAAAAAAAAAAAAAAAAAAAAAAAAAGGAAACGATGACAGAAAATAAAGCTAACAAGCCTTTCTGACTGCTCTAGTTTTGTCTTTTTGAAATGGAACTGAAGGCAAAAGGAAGGAGGGCGGAAAAAAAAAGAAAAAAGGCTTCAGGGACAGGAGGGAGGGGAGGAGTGGTGGGGGGCAGAATGAGACAAGTTAGTTAAGGAAACTATGGTTGCTTTATGGTTCATGTTTAAATTATTCTTTATAAAGTCTAATTTAAGATTTAATCTTTCCTCTTTCTTTCTTTTTTGTCTTTTTCATTTAATGGTATTTTTGATCTTCAGGATCCAGGGCCCTCAGCGCTCCTCCTTGTGGTCTCAGACTGAGGACAAGGAATGCCGACTAAGTCTGGCAGTGGGAACAAAACCTCCCGCGTCGCTTTCCCCCGGCCGACCCACACTGCCAACTCAAGAAGATAAAGTGGAGTCCTTCTGTGTTTGCTGTGCTTGTGAACGTTGCATGGACTTCTGACTTTCCACGTCTCTAAAATGTTTCTCAACCTGCGGGAGCAGAGCAAAAAAAAAAAAAAAAAACATATTGTTGGACGATGTGGAGGGAAAAACAACTGTAAAAACACGCATTTCTATTAAAAGAAGCTCCTGAGCAGCCCTCTATTTAAAATACAAACGGCTGTGTTGCCGAGACAAAATATTATAAACCTAAATGAAGCATACAAACACTGGACGTGAGAAAATGAACCGACTTCTCATATCAATTTTGTTATTTCCCACACGATTACCCTCTGTTAAGCGCTTTCCAGGAGAGATGGACTCAAAGTGAGAGACATTTTCCATATCTCTCCGTTCCTCCTCTACGATGGCAGCTTCCCTAACCCTCCTATAAATGTGACCGATCAGCTAAAACACTAATGCACACACATTTAAATGGATTTCAACGGCAATATTCTACATTCAGGTTCAATAAGACGCCAGTTTCTACAGCTGTAACGCTCTAAAATGGTTGAATTTAAACAGACAGTCTAAAGCTGAATAGACAAGAACATATACAAACTATAGACTGGATGTGGGCAAATCGTAGCAGGAGATAAACTTTTTGTTTTCCTGTTGCTGAAAGTCAATGTGTATCAGGAACCCGTTCCAGTTTGAAACTTTTGCATATTCACACTGCGCCCTAGACTAAAACCGCAGAGGCTATTTTATGGTAAAAACTGGCACGATAAACACACCTGAAGTCATGAGACACTTGAATGAATGACCGAAACGCATGCTCAGATGTTAAGACTGAGCTTCAGTGGAGAATAAATAAATAAATAACGATTTTGTAATGGTTTTGTGTGCGATCAATACAGGAAGCACTTTAAAAGCATTTACAGTACGATGTTCTACCTGTACAGCGAACATCAAGAGTAGCAAACCAAATGAATGAGATCTACAGATTATTCTTAAACATATTTAATTAGTTATGAGATCGCATACACCTCTGGTTCATCCTCAGAGACCTGTGAGCGTAGAGTAAACGTGCGAATCAAACTGAAACAACATCAAATCTAAATCTAAAGTTCAATCCACGATGACTTTAGAGTCGTCACGTGTTGTTGAACTGCATCTAAACCTTACTAAATGGCACATATCGGCTCTGGGCTTTGTTTTGTGTATTGGAAACAGACCTAACTGGTGCATAAAACTGAGAGCGAGGGAGATTCACACTCACACATTTCTACGTCCAGAGAGACATTAACACCGTTCAGGAACAGGCACTTAACACCTACTTGTATGTAAATGTCAGCATTTATCTTTTAACATTTTCTTTTTTCTTTTTTAAGGTTTAAACTGACTAATGATTAGATGAAAGGAGGTTAGGGATTTGGCAATTACATCAGTGTTAGATGTTTTTCTTAATCACAGAAAAGACATTTAATACTCCAGGAAGACGCCGGAAGTGAAATCGGACTTATTCTAAGAGGAGAATGCACTTTTAAAATGCTAATGTCTTCCAGTGGGAACAGATAAATGAAGCACTTTATGTAGAATGTGCAAAAAAGAACAGATTTCTACAGTTATTTTTGGGTGAGAACCCCTCACACGAGTGCGATTACAAGACACGTGTATCGTCCGCGTTTGCAATCAACTCCCAAAAACTTTTAGAACCTATCTGGCCTTCAACATGGGAACAGGTGAGGTCGCAGAGGTCGACGGATTTAGAGATTTATCAGATCTAATCCAAACTTGCACTCCCAAACTCAGAGTTAGGAAAATATAACCTTTTACAGACTGAACTAAATCTGCAAACTAGTATCGACAATGACACAACACACAGCGTTGTTAGTCTACGTAGATAAAAAAGAAGAAGCATACTTACTATTTTGCGTACATGACTTAAAGCGCTTCCCTCTTTGCCTTTGCAGTTCTCGACCTGGTAAGGCGGTGAGATTACGACGTCGTCCATCACAATAATGTTCTTCTCCTGCCATTTACAGTCTTTGATGCTGCGAGGACAAGTGAACACCCCCCATCAATCAATCAGTTTATTGCAGTTTCTCATTTAATCTAGTTAGAAATCTGGAACACAATGTTTTGACATGTCACATGAATCCATAGTTTCTGAAGATGTTTGAACCCAGGTTACGATTTACATATATATACTTTATATAGTTTGGTGATGCTTTAGTGCAGACCCTTCTTTAACTGTGTTTACGCGTTCGGACCAGGTCTAAATATTCCTGTATCTATTTCAGACCATGCGTCAACACCTCCAAGTCTCCTTCAGATCTCTCTTTGATTGTGAAGAGCTTTAAGGTGAGGGAAGCCAGTAAGCACTCGACGGCACGAAATACTTTGCGCAACCTTTGTGTTAAGTCAACACCGACAAAACAAAGTCCTTACGTTTTGTGAATAGTCTGGAATAGCTGTTGGCCCTCCACAGAAACCCCAGCACTGATTGCATAGGCTTGGGACAGCTTGTCCTCCTTTTCTGTCCGTGCTCGATTGGCAAGCTGTGAAAAGATTTGGACACAACAAAAGACATCCTTATCAAATATGCATCAGATTTTTTTTAAGGGACTGTTTTTACTCGACATTTTACTCCAATTAAACCTGCGGAAATAGACTTGATCGCATTATCTTAACTTAATTTCCACACATGGATAACAGAACAATGACTCCACTGTATATACGGACATTTCACAGTTACAATCATTTACTTTGATGCTTATTCCCACATAAGATCGGATGCAGAGTTTCTCCCGGCATTAAAGCGCCCTTAAACTGAGTCGAGAAGTATCACATATCTCTGTATCCACCAGGTATCTATGTTCTAGATTTACAAGTTTTCCAGTGACTGCCGAGGAGAACATTTACATTCTGCTGGTCATTTAAAAACAAAACAAAAACTGGTTGGTTTACATTTGGAATTTTTTTAAGATGACTGGAAGCACCTGAAAGCACCTTTGCCCCGTGCAGAGCCGTCGCTGGCCAACAATCACAATGCGAGCCACATCTCGAGGACGCCAAAGGACTGAATCATAGCCCAGACTAGCTAAGTTTCATTTTCAGTCACCGTGTTATTCTCGTTCATGTGACAAAGAATTTCCACCCTGACCCGGCGTGTGGAGGAAAAATAAAAGAAACGCATTCGAAGGGGCTTACCTTGCTAACATTCAGTGATGCTAGTGGGGGTGGAGTCTCGGTGCGGTCATTTATTATGTCCACATCGGAAACATAGGCTAAGTTGATCAGGATGACGTCGTTGAGGTTCGCCTTACCACTGGTGGAAGCACATTCTTCGGAGGAACTCGGGTCAAGGCGGACAACTTTATGACAGTGCATCACAGAACAGGGATGAACGTGACCTCTGACCCCTGTACGCCACCCATTCAGCTGCACAGAGGAGCTTATGATACAGAGAGCGCTGGCAGTGGAAGGTCGTGCCTGTTACAGCGTAAGAGGGGAGTGCGCCTATAGTAGCCGTGAATGAATGAATGAATGGAGGCTCGCTAAAATCACACATAGATACACTCACGTGCCATTTCTTTAGGTACACTAGCGAAACACGTATTATAACAGCCTGGCGCTAATTATTCACAAAGGTTATTGTATTCAGAACTTGTTTAAAATAACAGAGAGCTGAGTTTTCATTCTGGAGGCCGTAGTTTGAAGACAATTGAATTGTATTGTTTGGTACAGACACCTTTGTCTATTACTGGGCAGGGCAAAATAACAGAAACACTTCAGTGGTTAATTCAATCCAGTTTAACAGCTCCACAAACAACAACCTCCAAAATGATCGCAGAGTTAAATGACCTCCTCTCTTAAACGCTTTTAGCATCGACTGAATAATATAACGATCACGAAGTGCAAGGCTGCTATCCCGAGATGTCATCCGTCTTCACTAGTGTACCTAATGAACTGGAAAGCGAGTGTATACCGGCACAAGTGAAGCATTTTTTTTTTTTTTTTGTGGTTGTGTGAATCATTTTCTCAGCTGAAACCTCCGCTAAATCAAATGTCTTTTGAGCTTTCCCAACGTTGTATCCATCTCAATAAATCCGTATTTCATCAAGAGCCTATCAATAAATTACAGGACAGTGTCTCGGTTCATCCCACTAGACCTGAATGGCTTGTCAGACTTGTGTGTAACATTTTTTTTTTTTTAAGCACAACAGCTCCTCGTTTTATTGGTCCCTTGGAAAAGTCAGTTTGAGAAAAGTTTGACCTAAAATAAACCGGTTACTTTCAAATGTCAGGTGAATGCAAAAAGCCTGATCTTAGTATCGCACGAGCTCTTTATAATAAAACTACACCCAAGTCCTCTACATTAAAGCTTCAAAAAATGGCCACGCTTTTCTAGTGTCCAGACAAATCAAGTTAAAATGTATAAAGTAACTTAAGAAACATAGCAGGTGGGCTAAACTATTAAACACCTTAAAACAAACCAAGAGGCCTGTACTGCCAACTGTCAAACCCTCCCTCAATTCATAAACTTCATTCATTTAATGCCTCATACCTGGGGGTTAGCCATGTTTAAGTTAACGACAACTTAAAGGTTTAGGTCTGTGTAAGACAGCCATGAGATGACCATATAAATTAAATATGCATCTCCACACACGCTCCCATGAATGGGTGTAGGCTAGTTCCCCAGCAAGCTAAGGTTGGATGAACTGAACCCATGATGCTACCCCGGCTTGAATCGTGTTGAAATCGAACCGAAGTGCGCCGCAATTGACCTCGTAACCGGCCAAGAATTACAATGTCACCCGAGTGAAACGGGAGAAAGCCCAGCTGATAAGCTCGGGAATGCTAATACCGTTTATTGAGCTAGCTAGCAGCGGCAGTGTGGGGTTGACCGAAAGTTAGCATGCTAGCCGAGCTAACAGCAACTTGATTGTAGCGTGGAAGGGTACTCGGTGTCCATTCATACCGAACTTTTTTTCTTTTTTTAAAAAAAATGGCCGATAACATCCACATGTACTGGCATCGCGAACCACGCGCGGGGTAAATCTGTGCGCGCGAGCTGGGGGGCAAGATGCGCTGAATGTCAGTTAGCTCGCTAACTAGCAACGGTTTGTGCCTGTTGAGAGCACAGCCATGATGCCTTACTGGGATTCGTTGCCAGATAGTGATCCATGTTGAGGTCCGGCAATACAATGAGTGGATTCAAAACACATGCGCCCTCCCAGCAGATAACTTGGAGGCATGAAATTGACCGCGCATCACCAATAACGTCTTCCATCGATGGAAGAAGGATGGGCAGTTAACTCCCGAATGGAAATATTTAAAACGGACAAAGATATGTAACTCAGCCACCACCAATTACGCCTGCGCGGATCACTATTTGACATATTTTCGGTTACCCTACAGGCCCTTGCAGCCAGGCAGGCCAGCAAGCCATCCGCAGCTCCAAACAAACAAAGGATACTCAGAGTCAACATCTTGGACTGGTAGTCAAACGCGACCACTTCTCCTTGCACACGTTGGCCCAAGCAGGTGAGGCAAGAGACATGGCTCCCGACGCTGAAATACTCCCCCGGTCCAGGAGCCGCCATCTTCTCCGCCAGGAAACCGGAGCGCCTGCCTTACGTAAAGCGACGCGATGTCGTATGGCGACGAAGCCTGGGCGTGTCCAAGTACGTCGTCTTATGGTCGTTTGTTCTGATGCAAGGAATTAATACGCACAATTAAATCTATTTGACCACACATTAAATCAATAAATCGCCAAATTAGATATTTTAATTATAAATTCAACAGTTGATAAAATTTAATTTATCCATTTTGTAAAACGTGGCTTTGTTTCACGTTCAACCGATTCAATAGAAAGTGCTCCCCCTGCTGGTGAGATGGAGGTACTGCGGGGTTCACTGTAACACATCCTGGTGCACTAACTAACCATCAAGGATTGCAATTTTATTTTTTATATATAATCTAAATATACACAATGGACGCAGGAATGGAGGCGATTTACACCCAAGGCATCTGGATGGCCGAACGTCTCCAGCAGAGGACGATGAGTTACGAAAAGTTTTGGCTCGTTGTCACTCACATTGGTGATCCCAAAGCCGCCTTCCTGCTCGTCTTTCCTTTCACCTATTTCATCAGCAAACGAGCCGGAGTGGCGGTGCTTTGGGTGTCTGCTATATCGGAGTGGTTGAACCTGGTGTTTAAGTGGTAAGGCCGACAGATGCAGCTGGCGTGTTTTTAAACAGGACTGGGAACTTTTGCATCCGGACTCCTCCACACTTTAGCATGTAGCTAAATAAGTCTTTATTTTTAACATTAAACCAAGTCAGTGTTGCTAATAACTATAACACATATTCGTGTTCATTTATCAAAATTATTATTTACAACGGTAAAATGAGACAAAATCTTATATTTTATTCCTGGCACGTTGTAACTTCCGGGATAGCAGTGCAGTGCGACCCTAAATACTGTCCGAGGTGAAACAGGCAGTAGCGGAACCCTTTATTTACAGTTCAATGTAGCCGTTATTAGCAGTGGCCATGTGTCATAAAGAAAAGTGGATAACTCTGCTTACCTATTACAAAACATTTAGATTAAAATCATAATCGAATGTATATTTAACTCAAATAATGAACAATACTAATAAATTAACTATCAACCAGTGATTCGATCAGAATAAATGGATAAGGTTACAACTCAATCATACATGAAAAGTAAGCTTAAAACAGAACTTTATTTGTTTCCGGTAGCCAGAGAATATGTCAGTAAATGGGGACAAGGTTCCTGGTAAATTTAGAAAAACAAGCTTAATAATAATATTAATAAAACAAAAAGAAATGGAAGCAAAACCGTTCAGAGACCGTGAAGTAATGAAACCTTGGTAGATAATGTGTGTTAAAGATGATAAATATGGGGAATATTATAGGGTCACCTTTGTATTTAGGTGTAGAAATAAGATAAATGTGATTTCTATAACTAAAGAAATGTTTGAGCAGGAGAATTTTAGGAACAGCATAGTAGAAATGTTAAAGGGGTGCAACATGATTGCTGGACCTTCCTTACTGTGACTATAAATGTATTTATGTTATTTTATGGTTCCATTATTTTTGTGTTTTCCCAGGATGCTGTTTGGAGAGAGGCCGTTCTGGTGGATAGGTGAATCACGTTTGTTCCTCAACAAAGAGCCCAATGTTCTCCAGTTTTCATCTACCTGTGAAACTGGCCCAGGTGAGAAGTGCTCAAAGGACAATATTAAAACATGTGTGAGTCATAGACAGTGCACATAATTCATCGTACAGTCAGAGCTCCAAAGTTGGCGTCTGTCTCTCAGGGAGTCCGTCGGGACACGGGATGGTGACGGGCGCAGTCTGGTGGGTGGTGGTGTCCTCACTGGGGAAATTTATATACTCCCGTACTCACAGGTATGTCCACGTAAAATAAACAAATGTCTTTAAAAACACACAGAAACTTTATCTTCTTCTTTCCCACTATGTGCATTCAGTGTGGTGTTATCAGCTACTCCCTACGTGCTGTATGTGGCCATGCTGGTTGCAATTGGACTGTCCAGGATCTTCATCCTCGCCCACTTTCCTCACCAGGTTGTCGCTGGCTCCATTACAGGTATGAACACAATATCCTGCACAAGCTGGAGAATAGATAATCTCTTCTACCGTTTTCATATGACAAGCACATCTTGAAACGGCTGCATATGATCGTATGAGTCGAATCATTTGCAGCATTTCTCACTGTAGCTTAGAGATGTTAACCACAATATAAACACCTCTTAATAATCTCTGTCGTCTATATTGTTGTATTTATCGTCATGTAATGAAATCAAGAATATTCATTATATTTTTTATTTCCAGGGTTCATCCTGGGGATTCTTCTGAACCGCAGAGTACCACAAGGCCGCCCCCTGCTGTTCTTTTTTTGCCTCAGCATTGGTCTCTTGCTCGGTGCTCTGGCGCTCCATGCTGGATTACAGCAGCTGGGAATAGACCTCTCCTGGTGAGTGTTTAGGCGAGTAGTAAACTCTGTGATATGAAGAACAATTTCCTGCCTTAACTGTGCCTATTTTGTTTATTCCACAGGTCTATTTCTTTGGCTAAGAAATGGTGCAGCCGCGCAGAGTGGATCCGCATGGATACAGTCCCGTTCTCCTCTCTGACTCGAGACTGCGGGGCCCTCCTGGGTTTGGGGTTGGCCCAGTACTGGAAGCCCGGAGGATTTTCCCTGCCTTGGGCTCCGAGGGCTTTGTCTCTGGCCATTTCATCCATGGGATTGTACCATGTGAATCGTCTGCCGCTCCCTATCCAACCACAGGGCCTCTACTATGCCCTGTTCTTTGTCAAATTTGTCATCGTGCCTCAGATTGTCATGGTGCTTGTCCCCGGGCTGGTACACCTTGTCACTCACAAAAAGAAGAAGGACTAGAGATTAATTCCTACACGTTGCAGGTGTTTGTCACACTACTGAAGACACCTCTAGCTTCCTTCTGAGTTTCTTTAAACAGTCTTAAGCATCTGTTTAATGTGTTTCTGGGTTCCTCTTGTTGGTAAAGTTTGCACTCCAAGTTGATTTTTCTCGTCTCACATTTCACTTGAAATGAGCCTTTTGTTCAGTAAATGACTCCATGTTTTTTTTCTTTTGATGAGCACATGTTCGCTTTTAGTGTTGGTATTGTGACAAAATTTCATTCTACCGCACATCTGTGTTAATTATAATGCAGTCGTTAAAAGTGTTGTAACTTCAGCAGTATTTTTGTACAGCTGACCCTTTGCTGGCTTTGATTGGTCTACCAACCGGAGTGCTCCATCCCTTTGTCAAGCCCTGACTTCCTATCCCTTTGTCAAGCCCCGACTTCCTATGTTACTGTTGCTGTGTTACACAAACAATATTAGTGCGGGGGTTCATTCCCATTCGCTGTTCACCATTGTTGTTTTGATATTCCCGCTACTTCCCGTCGTCTTTCGGCACTATTTCCTGTGTCCCACCCTCTCTATTTCATTGTCTCTTTGATGTTTACAGTGGGGTCGGTGATCAGTTCACAGTACCAGAGTCCAGATGGATCAAAAAGTTCAAACGTCTTTGATTGACTGCAACTGAGGTCGGGTTGGGTCTGTTCCCCTCACACACTTGCAGATTCAAAAAGTCTTGTAGTGTGTCCTCAGCTTTAGTTAGCATTGTGATTCTTCACATTTACAACCATAAAGTGAAAGCTGGTGAAAAGACAAGTAATATTTCCAATGTTGGTATGGTTGCTAATGTTAGCTGTCTCGCCTCCATGTAATAGATCTCTATTGCAATAGGTTTTCAATGGGAATAAACCCCCACATGGTTATTGTTTGTCTAACCTTTCAACAGTAAAGGTTCTTACATTGTCCGTGAGAAGCAAGAAGTTTGTTCTCGACACATCAACCGGGCAGAACTTTTTTCTCGTGTCGTGTCCAGCAACTATTCTGTGATTGGTCAGAAATTGGAGTGGGCGTGGTTAATGCGGAAAAGCGCAAATGCTAGCGGCTGCTCTGTGAGCTCCTATTATTTGCAGTGCGCCCGCTAATCTCTGCTGGGTAGAGATCAGCATACTGGTTGTGGGTGCATGCTGAAAGAACGGTACGATTGGACAGTCGCGGCCGTCTAAAACGACCAGCCGACATCCGAAAATAATAAGAAAAGTGCCTCTCGTCGTACGTCTCCCGCATCTCCACCAATGCTACGAGGACTTTGCCGGAGTTCGGAACTAGAGTTTCTAAATTACCTGGCTAAAACTAACTTTTTTCTTGTTCCCGTCGCTCTAGGACAGAGAAAAAATGTCTTGCTTCTCGCGGATTATGTAACAAGCTTAACATAGGATGTGGGAACATGACAAAGGTCAGCAGACCAATCAGAAAGCCATGTGATATGCTGGAAACAGGTTGCTGATCATTTGTAGTCACTTTATTGACAATGTTTCAGGCTTTTAATTAAAGTCTGAGAACTAGAACATTGTTAATAAAGTCAGTGGTCCGCGTTATGCAGAGTTCTTGATTTACATTGTGCAGAGACTTTAGCGCTTACGGTTTTAGGTGGACCAAAAAGAATAAAAAATTTACCTTTGCATGTTAAAGACGAATCAGTAAAAATAAATGACTTGACATGCAGGGTGTGTTTCAGTTGGTAACCATTTATAAATATGTTCTTTTTTTTCTCCAATACATAGGTTTGACTGTACAGATTACAATCAGTTATCATGAGATAAAAACACATTCTTTTTTATTGTTTTTAATTAAACTTTTTATCACAGCGATCTGAAAGCTCACATTTACAGACAAGAGAACTCTGCTCAGCAAGCAAATACGTTAAAATAAAATAAAAAGAACCTTTCGCTTTTGTCTGGTGAGGCCGACGGGAAATGATAAGGACAGTTCAGGGACAGCAGTCTCCTTATCGGAAATCCCGACACTGTACCACACACCGGAGACACCGCTATACATGTTTCTGCTTGGAAAGAATAGAACATGCATCGGACTATTTACAGCAAACTAATATACACATACAGCTTGAAACCATACACCCTCACATATCCTCAACTTGAAAAGTAAATTAAGTATAATACAGTTTATACCTTCATTTCTTTAAAGATAAGTAGGGCATCTCTCTGGTAGCAGGTGAAACTGAGGATGAACAGGAGACAGTCGGGAGGATCCGTGTCCCTTTAGATATTCTTTATCAGACATCCAAAATAAAATGTTACAGACAAATGGTCTATAACCTTTCCCACATATACAAATAACTTCTCACTATTCCACTATCTCTATGACCCAAACTCCAAATATGGAGTTTCTGGATACTAAAATCTGTTCTTGTTGCAGTAGATTCCACTTATTTTCAAGATGTGTGCAAGACCAGTGGACTAGACTGGCCGACTTATAGAGTTTGAGGACTTTTAATGGATAATTTTCTATGACTATGAGCGACCTCTTGAAACAGACTTGCGTAAGTAACGAACCCGAGCTGGACGGAGCGGAATATCTGAGCCAGTATATACAACTTGTGCTAGAAAGTCTATACATCCTCACCGGTTTAAAAACATTGCTCTTCACATCGTCATTCATCACTGCGTTGCAAATCATATAATAATAATTAATAATAATAATAATAGTAGTAGTGTCTATGATAGTCTGATTATCGCCGGTCAAATGCCCGACCGGCCTACACGCACCCATTTTCTCCAAATTCAACAATCATAACAACAAAGTGAGTAAAATACATAAAGTGCACCCTTAGTTAAGAAATTAACAGGCATTTTTAGTGCAGAAGTGGCTGAATAAAAATGCATTATGGGGGGGGGGGGAGAAAAGAAAGCAGAAGAAAGGGTCCGTAACAGTGGCGCTGTGTGCATTTGCTTGCTTTTAGTCGGTGAGCACTATCTTTAACCCATCAGTAGCAGGAAGGAGGGACAAAGGCAAACTCTGATGCTTGTGTGTCATATAATAAATATCACCGATCATCCTCTTGGAGACGATTCAATCTTCCGATATCCGAAAATCTGTGTTGTGAAAAAGTACTTTGCCATAAAGTATTATGATTCCTGACAGAAAGGTTAAAGGCCTTGACAGTTTATTTAGTTTAATTTAATATAATATGGAATATTATTGAGTGTAAAAGAAATGCAGGAAATCATCATTTACTCGTGAGAGGGTTGCAAAAAGGGTTAAATTAAAAAAAATATATATTCAAAAATATACGCAGGGACCAAATCGTTGGATTTTTGTTGTGACGAGACTATAAAATGCACTTTTTGATATTCTGGTTAAGCTTAACCTATGTGCTTTTAGCTAAAACAATTATTTAACAAAATATAATCTATCTAGTGGTAGTGATAACTGATTTTTCAAGCATACATGACAAACACTCTCTGGTTCCAGCTTTTCCTGTGCGAGGAATACTTGTTTTCTGGTTTTATGTCCTTGCAGATCACAAAAAGAGACATATCAAGACGTTAGAATGACATTTTACGGGGCTATCCCATCAAAAACTAATATGTAGATTAATTTATGACACTGCATTGCATGACAAAGTCAGCCTGTGTCCCTCCTTCCTTCCTCCACGTCCATACAACAAAGCAGTGTGAGACATCGGCAGGGTTAACGGAAAATAAAAATTCAAAATGCAAACTATGTTTTATTCCTATGTACAATATATAACTTAATTATAAATATTGTCATTTTTCTCTAAGTACTGAGTTGTTGAGCCTTTTTGTATTTTCTGAGCAATGTACAGTATTGAACATATAATATTGTGTTACATAGAATAGAGCCTACTAGCAACCTTGGTTAAGAGCACACTTTGAAAGAACAGAAGATGGATACGAGTCCACGAGTAGAGTCCAATGAGTAAGTACTTTCACCCTTACAGTCAGTCCCACCTGTTGTGGTCACTTGTGCCACACAACATTTTGGAAGTGTACTGGTCTTTGATTTGGAACGAGATCCGAACTCAGAACCCTCCTGTTATCCTACCTGTGTGCAGAATATGTTAATGAAATGATCACTTCTCACCGTTAGTCATGTTTTTCATACACGATAATGTCTATTAACCCTAAGTGTGTGTGCGTGTTTGCGTGTGTTTGTGTGTCGGTTGTGTAGTTTCCTCTCTGACTCCATTCGTCTCTTTCTTCCAGATGAGTTTGTCCATGTCACATACACAGGTCACACGTCTGCTGTTGAGATAAATATTTTTTTTTTTCCCTCTCACTTCCACAAACAAGCCCAGTTCAACCATCCACTCACAGACAGGCCATCACACATTTGACTCCACAAATGGTCTCTTTGGTTTGATGGGGGAAGTGGGGCCTTGGGTCCGGGAGTCACGTGAGAGCTGGCGGTACATGTTGTCCTGGTAGGCTTGCGCCACTGGCAGAGTTCTCGCCACCTTCACGTCCGGGTATGTGGGCACCTGGCTGACCCGCTCCAGAATGTCCCCACTGCCGCGAGAGCCGTTGGCCAGTTTGCCGAGTGAGGGGGGCTGGGTCTGGGAGTAGTAGTCCTCCTCCAACAAGTGTCCGTTTTGGGCGTTGTTGGTCTTATTGTAGTAGGCGATGTTACCCAGTGAGGCGGGGGGACTGTAGGTGGATCCTTGTTGGACCAGCTGGCCAGGTGAGGTGGGGCTGATAGCGGAATCCATAGATGTCATGGCCCTGGACCTAGTGGGCTGATGCAGGTACTGCTGAGTCCGTGCCGTCTTGTCTATGATGCCCATGAAGGGAGTATTCCGAGAGCGGGTGGTCTCGCCCTGATACAGTCCCCCGCCACCCTGAGAGGGAGAGATGGGGGAGATGTCGTCACAGCTGCGCTCATATGTTGGTTGCAAGGGTATCTCCATCTGCTGAATGGAAGAGGAAGGCCTGAAGCCTGGTGCTAAATTTGTTGTGGATCCGGTTGAGATGTTGTTGCTAGAGGGGGAGAATCGTAGACCTACGCTTTGAGAATGGATGAGAGGCCTGGGGGTGGGCACATGCTGCTTCATCTCAGTAGTATTGGCACTCACGGGGCGTCTCACCATATGGGGGATCTCAGGAGAGCCCAGCTGGCAGGGGGGCATAGCATTGGCACGCTCCAGTACATGTTCAGACACTGGGTAATAGGCGGCTGACTGGCTGCGGCTTATTTGAGGTGTCTGGCTGTAACGGATGCCCCCCGGGCCCCCGCTGCTGGCGCGGTAGGCAGAGGAGGGGCGCTGGGGCAAGTCATCCTTCAACAGGTTCGACTCCATAACCCCTCCTCGGCCGCCGTGCTGACAGAGGGCCCCAGAGCTGAGGCTGGCCTGGACCTGGGGCATGGACCGTCCATCCAGGGAGGGCTGGTATACCAGGCGGCTCTCCACGTCCACTGAACCCCCTTGGTAGCGGCCACCCATGGAGTGGCCCATCTGGCTCAACTGGCCACCGTAGCTGCTGTTCCCCATCACATTGCTGGGCTGGTTTGTGCGGACTATTTGGGCTATAGAAGGCTGGAGCCGAAGGCCTTGGGCTTGGTGGTGCTGGGAGGACAGAGAGGGCTGTGAACTCAGCTGGAATGAACGCTGGCTGGTCATCTTAGACAGGGGGGATTTGGGTCGGCCGGGGAGCTGCTCTGTCTGGTAGCGCACAGGCGACCCAGACTGGGACCTGTACAGACACACGCTTTCTACTGGTGGACTGGCTCTGTACTGAGCGGCCCGTCGTAGAGGGGAAGGCGGCGGGCTTTGGTGATCCATCCCCTGACCCCCAGTGCCCATGGGGGGCGGGCTGAAACGGTAGGACGGCTGGTGCACTGGGGAGGTGTGAGGCGGGCTGTGTCGGTAGTGGGAGTTCTGATGTGTCGGGGAGAGGGAGGGCGACGTGGGCTGGTACGTGCCTCGAGTTGGGGAGGACATGGAGGAGGAGGTGGGGTGATATTCATAGGGCTGGCCCATCGGTGAACCTCCGGTTAAATAAATCTGATCTGGATGTGTGGGGGAGAGTGGCGGGCTCTGAATGATGGGGAGGCTCGAAGGATTGCTGTGGGACTCAGGTGGAGGCAGACCCATCGACATGGCCTCCAACTCCTGCGCCAGGTAGTCCTCATCCTCAAACAGGTCCTGGACGGGCTCCATGTCCTCCAGACGTGGCTCTGGGGGAGGGGGAAGAGGCATGGACATGGACAGGGACAGGGACTCCTCCTCTTCTGGCGGTGGGGTAGGAGGAGGGGAGGGCGGAGGCTCCAGCTCCAGCTCCTGCTGCTGGCGCTCCTCCTGGCTGAGCTGATGACACTCCTCTTCCACCCTCTGGAGCAGCCGCTGGATTTCTCTGTTATTGGGGCACTGCTTTATGGCTTCATTCAGGTCCTCTAAGGCTTCAGGAAATTGTCTGGAAATAAAAGTACGGATAAGACAATTTAAAATATATGCATAGGAGTAGAGGATTACTGTGCTGCACTGATCTGCAGATCGGACAAGGAGCGTACCTGCTGCTACGCTTGGCGCGTGCCCTGGCATAGTATGCCTCGTATGATTTTGGTTTCAGTTCAAGTGCCTTCGTAGCAAATTCCTCAGCCATCCCAAAGTCCTGGAGAGATTGAACAGAGGAGAACACGACTACTAAACAACACCCAAAAGAATCTCCAAACGCGTGTATAATAACAATACACGTGATTAATTAACCTTAAACTTTTGGTCCCAGACTAACTTACATTCATTTTCCTCCGACACCGGGACAGGTTGAGGAAAAGCGATACTTTGAGTTCCCTGAATGTCTTGAGGTCCTCGCTGAAGCCTTCGCGTGGAAACTTTTTGAGAGCGTACTGATAACGTTGAGCAGCCTCCTTCACCTTCCCCTTCTGTCGAAAACAAATGCAAAAAGAGATCTTTTCATAGTCCGTTCTCGTATCGAGCTCAATCTCAGTGAGATGTGAGGATTATTTGTACTGTGGCTTGCATGGTAAAGCCTTAAACACATTGAATAGGATATTCAAAAAATAAAAAAGATAATGGTCTGAAAGGATTGTCTGAAGGACGGTGACTCAAACCGTAATTCTTTTATTCAATCAATAGTTCAGAGGTTTTGCTGAACAAGCGTCTTTAAAATGTATATTTAAAGGCTATTTATCGGGCCGAAGATTCATATTTAATTGACAGTATGAAATCTGAGCCGTGGAGTGCACGGCGGGGCTCGCTGACCTTGTAAAAGCTGTCCCCCTCCTCGATGAGTTTGCTGAGTAAGATGATCATGATGTCGGGTTTGGAGGTGGCCATGGCCCATGTGGCTGGACCTGCGTAACACAGGAAGGAGCAGATGAAAAAAATAAAAAAAATAATGAAAAAACAGTGAGAAAGACACACTGTAGTAGGCAGGGAGGAGGAGGAGGAGGAGGAGGAGGAGGAAGGAAGGAAGGATCGACTGGGAGTTGCACTACACACGACATTAATAACAGGAATGAGGACAACAGCCAAAAATGGGGAATGGAAGAGAGAAGACAGGCAATCCACTGCAGAGAAAAGATTACAAAAATCTGCTCTGACACCTCGAGAACGTTGTGACGTCGCTATGGGACATCAGGCCTGGGTCAAATGCTACTTGCCAATATTGTTTTTTTTTTTTAAATATTCCCACCAGGAGTTGCAGGGGGTTGAGAATTTTGCTGAACCGTAGTTTAAAAATCAGCATTTGAATTGCTCTTGAAGAGTTTGTGACCAAATATCTGCAAATATGTTTTGACCCAGGCAAACCTAGTATAGATGCATAGTACAAAAAAAAGAAAAGAAAGAAAACTTAAAGTCTCCATGAAATCATTAAATGTTGTCCTGTGTTTTTGTAATGAACCTTTACACCAACTGAAAAAACAGTTGTAGGTAATCTGTAATGGCATTTTAGGGTTTCTCATTACCTACGAAATGTTAAAAATGTTAGTAACCCATCCTGCACAAGGGGTGCGTTTGCCAATTTTGTGCCCAATTAAACTCTTTCCCAAATTTTCAAGTCCCTCCCTTCTTCCCACATCTCTGCTTCACCTGCAGCTTCGACTTTTGGCTCGAATATCTAAGCGCGGTGCCAGTTCAGGCCACTGGAGCCGACCGACCGCAGCGCACCGTGGGCTTTTTCGGGGAGGGGACGCCATCTCTAGCGCTCTCCTAGCAATTTCATGGGGACTTTAAATGAAATCACACGGTCATATCTCTCTGCCGACACACATTTTTCTGTCCGGTCAAGAAGTGCGGATGTACAGTATTTCTTTGTGTTGCTAATTCGAGGGAAAGCAGAGAAGCACGACTAAACTAGATCCCTGTAGGCTAGCGTGTGACTGAAAAAATCAAACACAATCCCTTCGACCGAAACGGAGGTGCCTTTGTTGTGTCTGCGCAACAGCAATCCTTGACACACATGTACACACAGCACAGTGATGGAAAAGGAGGGGGGGGTCTTGCACGAGGAGACACGGGGCAGGTACAATAAACAAAAGAGGCAAGCAGGAGGCAAATAACGGGGCTCTGCAAGGCGTTAGCTGTCCTCTGAGCCGGGCGGTGGGAGGAATGCTGCTGACTGGGCCTAGCTGACACAGAGGAAACGTCAGGAGGATGAACGATGCACGGCACAGTGGTTTATCACTGCAAATCTGCGTTGGCGGTGGTACAGAGGAGTTACAAATACATGCAGTTCCGCTAAGTCAAGTGTTACAGTGGGCTTCCGTCATGCATCTGTGGGATGGAAGGTCAACACCTCAATACGACGTCACAGGCTTGGAGGCTGGGCATGCTGTCATTAACCACTTGGACGTTAGCATCTACCTCTAGGCAATCCCGACTGCATCACTGTCGGTGCCAATACCTTTGCATGTTATTATTTGTCAGTTTGAGAAGGTTTTTGGAAGCTAAGCTCGCCTGCCGACACTTAGGGCGACACAGACAACACAGAGAGAGGAGATAGAGCTGTCAAAATGCCTGGTAGGGTGAGAAGTCGACAGCCTTGGCTTTACCTCGGGGCCGACTGGGCAGCGTCTGACATCCTGGGGCCGGAGAGAGAGGCGGGGGACAGGGGGCAAGGGGGGGGAGGGGGGGGGGGATAGGGTGAAGGTAGGCAAAAGGAGGAGGTCATGAGCAAGGGAAGGAGTGTAAGTAGGAGGGCAGAGCGAAGCGGAGGGGGCAGAGTTGCCGGAGAAAACAGGGGTGTGGGAGTGCGTAGGAGCGAGAGGAAAGAAAGAGACGGAAACAGCAGGAGGGTGAAAGAGAAAGAGAGGTGGTGATGGTGGAGGAGGAGGAGAAGTGAGAAAAGGAACACAAGCAGCAGTGAGAAGCGCAGATAAGTGCCTCGGCAAAAAAAAAAAAAAGGAAAACCAACACGAAAAAATACTGAAAAGAAACACCGCAAGCGCTAATAACAACCTGTCTCTGAGCAACCGCAGAGGAATAGAGATAGGAGACGTGATTGAGAGGAGAAACCAGGAGATAGCGTGAGCGATAGAGACAAACAGAGGCACTGAGAGAACATGACGGAGAGAGAGAGAGAGAGAGAGAGAAGGAGAGAGAGCAAAGCAACACAGCGGCAACAGTAGTACAATAAAAAGAAACACACATCAGAGCCATAAATAGCTGAGGAGAAGCGGCACGGTGCAGCAGTAAGGGGGCGGATGACATACAGTAGCAGGAAGTGGCTTATGCTACATGGAGACACAAACCTGAATCCATGGCTTATTGCAATAAAATGCCACAGCGCTCTACAATGGCCGGCAGGAAGTGTGTACTTAAAATGTGCACTCTTTGGATCTCCGTTGTCTTTCATGCAGCTCATGCTTGAACTCCAGCGCGTGACCTTCTCCGCCAAAACACAATCGCAAATTGTATCTCCTTGCACAGCAGGCAAATGACCTTTCGCTGCGTCGCTAGATGCCGCGTTTGGAGTTCCTTTGTGCGCTAAGTGGTTGGCTCTTCAGCCCGTCAGCCTGCTCTTACCTATCTTGGCGCCTTTCTTGAGCAGGGCGACCACCACCGACGTGTTCCTGCAGCCCACCGCCCTGTCGAGAGGACGCATCCCGCTGTAGTCTACATGCTCTATCATGGCCCCGTGGTCGACCAAGAACTGGACCTAGACGGACAAAGAAACGTCTTGAATAACGTCTTTCAGTCTGAGACTATAATTACGATGAGACATTTGATGCCAGCATGGAGGCTCAAAAGGCAGCCTGTTCCTCTCATGGTAGCTCACTGACCACTTCAGAGTCTCCGTAGAAGGCGGCCAGGTCGAGGGGAGTGCGCCCGTTCTTGTCGGCGTGGTCGGTGGCGGCTCCGCTCTCCACCAGGCACCGGACGACGGGTAAATGTCCTTTCAGACACGCCCAGCTCAGAGCAGTCAGACCTTCCTTATCCATTAGAGACAGAGAGGCTCCTGGGAGGGAAAAGAAACGGCAGCACTCAGACGCAGCTTTCATACGGTGAATGTGAACACGCTGCACCTTGTAATTCTCGCTGCTGCATGACTAATAATTGCTTAGTTCATTTTGTTTGAATTTCTTTTTGAATTTGCTGCTGACATCGTTTGGCTGCAATTATTGCAAAACCTAATTTTAAAGCTTCAGTTACGCTCGTCTTTATTTGTGCAGCCGCTGTGTGGAGTTTCGTATAAAGACCCTCAGGTTCGGAAAGGAGAGAGAAAGAGGAAACATCCTGCTACACCTAAGCATTCTTCAGTCAAATAAACTTGTTTATTTCAATCTGTCTATCTTTCAGTTTCCACAAGAAGACTTTTCCTCAGTGGCTCCACTGACTTGTCAGATCAGATCAGGTTCTACTTACATCTGCCAGGTCTGACTCTGACACGTACCTAGATTTATGTGTTTACAAGGCTCTATTTGTTTTCTATTGGTTTCTGTTGTGACACAAATACTCTTCAGGCAAATACTTGAAGCTCTAACATTTTTTTTTTTTTGTTTTTAGACAACTTACCTTGAGCTAATAAAAACTCAACAGTCCCTAAATGTCCCTCTGAGGCGGCCATCATTAGAGGAGTACGACCCTGCTTGTCAGCCAGGTTGACATCTGCTCCGTGTGTGAGCAGGAGGTCCACGATCTGCAAATACAGGATATATATATATATAACAGCAAAATAAGAACAAAACTACAGCTAACACTTATTTTCACAATGAATCTATCTATAAAACATCGGGACAATTAAAATACCCGATCACAATAAGGATAATGTGTTGATTTGTCTGACTATTAGTCCAAAAGATTTAAAATTATAAAGGCGAAGTTAAACGTTGGCATAAAAGAATACTGATCAAAAACATACACAACATGCATTCACTGCATTTTTGCAAAATTACAGCTTCTCTCGATGATCTAACACAGTTTCGTTCTCGCTGACCTGCCAGTGTCCCTGTCGGACGGCGCTGAACAGCGGCACGATGCCCCGTCTGTTGGGCTGGGCCACGGCCGCGCCCTGCTCCAGCAGCAGGCGGCAAACCTCCAGCTTCCCCCGACCGGAGGCCGCAGTCAGAGCTGGAGGCACACAATGCAAGGAGGGTAAGTGGCATGCATTTATTAGACAGAAAAATAAGAAGAAGAAGAGCGCAATGGTTTTAAAAGGGAAATGATTATTCTTTGGAGGAGCGAGGAGGCACCTGTTGACTAAGCCCGGCAAGGAGAGTGGGATATCATTACCTTTTAGGTGCAGATTTAAATTTAACAGCTGTGGTTAAAGAGTGAACCAAATAAAAAAAATAGCTGCTTTAAAGTTAATTGTAAAAGAATAAATAAACAGCACGCCTGGGATTTATGTTAATATTAAAGTCTGGCTCTCAGAGAAAAGAAGAGAAGAAGAAGAAGAAGGAAAAGACAAGACACACAGGAGACTTTTTGGGAGCAAAGGCCTTTTGAAAAGACTAATTTTTGTAGAGTGAACACATTTATCCTAAGTGCTAACCTTCAATCTATATGTTCTGCTATTTATTCAGCATGTGTAATTACCAGTATACATACTCTCCCTCTGGCGGCCGAATGACACATTGACCTATCTTCTAACACCGGGATTAGGAAGCACCTTCCAGAACGGCTTATAAACAATGACAGCAAGGGCAAGACTGAGTCCCCTCTCTTCAGTCTGGACACTGAAGCAGCAGGAACAAGGATCCCAGTGAGGTTTTTTACGGCTTCAGGTTATAACGACGCATAACATTTCTCAGCACCCTCTGCCAGACAAGTCGTTTCTTAGCACCCCAGAGGACGCCCACCCTCCCCTCCCTTCCCCCTCCCCCGTGCGAGCCCAGCCCCGTCTATGCTCCAGTGACACCACTGCACTGTCATCAGCATCTGACGCAGCAGCAGCAGCAGCAGCAGCAGCAAGCAGCAGACACACATCCGCACTGCAGCGCTCCGCCTCGCAACGTTACGCAGGAAAATATAAAAAAAAAACTCTCTCGCAAAAAAAAAAAAAAACCCTCCTTATCTGAAATACATAGACACCAACTACGGTGTACATATATATTTTGTTTTGTCCAGGGAGCAGATGAAACATTCACAGGCAGTATTTCACATACGTAATGTCTGGTTTCAGCAGGAACTCCCACCTGTTTCTCCCCACAGGGTGTCAAAGTTATTGATTTGAGCCCGCTCCACCTCCTCTTCATCTTTCTCTGGCAGGTCCAGCAGGTAGGACACAATCTGACGGGGAGAAAGATTCAAGACGACACAGATAAATGTCCGGGTTTACTTCAAACCTCTCGCAATCTGATCTAAAAGGCCGACCTGTAGACGGCCGACAGTTGTCATTAGCCGCTACGTCGACCGCCCCCCCCAGACCGATCAATCAGGCCGCTGAGCATTTTTTATGATTGTTAGGATGCATACACGGCTCTCTGTTCCTGTAACTCCTTGTCTCTTCTATCATCAGATCCGTTCACTGGCTTGCAAAGAGATCTTCTGCGTTTCCAAAATGCTTTTAACCTTTTAACCATCTACACTATTTTCTCATTTGCCATCATCTGACCTGCAGGCGGTGGTAAAGGGGCAGGATGTGCTGGATTTAATGCACATTAAAAATCGACTTTACGAATGTTTTAGGAGAAAGGAAACGCATTTGGTACATTTGCAAGAGCCGAAGCATCTAATGCATTTTGGAGGGTAACGCTGAATGTGTAAATCTGTCTTTACAAGAAATTATTACTACTTTTTATTGCAGCTTTTTAAACGCAATCGAAGGTGCAAAATGTCTTTTAAAGATCATTTTTCTTTTAAACTATGCAACAGTAGCAAATTTGGGATGAAGAATGAATTATAATAATCAGACTCATTGCACCTATTTCAACCCCATCCATGTACCCCTGTCATACCTCTGTGTATCCCATACTGGCTGCAGCAATGAGAGCCTGCTGGACCGCGTGGCTCTTGGTGAACGCCGCCTGTTGTTGGGTCTGGGGTGACTGCTGTTGCTGCTGCAGCCCCATACTCCAGTCGCACTGGATGAGGAACTTCACCACCTCCATGTGGCCCCTGAGGGCCGCATGAACCAGGGCGCACTGGCCGTTCTTGTCGAGGTGGTCCACCTGGCGAGGGGAACACGGATTCGATCAGGAACACAAACGTTGAAGATGATTGCCCTTTAAAGACGTTTTTTTTTTTCCCCCTTATCACAAACCTTGGCTCTTCTGCGGCACAGCGCAGTCACGATGGCCATGTGTCCTCCGGCGGCGGCGTAGCCGAGCGGCGAGAGGCCACTTTCGGACTGGGCGTCGACGGAGGCGCCGAACTCGAGCAGCAGAGCCACCATGTCCATGTAGCCCAGGTGGGAGTGCACGCACAGGACGGGGGCGTTGTTTAGCACCTCTGTGCGGTAGTTGACATTGGCGCCGCCCAGCATCAGCAGCCGGCTCACCTGAACAAACACGCACAAAGAAATTAAAAATCTACAGATTGCTTGTAACATTCGAACATCCCGTTCCAGAGAGAGGCAGATTTCTATTAGCATATTCCTGATTTGGCATCCAGAGCAAATTAGGACGTTCTTCAAGCAAGTTCCTCTTAGCTGTGTACCTTGATGTTGGGAGTGTAGAGGTTTCGGAGTGAAGAAAGTGCAGCTGAAAGACCCTCTGTGCTGTAGGATACCCACAGGCCTTGCAAGATGGATGAGGAAACTCCGACTTTCTTGCTGAGACCCTTGAAGGGAGAGAGAGAGACAGAGCGTAAATATTCATCAGCGGATCGAGACCACAGCTGTGCGGGGGCGTGTACAGACGAGCGCGGCGACAAATAACGGCATACCTTGAAGATATGTGCTTTGAGGATGTGATGGCCCAGCTCGATAGTCTGCTGTCTGTTCAGCTTGTTCTCCTGCCGAGAGAACCAGAAGGCCAGTAGGGTGTGTCCACTCCTGGGGAGAGGATCAACAGAGTGTTTTAGTGCCTGAGTCATCAGGTCATCAGACTGTGTTACATGCACAGTTGGTGGAAGTGGTTTTAATTATATTACAGGAAATAAAATGTTCCCTCTCGGCCAGATAATCATAATGTACCTGCGATAAACAGAGAGACGTCTATTCACACCATGTGGCTGTGGCACATTCCAGCTCGTTATACAATAACCGCTGACTTCCTTTCTCATATCTTGTCTTCTTTTTAATAAGAATCTCGTTAATTCTGCAGCACGGAGAGCGGCTGCGAGTTGGTGCCGCAGTGGATGTACATAAACATTTTAAACAACCTTATAAAACCTGCAACTTCACAACTTCCAAATGGGCTCGAATGTTGGTTTTAACGTCCTTCTTTAACGGCGAGTAAAGTCCTGCGCCCCTTTTCAGATGGCCAAGCTAAACATTTTGAAGCAGGTTTTTAATTAACCCCTCCTAAATTAGTATCTATAAACATGTAAACATCACACAGACAGAGCCCCTTTTCTCATTTTATGCCTTTTTCCTGCCCGTTCTCACCTGGGGTCGCAGAGGAACTTTGTCTTCTCTCCTTCTTCCCTCCAGATCAGCCACTCCCTGAAGGATGGGTGAACAAACATCCTCGTTCCGTCCCTCCTCTTCACGAGGAAGACCGACAGATTATCTACGCGTTGCTGGAAGTCCTCCCAGTCCAGTGTGCCCTGCAACCACAGACAAGGACTCGACGTCAGCACCAGTTAATAATACGCGCTTATTCTCTTTTAAAGCCTCTGAAAACTTTAAACTTCTGTTTCTCAAACATAAGAGATCCCCCGCAGACGAGTTTTAAGGCAATTAAAAATGAGCTTTAATTAATAATTTAGTCAATGGTTTTCAATATAAAAGAAAAAACAGTGAATAATATTGAATAATTCAGAATATATCTGCAAGAATTCAGCGTCTCCTTCTCTACTGATAAGTCCTGCATACTTGACAATGGCTAGCTTCCTGTGGCTTTGACACCACAAAACCTTGCAGACACATTTACACTGATCAGGCATAACATTATGACCACTGACAGGTACATAACATGGACCATCTTGTGACAATACAATGTTCTGCCGGGAAACTTTTGGACCTGGCATTCGTGTGGAAGTTCCTTAGACATGTACCACCCACCTAGACCAGACCAGGCACCCCCACCCCATAGCAATGACACTCCTTGATGGCAGCAGCCATCCTCAGCAGGATGCAGCCTGACACAGGCGCAGGAAAAACTCAAAAAAACATCAAAAACAGCACAAGGTGTTGACCTGGTCTCCAAATTCACTAGATCTTAAACTGACCAAGTATCTGTGGGATGATCCACAGAGGCCCCTCAACCCATAGGACCCAAAGTCCCCCTCTAACAACATCCTGTCAGAAGGCCTATGTCCATTCTCTGACGAGTCATAACTGTTTTCAAAGCACAAGGGAGACCTACACAATATTAGGAAGGTGGTCATAATGTTATGCCTGATCGGTGTACTTCAGTGTATGTCTCCAGTTCATTTTCAGATCTAGCACGGAGCAAACTCGAGGAGACTCACAGAAAAAGGTGAACAATCCGAGTGAAATCGCAGTATGTAAAACAGATTTCGGAGCAGAGGGGGGGCTTTAAATATTCATGACTAAATGAGCAACAATCAACAAGTTCCACTCCTAATTCAAAACCATGCTTATGTAGAAGCTTAAAAACAAAAAGCCTCAAGAGATTTGATTTTAAAATAAACATTTGACTATGAGTTTTAGAGTAAAGCCACAGATCCGCAAGAGATACCGACTGAATCACAGAGGTTGTCTCACGGTACGTAGGGATCAAGGTATCATTAACTCTTAGTTGTTGCGTATGTTGGGAATGCTACCTGCAGCGACCCAGCGTTGATGGCCTGGTAAATCTGCTCGTCGTTCAGCGGATGGAGCGAGGCCACGGCCACGTTGAGCAGGGGAAGCGCCCGCTCGAACGACGACTGCGTGGGGAAGCGCATGTTGCACTGCAGCAGGTATACCTCCGCCAGGTTGACTGGAACCACCTGAGGAAGGAAGGAAGGAAGGAAGGAAGGCAGGGAAAGACTCGTAAGGCTGATTTCCTTTGTATCAGCTGCAGACAATATGAATAATGCATCGTGTTTGTACGGCGCGGCCTCGGCTATTGCACGTGGTCTTCCTTAGAGAGGAGAACGTGAATTCATCAGTTGTCATTTTTTATTTTTACGGAGTCTGGGCGCACGTCTGAATACATGAAATTAAATGAATCCGGGGGTGTGAGATAAAATATTTCAGGATGAAATGCACACTAAAACATTTCAAATGCATAATTTATGGAGGAGGGTTCTGACTGTCAAAGAGAGGGAGTTTTATTGAACTACTTGTACAGAAAACCTGCCAGAGTGCAGGTAAATAAAAACACCTCTCCAGCACTGCCATTTCAAATTATAAGCACCGAGTTATATATTTTATATGAGGTAAAAAAAAAACGTATGCAAACTTAAATTAAAACACAATTACTTTTACTTTTAGAAGCTTTGCAGTTTGCAGGAGACTTAAACACTTGTTTCCGAGGCGAACTCTGGAGTTATCTAAAAATGTGAGTGACGGCTCCGAGGCACGACTGCTGACGGTGTCGGAAAATAGGACAAATTAGTGGCTAAACTTAAACCTCCTGCCTCACCCCGCAGCAGCACACATTGCAAACTAAGCAGTCTAAATCCGCACCTTATAGCTGGAGCTTTTGAGGACAAGGTAGCCCTTCTCAATGAGGTCAAAGGTGAGTTTGAGGTACAGATAGGATCCCTGGCTCAGGGCCTTGAGGTGGGCGCTGAGCTTGCCGAAGGTGGTGTTGTCCATCTTGCCGTTGAGCGAGATGTTGTTCTGGATCTCCGGGCTGCTGTGGATGCGGTGCAGGATGTAGCCCTGCAGGTCCTGGTCTATGGCGTCGTTCTCCTCCAGGCCGTCCAGGGAGATGCGGTGGAACGGCAGCGCGTTGGTGATCTCCTGAGGAGAGTGATTTCAGTCAGGAACTTGTCTTTGGTGATATTTGTGCTAGCAACAAGAAGAACTAATACAGAGTCCAAAATTAAATAAAATAAATGTGATTTAGTCTGAATCTATTTTATGAATCAAAAGTGCTAGCTCTATTTCTATTCTGTGTAATATACACAGAGGAAAAATGAAAAGGTCAGAGGCAAAGAGGGTAGAACTGTACTCAAGACGAATTCAATATTTCACTCAGTGGTCTCCGGTTGAAGTAAATATAGCGAGCAAAAAATAAAGTGAAACGCTCTCCCCGGCAGTGCCAACACAATTAGATGGTGTTAAAGATCTTTCATGCGGAATTTTTAAACTAAAACCTTTAGCTGAATCAAATCTGAAACTGCGGGGAAGAGAAATCAGTGCCCGTCCTCTAACCTGCAACGTGGTTCTGACTGTGACCACCAGTTTGAGCCAGGGAGGGAACTTGTTGATGGTTTTGGTGAGGAAGGACACGATGGTGTCTCCGTAGTCCGGCTTGTGGAACTCCGCCTCGTTGAGGCCGTCTATGAGGATGATGAGGTCCTCCTCGGAGTTGATCTTCCTCTCTGAAAAAACAGACGCGTCGTAAATGAAATTAACAATGAACAAGAAATATCTGTCTGAGCCGCATACATTAATGATCACAGTGTTTTGGTTTTCATCTCTATTCAGAATAAAAACTGTGGATAACTAACTACACGCGGTGTTTTGGTTTAATAATGCAATTCAAGATGAGAAACACTCGTAATGAATACACTATACATTATACAAATCGTGAGCCGAGGTCAAAAAATAAATTAGACACCGATGTCTGAAGAGGAATCGATTAAAAAGAGCACTTCTGAATCGTTAGAAACTTCCACTTTATCATTAAAATTGTGAGGGCAGTCGGAGCATTAGAGCAAATAAATCAAGGTTATCCGACAAAACAAGAGGCAGGATAACCTTGAGATGATTAATCGGGCGGAAGGCGGAAAAAAACAACAACAAACTGAGGACATTTCTCTAATCTTTGCCTTTTTTTGGTCCTCAAACTGTCGCTTAAAGGAAATCGCTTAAAGGAGGAGTTTAGAGGGGAGAGCTCATATGCAAGTCTTGTGAGAAGTCGGCTAGGAATTACCGATTTAATCTTTGATGATGCATTGCTGTCAAATAAATGTAGCATAGCAAAAAGTAAAAAGCTCCAAACTGCAACAGGGCGTCAAACTGACATATTCAAATAGAAGTATCTATTAGTAGAGTGCATGGGTAAATGTCTTTAGTTACATTCCTCCACACCTTTGTAAAGTGCGTCCAGGGGCTCCAGGACCCCCCTCCTGAAGGAGGCCAGGGGGTCCTGCACGCAGGATCGCAGGCTCAAGACGCTCTGCAGGTGCGGCTCCCTCAGCAGCTGCTCCCTGTAGGCGACGAGGTGCGGCGAGCGGCACAACAGAGCCGCCACGTTGTGCACAAACTCCGGCACCAGGCAGGTGTAGGCGTTATCTGCCTGGCAGTAGTGGTACGCCACCACCTGGGGGCGACAGAGAAGTGGTAGATAGAACATTGCAGGCGGGTCACTTTGAGAAAGATAAAGGTGAACTCTTCCACTCCCCACTGGCGCTCCTAATCTTGTGTGTCAAGGGGCGCCGGGGGATATATAACATTTTTTTTTTTTATATTTCCCAGGGATACGTCAGGGCACAGCCAGTTTTCCAAGTGCCGACTCCAGCTACAACTCATTTGGGATTGAGCCAACTTCATGGTGGATGATCGCAGTATAATGAAACATAATACTTCTTGTTTCGCTGCACGGTTTTAGCTATTAATAATTCATCACTTCCGGCTGCCAGGAGAGAGCGACTGATTCGGGGGGAGCTCATGCATGCTCATGTGTGAGATGACTGTGGCACGAAGGAGTCAAGTGTTAAACTGTCACATTTCACAGCTACGCACTTGCAGCATGTTCAAATGAATGATTAAACGAGCAAACGAATGAATGAAAGAAGGAAAAAGTTGCATGGACATGAACAGAAAACGGTAGAGGTTTTTACAGCTTAGCCAACTGAACAATAGCAGCAGGTGTGACCAGGCGCTACAGGGGACTAAGAGATCACAAAGAGTTTGAATTTTCAGAGGCTTCGATCAGAGGGCAGCGGGGAAAAAAAAAGGGGGATGAAAGAAAAAAAAAAAAGGCTAATCAAAATAGAATGCTAATTTTTGGTCACAGCGGAATAAAGGGGTTTAAAACAAAAGGGGTGAAAAAGGGAGTGAGCTCAATTATTAATGCACAGAGTTAACAAGATCTAATAGCTTGGCTGGGAAATGGCTTTCTGCAGGTATAAATATTTCATAAGGCTCCCTGGCAAAGTTGTTTTTTCTTTTTTAAACACATCTGCATAATGCATCAGGCTGGGACTGGGGATGCAGATGGCTAAGCAGCAGGGGCGCAACAGCAGACAGGAAGAGGAGCGGGTAGAGGAGCCGGCTTCACACGTCACATATAGGTTTACATTGCAGGCAGGTGAGAAGGAGCTGATTATTCCACATATTGAATGCAACAAAGAGCCTGCAGATAATTTTGAATGTTTCGCAAAGCAACTGGATCTCTGCTTGTGTCGAATTTTATCTTGTCTCAGTGCTTGTCCTGCAGAGACTGGAATGTGTCACTGGGATAAAATTAACCACATTTATCAGATAAATTCCAGTTTATCAACGCTGATTCTTCTACATATGCAAAAGTTAATCGTGGAGTTCCACAGGGTTCTGTGCTAGGCCCAATATTTTTTCATTTTTCTTTATGTTATACACTGTTCTGGAAGATATTCAGAAAACACTGATAAACTTAAATTCCTATGCAGATAATACCTGGTTATAACAGTAACTTTATGAGTACACTGAATACCCAGTAAGTTTTATACCACTTTGACCCTCCCCCCCATATGAGCTGGGTTCTGAAAGGCATAATATACATCGATCAGCCACAACATTAAAACCACCGACAGGAGAAGTAAATAACATTTGGTATCTGGCATTCATGTGGATGTTACTTAGTCATGTACCACCCACCTAAACCAGAACAGGTGCCCCCACCCCCATAGCAATGACACTCATTGATGGCAACAGCCACCCCCAGCAGGATGCAGCCTGACACAGGCACACACACAAAAACAGTTTAGGAACAACTAAAAAAGAACATTAAAAAACAGCACAAGGTGTTGACCTGGCCTCCAAATGCACTAGATCCCAAAATGAGGCTCACAGAGGCCCCTTCCCTCAACCCACAGGACCCAAAGGCCCCCCACTAACAATATTCTGCTGCCAGACACCACAGGACCCCCCTCAGAAGGCCAATGTCCATTTTCTGATGAGTCACAACTGTTTTGAGGACACAAAGGAGACCTGCACAATATTAGGAAGGTGGTCATAATGTTATGTCTGATCGATGCATAGCTTGCTCTGATGGTTTCCGACTCTGGGTTCTCTAAACTAAAGCATGCAGAGAATTTGGATTATTCTCGACACGACAGCGCATAAATAAAATTGTATTGAACTCAGGACCCATGTGGAGTGCTTACAGGTGGCATGAAAGTGTCTTTCAAAAAACATTTCTGACAGAACTCAAAACATATCTGAGCATGACTGTCTGAAAGGGCTTTTCAAAAGAGCATATCGCTGGCTAACCTACCACCTATGTCGCCACCAATTGTAAAATTAAGACATTAAAAGACACAGATGGATTCCTTTCCCCCCAAAAAATTTAAAAAAATGAATGAGAGAAAGGAACAGCAAAACAGTAGTATGCAAATTCCCTTGACTCAGTATTTGGCAATTGATTTGTCTTTTTCACACAGCTGTGAAAAAGAAAGGGGGTAATGGAGGTGCGGCGAGGTAGAAGTGGTTTTAGGCTCGTGCACTTATCCTCCCTTAATACAGGGCAATCAAACAAGAGCTGAAAATCTCATATAATGATTGCTACAAGTACACTTATTTATGAAGTAAATGGTTGAAAAATAGATAATTTGCATTTGTAAAAGTGGGTATTAGAAGGAGAAGAAGTGAAAAATCAACCATAGCGCTTAGGTATTTAGGAACAGGTGTTCAACTTGGATTCTTCTGTCTGAAAATTAGAGGAATGTAAAATGTAAATGTGTGTGTGTGCATCACAGGTGCATCTAGTACCTGAGACGCCAGCCTCCTCATGGCTTCCTCTTGACGTCGCCTCATCTCAGGGGTCCCGGGACAGCTGCCTCCTCCTAGGGTGCCGTGCGTGGGCTGTGGCTGTGTGAGAGGAAGCCCCTCTCCATCTGGACACAAGACAGCAAGACACGCTCAGAGAAAGCTTGTGTCACATTCACAAAACCTTTTTTTTACACGGATATTCTCGAAGCAAGCGAGATTCAAGCAGCTCTAAAATACTTCTAAACAGGAATAAAAATCCTCACGAGCCCGGCAGCCTCTCTGGTGATCAAACAGACTGCACAAGTAAAACCAGGCTTGGTGTTTAAAATTAATGGATGGCCTACGTTTGGGTGAGGCCTGGGGGCTGTCGGAGGCAATCTGCCTCATGCGGGTGCCGTGGCAACTGAGCGCCACGAGGCGAGAGATGATCGCCGTCTTGCCGAAGCCGATGTTGCCCACCACCACGACGCCCTGGTTGGTGCCGGAATTGGGGCTGTTGAGGTGCGCGTCGATCTCCTGGAAGAGCCACTCGCGGCCCGTGAACACGGAGTCCATGGTGATGCTGGGCACCTCGAACAGCAGAGGTTTGAGGGCGATGTCTTGAGGCCGATAGGGTGCAAAGCGCACTGCCGGGGTCAGGAAAACAGAGAACTGGTTAGAGGTATTACACATTTATGTACTCACGCTCGTGGTTCGCAATTACAGTCCCACCTGTACTTGAACATGTTATGTATTCAATTTGGATGCAAACACACCTACAATCAACATTATTTGACTGCCTGCTTCTCTATATGGCTGCAATTGTGCCACTGATTTAACCTCGTGTGCAGCTACCTTTGTGTTTATGCAGATTCTTAGGGCTAAAAATCTAAATCTACATAAATCTAATAAATCGCAAATGATATCTTTGCCTTCGCCTTCTGCTGCAAAGGAAGTTTTTCATAAAAGTCAAGGGAGCGACTGCTTTTACCAGCCACTGCCGACTTGTCGGCTTCACTCACTAGAGGGAGTCATTAAACTAAAGTCCTCCAGAGGTTGGGCATCTTTCCACCACAACATATGGACCATTAAAGACTAATGAGGGTAAAATGAATCTGGTAAGAACTTCTGAGGCTGTGTGATAAAATCAGTGCAAAATTTAGTCGGGGTGTCATCTCCTGGGCCTCGTCTTTTAAAACGATTTGAGCTTTGAGAATAAAAAATAAATAAAAAACACCCTCTCTTCTATTGGATGTGTCATTTCTTTAAATAACTACGTCTGATTTGGGATGTGAGTTGCGAGGGAATAACCCAAACACCAGCAAGAGCGCTTCCGCCGCTCGACGGGAGCGCTACGGCACGTGAAGCGTTACAAAAGCGAGCAGGGCGACTGCAGGGAGAACACGGCTGCCTGATGCAACAAATGAAAGTTGAAAAGTAACTTACGTGACTGGGATTGCCAGGCATGGGCATTATTTGCGGAAGCTGAGACGAGCGGCGAGAGAAAGGCAGAGAGAGCAATGACAAAGAAAGAACAGGCAGTGAGGACAGGCGGCAGGGCGCAGTGAGTTAGAGCACAGGGCAAGGTGCACCTCAGTGGGGGGACAAAACAAACAGGAAGCGGCAAATAGCATCAGCACATCATGATGCCAGAAATATGGGGAACCACCAGACCAGGGTCGATTACTAATTGAAATCCTCTGAATTACATCGAGCGCATTTCTCAGCATGTCTGGAGGGAGGGTTGGGGAAGGTTTGCACTTTTGGGAGAATCTAATTGGTTCCATTGCGCTGGGCGAGATCAATCAATCCCCATAAAAGTAATTGAATCCAGTTCTAGTAGTAATTCGACCCCGGCATGGCAGACTCCAAACCTCAACTGTGTGCATACTGAAGGCTGCTAAAGTTAGCCACATTTTAACATATACAAGTAATCAACCTCAGCATGAGACAAATCCCAAATTTGGAATCGTTACAGAAAGCCGTAAAGAAACTGAAATCAGATTTCTACCACGGCCTTTCTTTTCTTTTGGTTCTGAGCTGAGGCTTAATCAGATTCGTTCAGTGTGCAGTGAGAAATGGCTGCTGGTCAGATGATAGCTAGCGCAGTGGTTCATTTCACACTCTGCAGCATACAAGCAATAGGCACACTGTGAGTCAGAGCAGAGGAAAATATGTACCATACATTAGACTGGCAGGATCAGATGGTGAGAGTGTGCAGAGTGTTTGTGCAGACGTCTCTATACTGTGTGCAGACACTGCAGAATATATCAGGGGGGAGGCAGGGAGGACGTGAGCGTTGTGTTAGAGCTGTATGTCTTTCGAAAGTGACTCCAACGTGCTGATTGAGAGAATGGCTTCATAACATAATGAGCTGATATCGCTGTTAATGTCGTCGGCGGATCACGCGACGCTTCCAAAGTGCTGTTGCAAGCGTGACTCCTGTCCAGGAATGGTAATTATACATCGCGGGGTGAACAGAAATGCGATGATCCTGCAGAGAGTTTTCGGACTTCTTATACAATCAGCAAAAAAAGGCACCGACAGATATATCTGGAAGCGGGTGAAAAGCTGCTCCGTGTGCACGGCCAGCGCTGCGTTTCACCGCTCCGAGCCGCGCGCCAGCTGCAGCTCGGTGTAATAAAAGACACTTCATCCATATTCCCCCGGTCAGATTATTTTGGTGCTAACTCGACAAACAGACGCGCAAACAGGCCGAGAGAGGCTGTGCGCTGATGTAATGTTCTTCCGGGGGGGTGTCACGGCGTGAAAGGGGTGACCTGATGCAACACCGGCGACGGGAAATGCAAAAGCTGCTCGATACTACAGGTCACTGAAGTAGGCAGGGAGCTAAATATGCACAGCTACTCTGTTTTAAGTCGTGCTAAGCCAATTATCTTGAGGGTGACTGAATGCCAAACGTGCCTGCAAAGCTCCTTCGTTCCTTCCTCAAGGAATTACTAAACACAACCACGCACTATCAAGCACCGTCCTCCAAACGGCACTACGGTGGATTCAGGCGGGTTAAAGTCGTGCCGCCACTGCTGCTCCACTGAGTACTCTAGGAAAACATGGCGGCCATGTTGCGAACGGGGGCTGAGGGAGTTGTTTCCAGGACGGCGGAAGCAAATGTGCGCGCGCGAGGGACGGATGGATGGCTCATAATCCTGCCCATAACACTCCCCCTCAGGCGGCGTTGAGCAAGGTATCACTCCACCTCCCCCTCCTCCTCCTCCTCTTCCACCTCCTCCTCCGCCAACCCTCCGTGGCCAGACGGAGTGAGAGACTCAGACTTTTTAATTATTCACCAGGTGAGGATGACTCACGGTGGCTGAACAGCCTTGAGAAGGAGGGAGAAGAGGAGGAGGAGGAGGAGGAGGAGGGGGTAGGATGAGAAGCAGAGGATGGGAAGTGGTGGAAAGGGAAGAGACGAGAGGGAAGAAGAGGAGGAGGAAAGTGGAATTGGCACCGAGATACAGGAAGAGGGGAACGGAAAGGAGGAGGAAAAGCAGTGAGGAGGATCTAGGAGGGTCGAGGGAGAGTGGGGGTGGGTTATCTTAGGACAGGTGAAAGACCGACGGTCGATGTGGGAGTTTGCGCACGAAAGAGTTTATCCAGGGATTGATTTCCTGCCGTATGCTTTTCCAGACATAAAGTTGCAATTCCAGTCTTGTAGCAGGTGGATGCAGCTCGCAAATGCACGACCACAACAACAAGATCTTATATAACACCTGTTTTTTTTTTTTCTTATCTTATGTAATTTGCAGAGTAGGCTCAGAGCAACGTATCAGGCTTGAACGGCAAATGTTCGTCTTCAGAAAATATACTCTAACCATGTCATTTAACATATACTAAGTCTTTGGCCAAGCTACAATAAATACACCAAGGCAAGATAGTTTCAGTGACAAAAAGTATTTATCAGATGAAGATTACGGGAGAAACAAGATTAAGGCACTTGGCTTAACAGTAGCTGGAGAGCAGATAATCATCTGAACCTTGTCAGTTGTTTGGGTTCAAACATGCTGGTGGTGCACTGTCATCAAATCTAGGCTGTTATCTAACCCCCTCCACTAACCCAGAAACAGAAGCCTTCTTGATCTGTGTTTTCTGTAAATAAAGGTTTACTATAAGCAGTGCCAACCTGGAGCTACTCTCAGCCTCAGACTTAAATGATGGGTTTATACTGTATTTTCTCTCACTGCAAAGAAGTCTAATTAAAAAGTCGTACAGTCGTTCAATACTTTCTGAGTTTACTGCTTGGTTTTGAGTATCTCCAGGGCCATTGAGACACACTTCGACCGGAGGTCTGTATTATGTAGTCAGCAGGGTGTAGACTACTAGAAGAGCTGCTATTAGCTAGGAGCCCAAGAAGCTAAAGGCTCATTTAAGGTACTGTGGGACGCCGTAAGCTAGGCACGTAGCCTACGCCGGTGTGAGCCATTTATACTTGTGCGCTTGTCAGTCTGCACTAGTCGGCACTGTGTCTTTTTTGCCAGTTGGGTTAATTTTTATTTCTACTTCCTGCTTCACTTTCAACAATGGCGACTGAAACTTTCACTGAAATATCGTTGAAGGCATACAAGTTGTACAAATGTTTGTACCTTTGAAAATTCTCAGTTCCATCTTTATTGGTCCAAAACAATCAATTTGATGGAGCCGAGACGTGTAATTAGATTTCTGGGGAGGTGCATGTTAGGCTACGGCGTTAGGGTCTGCGTCAGGTTTGGGCTGTTGCCATAGCTATGGCGTCAAATTGGCGCAGAGCTACACTACAAACCGTTGTACAGAGTTCACCTTTCCTGAGTCTGATGAGTTAGAATACAGTTTATTTATTCTACATGATCATGCTGCTGGGTTAATATTCATGCATTTGAATGTTCTGACTGGATGAAGATGTAAAATGAGCTCAGCCTCTGTCTGTCCTTCTCACTAACGTTAGATGTTAGAGAAAAGATTAGCTGCTTCTCAGCCGATCAGAGTCATATCAAGGCATTAGATCAGCTGAAAAGCTGCCGACACAGGTTCAACTAGTGCCAACGGAGCGGGACACACAAGGGCCATTGACTCTCAGCGACGGACTGAGACCGGCAAAATGGCTGAGAAGCGCCTTGGTTAGTCCCGGCCCTTAAGATGTGAACAATATATTTTTTTATTTACTTTTTAAAAGCCAGAATGAAGGTATACGTGTTTACAGCAGCAGTACGCCGCATTTGGGACCATTGAAATAAATCACAGTCCCTTGATTAATCAACAAAAAATGGAGCACTCTGGCACAGATGAATTAATCGCATACTTACTTTCTAGTAGCAGGATCAATTTCTTTTTGGTATTCTAATGGTTGACAGTAAGAAAAATACTGCATATCATAAGCCCTATTCTTTACACGGCCAATCAATTACTGCTCACCTGAATTTCGAGGAGTTATTATTTATTTTCCACTTGTTTCTCAGAGCCATAAAACCCTCCAGAGCTGAATATATATATATATATATATATTCTAGCCGAAAGCTGCAACCATCAGTCACAACACAAAGGCTGTTTGGTGCATGTGGGCAAAGGTTGAAAGACAGCAGAGGAGGGAGCAGAAGACAAATAGAGGGAAAGTAAAAGACAAATGAGGGAGAAAATGTGTGTACGGTTAATGCGAGAGAGTTTGCGGTGAATAGATAAGGTGGGTGGTGAATCTTAGAGGTAGGCAGGCAGGCAGGAGCACAAGAAGGTCCATTTGCAGTCTGACTCACTCTCCTCAAAACAGCAGCACAGCTCGGGCCCCTGACGGCTGGCATCAAAAGAAGCTTCAGCAAAAAAAAAAAAATCAAAAATCAAGTGCAGAGAGGGCTGCATCTGCGAGCTGGTTGCCACCTGACCGACACATAACCGGCAGCCCTCGTCTCATCTCACTCATCTCTAAGTCCCAATCCGGCAGTCCCTCATGCAAATTAGGACATTTTGTCAGTGAGCTGCAGTCTGCCAACATATTTGACCGAGTTTGCCGTTAAGAGCTCCAAGTTTTGTTAGAGAGTTTTAAGTAGACAAAAGATCAGAGGAGGTCACAGAGACGTGATTCATCCTGCTGGGACCCTGAATATTTATGACTTATTTCATGGGCAATCTGGACACAGATCAAGGACACTGCCATCCTTTTAGGCCACAAGAAAAAAAAAAATCAGCTTGCAATGTTGACGTGCAACAAATCGAGCACCAACTAATCCTTTATGCATGTTTCCCCGACTGTTTATACTGCATGTAAAGTCAAATTTCAAGACCGACTTGAGGTAACGGACCTGGAATTTGTCCTCATTTTATCGCAATGCCTCCCGCGTCCTGTCTCCCCGCGTCCCTGTCTCTGTCTCTCCCGGCGAAAGCGCAGAAGGAGTGCACTGGGAGAGGCTCTGACATTGATCCAAGGAGGCAGGGGGCATGCTAGGACGCAGTCGTTTGGCTTGTAAACACACTTGGCTGCCCTTAGAGGGGGAAGGTTGAAACAAGTGACTGTGGCAGCGAGACTGACGCTTTGTGAGGAGCTAGCCCTTGCCTACCGTCTTCTGTCCTCTTTTCTCTCCCTCCGTGTCCATCTCCATCTCCCCCTGCCTCTCCATCTAACACTCCTTCACTCTGAATTTGTCTGCAGCCAGCTTGCCCTCGGGCAGGGCGGTCACGCCGCACCTCAGCCCGAGCGCGCTCTCAAGGTCTTAACAGGTGTTTAAGACACGCGGGGACGCATATTTGTGTCCGCTCGGATGGCAGGAGCGCCATTACAGCGCTCATTACCGGCTAAGTGACGGATGAAGAAGGGCGAGGGGGGACGCGCAATATTGTGACATAAGGCCATTTGGCTGTTTGGTAAGAGGGCTGAGGAGATTTGCACGATGGCAGGGGCGCTCGCTGTGTGTTGAGCAGTGTGCAGCGAAGCGCAGGCTGAATGTGAATGTTAAGCACGGAGACAAATTTTAGCTTAGCGGTGACACAGGCTGACAAAATGCTCTTTGTGTACTCCCTCAGCCTCTCTCTCTCTCTCTCTCGCGCACACACACACACTCCTCTGAAAGCACACAACAGCTGGCGACATCCAACGTCCGCCACCAGCGACTAAGTCACAGATCAGATATGTGGGAGCACATCGACGCACTGAGTGAAAACTGCGAACTAACAGTCACAGATTTTGTTTGTTAATTTTAACGGCGGCTCTCGTCGCGCAGCTTCGCCTATTCATGCAATTCTCAGCTGCTTTGAGTTGCACGCGGACCAGAGACAGAACAGAACAGTGTCCTATTGTTTGCTGCATCTGATGTGAAGCAACCGGTTTAATCACAGCCAGACCTGAGACAAGACGAGACAGCACAGCACAGCACAGCACAGCGATGGATAAATGCTTTGAATGTTGAATGCTTTCAACAGCAAATATCTGCACTTTGGGTCACATTGCAGTTCCTGTATTTACATTCAGCACTTCTGCCTTTCCTTTACGTTTGTTGTTTAATACTTCCTCAGTACTGATTTCCTTAGTTGGGGTATCCTGGTGGCTTAAGGTGTCAAGATACCGACGTACAGCTTGCTTTGTTTCAGGTCGTGCAACCACCCATAAGTCCATCCACCAGTTTTAGTGAACTTATTTGGCGTCTTAACCACCAACTCTTGCTATTATTATTGCGTTATATTACTATAATACATCCATAACGTGTGTAGCTCACACAGCCAGCGTTAAGACACTGAATAAAACCTCACAGACTTGAACAGCTTTGTTTACACACGAAGGGTTAAGAGGGACTGAGTTCGTGCTCACCTCTCAGGTCCTGCCCGGAGCGACCCGGCCCGCAGGTGGTGCTCTGCCTGGGCATGCGCAGCGAGGTGCGTAACGGAGTGTGCCTCTGCTCATCCAGGTACGCCAGGTCCTCCAGGTGGGCCGAACTGGTGGCTGCATTTGTGCGTTAGACAGAAATAGATGCCATTGTCAGCGCTTGTGTACACCGAGAATCTCATACAGTAAACAAACACACACACACACTTAAAAAAAAAAAAAAAAAAGGTGGCAAAGGTTCATGCCAGTGTCCTGAGGCAGTTGTCAGCCTCCTGCTCTCAAACTTGCTAACTCCTACAGGAAAGAGAAAGCCGGCCCCGCGTGGCTCCGATCTAAGTTTCCCTCCTCTCCGTGTCTGTCACGCGGCACGGAGGCAGATGCCATCCGGCCCCTCTCAGGATTAATTAGCTCAGCAGACAAATGTCTTATTCATGGAGTGAGCGCCTGTCTGACGCTGGCTGATGATTGTTCACACCACACTGTGTCTTCGGGGCCAACACTCGGAACCGCTGAATGTTAAATGAGATTAGACGCCGGCAGCGTGAGCGAGCGACGGGCCCCGATTCTCCGTCACACCTGAGCCCTGCGGTTCAGTTAGAGAGAAGACAGAGACAACACACTCTAACAACAAATCCAGGTGGGATTAAGGAACTAAACCATGCAAAGGTTGGCGGTTCCTAAAGAAGTGAGGGCCAAGATTATAAGTCACCACATCCAGACAAGAAAATCACCTATTTTTATTTTGTAATCTGCAAATTTCTTCAGTTTTAGGTTTGATTTTCATCGCTGTATCCATAAACGAATACCTGGAAACACCACTACAGCAGTATAGCCTGAAGGGCTGAGAAACATAAAATCAAACATGCTTGTGGAAGTACAACCTAAAGCAAGTGTACCAAAATGTCAATCATAATCCCCCACGGTGCAGAAAACCAAGAAGTTAGTCTCTAAACCGTGAATAAAACAGTCTGGGTAATGATTTTAGAGTTTTCTCTCCCAAATAAGTTCGGTTTGCTTGGAGGGGGGTTGTTGCAAATCTTCTGACAGCTTGCATTTTTTTGCTCCATCTGTGTCCCCAAATCCCAACAATTACGTTGCGACAGAACGGACGGACAAAGCTACAAAAATAAAATTAAAGTTGTAACAAGACAGATTCATAAAAGGCTAAGAAAAGTCCGACATGTATTTCTCGCAGTGAGACGAATCGAATCAGAGCTGGAAGTCATTTTTCTCTCACACTGTACCTGTAGGAGTTGGGAGGTTCTAAGATCCAAAGTGAAATTTAACCAGTTGGAGGTAGGTGTGACTGGAAGTTCATGCCTCTCCTCTGTGATATCCTGTCTCTCTCTCTCTCTCTGCAGTTACTCTTAAAAAATACAGCACAGTAATCCCCCAAGGAGCAGACCTCAGAGCTCGCCACCCCAACACTGATCCTCGTCCTGTCCTTGCTCAAAGAGAGCTACGTTCTGAGCATGTGTACGTCTGTATGTGTGCGTTGAGCCACCACAGCCATGGACCCAAAAAATGAGCCACATGGGTTTCCCAAAATGGAGGGAAAATGGCAGCTGAGAATGCTGGAGGCTTGGCCCTGATGGGAATGGGGGTGCTGGTCATCTAACTGGGCTAAAAGCAGAAGACAGACGACGCATTAATCTGCTTCTAAACCAAGGAGGAATGACTCAGGGCTACGGGGCTGAGAAAACTCTATCTCTTTCAACTGTGTTTGAATGTGAGGACTCAAATCTGTGTGCTCATCATCTCTATCTGCAATGCAGCAGGCTGCTGGGGATCGCATTCACAGTTCCTGTGCCAATGCGCTAAAACTACACACATAGTGGAAATAAATCAAGAGGAAAGAAAAAAAATAAAATAACAGTATCGAACCGGTGGAGACTGCAAGAAGGTGCAGGACAATGTCATGCACGCATCGTCAGACACTTCCTGCTTTGAAGAGGGACTGATAGAACGGACGCATGCACACACACACACACACACACACACACACACACACACACACACACACACACACACACACACACACACACACACACACACACACACACACACACACACACACACACACACACACACACACATATTCACACACACTCAGAGACCAGCTGGGCTGCCGTCCAGAGACAGTCACAGACTCAGCCAGGAGGCCAGGTAGTTATCTCAGATATGAGGTAGCTGCTGCTTCTGCTCTATATGCCTCCCTGTTCTCCTCTCAGCTCCCAGAGAGATGACTTGAGATGATAAATAAATGGAGGCAGAGGTATTTATACAATACTTCTGGCTAATGGAAGAGCGCATTTGAGCGGAGGTGGGACCGGGGAGAAGAAGAAGGTAATCAGGAAAAATGAAGGGAAAGGAAATCAATTGAAAAAATGTTATCTCAAGTGAGCCTCTACCTTAATTTAGAGACTGAACAGTGAGTTAGGTGAATCTGTGAGTGCCTTTAAAACCCCTTTAGTCTTTGTGTGAGAAGGGATTTCACCATCCCAGAGCAGTTACGTAAGGTGGTGTATATATCTTAAAGGGTAATTACACCCATTTTGGTTTGATTTGCAGGAGATGTAATTTTCGGAGATTTGTGCTCCCGTCACAATTCAGTGCAGGTGAACGTCTCGTCTAGTCTCAGCAGGATAAAGAGCCCACGTGATAGATATTTATAATGCGAAAGCATCTAACAGATGGATCCTTTCTGGAAAGACACGTTCTTGATGTTTTTTTTCCGTCAGCACGGGTGCAATAAACCGACTGGATTGCACTTCTGTTGTTGACAAAGTGCAAGACAAAAGTCTTTAAACCGGACAAATAAACCCATGAGTGTTTTTCTCAGTTTACAAGTCCGTACAGTTCAAGTTTTAATTAAATTTTTCACATGCCTCTTTTTGTACTTCTCCATTGTCTCGAATTGGTTTTATTTTTACACTTTAGTCGCGGCCTTTGGCTCCTCAAACCACTGGAGCTCGGAAAAAAGAAACCCTCTCACAAAAAGAGGGTCCTTCACCGTTATATACTCAGCCCGTGGAAACAGCCGCATAATGTCTGCTGTCGCTCTGAAGGACCTTTATGGTAATAAACGCCCGAGAAAACAAGCAGAGACTTCTCGACGCACTGCCAAGAATTTATGACACGGAGATGGCGTCGCAGCAGATATTACGCCATGCTCTTCCCATCTTGATGTTATCGTACGTCTCCAACTCGTAGATGGCAATCTCGTCATAATTACGACTGGGAAAACTCAGCTGTAACATGTTTACGCTTAACAGTCCCTGGAGCATGAATGCGTCATGTCAGCCATAGTGTGTTGTTTAAAGGGGAACTACTGTTTTTTTTCAACCTGGACCTTATTAGTACAATCGTTTACTCACCCATATAACTTTTGTGTAATTTGTAGTCGTTCGGGAGATATTTACATCTGCGTATATCCATATAGTGGGAGTGACTGGGGCACCGAAACGCAGCCTCTAAATAACGCATTATCTGCCGCGAAACTCATTCATTTCACCAATATGTTGTTATCGTACCCTAGTGCTATTCCCTGTTGAGTCCGGAATTACCTGTTATCATCATCCGGAGTCTGTAGATTGACCTACAGACCCTGGATGATGTCTTCTGACCTGGATGATGTCATCTCTGAGCGCCGGTCTGCTTGTTTACCTGTAATTTGCTACTGCTAGTTTTTTACAACATGGCTGAATATTTTTCCAATTCTGAGGTTGTGGGCGAAGCACAGCATAGCATAACAAAATATTGGTGAAATTAATGAGTTTGCGGCAGATAATGTGTTATTTAGAGGCTGCGTTTCGGTGCCCCAGTCACTCCCACTATATGGATATTCGCGGATGTAAATATCTCCCGAACGAGTACAGATTACACAGAAGTTATATGGGTGAGTAAACGATCGTATTTTATGCCAGAAATAAGGTCCAGGTTGTAAAAAAACAGTAGTTCCCCTTTAAGGTAAAGGAATGTAGTGCTGTAATCAGTTACTGCATGGTATTTGAGCCTACATCTACAAACACTTCAGGATGTTTTGGTGAATCATCACCTTGTTGTAGTATGGGAAATGTAGGATCCACTATTTTTGGAGCTCGTCAGGATTTTTCAACCTCTCCTGCATCCATTTTGACCACCACTCTTTTGAAATCTGTGTTTAAAATTGTTTCACTGCGAGAAAGAAATCAATAAAAGGCTAATCTTTCAATTCTGGTCAAATCTACTCCTCCCAGATGAGCTGCATCAGCACCACAGAATAGTTCTGTCTCCTCTTTCCTCCATATCAAGTTCTACCAACGCACTGCCTTCATTAGGTGATAGTGTCCCCCTCCCTCCTCGTTTTTCCTCCCCTCTTGCCTTCTGCTCTCGCTCCACATCTCTCTCTCTCTCCCTTCCCCTCTCTCTTTCTCCCTCTCCCCACACTTCAAAGCGAGTCTCTCTGTCACTCTGGGGGATAGAAACGGTTAATGCCTGGGGCTTTGATGTTCCACTGCTGCGCGAGCCCAGCCAATCCTCAGCCTGCGTTCGCCTCCCATCCCTACACCATCTAATAATTCTTTGTGGAGGAGAGACACAGTGAGAAACAGAGATTATGAAACTCTTTCACTCCTCTTCTGCATGCATCCCTCTCCTCTATATGGAATTGCTGTTCCTGACAAATACAAATGCCTTCAGAAAAAAATCATGTCTCTCTCTTTTTTTAATTTTTTTTCCCTCTCCGAGTCTCACTCCCTTTCGTTCTCTCTTTATGTTTTTTTTTTTTTTCATCATCTGCTGCATGTCTTTTAAGCTGCCTCCAACCTCACTCACAAGTCTCTTTTGAAGATCCGGGCGTTGAGGGGCGGAGATGAGATCGAGGATGAACCTCTAAAACCCGGCAGAGTGGCTGCGCTGCCAGACAGCGGTGTCAAACAGCAGAACATGACCGGCATAAAGAGAGGGTCATAGCTGCAGTGACGGGCCCTTGTCAGGCATATTACAGTGTTTAGCGAAATACATAAGCGGGGGCCTGCGTGCGTGCTCAGTTGTTTCCCAGTAGGAGTGAACATTAGCGCTCATCCTCTCCGATGATGAGAACAATAACACGATCGGACTCATTAGGACCGCCTCGGCGTTATGAAACCCGACATTTTCCCTGATTTATTTTACTGTTACTTTTGGGAGCCTTTTGAGGCGTCCACGGCCTACAATAAGAAACACACATCAATGAGACCTCAGCTAGCAAAACAAATGTCAGTTTTCCTATGTGGGGCTCTTCCAGCCGCAGTGTGTTACTCTGCAGAATATGTTGTTGTATTATTCTGCTCTGTGGTTTCAATCTACACCAGAGGGCTGAGAGAGTTTAACAAAATACCACTGCGGATTTGCAGCGCCCCGAAATTTCAACACAACTCCGTGAAAGCATGAAAACAAGATCTCTTTCCTTCCTAGGTTATTATAAAAACACTATAAATTGAATCAAGTCAAACCATGACTGAGCTCCTCTTAAAACAAGCAGGGATTTTAGGAAATTTATCACAGATTTGCACAGGAAATGTGGTCTGGAGACTCAGGATTAGTTGATAAAATATCAGATTAAAACGTTCACAAGTGTGCTGTGGGTTGAGATGCCAAGGATTCACATTCGTAGGTGACAATCTGGACGTTTGCATTGCTATTAACAGCCAATGAGACGAGACTGAAACACGTGGCATGATAAAAAGCCACAAAATATTCAAAAATAATATGAATATTTGCGTTTCATTGTCATAGTTGTGATCACAGGTGGACACCAGCACCAACGGACATGAATGAATTCAAAGGAGAGGACCACGGTTCATCAAACAAGCAAGACGAGAAAGGTTGAAAGGAGTGAAGAGTCAGAAATAAGGTGCTAGCCAGAAAACAACTTCACCCTGGCTAAATTTGCATTCACCTTTAAACAACCTTACTTTTGACTCGTCGTTTCACCGTTTCTCACAGGAGAGGAAAGGGAAGGGACTCACCGGCCACAGAGTTGGGGCGGGGCATGAGGTACAGAGGGATGGAGTGGGCAGAGTGGGAGGACATGCTCTCCAGGTTGCGCTCGGGGATTTTGTTGAGGCTGTAGGTGGAGGCGGTCATGTTTTCGTCCACCCTGTACAGGAACGAGTCCATGCCTGATTTCTGGGACTGCCACAGCTTCAGGTTTCCCCGCGATCCCTCGCCGTACTTTCCCCCTCGCTCCATGTTCTCGGAATAGCTGGTCAGAGTGGCTGCAACACAAACACCATCCTTTAGGCCATTTTTTAAATTTTTTTTCTCCCACTGCTCGGTTGTTTTCACTGGCCTCCATTTGACCCACCCAGCCCATCTGCTTTCACATGTATTTGCTGTTGTTCTCAGTCGACGGCGATATGTTGATGTAAAATTTTCCCCCATCGAGCTGCAGGTGTTTACCACCATTGTTGCCAGGAAACAATGACGGCACCTGTTTTGACATCCGCAAAACACTTCATGTCAGGCAACATTTGAGCTCTCCTGTTTTTTTCTTCCTAATGCACATTTGCCACAGTTGATGTCAACATGATAAGGTACCCGAATTGTGCTCTAATGGGAATACAGGCCGCTTCCTGCTGTGCAGAGAAAGGTACCACCGCTTTACTGGAAACCGATCACAGACCAGGTGGTGGCAGGTGCAGTCATTGGACCGGTTTTTAGCCTACATTAGCACTAGTAGCAGGTTGGAGCATCGCATTACAAACACGTTCATGTTTTTTTTTAAACTTGCGGATCTCACCAATGATCCCGCTGTCCCTGCTCTCCAGTGTCGAGGTGGGACTGGTGACAGAGCCGTAGGCGCAGTCCTTGTTGCCAGCCTGGCCGGGCATGGCTGGGGGGAGGGTGGAGCAGGGGCTGCCTGCAGGTGGGGAGGCGGTGCTGCTGGTCAGGGTGGAGCACGGGCTGATCCTCTGGTTCTGGCCCTGGAAACAGACAGACACACACAGAGACACACAATGTTTTTAAAGCTTTGTTCGGCTCCATTAGCGCACGTAGATAAACACGGCAAAGCCCAATGTTTGAACCTTTAATAACTGACTCATACAAAAGAAAATGTCACTTCAATGTCGCAGTTTTTAAAAAGCTCAACCCTCCTGCTGTCTTCGCGACGTGAAATCAATCCATATTTGGACTTTCTCTCCCACACGTACACAAACACATATCACGATAAGTAATTATTTGTAGCATTTATCTAAAATATATGATAGAAGAAGCTTCGCCAATTCAACAAGAACACGGAAAATATAAATGTCTGGTATGATTATATACACAAACAAGTTATTTTCTTTCCAATAATGCTAATTAAACCACCCGCGACCCCTGCTATCACTTTATGAATGTATATTACAACACAATTTACTGGGGCTAAGTGAGAACGCATGAATGAATGTTTGACACAGACATTCAGACGGTGCATCTGAAGTTGTATAAATCTTTCTGAACAAGTATAAGAATCATAGGAGCTGCGTGAGAATTTCCTCACTTCAAGTTAAGTGACTAATACAACTTGAAACGCCTTTTAAACTCAACTAAAGACCTACATTTTTATGAAAACAACTGTGCCACGAACAGAACGTAGCAGCCTCGATCTCACTGACAGACTTATTTTTATGCATAATTTCCTCTTCCATGCTGTGACTAAAATTCAGCTTTAACAAAAAATGAAACAGAATTTTACTTTTAGTCCCGTTCTGGGTGCCCTGCAGTGACTTTATTCTACGTCAGCTCAAGTTAGGAGACAAGGCGACCAGAAGGGATGAAATAAAAACTCTTACTGCTTCTAATCCGCTGCTGCGAACATCCACAGATGCACATACAGGACATGAAAGCCAGATGCATGCAGCATGTCCACACATACGGTGTTGGGGGGGGTGGGGGGAGTAATTAAGCATTCGTAACGGAGGTCTCTTCTTAACAGCTGTCGATGAGTTCAGGTCAACACTGGAATGAACGCGGAGATAACAGGAGAGGTGGAGTGGTGCTCAAGGCGAACCTACTAAGCTACTATTATTTTAATCATTTATTAATCAGTCAATTATAAACGTCTCCTGAGACTGCAGCTGCGCCGATTAGAAAGTGTTGTTGATTAATCTGGGGGTTGGTTGTTTGAAGCGTCCTTGGGTGAGACACCGATCCTTGATCGCACCCGATTGCCGAGCCATCACCCCCCGTGTTTTATCGGGTGAATGAGGAGGTGTTCTGTTGGTTTTTGAGATCAATTAATTAATAACTGAAATCAGACAATGCAATTTCCCAGAATTGCAAAGGAGACATCTAATCAAAAATCTAAATATATATAAATAATCATAAGCAAAGCGTCATTTATTTATTTGACTTTAAAATCAAAAGTCTAAACTGAAACTATATTGAGTTTACAATGACATAAACTATATAAAAAAAGCATGTCTTCCTATTTGAGAGGCTGGACTATATCACTTAAAAGAAATTACAAGTGAATTTGAAGAATAAGTGCCAAAATTCATTGATTGCAGCTCTATGCACGGCTGAGACATGCAGCAAATCCTCATACTTGAGAAACCTGGAACCAACAACTAGATAATCTTATAGTACGGTATCTTACAGTATGTCACACAGTTTTAACTGCTTAGTGGGACAAGTGTGACATCTGTAAACAGGTCTACACACTTCCATTACAGCATGCATGGCCTCCAGCCCTCAGCGGTTATCTTTGTCAGACACAATCTAAGTCACTGCCACCCTCTGCCGCCTTCACGGACCGGGCCGCTCAAGCGTCGCGTTTTTTACGTGAGCCTGACCCCGGTTGTAAGGGGACGCACGCGCGGACGGGTGAATCCCTTCAAACGCGGCGGCTCCATCCATCCGCCGGGCTAGTGTGGGTCTGACCTTAAACGTCAGACGCACGAGGATCGGTTTGAACTTGGGAGCGTTGCATCTATTCAGGGAGCAGGAGCAACGAGAGCATGAGAGGCAATTAACTGCGCTCCTTGCGAGTTGAGGTCACCTTGTTCCGTCAGCTGGTGAGGTCTTGCAGCAGAGACACCAGATATTGTAGGAATTTAAGCGCGCCGGATGGAGGATGGCGGATAGATGTTTTATAATCCAAATACACATTTAATGGAACTGATTCTTGTCTCACAGTCATGGATTCTTCTTTTAAGCAGGTGGATATGTGCCGGGTTTAAGTACAGTATAGTATATAAACGAGATACGAATAAAAGGTGAATTCAAAAGAAATTAATGAACAAAAATCAATATATTTACTTTGAAATAATAGAAAAAAAGCCTATATAACTTCTCCAACTCGTAGTGTCACAGTATTATGGTAGAAATTCATGGTTACATTGCAAACAAGAACAACTAATTCAGCGTTTTTGTCTTGGGGGGGGGGGGGGCACAGTTTCAGACTTGTGTCACTGCGTCAACTGAAATGCAAATTAGCACAATTACAACAAAAGCCCACTCCTTTATCTGCTAATAGATGGTGTCTCGAGGCAATCCGTGTCATTTTTTGGTGCCTAATGAATCAAACAAAACCGCATTCCAGAGAACAGTATTCGGGGCAGATATCTTAAAATAATAAGTCTGTACTGTGCGCACGATGCAGCGGGGCGCTAGCATGAGTCACGTCTCTAAAAAAGAGCCGCTTGAATAAACCTCTCTCAATTTACACAACCCCACCAGCCACAGCAGCGCTCGCATCAAGAGCAGGCAGTCCATCAGTCTAATCGCTTATCCACACTGCTTTAGTGCAAACCCCGCTTTGAATGCTCCGGCAACAGGTTAGCCCCCTTCTTCGCCTCCCCCACTTTTCTCCCCCTTCCCCGTTCCTCTGTCTCTCTCCGCTGCTGCTACTGTTTTTCCTTTGCTTCCACGCTTTGGAAAATTCATACCTGTCAAATCAGGTTTAGGTAGAGAAACCGGGGCAATCTGCTGCAGAGCTTAGAGCAGGCCTGTTGTGCCAAGAGCTGTTTGTTGCACAACTGCCAAATTCAGGAATAGAAAGGTTACGGCGCGGGAAAGAAACGTTAAGCCTAAGCCGCTGCATGTCATGCAAGACGCCTGCTTTCAATAAGCAAAGTTTAAAAGTACACTAGGAATTAAAATGATTAGGATTATTTGTCATGTGAAAAGCTGATTGAATGGAGAGTTATCTGATTAATCTGAAGCACTGTGGCAACTCAGGGCTATTTACTGAGAAGTCTTTTGATCGGGGAAATCCCGGCTTCAAAGACCTGTCAAAACTGAATGTAAACAAGAGTATTATCAAGATAAATGTCAAAACGGATCCATCTGCGTGTTTGTTTAAGTTCCCAATGCCTCGTAATAGAAATGTGTCAATGTGAAGACAATTAAATTAGGATGGAACGTATCGGCGGCAGGAAAACAAATGAGAGCTGGTCTAAAACAAACCCAGCTTCTCCTCAAAACGGAATCATCGGATATTTGAACGCAATGCCAGAGCCTGCAAATTCAGAGTCAAAGCAACGTTATCTGTAGATTCTTGTCTTCTTGATAATGTTTAAAGAGAGATATGTTTTGCTTTGGTCTAATCCAAAGTCTGAATGCTGTATATTCAAGTGTATAATCGCGACTGATTGATGATTTGGTCCATAAAGCATCAACAAAATCTGTTGAAAAGGTGTTCAAATGTCTCTTTCTGTCAAACCCAAAGTCCAAATACCAGATATTTCCTTTTCATGCCATACAGTGGTGTAAAAATATAGAAATGGATCGATTTTTCCTATGTAAGAGTCTGAAATCATCCAAATGTCATCAGCGAGGCCGTTACCTGTCTCGCCTCGGGTTCCTCCATGCTGTACTGGGTACCGGGTGGCCCCTCGCTCACTTTGTCGCCCAGAAGGAAACCCAGGCGCGTCATCAATGTGTTGGCTGCCTCATCCACCGACGGAGGGGGGCCCAGCTCCTGGCTTGACTCCCCTGCAGAGGCAGTGAGACGGAAGGAGGAAGGAGGGGTGAGAGAAGAGAGAAGAGAGAGAGAAAGAGAGGGGGAGGCAGAAAGGAGAGAGGAAAGGAAGAATGTGTGTCAGTGGTGGGCAGAGAAACCGAACAGCAGCTTTCTTTCCCTGAAAACGGCAAAAACACACACTTGGTTTGCTTAAACCGCGGCAGAGGCAACGCAACGAACAACGGCACCTGAGCTCAGGAGGAGCTAAATGATAAAACACCCTACCTGAGTTTTCCTGTGAGTTTTCAGAGCTGCGCATTACACACACACATTCCTCAACAGCTGGTCGTATTTTGGTTGAGGTATCCTCTTACATAAACTCCGAAATCCCCTCAGCCACAACAAGAGCTGCTCAACTGTTTCCACAGTGAATAGCTTAAGCCTTCCACACTGACGACAGCTCCTTCCGCACAACACTCATCACCGCTGCAGCTCGTGTGACGTAATGAGATACGCCCTTCACCTGCCTGTGTGTGAGTTTGAGTGTGTGTGAGAGAGAGAGAGAGAGAGAGAGAGAGAGAGAGAGAGAGAGAGAGAGAGAGAGAGAGAGAGAGAGAGAGAGAGAGAGAGAGAGAGAGAGAGAGAGAGAGAGAGAGAGAGAGAGAGAGAGAGAGAGGGAGGTGTGTGAGCTTTCAAGGCAAAATGTGTGTGTGTGTGTGTGCGCCTCTATCCTGATTACTCCCGGCAAAGAAAACACCAGGGTGAGCCTGCATGATGATCAGATGATCCACAACCACACACACACACAAACAAAGCCGAAGGGTTTCCGTTGCCAACTCTGCAACAGGATCCAGAAGAAAAATCCCTTAATGACCTCATCCCGTTGCTCGGTTGCCCGGGATACACTCCGCCCCGTGACAAACCCTCATCGGTGATATCATGTTTTTTTTCAATAACACCTGGCCACGGTGCCCAAGAGGTGTCCGCTATATCAACTTAATTTCAATTTTGTATTACCCACTAGAGTGCCGCCCTCAGAGCTAAAGGTTTTTGCTACTTACTCGCCCTCCCGGTTGCAAAAAAAACAGCCGTTTGGACGCAAACAGCTGTAACTGGGTGTGTAAGGCTGCGAACTGGCCGAGACATTGATGGCACTGAAGCCAACACCACGAGAAGGCTGCGGCTTAAATCAACAGCGGTGAGAGACGGAGACAGCCAGTGGCAGGACCGGTTTTCTCACAGTTATTCTGCAGGGCAGGTCGAACCGGACTGGCAGGTAGCTGCGCTAAGTCCTGACTGACAACCATTAGACAGTCCCAGCCGCCACAGCGCCTCCTCTGAAGACAGACAGCTTGTCTAAAAGCCTGTGGCCTCTCACTCGTCGCTTCAAAAAGACGTACACAAAGACAGGCAACGAAAAGCCCGGGCTCCCCTCTCTTTTCACCTCGCGTACGGAAACGTAGAGCACCGTCAAGATATCCTCATTAGGTTGACTCCAAGTCCCTCTGAGCACTTTCTGAGGGGAAGGGGGAAAAAAGAAAACTTGAAATCAAACGGAATTGACATGCTGCAGAGCTTCACTGAAAACACACAGCAGCAACTTATAATAAGGTAATCACAGCGCACATTAGGTCCAAAACAAGCTAATTACGTGCGAGCCTTGATGAGATGGATATTGCTGCTTGGTGGTGTGTCTGGATACACTTTACATGGAGCAGGATACATTCACAAGGGCCTCCAAGGTCAGTGAAACCCTGGGTGTCCCTGGAGGGGACAGTTCTGCCTCCTTACAGCTAACGTCACAGGGGACGGCAGAGATGCACAGTCATCAATGGATGTGAAAATTGCACAAAACGCGTCCGCCGGGTCATTCTGAATCGTTAGCTGCAGCGTCTGGACATGGAGGCAGTGGAGGCTTCCTGGTTGACAGACTGGTAGTAGTAAGCAGCGAATACATTAGCAGGGATTAGTCAACTGCTCCGGTGGAGGCGGGGGTTTGCAGCGGACATGACCGAGATCAAACAGGGGCTACGTCCGCCTCTGTGTTCTATCACTCATTTCATTTGTCTCTCTCTCTCTCTGTCACAGCTCCCCTTTTTCCTCTCCATCTTACTCCGACATCTCGGTCGCAGCCAGCTGTTAGCCAACAGTTTGTCTAGGTTTCTTTTGATGTGGGAGCAGAATCTCTAATCCCGGGCGCCCGAGCCCGCAGTAACTCCCTTTAGCTAAACATAGGCAATCCCTTTGTACAGCTGCACAACTGTCATGCTCTTAAAAAAAAACAAAAAAACTCAAACACATGGTCACATGACCCCAAATTTGTGAGAATCCACCATCAAAGTCTAAACATTTTATTGGTCTCAGCATTCATTAACGCAAACTACGTCGGGGTTGTGTGGGTATTTCTTGATTCTTGTCTCTATTTAGAGCCCGTCCTTTTTGTTCTTTAAATACAGATTATGACAGTCATACATGCTGAAGCCAACGGGGGGAAGAAAAAAAAGCAAAACACAAGCTTCTAGATCAGTTCAAAGCAAGATGACAGCACTGAGGACAGAACACGCGCCTTAAGGAACACCAGTCGTGTCTCATCACGGCGACAGCACGAGATCCTTAACGATAAAAATCTGAATAGGGAAAAAATATATCAGGACTAAAACACAGACCCCCCCGCCCTCCTCCCGGTCCCCACACACACACACACACACACACACACACACACTCACACAACATCTAAACACATACAACACACACACACACACACGAGCTCCTCTCCATTGGATTCCTGAGCTGAGAAGGAGACAGATGGTTGCCATAGCAACTATCTTTGCGCGCAGCTAGGAATGTGTTTCTGTGCAAGCGCATCTGTTTCTCCCTGGCCGTCCACAGATCTGCCCTCGCGCACCAAGAGAGTGGGGCGAGAGATGGATAGTAGGGAGAGAGGGAGAGAGAGAGAGAGAGAGAGGGAGAGAGGGGGAGAGGGGGAGAGGGAGAGAGGGAGAGAGAGAGAGAAGCATGTGTGCTGCAAGCAGGGGACTGGACAGGACAGGAGATGGTATTAATAGGCCCGGCCAGCAGGTAAGGTAACACATACTGTATGATTCGGTGGCTCTTATTTCATGTGTGTACCCGGGCACAGATACCTTAATGATCAGAAGCCCCAAAAGTGAACCCCACATGTTTAAAATATGCAACACCCCAAGTGAAGAAGAAAAGGAGGCGGCATGCTGTGCATATGGATCAGAAGTTAAACCAGCTCTTAACTAAAGGGTCTAAAGGTGTTGCACATATTTTAGGGTAAAAATAAAGCACGCTGCAGATGCGAGCGCAGATACGTACAGGCATCTAGGAACCAGGTAACGGCAGCCTGATCATAAGATAAAGTGAATTTCACATTCCTGATGTGCAGCAGTGATCTTATCTACGCAACACTTCGAGGTTGTGTACCTCAAAGTGGGACCACATATATATATTTATGTACACGACTCAGGACACCTGGTTATGCGTAAAGCGTAAGACCAATGTCAGTGATCTGACTATACCATTTATACGTCCTGGTATCATGTTCTGTTTTATGGTTGGTGGTCTTTCATTTGTTAATAAAAACAAACAAAAAACGCCTTACTCACTGGTAATACTTTGCCACCTTGAGGCCTGTTTAGCTTTGTTTTCATTGTAATTATCTGTGTTTAAATTATTTAGTTTTTGAAATGGGAACACTGGCTGCTTTAAGGAAGATACAGCGATCAGGCATAACATTAAGACCACTTTATGACAGCAGTTTCTTTTTCTTTTTTCAGTACTTGCATTTATTTTTGTGAAGCATGCTTAAATGGAACTGTAAAAGTGGTGAAATAAAATGTGAATAATTTACAGATATGAACATACACTGATTAAGCATAACATTATGACCATCTTCCTAATATTGTGTAGGTCTCCCTTGTGCCTCCAAAACAGTTGTGACTCATCAGAGAATGGACATGGGCCTTCTGAGGGTGTCCTGTGGTGTCTGGAGACTGAATGTTGTTAGTGGGGGCCTTCGGGTCCTATGGGTTGAGGGAAGGGTCCTCTGCTGATCATCCCACAGACACTTGATCAGTTTGAGATCTAGTGAATTTGGAGGCCAAGTCAACACCTTGTGCTGTTCTTCATGTTTTTTTTGTGTGTGTGTGTCTGTGTCAGGCTGCATCCTGCTGGGAATGGCTGCTGCCATCAAGGAGTGTCATTGCTATGGGGTGGGGGTGCCTGGTCTGGTCTAGGTGGGTGCTACATGTCTAAGTAACATCGACACGAATGCCAGGTCGTAACGTTTCCCAGCAGAACATTGCATTGTCACAAGATGGTCATAATGTTATTTACGTCACCTGTCAGTGGTCATAATGTTGTGGCTGATCAGTGTAATTCTGCATGTAAATATACATTTCTTTTACCTTATTAATAAAAACTGTTATTTGTGTGAGGGATGACTAAATATGATTTCAGTTGGGCTTCAACTCAACTCAGAGTAGCTCTATCATAGATATGATGTAGAACTACATTTACTACATTAGAGGATTTTATCTGTAACGCCTGGGGAACTGCTTAAGAAGGCAGAGCTCTAACGCCATTAGAAAAGCTTTCACTCCATGATATATGAAGGCTGGCTGGTGGTGAACTTTACTAGCCATCCCGCAAAATATTCACAAACCATATTTATGAGACCACAAACTTCTTTGTGTGGCCATAAACATCAGCTGATACCTGACGTCCTCCAGGCGAGCGTCAGCAGCCGAGTGTGGACTGGCATGCGATCGGATGTTTAAGTCGGCGTCCAGCTGCTACACGTGCCAGGGAGCCCTTGTTAAGAGCTGAGATGTCCATCCGTCCACCTGGGAGGTTGCGAGTCGTCACGCCGGAAAATTCATCTCAGCCCCGCAGCTTCCCCTCCAGCGCAAGTTGTTATTGCACAGGCAGAGGATCACTGTTTGTAATCAACTGTTTTCCTGCCTCAGTGGCAGCAGAGATTACCATTTCATCCCCGAAATGTCATATGTGCGAGAGCTTTCGGCAGCTCATAATAACTGATATACTGCGGTCTATTCCACGGGATTGATGCAAAATGAAGGGTCAACTGTTTCTCATCCACGACATTCAAGAGCAAACTGGGTGCACTGGGGAACTACAGTCTGTTCTAAAGCACCACACACTACTCAGGCTTATACAGAAATGAAAAAATATTCAAGTGTATATCACCTACTTAGAACCTCCACAGAGCAGAAACTCAGCAGAAGAGGCCGACAGACGGTGAAGGCTGGGAGCACTCTCTCAACCATTTTCCTTCTAAGTGACACCAGTTAAGCCTTGAGGCCCCCGATCCCTATTTCCCCCATGTCTTCATCCACCCAAGTCATGCTGCAGCACTGTCTTGCCCTGCTGAGGAGTCCCCATAACCGCCAATCGAGCCGAGCCATCAAGACAGAGCAGGAAACGAACACTGCGTTTCTCAGCGGCGACAGGAAAAGGAGAGGCGAGATGAGAAAGCAGATACAGCAGAAGCAAATCACGGCAGTTATCCTCGCGTGACCCGCTTTAAAGTCCTCTCCGAGCTGGGAGAAGCGGGGAGAGGCGAGGGAGGAGGGGGCGGGTTTGACAGGGGGAGAGATGGGAGGGGAGAGGGTCCGCAGGATTACAGAGTAAAAGCCGGCTGGGAAGTTAAGAGAAAACTGCGGCGACGCCGAAACAAGCCCAGCGTCCGCGAGTAAGCGCGGAGTGAGAAAGCAGCAAGGGAGGATTAGGGAGACGGAGCGGGAGGAGGCAATGAGGATGGACACAGTGGCCACCAGCAGAGCTACTCCATTAACGACCTTAGCAATGTTTTTCTGTCTAACAACAGCCTGCAGAAATACTGGAAAACTGATCAATTCCACCCATCTCTCTCTCTCTCTCTCTCTCACTCTCTCTTTACTGCGTTCAGCAACGGGAACCAACATGCATAAAAAAAAAAAAAAAAAAGAATTACACAACGAAGTGAGGGATGAGCTGGCCAAAAAAACTTACCAGGGCAGTATGTGTCCAGGTCTGGATTCTTGGCAGTGGTGGAGGTGTGTGTAGGGGAGCCAAGCTCTGATTGTGGAATGCGAGGGCTCTCCACAAACTTTGCTTTCCGCAGAGGGGCTGGGAGCAGAAAGCACACACACACACACAGACACACACACACACACACACACACACACACAAACATATAGAGAAGGAGACAACACGTGCACACACACACAGAAACACACACAGAGATCAGGGAGATGGAAGAAGACAAGGAAAAGAGGAGTGGACAGGGAGAGGACAGGGAGGGAGGAAGACAGAGAGCTTATGAACTTGGAGCAGCACACTGATAAAATGAAAACATCCTGAAGGCTTTCTTAGGCAGGGTTCGCGGTTCGCCTTGGGTCAGAAAAAGCTGAAGCACGAGTAAACAAGCAGCGTGGGCAATCAGGTACTGGGCCAGTGCGGACCAATACACCGGCAGTCTACCACTAGTATGTGAAAATATTCCCACCCTTCCTTCCTTTGCCTACTTTCTTTTTCTTTTTTTTTTTTTTTACTTGCAACACTCACAAGGAAGCGAGCAATATGCACATATTAACTGAAACAGAAGGAGGAGTGCAAAACATAAGTTTGCTGATCCGGTGTCATAATCACACCAAGGAGATCCATCTTAGGGAAGATCCTCGCGCCTGAGTCCCTTCCGCAAGAAAGAGCGGGTTCTGGGTTCTTGGTTACAGCACACGGATTGCAGGCACTGTACTGCACGCCAGGCCAGCTTACGGCTTCAAGAGCGCATGCAACAACAACAGCATGTCTGCAAGGCGCACAAAGGGACGCCCATTCACCGCGAAGAGGAGCCTTTGCAGTGGCGAACATATGTCAAACACACGGGAGGAGATGCGAAACCTTCACCGTCCATTCATATGGATGTTACGCAGAGGTGCAGCTCTACAGGAATAACAACGAGATCATTACGCTTCTTGCAGGCTTTTTAATATTTTCTCAGCGGCAAAAAAAAATAAGCTTGTCTACAATAAATGTCTGGCAAATGCAGAAAAAGGAATGGAGACAAAGAAAATACATCTTTCTATACAGGAGTGACCTTCTAAATCATACAGAAAGAAACAACAACATATAACTAAGATTTGTTTTGCTCTGACGGGAACAAAAGCCCCCCCCTATACGGTTGGACACAGGCCCAGCGGTGAAAAGAAAATTCAGCTGATATCAACTAAACCGCGTGCAGGGCTCATTTGTTTAATCCATTTGCTTTTTTGTACTTGTGGGGCTTTGGGATGGGCACCGTTTACGCTTAATTGACTAATCTGGTTGAATAAGAGTTTAAAATAGATTATGTTCTGTATGCCGCGACTGTTAGGCATTCTTACTATGGGCGAGTGCACATGTCCAAAGCTATCCGGCGCAGCAACGGTGAACGGGAAGTCACGAGCGGCGGATGAAACATGTGTTCGAGCAACAATAACTGCAGAAGAAGAATAGGCTCCTTAGCACTTTTGTTCATGGTTCGTGTTACAACTAATGGCAGTGTGTGCGTGTGTAATGGGCGGAGAGAAGAGTTTTCTCTCCGGCTACAGCATATGCCGCAGCAGGGCAGAGTTTTGGTCGATGTAAAACACATAACATGTATAATAGAAACCATCTAAAGGTTGGCAGAAAATCATGACTTCCTGCCTTATTTTGAAATCAGGTTGCATTGCATGCTTAAGAACAAACTTAAGAACAAACCAGATATTCTCCTTGTAATCTTAAACTTGGACAAAGTAAAACATTTGAACACGATAGCACAACATGCACAACACAAGATTACGTGATCTTACAGGGTAATGGATGCAAATAATACGAAAACAACTTGTAAATCTACTGATCCAGACTCCATTTGGGTTACGCCTGCAAGCTGTTTTGCCAACCGCTAATCAAACCAAAAGATCGCAAAGAGGAAGTTTAGAAGGCTAGCAGGAGGCTTGACAAGCGTGGATGGGATAATGGTCGGGGAGATTAGGTCAACACGGGGGTTTATGTTAACTATTTATAGTGGTATGCTAGCAAATGTTAGCAAAGAGGGCTCGAATGTTTACGGTTGCTTAAAAGTAACGCCGTATTTATACAGATTTTAAATCCTAAACTCGAAACTTGCTTGATATCGATCAGGGCAGCCCTGATGAGTCTGCAAGCAGTTTAGTATCCACAGAGTGGATCTGTAAACATCTCACATTACCAGATAATCTGGGCTCAACCTCACTATGGGTAAGGGCCAGTGTGGATCGTTGGAAGGGGTGAATAAATCGTGCCATAACGCCTGTAGTCCAATTCTTTAATCCTTCATTTAATCAGGAACAAGACTGATAGGCGGTTTAGGCTTCTGAGTCAATTTGACAGCCCAGACTCTGGGAAGACCCTAACGCCATAGCCTGACGTGCGCCTCCCCAGAAATGTAATTACACGTCACGACGACGGAGACCTCAAGAGCTGTGATTGGTCTGCTTGGTAGTAGCGTATTTCCACTTTAGTATTTCCGGCTGCTTCTCCATTTCCGCAGTTTTTGAATTGATTGTTTTGGATCATTAAAGATGGAACACATCGAGGAAAGGTTACCTGACTGGCACAGGACACAGCACCGACTAGCGTTGGGGTGGCAACTTTACAGAGCGAGCCAGACTGACAAGTATAAATGGCTCGCACCGGCATAGGCTACATGCGTAGGTTACGGCTACGGCGTCTATGTCCCACAGTACTTTAAATCTCACACACAGAACTGTATGCTGTGACAACAACGGCAAGCAAACATGCAAACATGCTCACAATCCCAGTGCTGTGATGTTTACCTGGTAAAATGTTGACCAGTGACACTTAGTCTTAGTTTATCACAGTAACAACACAAGAAGGTTTGGCCTGGTTTTGGTCTTAAATCAACAACACTAGACAAACCGAAGTTTCGGATGAAAAGTTATTTCAGCACAAATGTCACAAGCAAATGTCACGATGATCCATTCAAAAGTTGCCGAGACATTTCAGTCAGGATCAAAGTGACAAAGCAAAAAGATCAAACAAAATATATTTCCAACCCTGGAAAGATCACCAAACAAGAGACGGTGGCAATATCCTGACAAATAATACATTTAAATGTCAGGTGTTTTTCTTACATGTGCAACAATTCATAAAAAAGCCATGAAGTTCTGTATAAAAACGGCCTCATTTTAAAAATACAAGAACATTCTGCGCCTTGATCCTTGATCCGGATCTGCACCTGAAAAATAATTACTTGTTCCGTGTCTAACTTTGCACCAGTTCGCTGCGATCTGCTGTCGAGATTTTAGTTATTCCGCTCGACGACAAAGTCAACGAAACAAAAAACAAGTTCCCCTTGGAAGAGGAAATAAAGATCTGCTTCAGCGCTACGTGCACGTGTATAAAGCAGGAGCATTCACTCGTCGCAGTGTTAACGCTGTGTTAGCATGGAACTGGAGAGGACTCTCTGCTAATTGACCAAACTAGGAAGAGAGCCAGCACAGATGCCACAGTGAGAAACTACAACTAACAGCCAGAATAAGAAGGGCCCAGAGTCATCAACGACTGGCTCAACTGCAACTCTGAAACAAACATTCATTTGGCAGTATTTGGTTTTAGCTGCATTAACAGATATCAACACGTACCATGAATATGTTTCCTATCCTCCCGTCTCAATCAGTTGATTATTATTTATTAGGCGACTATGGCACAGTTTGACTTCCACGGCATCTTTTGTTACAAGGCGCTGGTCACATCTGGTGCGGTGGCTTTGCTCATTCATCTAAAGGGTGCTCGTCTGCACACTTGAGCAGTCTGTTGTGCATCGCGGGGAATTAAACAAGTGGGGAAAGCAGGCTCATACCAGCCAGTGGATGTAAACTGGGATTAGTTAAGAACTCTTGACCTTCAGCAGAAAGCGTTAGAAAAGTGTCCTCCACAGTTTATGCTGAGAAGAAGAGTTTTACAAACCTATTTAAAAGCTTTTTTTTTTGTTTGTTTAAGAGTAGTCACGTGCTTAAAAGAGAAGCGACACATGGCGGACACATGTCTCTTTCAACCCGCAGTCCTGTCTCATTTTGCTGCTCTTACACCTGCGCTGACAAGCTTGCAACTGCTTGCGCTGACATGTAACAAGCTACAAGGAGAGTGTGACGGTCTGCGGTTTTCGTGCGACAGAGCAAGAACAAAAAGTTGCTCATGTCAAGACTTTTGTAAATATTTTAGAGCACACCTGTGCAAAGGTATCATGCTGCAGGGGACGACTGTACTGAGACACTAAAAGCATTTTTGCATAAACGCCAGTAATTAGGAGATTACCGTTTCTTTTGTTCCTGGTCACCCTGATCTCACCTCTGCAAAATGGCGAAGGGAAACTCTAACTGTGTATTGGAGTAAATCCCCTCTATAGCACCGGTTCCAGGAGACTAAATCCCATGGACTTCTCTCCTGCAGTTCTGTTGTCAGCGTGTGCCAGGCTGAGGATGGGTGACAGTGTGATGGATGGCAGCGGGCAAATCCACTCCTCTAATGAGCTTATGAATAAATATATCTTGTCTGCATGTGCAAATGCACGTGGCCGTGAAATAGATATCCGTTACATGCTCTGGATGTGAGGGTGTGAACATGAATATGCATGCGACATGTATGCAAGTGTACATGTGCGATTAGAGTGAGAACGGGGAGGGGGAGCAGGAAGACTTCGCCACCGCAAATGAGCTAAAGGACAACGTAAAAATTTCAAATCTATTCCCAAGACTGTTCGCCCAGACACGCAGCCTTTGGTGAAGTTATCAACCAAAAAAAAAAAAAAGTCAGTATTGTGATTCAAATTCACACTGTGCTGTGCATATGAAAGAGGAAAGCTTCTTTTCAACATGGCAGTCCCCTCAGACACAACCTGGGCTTTCATCAAATAAATGACAAGATCTGAATATGAATTGGAAGCTCAAATATGCGGCGCACATCTCCCCATTTGCTGCAGATAAGTGAACGATAAGCAAGTGAAAGGAGACATTTCTATAGCGATGAAGCATTGTCTCTACCGCCGTCTCGGTTACATACAACCTCAGGCACCCACTCAGACAAAGACACGCAGTAGGCGCCCACACATGCACGCGTTAACACATACACTAGACCGGCAACGTGGGAGAGGACATACATTGCCCAGCTGTCTGCAACCTAAGCTGAGCTTCACAGAAGCTGAGCACGCGGCCCTGGTCACTATGGCAACAGCGGGGCACGGGGAAACAAAGAGTTGTCCACCTTTCTGGTTAACACCGAGAGAGGCCGACTTCACAGACGCTAAACACTGTTGTTGAAATGTAATCAAACGGCCTCTTCGCATTAACAAATCTCAGCTCCTTCACGGAATCAAACCCTTCCTCCGTCACCTCAGTTTAACGAATTTAACTATCGAATAACCCAAGCTGCTTGTCTGCTGTGACCCAAAAAGAGATGATGAAGAGGACTGATGCAACTGATGCAATGAGTAGCTTTTCATTTCTTAAACAACCATGTCTACAGATACATCCCGTGGTCGTGGAAAAGATGTTAGTCTGTTTGAGAAGGGTCAAATCATTTACATGCATCAAGCAGAGAAGACATCTAAGGAGATTGCAGGGTTAAGAACTGACCAAAGCATTATTAAAAACTGGAAGGATAGTGGGGAACCATCGTCTTCCAGGAAGAAATGTGGTTGGAAAAAAATCCTGATTGATCTTGATCGGCGATCACTTAAAGGTTTGGTGAAATCAAATTGAAGAAAAACAACAGTAGAACTCGGGAGCATTTCCACATGTGAACTCAAGGGATTGGGACTGAACAGCTGTGTAGCCTTAAGAAAACCACTAATCAGTGAGGCTAACCGCAAAAATAAATAAATAAAAAGGCTTCAATTTGCTAGGTAGCATAAAGATTAGACTCTGGAGCAATGGAAGAGGGTCATGTGGTCTGATGAGTCCAGATTTACCCTGTTCCAGAGTGATGGGGGCATCAGGGTAAGAAGAGAGGCAGATGAAGTGATGCACCCATCATGCCTAGTGTCTACTGTACAAGCCTGTGGAGGCGGTGCTATGATCTGGGGTTGCTGCAGTTGCTCAGGTCTGGGTTCAGCAACATTATGTGTCAGCTGACTACCTGAATATACTGAATGACCAGGTTATTCCATCAGTGGATTTTTTTCTTCCGTGATGGCACGGGCATATTCCAAGGTGACAATGCCAGGATTCATCAAATTGGGAAATTGTGGTTCAGGGAGCATGTGCTGGAGAAGGCTTTGTGCAGTGGTCAGACTCTTCCATCATCAACACAAGATCTTACGAGAACTAAATTCTAAATGAAATCTTTTCGTATTTTGCAACTAATTTAATACATGCAATAAAACACAGATGTGCCTCAAAATCAGTGTGGGAATTGAGCAGACATGTTGTCTTACATTAATTTCACCTGTCTTTACGGAAGACCCGGAGAGCTGTTCCCAGCGTGCACGCAGCCGTTCGGCAGGGAGACCGCTGATGATTTTGTGTGCTTCTCTTGTTGACTTGTCAAACAAAACAATGCGGACCAGATGTTGCCGTGCAACACAGAGGCCGCCGACAGCCAGCAGCAAGTGCAAGTCCATTAGCCAGACTGCCTCTCCCTCTTTTATGTATGCGTGAGAGAGTGTCTGCGCACAAGCACATGTGTATCTATCATTACAGCCTTGGGAGGATAAGCCGAGTAAGGTGAGGCGCGGGCAGAATTTTAAGAGGGGAAAAGGAGGGACTGATTTTCTAAAGATCCCTCATCAGCCGAGCTCTCACTCGTCCAGAAATCTGCTCATTCAACGTTTCACGTAACCTTATTGGGAACTGGATTAGACGGATAGCACAAAAAGCAAAGGGTTAACCTAAATCAAAGTGTCTGCTGAAGGTTTTCTGAGTCGTGTATCCATCGAAGTGTTCAAAATATTACTTACATACTTATTCTTTTTTTGCAGCAGCAGCCCGGCCTTGAAAGAAGAGTAATGATCTGAAATTGGGCTGGCCTTTGAAAGTGTTGGAAAACAACCTGACGGAGGGACATAGCTGTTAATCCTGACCCAAAGGGGGTAAGACTGAGACCGAGTGACCAGACATGACGTGGCTTTTTCCCATCTGAGCCCACAGTGCTGAGTAACATTATGTCTGAACACTCAAGGCTCATTTACCGGCCTTGGCTATATGTAACTTGTCCACTCGTCAGTCTGGCTCGCTCTGTAAAAACCCACCCAATCGCTAGTAGGCACTGTGTCTTTTTTGGCAGCAGGGTTAATTTCCGTTTCTACTTCCTGCTTCACTTTCCACAATGGCGACTGAAACGTTTGCCGAAATTTTGCCGAAATCGAGTCGTACAAATGTTTGTATCTCTGAACTTCCTCAGTTAACCTTTCCTCGATGTGTTCCATCTTTATTGATCCAAAACAATCAATTCGAAAATTGCGGAAATGGACAATCAGCCGAAAAATATTAAAGCGGAGACACGGTACTACCAAGCAGACCAGCTCTTGCGGCCTGCGTGGCCAGCAGTGCGTAGTTACGCTTCTGGGGAGGTGTTGGCATAGCTACTGCTCTGATCCTTATGCTGCATCATGTCATGGTTCATATGTCACTTTCTCATCTAACCAACTGTCTTCCGTCTTGATGTTACTTTAAAGACGTCAGTAGGATACTGCTTTATTGACGTTTAGCACACTGGACCATTTATTTGCTCTCATACCATCTGTGGTCTAAAACCCTCCTTGTGTACATCTTCCATTATGTCCATACTGCAGGCTTTCTGGGCAGCGGTCTGCTCTAGAATACAAACCCTTCATGACTCAGCTGTAGAAGCACAGCGGCTACTGTTAACACTGAGCTATTCTGACACTTAACTTACTTTTCTTGTGGCTTTGCGGCTTCGGTGTCGAGGTGACACAGAGGAGCGACTGTGAACTTTTCACATACCCTTCATCTACGGGAGACAAGGGAGGCCTGGTCTCCTGAGGATAAAAGATGTAAAGGTAAATATGATACCACTTTGAGAAAGTGAGTCGCATAATCGCCAAGGTCGGGCTAATAATAGCCTGGCCGCCTTGACCTTTGTCCCAGCAGGAGTTCGGGGCCTAGTGGGGATATTTATAACCTCCAAGATATGCTTCAGAACCACGCCCTTGTCATTGAGCTGGATGTTCCTCTGCTCTTATTTAATTAAGCAACTGAGTACACTCAAACACAAGACAATAAATGGGGGCAAAACACTGCTGGTTTTAAAGCTGTTCTGATTAAGATGTTTCTGATAATCTAAAAAAAAATGAACATCAAAGCCCTCCAAATTTCTTTCAAGACGGATAAAAAAAAAAGCTGCAATCAATTGTCGGTTTTATGTAATCCCGTAGACATAGTTAGCAAACCGACTGTAGCTGCACAAAGTCGGCGCTGTGATCCAGACAAATGGCTCATAGCGGTTCAGCAGCCTGAAATGACTGAGCAAATAAGTTAACAGCAGACAGACAAGTGGCGAATCTTAATACCGAGGCTGGTGTCATTGTGCAGCGCTGTGCAATAGTGCGCACGGCTTTGGATGTGCATCGGCACGTGTACACGTACAATAACACACTTCTTTAGGCCTCTGTGCGTTAGTGCGAGTATCTCGCTGAGAAATGTTTGCTCAGCTCTCCACCAGCGCCATTCGCAGAAAGCAGTGAGGTGGTAGATGTAACCCACTGCTCTGTTTTGTAAGCAAATCATTATCATCGCTATTAATAGCACACTGCGGGTTTCTCTTTTCCACTCTACAGCCTTTTTTTTTTTCCAGAAGGTACGACTAAATAGCCAGATGAATGTGAGCTGGTAGTAGTAACTTCATTTGTTCCTCACGCAAAGATGCAGCTTTTTGCTTTGCTGCACACGAGAGGATTAAAATTAAGAACGATAAACGGTGAATACCAATTCCATGTTTGGTGCCAATAAAACAAGTCAAATATGTTAACAGAAATTAATGAAACATTGAGGGATTAAAGAGTAAAACCAAAAGAAACATCAAGGCCTTGGTAAAAAAAAAAAAAAAGAAAAGAAAATACAAGAAAGCGGTCTGGTAATGTTTGATAAAAGAAGGGGTTACAGCATTCTTAGCTTTACAAAAACAAGTAAAAACTCTAAAATGTGTTTACCACGCACAGTTTAATCAATTTGTTAAATTTCCAGATGCGGTAAAAGTCATTATTCTAAATTTGCAAACACAAATTTCTATCCATCTACTTTTTTTCTTTTATCATTTCATTTAAGAAAGTTTTCTTTGACTGAATAGATGTTGGAAAACTGATATATAAAACTGTATATCATCCGCATAACAAGGGTCAACTATACAGCGATGATATTCCAGTGCAAAGTGGGATGGCATGGACAAAAATTTGAATGGTGCAGAGAATAGTCATTTGTGGAACACTACAGACAAGGTTACAAAAGATAGGCGGGTTGACATTTATGAAAACCACAAAAGCACACTATCAAAGACAGCCAAACCAACAAAGGACAATTCTTGTATTGAATTTTCTGCTTGGGAAACTAATATATCATCAGCATAACAGGGGTCAACTATATAGCAATAACATTACCAAGAGGAGTGCGGAAAGAAAATGAAAAGGTGCCAAAAATAGTTCTTTGTGGAACGCCACGGTCGGAGTCACAAAAAAAGGTTGTGTTGAGCATGAAGCAAACCAAATAGACACACTTAATAATAGCACCAGACCAAGGACAGCCACTCTGTGAGCACCAACTATCACATCTTTACTTCCTGTATTACCTTTTCATCCTGTAAAACAGAGGCGTATAACGGTATATTATCAACGTAACGGGGGTCAACAGCATAGCAATGACATTATCAAATGGAATGACGTGGAGAACTGAAAGGTGCCGAGAGCAGCTCTTTGTGGAACACCTTGGTGCCCATAAGTGCTATTTTTAATAACCACTGTCATTTAGCTGCTTATGTAGATCCGCTATTAATTTACACTGTATTGATACCACATGGAGAAATTATTTTTCTGCATATGACCTGTACAGTCGGGTCCCCCACCCCCCAACGACAGGTAAGTACCCAACCGTTAATGGAAATTTGCTGCACCGGTTTCTGGTCGTTAACACAACGAGCAAGTTTCAGTAGGGAGTTCCTATTCAAACTTCAAACTTCCTACCAGTCCCCTAGAACTGAAGAAGCTACTCGGATGAGTGGTGAAACGTCTTCTCAAAAAAACTCTACAAGTCCAGTGCCTTTTTTGAACCTTTTTTGGATGTACCATGACCTGGATGACTGAGAACCTCCAGACATATGACGTGTGTGACACTTGAAACTGTAGGTTGCTACTTGTGTAGTGCCCGGGGAGCCATTTGGGGGTTAGGTGTTGGGAATCTTTGGTCCCACTACCACTACGCCTCAACTTCGGACAATTAGAAGTTTACAGAGGAAAGTAAGATTACAGACAGGCCTGTAATTGCTAAAGTCGGCGCTGTCTAGGTTGCATTTCTTCAATAGACTGTTTCTTCAACTGTTTAGAAAGCTTTTAGGGGATATTTCTAATTGTAGGTTGTTACCTGGTATAGACACTGGAAGCTGACTTTAAGGAGGGGGGATCAGGAGGATGACTTCATCTCGCTAATGGCTGCATCTTCTCTCATCATAATAAAAGATTGTAATTCTAGATTCCAGGGAGTTGTTACAGAAGAGGCAACGCCGGCTCACAGGATGACTAATTCAGATTCGATAACTGCTGTATGACACGAACGGGAGAGCACTTTTATTTGAGGTAGAAACTGGAAGGCAAAAGTGTGAGAGGAGGGGACAACAGCGCACGCTTAGTATGCAGCTCGTGATTGAATTCCCTCTTCTAAACTTTTGGGCTGAGAAATAAAGAGAGGGATTTTAAAGGCCAGCAGTGTCGTCAATGTTTGATTTATGACCGGGGTGTCATGCACAGCGCATACTGTGCCCACCTGCTCTATAGAGTCACTCAGCGGGCTGCTTTTGTAATCAAGACTGAGTGGTGAAACAGGCCTAGAGCTGCTACCGGAAATCCAAATGCCATTCTGACACTAAATACCGAATGAAGCCGCTAATCAAATAAGCAAGTTAACATCACAACCATTTTCAGGGGGAGTTAATATTAGTTCTGCCCGGCTACATTTCATATAGGATGTATATCAGGCTAAATGATGCCAGTAAACTGATCCAAGGAGGTTGGATTTTAGGCGGTCTGACATATTTATTTCAAAACTCATATTAGGCTTACAAGCCATTTGTCTGACACACGCTCAAGGGATTGCACTGGAGGGAAATTGAGCAATTATATAAATCAATATCACTCTGAACCACTGCAGAAGAGGGTGTATGAGGTTTGTGCACAAGTACGTGGGCCACATCTATTGATAAGCCCACAATTCAGACCGTAAAAGTACGGCCACCAACCTACAAGAAACTTGAAAGGAATCAGGAAATCTGCTAAAATGTCCAGCGAGAGAGAGAAATAATACAATGTCATCGCCATGGAAGTATGTGCTCCATTATTGTGGATGAGACCAGATTCCCTCTGCTCTATCAACTTCAAATAACCCCATGAGGGATCCTAAAACCCAGGAAACATATCTCCACCGAGGAGACAATAAACACGGCTATTTAGCGACCCTAAAATAGAAGTTCTCTATGCCACTGCCCGACGCATCCTGACTGACAGCTGACAAGGTAAGCTCATCAAAGCGCTCTCCAGGTGGTGATACTAAGTGGTGTGAAAACCGGCTGTGGGCGCCTCATCAAAAACCATTCACCTGAGACGAGCAATAGCAGCTGCTGATGAGGGGCTTGTGTTTCGCTGGCAGACAGTGTTATTGAGACATTTTGTTCCGTTCGCACACCAGCTTTAGCAGTCCCCCGGGAAAAGCCAGGGAGGCAGTCAGCCTGCAGCACTGGAACTGAAAGGAGGAACCGCGTCCCAGCACATGACAAGGTGATTCTGGTAGACAACAACAACAAGCTGCTGCTGCTGCTGCTGCGGACTGCACGGTGAGGAGGGGTGAAAAAAAACCCCTCACCAACTTCAGCTCGTTTACGCAAGCATATGCTACATATGATGCTGTGCTCTGGAAGGAAAAGTGAGACACACAACAACAAGAACAAGCACCATTAGCCGCCCACAGCTTGTGCTTAGACACACGCACACTCCAACAGACACACGCGCACTCAAAGACAATTGAAGGCTCACCCACGCTGACGCATGAAACAGACCAGCTCGCCACAAAAAACACTTACATTATCACACTCTGGTTGATTCACAGGTCCTCGAGCCTACACTGTCATTAGAGTTCAACCCTTTGAAAAATGCATCATTTCATGGAGAGACATTACTTTCCTGCGCTCCTCCCATCAAGCACCATGTCTGAGCAAACGTCACTCGAACCAGCGGCCGACGCAGCCGCCCGCGAGACCAGACCGGGGCGGCGAGCGCCGGTCGAGCAGAGGTGGAGCAGCAGGTGAAAGGGGGGCGAAGGCGGTTTTGCGAGGCGCAGACGGGGGGGGGGAATGAAACAAGCAAAAGAGGGTGTGGTTGGGCTCACCATTCTCAAACCAGATCGCGCATTCCTGAAGGCTGGAGTAAGGCACCAGCTCCCCTCCTTCCCCTTCCAGCGACACAAGCAGTCCTTCCTCCCTGAGCGATGACCAGTTCATCAAAAATAAGGGCAGAGAAATGAAGAAAGAAAACAAGAAAGTAGAAAGAAAGGAAAAAAAAAAGAAAAACACCTGCGGCAAAGCAGGGGAGGATAACTGCAGAGGAAGCTCTCCCTCTTGTCTTCCCCCTTGTTTCCTCTCTGAAGAAATCTCCACAGGTTTCAGTGGCGGCGGCGATGCTGCTGCTGCTGCTGCTGCTGCCCCGCTCGATTCAGTCGCAGTAAATGATACAGAGCCAGGCAGATATGGCAGGGACGGGAGGAGCGAGAAGAGGAGGAGGAGGAGGAAAGAGAGGGAGGATAAGGGAAGGAGGAAGGAAGAACGCAGGAGTCACTGTGTCACTGGGGAAAGAGGGGGACACAGAGGTGACACCTGCGCGGCGGCGGTGGCGGTGGCGGCGGCAGCACGCACCCGAGGCTGACAGGTGACCGAGACCTCCCAGAGAAACGGCGAAACGAAGCAAACAGCGCAGGGAGCTTCTCCCGCGCGCACAGATCAGATGGAGGCGAGCTCCTCAGTCGCCTCCGTGACTGCATTAGCGCTTAGCGTGTTATGTATAGATGTGAGAGGCGCACACGCTCTCTCTACAGGAACAGGAGCCCAGGTCTCCAGCAGATGAATGGTGCAGTGCTGCTGTTGTCATAGCAACCGCAGAGCAAAAGGAGGGGGAGGAAAAGGGTGGGTATTGAGGCAGGAAAGAAAATGGCATAAAAAAAAAAAAAACAGGAGGGAGGGAGATAGGGAGGGTATTATTAAAGGGACACAGTTTTGCTGTTCGTGGACGGAGCTTTGGGGACACGCAAGAGCGCAAGTGGGGAAAGAGAGAGGTATTATTTGATAGAGAAAATATATACATGGCACATTACAATCACGCTCAGGCATCCCCGTCTGTCCTTGTTTTACCCTTGAAACTCTATTTGCACAGCTGCAGCCATGTTTTACGGCTATTTAGAGGTTAAAACGAACAAGAGTTTATCGTGGGTTCACATCCGTTCGCCTGCTGTACTAAATGATTTTTATTAATCTCTTCCAGTTGCGCTTATTTCCCCAGAGCGACGCCTCCGACCTCCTTCCAACAAGCCTAAAAAAAAAATGTGCCACGGTTACAGGTCAAACTTTTACAACCCCACCGCCGGTCGTCTCAGTCATCACAACCCAGGGCTCCTGGACAGTCAGCGACTACGACGGCTAATGTCAAACTTTTTACGCGACATAATCCAGCAAGAGGATAAGTGTGAGAAACGGAAGCATCAGGAAACATGTATACCCTAGACTTTGTTGTTTTCTAAAGGCTTGTAATCAGTTGTGTGTTTGGAGCGTTTGAACATCTTGCGCAAATGCATGTCATCTTAATATTATCCTTTGCAAAGCTCCTGGCTGCTTCATGCTCAAGAAATTCCTTTTAATAGGCAGAATTCATCAATTATTATACCAATTTATAAGCTAATTTGGAAGTTCTTTCCAAAGCATTGTTGTGGTAAATTATTTTACAGTAATTTTGGAAACGTTAACTGTCAAAATCTGTTTTTGTTACCTATTTAATTCGACTCCTTGCTAATGCCTATTGACGTTATTCCTTCTTTTAATAACACTGTGCTGTTCTTTGCATTCCTAATCATTATTTATACTTTTAATAAGTCTTTTACATCCCTAAACTGAAACACCATCCATAAATCAAAATAATTGATCTTGAAATCTAACGTCTAAGCTTTGATATTTAAGTAATACTGAAAAATGTAAAGTAGTCTCCAGGTGTCCAGGTTTATCAAGTTTCAGCAACGTCAGCTTAACACAGATGCAGGGAAATGGCTCCTCTTCTGACTCCTCTGCAAACAAAATCCTCTACTTCATTGGTATCGGCCAATATTCTCTTTGACTTCCAACACTGGCGATGGCAGATGTTTATCTGCTGTGATCAGTTTTGTTGTATTCCTTATGTGCATCTCACCGGGTCAACTCTAGATACGCCATCCTCAGCAGGATGCAGCCTGACGAAAACGGTTTAGGACCAACTCAAAAAAACATGAAAAACAGCACAAGGTGTTGACCTGGCCTCCAAACTCACTAGATTCCAAACTGATCAAGTATCTGGTGGGATGAGGCCCCTCCCCTCCACCCATAGGACCCAAAGGCCCCCCACTATCAACATTCAGGACACCCTCAGAAGGCCCCATGTCCATTCTCTGATGAGTCACAGCTGTTTTGGGGGCACAAGGGAGACCTACACAATATTAGGCAGGTGGTCATAATGTTATGCCTGATCAGTGTACGTTCGTATATATACATTTTATTGCTTTTAGAGTTACATTTAAGTATGCTTCACAAAAATAAATGTAAAAAAGCAAAAGAAACTGCTGAACCTTTGTCATGTGACATTAAAGATTGTTTCGTAAACGCGATTGACCAAATTTGTTCCCGTTCTTAATTATTTTGACAAAGAGCTGAGAGACGATGACAGTTCAGTGGTTCATTTCATGTTTGTGCTGCACACTGAATTGGTTTCCCTGGCACAAAGCGGTGGCTAATCGCAGTTAAGAAGCGAGCTTTCGTGACAGTGCTAGGCCCCCCTCCATTTTCCAGGGTTTATTCTCAGCTGGACTAAGCTAAATGCCTACCGTTTCTTACAACCTGGACCTCATTTCTGGCATAAAATACGATCATTTACTCACCCATATGACTTTGGTGTAATTTGGAGTCGTTCGAACGATATATAGATCCGCGTATATCCATATAGTGGGAGTGACTGGGGCACCGAAACGCAGCCTCTAAATAACGCATTATCTACTGCGGAACCCGTTCGCTTCACCAATATTTTGTTATGATACGCTAGTGCTATTCCCTGTTGAGTCCAGAGTTACTAGCGTATCATAACAACATATTGGTGAAATGAACGAGTTTCGCTGCAGATAATGCGTTATTTAGAGGCTGCGTTTTGGTGCCCCAGTCACTCCCACTATACGGATATATGCGGATCTAAATATCATCCGAACGACTCCAAATTAGACCAAAATTATATGGGTGAGTAAACGATCGTATTTTATGCCAGGAATAAGGTCCAGGTTGTAAAAAACTGTAGTTCCCCTTTAAACACCCCAGTGTTTGTCTTTTAGAGGAACCGCAAACTCTATTGTTTGTGTCTGGGGATCTCAGTGAGACTGACACGTTTCCCTATATTTGTTGTGAACAGCTAATGCATTTGTTATTTGATCTCTCAACCATTTTTTTCCCATCCTCATTTTACTATTCTGGATTCAGAATAGAGCAGAGAAATCCACCAATAAGCAGAACTCAATGTGTAACAAATGGCAGATACAGAAATACATTAATCCCCTCAAATAACTTTTAAGTGGCATCCTGTAACACACTCTGTAAAAGAACCGATGCTTGCACTTAACGATAAAACATCCAGACTATTTGGGCTGATGACTGAAATATCACGAGTAAAGTCACAGCACTTAATCCATCTGCTTCTTCGGCGCGCGTCCCAAGGGCCATCGCACTTACATTTCAGTTACTCCTTTCTGCTCTTAACCTTCACTCTTTATTTTTCACCTGTGACAACGGAACCGAAAATGTCACATTTCCTTGCAGCGGAATGAATGACGTGGCGGGTCGGCGGCGGCGGCGGCTGGGACAGCCGGGGGAAGAAATAATGACAATAACCGAGGAACGATTTACTGGAGGTGCGACACCGAGTAAGGAGGCGTGGAGGCTGAGACGTCTCAAATGTCAGTGTTCGTTTTTAAAAAAAAAAATTAAATAATTCACAAGATATCAGACGCCGCATGAAATATGAGGCTGTCTGATGTGTCACTCTTTGTTTCAAAAATACACTGGAAGAGACAGGATATCATAAAACGGATAAAAGCGTGGTGTACTGCAGGTGACAGCAAAATTTGCTCCGTATAGAAACATGGAGATCCGCTGAATAAGTAATTCTCCCGCTAAATACCGTAAAATTACTCCAAAAAGGAGCATTTTCAAACAATTTGTCTATATGATATTGAGATGGAGTTGATGTTTAATTAATTTGTTATTCATTTGCTGCTGTTTGATGATCATTTTAGGTCAAAATATCAATTATTTCCTTGTCAATTAATCTGACAAGTACTTGAATTATTAATCTTCATCACAATGTCTTGAAGCCCAAGGTGAAGTCAAATTTGCTCGATTGGCACCTTTTGCTTTTACATTTCAGAGAACTTTATTTAAACTAATAAAGCCCAGGCGAAAGGTTTTGGCTATATTTTTGGGGCTGCTCCTTTCTCTTCATCACTCCCTCTTTCCCACGCTGTCAAAGTCACCTCTTTCTTGATTTCAACATCCCCACACAAGTCCAATGATCTTTTTTTCCCCCGCATTCTCTGAGCCGATCAGTCCGAAGCCACTCTGCCTTTCAGGTCGTCTGACGTGCTTTCGTCTCATCTTGGCTGTCTGGGGCATCTCAGGTGGGTCCTGTCCCAGTCCACTACCTTCACCTGGGACTAGGATGTCAATTCTTAGTGGGGCACTGATGCCTCACAGCAAGAAGGCCCCGGGTGCGAATCCATGGGCCGACTGGGCCTTTCTGTGTTGAGTTTGTATGTTCTCCCTGTGTCTGCATGGGTTCTCTCCGGGTACTCCGGCTTCCTCCCACCGTCCAAAGACATGCTGGTTAGGTTCATTGGTGATTCTAAATTGGCCGTAGGTGTGCATGGTTGTCTGTCTCTCTGCGTTAGCCCTGTGATAGACCGGCAACCTGTCCAGGGTGTACTCCACCTCTCGCCCGATGACAGCTGGATACATATTGGCATGAGGAAACTCCACTTAATAATCGAAATAGTCAAAAAGTAAAAGAAAGGCAGCAAAACTTTAAAATTTAAAATTGGAAAGGTACTTTTCTCAATTAACTTATTCGTTAATCAACTTATGCTTAAAGCAAACTAGAAGCTTTAAGCTGCAACAATGCCTCTACATGTTCGAGGCATTTCCATTCCTATATTCCAGTGTCATACGTCAGCGATAATCTAGATCACTGGCGCCCTTATTGTGAAATAATTTGCTTCAATAAAACCGACGAGGCAAAATGGAATCTGTGCCAGAAAAAAAAGAGCAACAAGTGAACCTGTCACCTCCTTTTGTATGTCGCATAACAAACAATGAAACGGACTCAGAAAACGCATCACATACACGGCTAATTTAGCCGGACGTATATGGATTCTTTAAAGCCGCCCACATCGAGAGCTGTAAAACCTGACTAAGCAGTTCTGCAAACTGTACCTTGTTAATCCCGACCGTCCACGCCACTGGTGAACATTTCTCATGTCTACATCATTTAGTGGCAAGCTTAATGCACTGCATTGCCACTTGTTCAAACATTACTCTATTACTGTAAGCACCAGAGAGACAATAGATTTTAGATATACTCATATTACTGTGATAATTGCGGCAAGAGTGGGAGAAAAATTAGGCGGTGTAATTACATCAAGACTTTTTTTTTTCTCAGGTTTTGGGGCCAAATGCAATTTTCTACCTTTATGTGGCAATCCATGGGGAGTCTGTAATTGTATTGATTGCAGCCATTAATTAGGGGAAAGCAGCGTAATCTGGAGAGAGATGTTGAAATAATTCCCTTTAAATGTTTCAGAGTGGAGCGGCGGCCGATCAATCAGCTGGGGTGACGTCTCTGGTGAGCCCGACACTTGAGCGAGGTGGTTGTTAAAGAACAAATAAGCAATCAGCGAGCGCCGCTCATAACAGCCAGCCACTGCGATATCACGGCGAGAACGAGCAATCATCGCCACTCGTATTCTTAGACAAGAGCGGGCTAAGAATAGACAACGTAAGGACAATTGTTGAATCTGTGAAAGATGCATAAGGATGAAGGAATGTTGGATATTTGAAACAGGTCCCAACAGATGTTACTAGGTGAATTTACTTTCATATCTTTCATAAGTGAAACTAATTTGACAGCTGCAGTTACTAGGGATGCACCGAAAATTTCCGGACGAAAACCGAAAATGCACTTTTGGGGCATTTTCGGCCAAAAATTTTGCTGCGGTTGTTGCTTGCACGTGTTGTTTTTCGGCGCCAAAAGTCCGAAAATTTTCTTCCGAAAAAACGAAAATGCACTTTTGGGCCATTTTCGGCCAAAAATTTAGTGCCGAAACAACACGGCCAAAACAACACGGCCAAAACAGGATGTTGTGATGATGCAAGCAACAACCGCAGCAATTTTTGGCCGAAAATGGCCCAAAAGTGCATTTTTGGTCGAAATCTTTCCGGTGCATCCCTAGCAGTTACTACTAACTTTACCAAGATTTTTCCGTGCAAAACGTATAATGTAATAAAGACTGGGTAATATGTTTAAATCATAAAATCTTGATTATTTTTTGGTATATTCTAGATTTGAAGTGGTTCAACAATTATTTCTTCATAAAAACTATTGAATTTATTGTATTTAATATCAACAAACAGGAGCAATAAGAAAAAGGTAGCACTTACGAGGGTGTCAATGTGGATTATTTATAATTTTTAATTCAATTTTTATTGCTTCTTTCTTTCCCAATCTGTCAGTAGCTAATAAAAATTAATTCTAATGTGCACTGCTGGTGTATAGCCTTAAATGACATTTTTAAAAAAAAAGAGTTTAAGTCAATGAATGGAAAAACGATCAAAACAGAAATATTACAAAAAATTCACCACAATGTCTTACAGCAGCCCTCATCAGCAAAATGAACAGTCTGGATGAATCAAGGTTTCAGCTGATCCGGAGATCTGTGCCAACTGCACCACAATCTTTTTTTTCTTCCGTGGGATCTCTGCAAAATATTCTCAGCTGGATGGTTGTGGTTGCCGAGACTTAAAGGAGACTTCAAGACTAGGGAGAACTGACCAGTATTTGGGAGCGCTAACCTCAGTTTTGCAGTTTTGGCATTGTTCACATCCTTCAAAAACACAAGCTCAAATGAATCCAATTAATTCGATATATCGCCAAGCCCTAAATGAAACAATGCTGAAATACTTCTAGACTATTTCATCGGACGGAACAAATTATAGCTAAACACATGTTTTACGGTTCATAACCAGCGGCATTAAACACTGTGGTTATGAAGTATGTCTCCTGCCTGCCTTACGAATCAGTTTCAAAAGTTGACCCTCCGAGCATCCAAAGGCCCCCTTGAGAGTCTTCATGCAAGCAGAGGGGATTAAATCAGAAACTCAATGATTCTCTAAAAAGGTCAACGCTTTCCCTGCGTTTTCATTCTATCAGAGCCTTGAGCTTGAATAACTCAAGTCCCTACCAACATCACCACTCTGCCTCCCTACGGCCAATCAGGAGCTACACAGGAGGGCGAAGAGAGAGGCTGCAGTCGGTGGTGGCCACCGGGGGGGATCAAAGTGCTGCAGCCTCCAGACCTGCTGCTGTTTGCTCTCTAATGCACTCCTCTGCCGCCACTTTTTCCCTCACCTCTGCCTTCTCCGGCATCGGAGGGGTTCTGGCCTGTGACTGCAACGCCACACACACGCAAGCTCGGTACCGTCAAGCTGTGCAGGACGGAGAGGAATTAATTAAAGGGTGAGAAAGCCTGGGCGGATGAGCCCAAGTACAATCTGGTGCTTGATGCCACTTGAGAGCAGACACAGTTTTTTTTTTTTTTGAGCACTTGAAGGCTTCTGTGCATATTGTCATTTGGTCCGATGTGCTGGCTGGCAAGAGTGCTTTAGCTCCTATAATGGCTGTAAAGTCACACGGTCGAAGAATTATCCTCAAGGCCCGGACACGGCAAACTGACATCAAAGAACCACCGGCAACAAAAGGCAGTTCTGTGTTTGACCCAAAAAGTTTCACTTGAACACACGCAAAGATTCCAGTAGAACATAAGTTCAGCACACGTGTGAGAGGAAATAATTATTCCTACCAGCAGGTGGCAGTAGTGAATATTTGTTGTTCGAAAGGGGAAGTCTAACTCAGAAGCTAGGAAGAGCTAGCCTGACATAACCACACTCAATTCTTATCGGAATATGAATCTTGTAACACGGCGTTTGGGTTTCAAATGTTTCAATCAATACAGAAAAAAAAAAACTCTACACCCAGTTGGATAGTCCTACAACCAATCAGAACCATTTTGTTCCACGGCGCTCAGATGACATGTATGATTACGTAGCTAATCTCTCCATCAACACATAAAGATGCATTGTGCAAATGTCTGCAGAAGCATAATCAGTCCCCAACTTAGAGACTCCAGATCAACTTTAAGCCACTAAAACTTTGCGGGTGGGGTAGGTGGTCTGGCTTCCTGGCTAAGGGAAAGCTACTATTAGCTGGGAGGCTAAGAAGCTAGGAACAGCTACAACCTGTCATACAGAGCTGGGCTCTCTTGAATTGTGTTGATCAACTGGTCTACATGATGTCTTTTCATGTCACTTTTACAGCGTCGGCCCACCACAGAGTCAGCTAGTCACTGGTGTAGGACGCACCTCCAGAAATAGACGCACAGAAGCTCACCGACTTGCTCAGTACCAACAAACAAGGCCCTTAATGGAAAGGCTTCCGAAAGAGTCACACTTAGTCACATTCTTCAAAAGACAATGCACTACAATGTTGTGACAGAGACGTAAATCTGCCAGGATTAACACAGTGACGGGCTAATCCTGCCAAAAGTTACATCTTTCACCATCGTGCAAACAAAGCTATAATCATACAAAGGTACAAGAAATCCCACTAAGCTGGAATACAGTATCTAGACAGCTGAGACACAATGCACATTAAAAAAAGAAAAAAGGAGAGCAACCTAAATCTTCATTTAAAATCTAAAAATACAAAAGCAGTGATTCAGAACAAGCAGTACTAGACTGGTACAATATATCAAGCCAAATGATGGCATGTGCGACAATACCGCACAGAGACCTCTCCCTACGTCAGCCACGGAATAAGAATAGTACAAATGAGACAGCATTGTACATCATTAATCAATCTATTCTTGGCTGTCAAGACGACACACACACACACACACACACATATATATATATGTATTTACAGAGCTGTATTCAAACAGATTCCCTTTGATTCACATGGATGAAAGTGTGGCCATCAAATCAGACTGAATCCACCACGAAAAAGAAAAAACAAAAGAGGCGTTACACGTGCAGTGAAGGCTCCCCAAGCGGTGAGAGAGAGAGAAGCAAAGAGAAAAACTGTGATTTGGTCTGATATGATTGCCTTGCTCTGAAATCTAATTCTCAAGCCAAAAAAACCCAGCCTCAGTCATCCCCACAGAGCCCTCTGCAGCAATGTGGCACGCCCATTTAAAATGAGAGAAAATGATGTGGTGTGTTCCCCATTCAAAACCCACAGTTTGGATGACCTGAAAGAGACCATAAATCATTCTGTATGATGTAAAAATCATGATCCCTCTCGGCATACCAGAAACGGTTAATGATCTGAGGTAGCTGAGAGGCTGGTGCACCCTAGTGGTGGCTCCAAAAACAGGCTTTAAAGTCCTTCACACCCACTCCACTGTGCCGTGTGGAGGCTGCACTGATGCTGGATGGAGCTGCAGTGCCAGTATTTCAGTCCTCATTTTTGAAATCCAATGCAGCAGAAAGCGTTGGATGTCCACACTGCCTTGTGTACCAAAACCACAGCTTCCCCATAATAAGAGCGGAGGCAACATGACACAGGCTCATAATCCGGTAAATGGGGAGACGGGGAGAGGGAGGCAATTTTCCACATTCTCTGAATGTCAGGGATGAGTGTGGAAGGAAATGATTAGCGGTGGGAGATAAAAAGCCAATAAAGGAGGGCAGAGCCGACCACAGCTCACAGTCCATCAGCTGTCCTTGACACTGTCAATTAGGTAGGACTTTAGTGATTACAAGAAGTGGAAATTGCAGTCTTTGCTCAGGGCCAGAGCTTGACCATGCTCCATGTTTCCCATTCAGAATTAGTGGATAAGTAAACAACTATTGTGTATCAGTTTGAATCAGGGGGAAACATCATTCCAACGCTTTTCACTGTGTGTCATAAAACGTGTTTTAAATCTCTGATTAAGCACCCTGCCTACAGTGATACAGTGAAGGGTTAAGGGAGGCTGTATTAGTACAATGGGTCTATGGGGGAGGACAGCCGCAGGCAAGGATGTGCATACAAGACAAATCTGAACCAGATTTAGCCCACATCTCCGTTGGCTCGGGTTTTTCTTCCCAAAAGCCAGGTTTTAACAAAGTGACAGCAGTAATTCAAATCTTGCACTGCAGAGTGGATCCCCCTGTCACGGTCAGTGTCGTTTACCTGTGAGCTTCTTCACCGGCTGCAGCCTGACACTGATGGTCTGGTGGGTGAGCAGCGGGGAGGAGGGCAGCGAGCGCGACACGCCCTCCATTATGCGAATGTGCTGCATGCCCTCGGTCATGGAGAGCGGGGGCACGGCGTAGTCTCCTTCAAAGGCACAGTCGCTGTCTATACTGCCACCTGCAGGATGGGAGGGGAAAAAAACAACGTTGTGTGAGACGCACGCTTTTCTCTGCAGACGACGCTTAACCGATAAAAATAACATTTGAGTCGCTGATATATTAATCAATGAACTCCAGTTACATGAGAATGATATTCTGACTGTGGATGCGGCTGCTTTGGGCTTCAGCTAACATCAATTTGATATATTTAATATCAGTTAATCTATTGATTTTATATTCTTTTACAAACTGTTCAGTCATTTCACAAGATCCCAGAGGTGTGTGCAGATATCTTTCTTACAATGAAAGTTTAACATCTGTTGCATCCAGCTGCTTTTTTAAACATTTTTTTAATGTTTAAAAAAGCAGAAAAGCAGAACAAATAATTTACTGAGGCTATTTTTTTGTTGAATGACGGATCATTTTAGCACTTGCAGGGTTTCTTAGCTGGATATAGTGTTACATTTCTGTTTGTTCACCTGCTTTGGAAGCTGCACCGCATTCACAGAGGGGATATTACCTCACCAACAGCCTGGATCTCTGATACCAGCGCAACGGCAAGTATTGAGTGCAACAACACTGGTGTGACCCAGAAGAGAGGACACCCTGAAGGCAACACATGCCATTTACATTCACAGACTACAAACTACAGCCTGTCTGACCTCTCTAAACCAACAGTAACTCAATACGCCACAGTTTTTATATATCATTTAAGAGTTTCTGAAGCATCTGTAATGTGTTTAAACAAACCTCCCCTAAAAAAGTTCACAGTCATGACCAAGAGAGGGTATTTTATTTACAAAAAAAAAAAAGAAAAGTCTTTCACAATGAGGAGTAATTACAGACGGGGAGTAAACAGCCACTCACAATCACTCATCTAGCCTCTTTTCCTCTCTTGCTTCAAAAACCACAAATTATGACAACTTAGGGATTTTTTTTTTTTCACACACACTGGTGAACAAAAAAAAAAAAGGAATAACAGCCAGCTGTCTGTAAACACAACATCCATTTTGCGAAATTGGTTCTGGCTCAGACGTCCCGTTTCCCAGCAGACTGAGCTGCAAGAGCTCAACTGGTCGAGCAAGAGTCTCGCATCAGACAGCAGCCGCGACGGTGAGACACAGAGCCATTATCAGATACCGGTCTGTGACAATTCCCAGAGGAAGCGTGTATGATGGTTAGGAAAATCATGAGTATGGAGCACACGTGGAAAAACACACACATATTTCAGCGGCTCCATGCTGGAGTCGGTCCATCCATTCACTGGGGAATGTCACTGCAAAAGCAAAAACAACAACAACAGCCAGCATGGAAATTATCCACATGTATGCAGACTTTGGTGTGAATACCGAAGGGGAACGTGTTATTCTGGCTGCAATTATGTGCATTCAAGATCCAACTCAATTTTGATGCGTTCCAGTTTTGACCAAAACACACAATTATACTATTATCAAGCAATGACTCTCTATAAAAGTCAAGAAATATGATGCAGCTGGATTTTTATACACAACCCATTAGTAAAATTTCAATTTATGTGCACATAAAAATATTACACGCGGAAGAAAGGCGTGATTCTGGGCAAAGATTAGACGAGAGGAGAGGGAGCGCCAGCCCCACTTCAGTGGTGAAATCCAGAGAACAAAAGCCTTGACTGGGAAATCACTGCGTTTTACTTTAGGCTGTGATAAAAGCCGCGGGCAAGGGCCGCTCCACGCCTCGAAATAAACACAAACACCTACTCGTCAAGGTGTTCGTTTCGAAACACGCACGAGGAAAGTGACATAAAATAATCACCGGCAAAGGCATTCCCTCCCAAGCGCTGCCATACCCATTGTTCATAAATATCTATTGTCGTATACAGCCTATTTCCCACTAGAAGCAACTCAGATTTACAGACAAAATTACAAGAGTGTAAAATTCTCCGGCTGTAAATACAACTTCATTTCCAGCGAGTCATAAACTTTTCTGCTGTAAATTCGAATAAAATACAGCTCGGCAAACGACGCCTCCAAGGGTTCTTTCTGCAAAACATTAAGGAAGCAGAAATGGAGTCTGGAAAGAGCCAAGAGAGAGGTATTACAGGAAATGAGAAGGTGAAGGTGTGAGAAGAACTCACAAGCTTGTTTTCAGCCCTCACACAATACGCGTTCACACCCCGAGCAGCTCCATATGAGCAGCTGGAGCCGGAGTGGTCAGACTGGTGTTAAACTATATCTCGCGATGCTTCGAAAGGTAACGTCATTTACTCAAAGAAGTAGTTGTAGGTGCTTACCTTGGCCGATGTGGCTCAGGTGAGGGTCTAGACTGGGCGAGCGCGGGTCTGCCAAGTCCTCGCTCCCGCCATCTGCGGACGAGGAGCAGAAAGAGAAAGACAGGGAGTGAGCTCGGCGGTGCTGGAAGGAGGTGTGAGCCAGCAGCACGGCCACCTCTTCCTCTCCAATCATCCAGGTGTGAGATCGGAGGACCCCCAGCAGGCTGCTCACGCACAAACCCTCAACACCCTTGCTCCTGTGGCCTAAGCGGCCCCTTATAGTGGCGAAGGGCGACCGCGCTACCAAGCTCCACTTCTTCCGCCCCCCCATATTTTTTTGGACTCAGTCAGCGAGCCTTTACATTAAAGCCATTGCTGCATGCAGTCCTGTGATGGAGCCACGATCAAAGAGCTCTTTGGTTCAGCGAGCTAGCAGGACTAGCAGTAAAGCAGTGGGCGTTTCCCAGGATAGATCCACATACGGCTAATGATACGAGGTTCAATTACGCCCAAGGGAGAAGGCAAGCAGAATTAGCCACAGCGAATAAAGGGGGGGGGGGGGTGGCAGCGTCAGTGGACAGCACAGTCAGTGTCACCAGGGGATTGTTTCATAATCCTGTTCAAGTGCAAATGGATCTACTGTAAGGCACGACGACGGGCCAACAGAGGAGGAGCAGAACAAATGATTTATACTCAAGCCCAGAAGAATTAACTGCGCTATTAATAAAGTCTGAGCAACTTGTATAAAAACTAGCCAAAGCCAATGGATTATCAGCGTGCAGATAGATCTAAGATTACTGCATTAGGCAGAAAGGCACGAGGGCCCTTTATCACAAAAGGATTGTATATTTTGGCAAGCCCCACACTGCGTTTCAATCACAGAGCTCCCCATCAGCCCGGAAAACCCAAACAAATACTCAAGCATTATCTCTCCCATCGCAGATTCACACACTGCACGCCAGTAGCCACACAGCAGGCGGGATCGGCTCGCTGGTGGAAAGATCAAGCTTGTCGATGCACGGATAGAATAAGCCGTGGGGCATGATTGTGTGAGAACTGGGCCAGCCTGAGATTGACACTGATTGTGGGTAGGAGTCCTCTGCAGAGGATTTTGCAGAGTTCGCTTCCTGACCTGAGCCACCGACAACAGGATGTGTCAAACCAATAGCTGCACCGCCAAACTGTGAAATGTCGTCCAATCAAAGCACGTCGTTTTGGAAGTGACATGAAATCAAATTTAAAAAAGATTACATCATTTCTCCATTTGGCGTGCGCAGGCAAGAACATACATCATGCCGCTCACACCTCCATGTTCGACAAAGCCAGCGAAAATAGCTTCTCACCTTGTATACCCGATGAGCCGTATCGCCTAGTGAAATCAATGCTGTGAAAATCAATGCAGGCCTTGAAGATGACGTGCACGAGGCAATGAGCACTGCTTGCACAGTGAGGCGTGAAAACAGGCATGCACATGCAAGCGTGTTTAAAATGCGGTACGATGTGTGCGGAAGGCTCGATGAGGTACGGTAAGAGATTTTCTTTTAACAACCTATCCGTCATCGGACAAAGTTTTAACTGATGGGTTAGTAAACAACAACATTAAAATATCTAATGACTACATTAGATGTGGGGTTTATTGTGTATTTAGCTTCTGCGATGGCAGCTGCAGCCGTTGAAGACGACAAAATAATACAGAATAAAGATAATCACGTCAAATAAGTCACACGGTTTGGTCTAGCAATGTCAGAATCAGCTAATCTGAATCAGCTTTACATGGCCATGTACATCGATCAGCCACAACATTATGACCACTGACAGGAGAATCAGAATCAGAAGCAAGTAACATTGACCATCTTGTGACAATTCAATGTTCTGCTGGGAAACTTTTGGACCTGGCATTCGTGTGAATGTTACTTAGACATGTACCACCCACCTAGACCAGACCAGGCACCCCCCACCCCATAGCAATGACACTCCTTGATGGCAGCAGCCATCCCTAGCAGGATGCAGCCTGACACAGACACACACACAAAAACGGTTAAGGAACAACAAGGTGTTGACCTGGCCTCCAAATTCTCTAGATCTCAAACCGATCAAGTATCTGTGGGATGCACTGGAACAAGCCAGATCCACAGAGGTCCCTCCCCTCAACCCACAGAACCCAAAGGCCCCCACTAACAACATCCTGTTGCCAGACGCCACAGGACACCCTCAGAAGGCCCATGTCCATTCTTTGATGAGTCACAACTGTTTTGGAGGCACAAGGGAGACCTAGACAATATTAGGAAGGTGGTCATAATGTTATGCCTGATCGGTGTATGCACACACATGCATATACAAGAATTTTTTGCTCTCAGTGTACTTAGTTTTTTTTAAAAAAACAATAAGGAGGATATATAGAGATGGTGTGAACAAGACTCTTATATACAAGATAAAGTTTTATAGATAATAAAGCAAAATAAACTAGTCCATATAGGAGTATTTACATTAAGAGCTAATGTGTAATGAGGTATTTTCTATAGTTTAAAAAGCCTGGACCAGTGCAATTAAACCGTAATATAAATATGAGTTTAATAGCGTGTAGGTGATTTGCTGTTTGAAGGGAATTGTCTCAGTCTGACTGTTAAGTGTTCATCTGTCCAACAACAAACAGACCGATGTGCTGTTTGAGTCTGTAAAAAGTTTATTAAAACTAGAGCTGTGTTCACGCTAGTGGCGAAAGTGTGGTCGGCCACAATTCATATATTAACAGCTGCAATTCGACACCTGACACTCGAGCTGCCAAGTTAACTTTTACCGCGGCAGAGCTGGCCACACTTGGTCGTACTGTACCGTATCGTACCTTTTGTTGCTCGTAGTGAGAGCGAAACATAAATGCATCAGCACGACAGCCTTGTAGCAGCACCTGACACAAAAGCATGCGGTGGAATAGAAGCAATACGCTGCTCATGATCCAGTTGCAAAGCCAGCAAGGGAAAAGTAGCAGACATTAGACGCCTCATTTTTCAATGTCACCCCGTATGACAACACAGAGAAGGAAACTTAACAAGTGCTGGTATTTTATATCAGTAAAGTCATGGAACTCATTTACAGGATCAAAATGCCTGGGTTTGCGAAGAGGTCGGAAAAACAAGAGTTCGCAAGTCTGAACCGTCATGCTGCAAATATTTTGCAGAGGTACTATTACATGTTTGTACAGTGAAACACAAGTAAAGACTGCGGTGCGGGCGGAGAGGTTGTGTTTTACTCAACAGCAACAGACTTCTGGACCTGGCCTGACATGAACCTGATTTCACCGGCGAGGACTGGAAGTGATGCTGTTCTTATGTTGTCTTTCTAATGTTATCCTTCCCCGGGCTGACGGCTCCAGTGGAAATTAAACCACTTTTATTCCGGTTCAATTAAGTTCACCCGTTGTACGACAAATCTATGTCAAACCTTCAATTTAAAAATACTTTGTTCCTGCGGTTGCGGAAGAACTTGGTGTAACGCAAACAAATGCTGCTTTGCCTCTTTCCTGCAGCCTCCTTTCTCTCCGCTACCACTTCTTTTTAGCCATGGCAAACACAAAAAGCTTTTATTCCTCTTTGCAGATTGCTCTCTTGTTACCAGTGATCACAGCACAATGTCCTGCCACACAGATCAATGGCCTATTAAGCAGGGAACATGGAATGGGAGGACCCATCGCTGACAGAAGAAGGAGACATGTTTTCATCCCAGCCGACCGCAGAGACAGTGGACAGTGGACATCATTCTGGTTCCTTACAGGATATCTGTCAGCGGCTCACGAGATTTCAACCTGGCGGAGCAAGACCCGAGAATCTCTGCTCCGTTCCACTCAAAATCAAAGCTTTGCTCTCTCTGAAGGTAAAAGATCACCTCCTAAAGAATGGAAATAATGGCACACTCACTTTGTTGGCGATTCTTTGCTGCTGTAACGCCACGGTTCTGTGTTCGGGTGTCAAAGAAGCGAGCCAATTTGCACTTGGACAAAGAGTCATTATATGAGAAGTCGGCGTGACATCTGATAGCGATCCCACGGGGCATGGCGGACAACTCGGCTATCATTACTGTTCAGGCTGGCTTTGATGAACCCGCCGGTGTTTGTGGTTCAGCGTGACCTCTGCTCCAAAAATGAGGCTTCTTTCGCTAGGTACTGCTAGTGGGTGATGACTATAAACTGTGGTCTTTTGAGTTCACCTTTGGCAAGTGTTTAAAAGAGAGTATTAAGTGACAGAGAGATGCATTTTGGGCACCTTGGATGTCCACAAACTCCACACGAGAGCAGCTGGAACAAATTTGAAATGGATTTGGTTATTTGTCTGTGGCTGATCAATCACATCACACACACACACACAAAAGCAACCAACAGACCTGCCCCGAAAGCAAAATCAATGCCTGTCTTTCACTTGAGGGATCATAAAAATAACAATAGGCAACGACAAGGGAAGAGAGGGCGAAATTGCAAGTGAGCCGTGTAACTGAAGAAACACGCCCGGATATTAGGAGCCCCAAGAATTGCATCCTTCGGCTCAATGACTTCAATCAGGGACAGCGCAGTAATTGTGTGTGGTTCAGTTCCTTTCCGCCTTACGTCTTGTCTTTGCTTATTGGCTCTGTGGGGCCCTAATGTTACCGCGCGGCCAACTCGTTGTCAATCCCAAGTTTCTCACCAGGAAGCGAGCGGCGCACTAATTAAACCACAGTTACTCATCGTGTCACAGCACTTTTTTTTCAAGAAAATAAAAAACACAAGGGTCGTAAAATCTTGTTCAGCAGGTACTCCAACCTGTTTACCCGTAACTGCTACTTTTAATGCACGAAGCATCCATCCAGCATTCGGCATTAAAAATAATTGTGCGAGTTTGAAGCAATTAAATTAAATGCACGCCTTCTAACATCCCGGAATCACTTCTTTCTCGGGAGTGAAATGTTAAACCGTACAAAACCCCTATAAATCTGATGCAGAAACAGAGGGATCGTGTGCGAGCTAGGATAATAAAACATCCTGACATCTATTTAGCACACAGCAGCCCACACACAAATAAAACCCATTGTGTTTGCCATATATCACATGGAGCTATCTCCGTGTGAGAAGACGTACTACGGGTAATTTTCCAAAATAGACTTAAAGAGTGTTAAAAAGAAAAGTTCAGAAAACTCGGTAAATGCCAAGCGGTGATTCAGCGCCGTGCGATGTTTCCTGTAGAGAGCAATAATCCTTTCTGCCAAACTAAAACTGTTGATGTCACCAGAGAAGATGCCGGGATGTGCCTTGGAGCAGCAGAGCACTTAGAGTGGCAATCTCAAAGATTTTTCCTTTACAGTAAATGCCAGTTAAGCCGCTTTCTATCGTTAAAACGAGTTAACACAATAGTGACTGAGCCAAAGGCCTACTGATGAAAGTATTGCAATATTAACATACTTGCATGATAAAGAACTGTGTCTGTGTGACCGAACACTTCCTGCTGCTGAAGTTTCACCTTAAAAGCATCTTTTATTACGAAGTAGTCACAAGTGAGCTTTGCACTTATTAATCAGCTAATGTAAATCAACAATTTGCACGCAAAACAAGACAAGCAGATTAGCGAAATATCGCAGGAAGTAAAGGAACAAGAGGGAGCATCCATGATGAGCTGTTAGGTGAACAGCTGCAGAGCGACTTTGGCTTCTCATAGAAGTAACCAACTCATTTCGATGCGCAGACTCACATAAATCAGAGCACGGTTTGCCACAGAATGATGGAAAAAAAAAAAGCCATTTGTTGTCCGACTTGTCCAAGAATTGTTCATTTTATTGCCCTCGTATTGTACATCTCAGCACCTCGACGCCGGTAACTACAGACGCAGTCAAACCAATCAGGACTGAAATGCATGAGATTGCCACTTTAAACAAAATAAATGGTCTTATATTTGCTTTGTATTTAAACTGTAGCACCCATCTGCCTATTGGTATTCAAAGTGCTCCACAGCCACTATAACACATCTGCTCACTCATACGCACACACTGGCGCTTAGCGCTGGGACGCAGGGTCTTGCTCAAGGACACTAACGCTCTGTTTTGTGGACAAACCGCTCCACCTACCGAGCCACAGACGCCAACAGACTGCGCCAACACTTTGGGATTTTTGCTGGATAAATTACTTGAGTGGTTATTAAAATTGCTGCATATTAGGTTCGCGCCGATCAACAAAACATAATTAATGTTTTTGTTTTTTTTTTAGTCTCAAGCAGCAGAAGTAGGAAACATTTCGTTGGCAGGCATTCATTTTGGACAGCGCCGTCATTTCCATACTGTTCATGTTGTCGGTTATTTAATTAAACTAATCAATTAAGTATCAAATTATTTCAAGCCAAATACAAAGAAAGGTGTGCGGATCTGAGACGAACTCTCCTCAGGTTTGACTTTCATTTAAACGGGATTTAATCAGATACACAACAAAGTCGAGCATCCTAATGAATCACAATACCACCGTGTGCTGCACCGAGCCGTGTGAGTGCACAGACATCTGCTCAGTAGCAAAGTTGGCAGACATCTTCATTAGCATCAACCTCAATGCAAGCTAATGCAAAAAAAAAATCATGCACAGGATGCAATGGATAAACACACACACACATCTTCTGTAAGAGAGCCTGTCAAGTGCCTCCTCTCCACCGATGCATCGAGCCAATCCTGGTCTACCACAGGAAGTGGAGAGTCCTGAAATCCTGCCAGTGTAAAACAATAGGGAACCACCTTCATCCAAACCACAGCATACACACACACACACACACACTTACTGTACATCCATATAGCCAGGGTGTTATACTGAGATTAAAACTAAAATATTCCTTGCATTGGATTCAACAATGAGCAACTCATGTGTTGTGTGTTTAAACCCTCTGCAAAAATAATGTATGAATTGCATATCTAACCACAAATTCCATACCTGAAAAAGCCCATGAGAGGTCTGTGGTGTAACATGAGCCGCGTTTGGTCTGTAACATGAACAAGGGTGAAAGCCCACTGCTGGTCTGGAATCAGCTATTCAGACATTTGTCTTGGCGAATCATAGATGAAAACAGGGTGGCGGTGATGGAAACACAGCAGGACCACAAAGCCAGAGAAAGAGAAAAACAAAAATCCACAAATAATACAAGAGCAGCAGATACTGTGGCACTTTTGGACTTCTGTCTATTTCTATGTGAGTAATACTCATTAATAAATGTACAACAAATCAGCTGAAACGCGCTATAAAGCCGTGTAAAGCCGAGGGCAGTGCGTAGCTGCCATAAAATGACAGATTATAGACGAGAGAAATACATGTTTTTAGATTTTACATTTAACAATGTCTCTTTTTCAATTAGTTTCACAGCTTGTTGGAAAGAAGTTTTGCCAATACGGCTTTAAAATATACCTCTGTACAAAAAGAAGGAGTTTAGGAAAGTCAGAAACTCAAATAATCAGCTCTACCAGGTCTGCATAGGTGCAGTTAGATCAAATTTGGTCAAGACTGCAGGCAGTACAAGCTGTTTGGGAAAAATAACAAAGAAAAAATCGCAGACTTTCTCTATTATCTATGAAGATTTCATTGTAAATTCTTAAAAGTACATTTGTTTTTTTCAATTTGTGACACGGTACACAAAGCAACGAGTCATTGAATCAAGAAATGAATCTTAAATTTGAGATTATTACGGCCATATGGCTCATAAAGGTCAACATGTTTAACTGTAAGCAGGTACACATCCCCATATCTTCATGAACGTTAGCACAAATCTCTAGTTTAAACAGCAGAAGGCTGTGATGGACGTAAACGCGACTGCTGCTCAACATCTCAACCAGCCATACAAATGGAGGGCTGAGAGGGAGCTGCACGGAGCTCTTTGTCACCGGCCGTATTACCTGCAGTGACAGGGCAAAAGACAATCCTGTCAACCCTTAAGCAGTCTTATATTGCGAGAGAACAAACTGCACCAGTTATGAAGACTCCCAGTAGAGAGAAGATACCATTACGGACCTTTGCTGTTGTGAGTCTGCAGGGACTGTATAATGCAGGTGTGGTGAGTGGAGCAGGAAGGAGGAGAAAGGGAGAGGAGCAGTTTCACAAGCCATTATAACTGTTCAGGACGATGCCCATATCAGCTCTGATTTAATGTGTGTGCATCCTACTCTTTTTTTTTTTTCTTTTTCAAGCAGCAAGAAAAAAAAAAATAAAACAAGTCAGCCAGCATGTGAGCACAGAAACTGGTGTACTGTGTGGGTAGCAGACACTTCTGAATGTTGCTAATGCCGACTGCCTGCCGAAGAGAATATTGCAGCAAAAACTGAATTTTAAAACGCACCAGTGACACAGTCTCGATCCTAGGAGCACAAAATGTATTTCAGGAGAGACACATTTTTCATACTGGGCTCCACACACATTTTCTTTCTTTCTGTTTTCATTTATATTGAAGGACTCATTTTGACCGTACGGGTTACATGGAAAGGAGAATATAGTGTACAATACAGCATAGGAGTGACAGTTTTGCTAGATGTGACTATGTGAAATAATCTGCAGCTATAATGTGGGGTGTATCAGGGACGGATGGGCGCAAGAGTACAAGAATCTGGTGAACTTTGTCTTATGGTGCGGAGCGAACCACCATCTGATCAATACAGCAAAAGCCAAGGGGATGGTGGTGGACTTCTGGAGGTCTAGGCCAAACATGCAGACCGTAACCATCAACGGGTACTGTGTAGAGGTGGTTCAGACTTATAAGTACCTGGGTCTACAGCTGGACCACAAACTGGACTGGTCGGCTAACATAGACTCAGTATACAAAAAAGGTCAGAGCCGTCTCCATTTCTTCAGGAGGCTAAGGTTGTTTAACATCTGCCAGAAGCTGCTGGACATGTTCACCAGACTATCGTTGCCAGTGTCCTCTTTTACGCTGTGGTGTGCTGGGGAGGCAGCACTAAGAAGAAGGGACACACTAAATAAACAAATGTATATTTTATCATATTTTCATGAGTCTTACATAAGCTGGGAAAGTATTTGTTTTACTGATAAAAGGACAACATACCTGTCTAAAGCGGCAAAGCCGAAACACAGAGTATTTAATCTCTCAGATAACAGCACTGTAGATAATGTAGATTTTTGTTGTTGTATACCTGACCCATTCGTTGTTCCCGTGTATTGGTTTACTTGCCCAGAGCCAACTGTAAATCAGAGGCGTCTTCCAGTTTACCAAGAAATGTCCTTACATTCCAGTCATGCCCAAAGCACTACAGGGGTATCTCGCTTTGTCCTGATGTTACAGAACTGTTGATTACCCGGGGGCTACGACAAATCCTACACGTCTTTTTTTAGCTTTACTACTGCAGGTGCTGTGCTTTTTCTAAAACGACACCAAGCTACAGTGTTATATGGATTACACAACATTTATACGACAAATAAAATAAGCTAATACTGTACTCAAATGTCCAAAATGTTCATCAATATCAATCTACACAACTCTAGTGCACTAACATTTTTAGCTATTTCGACTTCATCAGTGGTGGTAAGGCAGTTGTTTCTGAGATCCTTACACAAAAATCAATCAGTATAAATTACAATAAATACAAAAAAACCCACATACATTTAATAACACTTTTGGGAAATTTATTTAGCATTTAATCTGAGCCAGTTAAAGGCTAAAATATTTTCATTGGGTGTAAAAACACTGAAGAACATCGATATTCCGATTGCCGTTTTTTACAACCTGGACCTTATTTCTGGCATAAAATATGATCGTTTCCTCACCCATATAACTTTGGTGTCATTTGATGTCATTCGGACGATATTTAGATCCGTGTATATCCATATAGTGGGAGTGACTGGGGCACCGCAACGCAGCCTCTAAATAACGCATTATCTGCCGCGAAACTCGTTCATTTCACCAATATTTTCTTATGATACGCTAGTGCTATTCCCCGTTGAGTCCAGAGTTACCTGTTATCTATTTGCGGACGTGCAGCGGTTTGTTGTTCTTTGGCCTACTGTTCCTCTGTCTGCCTCCGCATCCTCCTTTCAACAAGCTCCTCATCCGTATACTCTGGCTCATCATAAACAAAGTCGTCGTCCACAATCTCAGAATCGGAAAAACGTTCAGCCATGTTGCAAAAAACTAGCATCATAACAAAATATTGGTGAAATGAACGAGTTTTTTGGCAGATAATGTGTTATTCGTTATTTAGAGGCTGCGTTTCGGTGCCCCAGTCACTCCCACTATATGGATATACGCAGATCTAAAGTAAACGATTGTATTTTATGCCAGAAAGAAGGTCCAGGCTGTAAAAAAACAGTAGTTCCCCATCAGGGTAGCGCGATGCTAGTGGAGACTGGCTAAGAACACAACATATGATAAGTTTTGAGTTCATGTATTTCTCAGCAAACAGTTGCTAATTCACACATCCAGCAGAATGAATATTCTTCTTTTAGAGTGGTGTTGTTGACCACATGGTGATTTAAGTCCATTATTCACTCACTTTTAGCTCTGTTTTTGGTCTCCACCAACTGCTTAGGGCAACATTGGGTTGTGAATCAGTCATTTAGTGGCAAGCAAAGATTGTACAGCGCCTGAGGCCGAAAGCAATGCTACGATAAGGAACAGAAACAGAAAGGTTGAGGGCCAGACAGCTAATCAATCAGCTGGAACATGCCATGAAGCTGAAGGCGGCTGCAGATTGTCATTTAGCGCATAGCTGCCATAAAAGGGTAATTACAGATAAGAAAACAATATTACAATATATTTAATAATGTCTCTTTTAATTAGTTTAGGTTTATTTTTTTAACTGTAAAATGCCTTGCAAATCAATATTCCTATCATTAGGAAAATTATTATTAGGAAAAAATGTTAATCTTAAGGTTTATTTTATATCAAAATGTTAAAGAAATCGTCATCAGACTGTGGGGATGTACAAGCTAGTGCGTTTCGCCAGCGCATCTTGAAAATAAACCCCTATGGTGCTATGCTTGGCCCGAGTGTGACCTGTAATCCACTCCAACAAAGAAGAAAGTGTTTCCTTGGCTTAAAACAATGCTCAACCTCCTCCCACCCCGCAGAAAAGCCCAGAGCCTGTGACCCTGGCCACTGAGGTATATCTGGAGGACAGCAAACAGCACGGTGGTGGCGCTCGGCCAGAGAGGTGACGCATATGTGAGTGGCTGAGTGCGTCAGGCTCAGGCTGACAGCAACCACGACTCAGCAGTGTCCTGGATGGATGGAGGTGTTATGATGGAGGAAGCAGGGAGAGATAGAGAATGTGCATGAGTGTAACTGAGAGGGTATTTAAAAAAAAAAAAGAAAAGAAAAGAGTGATATGGCCCGACTCCCACACTGCCATTCGATGCTGAGAAAAGCTGTGTCGCAGCACTGAGTGGGTGGGCTTCATTTAGAAAAAAATAAAATAAAAATAAAAGCTAGTGAATAAGAGTCTGGGAAAAAAAGAGAGAGAGAGGCCGCATCAAGCATCTCCTACCTTCAGTCTGACACACCACAGGGGTTACATCACAGAGTGCAGAAGAGAAAAGCAAGCAGCAAAAATAACCAAACGGAAATGGAAGTGTTATGAGGATTTTTTTTTGCTTTGGCTGTTTTGAGGCTCAGAGGGAGAGAAGGGGGATGAGCAGAGAAATGAAAAGCAAGGAATGGCTCCTGGTCTGCCTTGAGGCGTTACAGTCAAAAATGATGCTTTGGTTTCGATTCATTTTTAATCCCTGACAATCACACACGGAGGGAGCACAGAAATGTGAAAAGCAGGTATCCCACCTGAACCATCTGCCGTTTCCTGTGTGGTCTCTCTACCACTACTAATACTACATTAAGAAAACTTGATCAATCTCTTGTTTCCTTTTTAAATTTTAACTGTATTTGAACAATAACAGGTTGAGGACATTTATTTTTCAGGGCAACCACTCAGTTTGCAACAAAAAAACAAAAAACTAAATCGTCATTAGCAATGCAATGCCCAAAGCAATGTCTTCGAACTGAGAAACAGTTCAGAAACAAGCAGGCTCACACCACTGGTGAAAATAAAACAAGTTCAACGGAAGGCAACAATATGAAGCTACGAGGTGAAACTTGGCGTTGCCTGACGGACATGACACGCCACAAATCAAAGCTGAGCTGGTGTTGCGTCTTGTTTCAAGAGTTAACAATGTCAACGTTGCTAGTAGTGCGAACGTAGCATGACCGTAGCATAGCGCCAACTGGTTTCTCCACTGCACCGCCACTGGGATGGATTCTTTCGCCTCTTTGCCACCAAACTAAAGACAGGACTCAAGTTTTAGTTTTCTTAATGCAAAATACGGCTGTGAATAGGGGAGCAAAAGAACATATTCACAGTCCTTTGCCAGCCATTAGCGCAGCTTGTGACGCACCATCGTTGTGAAGTAGAAGTGTTTGTGAGAATGGTTTTGTTCTTTCAAGCTAATTTTAAAAATCTAAAACACAAGAGAATCTACTGTAAGATAAGCTGTAAACATTAGCGTGTCCAGCTAACTAGCTTACAGCAGTTGTCTGGGATGCCATTAGCATTTATGCTAATTTTAGCCACTCTTTAGCTATTTACTGTTTCGGGGAAAACAGTGACACCTTAACCAGTATTAAACGGGAGCTGCTATTGTTGACTGCTCTGCAAAAACACTGTTTAGCAAGCGGAGAGCTGATGGATCAATAACTTTACTTACAAGTTAAATAAATATGCGCGGACCATCAAACTGCACCTGTTTTAGAAACCTGACTTGTTGAATTGTTTCACTGCAGTGTTGTGTTAAGCAGCATCACCTCATGTTCCTTTTGACCTTTGTCTGCAGTGACACGAGGAGTGTGCGCGACTCCTGCTAAGGCTGCAGATGCCACTCTGCAGCGACGAAGAGTGTTTAATGAGAAAATCTCGGGATCCTGATGAGTTCACACAGAGCGGCTGAGGAGAGGAGCTCCTGCCGCAGTCAGTGCTTGTTCATTACGGTGGAAGATATTTACTGCCTTTCAAATTACTTCCTCGGTGAATGACAGTTGGAGACATTACCATGCAGCAGCTTAAAGAGGGATACTGCTAAATTTGATGCACATTCTTGTTGCTTAGGGAGCCTCTGTGTAGTAGTGAGGGGATTTGTAAGCTTCACAGCGAAACCAGAGATGTGCAGAGAGAAGTTTGTAACGCACCGTAATCTCAACTTCGCCAGCTCCACGGAGGATAAAGTACTTCTTAGACGATCAGGTACAATCGAGAATGGTACAGGAGTGATACTCAAGGGATTCAAGGAATGTTTGCTTCAGTGACTCTGCCTTGAAAAAATGCAATGGAGGAACTGTATCCATACATAGTGAAGCATTAGTTTGCCCCGAGCTTCAATTATTTCCCTCTGCCTTTCATAAAGAAAAAAAAATTAGATTTTAACAAGAAACAGGCCGTCGCGTCACAAATACAAATGGGGTACCTCAAAAATCCCACACCGCTTCAAAATGCGAATGTGACATGACTTCGGTTAAACACACAACAAGGATTAACAAGCTTAATGAAATTCAGACAAACAAATCCTTTCTCGCGGAGTCATGCAAGAAGTCACTTTGCATGGACTGTCCACAGGCTGCGTGACTCATCACTTTGTTGAGTGGACATTTGGCGATATTCATTTTGAAGAGCCGTAACCCTGAAATGAGTCACGCTCTAATAGAATTCCATCTAATTCAAGGACACTGTATGCTGCCGACACAAAAAGCGCTTCTGAAAATATAAGAAGAATAAACATCAAAATCCCTCTTATGGAATGGAAACCACTCCAAACAACAGAATGCCACATGTTTCTATTTATATAATGATTTAATGCTTGGTACCCTATGTGCAGTGCACCTCTCTGTACACCAGCTACATGCCAAACAAACAACAATTAAAAAAAAAAAAAACATACGATGGTTAAGAGGTTGTTTGATGATGGACAGAAAAAAAAAAGGACGAGTTAATTATCATCTCTCCTCCGTCCTAGTGGAGCGAAAAGCTTTCAGACCTGCAAGGGGGTCCAACAATTAGGTAGAGGAAGTGAAAGAGAGGGAGAAACGGAAGCAGCGGCTGAAGCATGGAGGACGGACGGATGGATGGAGAGAGGTGAAGAAGAAAGAAGACAGAGCCCGTCCTTGCCGCTGCCTGTGCCCTCTTTCATCGTTACTCTCACGCTTGCCCACAGCGATGCAATAATTCACTGTGCTCTCCGTGTCATTGTCGCGACGGAGGAGGGGGGGGGGGAAGCAAAAAAAAAAAAAAACTACACACGCAGATTAAACCCAAACACCGCCCTCGACTGCAACGGAGACGGGTGTACAACTGGAAACAAGCAGGCCTGAATAATGAAATACGCATTAAATATAAAACAGACCGGGGGATTGTAGAGTCTGCCGTAGCTGTAGCTGACACCAACACTTACACGTGGCTGAGGAGAAAGTAGGCTACTGTATGTGGCTGGGGGTCTTTTATCATTACCATGACAGCTACAACCTATAATACAGCATGTGTGCTATATTTAGAAGTGCTAAAACATATGCTCACATCCTGCCCGGCTTTGCTCGTCCCATTAAGTGATATTAAACGAAACTAAACAACTAAAATGTTATATTTTAAGAGTTTAAAGTTATACTGTTTCATATAGAGATTCGCATGTGAGTGTTTTTTGCTGCAAAATGAATAGAAACAAAAGAAAACAAAATAATGCCACAAACTCCAGGATTTGGGTCAGGGTGCGTCTGCGCGTGAGGGAGAGACAAGTATTGTTTTTGACAGAATCAGAGTGCTGGTAAGACATCAATTTTTTATGCGCTGCTTTTAGCCGGGGCACCTGATACTGTTTGGGTGCGGGTCTCATTGCTCGGCACTAATCTGGCACTATAAAGGCTGGGTGTTTTTGAGGTGGATTTGAATAGGAGGTTTGGATTATTTTGCTCCAGCAGAATGTCATTATCATTCGCTCCTAACCCAGTTTGTCTTTACAATTTGATCACAGTTTCCTAGATTCAAATGCAAATTATCAAACGGTGATATAAAAACAGACAAATGCTGCAAATCTTAACAGTTAAGGAGCTGGAAGTTGACATTTTGTGGTATAGTTTGAAAAATAAGTGAACAAATAATGGATTATCATGGCTTGTCGTTGCTGGTAAAAATGATCTGAGAGTCAAAAGTATGCGAGGGTTTAATTCGATCTTCTCGACATGCTACACACTCTGCAAGAACAGAGAAATTTGTTCTCTTTCGTTTGGGAGTTCTTGCCACATGTTCCGGAGAACTTTCTTCTCGTGTGGTGTCTGACAACTATTCTGCGATTGGCCAGAAATGGTGAAGTGGGCGTGGCTAATGAAGAAAAGTGAACGTGTTATCATTCCCGCCTTTACTTTTCTGGTTGTGCAGTGGATAGTTTTAAAGATCAGCTGGCCAAGGTGGTGAAGAAAATACGAGAACCTGTATCACACATCTTGTAAGGCAGGGCTGCTCAATACGTCAATACGTCTGCACTGCCTTCGCGATTGACTGGTAGATCGTGAAGGTTGTGTGCTATTGAAAAAAATGTTTTAGATGTTAGTCTATCATTTATCTGTTGCACCTCCAGAACGAACAGCAAGACAAACTTTCATCTTCCACAGCCGTGCACAACATCAACAACAACTCGAGACTGCCGTCCTTCTTAAAGGGACAGCGCTATTTTTCTAAAGGTGCTGTGCAACAATTTTTATACTTAGAATAATAAAAACAAAGATGGATAGAGCTTTTAACACTGCAGCAACAATTAATATGACTTAGGATAGGATATATATTTATTTATTACATGAAGGCAGATCATTCTGACTTGGCCATTGTAACAATAACCCGCAAAAAAGTGGGCACCCATGTTGTAAGGAATACAAAGACATACAAATGGCTAATAATTTGCGCTATGATTGCATCCCAGGAGTTCTGCACTTGCGTTTCTCGTAAAGTAGGCCATAAAGAAGGCCAGAACGAACTTTGTTCTTGTTCTTGCCACCTCGAGAAAACGAACAAATGTAACAAGCTTAACTATCTGATTATTGATAAATTCACATGGATGCGAAGGAAGCTATAAAGCAGGAGACATGTTGGTATCATTTAATCTCTGTATTCTTTTTGGATAATCAATTAATTATTGCATCTTCGAGTACTTTGATCTGTCTGACCAAGTGGCAAAAACTCCAAGATGCTACGCTTGATTTAGCAACATCTGAGTAGCTGGAAGCAGAAACTATTGGAATTTCTGTTTAATAAATAGCTTCATAAACAAAACTGTCGGCACTAACAAAATAATTCGGTTATCACCCCTAGTGGGGATGAAAGTGCAACGTGTGCGGCTGCATATGCGTGGCACAATCATACTGTCAAACCTGATGAATTCATCTGCAGGCCTGATAAATTCTGCCCTTCCAGCAAGTGTCAAGAGGAGTTACAGCTATTGAGAGTGGCAAACATGGCTGCCACAGACCAGAGAGGAAAGATGGGGAGAGATGGACCAGCCAGTGAGACATACAAGCACAGACACAGACAGACTGTAGATTTGAATTCGGCCCCGATAAGCGCCAGAGACGGCCGGCGACGCGCATATGGACACGCAGCTGGCGTCGGTCCACTCCGCGCCCCGTTGTGGTGTTCCCCGCGAAACTCAGCTCTTGTGAAGAGAAGCGATGCTGCCGTTTGCTTATGCAATATTGTGTTCTTGCTGTTCCTTATCGTTGTGCTGCAAAGCAACACAATATCCCTCAGTATGCCCAGCTAGCGAGGGTACTTCCTGCTATTCAAAGGCACATGCCGTTGAGCGGCAATAATGAGCCCATCCACATCAAGGGGCACAATGAAAGCCCAGTTTCCCAACTAGCAAAAACAACAGGATGCCGCGGCAGAAAGGGGGGGGACATGATAAGTCCTGTGTTGCATCAAAAATTTAAATGGGCCACCACAGTGTTATTCTATATTTCACACGACCAAATTATGCACAATCCAGCAGGCTGTTCTGTTCATGGAGGATTATAATGTGTCGTGTGGTAAGGAAAAAAGACGGAAGAAGGATCAAAGATGGCAAATGTTAGCACCTGTAGTAATATGCATATTAAACGGTCGATGAATAGGTAGAATGAGTGGGACTTGATAAAAAGGGAAGGTGAGGGGGAGCAAGAAAATAACCACTCCTGAAGGAATGAAAAGGACGGTAGGATGTAAAAAGGAGCTCTGATGAAAATGTTGGTTTGATGAAAAGGGATGAAGAAGGAAGGAACAAGAGTTGTGGCGACGAACGGAGAGGACAATGATGGAGAGGGAAATTACTTTGAGGCGTGAGCACCTTTAAGGCGCGAGGTGGACGCGTTTGGTTATGAGATGATGTGGATAAATGGAGACAGAAGGAAAAAGGAGGGCGGTGGGTGGAAGAGAGGGATGGAGTGGCGGAGACTCATTAGCCTACGCAGGGCTGCTACATCAAGTCTTCTTGCCTTGCTCTACTCTTTTATCTCCCTCTCTTCTCTCTCCTTTTGTTCTCCAGAAATATCTGAGTGGGTGGGAGAGAGCAAGCAAGAGAGAGAGAGAGAGAGTAACAGAGTGTGTGAGAAAGGAGGAGAGAGTTCCAGTAAGTGAAGTGATGACAGAGTGAGGGGGAGAGAAAAGGAACGAGAGTGACAGAGGAAGTCGGCGACTAGCGTGCGGGGCTAGTATCATTTCAAATGTTCAATACGATGCCCACAGTGCTTAAAGGAAAACAGATATTTCTAAATAGAACAATCACAATCAACCGGTCCTCTTTTCCCCGCGTGGCATTCTACAGGAGAAATCTTCCGCCCGACGACAGAAGGAATCAAAACAGTTTCGCCGAAACGTTCGGCCAATTAAGATTCAGAGGAAAACGAGCCGTGGCGCTAAATCGCACGGCAAAGGTCACGTATTTAATGAGAGAGAGGACAGTTTAACCGTCGCCGGTTTTTAAAGGTACAGTCGCCAGGAACTGGGCAATTATTACCCAAAGTGTCCAGCGTAAACATCCATCATGGTAGAGATTAATTGACAAGCCGACTTATTGATTTAGAGGAATTTAATTGCCGAGACATTTCTCAAACGCGCCCAAGCCCGGCATCTTATTTGTGAAGATCTGATCTTTTGTTTTTTCCGGCGTCTTATGAGATATTAGTTTTTTTTTTTTGTTTTTTTTTACCACTTCTGGCCAGACAAAAAACATAAAAGCATTTCTCCTGAAAAACATATTTTCTGACATTTTAAAGACAGATCAAATGAATGAATCAGCTTAATGTGCAACCAATCTATACTTGCATCTTCAAGGTCCAACTTCAATCAGATGTTCCCATTAACAAGAGCAGCGGGCTCACATTCAGTTTTACCTCGACGCGAAGCAAACAGGATCACATGATTAAACTTTTGGCTTGTTTGCGACCTGACTGATGGTCTCACTGTTACCCCTAATGAGCATGACTAACTTGATGATTGCAATGTCAACATAACTGATTGAATTCGTGGTCAAACCTACAAAAAAAAACAAAAAAAAAGCACGGAGGCTGTAATCAACTGAAGACATCTGGTGCAAAATGATTAAAGCGGGATCCGTGAAGACAAATGTCGCGATGCGCTTACAGTGAGGCCAAAAACATGGGAGAGGAACCCACTTGCCAGTTCATTAGGTACACTAGTGAAAACATTCTAAGAGTCCTGCACTAAATCTTAGCCCCATGTAGGTTGCGGTGTTCAGCATTCGCCTTAAAATAACTGAGAGAGCTGTTCATTCAACCGCGTTTTCATTTTGGAGGCTGTAGTTTTTAGTCAGCGGTCTCGGATGAATTGCAAAAATACTTTAACTCAATCCGGTTTAACGGCACCACAAAATACATCCTCCAAAATGATCATGCAGCCAGATTACCACCTTTCTCACGCCAGTTTCAACATAAACCTAACATCATTAAGAGGGGATTTAGTGGATTTAGTGATGTTATATTAGAATGCATTCGTTTCCACTAGTTCATCTGTGTATCCCCACTTCACCGTCAGCACTGAAACTGTATTAATACACGCTATGCTTTTTTATAAAATACCATGTTTTTTTAAACAGAATTTCTTAATACATGGAGTCAAAGACCCTCAGTTTCAAATGCAGTCTAAGCACAAATATCCATCAAATGAATGATTAATTCCACAAAGAAGAATTAGGTCTGTGTCGAATAACTCCCAGTTCCTAAAGAGGAAAGATGTGTGGGTGAAAACAGAGGGAGGTAACGTGAATTTGAGGTCACCACTCCACAACTAAACAGCAGGCAGAGATGTTTGGTGTTATTAATAAACTCAAAGACATAAAGGGTGACAAATAGGAACTGAAAAACACATTAAGACCCACTTGATCATCCGTTTCTGCCTCTCCCGCAATTCACTCTCCTAATGGCCATCCATCAGACTCCACGGCCTCTTCACTTCTCCCGCTCCACATTTATTTTTCATCCGACTACGGCAACACACTTAAGGTGTGGTGCGGCGCTGGCCCAAGATACTGATTGCTGTGAAAGCCAAGGGTCAAGGTGACACGAAGCACAGTAGCCGCACAGCAAGAGCAAACAAATCAGTTGCAGTGTGGGTCTGACACTTGCTGCTGACACCAGTCAAAAAAAAAAAAAAAAAGAAAGAAAGAAAGAAAAAACAGACACTCCACACTGCTCTTAAATCACACACTTGAACCCTTCACCTCTCAAAGTATACACCGAGACGCCCACACGGTGTCTCTGAGAGATCACGAGCTGCTCAGACTTGCACAGCCAAACAACGAGAATCCGGAGAAACAATTGACAGCTCGTGAGAAATACCTCTTTCCTAAGGCTCCTTTCCACCACTCCCCACATTCAAAACTGAACTGAGAAATCCCCACATCTTTGCAATCCACCCATCCTCCCGCCCCGATTCGTCCGGCTCACCTTTGTCAGTCGAGCGCCCGTCTGCCTAGGCAATAAAAATCCTGCACCATAGTAAGAGAGATCCTGAACCAAAAGAGGTGATCGTAGGGGCACGGAGAGGAGAAGAAAAAATAAAATAAAAAACAACAACGCGGGGGAAAGAGGCAGAGAGGTGAGGACAAAAGCTAGAGGGAGGGAATAAAAAGGAAAAGAGGTAGAGAGAGAGACAGATAGAGAGAGAGGTAAAGAACAGCCCAGACAGGCAGAGAGCTCTCCACGATGTGAACAGCGAGGGAGAGCGAGCGCCAGGTGTCAGTACGCATACACTCACTGAGCCGCGCATGCACACACACACTCACACACACACACAAACCCAAGCAGACAGGCAACTCTCTCTCGCTCTCCTTCTCTCCCCTCCTCCTCCTTCTCCTCATCCTCCTCCTCCTCCTCCTCCTCTCGCTCTCTGGCAGCAATAACTCTCTCTCTCATCCTCCACTGTAGAATTCCTTAACTCCTTCGAAGCCAGTCATCTCCAAAACCAACTGCCTTTCGCTAAATGATTAATTAATGCCATTAGCAGCAGTACGTCTCGACTGTATTGCAATTCGAAACATGCGTAAACACTTGTTTGGCCACTAGGGGGCAGTAAACAGTCTGTAAAGACAAAGTTGATGTGGCAAAAACGTTGGCAAACAGCTGCCTATTAATGCGTCACGTTTCCACGAGCTCCTGAGGGAAATATCTGACTCTAGCTGCTAAATTCGACAACATTTTAGCAAATCCATCACTAACGCTTTCTGTCTGCAGTTTATTTTCTTTTTACAAGAGTTAGTGTCTCTCTGTGCTAGCCCTGCGATAGACTGGCGACCTGTCCAGGACGTACCCCGCCCTTCGCCCAATCACAGCTGGGATAGGCTCCAGCCCTCCAACGACCCTCCAGAGGACAAGTGGTTACAGAAAAATTAATGAATGAATGAATAGTGTTTATCAGGGCTTCTTGGCCGTGCTATGAGAGCCGTGAGAGTCAACCACAATGCTAAAGTTGCCTGGCAATGACTCGGCTCACGGGTTTAAAAGTTAGTGTTTTTGACTATATTGTTTACAATAAATTGGCTACTGTGTTTGATATACTGTACGTAAAAGTGTATTTTGGTTTAGAGTGGCATCGCAATTCTGTAACACAGTAGTGACTGAGCCGATGCCCCATGGATGAAAGTATGGTAATAATTATATATTTGTATATTATCCTACAGCTGCTTTGTCAGTGAACTTCAAACCTACAGCTATCGTTGATTTTGGGTCTACAAACAACGGGGGGCAGCCATAGTGAGCTGTTAGACGAAGAGCTGCAGGTGGTAACCAACCCCTTTCGCAGTGTCCTGTTGTTTGCTGACTCACGGCATATGCAGCTTATAATCAGATTACATTTACTTACAGAATGACTGAAAAAGCAAAATTATCGCCTGGCTTCTCTACTGAGATCATGCCGTGCTCCTTACCGGAATTCTGTTAACACCATTAAATGCAGGTGTTGCCAAATTATTCAGGTAGAAAATGCTTATTTTACATGAAATGATCACAATAAAATTCCAATATTAGCCAGAAAAAACTTGTTTTTTGAAATGCAGCCATAATTCATGCTTTAGCAGTGCCTTGAATGCTGCAGTAGGCTTTGTCTGTATCTGTATCTGTATCTGTATCACACAATAACAGCAAGGTATTACAAACGTATTACAAGTCTCAAATTGCGTCTTCTCTTTCTTATACTTTAGTCGCCCAGAAGACACTACTTTGAGTTTACAAGTAGAAAAAAAACAAACGGCATCGATACAGGGGCGTCTTAAAAGCTCCGATATCACAGAGACACAATACACCAGGGTGCTCAGTGTCAATAAGGGAGTGATGGATGAAACAAGCTTCTGTGGACATTTATAAAATGTTCTCGGGCACTGGGCACAGAGAAGGGGATTCTGGGTAATGGTAATGGCATTTTACTACTCTATGGTGGCGCCTTCAAACCTGCCTTATGTGACTGCAGCATGATTGTCCCTTTTTCTCTGTACAATTATATTCTATACTATATTCAACTATATTCAATTTGGGCTTTTAACCACAGGTTGGATGGTTAGAAGTTGCAGTCCTCAACTGATCTGTCAGAATAAAAAAGATACACACAAGAAAAGTTGTGTTTCCTGCTCCTATACGACAAAGCATTTTTCAGATACAAACAGCAAACCCATGCATGAACGATCACACCAGAGTTTACATGTCCTATCAGTTACCACTACCATAGAACACTGCCAACATGATTCCTATTTGGACGCCACTTCCGAAGAAGGGATATGTAGGTCACAGTAACCAACTGCCAAATATCAGTCACGAATCAGCCATTAACACGTCCCCTTAATGACGCTATCAACCTGAACGCAGGTGAAGGGAACTGACATGGAAGTACGAGACTGAAAGACGCAACAATCACTCTTGTATTACATTAAAGTCAACTTCTCGTGCCGAGCTGAAAGTGAAAAATAAGAAAAGGCCACAGAGGGATAGCTGGAAAGTGAAAGGAGCATGAGGTAAAGGAAGAGAAAAGGACACATCGAGTTACCACTATATTGACGTTGTGATCAGAGAAGGAGGAGAGGTTAGGCCAGGCTCCTTTACCCACGCATCATTCTGCCCACTCCCTGTGGCTAGAACTGGAACGCAGCGCTCCCTTTTACAAAAGAGCTGCATGAGGCAGACTCAGTCGCGGACTCTCTTGTACCGGCCTCCATTTAAATGTCACCGTACTTCAGCGCAGCGAGCGAAATTACTCAAAGAACACTGTGCGAACAGCCGTCAAACTCCCAGCAATGTCACCGTCAGTGGGACATTCAAGGCCCCGCTGAGGGCAGTCTCAGAGCTGATGGAACAAGTCTCACACGAGACCCATTTCAGACATGCATCGGGCCCTTTTATAAAGACTTATGACGGCAATCAAGCAGGAGCCGCTGCGCACGGAAGGCAGGCTGGTGGCTCGACAAACAGACGGATGATTCTACACACCAGAGTGCACTAAAGCAAAAAGCCATAAGAGGATGTGCTTCACTGTGATTATTGCGACGATGGTTATACAAAGGGAACAATGTGCAGCTGAGTACCATCAGCAGCAGTGAGTACCGCTTATTGCAGCAAAGAATGCACTTGGCAGTATTGTTATTTTATTCGGCAGGTAGAGATAACTGTCTCTATAGCATCCTTCAAAGCAGGCAAGGCAAGTAGAGGGAAAACTGAATAAAGAGGCATTTATGATGGATTTTATTAAGCATCCCAGAAAAAGCCGTGATCGAAACCTGACAGGCATCCAAACTTAAATGTAAGTTTTAACCATATTTGGGGGAAAATAAGAAAAAGAAATGTGCTTGATAATGCATCCATATTGAGAATGATGGAGTCTTTAAGAGAAGCAGCTTGCAGCGGCTAACTCTCCAGTCAGACGCCATTAAAAGAAGATGGTGCAACTAAATGAATGTAAAATAAATAAATAAATATATATGATGAAAATATGTCATTTATGTTTGTTTGGAAGGTTATGATGATATGAAATCCCCGCACTTATCTAATGTATGCACGTCATGTCTGTTTCCACTGAATTACGCCATCAATACACGAAACTACTTTGCTATTTTAAGTTATAAAACCAGATGGAGATGCACCTAAAGCTTACATTTCACTCACATGTAGCACTTGTTGCATTCTCTTAATTTAACTTCTAATTACTCCAGTCAAGATGTATAGCGTGCGCGGTTGAATTCTTAATTATAGCAGATGTGGCATCTAACATCTGTTTTGTTTTTCTCCACCATCTGTGGTGTTCATATAGAATGACTAAAAGGAAAACCTTTTTATTAAAAGGTTTCTTCTTACTATACCTGATTAAATCAACAATGCATATGAACTTGTGAGTCTATTTCCGTCACTGTGCGTCTTGTTGAGGGTGGATACGCTTTGTGCTACGATGGAGTGGATGTGCAGAGGTCGGAGCCGTTTCGTTTTCTCTGGGAAAATCCTATGTACATATAATTTACCTACTCTAAAAGTGGATTTAGAGTTAAGCTGAAGCAGGATTTAATATGACTTCCTGCCCTGACCATGACTCCGACGAAAGGACTGCAGAAGAGGTTTCATGCGGTCACATTCTTGAGCTTGACGCGCTTAAAGGAGGTCATTCAGTAAAGGCGCACGGGTGGCCGTGACAAGGGCGGTGTGTGCATCAAGTGGCTCCACTGAACCATAATGACGGGGGCCCGTAAGTGCCTCCCACACTCCACAAGATAGTTGAGTGCCACAGCGTGACACTTCGGGCACCGCCGTCTCTCAGCCCACCACCCTCTCCACGGACTGTCTGCAGTCTGAATTGCCTCTGACCTTCAGCACACTTTCCGTTTTGCCTCAGCTTTGTCGCCATGGTTACCCAGTGATGAGGCCACAGGTGCCCGCTGATGGGGTCGGCCGCTCCGGGGGCCCGCGTCGCCCACCTGATCTGGGCTGGTTATATTGCCTCTGACCCCGCGCGAGGAGCAACGTCGCCTGTTCCTTGCTGTTTTTTCTGGAGAAGGCTGAAGGCTGAAGTGAGGGCTATTCATGTTGACACTCATTAAACCTTCGGAGACCGGAGTTTTCTAACAGACTTTATAAATGATAATGAGTTTTCTTGAGAGAAGAGGAGCACTTTCCGGCGGCCCCCGATGAGGAAAAACAGATTACGCCGATGCTTGTATCCACAGAGGCATATCGACGCTGGATCAGACTCCTCACACAGCATATTCACTCTGGCAGACAGTCTGTAGTGGTGCACAGTTGCTCAGTCAACACTGCACATAGGCACCTCCGAATGTTAACAGCTGAAGGAAGAAAGCTAAATGACGCGTTGCAGCGAAGCTCAAGGAGGCCGCAGACACCAGACTGTTGTTCTTAGTAAGCAAAGGTCAAAGCTCCCCTCAGCAGCTGCGCGCCATATTGACGCACAGATTCATTGTCTGCTTTGGTCGCTCGCAGCCTGCGCTTAAGCTGCGTCCTAATGTTCACATTTAAACATACAGAGGCGAGTATGAGACAGTGTGAGACTACAGAGAGCTGCAGGACACGAAGTACGCATGGGCGGTTTCCTCCACTGGGTGAAGGAAAGGGATTTTTTTTTCTGCCACATTAAGCCACAGTGCTTGGCTATCAGTCAGTGACTGCCACTGAATATAGTCCATTCAGCATCAAGCCATGTTTCATGGAGGACTGCTGACCGGTCCCTTTGGGGCAATTTCAATATGGCTGCAATACAATCTGAAAGACTTCCAGGAGGGCTTGCTCTAAACTTCTGTTTCAAACACTGTGTGCTTTATAACTGATCATTTCACAGCTTTGGAAAAGGTAGCACATCTTCAGAATAGGTGAGCAACGTAGTGAGCTACATGACAGCCCTTATTGTATTATGAGTGCAATGGTTAAATGGTAAATGTCTGAATTCGCTGCACATCATCAACCCCACAACCACTTCTCTTTAAAATTAAATGTACTGGATGAACCGAATCAGGTGAGTGAGTTTATTTTTTATTAATACTAAATGAGTTGTGGTTGCTGGTGGAATCGCAGTGAGCTCAACAGCAAAAAAACAATTGTTCAATGTAATGTGACAGTGTCTGCTTAGCCCTCTTATTACACTCATTGAATGGGTCACTACAGCTATCACAGCAACAACTGCCCTCACTGATAGATCTGGCATAGTTAAAATTAAGTATCTGTATAGAAAAGAAAAACGTTTTTCAAGACAAAAATATGTGTATTATCCGAGTCTACAGCCTACAAGCTACCTGAATGGGGCAAATAATGTGCTACATGTGATATCTCTCCACGGGAGCACGGCGCTCCCGCATGTTCACGGGACCTGGTTCACTGAAATCCGTCCATTCATTTTTTTTTTTCCCTGGGTTCATTAATACAGGAAGGAAGCGGACGTTCTGTGGAGCAGTAGGTGCCAATCTGTCGCTCCGTGGAGATCAGCCAGAATCAGCTCATGTTAAGCTGCTTCTCCTCCTCCTCCTCCTCCTCCTCCTCCTCCTCTTCCTGCAGCCTCTTACGCCTATCAGATAATATTCTACCGGGTGGAATGATTTATTCGTGTGCAGTCACTAATGTTTAATGGATATCCCATAGCTTGCTTTCCATGTAAGTAGCAATATATATGTAAATGTGCAACATGTGCATATGCATTCCCACCCAAAGCACAGACTATTCAGCAGATAAGATCATAAATGCGTAAGCAAATACAAAAATCTGCTAAATAATAAATGAAGTCATATGCTAATGACCCGCTAACCAGATCAGAACGTAATTGATTTTCCGATCAGTCGACTGAGGAATTGCTCAAGTCCTCGAAACTCTTACCTTTCATTTTATTCACAAAAACAAATCAGATGATTATCAAAATACAGGACATTTATCTTTTCAACATCCCACAGCTCGAGTGCAGTAATTAAGAGCTGGCTATAGCGGGCAGAGGAATACTTAAAGAACAAAATCAGAGCATTTTTACATGTAGGGTAGTTTAAATGGCCCAGAAATCATAATGAAACACAAAGTAAATAAATAAAATCAACACGGAAGCTTCTTCAAACAAGCTCAACAGTCTAAAAAGTACATATCCCACAGGCATGACGCTTTAAATGAACTTACACGGGATACGAAAACAAGTCGGCGACGAGATGAAGCTTACCGCTTGACTTTGCTGGAATTACCAAGCGCAGGCGGGCTTTATCTGCAGTTTAAGCCTGACAATAACTGCATTTACACTGCATTAGGCCGGGCTGTTGTGTCACTCCTTTCTTGTGCCTGAGAGCTCAAAGCATGTTTGCTGATCTGATGATCTCTAATTAGATTTCTCAACTCACTGTGGAAAATGAGCCATCAATTAGAGTGCCGTAATTAGGGGGACCGATTTGATTCCTGTCAAGCACCTGCTGCCTTCAGACTTGTCGAGCTACTGGAACTGGAGAGGGGCACGGCTGCGTCTCGGCAGTGAGACGAAATGAAAGGGAAGTTTTACATAGAATAGCAGATTTTATTAGAATTTCTTCTTATCTGGTGAGTCTATTCATCTTTATATATCCTTTACTAACAGCTAAGGTTGCTAAGAGTGTAGGCTCCTGTTTACAGAGACCAGATTGAAAAGTGAGATGTAGAACCACTTTATCTTGGGTTCAATCACATTCATTCGCCTCATTAGTTTGCTTTATTTGTGTTTTGAAAGCACAGCATGCAAGCTGCAGGATGATGTAAGGAGATGATGATGATGAACTATTAAATCTATCTGCAAACTGCTATGAAAGACTCTTTCTTCTATATACACTGCCTGGACACAAAAAAAAAAAAGTTGCCACCAAAAAAAAAAAAGGTCACACACTCTAATATTTCGTTGGACCGCCTTTATCTTTGATTACAGCACACATTCGCTGTGGCATTGTTTTGATAAGCTTCTGCAGTGTCACCAGATTTATTTCCATCCAGTGTTGCATTAATTTTTCACCAAGATCTTGTATTGATGATGGGAGAGTCTGACCACTGCGCAAAGCCTTCTCCAGCACATCCCAAAGATTCTCAATGGGGTTAAGGTCTGGACTCTGTGGTGGCCAATCCATGTCTGAAAATGATGCCTCATTCTCCCTGAACTACTCTTTCACAATTTGAGCCCCATGAATCCTGGCATTGTCATCTTGGAATATGCCCGTGAACATCAGAGAAGAAGAAATCCATTGATGGAATGACCTGGTCATTCAGTATATTCAGGTAGTCAGCTGACCTCATTCTTTGAGCACATAATGTTGCTGAACCTAGACCTGACCAACTGCAGCAACCCCAGATCATAGCACTGCCCCCACAGGCTTGTACAGTAGACACTAGGCATGATGGGTGCATCACTTCATCTGCCTCTCTTCTTACACTGATGTGCAGGTTCCCCACTATCCTTCCAGTTTTTAATAATGCATTGGACAGTTCTTAACCCAGTTTTAGTAGTTTCTTCAATCTCCTTAGATGTTTTCTCTGTTTGATGCATGCCAATGATTTGACCCTTCACAAACAGACTAACATCTTTTCCAAGACCACGGGATGTGTCTTTAGACATGGTTGTTTAAGAAATGAGAAGCTACTCATTGCATCAGTTGGGGTTAAATAAACTGTTGCCAGCTGAAAGATAATTGCAGTAATTATCCAATAGGAGGCTCGTACCTATTTGCTGAGTTAAATCCAGGTGGCAACTTTTGTTTTTGGACAGGCTGTGTATTTGCTACTTTTGATCAACACCATGGATGGTCAGCTACAGGATTACGGATGAGCAGTGCTTAAGCTTAGTGTGGTGTCAGCAGCCGTCGCTGTTTTGGCAGTTCGGTGGTTTATACAAAAGCGGGCAAAGACCTCCGAGTGGGGCTAGCAACCTACGAGGGCACAGACTTGTCAACTTAAAGCCTTTAGATAATTAAAACAGAAGACTTATACAAAAATAAGCTTGTCTCGGGCTGTAAATGTTTATTTCTGAGCACATTTTTGACATTTTTAAGAGAGACGTCAATGAGGATTCACTCACTTTTGGCGTCTGCGTCAAGTGGCCATTCAAGGAACTGCAGTTTTTGCAGTTGGCTTCATTCACGGCACTGGAAGGTGCCGCTAGGTCAATACAATGCTGTGCTATGTGAGCACGTGTCCTGTTCCTTCCCTTCTCAAAGTAGGAACAACACATTGATTACCACATACTGGGACAAAAAGTCATGTTTGTCAATATTTATGACATATAAGGAGTAAGTGGTGTCTTGACAACTAGAATTTGAATTAGAACTAGAACTAGAACTGGAACTAAAACCAGAACTGGAATTACCTCTATTGTCAATGCACAGTCGAAACAGTATAACAGAATGTTCTTGTGCAGCCATTAAAACAATACCCACATTCACACATTAACGCCCACATCACATACACGCACACACCCATACATCAATGCATAAATAAATACTTAAGAGCATCAGAGCATTACAAATAAAAGCACATATTGCACATTAATGCACTTAGTCAGTTATTTCTCTGGGAGCACAAAATGTGCAGCATAGGTTGATGTCAGTGTCTGCAATTTAATTTCAACACATGAGCCCAGCGACGACGGCGACGATGATGATGATGATGATGATGATGCAGGATGACAATCACTAAAACTGTCTGTTCAGTGAGCTGTCAGTCCGCATGTCTTCATAAAGCCAGTGTGAACATGAAGTGGACCACAGCTAACAAATGTATCTAGTTTATTCTTCTTTCGGATCGCACGAACCGAAGACCCATCTGGGAAAGTGTGTCTCATACTGGCAAAACTATAAACATTAAGGTTACATTACGTCCATCTCTCTCTGTGCTTATTAGTCATGCAAGAGCTCACTGGCCGGACAACCCCAACCTTTCAACCCCATTTCTCATTTTCTAATTATCCAGTGCCATGAACTGAATTTGCGCTGTCAGGCTGTTGACTTTGTTTCAAGTCTAGACCCACGACTCCGTCCCTCCTGAAGGGCAGTCAAAATGTTACTCATAATGGCCCAAAAATGAAACCCGCTCCTCCATTTTTTATTTATGTGGCAGCTACAAAGTTTAAAAGAATCATATAAAATGCAAGACCATGAGGGGACTTTTTTTATTTTTTTTCTCTGATTAAATTTTTGGGTTTCCAGACGGGGGGCGTATGTGAAACCGCCGCCGGCAACAGTAGCAGCGCGCCGCTCATAAAGAAAGCCTTGCGAACACACAAGTCTGCTGTGCGTCTTAACGAAAAGACTCCCGATATCTAAACACTGCTGCTGCGGTAACTGCAAGACATTTGTCGTTTTTTTTGTTTAAACAGCCCCGATCTCAGGGCGTGAGATTGTGTGCGTGTGTTCTCAAGTGAGCATTCCCTTCAGATCTTGGAATTGCATCACTCACAATATGCCTGGACTGGGAAGAGTGAGGCAGGCTCAACCCTTAACGATAGCGTCTGAAGACAAAACAGGCGGCACAATGCCGTTTCCCTGAGAGATAATATCCTATCCCCCCCGTGTGAGTCTCGGCGCAGATTTGTAAAATTCAGCCCCATCGCAATCAGAGAAGCTTATCTGTGTTATTCAATTTAAAAAATGCCATTCAACAGCTTAGAAACTTGGGGCTCAAACAATTTCTCCAGCGCAGATCAAGGGACAGCCGGCTCATCTGTTGTCTTCAGATTAGCGGGTCTATTCCCCCCTCTGAGCTCAGGCACTCCTGAAGCCAGAAGCTGCGTTGTAACTGCATCAAACACAGAGGACGATCGTTTTATCTCGGCCATCTCCCCTTTGAACCAAGACCATTTTCAGCAGCCAGCGCATCCACATACGGGCTCATAGAGTGACAAGTCTTTCCTTTGAGTGCTCCTCCCGCAGCAGCAGCAGCAGCAGGAGTGGGATGTGGGTTTGCAGCGCTCCCTGTCTGTTGTGTGCTGATAAGTCAGGGTTGCTTGAATCCGTCCTCTTTACGTCCTTGAAAGTAATGACTTATTTAAAACATTATTTTGATTCAAATGACGCTTAAATACATTTTAAGTGGCAGCGGCGTCAGTGCGGCCATGTGTCTATTGGTACGTACATACGGTGTGTGTCACATGCCGCAGGAAGCTGCAGGATACAGATGTTGCAGTGGAGGTGACAGATTGTAAGAGCAGCACTCCTCTGCCGGGATGAGTGGGTTCCCCGCAAAGCGACAGCGGCAGATATCAAAACACTGGAGGGTACTCCAGTCATGCCCAACTGCTCGGCCTGCGCACCACTTTCGCACGTAAATACACAAACACACCGAGCGCAGAGAGGAGGCGTGTTTGTCGGGAGCAGGTGTACTTGAGGACTGAAGCCTTGCAGGGAAGAACGCAACAGTGTGAATGAGAGAACTGACGCATGCAAAGTGCACGTACTGTGTGTGAATTATCAGACAAGCGCCAAGTGAAAAGAATTTGGGCAGTTTTTGGAGAAAAATTCCAGCGTACAGTAATAGTAAATCAGAAGTCCTGCATTAAAGTTGAGGGAAAAGGTGCTAAAATAAAATACTGCGGGATATTACACGCTTTACAAAATTAATTCATGTGTTCAAGTGAAGTGGGCGACTGGACAAAAGGCCCTTAGAAGGCAAATTCTCACATCGCAATAAAGACCCTATCCTGGGGAGACTCTTAAGAAAGCGGAGTTGTTACACTGCCCCGGCAATAACCTGAAACTCATTAGATTCAAATAAGACTGTTCTCTTACAAAATGAGCGGTCCAGGTTATCCAAAGTGTTGCTTTTGGCTGCGATTATCCGCCAAAGCAACGGTGCCTCGAAGAGTTGCAGAAAAAAAAAAAGATAACTAATGTTACAGCAGAAAAGAAGAAGAAAATCATTAATTAAATCATGACTGAAATTTAATACCTTTTAAGGCTCTTTAAAGTAAGACTCTTTAAGCCCTGCAGATTCCCTGCGCATGATGCCAGCACCCTACCATGAACGATAAAACCATAAACATGACATGCTCGTGTGTGGAAACGTGATGTGCTGGAGACGTTCGAGGTTCACGCTGGCTGCTCAAAGTGTCCCAGCGGAAACTCTCGCGGCAAAACAGCTGCAGGATGTGTTGAGTTTGCAGCGCGGGTAAATTAACGCGGCGCCTTTGCTACGGCTCTGATGGTGCAGTGCAGGGAGCGATCATTAAACAGCAGGGTTTCTATCTGTTTGACGGGGGAAGGAGCGGCGGCGTAGTGAAACAAACCTGCAGTGACAACATAATGGTGAAAACTACACCAAGCTGGAGGTAAATAATACAATTATTATGTGTTCAGACTAAGGAAAACGCCTAAATGCAACTGGGTACGAGTCATTTTCAATGGAAACCGGCGTTCAGTTGGCTTAAATGATGCTATAAATTGTCAACCAATCCAATTTATACTTGTGTGCTCGTCAGTCTGGCTTTCTCCATAACAACGCCACCCCAACTCTAGTCTGCGCTGTGTCTTTTTTGCCAATTGGGTTCATTTTTGTTTCTACTTCCTGCTTCACTTTCAACAATGGCGACTGAAACCTTCACCGAACATGAGTCATGCAAATGTTTGTATCTCCGAACCTCCCCGGTTAACATATCCTCGTTGTGTTCCATCTTTATTGATCCAAAACAATCAATTCGAAAATTCCGGAGATGGAGAAGCAGCTGGAAATACTAAAGAGGAAACAAGCGTCATCCAAGCGGACCAATCACAGCTCTTGCGGTCTGCGTCGTTACGTATCTGGGGAGGTCAGTTACAGTGCTAGGGTCTGCGCAGGTGTCTGCGTTGTCACCGTAGCTTCTGCGTCAACTTAACGCAGAAGTCTAAACCGCCTATAAGTCTAACATCAATGATAGTGACACGCCACCAATGTAGCTGGTCAAATTTGACCTGTAACCTTCTCTGTACTCTGAACACATCATTAGATGGTTGATTTATTAATCATTATGGAATACTATTAAGGAGCGGGTCTGATCTATGCAGAACTAGCTCAGACTCTGGACATACAATGCAGCCAGAGTCTTGAAAGATCGTCTTCGGGGACAAGAAGAACGAAGAGAACATCCCGCAACAGATCACAGGACCCGGTTTCTAAAATCGTGGAGTCAGTCTTGGATTACATGAAGACTCAGAAGATACAGATTAAACACAAAACAAAGAACTGTAGCAAGTTCTCCTAGATGTTAGGAACAACCTCAGTTCCTTGACAAACTTTGCACAAGTTGAAGAGAATTAGTCCATTTTTAGGGAAAGAGTGTTCTTCCTGTAGTATAAGAAATACATACAGAAAACTGTGTCCTGCTTATTGAAATACACTCTGAAAACCAGCCAACACCTTCTGTGTGTTGACAGGCAGACGCGTCATTGTTTGTGGCCGGCATGAAGAGACAGACTCACCACTGCTGCGGCTCTTGCGGTTGGCCTTCCCCCCCGTCAGCAGCATCTTCAAGCTGTTCCTAAACATGACTGCAGCAGATGCCGTGGACTCGACTACAGAAAGATCTGTTGGAGAAAGAAAAGACAAGGCGTATTAATATTTTCGAGGGCACTTGCAGCATGACCAGCTGTCCGCCGTGAGATCCAGCCGACCCAGTTAGCGACGGAATTCATTAGCTTAAAAACCTTATCTGGGATATCCGAGCAATAACACAAAATCCTCAAGACAGGAGAAGAAAAAAAAAGGAGCTTCAAAAGAAGTTAATGGGTATTATGTGTCAGAAAACTGCAGGGGAGGAAATCCCATTCATGTAAGCTCAATCTTATCTACGTCTTCAAAGTGGGGGATCAAATACTTCCTTGTAATTAGGGAAGAATAGAAGGAAGTGCCAATGGTTTTACTACACTTCCCGAATATGTTTTCATTCAGACATTGTGGTTGAGGTGGCGAAATTAAGTCAAATTTGATCAGATTTGAAAATGTATTTGCATCTACTGTCATTTTAGGACTACAGGTGGAAATATTAGTTAATTAACTGCCTGAAACTTTTGCAGATTTCCGTAAAATGCTTGTTTTTCCAACAGTACTAGACAACTTTCTTTAGCTACATTCTTTTGGCTATATATCATCACAATATTAAAAGATAAGGGACCTTGAGACAAACAAACGGTGGGCCTAAATTCCTTCTATGGCGCAATTATATTAAAGCAGAGGAAGAGGATGGCAGAACGAGAGGTTCTCAAGCTGCTAAACAATGTGGATATATTGACGGAAACATGACATTTCTGTGCGTTTCATCATTATTTATACATGTGAATGGAAACGATGTAATGATTATGCAAAATGATCGAAGTCAGCTCAAATAATAGCAGTCAGGCAGTTACGTAACAGCAGACCTGGGTGTCAGGACAAAAACATCCATTACAGAAATTGTCCTGCCATTAAAAAACAAACTGAACAAAAAGCAGATTTCAAGCGATCTGAAAAAATTAAGCCAAAAACAGCAGTTCCTCCAATGAACACTTAAAGCAGGCTCCAAAAGTGAAACACTTGCAGCAGAAATAAACATGTTTACTGCCAGTATGAATACATTAAGGTCTGTACAAGGGGCGAAATCTTTATAAAACGCATTCATTTAAATTGTATTGAGGCTTAAAGAGGTATATAAGTAAGGTGTGTGGCCACTTTGAATGTCAGGGTGGGTGTCCTCGCAAGTCTCGACTTGTCTCGTCTAGGCATCATCTAAAAGCCTTTCCGCTCACACGCCACCTCCTTTCTCATTTTTGAATTAGCTGGAAGTTAGCTGGAGTCAGGCACTGCCGAGATGGTGACGACCGGAGCCACCGCACTGAGCTTCAAAACCTGCTCGCCAAGAAGCCAATGGGAGATGTTGCAGAGGATTCGTCCATCTTTATCTTCTTGCATGTAGACTGCAAGTAGCCACCTATAGTTACGTTCAATTGCGTTGATTCGTTTCAGCAAAGGCCGCTCCACAAGCTTCACTTAATATTGTAACCACTCTTCTGTTTTAACCCAAACCCTGATCTTTCCTTAAAACTAATCCAACAACAGGGGAAATATATGTGCTGTATTACTCAATGGGCTGTAAGCACACCTGGCCTGCTCTATCCCCCTAATTCCCCCCTCTGTCTCCCCACCCCAACCAACCCAACCCCTCCCCCCCAAACAGACATCAGAGCAGATACCTCTGACTAAAAAGCATGGCAGCAGATGTTCTCCATTAGATGAGAGTGACTCAGCAAAGCCCAACAGACAAGCTCCAGCTGAGGAGCCGGCTGTGGACCAAAACAAAAGAAGACAAATGAAAAAGCTTTCAGAAAGCCTCTGCCAACCAGGCTTAAGCCATTTTTTTTTTTCTCCACAATCCCCCAGTGATCTTAAGAAGGAAGTCAAAAGATCATCATGCTACTGAGGGACATCAGGGAAATGGCAATGACAGAGAGGCAACAGATGATATAGTCAAGTGGGATGAAATTCAACCACACTTCTTTGACTTTAATAATTAAAACTACAACATTTGTCTCCCCAGTCTGACAGTTGGGAAAATGACTTCCGAATCAGTCCCTTATAAGCAGTCTAGACTTCTGCGTTACGTAGGCGCAGAGGCTACGGCGACAGAGCAGATCTTACACAGACCCTAGAGGCATAGCTGACGTACACCTCCCCAGAAATGTAACTACATGACGTGATTGGTCCTCCTGGTAGTAGCATATTTACGCTTTAGTATTTCCGGCTGCTTCTCCATCTCCGCAATTTTGGAATTGATTGTTTTGGATCAATAAAGATGGAACACATCGAGGAAAGATTAACTGAGGAGGTTCAGTGACACAAACGTTCGTATGACTCGTCTTTTGCGAAATTTCAGCAAAAGTTTCAGTCGCCATTGTTGAAAGTGAAGCAGGAAGTAGAAACAAAAACGAAAAGACACAGCGCCAACTATAGTTTGGGAGGTGTTGTTACAGAGCGAGCCAGATTTACGAGTGCACAAATATAAATGACTCACACCGGCATGGGTTAGGGCGTCTACGTCCTGCAGAGGTATAAACTCCTTTTCTAATACTCCAAGTTTCTGTGGGATCATTATGGGTGTTCCAGTATTCCATTACCGGTGCACCAAAGTGGGAATGTCTCCACAGACACCAGCTTAAAACTACATTGCAGAATACACAAAGATTTACCTAGCATTGACTGGCTTAATCAAACTTTTTGTAAAAATTAATGCACTGTCTCACACTATGTGTATCCTAAATATGACTGATTTAATTAACCATTTCAGCTCAAATGAACCTCTGGTTTTTGTCAGCTACGAACACATGTAAGTCACCGTATATTGCGGATGATTCTGAGCAACCTGAAGAACCCCATATCAGGAAAATGTCTCTGAAAAGTTTGATTTCATCTCAACTCCATCTTGCTTATTGCAGACTGAAGTCGTTCAGAGTACGTCTCAAGAAGATTGAAAACTGAGTGCGGCTCTGTCAGTTGCCAATTTTGAGTTTAGCTCAAGTGAGAAAGGAGAAAAAAAAGAGAGAATGAGCTGGGAAAATAAAAAAAAAAGAAGAAGAAGTTGATTTGAACAACAACAAATATACCAAGGGGGAAATTGAGGGGAGCAACTGTAGCTGCCAAAATGAGAACATGCCCAACATCAAATCACTTCAGATGCTTTCCAGAGACATCTCCAGCTGTGTTTGTTGTTTGATTTGAAAAGAACGTGATCGCAGATACCCTAACCAAATGTGTGAATATTTTTTTTTCTTTTTTAAATATTGATTTTAAAGGCAGTTATCTTCTGCAGCTGCACACTTTTTCCCAAAACTTAGCTGAAGGAACGAGGAGAAAGATTCATGATTTCTTTCTGTAACTTGGCAGAGCGTCGTCTGCTGCGGGCTTATAAAACAGTATGTTTAGATGAAGTCAAACTACGTGAGAGAAAAATATAATTCTGACACGCCAGGATTAAACAAACAATTGATGCACCAGATTCTTGTTTCGGTTCCCAGTGTTCACATCTGTCAGGTCAGGCTCATATTAGGAAGTCTGATATTGGCATCACATAGCCCAAGCAAAACATAATCTACTAAACCTAATCATGTCCAATTTAACAACATTTTCAAGATAACTAGAATAATAAACATCTTTCTGGCTCTAAACATCTCTGGTTACCTGGAGAAGTGTCGGCTGCAGTGACTCATTTGACTGCAGTTACCATTCCTCTCCCCAGTCAATAACACTGTCAGGAAACGTCCACACCACTGGGCTAGATCAAGGCCAATGCAAATGAGATCCGTGGCATCGCTTTTGATGAAAGCTCATATCTACCAGTTAAGTGCGTATCACAGCTGCTAATAATCCCCCTGCTCATAAATACGCGGTCTCACTCCGAGGGATCACTGACAATAAATACAAATATTTTGTGGCCTCGTTTGCCGCGCAGTGCGGAGTCACAAAGCCACAGTGACACGTTCCTGTAAATAAAAAAGAAACGAAGCATGGTGTGAATCAGTGCGTCTTCGAGGAGAGGCTGACATATCCTGTCTGTATCCTTTGGCCCAGATCCTGATGCAACCACTCTGTACGATAAACATGTTGTTAGCACCTTACATGACTTTCTCTGAGCTGAGGCAGCAAGTTAGCTGGAGCTACAAGGACATGTAAAAGCTGATTATGAGGATTTCTATTACAGTTATTTGTGTTAAATTACATGTTGCACAAATACACCAATCAGTCATAACATTATGACCACCTTCCTAATATTGTGTGTCTCCAAAACAGTTGTGGCTCATCAGAGAACGGACATGGGCCTTCTGAGGGTGTCCTGTGGTGTCCTGTGGTGTCTGGCAACAGGATGTTGTCAGTGGGGGCCTTTGAGTCCTATGAGTTAAGATTAAGATTAAGTGTCTATCGGTTGAGGGGAGGGGAGGGGCCTCTGTGGATCATCCCACAGATACTTGATCAATTTTGGATCTAGGAAATTTGGAGGCCAGGTCAACACCTTGTGCTGTTTTTCATGTTTTTTTGAGTTGTTCCTAAACTGTTTCTGTGTGAATGGCTGCATCCTGCTGAGGATGGCTGCTGCCGTCAAGGAGTGTCATTGCGGTGTCATATGTGGAGGGGGTGCCTGGTCTGGTCTAGGTGGGTGCTACATGTCTAAGTAACATCCACATGAATGCCAGGTCCAAAAGTTTCCCAGCAGAACATTGAATTGTCACAAGATGGTCAGTGTCATTTACTTCTCCTGCCAGCCGGTCATAATGTAATGGCTGATCAGTGTAAGTAATAGCTCTCCAAGATGTCTAGCATTATTAAAAATGGCTGATGCAAACCTCCTTGCCTTTTATTAAAGAGCCTTTTGTTCCGATTTCCAAACTTGTCTTTATTTCGTCCAAACTAGGGATATAATGTGAACAACAAAAGGTTATTTTTATTTTTATATCTCTAGGGCGCAGCTTTAAATCTGTTGGTCTTCCGTGAACCAGCGACATCATCTGACGTTCTCAAAAGGACGACAGGCGGTGGTATCAGCTCACAGTCTGGGTGCTCTAAATGCCGCTCGTCATCCGCCACTTGCTCGGATTGCAACCTAACATGCGTGCACCTAAAATGTCATGGACGTGGACACTTTTTACAAAACGTTCGCAGTATTTGCACAGCTTCTCGTTGCCCGAATGTGCCTGGTGTTCGCTCGCAATTTATCCTGCTACATTCAAGCTCTACATCTCAGTAGACTCTGAAAACTCAGCTTTCTCACACAATATGGCACACTCAGAGAAAAGCATTGCTTGATTTGACTACAATTATCATCAACACTAGATGCCCGTCCCTTTTTCATAATGTTTCCCCAACTTCACAAAAACATAACCGAGTCATCCAGGTTGCCGCCGCTGTGGGAAAGAACTAGTTAAAAGCCGGCTTAATCACAGCAATCATTACAGCTGCTTTATGATACAGTGACACTAGTGACGCTTACACCTACCAGAGGGGGTAGATGCATTAGTCACCATAGAAGCAGCAGAGCTAGTTCAAGGTGACTGTGCAATGACAAACAGCTCAAATGGCTCTGGTGGAGTGGGCTGACTGGAATGATCCAGATTATTTATTAAAAGCAATTTTCACACTTTTAATTGCCATCAACAAAGATGTATTTCCCTGACTCATTTTCTAGCAAATGTCTTCTGGGAGATGGCGTCCTCTCCCACCCCTCCCCGTTTCAAACAGTCCAGTAATGAGGGGCGGATTTATCATGTTGAACCACGCTCCCTCCGTCTAAAAAAACCCCACTCATTGGTATGAATCGCGCGCTTTGCCGAGACATGATGTAGACAGTGATAAGGGAGCATGAAGTGGCAGCGGGTCAGATCAATTGGCATGCGTCCTCATTTCCCGAGACGCGGCCCGAGGACGTGCAGGGGCGTGGACGCGCAAAGCGACCGTGCAGCTCGCCGCAACTTCACCTCGGCATAAAATATGAGCCGGGAACATCTTATTATGTCTGGTCGGGTTAGCCCAGAGGCCAGAAGGCATTCTGTGATTATAATACTAAATCTTAAAAAGCCATGAATACTGTGACTTCATGTGAGAGCAGCTGAAAGGACGAATACAGAGGATTTTACAGTCCTTGTGTGCGGCAGTGAGCTAACCAGACAAGGCAGCTTATTGACAGAGATATTGCTGTCTGTTTCTAGATGAGGCAATCAATGTTTGAAATCTTATAGGACTGAGTAGGCTCACACACACACACACACACACACACACACACACACACACACACACACAGAGAGAGACTAGCAGGTCGCCAGAGACAGTCACGCACGAAACAAATGCACCCGCACACACGGCCGAAGCGGCGTTTCATCCGAGGGTGTAAGCACACACATCTCTCATTCCCACTCTTTCTGACCCTGTGTACCGGCCTTTGTGAAGGGAAGCCAAGAAGCAGCATGCTCTCACAGATTATGTGCGTAAACGGATGCAGCCCATCTCGGGAGCTTCCACAGCTCGGCCACAGCGCTCCCCTCTGCGTGTTAAAAAAAAAAAAAAACACTTAAAGGCACATTCGCCAGCCCTGCATGATGAGCCACTTTCATCCGCTCCGGTCACCCCCGAGCAGCACACTTGTTTGTCCTGATGAAAAATAAAACACGCTCATTTTGTAAGCACGGCTCACGGAGGCCGAAATAACGCTCGGGCCTCGAATGCGCCGTTTGAGCCGACAGATACCTGCGTGAAAAGGGGCTTTAAACTCCGCGCCGCATTGCTCGCCTTACTCATTAAATATGTAGCTTTGGCTATAAGCCTCGCTTGAAGAATTGCTTCGTCATGGCACAACGTTGAGAGTTATCATTACTGGAGGATTAACTTTGCTCCCTCTCATGCTGCAACCCTCCTGTAGAATGAATTGAATTTTTCATCACTAAGCCCCATCTAAATTTTTAAACATAAAAAGAAATCCAGCTCGCGGCAGCAGGTGCAGACGTCCCCCTGTGAGTCTGAGCCTAGACCGAGAACTGCTGTGACCCTCCATTCATTACGGAGCTTATTTGCAATCAATAAAGTATCCTTTAATGGGGCCGGCGATGGCAAAGGCCAGCGTTGCAGGGCATCCAATAGGATTTATCTCATGTTACCCCGGCTGCCCAAATTAAAACTCATCTAAGAGGAAACCGCGCAGACACAATCATGCAATTAGAGAGGACGCGCGTTTCCCAGAGGAGTGCTCTTGCTGTGATTACATATAACGGGGAAGCTACACAGGAGGGACGCTTTAAACTGAAACTGTCACAGATGTGAATGAGAGTTTCTCCTTAAATACCTAAGAAGAATCAGTGTTAAAATGTGCAATTATGAGCCACCCGCGAAAGAAATACAGCTGAGCTTTGCTGTGGTCAAGAGGGAAAATCCTTTTGGGGCCAAAGCACAACGAAGCATCAACAGATTGTAAATGACAAATGGCCGATGCATTCACAGACACAAGTTTCTTCAGGCAATTACAGCACAATCCGGCGGTCTGTCTGGGAAACATAAATGTCAGACCTTAATCAAATAAGAACAGCAGCAGACAGAGCATACATTCTGAATATTTATCTTGTAGCGGCGGCATAATTGAAGCTGAGTCATCCACAATGCATTGATTCCTTCCCCTTGCATTCATGGTTCAGGAAGAAAGGGCGAGGTGAGGAGGGTCGCGGGCAGCCGATGGACATGTTCATTAAGACAGAATCCTGCCACAGAGGTGCATCTCTAAACACGGGGGAGAAAATATTCACACGCAAAAAAGAGAGGGAGAGAGAGAGAGAGAGAGGACCCAAGCTGAGCAACACCCGTTCATTCACAGCCTCCTCCCTTATCTTCCCAGCAGTAGACACCCTGCAGCATCAGACAGGGATAAATCATTCTCACATCTCTAGTTTGAGGATGGCCAGGGGAGCAGGGTTCCATAAATCACACTGATATCAATAAGGGGAAGTGTCAGGGACCGGCTCACAAGGTGAGAGTCGCACAGGGCGATGCAGAAACCACTTAAGTTTGCTGGTAACAAAGTTTCCCCCCTGCCTCGCCATAGATTATTTATTAATCCAGATTAATGCCCGAGCGCTCATTGCTGCAGGAGGAAGGCGGCGTTATCTGTGTCACGATGCGCCGTAGCAAGGCGTGATCAGTCACAGCCGGGACGGCTTGAACCCTTTTGCAGGCAAAATTGGACTCTGAGAGCTCCTCGTCTCGTCCAGCTACCTTTTTAAACAACAGCTTCACATATGTGCAAATGAATAAAAACGACAGCGCCTAAAGCAGCACAGCATGCATTTGCTCACATTTTGATATGAGCTATAAAACTGTAATTGTCACTGTGGAACTTCTAAGTCGCAGGAGCCGCTGTGTTCGAATCTATCTGTTCTGATTTCCATTTCAAAGTTTTTAAAAATACCCTCAACATTCGAACATAAGAACCCCCTGAAGAATTTCTACTGGAGTCAGTCCGTGTTGCACCAATCTGTTCTAAGTATGTCAACTTTGTTTCTGAGAAATCATGGCCCTAAACACGACAACATCCAGACGACTCAGCCACGGTCAATACGGACGTGAATTAATTCTTGTTTTAACCATGAAACAAAAAAACGATTTAAATTTCCTTCCAAAAAAACAGTTGTTAGAGGAAAACAAAATGACTGGATTTATTTTCCACCACAACTTCATCCTTATGTGCTTCTGTGCACAGGCTTGGAGCGTTTTACGGCCGTCCAAATATAGTCAGCGCTCCGACTTCCAGTAAGAGTAACAATGCAAGCCCAGTCTCATGGCAGCTTTTAAAACAGTCGCAAATTTCAGACTTGTATTCACAGACATGAATTTACCTTCCTTTTTGTGTCAAGCTCGCAGCCTTTTAAATAATGTATTTCAGTTGGCAGGATCTCGCACCATGTGTTTTAAAGGGTTATTATAATCCAAACCTCTAATTTGACCTTTTCCTTCAACCTTAACCGGGCAGCGGCTGAAAAAGAAAGCAGGCGGCGAGAGAAATCTAAACTTGAATGTAAAACTAAAAGTGTCCTGGGTGAAATTCACATGAAACAATCCACAAACCTCCTGACGTACATTTGTAATTCTTCCTGCCCGTACCACAAATTGTGGTCCGCGTACGCAAATTTTGACACTTGATGAACCCTGGACTCCTGGAATGACTCCTCCGGTGAGCCTCCAGGCAACTACTGTCACTAAAAGCAGTATCACTCATTTTGCTTGAACCTAAAACACACAATCCACCAAAGCATCAGACTCATCTTTATATAAATAAAGATAAATAAGAGCTCAGAACAAAGGGCAGCAACAAGAACGCTACCGTCTACGGCAGGTAGAGAAAAATATTTGGGACTCTTGAAGACTTGCAGACACTCTGGGTGCCCCACTCTCCTCTCTGATACATGATTCTGTAATTTGACCTGCGACGCTAAAGAGCAAAGACAACATTTGGCTCGAGTTTCAGGATCCCAGCTGCATTCGGAGTGACACGTTCACGCGTAGGTTTGGCGGATCTAAGCTTTTCAAAATAAAGCCACGGGAACTACACAGCAGGTTCAAGCGCCTTACAATCCATGCTCTTAACGGGAAATTGGGCTTTCTTCTTCTTCTTCTCCAACACACCAACATGCCCCACATGCAAGTATATCCATGTGAATTACCATGTGTTTTGGGTTGTGTCATGTCCCTGTGGGCAAACAGAAGTCCTCCTACACAGGCCAACTGTCACGCAGTTTCATTACCGAAGCCGTGCCCGGCCAAGACCTCTTTCGCCCTCTCATTCAAATCCATTCAAAGGAAGCGACCAAAATAGCGTGTCAACCTTTATCAGCGTCAGAGAGAGCCCGACGAAGGAGAACGTATTCAGAGCATTTTTTGTTGTTGTTTTTTTAAATGGCCGCCGGGCACAGCCAAATAACGGGATGAAATGCGGTTAGCCGCACGGTCAGGTACAGAAAACTCCCCCCACCCAGGCTGAGGAGGGAAATAAATCGGCAAACTTATTTATTCTCTCAGAGCTGCACGAGTACAGCTTTTTTTAAAGTTCAGCAGTTGCATGTCTTCTTTGCGACGCCGTCCATGGCAGACAGCGTGGAAGCAGCCGTTTGTCAGTGATTAATGAAAAAGCGCTTTTTTTCCCCCCCGCAGACAACGAAAGGACAACAGCAGCCGAGCTCTGATTTTAATATGTCGTTTGCGACTCTAATGCTCCCTCGCTCTTGTTTGGTTGCTGCTGTGAACAATGACACAAAAAAAAAACAACACACAAGGCTCAGCGATCCTTCAGAGCAGATACGAGAGAGACACTGGAAGAAAAATTAGACGCTCAGGTTGTTCCTAATTGTGATGTTAAGATACGACGACCATTTCACTGATATGCTGATTTAATAAAGCTTCACGAGATTAATTCATAAAGCGTCCATTTTTAGCAGTTTACCATTTTCAGAACAAATGAAGCTCGATGAAGATGCTAAAGGTCAAACACTGAGTCAAACATGGCATTTAGCTGGAGAGAAGGGTGGTTAAATAAGACAGTTCAATTAATCCCGCCGACTGCGGCTTCCACTCCCCTCCTTCATTCACAAACCTCAGTGCTACACCTGCTGGCCGTTTGGAAGTCCTGCTGCACCACATGCACCGACACACTGAGCAGAGGAGTTGTGTTAATGAAAGGATAAATCTAAACCTAATCCAAATAATAGCTTTCCATCTTTGTTTCTGACACTGACACGTCTATCATCTATCCTGCACAAGACGGAGGAAATTTAGTTTTGCATAAATCCCCTCAGAGGCTGGCATTTGTATGCCTGCGGCCAACAAAATCCTGCTCAGACAAATAGACCACAGCTTCTGGAAAAAAAAAAAGAATGGTTCAGTGTTTGACAGGCAGCTTGAAGGGGCAAATAGAGTCGTGACATGATGAGGGAAGGTCATTCTGCAGAAGGCAGCTAACGGCAGGTAATCAGCACTGGCAGAAGCGCACATTTGCATCGAGATAGAGGCGTTTACAATCGCCCCGTGTCTCTGATTCTGGGCAGGCGATCAAATTAAATTCTTAGAATTAAATAGGCGAAGGTCCTGTAGCATCTCCTGGTGTCCTTCAATCCTCATTTGCCTGTTAATCTTCGTTTATACTTACATCGGGCTAGGGTTGTGTATTGTAAGTGGAATTTGACAGATGCAGTCGCTGATGTAATGGGACTCTATAAGACAACAGGGTGAATGAATCATGATTGCTGTGATGTTCCATGCATAAGGTAAAAAATGATCTCTCCTGGCATTTTGTTATGTTGTCTCTCAGGGATGAATTAGCAAAGTGATTGCAAATGTCTTTCTATGTGGCCTACAGCAGGTGCAGCATCAAAAGGAGATCATGGGTCTGTCGAGATCAAATTCGCAACTTGGACAATAGAAAAACGGCCATCAGTGGGAAGCCAGCAGTGGATTACATCCTTGACTCCTACAGGTTGGTTAGGGCAGCTGCACAGACACTGCTGGCATAGATCACTCCTATACGTTATGAAATCCTGCTGCAGCTCCTCACTGACGGGTAAAAAGAGGCAACTGGTGGGTCATTGTAGGACTTCAGTGTCTCCCGCCAGAAACAAACTGTGAACCATTTGGTTACCAGTACACTGATAACATGAACTACTTAAGGTACCACCAACGCTGGCAACTTCCTAACATCCCAGAACACCAAGACCCTCAATAGATCCAGATTTATTGTCCCCTGAAGTCTTTAGATATTAATTAATCATGTTAAAGTTTGCATGTTTTCCATGTGTCTGCGTGGCTTCTCTCCAGGTACTCCAGCTTCCTCCCACCGTCCAAAGACATGCTTGTTAGGTTAATTGGTGATTCTAAATTGGCCATAGGCGTGAGTGTGAATGGTTGTCTGTCTCTCTGTGTCAGCCCTGCAATAGACTGGCGACCTGTCCAGGGTGTACTTCGCCGCTCCACTGTGGGCCAGTATTTACCCAACGTGATGCGAATTCTCCTAAACGAAGACATAAAAGGGCTAAAATACCTTCTCATAACGTCCCCACATGTCTTGTCCCGGCTCAGCTGTCACATGGATCCAGTGCCAGCCCGGAGCTGGTTTCACACAGAATAGAAACCGCCACGACTTTCCCCCTGCGCCGTCAGTCCTGTCCGCCTGACATAACTAGCCCTCAAATGAACCCCAAATGGGCTTATGTGCCCACTTCAAAGTAGGCGCTAAACAACCAAACAGCACACGTTCCCACTGACTCTGATTTCAATTTGATGTGTGCGCCTCAATTTAACTCATTTTCTTAAAATGCTTGACTACATGTCACGTATCCCAGAGGCCTGTTGAAGGCTTGTAGTTATTTTGTATTTCTGAGCAGCAGAGCCGGGTAGTGTTGGGCTTCCTTGCCTGGGGCTACTGTGTGTCAGGTGAAGCGGTATGCTTGATGGGCTTAGCATGGCGTCTAAGAGGAGAAAAGCCATGGGGGCGGGCGGGGGGGACTCCTGGATTTATTTTTTTTCCTCCAACAAAGGTCCTCAAAGTGTGCTGGAGTAGAAACACTTCAGCTGTATTGGGGGAAACTGCATTCATCCCTTTGCACACATATTTGAGGCTAAAATGATTTTCAGACCACAAGTCAAAGCTTCAACCATATATTAAGAAATGTGCTTACACACCCGCTTTGCATTGGAAAGCGCAGCTGCACTCAGTTGCATGCTCGTTTGCAGCCAGAAAATGGTGTCATATTTTATTTTTTTCTTATGCAGTGCTGCAGCAATGCAACATATTATAGGGGGCAAAGTCAAGCAAACACATCAAGTGACTGTCACTTTGCACTTGGACAAACCTCCAACTCAATAAACACTGGCACTGGAGCAATATGTGCATCATTTATTTATATCATGCCTCTGACAGTCAGTCAGTTAAAGGTAAAAGAAACATTGGTAGTGATCTCTATTTGGGACAAACAGTGCCGGTGACGTCAAGAAAACCCCGCAGGGAGTCCGTGTACCCAGCATGTCCCAAAGATATGGTCTGAAAGTTCTCAGAGCCTCGGAGTGTGGGTACGGTTTCCAAACCACAGGACAAGAACAGAACGGATCAATAAGGCATTGCTATCCAACCAAACAGGAGGAGGGAGACGGAAAGCTTGACAATGACATTTGGTCCTGGCCCGGCGAGTTTCTCACATATAAATAAGACAGAAAAACAGGTTCTGATTGTCAAGAGTGACTGTTGACAATGGCCTCTGTTTTCTTTGTGTCTGGGGAAATAAGTCTGCAAATTACCCCGGCGTGGACATAGATGGGGTTTCATTGAGGCAAATGCACATTCACTAAGATAGGAGATGAATCTGTTTCCTAATGAATTATGCATTGTTCCAGTTCTGTATTACCATGTACACCACCATCATGCTCACATTCACTCTGTGAAGAGCTTCTTCTTTGTCCACTGTGAATTAGCAGCACCTTTTCTAATCTCCTTTCATCTCATCCACAGGAGATGCCTTTAGCATGTAAATGACTTAATATAACTGTGCAAAAGAGGCGCTTACAGATTCCAGGAATGTAGTGTACCACTGTCCCCTTTATGTAATCAGCCGTGCTTGTGGCAAGCAATAAAAGATTAAATCATTACAAATAGGATGTGTGCCTTAAAGTCACGTATCTGCGTGTATCTGAATCTCCAGAAATGAACCTTTCTATACAGTACCACACAGGAGAAACACATTAGCGTGCCTCACAAGGGTAATGGCACCTTCAGGGTTGCTATTTGTAGCCATGAATCTGGATCTGAGTCGGGCGTACAAAGGATGGAAGGAAGCGCAGGAGGGAGAGAAAACATCTTAAATTACTTCCTCTTCCAGTCCAACCCGCCACCAGATCGCTGTCAGGCCGGACTGACGTTTGATTGAAAGCGCAGACGAGGCCGCGGGAAGCCGAGACCCAATTAGCGCGTTAGCTGGCGACTGACCTCTGAAGGCAACTTGATGACCACCAGTAAATGTCCGCTAGATTTCAGCCGGCTCCGCGTGTCAGTCGCGTGGCTCGGTTGGAGCCTAGCTTCGGTTCAGTTTACTCCCACGCTCGCATGCAGTACTGCCACGATCCTGGCTTCAAAGAAATAAGACATGGCCTGATAAATTACACCGTATCTCTTTGAGAGATGCTGGCAGTCACCCATGCCTTTTCACTTTCACAGCAGTGCATTTCAGTAGCTTTTAATTGAAAGATGTGTATCGTAAGTCATTTCAGTAAGTGACTTTGATTGTTTTCATGTCACGTAACAATTATTTATCTTGTGTTAGTATGAGTAGCTCAGGGTGTTGGATTGATGAGACTCAGTTGTGAAAATTAATGAGCTATTGCATACAAGAAAGAACATCTTCACTCTGCCTAGTTCCCTGTTTATTTCACGAAAACAAGTGAAACAAAAATATCCTTTCCTGGGTGACTGCACTGAACAGAAGTCACTATGTGTTTTCAGGAAGTGTCTGTATGCAAGTAAATCTGTGCCAATCAGATAAAAGAAGATTAATACCAGCCAAAAAGAACCCGTCGGCTGAGGATGCGGGAATATTATGCAAATAGAAACATGTAGCGTCACCTCCAATCCTTCCCCTCTGCTGAAGGTCACAAGCCGACAGATGAGTCGGCCTTTCGTCAGGCCTCATGCCGTCCACATTAGCAGGCTGAGCCAGGCCTCGCTAACATCAGCAAAAGAAAAAGGCTAGGCTCTGTTGCCCTCTTGAGACAGAATGTCTCAGCTTTACACACAACGCTACCTACAGAGTGTAACTAGTGCAAAAAAAAACAGTGAGACTGTCGGTGGGGATTGAGGAGATGGGGTGGAGTAGGCGAGGACAAATAACCTACAAATAAAATGACCCCGTTGGATCGAACTGCAAACACGCTACGTGCATTATTGAATTATTTACAGTCAAGAGCAGTGGAGATTATGCAACAGCCTGTGGAGAGTAGAGGTCAACTGCAGGTGGAATAAAAATGCCACCAAGCAGAGGATGCCAAATCCCATAATCAATCAATTCCACACGATGGAAAACAAACTATTACACTTTGCGCAAATGACAAATGTTTAATGCAAAACATTAAGTTAACTTAGCCAAACTTCCTGAAGGCATAATAAATGTTATGTTCTAGGCTCACAATTTAGTTTCTGAACTTTAAAGAGGCAGACTGCCAAGAAGAGAAAACCCTCTTAATGGACCCCTGCCAGGCACTTTGTCCACAAAGTAACTGGCAGCTGCCCCCACATGCTTGTCTGCTATGCATGTAGATGTTTCAAAAAGTAATTTGTGTCACTGAGAACATAATCAGATGTCAACAAAGCCTGGGTATCTCTTCATGTACGTAGGTTAGGACATAAAAGCAACCAACTCAAAAAGGGTAAATGTCAGTCCAGTTTATCACCGTCATCAAACTGCTTTACTGTCCTTAATACTGACTTCTACCAAATGCCTCCTTGGTAGACAGCGGTGATTAAAAACTGAAAAAAAAAAAATTAACCTGCACCCTACAGCCCTGTTCAATAGGGACCACACACAAACTCCCCGTGCCTTTACAAGATAATTTGCTCTCCTACAAAGCGCGCTTGTTGCCAGCTCTTTTTGTTTTTTAATGTATTAGATTCTGGGGGAGGGAGCGGCAGCTGTTAGCCGGGCCCAGCTGTCAGCGATGGCTGGCAAAGATGAGTGGGGAGGAGCTGATTTTGAACAAACCTGTGCATACACGGTCCCCAAAGGAAACTCGCTTTAAAGAGCTCCCTCAGAAGCCCACATGATAACTGAGTGCATCTCTCTACATCTGCGTCTGAGGCACACCGGCAGTCGTGTGCCATTCATTAATTCCTCTAAACACTGTGATGAGCGTAAACCACGACCGACCTGGCATTTCACGGCAATCGTTTTAAGGAATATTCTTGCGACGTTCACAAGCTGTGCTGGGCAAACCGAGGTGGAATTGGGAGACTGATTGAAAAGATTACGACTTATAGGCCAGGATTGTTTTTGTGAAAAAGTGGAAAAGAGGTCTGAGCTTTGACAAAATGAAATTAGTATGCATGATGCAAAATTAGGAGAAAAAGAAAACGTGAGGAAAGTGCAGATCTGTCTATACTCCAATGCATATTTGCTTTTCATGCTGTTCACGGCAAGTTATTTCTGAAACCATACATTAGCACAGATTGATTTCTGTCCCCTTCATTTCCTGTGCTGGGGTCTGGCTTGTACACTGCGGTCGCTTTGGAGACAACTGGAAGCCAGGCAACATAATACCTAATGACATGGCTTAAAGATGGGCAGTACACGTCCTTAGTTAAATTGAAGGCATTCAGCAGTACTAGCCTGCTTCCCATCTCAAGCCGTTAAGTCCAGAGTTAACAATGTGTCCTGCTTCGAAGCCACCAACCTAAGATATTTTATTGAGCTGAATTGCAGTTAGATCAGCTTGTAGGTGTAAGCACACAGGTCAGCAGACACCGAGAGCATTTCTTTTTAAACCAGCATCGTAGACGAAACCGTGAATTGCCGGGTCGTTGGTTGGTCGCCCCGCAGGAGAACGCCACACCCACTCTTTTCGCCTGCAACTAAGGTATTCACCCTGGACCCTCACCTCTGTGTTGGGGCCGGAGTAACTGGCAGTGACAAAATGACTTGCTTCAGCGCTAAATGTTATTCATGACCGAGGACTGATTTGTGCAGAGCCGACACCGAGCCTTTGTTGTTGGAAGAATTTATAATTGTGCCTCAGTGTGTTAGCATCAATCTGTAATTACGCCGCTTAGACGGTGGCTAGTGAGCTGTGTTGAATTTCTCTGTGTTGTTCAAAATCAAATTAAAACCTCAACCAAAAAAATCGAATTAGTTTCATTTGCCATGTACATGTGTACACATGAAAGGAATATGTTCTCTGCATTTAACACATTCAAAATGAGCATACTTGGGGCAGAGGGCTGACATGCAAGGCAGCTGGGGATAAACAATGGCAACTGGAACTGAGGTTGGAGCTAAAGATTTTTTGACCAGCTTCTTCTACAATGCATTAAAGGGGAACTACTGTTTTTTACAACCTGGACCTTATTTCTGGCATAAACTATTATCGTTTACTCACCCATATAACTTTTGTGTAATTTGTAGTTGTTCGGGAGATATTTAGATCTGCATATATCCATATAGTGGGAGTGACTGGGGCACCGAAACGCAGCCTCTAAATAACGCATCATCCGGGGTCTGTAGATTGACCTGCAGACCCCAGATTATGATAACAGGTAACTCCGGACTCAACGGGGAATAGCACTAGCATACGATAACAAAATATTGGTGAAAAGAACGAGTTTCGAGGCAGATAATGCGTTATTTAGAGGCTGCGTTTCGGTGCCCCAGTCACTCCCACTATATGTATATGGTGTTACGCCTATATGATGCAGAATGGATCCAGGAATGGAGCCCAAACACGCTTCGAGATTTTCAGAATTCCATTTTTCTGTTGGAGAAAGTACCATTTTTTTGTGTCAAGTAATTATGCAGGAACTGGGAACAATCATAGATCTTAAACCTCCGTCTTCAGGTTAGGAGCCATGAGTGATGTGAGTCAAAATTAGGATTTATTATGTGACTTCAGCATTCATATTTCTAGTGTGTATGCTAACAGAAAACAAAAATTTTTGAAGGTATGTAGCTACCTATTCAGTGGGAAGCTAATATCACATATCCCCAGAAATATCTGGTCCAAAATGTCTCAGCAACTGAGACATCTGTCTGTCAAAGAGTTTTTCATTAGACAAGACTGATGTGCATGGATGTAACATGAATCACCAGCTCCAGTGCAGTAGCTAGAAAAATGTCCTAAAGCATACCTGAGTCTTTATCTGTCTATATCAATGTGCATACCAGCCACCATCAGGGTCCTTGAACATATAAATAAACTCCTGCCTTATCTGCCCCTGAATCTTCAGTGGATTCGCGACTACAAGTTCAAACAGAGCCTAAAGAGAAATCAGCCTACTGCAAGGATGAGTTACAAACTGAAGAAACGAGATCAAGCCACGCAGGGACGACGGCTCGCCTGAAATTTCTAAGAGAATTCATCTTGCCGCTAAATTGGTTTTCGTCTAAGCTGGCTGTCAGCGTCGGCGTTTGTGGGTTTCAGCGTGTCAGATTTGACACAGCTCCCTTTTAGAAGCTGTGGGCTGCAGCTAAACACCCACACACCCCACTGGGGAGATCATCAGATTCCCGTCACCAACTTGACAACACTGATCATTCTCATCATCGTCCCCTATAGTATTGAGCAGAGATTTACTGCTTATAGAGTCTGATTGGTCAAAGCATGACTAACAGTATTGGAGGAGAGCCTTTAAATGCTAAATTGCTTTACTGTTTAAATAACCAGAGGTATAACCACAGCTTATTCATTTTGGGAAATAAACTGCAAACCACCTCATGTTTCCAGAGGTTAGCAGCACATGCCATGCACAACTGAAGGACTAGAAGCTAGTGCTTTATGTGCCTAGAGACACTGCCATGTCTTAGCATCTCCACACTAGCAACCATCAAAAGAGACACCATAATGCTGCAGGCATAATGGGACAAGGGAGCCTCTCTCTGGCCCAAGACCCTTGTAAATTACACGATCGGTGCATTTATTGATGGTTAAGAACATAACATATATGTAAGAGTGTTAAACAAGAGCTTGACAGAAAAGCCTGCAGGACAAAATCAATTTCTTTCCAGGGTTTGTAACACGCAGGAGATAAAAAAATGAAAACTTTTACGGGACGGAACCCAATTAACTCCTCAAACAAAGGAATTCCATCCTCGCCCCCTAAAATGTGAGTAATGCAAGACCTTTGCGGCACTTTATGGTATGGTTATAATTTATGCCACCTCCTAAACAGCACTCGCAGACTGTGTCTCTTTTGTGTAGCCCCGGCTTCACGGCCGCAGGATCTCCGAGGAAGAAAAGAGCCAGTGTCATGCGGTCAGAAGGCATTTTAGTCAGACGAAAATTTGTGTCAGCACTTTCTGCCAGCGAGCGGAGAGAGGCCAGCGTTCGGAGCCGTTAGCCTCCTTCTCAGAGGAGAGCCAGGGTTTAATGGGACTGCTCTTCCACTCCATTTGCCAGCTCGCATCTTACAGGCCACAGCTGCATACATGTGAGCCAGTGACTGTCCCTCTGCATACCTCTCTGCGGCCGAGACGCTACACACTCCCTTTAACAGCTGACAGAAGTTGTTGGTCTTCAGGCACACACTGAAGACAGACATAATGAGTGTGGATCAGACGTTGTTAAACCCTGGTAATGAGACCGCAGAGGTCACTGGCAATTGCCTTTTTTTAACGCCTTACTTTATTTATTGGCCGTCGGAATTATCTTACCGACTCCTGGTCCCGCTATAGTCACATTTATTCGGACTGAGAGGGTCTTGCTCTGACTTTGGATCCATTTCAGAGCTAAACAACAATTTCATGGCTGGCTAGTCACAGAGTAATTACATACAGCCCCGAGCCGACACATCGATCAGTACTTGGGGACACTTTCTAAAAAAATGAGACTATTTTTGAGAGACAGCTTCGTGAAGAGATGACAGCACCTCCGCTGAACGCACTGTAAAAACTCACAATGAAAATAGAAAGCGGCATCATGAATCCATTTCCCGGAGATGGAGTTTTCCCCGATAAACAGTGGAGTTATTTCTACAACGCTCCACTATCAAAAAGATGGAAAAAAAAAAAAAGGTGAAAGGACATTGTTCTGGTTGGCAGCCAGTTTTGAGAAACACGAGCATAAAAATCTTGGGAGGAAAAACAAATAACAAAAAAGGTGACATGCAGTACTTTCAAGTAGAGATGCACCGGATCCTGATTTTTAGGATCCTGCCGGATACCGGATCCACTGCTTAAGATCCTGCCGGATCCGGAACCGGATCCGGATCCTACTCCGATCATCAGCTTGTACATTATAATGCAGTAAAACAGCGGAGATGTTGAGTACACTTTAACGTTTTTACCTCGAGACAAACTTTGACAGCAAAGCGTGCATATCGCATGACTTGAATCTCCCTCTACCAGTTTAAAGTACTGCCACACAGCACTTTTTCGGCTCCCTGCTTCCATTTCCGACGAGGACTGCTAACACAATGTAGTGGATGGCTTCTCTAAACATTAACCGCGTAATCACGTTCTTCCGGGTCCGGATCCGGTTGCCACGCTAGGTATCCGGCAGTAACCGGACCCCATAAAAACGCCATTATCCGGCCGGATCCGGATCCGGAACCTGGATCCGGTGCATCTCTACTTTCAAGAAATGATGAAACATCGATAGGATATATTTGAGACAATTCCTGTTAAGTTCAGCCGCGCAGAACTTGTTTTACGTGACGTGTTTCAACAAGCTGAAAGCCTGCAATATGTTTTTCTAAAATGTAAAATACAATGACAAGATAGAATCACCTGATAAGCTTGTTTTACCTTAATCAAAAACATTAATACATATTGTTTTGTTGGCATCCCGTTTACTAAAGGCTGCTTGGCTACGGTAAAGATGTTCAGGGTTTAAATAAGAAAAGAAAATAACTTTATACAGTTATAAACTCAAGCTAAACGCTGCACCGACCGTTATGTGAATGTAACTCTGTGTGGGGACCTTGGCGCGGTGCAGCAGTAGGTGTAAAGCGAGTACACACTGGTTCAAGTGCCTTGAAACTTGAGAGAAGACTCACCATGGGTAGACAACAAATCCGGCTTTGAGGGCAGTGAGGCGCTACATTTCGCTGGGTCTGAGCCACAGTCCCGATCCCTCTCCAGAGGGGACAGCCAGCAGTTCTCTACAAAGGCAACCACAGTGAAACAAAACTCAAGGTGAGCAACGAACTGAAAAGGGCCTCGTATCGACACACACAGCACAAGACGACAGACACAATTCGACATCCGGCTCAGTGGCGTGGCGAGCGTGTGGAGTGGGCAGCCTGGCCTGTCAACGTTCGCCCTGTTGCTGATCTTTATTTCCAACAGAGAACACAAACGGCGGTTGGGTGATGCAAGCAACAGCGTTTGGGGGCTACAAGGTCTGGTTGGCACAGAGAAGACCCGGGACAGCAGACAGTTGTCACATTCTTCAAGGGGTGGATCTGACATAAAGCCCTGCTTTCAGAGTTGAGAGGCACTCTGACCGAATGAATCATAATGTCATTAGATGGCAAGTCCGGAGAGTGGGGGAAGAGAAATATCTGTTCAGCAGTCATGTGATAAACTCAATAATATGGAGGGATCGGAGGGATGTAAAACTGAAATACCACACGTTTGACTGATACTTTCTATGCAAAGTATAAAGCGGTGCACATACAGCAGTTATGTCAAAAAGAGATCATGGGATGTTAATGAAATTCAGCAATGATAGGAGAAAAAAAATATTTGGTTGACAGGAAGTGGGCAACTTGAACTAATCCAAACTTTGAGGTGACGGTCAATGTGAACGACATGATGCAAACACACGACGAAAGGAAACACCATCTCCGACTTTGGTTCCCACCACCAAATTCAATGTGGTGTCCTCCATGTAGAGGGTATTTTATGGGCGCTGTTTTTCATTTTTCATTTGGGGTCGACCTTGTGGTCTGTGGTCGAGTGGAGTTAGAGGATGGCATCAAGTCTCAACAACGCTGGTTCGTGTGGTGTTCCAATGTGCTTCTTGCTGCCTTTCCTAATGCTCAGCCTAAAAAAAAAAAAAATATTAAATTAAAAGTAAATGGTGACAACAGCCTTGGAGCGCTGGGTGAGCCCAGGTAGAGCACCGTCTTTTCAAACAGAAAGCGGTGACAGCAATAAGAGCTAGCTCTGTCAATACATGTTCTGCTTGTTTCATTAGAAAAATATTTGGGGTGGGAACTATATAATGGGGTTACCCCGGCAACCAGAGCCTGGAACGCCCACTAGAGACCAACCGGCAGCTACAAAGAGACGGACGACAAGAGAATCGCTTTATATGTGGACGGGGCTTGAGAATGACATCTAATTTTTTTAGTATCATCAATACATATGTGATCTTCCAATGTTCTCTCTCTCAATCTGACATCAATCCACAACACAGTCTTAACATCTGTCACCAAGAAGTTTCACCCCCGTTCACACCTTGAGACTGAGGCTTCTGACAATGGGTCATTAGAGAACCATTCATTGGAGAAAGAGGACTGGGTCAAGCAGTCTTCTCCAACAGCAGGTAAGTATCTGGTCGTCAACAGACACTAGTCATGCAAGTTTTTGATGGGTTAATGCTCATTTAAGGTACAGCGGGACATAGACGTCGTAACCTATGCGACGCGAACCATTTACACTTGTGCGCTCGTCAGTCTGGCTCGCTCTGTTAAAACGCCACCCAAAGGCTAGTTGGCACTGTGTCTTTTTTTTGCCTGTTGGTTTAATTTTTTTTCTACTTCCTGGTTCACTTTCCACTTCCTGCTTCACATTCAACAACGGCGACTTGAAACTTCAGTGAAACTTTGGCAAAGACAAGTCATACAAATGTTTGTATCGCCAAAGCTCATTGATCCAAAACAATCAATTTGAAAATTGTGGAGATGGAGAAACAGCCGGAAAAACTAAAGCGGAAACACGCAACATCCAAGCGTATCATTCACAGCTCTTTTGGTCTGTGTTGGCACGGCGCGTAGTTACATTTCCAGGGAGGTGCACGTTAGGACTATGGCATTAGTGTCTGCATAGGGTCTGGGCTGTTTCCGTAGCTAAGCCTAAACCACCCATCACACCAAATCCAGTCCCTTTAGAACGGACTTGATGAAACTTGACGTCGTCAAGAAACTCTACAAATCCAGTTGCCTTTCTTTGGCATTTTTTTGGACATATTATCTCCCCCTACTTTTCTTAAACTGTCTTAGCCCACGGAAGCATGTGTTCAGGCTATCGGGTGACTATCCAGACAAGATAGATGGCAGATAAGTATAGTCATTTAGCAAGCCCACACTTGTGGAGAGAGGACTAAAATTAAGTTATGAGAGGAATGCCTCATTATTTGTTAAACAAACACTGTGTTCAAACACAAAAAAAAGTCCCCCTGGTGCAATTCAACAAACTCATTCAAGCTTCATAAAGTTCCTGTGCTAACCCTCAATTTTCCCTCTGCAAAATCCTCCAGCGTCAACGTAGCTGTTTTCCCCACATCCATAGAGGACAAGCGAGACGTAGGCTTGGAAAGGAAGCGTAATGTCATTTCCGCACAAAAGACGACTTCAGACAAAAGAGCAACGCAGTAATCAAGTTCTCTCAAGGGTGTCACATGAGCCTTCAATACTTTTTTTTTTTCATTTTCTAATTATAGTTCGCGCATTGCTCTCTGCAGGGAGCACTTTATAAGACTTAATCTGTATTTTACACAGTTGCCAACACATTAATTAAGCCGAGGCAGCCAATGAGTTCCTAAATAAGTTACAGGGGTAATAATAATGAGAAGCTGCAAGAAAGCCATCTCCGTCGTTCTCCGTTAGATACCCTGAAATATTTTTGTGCGGGGGCTTTGAAGGCTCAGAGGGGAAATTTAAATAGCTTCTGGGAAGCTATACTTGGGGTAACATTTTACTTTTTTAATCTGAAGCGAATATAAAATGCTGAGAGGACGTTGTGATGCCCCACTCAGTGATCTTTTAATAAATTGCCATCTCCTCAGTCGTTGAGTATTTTATCTGTTCAAACAAACTCGCAGCAGCTCGGGACAACATAGCTAATGGTTTGGGGTTAAAGAAATATTGCAGAGGCCACAGGGTGACACTCCCCTTGTCACTTGATGCCAGAAAGGTCACATTGGTGGGACAGCTGTCCCCGCAGCAGATGATGATTGGAAGAGAAGCAAGGTCAAAACGCCTCCCTGTGCTATTTGTCTGGTTCACAAAGATACATATTCTTGCAGCAAAGTCTGGCATAAAACATGAAAATAACAGCCAATCTCATCCCTTTACAAATCCCATTGAACTCTCAATCATGTGGCAGAATGCATAATTCTGTTTGTCCGCTGGGTTTTCTGTATTATTGACTGAAAAGGCCAGAAATAAGATCAAAACAACTAACACTCCAAGTCCCCACTGCACTGTTAAACATGGCATTTAAGCTTTTCCTCTCATCTCCTTCTCAGAGGCCATGAGTGTTTAAGCCTTCATGCAATACAAATGCCTCAGTGTAAAGGGTAGCAAGTTCATGTTTGCGATTTAATGGCGTCTAAAGCGTCACATCATGAAGAAATGGGCCTGCTTTGGCTGAACTACATGTTTGAAATACGTGGCAGACCTCCCCTCACAGAAATGACACACATTACACTATGAACCCCTTGACAATGTAAAAATAATTCACACGTAATACTATTAATATCACCAGTTTATTTAAGTGACATTAACCGAGACAGAAGATCAAGAGAATAAACAACGGAAGCTAATGTATGTATCTAATGAGCTGATCTCTGTTACGGTGTAGTAAAGTCTAATTGAGAATATGCCGCGTGCTGCTGTCTTTATTCGATGTCTCAGTCTCAGGTCATGCAGAAGGCAGCAAATTCCAATGAGAGTTGCAGAAATAAACAAGCTTTAAAAATATCTTTTAAGAGGATGCTTAGCTTGGCAAAGGACTCCGGAGATGTTTTGCACGGATATTACAAACCCTCCTTATATCTCCCATCTCTGTGTCCATGCTAATTAGCAAACACTGCGCTAATACATAAGTGGCTTCCTGAGCTTATATGATGGTTTCAGTAATGAACTTAATGAACAACCTCTGCAAGTCAAAGCCCCGTGATCAACTTCTACCACTGGGCAAATTTCACTCTCATCTGCATAAAGGTAACAAACATTTTTCTAATTTAAGCAACTCCTATGTTGGCATTGTTGGCCACCAGCAAGCGGCAATGCCTGGGGCTGCAAAATGAAGCCAACAACTGCAGTTCCTGAATTGACCGCTTATCCCCACAGACCTTTGTGTCAATATATCCAACTTTATAGCGGAATAAAGGTTTACAACCTGGTACTAAAGTTGATTTCCGCATTCAGGACAGCTGTACAGTGATGCATTTTTATAATACTCGCTCATCTAAATTATATTGAGGCTTGAAGTTGTGCTTAAACAAGGGCGTGACTGCTTTGAGTGAAAGGTGAGCGCAACTCAAACTCCTGACTCTTTGCCCATTTTTTGCCAGGAGTTAGGAGCAGGAATCAGGCACAGCCAAGATGGCGACCCTCGGTGAGCTTCAAAATCGCCAATCCTGTGGGTCCATCTTTATATACACTCAGGGGTCAGGTCCGAGTCACCTGCTACTTAAAAGTGTTTTAAGAGGATTAATTTGTCTCCCATAAAAGATTAATGGTGACAAAATTGCACACACTGGTTGCGCACCCAGTCACATGCTCACATTTTAGTGGAAATTAATGGAGCAGAGGTGACGATGCCCACCGTGTGTTAAGCTACATATTTACTCATCAGCAGACACGAGGAATTCCTCTTAAATGGACGTGTCAGTCCTGCCGAGTCTTAAGCATCCTTTAAACACATATGCCCTTTCGTCCCGGGCCCAAAACGAGAAAAGCAGTCGCTTGTGCCGAGTACAATACATGCTGTCGCCATGAACAGAGAGAGGTTTTGGACTACCTTGTCAGACGAGTCAAATTTAACAACAGCAACAGCACAGACACCGCCAACACCTACCTAAAGAAACTAACTGCGAACGTGCTAAGCATTTTATCACAAGGAACCAAAATAGAACATCTGAGCTGCAGCCTGGCAGGTGTATGCGCTTTAAGAGGCAGGTATACGTGCGTGAATATCAATGTTTGAGGAGCACGCCGAATTAGCAGGGATCGAGTTTAAACAATACTAACCATCTTAACGCAACACATCGCCCGGAGTGCACTTAACTGCTATTTGGAGCGCCATCTTATGCAGCGTTGATCAAGATGAATGAAACATTTAGGGAAACGCAGTGTGAAAGCCGCCCTGGCAGAGCAGCTTGAGCCTTCAAAGCATGGAGAATGGGATATGGTTGTGGAGTCGGTTTAAAGCATTCCCTGGGATTAGCCCCTTTCTTAAAATCCATCTCATTACAGCAGTTACGTCTCATAAAAAGAGTAGGAGATGAAGAAATATTACTCACTGCTTAATACTGCGGCTAATAATGGAGCCCCCAAGTGAAGTGCGTTCCTCTTTCTTGATATCTAGATCCAGACATGCAGCTGAACGAGGCATAAAAGCTACCACTGACCAAAGGGAGATAATAACGAAGAGCACGGTTAATATTCTCCTGCTTTCAGTGGCTGCTCTAACATGAAAACAAACCCAAAAGCAGAGAAACTGATAATGGCGTGATTGTGTGTTATCCGTCAGAGCTCACTGAACAATTTCACAAACCAACTACCGTGTCATTACCCCCCCCCCGACTCCATGTTAAAAATGTATGCTTCGGGGCCTCCTCTGTCTAAATGAAGAGAGGACATAATATAGTTTCCTTGGAACCGGCATTAACACTCCGTGGGGTTTTCAGCTGGATATCAATTAGAGGCTCATTAGGCGGTTAGAGATGGCAATCCCTCTGGCTTCCTGTCGCCCACTGTGAAAGCCGCTGACCCTAACCTTGAGGGAAGGCTGGCGCTTTGCCGTGTTTCTTTGCAGCGCTGGGAGAAGGGCTGACAAGCAACTGCGTCAAGACATGCTTCCTTTAAAAGTCGTATTCCAGAAAACGCATTGTTTAGAAACACAAAACCGCGTGGCCATGAGATATAAAGAGGAAGGAAAAGTTCACAAAACAAAACGGGACATAAATCAATTCTAAAGGCATCCCATAACCTTTACTTCACATTTATCTCAGACCCTCAAACTGATTGAACAGGCAATGTAGTATTTTACTCTTACAGAAAGGATTGCAGAGAACTAACTCCACGTGTGAAGCCGCATATTTGCATGTTTACTCACCCAGCCTCTTGCAGCACCTCTTTATCCGTGGCCCTCGGTGTGTAGTTCGGGGCAGAGGTGGTACGGAGTATTTTTAGACACACTCAGGGGGGACCCTGTGTCCCGACTGTTGACACAATGAACTCTCATGCCTGAACAAGGACATATTTTGGCGAGCGGAGGCTAAAGCGGCAGACCACTCCCGTACTTTGAAAACAAGCCACTGTTGAAGGAACACCCCCACTAAAACGATCAGTGCTGTGTGTGGACAAAGCCAGTTATTCTTTCATATCATAAAATACTAGCTTATCCATTCACTTTGGCATTTACACACACACAAAAACAGGATCTTTAAAACACAGCGTGGTATGATTACATTGCGCCGAGACTAAATGCTACTATGAAGTACAGTATAAAACATACCATGTACCCAAGTAAGCCAGAGTGGAGACTTTTCATTTGCAAAGCCTGTGCAGCTGCGAGCATTGTGGTCTGTAATCTGACGTTTGGTTGAACCAAGAAAGGTCTTTTTGATCTGCTTTCCTTTTTAAAACTTGTGTACACAAAGTGTGCATAGCCCATAACCATCTAAAATACAATAGTTAAAAGGAGTCTTAGGAACAGCCTTGCATACTGTGCCACGTAGCATTACAGGGCTCCAGACTGACAGCAGGCAGAGCACGACCCGCTTCACTTAGCTTTGATTCACTTAATCGCAATGTGTTGCTAGTGGGCACTTCAGACCATATGTTCACTCACATGGATAAAATTGCTCCCATGGAAAACTTGCATATTGTACTGAAACGCTTTATTCCCACATTTCCAACTAAAGTTTGTACGACCCCGGAACTGTGCTTTTTTTTTTTATCTTCCAATTTTAACCTATTAAATCGTAAACGGGTGAAACATCTGATCGCACTTAAAATAACTCAACATTGCTCAACACAAAACAGAGCTACAAATCTGTCAAATCTGCACAGTAGCTAGATTTCATCTTTTATCCCAAAGAAACTCAGAAGAGAAACTGAATGACAATTGCTGCATTTACATAGATTTCCACTAATAACCAGAATCATATAATTATGCTAATCACAATAAAAATGACTCATGTAACCTCCTTATTCAGACTGAAAAACAACAGACTGACCCGATCAGAAGGAAGTTTCACTCAGACTGAGAGGAACGGTGTGAACCTTGATACTCTGTTCAGCAGGAACATATTAGCTCCTGAGAACCATGTAGACACAGATCTGATAATTTCTCTCTGGTTGGAATAAATCCTTTATCTCTGCGTATCAGGAGATGTGATGAATTTCCAGGAGAGACAGAAACATGGAGGTATCAAAACAGTCAGATGGTCGAACAAGTGTTTGAAAAGATGAACAAAGCCGGGAAGCGCCACGCGTCTGGTAGGGTCATCGTCTTCTATTGAATGAACTCAATATTGTCAGTGAGGTTGGAAAACTACTTCTTCTTTTAAATTGCTGGAAGACTTGATGCTCCACAGCAGCAGAATCACTTTGTAAAAACAGTTCTATTGCAACTGATGTTTCGGGGCATGTACAAGCATATACTGTATTTCATCACATAATTGTATTTAGCGTCCATATAGAGTTAACGGGGAACTACTGTTTTTTTACAACCTGAACCTTATTTCTGGCATAAAATACGATCGTTTACTCACCCATATAACTTTTGTGTAATTTGTTGTCGTTCTGGAGATATTTAGATCTGGGTATGTCCATATAGTGGGAGTGACTGGGGCACCGAAACGCAGCCTCTAAATAACGCATTATGTGCCACAAAACCCGTTCATTTCACAAATATTTTGTTATCATATGCTAGGGTTCGTCCACAACCTCAGAATCGGAAAAATATTCAGCCATGTTGCAAAAAACTAGCAGCAGCAAATGACAGGTAAACAAGCTGACCGTCGCTGGTGCACACGGCACTCAGAGGTGGCATCATCCAGGTCAGAAGACATCATCATCCGGGGTCTGTAGATTGACCTACAGACCCCGGATGATGATAACAGGTAACTCCGGACTCAACAGAGAACAGCACTAGCGTACGATAACACAATATTGGTGAAATGAACGAGTTTCGCGGCAGATGATGCGTTATTTGGAGGCTGCATTTCGGTGCCCCAGTCACTCCCACTATATGGATATACGCAGATCTAAATATCTCCCGAACGACTACAAATGACACAAAAGTTATATGGGTGAGTAAACAATCGTATTTTATGCCAGAAATAAGGTCCAGGTTCTAAAAAACCGTAGTTCCCCTTTAAGATCAGTAAACAGTTAAGGAATATCTGACTGGAAATGTAGCAAACAGCTGTAATGGCTTTTTCCACCACAAATGTTGAATGTTTTTTTATTGATTATCACAAGGTTTCAAAATATATACGGTATATAAAAGTATAAAGAAAGATAAAATGTCAGTGAAATAACAGAAAAAAATTAAATGTAACCTTCGATATTGTACAAAATTTGGTATTAACATTTAATAAATTACCTGAAACAGTTTTCATTTTCAAAATTGGATTATTTTTCTGTAATTAAGTTCAAAACTCTACTTCTGGATGAGCAATATTGGGGGAAAAAAAGTACTTACTAGTTTTTAGAAAGAGCTGGATTGAAAACCTGGAGACTGTTTGGCTATGATAGCACTAAATGAGAAAGATTTGATATCACAAACTAATGATAAGAAACTAATGTCATCAGCTGATAGGAATAACTAAAACAATGATGGTAAATCAGTTGATGTGAGTGTGAGCTCACTGTTGGGAGTAACTAAATGTCATATCAAAGCCTGCAGTTGTCAACACGAGCCACTAAAGTCCCTGAAGAACACTAAATATGTGTCTGAACCATGATATGAAGGTTGTGTTTGAATCTCAAAGTTTTTTTCCTTAAAGCTTGCATCTTAAAAAGTTCATGATATACCGTTATATACTCATTGTAGTCCCTTAATACAAAGGGGAAGATTGAAAACAATGCCGTCCCAGACTCCAAACAATACTACTTTTCATGAAATCCTCTTCTCTTCACTCCTACGCTCATCGTCACACACCCTGTTTTAGCCAACAAAGCCAGTGAAAGCGGCCGTACTAACAACAACGAGCCCACTATGTACCACAGACACAAAAATGCCTGGCAAATTATAACAAAGTTAACCCATTAATGTCACTTTACATCACAGAGCTGGGGCCCATCTCCCACAGCTAAATGAGCGCCACACAAAGAGGAACAGTGGAGCTATTTAGATATGACAGAGCTCTAGTGTTTCATTGACTGCCCACAGATCACATCACAAAGCTTTGGCAGCCACAGAGCCAATGTGCAAACATTAAGTAGGTGACGTGGCGGCAAACCCTATTTGTTTTGTGCTGAACGTATTATGGCACGCAGCGTTCACGACGGATGGCAGAGTCCGTCATCAATCTGCTAATAGTGACACCAGATGCTGTGAGTGACGAGAACAAGAGAGGTGACACTTAGATGATGATGGGAAAAAAACACGGACTGAAGAAAATGTCTGGTGGGCGCAAAAACAAAAATCACTTTCACCAATTGGGGTGAGGGGGCAAAGGTCACAGGTCGCTCTCAACAACACTACAAAGTCAAAGTTGTTGGTATTATACTGTAGCTGTTGTTCACACAGCTTTCCATCCTGATGAATACGATGCCATTCATCAGCCATCAGCAGATGGGGCCACCTTAAGCAGCCGCCTAATAGGCTAAAAGGGATCTTTGGTTCCCAGGAGGAAGTCTGAGTGGCAGACTGATTGGATACAGCCGCACAGCCAATCTTTGTTATCTAAAAGAGGCCCGGCCATCTTGGAAGACTCTAGTAATACCATGTAATTTAAGAGGCACTGACATAAAAAAAAAAAAAACGCACATGGTGCTTTTGCTTAGTCCAGAGAGACGAGTGATTAACTTGATTTCATTAAAGCTGCAATGCAGCAATACGCTCAAAGACTCCAGACACAGCAGTAACTGCCAATATGATATATATGTATCTGCGCAAACTATGGGGAATGTGGCAGAAATGACTTTGCACACATCTCAGGCTCAACGAGTAGCGCAGGCTGCTGGTCTTAGGCCATGTTCACACTAATACAACCTTTCGAACATGTTGTTACAAGTCAGCATCTTTCAGCCTTTAAATGTACTTCACTACTACTACTGTTTTCAGAGTCTTTGTATTGCTTGGGTACAACTACATGCTTTGCACGGAGCAAAGCAGACTGTGACATAGAGTTGTTTGTGTATTTATTTATGCTTACAACTGTTAGACTCCTTGTAAAATTAACTACATTAATCGTACAAATATGCCACTCATGGCTACTCATTTTGCCCTTTCACTTCTCATTTTGTCCAGTTAAATAACACATGAGCTGGTGTTCGTTATGACTAAGGGTAAGACAGTCCTTCATCAAGATTGCTTTGCCTGAAATAGCCAGGGTCTGAAAAATGAAGCCAATGTGAAGTGCCTAAACCAGAAGTTTCTCAAATGGCCACTCAAGTCTCCAAAAACAAGTCAATCACCATAGACCTCCACATTAAAATGTCCAACTTTACAGCAAAAATAAATATACATCTCATGTTAGACTTAAGCTAAAGACACACTACAAGATTATTTTTGTCAGATTTTACCCACGATTCCCAGTTGGGCAAAGTCTGCACCAGTCTGCACTAGTTGGGGACAGTTGGCACAAGAATGAGCAAGTGTGTGAGGGGAACAGACCCGACCTCAGTCAGTCAATCAAACATCTTTGAATCTTTTGAGCCAAATCTGGGCAGTGTGAACTTATTACAGATCCAACTGCAAACAGGTGTTCCCAGCAGGCAATAAAAAGGAGAGGGTGGGACACAGGAAATGGGATCAGAAGACGACGGGAATATCAAAACAACGATGGCGAACAGCGAGAGCCGGAGAGTGCGGTGCATACCACAACTGTTGCAAGAGTTTAACGCATTTAGATGGTTTTAGTTGGTTTGACAAATCATTTAGTCTGTGATCCCCAGTCTTTCAGTCATCATACAAAAATCCGCTGAAGCCAGTCTGTTAGTGTGTACTCCTAGTCTTTTCAAAATCTGTAAAGACTGTTGTGTAGTATGTCCCCAACGCTGAGCTCCAAAACTGCTCTTCAGGAAAGCTATGGGTGACATCAGAAAGGGTTGATCCATCTTTATATACAGTCAATGGAAACAACTAGGCTTGCTACTAATGTGCTCTTTAAGGTGAGGGAAATGAGAACATTAACATCAAATGTGTAGAGAAGTATATGAATATCAGTCTCTCTACAAACAGCTCCTCACTATTTCATCCAAATTTGTTACACACCTTCTCTTCTGGGACATTAAACAGTCACCACAATAGTGCAGGAATATGTAAGCAAAAGACCCATGACAACTCAATACAAGCTTCTCCTGGAGAGAGACAAAATACAATACTGTGAAAAGCAGAAAATTAAATATTAAGTAAAAAAACACAAGTCTCAAGTTATAATATATTGATGCAATGCTCCCATTTATTGTTATGAAACCATAACTAGGCCCACATATCATAGCAGCCTCTGTTGCAGCAGACGAAAGCACTTTGATCCGGTGATGTATTTTTGGTTGAGCTGCTGGATTCTTCTTAAGACGTATATCCAGCTCCTTTGAAGAGAAGCAGGCAACAGCATGTACAGGAAATACAAAACAGTCTTCTGTTTTGTAATCCTAGACATTCTTCATACGAAATACCTTCTCCAAAACACTGTGGCTCGGCTGAAATCGCTCGTCACATTCATTTGTATGAAGGTTTTTTTTTGTGTGATAATCAACAGACCCAGAACAGCCCGTCTGAGCCTGAACTGCAGAGGGCGGCTTCCTAATACTTCACAACCTTCATCTATTCAAAGCCAACGTGGAACAAGCAGGTGAGTCGAACTGCACTCGTCAGAACTCCCCGGCAGACGGCTGGCAGCAGCTAACCACAGCGATATTTTTTATGACAGAAAAGCAGAAAGATGAAACAGCCCGGCTCACCTCCGAGTCCGGTCACTAACAAGACAGAACGGAGCGATAAGAAGACGCCTTTTCCGCATCATTATTGCGTAATCAAAGGGCCACGCCGAAACGAGGGACATGCCTGAAGGGAATCCGTCTCTCATTAAAGGAGTACGGCGCACCGTCGTTTCTTCCAAATGAGGCAATTTCAGAGTATTTCACAGACAATCTGGAACATCTTTATCCACTGACTTCTTAACATACTAGAGCCACTACTGGTCGTTGCTGGTATACTGCCAGGTTATTTATATAGCTCAATAGCACAAATTTGCCTCGTGGGGCTTATACGACACCCTCTATCCTTAATCCTTCAGTCTGGATCAGGGACAAATCAACGAAACCTTAAGAAAAAGGTTCCCATTTCCAGGATTTACAGACAGATACCTACAGAGCACATCAACACATTTACACTACGAACAAGGCCGTGTAAGTCTGCTTTGCCATGCATTTCTAATATGACTGCCTTGCCCACTCTAGGGGACATAAATTGACTTACTGTCCAATAAATTATGACCAAAACATCAATTTTAATTCCCTTCACACTGCATTTTTCCATAAACTGATGATTCATACCAAAATATACACAAATCTAAAGAGGCCAGCATTTTATTTTTCCCTTTCCTGGTTTCCTGGACTGCCTTTCCTGATTAAAACAGAATAAAGAGTGCCATTCGCCTCGACACTCGAGGGGAAATGAATCAAAACATCCCGGGAGGACGACACCTTTATTCCCCATGCAGGAAACAATCTCACATTTTCAGAGCTGATAAGATTCAGAGAGCAGCACTGTCTGGTTTGGTTTGTGGATGCACACCGAAAGAGCCGTTTTACCTCATTAAACACAAGACCTTTTCAAATCTGAAAGAGCAGTCAAACATTCTTGAGAGGTTGGAAGTCTCTTAATTAACTCCGGCTACTTTCAAGAATACAAAGTATGGCAGATTTATGACGAATCGTAAACCTGCGCTGTGTTATGCAATGTTAATCTGCAATATTTTACACGTCCTACACATTTTATCTTATAGCTGCTCAGCCTTTTTCATGAACCCACTTTGCCTCAGCCGGCCTCATCTGCTCCTGATTTAATCAGTGATCTTCTGCGTTTCCGAGGCCGACTCTCAGTGACCCACAGAATAAGAATGTGCTTGAACATTTCAGCTCTGGGATTAAGTGAAAAGATCGATAGCCGTACTAAAACGAGAGGTGTTCTGGTCAAGATTTTCACCCGTTATGTCTCCCTTACATCCAGACCTATGTGGACTGTTTTCAGTTGTGGGGAAATGGTAATCCTGTATCTTCTCTGTCTGCCAAATGAAATCACAAAATATGCCTTTTTTCCATGTCCTCCAGGAAGATACACAGATGCAATTTTCTGATCTGACAAATCACTGATGAAATCTATCTCGTTGTGTGGCAATGCTGTGGTTAAGGTTTGGTTGTATGGAAAAAACATTATGCAATTGTTTCAAATGGCTTTATACTTTCTTATGGTTAAAGGACGTTTGTCATCATAGTTACAATAATAACACTTGAGAACCATCGTGATTATGTTTCAGCCGTAAACGGGGAACACACAGCGATCTACCACGTTAAAATGTCATGTTTTGTTTAAACATCCATCCACTCCATTGTTTTAAATTACAATGACTGAGGTCGGGAATATAAATGCAAGTGTCACCGCGATCGTTGTTTTAGAAATATTTGTATCTTTCTACCCAGCGAGAAAAACATTTCTAATAAGGGTTGTGGACTGTGTGAGTGCGTGTGTGTGTTCTTGTACATCTATCTTTTTGAGGACCAGTTCTACACAATCGGAGTGAGGACATTTGTACAAATTGCGGTCATTTTGGCCAGTCCTCACTTTTAGACACGGTTTTAGGATAAAAGTTACAATTAGGTTATGGTTAGGCACTTAGTTGAGATGGTTAGGGGCTAGGGAACGCATTACGTCACTGAATGTCCTCACAAAGATAGCCCACACTTGTGTGTGTGTTAACTCTCTAGACAACATTGATCTCATTCATTAGAAGAAGATGACCAAGACACACTGATGGACGAATGTTTTCCACAGCACTGCCCACTTTGAGTCTGGCTTTGTTCATCTTTTTTTGAAAAACTCATTGTTCTGCTTCTTCCATGTTCCTGTCCCGCCTGGAAACAGGTCACATCTCTCGATGTTGATCCCACATGGGACAAATAAGCACATAGAGAATGGATTTATTACAACCAGAGAGAAGTGATTAGATTACGTGTTTACATGGTTTTAGGAGAAATTACTTTTCTGTTGAACAGACTATAAAAAGATTTACACTCCCCTTTCAATCTGATTGTAAGCCTCCTACTGATCAGGTAGGTCTGTTTCAAATGAGGTGGTTATGTGAGGCCTTTTTATTCTGATTATTAGTGGAGTACTAGTGTCCATATAAACGAAGCAAGTGTGTCAACAATAAATTACATTTGACCTGCACTACACTGACATTGTGAGTTCAGAGTGGATCCTCTTAGTGTCAGTTTTGATTTAAAGATGTATGGTATGTTTTATTTATACAGTACGTTTCTTAAGCGCCGTCAAAGGCTGAAGGCTGTTTCATGTCAATGTAAGTTTCTGAGAAATCCTTGACTCCTTTGCTGCCGCAGAATCTTTTTGCGTTAACCTTTGGCCTGTCAGTGAGCGTTAACGGAGGGGACTGTGTTGGCTCAGGCTGTGGAAAACAGGGCCTTGTCGCTACTACCCCCCCTGCCCCCCCCCCCTCTGAGCGGGGAGAGAGATAAGCACTGAAAGACAAAAAGTTTAGGGCTGGTCGGCCGAAAAAGAAAAACATCATGATCTCATAAAGGAAAACCTCGACGCTGTGAACTCACAGATGTGCGTCGGGGCTGAAGGTAGCAGGAGAGAAGCAAAACTAGCGCATGTCACTGAAGTGATGAGAGAATGCTTTGAGGATGGCTGTCTTTTATCTACGCCGAGCCGAGCTGACAACCAAGAACTTGAATAAAAAAAAAAAAAAGTACAGCGAGACAGCAGTCATCTCCAGCCTCATACAAAAACCATGAGCGCTGGCGCCCAAACCTTACTTGTCTGCAGACCTACTTTTCTGATAAATGCTTTATCACAGCAGTTCTCTGGCTCCAATAAAGGCATAGCTTGCAGTTGTAAGAGCCTGTGTGTAAACTACATGCCTTTAAAATGACATTTTCCTCAGTGATGGTTTTTCCATTTTACAAATCTTCACCGTGTTAAATCGTAACCGTTAAAAAACAAAACGTGTAAGGGAGCTGCCACATCTCGTAGCGCTCTCCTTCCAAAGCAGGCTTACTTCTCCCCCTCCATATAAAGTGCCGAACGGTGATCATAGGGAAATAAGTGTTTTCCCCCCCCACCACCAAACAACAGACATTACACAGATTAACAGCCTTTGCAGAAACATACTATTACCACATAAGTCCCTGTCGAGAAGGACCAGATGTCAGATAATAGGCTGTGCAGAGTGAGGTAGGTGCTGGCCTGGAGCCACTGAACAAGTAAGAACAGCTTCTTCCATATAAACCTCTTCACTTTATGGACAGCTTGTTGTCTGGGTGGGCAGCCCCCCCACCCTTACACCCTAAGTGTATAATCAGTCTAACCTTTAAATCAATTAGATACTGCAAGGTCTTTGTGTCATCACAAATTCCTTTAACATTTTAATGTTAGAGGGAAAACATCCCATGTAGAATAAACGCTCCACACACGCTGCAGTCTTAAGATGAAAATAAATAAATAAAATAAAAAATGCTTGCCATTGTGTACAAAGGAGCAGCTAAGTCTATCTCATTAAACACTACTGGGGGTGTTTATTGGCTTAGCTGGCTGGCTGAGCTTTGCCTATGAGCAGCGCCAACATAGAAGCTTTATAGGTAACAGATAAGGTGCTGCATGAGCCTGACACCCCTTGATTTGTACATAAAGGTAAAATCATTTCAACTTTGAAACGCAAGAGAAAGAGCAGAAGCCAATGCACAAAACGAGACATTACCTTTTCTAGACTTGAACCTTTGTTTTTCTGACCATCACATTCGTGCCTTCCACTGCTGCTGTTGCTGTTGCTGCTGCTGCTGCTGTTGATCCGGCGTCTGCTGCAGCGCTCCGTGCGGCTCCTCGGTCCAAATCGCACGTTTCTCCAATCAGTCCGAAACAGCGCGACCTCCTGAAAATAACTGCTGCACCGATAAAGGCGGCTCCACTCACTTCAAAACGCAGAAGACGGTCACGGCTGCGACACCCGTGAGAGCAGGCGCAGGCTCGGTCCGCAGCAGGTAGCAGCGCCCGGACTGACGGCTACTTCTCGCCCGCAGGAGGTGCCAAGTGTCGGTGCCATTCACAAGTAAAGTCACATGTGTGTGTGTGTGTGTGAGAGAGAGAGAGAGAGAGGGTGTGTGTGTGTGTGCGCGCTGCGCAGTCAGAGCCAGTCGGTGCCCAGTGCCACGCAGCGCTGCAACATGGGTTGCTGTCCTGCTCACCGCTTGGTCAAGTCATCAATTCCACCACACACACACCACTTCCGGCGTTTTCTTTCAAAATAAAAAACCTCCACAGTTGGCAACGTTTTACGCACAGCAAAATTAAAACATCCCCCCCCCCTTCGAAAATACTCCAAAATGGACCTGTTTGTGATAATATTTCCGCTTTTGCTCTGTTTATTGTCTGAGCTGTGAGCTGAATACCAGACGGAGAGCGCAAACACGCAGTTAGGGGTGGGTGGGAGTAAGGTCTCAATGAATTATTCATGACGAAAGGAGGCACTAATACCTAAATCATTCATAATTATTCAAGAGAAACAAGGTCGATGCCAATCAAACTTCGATTCCTCTGCCCCTGCGCGCCGCGCCATTTGACGTTTGAAATGATAGATGGAGAGACATTACCCTGGCCTCTTCCTCAATCAGTCAATAAAATTACAGGCCCATCAGCCGGAATTACAATTAGGGATGAGGCATGGGCTGAAATGAAGCAGACACGCTGCTTGATGGTGGCGTAATGTTAAATGGCGTTAAATCACTCCTTTAGTGGATCATAAAAATAACTAAAGCATGGACAAAATGGACAAAATTAAAGGGAAAGTGTAAAAAAAAATTAAATGTTTTGGGAAATTATTAGATTTGTGGTTTAACATTAGAGCAGCTTCTGGTCATGTAATCTAATTTTCCTCTTTTTTGCACAGATCAATTCACAGATACAAGAACCCTTCCCTCCAGGTAATATGATTTGGGACCTTTCGCATCTTAAATATCTTGCATATTTTAACCTTAATGCTTGCTTACCATTCCTAAGCCACCCTTTTGTATTATTTCCCTGATAAGAGTGCTTAATTATATTTAAAGAGGCATGTTCTGTGTCATAACCATGCAACACAACCACGTTTCGACCACACTTGACACAAATTAAGGTATGACAGCGTCACATGTCTGAGCTTGTAAGCCCTGTAACAAAGTTTATCCTTCAGACTCAACAGACTTGCCAAATATTTGTACTTTAAAGGTCCCCGCTCGGCAAATGCTAATGAGAAATACCTGAGGGAGGCCTCGGGAAACAGGCTTTGGTGCAGGGTTTTTTTGTTTTTTTTTTGTGACAGAGTGTGTGTGTGTGTGTGTCAGTGAGCGTGATGGATGAGGTGGTCACAGATAGCCGGGCGTTTGAGCCTCCCCTCACCTCTGGAAACGCATATGCTTCCACTGGCACTGAATCAAATCCCGCCAGAGATTTCTCAGTCTTCCCCGCTGAATCTCCCTCTGTCTGGGTGTAAAGGATGGAAGCAGTAACAGTGAGCGTGCAGCCCGCGTTCCCTTTAACAGACTGCAGGAGGAGGTGAGATTAATGGGGGGGCTAACACTCCCCCACGACTCTGCAGAGAGATCAGCAGAGTCGTGGGGGGGAGCCGGAGAGGTAAGAGACTAGGTGAAGCCCGGCCCTGGATCTTCTCCTAATCTGCTGCAGGCGGCTCTCGCTCCTCAAGCTTCATCACATGTGGTGCCAGCGTGAGACTTAAAGATCACAGCTTTGATCAGATGCATGTGGTCGAATGTGTCAGGAGGGAGCAGGGATCCTCAGGAATTCATTCAAATATGAATTCACACCACGTCACGACTGATTCACATCCAACGTGTTAAATATAGCATATGCATATCTGAAAGTTATATATTTTTATGGTAACGGAAAATAAAAGGGAGCTCCAAATCTGCAGTAGCAACAGTGAGCATAGCAACAGTTGCCAAGGAGAGACATGGCAGATCCCTGAAGAGTTGATTTGCTCATTTGGTAAGTCAGCCATATAACAGGAAATCCCCTCGGGACCTTATTTCTAGAACTGCAACACTAAAATCTATTGTCCAAGGAATAGTCTAAATTATTTTTACCTCAGTAAAAAAAAGAAATAAATAAATAAACTGACGTAAAACCAGCTGTGAGAAAACCGGAAGTGCAACGTCTCCATTAACGAGCGTCATTTAATTAACGCACAGAACTCTGGTCCCCATGGAAACGGGTCATTTGAACAACAGCAGTGCTGAGGATCTTTGCAGGGGTCAGATTTACAGCATCCCGTGACTGCGTTCATCTTAAACGTCGATCCAGCTGAAGAGTAAGTTCAAACGCGGTGTTGCACTGGTGTTTAATGCAGTATTAATGTAATACGTGTTTTCTCCATCTGGTCGCTCGTAAAGGAAATTAGAATCGATCATATATTTTCTAATTGCATGATTTAAAAAAACAAAACAAAAAACAGTCTCTTAAATTTGTCCTTTTAATGTAAATATCTAAAGATTAATTTATCTGAAACAGTATCTAAGATTTTACTCATGTTTAATATTTTCCACTAAGACTTTTTTAAAAAAAAAACTATTAAAATATTTGTATTCTGCTTAAAACAAAAGATGCCTGTGAAGGTTCTCAGTCATCCAGCTCGTGGTATATCCAGAAAGCATTTAAAAAAAGACAACTGGACTTGCAGAGTTTTGAGAAGACGTTTTACCACTCATCCAAGTAGCTTCTCCAGTTCTAAGGGACTGGTGGGAAGTTTGAGGTTTAAATAGGAAACTCGAAACTTGCTTGACTTGTTTCTGTTAGAAACTGGTGCAACTTAAGTCCATCAACGGCTAGATACTTACCTGTCGTTGGCCCGGGGGTTGTTTGTCCCTGTCAGTCAGAGAGGCTCCAGTCTCAAGGTGTGAATGGGCTTCCTGGGGACTGTATTGTAAATTGACGGCAGATTATATCTCATTCCACATCTTCCTTTACTCCTCTTACAAACCATCTGTCTTCTCTGCCTAAGATTTGGATGTTGTTATCTACAAAGGTGGCTCTCCTGTGTCGGTGCATGCGTTTGCGGATGGGTTGTTTGGTTTCCCCAATGTACGAGCTTGAAGAGCATACACCACATTACTCTGTTTCCGCCTTGGTGTTTTGTCTTTGGGTTGGACCAGTTTTTGTCCAAATGTATTACCGGGTTTGAAATAAACTGGAATGCGGTGTCTCTCCGAGTTTCTCCGATACAGCAGCCACGGAGGGGATGGAAATGTTCTTCCTCTTGTTGTTCTCCCCCTCTCTGTCCTTTCTGGGATATATTTTTGAGCCTTTGACAAAGGCCCAGCTGGCATATCCACATGTCTTGAGTGTTTGTTTGATGTGTTTTTTCCTCCTTCTCCTTGCCATTCAATCTTGTAAGGTACAGTCTGTGCTTCTGTGCGGAAGGGTTCTGATGACCCCTAGTTTGCGTTCCAGGGGGTGGTGGGAATCAAATAATAAACGCTGATCAGTGTGAGTGGGTTTCCTATACACTCCAATGTCGAGGCTTCGGTCTTCTTTCACATGCACCAGACAGTCAAAGAAGGGAACTTGATGTTGCTGTCTGCTGCACTGATGTGCTGTGTGAAAGATTCCACCTCCTGTGTCTTGATTTTAAGGTGCACGTAGTTGAGCCAGTGGATGGGGGTGGTTCCTGCGAAGGAGTGCTGCTTTGTGGATAAGATTCAGCTGAAATTGGTATATTTTAGTGGGGAAAAATGGCTCTATTCCCTCATACAAGAATGTAAATTTTAATCTGAAACGTGAATGCTTTGTGTTTGCTTTACTTTTAAAAAAAACACATTTGCATTGTCTTAATCTAAAACTGTCATTTTATGTATTTTTACCAATTTACTAGTGCAAACCATTTGATAAATATTCACGAAGGTACAAGAATTCTGTGCTCTAAAAACACAAATGATGTTTATGCAGATTTTATATTGTGTACAGATTGCACACGGTTGTATTTCCTGTTTATAGACACGGCTGTCTTTTTAACCGTCCTTCCACGGCCATTGCACAATTTGGCGAGGACTGCGTATTTGCATATTTATTGGCACATGGTCATATTTATTGTGTGCAATAACAAAGATGCTTGCACATATAGATCCACGTATGGATGCACCAGGTGTAGACATGCATTGTGTTAATCATTGCAGTTATATTCTTAGTACATGTACATATGTGTGTGTGTGTGTATATGTATATATATGTATATATATATATATATATATATATGCAGATTTCTTGTCTTGACGTATTTTTCGTGTGAATTTTAAAACCAAACAGAACGCCGCAGTTAGATGGAGGTCATGTGAGTTTATTTTTGTCATGCGTACTCACAACTTTTACATTATTTTACCAGACTAAAATTAAAGTTAAATGTATTATGTGTGATTAGTTTCCAATAAAGAGTGAAGGAGTCACGCAGTCAATGCACCTGACAGTGGATAGGTGTTACAGCCTTTCTAGTATTTCTCCGGGATCATTTCACACCTGGCTGTATCTCCAAATATTCTTGCACACTAGCTGCTTGCCATCTGTTATGCTGTAATTATGTGCTGTTTGTTGTTGTTGTTTCAGGCAAAACTTGGAACGGAGCTAAAAATGTCTGGGGCGCGAAGGAAACGTCTAGATTTGGAGCACTGGGTACTGCGGAGGTCGCACACGGCACTGAAATTCACGCAGAAAATCTATTTTTTCAGTGCACTGTGTCATTACCTGTTTTGAATTTGTGTTGTGTCAGAATCAGGACCACAGGTGGGACAGAAAGAGGAGAGGTGCAGAGGCGAAACAAGTCATTCCTAGCATGCAGACTTCCGCACTAATGCACCCAAAGCCAGCTGCAAAGAAGGCCTCACAGGTAACGAGATTTAGCATTAAAAGCGGCGTGTGTACGATTAGCAGTTACACCAGCTGTGAACTATACAAACAGCATTTTCGTAACAGCAACATCCAGTATCCCCCTCGAGTAATACAGCTTTCCAAGACAGTCTGACACTCCAAAACCTCTTTGCTTGCCACCTGCAGCCGTCCCCCTGCAGCTCCGGGAAAAGCGTTTCATCTAAACCAGGGAGTCTGTGGAACAAAGGTTCAGTGTCCTGCCTTCAAGCTATCTCCAGCGAAACCCAGAGCGTGAGCAGCGAGCTGGCAACGACTTCAAAGATTCCCCACAGAGAAAAGCCCCCCCTGGCATTCAGACGTAAGTTTACTAGGATACGTTTTGAGCTGCAGGTTATAGCGAGATGCAACCAGCCAGTTTTCTCACTACACATCGTCTTATAATATTAAATGTTATTTGATATATGTCTTTATTGCAAGCCAGTACGTTTAATTTCTTATTTCCACGCGTCTCCTTTTCCCAGGTAATATACACCCTGCGCCGTATCACAACAAGCACAGGTCTGAGCATGTGAGGGAAAGAGTATTAAATGGATCTACGCACGGGGCGGCGAGCAAACAAATACAATGCTGGGACGTCCAGAGGACCAAGAGTAAGATGAAACACCTTTTTAACAAAGCAAACGCAGAGGAGATCACAGACTCTGAGCTTCCCTTCAGTGCTGAAAATGTGGACAACTCGCTGGCTGGAGTCAAACATTGTCCTATATTTGATAGGACACAGTCCAGTGACTCTGAAGACGAAGAGTCAGATGATGTTGACTTATTAGCTTCCTGGAAGGACTCATTTCAGAGACGTAAGCCTAGTCTGATCACCTTTCCAGGAGCAGTCTGTCAGTCAAGCGTAACTTCCACCAGCTGCTCCAACAGCGCCCATAGCCTAGAGTCTTTCGAATCACATTTAAGTAAGTCAGCAGTTCCAGGTGTTTTATCCTCTGTCAGCAGTGATGGATGTGGTTTAACTCCGCCCCTGAAGCAAACAAAGCCACCTCACGGGACTCCACTGCCACCTTCTGCTGATATTTCAGCTTGTACATCATCACACGGGTGTAGATTCTCTCAAAGGAAGTCTCCGTGCACCTCTCCCTCCGACCTGATTATATTCAGTGATTCTGAAGAGCTTGAAGAGAGTCAAGAATGCGAATGTGAAGCAGCGCAGGGATGGGCTTCTGCTGCCGAAGTCCCCCAATCTCTAAAAGATTACGACGCAGAGACTGCATGTAGAGCCAAACAAAGGTGACCGCTCAATTATAAAACATTTTCTATAGATTAATTTTCACAAACAAACACCGTTTTGGTTATCCTGCAGATTAACTCAGGCTTTAAAATTAGATCTTACTTTACTAGAAATTCATGCAAGCTATCAAAGACATCACCCTGATCCATTTGTGCTGTGTAGTTTACTGGATGAGTTATCCCATGAGGAGGAGGGCGACCGGTGTCGGATCTGCCACGGCAGTGACACGTCGCCAACCAACCCGCTGCTGTCACCCTGCCTGTGTTCAGGAAGTCTGCAGCTCGTTCACCTCGACTGCCTGAAGAAATGGATTGAGACCAAACTTCAGTCAGGTCAGTACACCGCTGGTGAAGCTTAACACAGTCCACGGAGGCAGCATTCAATACCTTATAAAAGGTTCCCCAGTTGACATGTTGAGCCGTACTGTATCCATTTCTCCAGGGTCGTGTCTCACTCTCGTCCAAAGATGTGAACTTTGTGCGGGGAGGCTCACACTGGACCCCGATACGTTTGACTGGAGCAACTGTTACAGAAGACATCGCCAGCAGGTAAACTGAGACACAATCACTGAGTGGGCAATAAATCAAGATGGAGATTGATGACAACCCAACCTGTTTTCAGTTGGATGACTTCAGTGACCGGTTTCGTCTCCGAGAAGTAGCAGGAATGTCTAGTTTCATCCCCAGGGTAACTATATATACTTTTGATTTATTTTCTTGAACAAAATACTGCCCACTGACACAATCCAAATCATTGCTGCCCTTATTTGGGGTACAGTAAGACCTCGGGGCAACCCTGAGGCAAGAATGTTATAGTTATGTGAGCACTGTGGGGAGACCAACGTACATCCAAAGATTTTTATTGAGTGATTTATTGATTGTTCAATTGGGTTATTTTAATTTCTGTCTGCAGATGCGTATATGGTCACTGAGTACCTACAAAATAGGGATGAGACTCAGAAGAGCGTGGAGGAGGACTACACTAGAGGCATTTGACACTATCACCCGTGTTTTTACATCTTGACTCAAATAAATATTACAATAAACTGCGATGCATCTAATTCAAGTGAGATTTGCAGTGATTGTCTTATGCCAGAACCATAAACAGAAACAGTGTAAAGACTGAAGTGGACGGGTTATAAAACTTATTTTGCAGGGGGACTGGTGTTAACAATGTGCCTCAGTGTCACATGAGCAAAATCAGCGATGCTCCTCGTCGAGATTCCTGTGATGTGGCTCAGTTCTCTGACGACCTGCGACGTATTTAAAGAAAGAGACGTCAACAGCTGTTTGCGTGGTTTGTGTAGAACAGAATACATTCAAAGTACTGAGAACAAATATTACTCTAGGCTTATGAGTGATTTCACCTGTTCCCATTTTCTAATATTGAGGATGAATGTAGCCACAGCGATGACACCAACTCCAAGAAGCATGCAGTCTTCGGTCACTGTCTGAAACTTCTCTCTGGTTTACAGAGAAGCATTAAAGCAGATATAATCAATACCTTGATATAAGTATTAAGAAAGGATCGTCTAGTACCTCCAGAACGTCTTTCAGCTCATTGTTTTGGCTTTTTGGCTTGACACTTTGTCTTATTTCACCCTTAAAGCAGCTGTTTGCTGCAACAAAAAATGCTGTAAACGTACCATGCACTACTGTCTCAACACTAAATAGCACAAAGTGTGTAAAAAAGGCAACTGTTTGCTAGCGAGATAGACAGAATATATAATGCCGTGGCGTTGAGGCCTGAAGGACAAATGACCTCAACTTGTCTGTGGAGCAGGACAGAGACAGCAGCCCCTCACTGAATGAGCGTCTCTGCCTGACTATGGTGTCGTGTAGAGGGTGGCGGACATTGTTCATAATGGTCTGGATTTTGTTCAAGGTCCTTGCACCTGCCACTCTTCTTGCTCTTCTTCTTCTTCCCTAGCACACCACAACGTAAAAGAGGGCACTGGCAACGGTAGTCTGGTTGAACATGTCCAGCAGCTTCCGGCAGATGTTAAACGACCTTAGTCTCCTGAAGAAATAGCGACGGCGCTTATCTTTTTTTGTATACTGAGTCCATGTTAGCCGGCCAGTCCAGGTCGTGATCCGGCTGTAGACCCAGGTACTTAAAGGTCTGAACCACCTCTACACACTCCCAACTTTAGTAGTAACTTGTCATGGTTTAATTTTACGGTACTGGAAGTTATTAATGGATGGCAGAACTTTCATGACTGTGCAAAGACAGTTTTTCCCACAAGCTGCGCACATGAGAAGACGATGAGGTGACACTTTGATATGAGCAATCGACCAAGAGCGTTTGTCTTTTTGCTTTAGGAATCTGTTTAGCTAAATGTGAAACTTCAGCTGTATTTCACCTGCAGCTGTTTTCAGGGGGAAAAAAACTCATTGGCATTCTGTGGGAACTGCTATGGAGCCAAACATTTCCCTCAGACGTTGGCAACAAAAAAACAAAACAAAAAAAACAAATATGCAGAAACTACTTTTTCCAATGTTTCCAATTTTCCAAAACAATCAGTTACCACCCGTACAGTGTTTTCCTGTCACTGTTTAATAGCTCTTGTGTAAATGTGCTGCATGAGAAACGTCAGCTCAAGCCTAAATATTAATCTAAAGCAACATAGACTGCATAGACAGCTGTCAGCTGCCTGTCAAGCTGCTTGTCCACTCTACCATTACAGTAACCATCTGTCCCCCCACAAAAAAAAAAAAAGAAAACCCCATACCTCTGTTCCTTGGATGGTCTAACACACTGAGTGGTATTTCTTAACAAGGTGTCATAGATGGCAGCTCTCTGTAGGCTGATGAACTGGAGAACATGGTGGCAAAGGTGGTGAAGGCGCTCCACAGGGATGGACGGCTCATTGTGTCCTACAAGAGTTTAAACACCCTACTCAAACTCCAGCTGGCAAATGAATACAACTGTCTTCATAAAGTTATTTTCATTAGTGATCCTAATCTGAAATTGTTTATTTTTTCTTTGGTACTTAACCAGCATCTTACCAAGCACCTCCAGAAGTATTTCCACATATGTCAGTGGGTTTGGGATATTAAGCCTGAATTCAAGCCCCTTCAAGACCATCAGCTCCGATTCCATGAGTTTCTGTTTGGAAACACTGTGTCCGACTGAATGCAGGAAGCGTACTGCAGTGTTGTTGTCAATTATCTAGAAAATTATAGATTATTTTCAATCATGTGTCATCACTGAAAGTTGTTAATCATTGGCGGGACTTACTTGACTGTGCAAGGACAGTTTGCTCGCCACCTGCACACAGGAGAAGATGATGAGGTGGAATTCATCCTTGAGCTTGTCAAAAATAGCCTCCTCGTAGCTGCTTGCCAGATCAGTAGCTGCACCCTGAGGTGTGGGTGCGGTGAGCAGATCTATGAGGTGACTGACCATGAACCTGGAGGAGTTAATTATTCACAGATTGGGCCAAGCCAATAAACCAGAGGGTGTGATAGAGAAAGCTAAAACGCGCCGCTCCTTCTTACCTTTGCAGTAATTCAATGGCATGGTATCCAGCCAGCGGGTCGAGTCTCAGTTCTTTAGTTATCAGGAAGACGTACTCTAAGTAACACGAGAGAGTAATGTACGACGCTAACACAGTCAACACGCCACGATTAGACCATACAAATTACATTTACAGAAATTTGAAAGGTAAATTCAGGCTTGCACTAAAACGGAGGCATTCGATGTGTATGGGTAATAGAATTATTTAAATGAAATCTGAGCCCAGTGTTACTGGATGTTCACTTCATGTCATTTATTGCCTCTTTGCGGCAATGTTAATCCGGCGAATTTGAAAAAAATATGAACAGTTTTCACAATTTATCCAGCAACAAAACACCCTCTGGATAATATGATCTCTATGATATAGTCCCGGGTGGTCCAGGAAAGACAAGGAGGTTAATGGAATTTATTATATGATTAAATAATAATCAATTTAAAGTGGCAACCTCAAACATTTCAGTCCTGGTTGGTTTGGCGACACCTGTGGTTAATGGTGGTAACAACACAACAGATTCAAAGCGGCAGGACGCAGATGTACTAAGGCAACAAAACTTAACAAAAATCAATGTTTTAATAAAGAAGTTGGATAATAACTGTTTTCATTATTCTGTGAGGAGCTGTTATGTGATTTAATGCTGCACACTGTATGAGTCTGTAAACATCAGGGCACATTGAAAGGAGTCAGGAGGTATATTAGCAGAGACGTTTGTAGGCCTCCAGTTCCTTCATCTAACAGCTCACTGTGGCCACTTCTTCATCTTCCATTACTCCCATGCCCCAAAAATCACCATCGATTTGTTTTGCAGATGCATTTTTGATGTTCACAATAAAAGTCAGTTTGTGTTTTGCCAGTTAAAATGGTTTTAAGGTGAAACTGCAGCAGTGGAAACTGTTCGGTTTGCAAACCCTACGCATGTTTAGTAATGGTTTAGCATTTAGCATACATATCCAAAGATTACATTAGTGTCAATAGAGCAGTTGAGCAAATGATTAGCTGGTCAGTGGCTCAGTCACTATTGTGTGACATCTGACGATAGTAAACACTATTCCATCAACGGTCTTAGAGCAACAGTTTAAACCAGCAGTGACAGCACTTCTGTCAGGGGTGTCCGTCTGAATTTATTCAAACAAACCGTGTTTTAGCTCCTTCGCGAGGTACGAGGAAGCACATGGGTGTTCATTAGAAGTCATTAACACTGTTTTCCATCTGCTCTGTGAAAAGGTTCTGTCTGCCGAGGCGCTGGCAAGCTGCTAGACTCGAGGAGTTACTGTTGAGAATTGACCTCCATAACGACGACAGGGCTTAGGATTCCAGGTGTGTGAAAGACTGCAGGGTGATGAAAGGTTACAGGGAGGCTTATGGGGGGGGCTTTCACGGGGAGTCCTACATGGCTTAGTTTAGTGACAAAGGACAGTCTTTACCCCAAATGAGAGAATTACAGCATGGCAGTACAAGCTGTGCTGTAGGTCAGTAGTTAAAAGACAGGAACATGCAGTATGTGCAGTCAGTGTGTGCTTCAAATGGGAGGCATTGACGTGCGTGTACAAGTGTAGGAAAATCAAGCATTCCGCAAAGAGGAACTTACTGATTGTCACAGGTGTGTGTGATATAATTAACAAAATGTAACAAATAAAAAAAAAGACTAACTTGGCGAATAGAAAAATATAAAATATGCATAAGTATACAAAAATAAACACAATTTAAATGATGACTACTCAGTCTACCCATGTAACGGCTGTTAACGTGAATGCACCAGAATCACCTTACTGGCACAAAACTTACCGTTATAAATAAAACTCGGACAAGTAAAATGTTTGTTGCTTACCAACGAGTCTTTTGTGTTTGAAGTCTCCGCTACATGTTGACAAACCGTCGAGGCTGTCCTTGTTTATTTTGTTGAGGTTGATAAGAAAGTCGGTGAGCAGGTCGCGCGGTGCCTGGCGAAACCTTATACCAACGTCAGTTGTTCGTCTTGGAGGGCAAATTATTCTTTTCGCCATTTAGCTAACAATGAAAGCTGGGTATAATGTCAAAAATAAGATGAAAACCTAAAAGTAAATCGTGTCCGAGGATTGTTTTTTCCTGAAGATGGCGCTATGCCCGCGGTTTTCACTCTAGGAACAAAAAAAGCTTCGATGCAGCGGGAGCGGGGGGCCTATTTGGACGTTGCACAGTTGTGGTTCGTTTGCGGAAGACACACTGGCGCTTGCTGCGTTCTGCGTAGATCTCAAAACACATTGATGGGCTACACACAGCACAGTTAGACGACACACCAACCCAGCGGGTCGTTTGAAACACGGCGCTGCGTTTAACAGTTGTGAAACAGCACCGCTCTTCTCCTCCACTGACTGCAGACATGGCTGACAAGACGCCTCCGAAGTCTGATGCTCCCTTTGCGACCAGGGTAGACCCGACCAAAGAGCAGCTTTCTGGGGAGCAGCTGCACTTCATCAGACAAGTGGAGCTTCAGCAGTGGAAGAAGAAAACAGCGAAGCTCCGGACACGAAACGTGGTGACGGGGCTCGCCATCGGAGCGCTCGTAGTGGGGATCTGTATCCTTGTCAATGCAAGGTGAACTATGTAACGTTAGCTTAGCATGCTAATGTTACCCCTGTGGATGCACAGCTTTTGGGTTATATCAGAGTGTTTTATCACCACATGATACTAAACAAAGTGCTAACTAATCAGAGTAGATTGCATCTTAGATATAACTGACATTAAAGGTGTGTAAATTACCGATCTATTGAGTTGTATGCTAACATGGGAGACAGAAAGTTCCGCAATGGATTTGGGGTACATGAATAAAGTTGCACATTAATGGTATGAATTTAAAATTCTCTCAGTAATTAGCACCAAGTTTAATTCAGTATATTATTTAAATCTTTATTGAGTTAAAGCTTCTTTTAGTGAGCTACTGTCATGCCTTCCGGGTGTTCCAACCTTGTTCCCTGAACGCATCACTGGCTGCTTGTAATGTAATGTTCAAGATAACTTTCCTCACAAGACATACCGAGTATTTTCTAGACACCTGGTGGCATCATGGTCACTAAAGCGATCTTGGAGAGACCTTGAAGACAATCTTTTGTGTTTTGCCAGTCATTTTTTGCATTTATTTGTATAGAATAGTTTCTTTATCTGAATCGTGCATCAGTTTCCGTGTATTTTTGTATTTTCCTGGCAGAAATGAACCTCCATTATAACTTTCTACATTAGTAAGGATAGACAAAATATTAGTAAACCTTCCCAAGGTACTGCAAGGCAATTTTAGTTTATAGATACCTCTAATCATATTGGTTTAAATCAACAAACTGGTAGTTGAGTAGAACACAAACTGGCATAAGATCAGCTAATGATGTCCTGTGTTTTGTCACGTCTGTTCTATATTTCACATATTCGTCTTGACCATTTGCTCCCGCATCAGACGGCTACACGTTTTTTTCAGTCTCCCAGGAGCGAATCATGGACGAGATCGACGAGGAGGCCAAGCGCGCGAAGATGCGGGGACCAAAGACCGGAGCCAACTGAGGCGAGCGCGTTGTCCTGCATGTTGTTGGACTGTCCTGCACTTAACCGAGGAGGGACTCGTGACACCACTCATTCGCGTTCCTGGCTGCTGATTCTTTATGTTGAGACAAAACTGGACTTTTTTTTTTATCTTGATTGTAGAGGGTAACTGTGTGGTTCTTCTGCTGACTTGAGAATAGATTCGATTAAGCTTCCTGTCAGTGGAAAGGACTAATCCACTGATCTCGACATGACCTCAAAATGGCCTGGACTGCAGCTTAAGTAGCTGAACTTTCCAGCCACGATCATGTAATGTGCATTCAGTATGAAGGGAGTATAGAAAACAAATATCAGTCAGCTATTGACTTTAAATCTACAGTGGCCTTCAACAAAGCAGAATGCCAGTAACACTGCGGAAATCACTCACAAAGTACTTATTATTTATGCTGAAAGTGATGATTTGTAAAATAAAAAACTGATGTATTAGATTTAATCAATGAATTCTTTTTTTAACAGCTATATCTCTATCCATAAATGTAAAAAAAAACAGTTAAACATGACAAAACAGCCTTTATATTTACAATTGCATTTATTCGTGTCAAAATTTAATACATGGAGTCTGATCTAGCCGCCCAATCTCGAGAGTAAAAATATAAAATAAGACATTGTAAGGGAAAAGGCACAGATTCAGCATGGCAGGACAGCAGCTTCAGAAAGCAAATCATATATCTACATTCATATTTTTTTTCTTTTTTTTTTAAGAAACTGAATATATTAGGAACATTACAGGAGTTTGACCGACAAGGAAATTCAGTGTGTGATGTGGATATTTTTATAAGGCATCATCTACAGATTCACAGCTTGGGACTGATTTCACTACAACCCCACAACATAGTAATTATTTAAAACTGCAGGAGAATAGACCATCGTTACCGCGACCCAACACAAAACATTGTGATCGGACATGAGCTGGAGAATACCTTCTGCCTCCCTTATGGAAAAATAACCTATTAACTCTTCCTCGAGTTGAACACAAACGTGTTAAATGATTGAGAACTACGACCGAATTCGCTAAAGTGCACAAGGAGCTTGATAAGAGAACAAGCCACAAAAAAATATATATAGTATGTTTTTTTCGCTCGAGAAAGAATTAAGGTAGCAGAAATATTTTGTCTACTCATAAACTGTAAACATGATCTATAAATGCGTTCTATTATATACACATGTACAGTCGACAGGAGAGCCAGTAGTCTAAAATCTAAGTGGATTTTTCACAATTTATGTCCCTATGTTTACCCAGATAACAGATTTGAGAAAAATAATGTGTATGTTTTACAATTCTTCCCATTTTAAAGTTTAAAAAATAGATTTTCCCCTGTGCCGAAGCATTGCAGATGCCAACATTTCAACATGCTTTTCCCCTCAGAACATTTTCACACATATGAAACAATATCTCATTATACCAGCCGTACAGTGGGAAACGATCATATTTACTACATCTGAAAATGTCAGAATTGCAGTCAAACCTCTCCAGGTTGAGTCGAGATGATGCAGATCATCTCGACTAGTGAAGAAATCAAAGATAGGCTACAACTAAATGCTTTCATGATCCATATTTGGAATGAAGGAAATTGTACAATGCATCCGTTCTGGGCAGCCCCCCCGGAAGGCAATAATCACAGCTCTACTGAATGAGAATATATTCACGGTGCAGTCGGCAGCTGCAAACTAAAAGGAAACAAGGTGTACGACTGTCAGTCAAAGAGTCTGAGCCACATTACTGTGCTCAGACGATAAACAGCAGCGAGTCAGACAAGCAGGGAAACGTCAACTACCGTCATTCTGGGTCAAAGTCACGGGAAAGCGCCACAGAGCTGCAGCACTTCGTACCATCGTTTGACTGCGTTAATGCAAAAAAATTGCTCAGGAAAAAACATTTAAAAGAAGCTCTGGTGGTGACATTTTGCAGAGGACCGCGGCAGCTCAAGCTTAAGTTTCTCACGCATGAACCGTTGGGTCTGACATTTATTTACAAGAGCGGGGAAAATGAAGTTGTCACTTCTAACATGAACCAGACTTGGTCGGTATTCTGTGCTTCAGCTGCAATAAATTCACCAGATCTGACGACGCTCTGAAAACCGGATGTTCCTGTGTGAATCCAGCTTTACTGAGGACAGTTTTTATACATTTGAGGTAAGCGGCTACTGGCAGAAGGAAGGAGTTTGCCAATTGGTGCGCCAGTGAATGATTTAAAGCGATCCTCCTACAGGACAGGTTTGACCACTGCAGTCACACTTCAGATGAGGTAGTCCAGATATACAGCATGCTTGGCTGAGAGTTTCTCACTAGTGAAAAATGGAGAGGAAAAAAATTAGCAATTCATTTTTTTATAGTTTTTAATAAGAGTAATAAAGTTTTTTAATGCAGTCTTCACTCACCATTCTACTTATGTCAGTGGCAAAGGTGACCCCTTTGCTGGGCTTATCCTGTGAGCCGCTGCTGCTCCCTCCAAGAGAGTTTCTCCTAATGATACCTTGGAAAACACAGCGCATGGATTTTAAAACCTAACAAAGTCGTAAAGCTGCCACATATTTACGAGGCAGTGACTCTGATGAGTCAAAAAGAAACGGGATATTCTTCCTCACCTTGGATTGGCAACATGTCCAGGCGCTGCAGGCTGTTCCTGCGAGACGGAGGAAAACCGCTCCCTTTGGACAGGCGCCGCTGTCGGCTGGACAGCATAGCAGCGGGAGAGACGATGCCCGGAGGGGGCACCTTCCCCATCCTCTGGTACAGCTCCTCGATCTCTTTCTTCTGCGCGGCCTGCAGGGCCTGAACCTCTGTCAGATGTCTGAATAAGATATAACAAAGGTGAACATCTAAAGTGTCTATTTATACTTCAACAAGACCACTCTAGTCTTTGGAAATCCTTGATTTAGTCTTGAAACTAACAAAAACGTCTGATGATTTGCAATCTTCAACGTCAAATCTATGTTGCAGTCCATTTTTTTTCATTGCATTTAAGTTAAGTGTGTGTAGAAGTGATAATAAAAGCTGAATTTGCCAATTGCACATCTTTATTTTGGCTGTATGTTGAAGAAAATAAACACAATTATCTTATTTTTAAGATAGTCTATAGACATATTTGTTTCACCACTTTAAAAACTGTTAAGTTTTCCTTAAACAAGTCAAAATGACTTGAAGCTAAGTCCAACAAGAGTGTAAGAACACATCAAAGCTCATAATATTTCCAACTACATCATTATTATACACAACCATGTCGAGCTGTGTTGTGCAAAATATCCCAAACTGAGAGTCGTACTCTATGCTCCGCTGATATTTTAGAATAATACAATATTTTGGGCAACTTCAAAGGTGCCACTTACTTCTCTCTGAGTTCCTGAAGTTCTTCCATCATGTCTTCGTCGTCACTGTCCGAGTCATCACTGCTCAGGTAGGGATTGTTGCGGTTGTAAGTCATCATCCACAAATGGTGAAGGGCATTGCTGTACTGCGGACTCCCCGCCGCCCCGTCCCAAAGCCTCCCCTCTGTCTCGGCAGCCGTCACCGAGAGCCCACTGTCGGCGGACGTTCCCAGCAGGCTGAGGCTGTACGCTCTCCTGCGACTCCTCTTCTTCGCCCTCTGCCGCTCCCCAACGACCTCTTCCTCCGCCTCGTCCTCCTCCTCCTCCTCGTCCTCCTCCTCGTCCTCATCTCTCTCCTGCTGCTGCTGCTGCTGCTGCTGGCTCACGGCCCACCCCCCCTGCCCGTCGGCCTCCTGGGGGGCCGCCGTCGTTGACCCTTTGCGGGGATGCGGCGGGTGAGGAGGGGACATGGTGAGGGAGGTTCCCAGGCTCGTCTCGGACTCCCCCTGCTCCTCTGTGCTGCTCTCAGACGGGGTGCAGGCGCTGTCTGCTGGCTGTGGTGCAGCGGGTACAGAACACTCTGGCACAGCAGAGATGTCCATGCTGGGCGTCACCTGGAATCGCCCAACAGTCACTGGAGCAGACTGAACTTCTGCAACACAGAAGAAAAATATCTTGATAAATGATAATATTTAACATCTTCTGAAATGGATCAAAATGTGTGTACAAGAAAGACATTGGTTAACATCAGTTCTGGTTAGTTATGTACCTCTTCATCCTTTTAGGGCAAGTAAGAACTAACATCTGGACAGAAAAGTTATATAAGTGGCAGCCAGTCATTGGCTAAACAGCAGTGATTGTTCTCTGATCTGATCAGACCCTGATTAATCATGAGAACAAAGCCTCACTCAACCCTGATCACAGAGGTCTGATTAAAATCTAATCATGTGTTTAGTATCACTCTGTTTATGTTGTGTCTTATTTGCTAAAATAATTATCTGCCACTGCCGATGGATAACCATCATAGAGCGTTAATTTATGGCAGTGATAATCACTGATAATGCTGACAGAAGTGATTGCTGATTTGAGATTAAGCAGTCTGAGTCACTGCACGTGCTCACATCTGCAAACTACTTGAAGGTTAAATCCCTGCAGTGCCTCAGTTCGCCCACTGAGTGTCCTTATTGCAGCAAACACAGAAAGCGTCTGAGCCCTTGCCCACTGAAACAGAGGGGCTCTGTTGAACGTGGGCTTCTGAGGCGGGCGTAAATACAGACAGGTGTGGATATGGGAGGAGAAGCCCGTAACGAGCACAGGCGCTCGCTGATTGGCCGCTGCCAGCGGGCCGGGGCCGCAATCACACCTACGTTTGTGTTCACATTGAATGGAACATTACATCCAGACCCTGGCGGTTACGTAACATCTCCAGAGGCACGGCTAATGGGAGACGATGTTGACAGAAAGGAACTGGAAACAACTCGAAAAAGCCAATTGTCCGTAACAGAGACATCGGGCTATATTATGACCGAATACAATTAAAATGGAGGAGCGAGAAAAGAAAATATACGGCTGAGGGCGCATGTGCGTGGGTGTGTTTGGGGTAAACATAAACATACAGTGTGCCACTTTCCAGCTCTCCCAGCCCCCTGGCTAACAACATTCATAATATTAGGTGTTAACGATGAGGCGGTCTGCTTTAGGAACATGTACAGAACTTCTTACCAGATTGAGAGGGAGATGCTTTTGGAGCTGGAGTGCTAGTATTCATCTTAGGAACACTGGTGTGCAATTGACTGCTGAAGGATGATAACTAGACAGGAAAAATGAAAGGTATTAACATTAGTGCTACAGTAAACTAGGTGTAGGAAATACATTTGCATTACAGTAGACAGTTAGAATTTTTAGAGCACTTCTATTGAAGCAGTAATCAATGTCTGCATTAGAATAGAAAACACTTTTTTCAGTTAATTTATGAATCTGTGAGTCTAAAATGACAGAAATGAAGATAAATGTCTTGGAGGAAAATACCATGATGTTTTCAAATGGCTTGTTATGTCAAAATTAATTCTCCAAAAGCTAAATATCCTCAGTTTACACTCCTCTCAAACAGACAAGAGTGTCACATCAGAAAAACTAGGAGCAGCAGCACTGTTGCCTAATAAACAACTTCAACAGTTTATTACTAATCAAGATTTCTCATCAGATAGCTAATAATTTCAGCGCTAACACAACAAGAGTCGGAAGGAAACCGATATAATCCCTGAGATAAAAGTAATGACAACTCACAGTGCTTTCTGGGCTCTCTGGGGGTGACAGGGAAATATCGGACGAGGAGTTTGAATTGGAGACTTGTGATCTGGGTTTAGCCTGAGCTGGAGCTTGGGCTGAGTACGGGGCCACATAACTGTCCTCCTGGGTCAGGCTGGGGGAACTGGAGAGTCCAACCTGCTGCAAAGGCTCCAGAGGAGCCAGCGGAGGAGTGGAAGGCAAGGAAGGTGGAGAGACAGGATGCTGCCATTGTGGATGGTGAAAACCGGCTCCGTCCATTTGAGGCATATGCTCGGGGCTGTGGTAGACATTCTGCGTCGGGATGCCGGGACCAGGGTAAGGGACCTCTGCTTGTTGAGTTTGGTAATGTTGCTGGTAGACGGAGGGGTAACCTGACTGAGGAGCCATATGACTGTGTAGCTGGGGGTGGAAACCGGGAAAGGAGGGAATCCCTTGTGTGGGAAGGCTCGCAGGAGGGATGAAAGACTGAGCCATGCTCATGGCCATGGAAATTACATTAGCCAAGGAAAATAAGGGCTGCGTATGGGGAGGCCACATGTTGGGATGCTGAGGGGTGGGTGGGGACATGTTGACGCTCTCATTGCTGCAAGGGCTGGGGGTCTCTCTCTGAGGAACCGGGGAGCCGGGGGCCGGGGAGGGAACAGACGGGAAGGTGGGGTTACTGGCTACACGTGTGAGGGGAGGGTGGATCCCCGCTGGCTTGGGGGAACCTGGAGACCCCGGATATGGGAACGGGAAGTGAGTGTTGCCCATGAAGGGCACGTGGTAGTGCTGGTGATGAGGCAGGAGAGATGCAGGGTGGTGGTGTTGCTGACAATGGTGAGGAGAACCTTCAGGACAGAGAGATGACAACAGTTTTAATTTAAGGTTTAAAATCAGTCACCAGGTCACTCTTTAATTTGAGCATCAAAGCTAGTATCATTTTTAAATGTAACCCCCTATGTACAGCAGGAACATTTGACCCAGAGAGACAAGTTGGAGCTTAGGCTCTTTCTGTCTTTCCAGGGTTTCGTCAGTGCAATTGTTCCTTCCTTCCCCTGCCAAGATATACACCATGTGGAGCATAAATGGTTCCCTACGTTCAAATTCAGCGTTTCCATGGTCAACAAAGATATTTTGTTTAAAGCAGAATCAACCATAATTGCATTAGTAAGCCTGAGCAGCCTGCATGGCTGTGAGGGATTCAGCATCAATGGAGCGAGTGAGGCTTTTATGTATAAATTATTTGGAGGAGTTTAAATGGGACACACGTGTGTGCACACAATGAATGGGGCCTGATTGTGAGACTAAAGAAGTCATGATTTTTATACCTCACTCCTCGGAGGGAATAGTTTGGGATGCCAATATTCTAGCCCCATCCATTGATTTGACATTTACCTCAACAATGGCTCCACAGTTTTAAACCACACCTCCTGTTGCTGATGATGCAAACCAGCCCCTACTCTTTCCACGCTGACTCAAACGTAGGTTAGGCAACACTCTGTAATGGTGGCAGGTGGCCAGGAAGCATTGTGAAAGCAACCATGCAGTAGACTCCAGGAGAGCGGGGACAAGGGACAAAAAGGGGACGAGGATGTTCAGATGGCGGCTGAGGCCCGAAACTGGGCGCATGTGGAGGATATCTGCTCTTAAATTGACTTCGAATGTCCCTCCTGCGGGGAGGCAGGCTTTTGACGTAGGAGGAGACTTTCTTGGAAGTACGGCAGGAGTTTGAGCTGGCAAACAGATGTTGCCGACTATCGCTGTGCTGGACAAATCTCGTGCTTTACAGCGACAGCATTCACAGCGCCCTAAAAGCCAGAAAGCGGCCTTCAGGTGAGGTAATTACCCAAGAGGCCCCGCTGCAAGGCAGACACAGACGAAGGCTTTGAGGTGTGGGGATGGCGGATGGCGCCATGCAAACGTCTGAACAATACCAAGAAAAGGCCCTGAGGAGGGGAGGGGGGGTTTATGGGGTAGCTGAGCTTTGGTTTGACTTATTCTTTGCCAAAGGACTGTAACCATTTTTCAGTGAGCTGAAACAGTAAACAATGCTGTGCTTCTTCACGTAGGGACCACAGGGAGGGGTAGAGGGCTATTTACCTGGGGAGTTGTGGAAAGACTGTGAGCGTATTAGAGGTCGCCCAGGTGAAGTAATGTCTGCACCGAAGACTTCTCCATTGTGGCATGGAGGAGAGCCACGTACACCTACGCTCGGGTTAGCCACACTGTAGTCTAAGACAAGACACACACACACACACACACACATGCATGCATAAGAGGACGCTCGTGCGGATGTGAGTGCAAACATGAGCATGCACAGTCAAACAGATGCAACACACAAATGCAAGTTAATCTGTACGCTACGAGAAAGTCTATATGCAGTTCACACATTTCTTTTAGCTGTAAGCGGTTAATTCATTTCAGATCTACGTTAATCTATGAATTGAGCTAATCAGATCACACGTGAGACTCACCAGGCAGAGAAGAAGAGGAGTGTGTTCGAGGCAGGGTGTGACTGTGCAGATTAGGCTGTAAAAAAGAAAAAGAAAAAGAAAAAAGCACATTTGAGACTCAGGCTCCAGTTTTTTTTTCCTGACAAATACGCTGTTCCATTTTGCACTGATGTCATATATTTGACGTGAATGAGCCTCTAATTACGGTATGATTCAGCCGCAGCGCAAATTTACTTTAAAAGTGTAATCATTGGCTCTAGAAGCTAGCTGCATTTCCTGCTAATGTCATACTACTGTTGTATTTGAACTCCACATATATAATGCGTCATAAAAGAACTCAGTATTTCAGTTTCATAAAGTTTGGAGACTTCTAAGAAACAAAACCGAATCAGAGTTCAATGAGTTATCACAGATTTCCGTCCCCACGCCTGATATGACACTTCCCATAATGCAATTTACTAGTGTACAGCTTATTTGCATCTTTAATTAGACGCTTCTTTAGGTCCCCATTAGTGCAGTCTGTAGTCTCAAATCACCTAGGTGATGTATTTATAAAGATAAATGCTTCTCCAACATGTATAAATTTGCCAAAGTTAAGCGTACGTTTTGCAAGGCTGTGTAGCACCTCCCTCTAAGCCGACTCTGACAAGTGAAAACTACATAATGACCCATCAGGCAAGGCACTGACACACTGGCTGAGGTAGGAGACCTGACCTCATGCTGTATATATCACTTGTCAGTGAAGTGAAGTGAAGCTCATATGTAATGGAAAAATAAAGTTTTTTTTTTTGGACTTTGTTAATACTGAGATGACTTTATGGAATTTTGGAAAGTCAACTCTACGTGACGTCTTTTAACTTCCGCAATCATAATAGCTCTAATCCGGCTCCATCTGCTCAAACAGAAGCAAATTTTTCTCCGTCTCTCGGGATGCCAGTGACGCTCTGTCACTTCAAGATGGATTGCCTTAAACCTTTGCACATAAATACATGATTCCCAGAGGAGGGATGCTAATAACTGTGCAGACCCACTGGCGTTTCCTCTAGGGCTGAGAGCAGACCGCAATGTTCACTTCTCCTGTGAAATATCTCAACATCTGCTGGGTGATTTTTTAAAATAAAATGCATCAATTTAGAACAGGCATTCGTATCCTGATTAGGTTGGCTTGTAAGTCTCATCTGTACTTTGTTTTCCGTGCTAACTGGTCCACGCTAAGATGCTAAACTGGCATCGTAAACACGGTATGCTTTACACCAACATTATGGCGTCGCAACGTGGCTGCAGACTCTTCTTCGTCCAGTGGTCGGCAACTAAGAGCAGCTAGACAAGCATGGCTTTCCAGGGATTTAAGCTCCATTTATAGAATTTATAAATAGTCCCTCAGAATAGCGCCCTACCTCAGAATTCAAACAGCCAGAACAGAGGTGCTGTAGATAGATGAGTCTCTGGGCTTGTCAGTTTCTTCCTGAGTTAACTTGGCCTGTTTTTCTGGCAGGGCAGCGCCGAGGAGTGGAGCCATAATGGTTCTTTGGAGAGGTGGTCCTTGCAATAATCACATGTTGGAGCGAGGCCAGAAGAGATTTGTCCAATGTGCTTCACGGTAATTATGCAGCCAGGGATTGGAAAACACGGTGGTAGATGAAGGTAGATAGTTGGCACCAAAGGTTTAATGTTCCTATTATTCTCTTGCCCTACTAAAAACCACATATTATTCTTTTCTCCCTCTTTTATGGATATCCAGTGAATTTTACTAGAGGGCACAAGAAGATTTTGTTCGTCGTGTTCTGCAAAATGGAACAGATCCTGGCAGTACATGCGCTTCTCTTCCTTAAATGGACAAACTGTATCTGATTAGGCATTAGGTCATATCTTGTACAGGATGGCACTGCTCCTAACAACTCTGTTTTTATTTATTTTTCCTGGACGTTCATTTTACAGTTTCACAGAACCTCAATTCATAAAGGCTTTAATACATCCAAGCATAAATTATTTTACCCGTTCGCTGTGGGCAGATGTGCTGGAAAGTTCATTATGCCATACGCACTGGAAGGAATTTGTGGTTGTGGGAACAAATACATTTGAGAAGAAAAAGGAGACGCTGGATCTTTTATGGGTTTTATGACATTGGTGCTTTTAGTAACATTATGTTCTAAGTGAAAGCTCTGCCTCAGGTGGCTTTAAGAACACTTAACCTTCTATCTTTTAAGGGCAATTCTCCAGAGAGAGAGTGGACAGCGAGGAAAGCACTCCACTGCAGAGTCGGAAGCAATGCGCCACAGCTTTCCATTTGCGCCAGATTTATGGGTCTGCCTCAGATAAGCACAGCCAGGAACGCTATAGCTGATGTAATTTATGACGATCAGACGGCACAGTAAAAACCCACGCTCGGTTACTTCCTTTGTCCTCGGCTAACAATGCCGGGATGCGGCGATTTCTGGGAAGGAGCAGGTGCTCACCTGTGAGGACGACAACGAGTTAACCCCGCCGTGGAACGCCGGCTGGGCGAGGCGGTGGGCCGGCTGTTCTTTGGACATCAGAGCCTCGGCCCGTTTGATGATGTCGCCCATGCGGTGGATGAAGCCCTCCTTCTCGGACGGCAGGATGAACTCGTTGTGCACCTAAATGGCAAAAGGACAGCAGCAAAGAAAACATTAGGATATAGTATCGAAGCAACAACACAGTATCATCACATTCAATGCACACTGATGCAAGTATTAGCATCAAAACGTACTTTCTGCAAAGTGTTTTGTTGAAAAAGACCCAAGTATAAGATTTATAAATAGTATTTTGATCTGCAATGCTACTAATAACTATAGCAGCTATAAATTAAGTGGAGTAATGTGTAAATATATACTAGAAGTATAAAGCAGAATAGATGAGAAGAAGAAGAAGTGCTTCCAAACATTTCAATACTAACTTGTTGTTGCTTTTTTTAGCAAGTGCTTATTCTTAGGGAAAACAAACTTCATGTAAAATCCACAGTACAGCTGTTATTTTCGAGGAGGTTTTGCATATTCACGCAGTTTTGCTGTGAATTGCGGGCTGAGGCGTGGTGATCGTTTCCTGACAGCGTGGCATAATTCTGCTCACTTAAAGTCCTGTACTGAGAACCACAGCGCTGTTATGATGCCAGGCGCCCCTGCGGAGCCAAGACACGGCAAACAAAAGCCCACTGTGTTGTAGAGTCAGGGAAACAGTACACACTCTCGGTGAACAAAACGTTCTGCCGCACACGCCGCCTCGTCACGCCCCCTGCTTTCACACGAGCTAATGCGTATGTGTTTCGCTGAGCAAATAAAGCTGACAGACTAAAATACCGGGGATGGAGCTGCTTACCTGTGTCACTTCTATGTGAGTTTGATATAATATCAGTCGGAGTTAAGCCCGACAAACACAAGGCTGTTAAGTGGAGCACGGTGAATCATGTGTACGTTCAGCTGAGATAGAGGAATCTGCCACCCTTATCAGCTGACAGTGAATTCATTCGTTTATTCCTGCACACATCATAGAAGTTTCTAAGAGATTCATTCCCTCAGGATTATTAGTGTTTTTCTTTCACTGTTAACCCATTGAATTCTTTTTTTTTTCATCCGCTTAAGCAACAAGCCACACGCCAGTGTGTTTAGAGCTCAAGAGACGACTTTCATCTTGTTTAAATTTAGACTACATAACATATTGTTCATTTTTGTTCAGTGGATCAGTAGAAAACCTGATTTTGTTCAATTCAATACACTCTTAAGTTGCTAATGTTGTCAAAATTCCTGCCCTGCTACTCTGTCAACTAAGTTACACGGGAGCGCTTTGAATCTAGTTCAAACTGGTGACATAAAACACACCTTAAATTCAATGGATTCCTTTGAAGATTTGTTTCGAAACCAAATATCGCAGAAAAAAAAAAAATCTATGCAGCAGCAAGTAGATACCAAAGATGGAAACAAAAGAAAGGTTCAGTTATACTTCATAGGTCTGTCAATCATTGCTTGGCCAGCGACTAACCATGACAGCGGCGATGTCTTCGGGGTTATCTCCATCCAGGTCGAACTTGAAGGTCACCATCTTGTCATTGTGTGTTTGCAGCTGACACTCCACCACCCGGTCAACTTTATCAGAGAGCTACAGAGACGGGGTGGATCAGTGTTAACGACAGGTGCCTGTTTACCCTCTAAAACCAGGTTAAACACAAGTGGAACAGTGTGTGTAAGCAAACATGTAGTCCTGTGTGCATTTATACGAGTCGACTGTAACACGCAGGGTATTTATGTGTGTATTGTACCATGCCCTCTTTGTGTGCACATGTGGTTATGCATGATCTGTTTGTCTCTGCCGCGAGTCCAAACACGCTCATTAAAAGGCCACAGAGTGTCCTGATCAGAAGAGTAATGTAGTACTGCGGTAGCCGGGGGAAGGACAGCATAGCCGCTGATAACGTAACACAATCAGGGTGGGGCTTCACCGCTCATAAAGAAAAAATGTTTCGGCTAATTTAATCATTCCAGCCAGGTTGATTTATTTGTTTATCATGTGGCAAAAATGAATGTGTGGCGCTGTAATTAAACCAAATATTTGATTTGTGGTACCCCTGTGATGCGGAGCCTCGAGCGCGCTCTCCTCCTGAAGAGCTTGGTGGCGGTTCGCCTCGCGGCCGTTTTCTCGTTCTTCTCCGACAGGCCCTCGTAGCCGTCGCTCAAGCCCGAAGTCACGTCGGAGGCGTAGCTGCGAAGAAGTGCATCGTATGTGCTCTCGGTTAGAACATACACCCGAACAAGCCACTGAAGCATACAGCAATTTCAGTGTCAATACATCATCCGCAACAGAAGTGTAAAAGATCTGAGGAGCTGATTATCTTAGCATCACCCATAATAATAAACAGCACTCGGAAGTGTCAAATAAAGTCGTGATGTGTTATAAAGCCGTGTCTCACGAGTGTAAACACTCAAGTTAGACTACACAGTTTAACAGCGGCCCTAAGTAACTGGTGTTCATCCTGGGAAAGCAACATGTCCACGTGACCTGCTGTATTTACACAATCATGCAGTTTTAGCTTTCAGATAACTGGATTCTGTGCATTTTATAAAAAGCTTCGGTTCAGCTAATTGCGTCTCTTGGGCCTTTTTGGATCGCTGTGGTTACCGACTCCCCTTCGTCCACCTCCCCAGCACAGGCTGCAAACATTTACAGGCCTACTGGTTGGCAGCGGCCACCCTTCTCTATTTAAAAACCTCCACCTCATGGGTAACTCCAGTTCAAAGTAAACGCCTGTTTTCACCTTCAAACACAGAGTACCTGGAAACTGGACCAAAAAAAAAAAAAAGGCTTAACATTTGTGTTGATACTGCAAACGACTGTTCTCTTTGTGGTTTCTGACATGCAGTCCTGCTCATCATTAATCAAGGGCTTTTCTCAGAGTTGGAATTAAGCAACTGGGAGTATGTTTTGGATCCTGAATAGTGCATGGCTAAGCCGTTGCGAAACAAGATACTCAACCACTCCTGACATCCGAGTCCATCGTGGATATGACAGATACTGTCAAATCCCTGCCAACCACAGAAAACCTTATTTGTCTGAGCCACTGACTGCATGATTTATATTAAATACGGTATTAAAGCGCAAGAATTAAGTTAAAATTTAACTGTGAACACTGATTAGTACACAATTTATGGATTTTCAAGCAATTTAATAAACATGGACACTAGTATTCCAGTAAAAATCAGAATAATTGCCCAAACACACTAAAAAAGCCTGATGCAACCACCTTAGTCAGAACAGGCTGGCAAGATGGGAAGGAATCAAACTGAGAGGAGTGGTGTTGACCGAATCTTTTCAATAGGAAAATATTAGCACCTAAGAACAATCTGTTTGTTTCTCTCCAGTTGGGACAAATCCATTCTTCCTGCACATACGTGCAACCCCCCGGTTGGGTAACGATGGGTTTCCAGGAAGGACAGAAACATGAAGGTAGCAAAACAGCCAGTTGTTTAAACAAGGCTGAACAAAGCCAGAATTAATGTAGGCAGCAACGGAGAAAACATGGCTCCATACTGGTCACCTTCTTCTAACGAAGGAACTCGTAGATACCAGCAGATATAACTCAACACAGCAGGAACAAACAGTCAGATAACTGAATTTAGCGTCTAAAATAAACCTGGAATCTCTTATCAGAGGATGTAAGAAGAGTTTATGGGCTAATTGGTGAATCTAAATAACAATCTAGATACCAATCAATAATGAATACCAACTGTATCACATCTCAATTTGTCCAGTTATCATTCTTACAACCCGGGTGAAGCCCTCCTAAACCCTTGCACATAATCTACTGGTCCACTGTCAGCACTCCTGCTGAGACTAAAGCCTCTCTCTCTCTCTGTCTCTCTCTCTCTCTCTCTAACATCCCAGCTGCAAGGGTCCAATCTAGCTCACTTCAATAAAAACAGCCTGAAACGCAGCCGGTCCATCGCCTCAAGCTTGTTGTCGCAGCCCCACAGATGTGGAGGAGGAGGAGGAGGAGGAGGAGGAGGAGTTACAGGAGCACGGCATCCCTACGAAATCTCACACTGATCTCCAGGTCTGTATCTTCAATAAGGAAGGGACTATTGAGCTCCACTGGAAGGCAGTAAAAAAAAAAAAATGAAGAGGAAAGGAGGCTGAGGAACTTTACCTGTCCACAGGGGAGTTGAAGCCACTTGGGGGCCCTGAGTTGCCATGTTCAATGTTGTTGGATACTGCGATACTCTAAGAATAGAAATGAGGGATGTGGTAAGGTAAACATGGATGGAGACTTTCACTGATTACTTTTTCATTTGGAGATTTAGCAGCGGAAGATAGTGTCGGCATTTAATTAAATCCAAACTAATTATCTCAACACAAGTGTTTTGTTTTCTTTCAAAACACCATCCCTTAAATAATAATTAACCATTGTTTTGACATGCCTGGTCATATTTTTGGCCGTGCCAACGGGTCGGCAGTAGAGATAGCGATTGCGGTCGTCTACGGTTTTGTCTCAAGCATAAATATCTCAGGACTGTGACATTTTGTCCACACATTCATGGTTCCCAGAGGACAAACCCCAATCGCTTTGGTAAGTTTTCCTTTAGCCCCAGCATGACTGCTGACATTTTGGGCTTTTGACTAAAGAGTCTCGATATCTAAGATAAGATATTCATGCTCCCTTCAGGATGATAACTTAGACGACTCATTTCACTTCATGGCCAAGAGCAGGCCAAACTTTAAAAACTTCAATTAAAAGTTTTTAAAAAATCTGTTAGCATGCTAATTAGCTCATAACGAGCTAAAATTAGCTATACTACAAAATAGTCATGCAACTGTAAAAAAAAATATGTGCTGACTTTGAGAAAAGTATTGATAAATACATAATTATTGCTGAGCAGAAGAATAATTTAAAGATTATAATCTATAAAGTGACAACATGTAAAAACATAGTTAACAAAATTCTAGCTTGACTATTATAAGTCAGTTATCGCTTATAGTTCTTAATCCAGATTTGTGAATAGCTACTTCTTGCTGAAAAAGGAGGTCTTGTCATCCTTCCCTTACCACCCTGTGCATTTTGATAACAAGCTCTTTACTGGCGCCACTCACCGACGGGAAGCGGAGGGCCGGGACGGGGAGACCGTTCACAGCAGGGGTGCTGGTCTGCGTGGTGGGAGGGGTCACAGGAGCGCTGAAGCTGCCGGCCTCCAGTGGATCCTGCAGCCCGGAGGAGCTCAGATAGCCGTCCGTCTCGCAGTCAGCTGTTTCAACAAAGCACATAAGCCGTTAGCATGTGACCGAGCTGGGGCCTGACACGCACACGACACGCAGGCGGTCACACACAATGAAACGCACACATCAAGTTGAGATACACTATACACATCAACAACAACAACAACAACAACAACAACAAAAAGAGTTTCGTACTGAATTAGCTGGAGAGGTTTAATGCATTAGGACCATCAAAAAAATATCAGGCCTGTCGTTTTAGGAGCTGAGAATCAACACAGCATGCGTGCACACCATGAGATAGGACTTAGAAGAACTGAATAATTTAGTTATCCACAGTTTCACATTTCGCTGTATCCCCCCCATGTGCTTCAAGATCGCAACAGCTTTCTGTTCAGTGCAGTTGTACAGATGTTGGAAATCCTGTATCTGCAGAGTTTAACATCAGAGAGGTGGAGAAGTGGAGCGGAGACCTATTTAATGCAGGTGTGACTGCTTATTTAAGCTGGTATAATACAATTAAAGACATAAGCACAAGTCTGAGATACTTTAATTGAGTATTTATGCTACTTTATACTTCTGCTCCAAGTGTAACTTAGTTATTGATAATAAATCACGATGTATTGTGGTAGATAAAACTTCGAACTAAAGTATAGCTGCATTGTTTTGTTGCTTTATTGTACATTTTCACACGTTTCATATCATGTAAGTTGTGTTTTATTGAGGTTGTGCAAAGCTTTGTAGAGAAGCACTGCTGTTAGGTGAATTATTTGTGTTGTGTGTCTTCAGTGTGCAGTAATATGTAGAAGAAAATTAAATGTGAACTGCAAAAACATGCATTTTCATGGCATTTTCAGGGGTTGCTGCATTCGGGAAGCTCACAATTAGCTGAAGACAAGCTGTTGTGGCGGACATGGAAGTGCTGGTCTGCCTCGGGCTCCTCCGGCTCTGCGGGGTAGTTGGAGCTGACGCCAGAGTCCACAGAGCTGGTGACGGGGGACAGGATGGGGGCCGGAGGCGTCAGGGTCGGCGTGGGGGACTCTGCTGCAACAACGTCACCGACTTTTGGCGAGGTGAGCTGCAGCTCGGGCTCCTCATCTATGGCCTCTTGCGCCTGCTTCTTCTTCCGCTCTTCCGCCAGCCGCCTCAGCTTCTCCCTCTGCCGCTTGATGGCCGTCACTCTGTCCCGTATGGCCTTCGCCACGAGCTTGAAGTCTGCCTCGCACACAAAGCCCAGCACGACCTGCATAACAACACACAGACGCGGTCAGGGTACAACATAAACACGAGTGTTAGGAATGGTGTACTGATGCAATATGTGGAGGACATATGCAGGACTGTCGCACTTTGTGAACTTATCGTGGCCTAACAACGTCTGATTTGAAAAAAAAAACAGACGCACAGACTTCAGCTTCAACACACGCGGACTGCAGCCTGTCATTCTGGCGTCTTGAACGTCCTCTTCTGACACCCGGTCCAGCAGAGTGGGACTGCCTCTCAACACATAGTCAGATTACAGCAGATCAGCCGGACTAGATGTCCCCCTGCTGATGCTAAATTTGTTCTTGATGAAAACCACCACAAAGACGTAAACAAGCGAGGAATTGTGGCTCGCATTTTCATTAAAAGTGACCTCTGCGGAAGGGGCTCTGGAGATGACATAAGGGCCTGTTCGGTAACAAGCACGAGAGCCATTATATTATTAAAGACGTGACCCGGGCTGCTTCCTGGGACACGCTCTCACATTTCGAACCGCTGGTGATTAAATGTTGAGCCGTGACCTTGACACACTGTGCAAGGTGCACTCTTTACGGGCTGCGTTTCAACGTTTCTACTGCCATAAGCGAGCTGTAAAAGAAGCATAATGAAGCTGAGGTGCATTAAGTGTGGCTGCTTTCACTGCTAAAGGTCAAAAGGCAGCAAACGGAAATAGAAATTTCCTCATTCTCTAATATGATATGATGTTAGGTAATCTTGCAACAGTATATTAAATTACCACATAGACACAAAGCTGCTTTTTAAATTTGTTATTGCCAACACTCCTAACAAATTAGCATTAAGAAGATTGCACTTTATCTTCTAATCAAACTGCTTTTTCTCCAAAGCATCCAGATTAAGTAAATTCTTTTGAGAGGAGGACTTTAAGGCTTAACTGGGATGAAAAAAAATATTAGGAGTCTACGCCAAGTGACCTTCCCGACAAAAAGCTATCACTATAAATCAAGTTTGAGATGCAGATAACATGTGGGGGTTTGGCTGAGGCGGCCTCTATCTTTTCTGATCTGGAATCTATTACTCTGTCTCCTTGCTAACCGGGGTCAGCGAAGCATTTAAGGTTGACCCACCATCTCCTGAGCCACCTCCTCGGGCACGTCTTTGTAGAGCTCGAAGAGGAACTCGATGGCGTTGTTGTCCTTGTACTTCCCGTGGAGCTTCTTGGTGTCGTCCATGCGCAGCCACAGCTTGAGGCCCGACTTCACCATGTCGTCCTCCTCCGCCAGCTCCACGTGCACGCCGTTGTTCTCCTGGAAGAAGGGGTGATCCAGAAGGTCTGGAATGGTGTACCTGCAGAAAAAAAAACACGAAATTTGTAATCTGTTTAAACATGCTAAGATCATTTAATGCGGAAACATATTTGCATAGATTCTGCAGCAACTTCTGAGCTACACACTTTATTATTTCAATACCATTAGTCCTAACGTGTGCTTTCTGTTTTACCTTTCATCTTTGTTCATACGTATGCAGCCCTCAATGATCTCCTTTAGTTCTGGGACTTTCACTTTGTAGAAACTGTCAGGTTTAATGCCCTGTGAAAACAACGAGAGAAGAGATTACTGTGCTTCATTTTCTCTGTAGGGCTTCATTCCTAATATAAAAAGTTTGAGTGCGCTTTAAGGGGAACTAGTGGCCAGCAACAATGATCCCTTCCTTGAATTCACCCCACAGTTCTCCTGTCGGAAGACCAATTCGAAGCCGCCACCCCCACCTGCGCTGCATGCTAACGTAATCCTCTGCTTTGTGACACGGGCCGCCAGCCAGCATGACATTCGGCTCTGCGATCATGTCAACACCAGAGGAGGACATTACAGAGAGCTCACGGAAATGGAAAAACCCCAAGATGCTCCCCTTCCTCCTCTCTTTTTCCACTTAAAACCAATCCGGCGAGGGATTTTAATAACTCGCAACAGCTGTAGAGTTTATCTCAGAAATATTCAGGCAGGACTTCTCACTATTTTTTCTTTCCAAATGTCATCACAGGAATGTACACAGATTAAAGCAGAGCTCCGATTCCTGCAAAAACGCTGATAAGAAAGGAAAAACATCCAAGGTCGGAAAGATGTTTGGCCGGCTGATAACCGAGCAACCTGACGATGTTAAACACCCAAATAATGTGAGCTACCAGAAGGAGTACAACACTTTCTTATCACATTTAAAGACTGACATGTCACACAGTAACTTCCTTTTTGTTATGACCACAAATAATTTTCTCAAGATATTTCCGCTGCTTGTAAGTAAAACAAAGGACGAAGCTTTCACACGGCAGCGAAGAGGACGAAATGCAACAAGTGTCTCAGAGGTTTGCTGTACCATATAATAAATAGCTACCCTACTATATATGCCCCTGCTCCTCAGATGATTTTTGGACGAAAAAGACCCCCCAAAAAAGGCCTCATGGCAGTCACAGACATGCCGTTCATGTAAAATGCGACCCAGCGTGGAGCACTGAGGTTCCTTTACTCCCCCGTCCTCAAAGGCACCTTCACCATAAGTCATCTCTCCATCGATCCAAATCTAATTTGCGACACAGCTCCTTTCCTGTGGCGACAGAGGTCCAGATAAAAGCTTGACAAACACGCTGCTGTCATATTGACTCTGTTAAGTGTGTCGTACCAAGAGCACAAGGAGCACAAGGATCCATGCCTTCACGCTAAACCAATTACTTTGCACGGAAATGAGTGTGAAGCATGTTTATGTCCTGCATGTAAATCTGTGCAATAGTCTTTGACATCAATTTTGATTTCAAAAGTATACGGACATCAAATACTTCTGGTCTGTGGATATTTTTCACAGTTTAATCACATTAGATTAAATAATGTGATTAAATATACAACTAAAGACTCATTCAGCCGATGTATTTAGTTTTTTTGTTTCTATCCAAACTATTCAAAAAGCATTTATTCCAGTTACATGTCTTCTATTAATATGTATTTTAGGATGCGCTACACAGGATGCTCTGTATTCCACTGCACTTCCCCACACTGTGTGTAATTACAAAGTCAAATCTAATTTATTACTCTAATAATTTAATCTTATCGGTCTTTGGCCCCTTCCTGTTTCAACATTCATTCATTCTTTCTTTCATTTTCTGTGACCGCTTGTCCTCCGGAGGGTCGCGCGGGGTCAGAGCCTATCCCAGCTGTGACTGGGCGAGAGGCAGGGTACACCCAGGGCTAACACGGAGAGGCACCTGTTTCAACATGACGATGCCAAAGTTTTCCTAGTTTGATGTTTAAAAACTTCACTGGCCTCTGGCTCAACCCCCGTCCAACACTTTTGGATGAAGCTGAATGGCATCTCCGAGGCCTAGGCTTTCATCGCCCAGTATCAGAGTTGGGCCTCACTACTGCTCCTTTGTATACAGGAGTAAATCCCTGCAGCCAGGCAGCAACATCTGGAAAACTTCCTGATAATGCCGGATAAAGTCACAGGAGCACGTTAATGACCCCAGATAAGATGTTTAGCTATTAAATATGGGTGTAATGCTCAATTGTCCACATACTTTTGGCCACATAATGTCTAGGAAAAAAAAGCACTGCTCCAAAGTATGTACTCTTCTAGTAATTTGATGTAAAAATGAAAACACAAACAAGACTCTTACGTGTTCAAATCCAGCCAAATCCAGTCTTCTTTACTCTTTAATAGCAAGTGACTTCAAATACGAGTCAGCCGTTTAAGAGAAAAGCGACATAAACTTAATAGGTTAGTAGTTAATGTTATGAAAAATGTAACAGGCCTTACTAATAAATTCACACGTCATCTGAACGTAAAACATTACCAAATCGTGAAAAGCGCAGCCAGTTAGTAGTTTTTTTTTTTCTTTTTTAAAGGCTAAGCTTCACCGACTGCACAGGGACATTATTACAATATAAACATTATTACAGTGTGTTCCTGTTTGCGGAGGAGCCAGACCCACTCTGACTTGTTGGCATTGTCCCTTTCTCACTTTCCAAGCTCCGTCAGACGCTGTTTGTGCTGCATATGTGACACACAGGAAAGAAACAGCCCCCTTTGAAAAGTAAAGAGTGAGACACATTTTCCAAAACATATAATTTCTCCGTCGCCTCGTCTTGCCCACGGCGGCGTCAACGCTCTGCTTAACACCCGGGAGCGGCTTGAAATACAGCAGCCTCGAGGCAATGCTGTAATGCCACTGTCTCAAATCACTCTGCTTATATTTTTTCAAGTAGCAGCACTTTCCTCTCAAATATGAAAATGAGCTTTGCGCCCTCTTCATCCTCGGGAAGATATCTTCCGATGCAAAAACCACTTAGTTAATATATTTTTGTCTGCAAGCTAAAACGAAAACTTAATATGTATTTGTGTCAAGGAGTCACTTCTGTTCTGTTTTCTGTTCGGAAATTATCATAACAAAGGAAATACAGCAGTGAAAATGATAGCCACAACCAGTCAGGCAAGATCTCTGAACTGGTAAAGAAACTGGCAATCAGTGAGTGGAACGTGTGTAATCCTGCGTCATGACTGCAGGCTGAAAACAGAAAAGCGGTCAGGTTATAGTAAAGCTCTGCCTCCTGAGCTCGTAATGGACGAAACTGAGCCTTTAATAGAGCAAATGTCATTCCACGCGGGCCCCGCTTCTTTCCAAGTGTTCAGGACGTACGCGTAAATACTGCAAGATATCCTGCTTCCTCTCCGCCTAATCTCGGTGTGCATGCGGAGGAAGGCAAACACATGTGGACAATTACATTAAACATGGTGGGGGGAGGAAATTAGGGGATCCTCCTTTTTCCCTTTACTCACACTGGTGACTTTGCGGTAGATCTGGGCGGCGTTTTGGCACTCAGAGTACGGGTACTCAGAGGTGGCCATCTCCAAGATGCACATTCCTAAGGCGTAGACGTCCACCGCTTCGTCGTACTTCTCCTCGTACATCTCTGGGGCCATGAACTCTGGGGTTCCTGCCGGGATTCAGGGGCGAAAAGGAGAAGATGTTAACCCAACTCTGAACCCATGATCACCTTATAAAACTCAAGCCTGTTAGCAAACAGCTGCCTTTTAGCTCGGTTTTGGTCTCTACCAACTCCTGAGGGAAATATCGGGTTCTTTAGCTGCTAAATTTTCACCAGCTAGCTGCTAACTTAAGAGTGTCTGCTCTTTGGTTATCTGGATGAAGAGATTCCTTTCTTTTTTTGCGATGCTAAAGCTATGTTCACACTAGTGGGAAAGGAGCAACAAGCTACAAGTCATTTTCAACGGATGTCAACGAACGCGGCATCAGAATCTGACTGTGCTTTGAGGTAGAGTCTCACAGCAACACTGCTAACACGACGTTAAGCATGTCCTAGCCTGTGAGCATGCTACCATTTGCTCATTAGTTACTGAGTACAGATGAGGCTGATGGGAATTCCCATTGTTTTTTTCGTTAGTCATTAACTGAAGAATTTGACCCGTTGGTGGCTCTAGACAAAAGGTCAGACATTTACGTTATTGGTATTCATCCTGAGGCAGACGAACTTCCTGACAAGCCATCCAATGGCTCTTGTGATATCTGAGTCTGGATCAAAGTGGTGGACTGACTGACTGCCAGCCAGACACAGTCATGCCGTTACTTCGGTTAAAAACCTTCTTTTTTATCTTGTTAATCTTGACAGAAAACAAAAACAAAGTCATTTCCAGACCACTGAGCACACAGTTCCTCTTTATGAAGTAATTAAGAGATACTGTGATTAATTTGGGCTTGGCAAATTAAATCTAAGTGCCACTTTCAACAAGAATCAACAAGTCTTTATGCTGCTTGAGACGGTTAGCACTCCCGGGTCCTGCTCGATGGGAATTAAAAAACATTTTGGTAATGATGCTGCATTTAAAAATGCAGACAGGAATTTAAACAGAGGCACACAGGGTCGCTTGTGTGCAGGTTGAAAGAAGAACGGCTAAATAAGCAAGGCAAAATAAGCAAACATGCAAGATATTTACACAAAGGGTGATCCCTGTTTCATTTGAATCTCCTTCTATTTAAAGTCTGGTGGCATTTTGCATGTTTTTATTCCAGCTGTAAACTGTAAATCAAATAGTTTTCTAGATGCCCACCCTTTGAATTGATCTGAGCAGGGTAAACACAAACACATACCAATGACACTTTTAGCGAAAGAGGCACTTTTGAGAGTGGCCAGCCCCAGATCTCCTATCTTGACGGAGCCGGTGGGGCCGGTGATGAAGATGTTGTCACACTTGAGGTCCCGGTGGATGATGGGAGGGGTGCGCGTGTGCAGGAAGTGAAGCCCTTTGAGGATCTGACGACTCCAGCGCTGCAGCAGCTTCAGCTTCATCTCCTTGAACCTCTTAAGGTACCTAAAATAAATAAATCAGGAGAACAGCTCAAACTAAACACGCGCAGCAAGAGGAGGAAGCTTTAAAGTGCCACAAATTTATTCATCTCCTATTTTTGACAGCCGAGGGGAAGTTTTAAAGTGAATTTACAGCATTGTTTCCAAAGTAAAACTGTTCTCTGGTCCTTTTGTGAACTCATGGTCACATTTTTAGACATAGAGTTAAAAAAAGGCCCGGGGGGGGGGGACTTACGTTTTGAGCGTGCCTGACGTCATGAGTTCAGTCACGAGGATGATGCACTTGTGGCCCTTCACCGTCGACTTCCAGGAGTCATGAAAGCGCACGATGTTGGGGTGCTGCAGCCCTTTCAGCATCTCCACCTCCTCGCTGAAACGCTGTCTCTCTGCCTTGGTCAGCTTTCGGGTCTGCAGAGAAAGTTTACATGAACATATCGTAAGTATCTCTGTTTGAGTATTGCCACAGTAGAAGAAGAAAGTGTAAAAGGGAATTTAAACTGCACAAATTGCATCTGTTCAGCACGTACTATGATTGACAGCTCTACAACTGTAAACGGACTTTGGCGTGGGATTGCTTTGTCGAACATAAAAACACGGTTGTGTTGACAGTTGAGTTGCAGCGCCTTCAAGTTTTACTGCGCACATGCTCTGGCCCCGTCAGGGTTATGTATGGTTATGTAACTATGTAGCAGCAAACAAACGCACACAAAAACATGGGACCAATTTGATAAGTCGCGGTTGCTTTAGCTAATGAGCTCACCGAGGAATAGGAAACCACCAGGTCCGTCCGTCTGGTTGAGTCTCCACTTGCATAATCACATTTTCCAATAACAGGAGCTCTGTCATTACAAATTCAAGAAGCAGGAGATTTCCAACATGTATGTAAAACAGAAAACTGCAATCACGCTGGACGAACAAAGACATTTTTGTGCTTCCTCTAGGATGAATGGTCCAATTTAGCTGCTGTTGGTGTAACTCCGCCTGTGGTGGGTGGTTAGTGGAAAACTCCTGGGAGACTACGGGGCCATGAATCCTGCATTGAGGCCGAATTCTGAGAAAATGCTCTACATATGTTTATGCTTACAATCAGCTTGACCGCTACTCTCCTCTCACTCTTCCTCTTTGCTTTCTCTCCCAGTGAGAGAGGAGGCGGTGCCGCAGCTGCTTACGCTAAGCTATCATCATCATAAACACAGGGGGCAGGCTGTCCGGAGGCCTGCGCAGCTTGAAGTCACACAAAGTCCTTTTACCTGCGTCAGTCACCTGTCAAACTGTCATGTTACGGCAGCAACTCAAACATGAGGGCTCAAACACAAGGTATAGAGGCGACTTCTGACCATGAGGATGGCTTTAAGGTCAACAGAGATCAGTTAACGATGTGAACAGGCGGCCGCTTTTGCATTTGTAGGACCGAATAGTGAGTGGTTTTTCACCTTGAGTTAAGAGTAAAAAGTTTGCGAAAATGATCAAAAAAAAGTGATGCAAATGTCCACGCATCTTCTGCATAAGTCAGTTCAGTCGTGATTTCATTTGTGCAGGATGCACTTCATAGCTTTATGGACATTGAGCTTTACAGCTGCCATAGATCACCGTGTTCTGAGAAACAGGGAAACAGACGTAACATGACACAAATCATGGCGCGAGGGTGTGCAGCCAGGGTGAGTGAGTCAGTGGGTTTATGGGTTGATGTGCATCTGGATATTTATGTATCTAAGCGCAACAACATCAGACCCCTGCATAGCCAGCTCCGTCTCCCGTGGATAGTCGCCTGTGCGAAGAAACCAAAGCACAGAGTCGATGCGACATGCACGAGCTGTGGCGGGCATTCCAGCCACTTGGAGAACATGGGCACTTCCAAAACCACAAGATTTACTACCGCCTGGCATCCTGGTTGGCATGATGGTAAATCATCGAAATGCTGAATGCAGGCGTTCCTGGAAATGAAATGCGAGCCGGGGCTGATAATGGGTGATTATTTCATGTGACTCATCCAAACCAGGCGATGATTCAGAACAAGCCATTGTTCGTTTAAACACATGCAAACTGGAAAGTGCGGTAGGAATTAAATACAGATGGAGGCAACAAAAGCCAATTACGAGCCGTATCACAACTGCGGTGCAGTCATCGGGTGACACTGTTGTCAGTGTTGGCTAATTTTGGGGTAGCATCACATCACAACGCCCGCCGCCCCTCAGCGAAATCTTAAAGCTGTGACTAATAGCAGAAATAAAACCCAATCATTCAGTAATGCCTCAGAGACCGTTTCCACTTTATGACAGCAACCAACTGACACGCAAGGTCTAATAAACGTGACTATGTATTTCGTTATTAGAGATAATTATAGTCTGCTTTAGTCAGACTAAAAATCTCAGTTTAGTCAGAAGCCTTTTCCTAGAGAAGACATCTTCACTGTGAAAGGTTTTTATCCAATGAATATTAAACTATCTGCCCCCTAACACTGTCTTCCTCCACCCCTCTCTGAAAAATGAGGCCAATAAACATTGCATAACACTGGAGAAAGCGTTGCAGGGGGGGTGGGAGGGGAGGGGAGCCACAAAAATAAACCCTCTCCGTTTTTGAAAGAACAAGCTGGTATATCCATAAAAACGAGTCGGAGGTGTGTAAACGGGCTCCCGCTTAAAAGTTTTCCTATACCGCCGTCTCGTCCAGCTGGATAATTTATTCTTAGCCTCTGCAAGGTGTGTGTTGAGTTGGGGGTCTGGAAATACTTGGGCCCGGTGCCACATAAGTGGAGTTACATAAGCAGTGTTGATGGTAGAGGAGGCTGTGGTATTAAGAAGTCCCTGTCAGCGCCCCTATTATGACAACCGGGACGCGAACACGCCATGACAGCCAAACGTTTGCACCGAACCAGGCGGTGCGCGCGAGCAATGTCCTGACGACACACTGAAACCGATTCAGGGAGTCTGGGCTGGAGTTGGGTAACATCTACGACAACGCTGTGGTATCTGTTGGAATCTTACAGAGAGAAAACAGGGAAAGGAAGAAAACTGGATTCACTCATACTACTTATAGTCTGGCAGGATTTGTGTGTGAGGGTTAGACAGAGGGTTTACATTTCTATTTTTCACATTTTAAACATGGAATTGAGAATACTGTTAAGTATTGCGCTGAAATCAGTATTCATTCAACAGATAGATAATTATAGATGTAAGATTGTTAAGGTCGGACGCATCCAACCGACTTTAAAGAACTACCGACAGACGACTGTGACTCCGCAATCAAGACTATATCTAAGTTTGTGGATTTGTTTCTCTTCTTTCTCTGGTTTGCTAAGCTGATCAGCCAATCAGAGAGATCCCTTTGAACGTAGATTGGCAGGTTAAACGGAGTTTATGCCAATGCAGGAATAGACGCCATAACCTACATTTGTGAGTCATTTATACTTGTGCGCTCGTCAGTCTGCGTCGCTCTGTCAAAACGCCACCCCAAACGCTAGTCAGCGCAGTGTCTTCTTTGTCAGTCGGGGTCAATTTTTGTTTCTACTTCCTGCCTCACATTCAACAATGGCGGCCAAAATTTTGCCAAAAGACGAGTCGTACAAATGCTTGTACCTTCGAACCTCCTCAGTCAATCTTTCTTCGGTGTGTTCCATCTTTATTTTTTATCCAAAACAATCAAAATCAAAATTGCGGAGCTGGAGAAGCAGCCGGAAATACTAAAGCGGACCAATATATTACTACTACTACTAATACTACGCACAGCTACGGCGCCAAATTGACGCAGAAGCATAAACTGCCTATTACTCAACGGACCATTAGGTTTGTGTGTCACAGCCCTTATTGTATCTTGCTCTTATCTGTTGACAGGGTTAGGGTTAGAGTTAGGGGCTCTCCAAGCCTACCCTTCTGAAGATGTAGTATATCTTTAAAAATATGCCACATATGGTGTGTATAGTTTGATTAAAAACAAAAAAAGTATTTGTATTTGCTGTAGTCTTGTTTGTATATCATTAATAATGATATACATCTATCAGAAAAACCTATCTACCATCGATCTATCTATCTATCTATCTATCTATCTATCTATCTATCTATCTAATGGGAAATGATGATGGACAATTTCTCCATTTTTTTCTTAATTGAGGAATGAATAATTTACTTAAAAAATGGTCAAGATGAACTGTTACCCCTAGAAAAGCAGCTGTTAACTAAAGCTAGACAGTGTGCAGTCACGGCAGATTTATGATATGTGAAAGAGAAAGCTATAACTTTCTACGTAAATCTAGAAATCACCAAAACCCTCTGGCACACCTTCCAATCTGCCTTGACTTCTCACTGAACCCTTTCAGGGACTAAAACTGTCTTCCTGCCATTAATTTATGATTTAAAGTGGTTTTATCAGGCCATAAGTCCTGGGGTCCCAGAGCCTGGCAGTGAGAAGCCCTCCAGATGAAGACCAGATAAAGTTCGGAGAGTCCTTTTAATGACGGGAGAAGACAGGAGAGGATCTGCATTAACAATCTACTGTCCATCAGCTCATGTGACAAACGGCTCACCGAGATCTGGGATTGAGGTCAAAGGCAACGCGGGAAAGAAAAGGAAAAAAAGAAAAACCGACCTGACCTCAGAGCTCTGAGGCCGACGTGCCCACCTTGAGTGACACACAGTTTGTACAAACATGCACGTAGGCACTTACACTGGTACAGTGTCGCATTTAGATGTTTGCAGGTGAGAACTGAGGCGGCAGTGTGCTCTTTCCAAGAAAAACCTGACATGTTCTGTAAATGGAGCGGGCAGAGGGAGGTTAGCCATTAATCTCATAAGGATTGAGGACTCAAACCAGCCTCTGACTGCAGCTCTCGCCCTGAGAACCTGACCTGACTTGTGGCGCCCGGCTAATTACCACCTAGATGCAGGATTACACTATCTCTTATGTATTTCAATCGGGAGGAGTGGTCTGTCAAGCGAGCCTTTGTCAGTGCGGTTCCAGATGTGATGATTTCTAGACGCTGATGATTTTCTTGTCACTGAAACAGGTCTTGTTCGGTACGTTTCAGCCACAAAATGTACTCGTCAGTGCTCTTGGTGGTTTATATGTCAATATAGTTTTGCTTTACTGTAGAGATTGTCTCAGGAAGTATTGCTTCACCTTGTTTGCGAAGATTTGTTTGAGTGCTAGGAGATCTTGTATCGTCTGTTTACTTTGTTATTCTTGACATCTCTTAACCCGCCCGGTGTTTGCTTTTAGTAACTCATTAAGTTCACAGTCGACTATAAACTGCTGTGCACTTAACGATATCCCTCCTCCCCTCGCAAGACTCCCGCTTCTTTAATAATCCTTTCAAGCGGAGCATTGTGTCACGCCGTAACAGTCACTTGTACCTCGTCCCTTGCACGCTACAGCTTCGAAGCCCCTCATTCGTCCCCATTTACAGGCACTGTATCATTGGCTTTTGTTGCGCTTCTTACACGGCAGCTTGTGATTGCGGGAATCACAAAGACGTATTTGTAGGTGTCCATTAAATGCTTTTATTTAAAATGCAGGGAAAATGTCAGGACAATAAATATCAATATGAAAGACTTGCAGAGGCTGATCGCGGACGTCAGTTTCTCAGATAAACAGTGTGTCCTTTCCGGCTTTACCAGTTGAATCTGAATATAAGTTTGACTTCAGCTTGTTCTCGGGTCAGGTCAAATACAGACAAGGGGGCATTCTTGTTCCAGTCGAATCAAATAAAACCCCAAGGGACGGAAATTTTGAAGAGCTGGAGGTATATTAGCTGTTCTCTCTGTGTTAAGGCAGACAAACACTGCGGCCCCCTCCGACTAGCCACTGAAAGATCACAAGTTGCCCGCAGGACACGGCTCGCAAGGGTATTGTCACTAAAAATACGGCAATACTGTTCGACATGAGGATTCGTATAGGGGTCATACAGTCTAACTTTGTTATGTAATAAGGTTGTTAAGGTGACAAACAACCCCATGCATCCGCAACAACAGTCTGAAATGATGTGAAAGTCACATGAGATTCTCGCACTACCATAAATAGACAACATATATCGAGCGGTTCCTCATCCTCAGCTGAGCGTCATTATTTAAAACTGTGCGTTAGGTACATTGGCACAGTGGATGTAACAGCCTGTCATGCTCTCTCGCAGTTGCGTCTTCAGCTGCTATAAAGGGCCGTGGAGAACCTGAGGGCCCTTAACCTTAAACCTGATTAAACTGAGCCAACTGGCGACTGTGGCTGCCAGAAACCATCGTCTGTGTGCGTGTGTGAGCCTCTCTGATTTTAAATCTTGCACCTTTTCTTTTTGTTGGTGCTTTGACATCTCAGGTTCTAACGCTGAAACGGATGAGAAATAATTTTTTTGCGATCTGAAAATGAAACCTAAAATGCTCCAGCCGCTTCGGATGCGCCCTACAAACCCCGAATTTAATTACAATAATTCCCACGGTGATAATTATCTTAAAATGTTTGCGATAATGATCGCCCGGGTTACCGTTAAGACACCACAGGCCTCAGCATGTAGACGACAATACATATCTGACAGCTTTTAAAGGTATCTCCCTCTCCTTGGGTACACTGCCAAGACATCTGGTACCGGTTGTTACCGCAAATGTTTTAAAGACCTTAGCTATGCCGTATTTGCACATACTTGATTTTATGGATCGTTTAAACCTACCGAAGCCAGCTTCTCCCAAAAGTTTGCTTTGTACTTTTAAAATGAAGCAGGACCTCTTGCACACAAATTGCATGTGTGAGATACAATCAGTTTAAACAAAGTGGGAGCTGAAGCAGTAAAGCTATGTAATATTTCACCGGAACAAAGAGGAACTGTCTGAAAACTAAACCCGGGTTTTTGTTTATTATTATCACTGCTGGTACCACTTTAGAAAAGGCGGTGACGAACAGATTTATTATATGTAAATACACATGTCACTTGTGATTTATGGATAAACTATAACTCATTAATTACCGATGCTCAGGTTGCCAGGTAGTCTGATTTGGAAATAATGCACAGCAAAGCACATTTAGCAACTCGAAACCTGGCAACTTAAAATAATTTCTTATAAATAACTTATGTACTGAACTACTGCTAAATTATTAATAATTTAAATAACTTATAAAGCCATGAAGGTCCCATTTACGGCTCATCTGACGCATACCAAAATTTTTTTTTAATATCTTCCCACATAAGTTGAAATTTACTGGTTCTTCCCATTTGAAGTCGATTACTGGAAGTATTTGAAAGTGAATCAAGTAAAATTTTCTTTGGATGACACGTCCCAATACAAACAAATCTCTACATGTGTTACTCCAAACTGAACACCACGCTAAGCTTTGTAGGAAACCGCCGTTTGACAGACATCAGAGGAGAGGATCGGAGTAAGGCCTTTTGAAGTTGTTATGACCCCAGGCTGTGCGCCCAGCCGACGGCAAAGGTTTCAGGGATCTCTAGCGTCTCAACTTGTTTGCAAAGGCGCTTTCATCTCGGCGCACGTTCGCGTTGTTTATTATTGCCTTTCTGTGAAGTCAAAGCGGAGGAAAATCCTCTGCGATCGCTTTTCAAATACCTGGAAAGAATTGCGGCATTCTTCCCTTCGCCTCACAATTAAATAAAGATTTGCGCAGTTTTCACAAGGAGCAAAAAATGAAGCGTGTGCTACCACCAAACTGTGCGACTGGCAACTGGTTTATTTGCACTCCACTTTAGCCCTGGCAGCATGAGGGGCAGCAGCATAGAGTTACACTGACAAACAAGGATGTGCTATCAAGTGCCATGTGGAAACAGGGACCGGATATAGTTTACGAAGTGATGGTATGCAAGTAGTGCCCTTGTCGCAGGAAGGCAACAGCATTAAAGATTTATGAATCCTTGACTAGCCGCTCCAATATTCAGAGCGTATTTGTCGTTTGAGCGCCGACTTTAGAAACCCACACAGCTTCAAGATAAATGTGCACAAAAACCAGCACCGTTTACATCTGGGGGGGAATTACAAATTAAGGTATTCTGTTGACTGAGAAAACAGGCTGCGGTGCTTGCTGATGAGAATTGAAAGGCGCCAGGCCCAAAAACAGGCAGCGCCATTACTGTACACCACAGGCCAATTCATCGCAGGACTCCTCACATGGCAACTCGGAGAACGTTTACACTGCTGACACCTCTGCCCTGCACGCTTTAACACACATGGTCAGTTCAGGAACGACCAGGGGTAACCTCATGGAGCAGGTTTTTTCCCCTTACCAACTATGGCCCTCAGAGCCCAAACAGCTATTAAAGCCTGAGGTCTTTGGTTTGTTTAGGAAGCAGGACTCGGGGCCTCTCTAGGGCCCAAGCTGCAGCGTGACCACATGTTATCCACAGAAGGAAAAGCTGTACAGTCACACTCTGTCAATACTGAAAACACTGAGACATTTTCCAAAAGTATAGCGACTAGTTTACTTTTTTTTTTAAATCGAGCAAAGCACCCTAAAGTAGAAGTTTTGAACTCTGGGAAGACAGTTATGGAGCAAGTTCCCACAATGCAACCACACAAGGAGTTACATCTTCACACCAGCCAATTAGAACATGGCTTACTGTACATGATATTGTGTTTAAATAAAGCACAGTAAAACTTGGTTTATACTGTACTTCTGGTTTGTTTTGAGCATTGTGCGCTGGTGTGCCGGCGTCGTTCTGTAAGTACGCCACTAAATATGCTGTGTTCTCTGTGTACTTCAAACTGTGCCAAGTGGTACGATTTTATTTTAAAATTTGATTTTATTGAAATCAGAGCAGCAAAAAAAAGATAAATATCTGTGTTTGCAAGAAGGAAGAAACGCATTTTGGACTGATCACAATAGTGGCGATCTCCATGCTGGGCCACGGTACAGGGTCCCTACGACGTAGATCCGACACAGAAGCAAATATCTAGCTTTTTTAGTGCAGGGACAAATTTTAACATTAAACATAGATCAATGCAATCTCTACGTCTCAACTTGTGTTTTTTAGTCTATTCATGTTATATTAGCACAATTCAACCTATATGAGTCTGACACAAATTGTGACCGAGTTTTTTTCAGACACATTTCTAGCGATGACGCACGCAATTAACCTTTAAGATTGCTGTTAGCACACTGTGTACAGAGGCCACAAGTGTTTAGGGATCGTCATTATGAAGAACAGGTTTGATATGCATTTATAGACAAAGGGTTGGGAGCTAATCTGAGAGTGAAGGGCTCGTCCCAGGAGAGGACGAGACCACGTGTACCACAGCAAAAAATGTGCTCTTTTTAAAACACAGAGCCAATCTGATTCATCGGATTACAAAAGAGATTCTTCTGAAAAACCTGATATGAATGTAATTTTTTTACCCAAAAAAAAAAAAAAAGGGTCCCAGGAGATAAATCTCATAACAAGAAACAAGTTTTCCTTTGTGCTCCAACTGAAAAATAAAAAGCAGATCGGGTATAAAATATGGGTCACCCGAATGCTATTACTGGAAGCTGGAAAACTTTAAACAGACCTGGACTACTTAGCGAAACCGCTCGCTTCAAGAATCGATCCGCTGAGGGAGCCCAATAAAAGCAGTGACTCAGCAGAGGAAGGGCCTCTGCCAGCGGTACATTTTTGCACGTAAAAAAAAAGTACAATCGCTAAATCATGACATCTGGCAAATGGAAAAAAAATGTTTTATAATCTGTTCTTTCCACTTGACGTCCCCAGCTTGGCCAAGTTACATGACTGAAAGCAGAGGACTTTATCAGTTAACAGTAATTTTGCAGATTCTCTGCTTTGAGCACATAACAAGAAAGAAACGTCTTTGATTGTCTGACTAATTGTGGTTTACCAGAGGTATCTGTTTTAGCTTTCTATCAACCAAAACTTACATAATCTACAACTATTATAAAGACACAGATGTATTAACATGTTAACGCAATACTTTCAGTGGACATAAAGCCAGACAGTGGACAGACATTGCATTATTTAATCAAATAAAAATAAGTAAAATAAGTTTTCTTTGAACTAAATTGCATTAAATTAAGTAGTTTGTTTGTGCCATCCACCCCCATCATCTTTTCTGGAGCCTCTTATGTCAGCAAGCATCAGCGTGCAGCCTCCCCCAGATTATATTAGGTGAGTGTCAGTGTACATCATCCAGTCCTTTACAGGGTTATGGCATATAGAAAAACACACACACGCCCACCGTCACACCTATGAGCACTTTAGTTTCCAATAGAAACAAACAAACACGCCCAACGCCCCTAGGCACCATATCACCTCCGCAGTACCCGCCCTGAATAAGACACTGACATACTATCAGCGCCAGCCAATGAGACACTGTTATCTAGTTCCTGCGCTGACTGTATTCCGCATGATACAGACACGCTGTATCCCGCGGCACAATCACCAAATGAGCGCACATTCAGTACAGTACAAGTCTTATAGGTGACCCAATGCCACCTTCCCTCCATGCCCGCGGCTGAGCAAACAAACAAACGTCAAAGTGACGCGCTGCCACTTGTAAATGTAGGCTATCGTCGCGGGCCTCCTTTGCTTTCTCCTTCGAGAACATTGGCTGGCCCTGATAAGTTGGATCTCGCTGCGGTGCGGGCCCTGCCCGGAAAGACAGTGTTGATGTTGGCCACGGTAGAACTGATAGGAAGCCCGCGGCTCGTCACTGAACACTAGCCACATTGAGATAAAGGGGTCACACAGCCAGGTTTGCACTAGGAAATCTAGAAGAGGGAGCGCGCAACGGGAATCTGGGGTCGGTGCCAAACTAGATTTATGCCTCCTTGTAGTTTAACCTCATAACTTGCAGACTGTGCAGACGCAGTAGCCAGACATTAACGAGGTCTTACAGCTTTAATTTGATCTAGTACTCTTATATGGGCTTTAAACACTGCAGCTTCCAGGTTTTTCTACCCCACGAGCCCACTTTTACTGCCACGGTAATGGTTCCAACTCTTACTACAGAGGGGCTGATGTAACCCTCCCACCACAGCACCCTCCTTCGTTTTGTCCTTAGGTAACTGTGCTTCCTTGAGGCCAGTTGCACATAAACATGCATAAGAAAGCATTATAAAATTAATCAATGAATGTTTTGTTTGCGCAAAAGTCCCCAAATTAAGCATATTTCGTTTACAAAATCCTCTGATACTTGTTCTCTGTGCAACTTAAACCGAAACTGGATGTATGCCAAGTTTACTCCTGCAGTTAAAGGCACAAAGTCAAACTTTCTGCACTGAGACTTGTTTATTATTGGCAAGCACCAACCAACGTGTGATTAGTAACAGCCCATACGATGCACAGTAGCAATATAAAGTTTTATGCATTTCAGGAATGGGTCACCACAAGAAAAACAACCGTCTAAAACACTTTGTGGCCGTCAACAAACCAGGTTTTTACACATTTGGTATGTTCCAATCAGCAGGAACTGTTTGTATTTATGCATCTAAGGAGCTGGTTAATTGGCTGTAGTATTTACAAAAGCACTCAAGCCCTCGTGAACGCCGATAGCGCTGAAAACACAGGCGGCTGTGGCGAAGATGTTTATACAGAGAGCGATTAAAGAATGTGTGTGTTGGTTTAAAAATGAAACATGAGAGCGGCACGGGTGTCCGAGCGTCTGGTGCAGGTCGGACGGAACCGCTGGAAAACTGCTGCCCTTGAATAAGATCGGGGTATTGCGCAACCAGTGCCCTTTAAAGGGGCTCACCGAGAAGGATATGCGCCTCAGCGCACAACTATCAGCAAACCCTGCAGCTCCCTAGTGTTTTGCATTCACAGTCGGCCGTGTGGTAAAGAAGCCCCGGCGCTCATAAATAATCCACGAATGACTGACGATCAGCATTTCATATTTGATGCCGACGATGACAGCGAGGTGACAGCGACAAACGACAGCAGGGATGCAGGAAAGTTGTCAACTCTTCCGTTTGGCCGTGTGAGTGAGCAAGTCATAAACGAATGAAAGTGGGAGGGGAGCCGCACCACAGCTTATCCATTTTTTAACACCTCTGCATTTCCTTCAAAGCCCATCCTGCTTTCGCCTATATACTGCACCTGAATCACCTGTGGGGTAACGGTTGCTAGGCAGCGACAAGTCTGTTTTAGAACCTGTTTAGTTCAGCAGCTGTAGCAGGCAGCTCTTAAATTACAACCACATACGTCTCAACGAATTTAAACTGTTGCACAATCGTGTTTTCCCACCCAACTGAATTTCTAAATTGCTGTAAAACTTCAAGGAAAAGAAAGAAAGTAGGATTATTAAGCTCTGTTAATAAGTTAGCATTTTATACACAAGTGAAAAAAGAGGCCGTGGCAAACGCTTTTTAACATCTGGACCGTCTTAAAGGATTGTGTTACTTTAAACCGTGAGACATATTGTCAACAAAACGGAACAGCAGCTTTTAAGATAATTAAAAAACTATCACCATATTTCTGTACTCTTTTTTTTTTTTTTTCTTTTTTTTTTAACAACTGCTTTAAGTTAATCAAAGGTTCACCACTGGATTTGGCTGCAGGATATTTTTTTGCTCCGTTCATCTGGTTTTATTATGATGTTTGCATTGATTAAGGACGTGTGTTAAGTACAGGATGTACGATGTGGGAGAATAAGGAGACACGGAGATGGAGAATCTAATAGTTTCCTCATGGTGAGATTTCTCTGAGGCCCCCCCAAAAAACATGATTTTTAGCTTTTTTTTTTTTGTATATTTGAGAGTTTAAACAGCGCTGGTTGAGGTTTTTAAACATATTAATTTAAGATAAGCCTATATGCAAATGTTCCCAAGATCTAATATGAAAGATATCTTGTTTCCTGGTGGTCAGAGTGTGAATTTATTACCTCTATACTCATAAGGGACAAAAAATCTAGGCATTTCCAGTGCTGGATACTAAAAATGTACAACAATACAACAGAAAAGTAGTATTTTATATCCCTCTGGAGTTGGTTTAAGTCCACATGTTGCTAACATAAACCTACATGAGCTTATATTCTCTTAAGGGCCTTATTATTATAGTCTCAATCTATTAGTTTATGAGCAGTGACAGGATGTTCCTCATGGTATATTCCACCGTCAGGTTTGAGCTTTTGGTTTCTGCATGTCATGGAAGATGTCTAAATGTTTTGTTTGCTTTTTGTACGCAAGCACAAAAAGTTCCCGCGGACACCGCCCAGACAGGCTGGCATGAAGTATAACAACGTTGACAACATACTGTCCAAAGTTGAACACCTTTGTGCGTCTTATCGAGAACAAAAACACCGATTCAAATGATGACCTGTGTAAATATGAATAAGGTAGATGATGTTTAAGCCTTTGTTCACATCCTGAGCAGCTGATCTCCTGCGGATCACGGCTCAGGCTCTGTAATACATATTTAAAAGAGCTTAAGGCCTTTCTACCTGACTTGTAATGACGCACCTTCGACTGCTGCTCCGTCAACACTAGAGGAGCGATTGTGTTTAGCCGACAACAGCCAGCTTTAACGTTTAAGCGTCAGGGGCACACGGGGAGGACGGGGAGGGGATTTCGGCGAAGAAATGCGACTGCCGCTGAGTCTGTCTCTTTGAGGTTAACTTATCACAACAGTAACCATATCAACAATGGCCACCTTTAAGCTTATTAGGAGTGATTAAGGAGCTTAACTGGGCTCATGTCTTAAGTAAAGAGATGAAATAACATGCTTGTTTCCAGCATGGCTCGTGGCCACAGAGCAGCCACAAAAAATGTGCAGCTAGCGCTTTTCCACACCAAGTTAAAAGCAGGGGGACGCTTTAAAAGTCAGACCAGAAATAGTCACGGACCCCCTGCTTGTGTTTGATCGGGGGGAGGGTGTCCAACAATAATGACTGTGTTGGAGCAGGTAGAGGGACATCTGTGCCTCTCGGAGGAGCCTGGGAGTGACTCCCGCGAACGGACACCTGTTGTGTGATCTGACAGGTGGGCTCCTGAAGCAGAAGTCTGGAGCTTGAGCCTTGAGGGCGGATTCACTTCCCCCCACCCCCTCGGTGTAATCCCTGAATGTCTGCAGTCTGATGCTTTCTGCTCGTCTTTAAATGCAACCCCGGCTTTGTGCAGTTTCTATTTTTATGCGCAGCTATGTTTTGAAACAAAGTCGACAAGCATTTGAGCTCTGACTGATAAAATAAGCGATTCAGCGAGCATGTGGGTCAATGTCAGTGGCACAGGGTTTAATTCCACGTCTAGAGGTTATGAGGGCACAACTCTGGCATCTCAGCTGGCTGCCAGATACCGATGCACGTCACACACAACGGCAAACGTTAAGGGGTGGACTTAATGCTTAAATCTTTAAATCCACCGCTGTGCCATCAAACCGTGTAGGCAAGAGAGCTGGCAGCTGTTGCACAGTCTGTTTATTGCCTTCGTGCCAAACGCTGTGGCATTAAAAAACACTGACACCTCTGTCATTTTACAGCGACCTGTGTTTACATGTTACACGTGAGCACGGACGCCCCTCGAGGCCGAGCACGATCCCACGAGTCCCACCTCGCAGGATGGACACACGTTTGAGGGCCATTCTCAGACGGCACCAAATCCGAGCTGCACATTGATCCATTGTGTCTCGGCTGTTCCTAAGTTTGCACGTGAGGCGTTCGGAGAGCCTTGGTGTCACTGGTTGTTAATAAAAACAGAGATTAGAGGGGATCACGGCGGGCAGAGTGGTTCAGTCGGAGCTGACTGCTAACAGGTGACCATGCGAGGGCTTGACACAGTCCGACTCAAGGTCAGCGAGGAATAATATGGAGTAGATTAGCTGCCTCACATCAACCCCGATGCCCAGAGGGGAGCATTAGTGCTGAGTGGGGGAGGAAAGTAGGGAAAGTATCAGTCTGACCTAGGTTTGTTGCTGTGGGTAAGAAGAAAGATAAGATCCAGTGTAACTGAAGGTGTAATGTGTCAGTGTGCACCTTTTAATGCAAATTAAATTGGCCCTTTATCAGATTTTGATGTACAGTGAATTATAAGAGCAAGCCATCCTACCTGTAGCTCACACCATGCCACCTCCACCGTGGTCTCAGTGTCCAGCCCTTTATAGACTGTCTTGAAAGATCCCCTTCCAATCTCTATGTTGAATTTGAGATACCTCCCATCGGGAGAGGTTGCCACCGCTTTGGTCTCCGCATCCTCTTTCTCTTCCTGCTCCCACTGAGTGTCAAACGTGATGCGAGACAGGATCTTGTGCTGCCTGTTTTGAAGTTCGCTTTCGGAGTCCGAGCTGGCTTCCTGGCCGCTGGTCCTCGGCACGGGTTCCCAGTTCCCACCGAGGGACCCGGCGTCGGGCTTCTGGCTGCACGGAGGCGTGTTGGTGCTGGTCCCCGGGCTGGAAACGGGAGACTGGGACGGCGACGGAGTCTCGTCGGTCTTTTCGTCCTCCGCTCTGGACTCGGTCAGTGTCGGGATATTCTCAGCTGACCAGGACAGGGCTTTGGAAAGGACGCCGCTGTACAGAGGCGAATCAATGTCCATGCTAATTTTCTGCAGCCCGTAAGAGTTTCTCCGTGCGCCCAAGCCGTGCGTCCTCAGCACGGATGGCACCCGGGATAAGCAGTCGTCGGTCATATCCATAGAGAGTCCTGGGAAACCGCGTCCTGGTATCTCAACCTGTGCATGAGACATTGTGGCAGGTTCAGCGCCTTCCTGACTTAGAGCCTAAAAGTGGATGACATTAGGACAATAGAGTACCGTTACAGTTACTTTTCCGTGATGTCAATGCTGTCAACGGGCTTTTTGTTAAAAAAAAAAGGGGCTGATCAAAAAATAACACAGGTTATAACAAGAAGACACAATCAAACATGTCAAACTGGATCATGTGAGCTGCCAATACCTGTAGTTGTAGCCAACCGTAGAAAAGAAAACAGTATTTTAAGAATTACAAACTAAAGAAAAGTAAGAAAACGTAACTTACTCATCATCGTGGACACTGTGAAAGAAAAACACTCCGTGTAAGCGGCACACTAGCGCATAGTTCCCATCCAATTTCTCGCGCTGCTGCCTCTTGCCTTTGCAAAGTCTTTAGCCATAACCTCCAGTGAAAGGACGGAGCTGCCAATATCAACAAAGCTCTGGAGGGGTTGTGCGTCCTGTGCGCTCTCGGTGCGCGCTCCCGACTCCGCCCCTCGCAGCTTTGACGCGCTAATAGGGCTATCCAGAGGGAGTAATTACATTATGATTAGAGGAGTGTTTTCCTACTAGTACCCCTTTAAAACCGCAGATGTTATTAGTGTTTTCGGTTTTGATTTGCTAAGCCCAACTGCTGTCCAAAGAAATAAGTGCAATAATTTAGATTGGTGCCATTTTTCAAGAGCAGAAGGACATGATGTCTCCTCTCCTTAGAGGCACTTCATTGATTAACTCCTCCTCCAGCTTCTCTGAATTAAGATCCAGCTGATGCGTCATTTCACTACTGTGGTCATTTGATTAGCCTGAATGACAAGAGACGTGACGGCCATAGGGGGGAGACGGGGTGAGCTGTGCGCGCCTGGCCTGCAGGGGGGGCCACACCACGGAGAGCTTTCTGCAGGACACCATTATCAGCCAAGGCCACACTGAGCCCCACCTGCCCCACAAGTGCACATACAGGGTTTTTATCAGCAAACACACACACACACGATTCCCTTGAGCTGTATCATCCCCGCAGGCGGGAACACACAGCACATGATGTGAGGGGACCATCCAGTACAGCTGCAGCCTGAAAGAAGAGCTCCATCACTGCGGTTTGACTCCGCACGTCTGCACACTGCGGTTTGCGTTTAATGTTTTTCCCACACATCTAAGATCGCGACTCGATTTAGAGAAAAGAACAGGCAAACAGTGTTTAAGAAATTTCTAATTTATTTTCCTACAGGATATGAAAAAAAAAAAAAAAGAGGTTGAATATAGACAGACTGATAACAGGAGTGTCACAGTAGCTACTGCACAATAATAGGATGACAGCAATCTGTACATTAAGTCCACTATTATTACACTCTAGCCGAGTTGAGCCGGGACTGGCCCCAAGTCTCTGTTGTGTTCCTCTTCTGGAAGCATTTACTCTCAAAATAAAAAGTCCCTCTGGTGTTGTGTTCTGGGATTTCTCTCTTTGGGATGTCAGACGAACAACAGCAGAGTAAATGTCCGTAGCTAATTATACAGAATTTGTTAATAGAGAAAAGGGGAATAAAACTAGTCGCATGTACAGTAAAGAAAGAGTAAAGTTACAGCCAGCAGGGAAAGGTTTTCCCTAAAAGTATTCAGACATTATAGTATTTAGTCCCCTGATAAGACGCATTGCATGTTTAAATGGCAACAAACGTCACCTGTGTCACCTCAAATGCTTATTTTCCCCCAAAACACTCTGGAAATGATATTGGTTCTCTTCCGATAAGAGTAGGCTTTGAACCGAAAGGCAACGACATTTACAGGACCGGCGTCCACTGGGCTGGGCGTTGAGGTGCAGCCTCCAACGGCTAAATCTTAAAATTTGCCTGTAAAGGTAGAGTATGAGGGCTCCCAGACAGAGTGAGTGTGACTCCAGCACCGTTTCAGAAGAACTTGACGCCTTTCCCATCGTCCATGGTGATGATCTCTGCCTTGCCTTCTGTTTGTAAAGCCTGCAACGAGCGCAGCAGCATCCAGTCTTCCAGGCCATGGAACTCTGGAGGAAAAGGATTAACAGGATGGGAACAGTGAGAATAAACTTTATTTATGCACAGATAAGCCAAAACACTACGACCACTCAGTTAAAGGGAATATTAATGACTCTGCTATAATAAATGAAAATGTCAAGGTCTGAAAGGTATTAAACAAATGCTAGGTTTGCATGGACAAGATTTCTTTAACCCAATTAAAATTAAAGGTTCTGATAATAAACATGTGTTTAAATGCCTCAAAACATCAATCAGAATATAACTTTTTAGACAAAGTGAAGCAGAAGTTTTCTCCAAATGCATTGAATTTATTCGGTAGAAGAAAATAACTAAGCCGGAGCCACGTTTTCAACGTTGCTGCCCACATGGATTGACTTTTGTTCTTCTTGGCAGACACTTGTTTTTACCAACTGATTGTTTTGTTTCCTCCGTGTTTCTGACCCTCCTAGAAACCCGTCGCCTGATGTTTGTTTACAGAACGATCAAAACGCCGACACCGCCTCAGTCTGATCAGACCAGTCTGCTCAGACTGAGGCGGCATTTTCTTTAAGATTATTAGTAGAACACCACCAGTGTCCGTGTTAATGCAGGCACAGTTAGCGCGTTGGATGCGAGTGACATTACGGCCAGACGGCTCAGTGAGCACATCTCTGAAACGACAAGGCTCGTAGGATTAGGATCAGCTGCAAAGAGCACCGTCTAGAGGTTTGTAAAATACCACGGTGGAGTGGAGCCGCTTCGGTAACGCTCCCAAGAACCAAATTATTATGCAAGAGCGGTCGTAACGTTTCAGCTCCACAGCATACAGCACCTTTTATGAGATTACAACATACTTTACAAGAGAAAACCGAGACAAGAGAAACATTTCACATAATCACGCCAAAAAAAACAAAAAAATAAAAAACAGAAAGAAACACACACGACAGCAGAGCAAGAAAATAAAAGACTGAAATGAGAAAAACACAACAGAAACTAACCAGTACTGGAACTGGAAATTTAAATAATACAATATGTGCTTTAAATGAGCGAATTCAAAGAATAAAACATCTGAAACAGCAACAACAACAATAACAATGCATTAATCAATCAGCCTAAAAGGCCTTGAGTGCTAGCATACCTTCGCCTTCTGCGTCGTCACCATTGGACAGCTCATAAAGTGTAAACACAGAGTTGACCATGCCGTTTTTGGAAACCTAAAACGTTGGAAAACAGAATAATGGTCACACACTCGCTTTAGGCTACTAGAGAGATTAAGTTAAGAAGAATTATAGTGTTTGAAATCGTTTTTGTTTAGTTTTGGAAGGTGCTCTCTATTATAACTTAAGTTTCATGAGACATGAATCATGGTATATTACCGATCTCAGACTCACACGTCAAAGCATTTTCTATGTTTTTGTTCAAATTTAATAATAGATACTTTATATATCCTCTGGATTAATAAGATATCTATCTATCTATTAGTTCCTGACTATACAATATATATTTTAGGAGCGATGCGCTACATCATGCTTTGTGTGTGGACTTAAATAACTCGTGGTTTTCCTGGGATTTCTTGACCAAGCGCAGAATATCACGCAAGCATAAACGTCAAAGAACACCCTGCTCAGATGTTAAAATTATAAAATTCGAGATTTGATATTTGAGAAGCACACTCGGGCCCGAGAGTGTGGGGAGAGCATTACATCAGACGTCTACTGTCCTCGTCAGTCAGCGATCAAACTTTATGGATGAGATATTAATAGCTGCGTCGTGTAGGTTGGGTACGGGGTGTGCAGAAGCTGTGCAGGCTCTACTCGTTACCAAGTTCTAAGTGTGTTCATTTGATTATTAATCGTACTCTACCTGCTTTTTAACGCGACCCGTTTCATAAAGTGCGTACTTTTATTTACAGATATCCTGGAAATGTCTGTGCCTCCACCTACATAACTATTATCTGCTAGAAATCCAGTTATTACACAATGTACAGTCAGGGATTATATAAAGCAGGTCAGTATTTACATTTCTGCCAAAGAACTGGGCTCAAACTGACAGCTTCACTTTATTAATTTGAGACTAGCAGTGATAAAATACGCAACACTTCCTAACAGAGTGAATTTCATACATAATAAAATGTTCAGAGGTGGAAACTTCAGTCAGACTTTGAAGCAGAATTTTTTTGAGTACAGGATGCAACGTTCCCAATGATCTGTCCTATGATTATGATGTTCTGCTGCCACAGTGATACTTCTCTGTCTGAAGTCTAAGTGAAGAAAACTGACCGTACCCAGTTATTTAAATCCCAGTAAATCCCTTTTGTTGCTAATACTAGACACCGAAGGTACCTATTGATAGCTATCGTGGCGTGATGATCTTTTAATACGATCATTGTTACTTAGTGCTATAAATAACACTTTCTTCCTTCCACTTCATCCTGTATCGGCCCCACAAATAAACAAGAATGTACAGTCTGTGACCGTTTGATGACTCACCCACTGGTATATTAACTTGCCCCACTCCTCCGGTCGTCTCCACATGACTAAACACCGAGACTTGTTTTTGTCCAGCCATTCAAGGTTGCCTGAGGTCAGACATCGCGGACAGTGATAGGAAAAAAGTTAATTACTGCTGAACCGAGCGGTGACACAAATGAGATAGTGTTCTTAATCTTAATCTGAACGTGCGAACAGAACAGAATTTACCTTTTTTCCTCAGTTCCTCAAAAACAACTTGGATTGCTTCCATGGATAGTTTTCCTGGAATTCCGTTAAGGGTGAACGGAAGTGTAAGGAAATGTTAAAAACATACAGGACAGGTTGAACAAAGAGAAAAACAATAAATAAATGACTAAAAATTAATCAAACCAGGGGAGCAAGAGAGGAAGAGAGGTGGTACTGTCCTAAAAAGCTTTTAAAACCTGTTGCGTCTAAATTATACCAATACTAATATCCTGTGGGGGAAATTTTATGTCCCAATAAAAAAGAAAGGCAATGAGCTCTTCACGCCAATCTTCTTTTAACAAGTTCAGCATGTGAGAAAACAAGGTGATGTCCAATAAACAGTCAATGAGAGCATCTTGGATCAAGCGCCTCGGCTTCGACCGATCCAGATGTGCACATAAAGGATACGTTCTATCTTCTTGTTGTTGAACACGGGGCTTTCCTGAGCCTCCATGACGTCCAGGGTGTAGAGCTTGTGATGCCGGCAGTAGGACAGGGCCAGGGAACACCACGCCGCCAGCTGTTTCTGCCTTGTGTCAGCATTGGGCTGTAGCCTGCCCAAAGAGAGATCAGGGAAAGATTTACACACCTGGCACGACTCCACACGTCTGTACATTTAGTGCACGTGAAAAAGGGACAAGTATGTTCTCTCCTCCTCCTCTAAAAAAAGATTTAAGAAGACATTTGAACCTGTTTATGATGTAAGGAAATCTAATTAAAGCCATTATGTAATGTTTTTAATTCAAATGTCATGTGGTATTCATGGTATGTTAGTTATATTTCATTCAGTTTCTTCAATAGTTGGAGTTTATTTGTTTATATTCATGTTAATTATGCCTGTAACATATCAACATGTATGATTGTGAGTTATCTTCTGATACGGATGATTTTTAAGCCTTTAATTCATTGGATCTCTTTTGATTAACAGCCAGACCAGACCTTTAGTTTGGGAAATCTGGAGAGGATGCAGCAGCAGCAGAAATGCTGTCGGTGTCAAGCAGTAACAAACCTATTTGAGCAGAAATGGATAAAGAAAAGTCAAGCGCCGAGTTCACAGCCTTGCCAGAAATTCTCCCGACAAGGACAAAGTTATTTGCATTCGCGGCGGCTGTGAACTGAGTTACCCCGGAGTGTGTTGAGTATCAAATACCACTTGCTGGCCAAGCACACTGCTGATACAGAGAACCCTCCTCCCCATCACCAAAGGCCGACCACGCTGGATAGTTTGCAACACAGCGTATTTTTTTGTGCATTTAGTTCCTTTGAGGCTCTTCTGGATAAGACTCTGGACAGTGTCCGTCACTGTGTTGGATTGTTGGAATAAAAATAACATCCATTGTTATAAAGCAAACATATTTGTTAACTGCGAGTTACAACCGTCATAGTTTAATTGACTGGAATCTGATGCTCCACAGACTAATGTGACAAGCTCAAAGCCTGACAAACACCCCCAAACCACAAGTCACAGAGCGTCTTATTTTAATATCAGAAAGCTTGCATAGGCGTACAAGTTACTGATCACCTGTGCTGTGATACATTATGTTCTGTCGGGATGCAATTAATAACAATTTCACCAGCGTTTCTGAAGAAAGGGGACCGCAGGAGATAAGACTTATCACACATTAGCACAGATTTACAGCAGCCATTCCTGCTGAAATATGAAGAGCTCTGAGAAAAGCCCTTATCTGTGTGCAGCACAGTCAGTAACTTTAAATGGTTGCCACTGCAAAGTAATCTACCTACAGCACAAAACACTCAGTCAAGACTCGATATCAGTGCTTAGGAAACTACTGCATAGATCCTGTTTACTTGCTGTATCTATGTTAAATTTGTTTTTCCATCAGGAGTTTCACCACTGAGGTGAGATAGCGTTACACCGAAACCTGAATATTAGAAGATCAAGTACAAAGAAAAAGAAGTACTGGCCAAACACAGTGTGGAGTTAATGTGTCAACTAATTTAAAGCAGTTAGCTGCACTATCAAAACACCTGGCTAAAGCTAACAGCTACATTGTGGGTTTTTTTGCCCTTTAAACTAAAACACACAAAGTGTTTTTCTTATATGTTGTTGGTTTTATATATTCGCATAAAGTCGAGCTATAATGAGACGAGGAACTAAACTAAACCGAGCAGTTAAATAAACTTTAGCAATACAAGAGTAAATCCACTTCCCTAGCAATCTGTTCCGCTTAGCCAGTTAGCTTGCTAACGTGATGCTAGCTCGCAAATCAACGCAGCTCTCTTCAGAAACACGTAAAACGCCGAGAGCTGATGAACATGTTCAGAAAGCTTGTTTTTAAAAACGTGTCTCGTTATAAGTTGACTCACGTAAAGAACGGTGGGAAATTATATTGCCAGGGCCACTCAAAACTCATTGCAGTTGATGCGGTGCTCACAGCTGACAGCCTCCGGAAGCGCGTCCCACCCTCAAAAGGTTCCGACTGACCACGCAGATTTTCCGAAGACTTTCCGAATACACATAAAGTGGAAAATCAATATATACCGTAAAATTATAAATGATTATTATGAATGATTAAGTATTTTAAACCCAATTTAAAAATGTCAAAAATATCACTATGGATAAAATATTTAATAAAAAAGTTGTTAGGATTTAATTATAGCAGTCACCAATGGTAAAGTTCAGTATTTATATGAGTTTATTGTTACTCATTTTGAAATTGAAACAACAAAATCATGCAAAGGTGTTAAATATATTTATTTATATTTATTTAGTGACGAAAGTTGTAAATATGGTATTTTTTCTCCTCTACAAAACTTTTTCTACAGCTCTGTACAGTATGTATTTAACAGCAGAGCTAGTTGCTACACATATTGATAGTTTACACAGAAAACACATGATCACGGTTTAAAAATGTAAAGTTATAACTCAACCAACATGTAAGTATAAACAGTAATGCAAAAATACGAAAGAAAACCACTGTGTTAGTAACCATTCTGCACAATAAACATTTTACAGCTATCATTTTGTAGCAATACTTAATGTACATATTTTTGCTTTAGTTTAAATTAAATGCAGGACATTTGTTGGTAATCACATGTTTATTTATCTATATTTTTCCTGTAACTTAACTAACCACATCTTTAAAAGAAAATAAAATATCCCAACTGAATTTCTTCCATGTGTTAAGTTTACAGATATATTTCCACAATTAAGAAGAATAAATACACATATACATGTTGTTGTTTTTTAAAACAAAGTTATTTTATTATGGAATAACTTGTGCATTTTCACCAACGTTCAGCATAAATATGCCATCTATTTCTATTTACAGGTCATATATCTCTTCTCTAATCCACCTTTAAGTTCAGACAAATTTAACCGCACACTGTCAAACAATGCTTCACTTGTTAATATATCTATGGTGTTATTTTACAGTTTCTTCAAGTACAGCATGATTGAAACATTGTGTTTTTACAATTCAGTGGCAAATAATCTATACTTCTATGTCATTGTCTACTTCACAGGTAGATGTTTGTATTAATATTTATTTTTTATACATTTCTATATTACAATAAAAATCACGGATAAAAGTGAGACTGAAAAAAAAAGAAAACTCAATATTACAATAAAATCTTAGCTATTGTCATATGTGATAGACTTTAAATGAAAGCTTAAACATTTTCTCGAAAAACAAAAAAAAAAGGCAGAAGCAATCATTGAGAGCATTAATGCCAAGTTTGACTTGAGTTCTATTAAAATAATAATAACAAATGACTAAAATGAAAAATAAAACTTCTTCAGAAAGTAACTTGTGGGATTGAGAGCAATTTTATACAGTCCTTCTTCCACCCTAAAAAAAAAAAGAAGCTCAGTAGCTTTGAAACAGGAAACCACACCTGTATACACCTCCGTGGCTCGACTCCCAATACTTCCAATACTGCAAAAGATAGTTCCTACAGATTGAGACTCCAATGCAGAGAATCTGGACAAAGCATGCTTCAAATATCCTCAGCAAAGACGATCTGAAGATGCCATAGCTAAGTCTGGTAAACTTGAAGGCCCCTTTTAACTTATTTTACAAGAGAAGTTTGATTTTAAACTTTGCACTGAAGCTGCGTATTGTGCACACAAACAAAGCGAGCACTTAAAATAACTTGAGCACGTTCACATGTTGGTCCAGGTCTGCACCGGAGGCTTGCGACTGCTTTAGCTGGAGTGGAAGATACGCTCGTATTCGTTCAGGATGAACTCCACTATCTGGTTCTGGAACACCATGTGCATGGCGATGTTCGACGACTCCATCTCCGGACGAAGTAGCGTCGGACCGAACACAATCGCCACATTCTGTACGGTCATACGATTGTCCTCTCCATATTTAATGAGCCTGTCAGATAAAATAAACAATGTCAAGATAAGTAATAGTTTTATTGATTTTCTTTTTTAGTAAAATTGATTTCAGCCGCAAAGTCAAGTCAACCCTATTTCTAGACCAGGAACTAACAATTATTTATATTTAGACTAGTTAATTTATCAGTAAATAAATTCATTTTCAGCTCTATAAAACAGAATAAAACAATTAAACGTTGAATGCATCTAAAACATACACAATAATATTAAAACCAGAAAAAGAAGCAAATTTGATTCTTTGTAAAAATGGATTTAACATTCTCAAACAAGCTTAATTCAATTTTATTAATGTGTCACAGTGCAACAAACAAAATTATGGTCCAGGGACGGAAGCCTGCCGAGGACAGACGTAAAAAAAGATGACGCAAACCTGTGCAAGTGCCCAAAAAGGAGTTTCATGGTGTCATGATTCGGAGGAGGAAGTGTTTTGACCAGATCATACATGCAAGACAGTTTTGAATTGTAATCAGGAATCCCTAGAAAAACAGAACAAGGGTTAGTGATCAGTGAATTGACTTAAAGATTGTTAACAAATACGTAAAGGTTTGTGTTAAAATTTGATTCATGGATTCAAAAATCTGCTCACTGATGGCCGAGATGAAGTTATTAAAGTGGCTATATGGGAAAAGTGGCTCGGGAAGCTCTCGGAAAAACAACTTCAACGCTCCGGTGATGACGTGAACGTCCTCCCACTGACCGTCCTCCAGGTCCAGTTCCTCTGTTTCAACACAGCGAGGACAAGTGCCGTTAAAACACAGCAGGTGGCGCTGCAGTCTAAAATACACGCATATGATCCCTGTACACAAGGTGGTTAATTCTTTTTAACACATGTTGAGTGTACCGTGATCGGCTTTGAAGCGGAGTTTCTGAATGATGGCGAGGTTCCCGCTAACTCTGTAGAGCCCATCGATGTCTAAACCTGTAAATCAACACATCAGCGCCGCTCGATCAGCTGCTTCCTTGCACACAGACTTCTATATTATTCCACGACGTACAAACAACCTAATATAAATTACCTCTCCTCTCCACCGCTTTAATACATTTCACCACAAAACCAGGCACTGTGGTTTTCTCTTGTTCACACAGCGTGGCAAGATGGCAGCCGAACACGTTATCTGCAGGGAGCACGGACATTATTAGTAGAAATAAAAGAATACTGGCGACATTAGCAACTAGAACACATAGAATATGACCTGCTTTTCTTCTGTTTGACCTGAGTGACCTGTTTATTGTGTACTAGATACAGAAGCATCATTTTTGACCTTCATGGTTAATGAAACTTCCTTCCTTGTTGGAGAGTAAAGATCAGAGATAGACGGACTTGTACAAATGTAAATGTGAATGTAAATGTGAATGTGACCAGAAACACTAGTATTCAGTGTTTGACAAGCAGGACGTACTTTTAGGTGGATTTTCCCACCTGGTTCTATTCAAATCAGAAAAAAAAAAAGCTTGGGCAGAGCTACAGCACATCCTTGTTTGAGGTTACCTCTGATGTAGCCCTTTTCTTTGACAGACTGCAGCGTGGGACGCTTCATGAGGAACTTCATCAGCTTGGTTCGGACCTTCTTTTGGTCCGTGTCTGCCGCAGAGTTGGCAGGGGGTGCGACAGCCGGCTTGGATCCTGAAAAAATAAATAAAAAAATAAAATGGTTGTAAATGCAGCTCTCTGCGGACCCGATAAATCTAACCGGGTCAGAACGATTACGTCACTCACGCCACAGTTTCTTCCCAGCGGAAGAAAAATGTAGCTTCATTGGACTTACCTCTCCGCTTGTCGGCAGCGACTACAGGCTTCTCCTCTCGCTCTGAGTTGCCGATCTTTTCGTACACGTTGCCGTTCTCCTCCTCCTCGGAGTGATGGTCCTGGTACTCCTGATGAACAGAGACAAACAAAAAGAAGTCAATGGCGGTGTGAAGACACAAAGCTTCCTTGGAGACACTTCACCACCACACTTGAACAGCATCGATACATTTGCTCAAATTCATCTCGATGTAAAAATAATTTAATAGGTGCAATTTGAAAAAAAAACAAAAAAAAAACAACAACTTCTTATCTCAGGTAAATTTGTAATTCAGTGTTATTTTTGAAAAGTAATATTTCCGATGTGAAGAAGACAGTTCGTGTGTTGCAGAACATTGCAGAAGTGTCCGGCTCAAGTGAGATAAACTTAGCAGAAAAGCTGTGAAACAATGACGCATAAATAACTGATTGGTTCAACTTCATACTATACTACTGACGTTTATTCATGACCACACTTCCTCTGTTTCTAGCCGTCAACCATTTACTGGCTTTAGCTCCATATACTCAATTAGCATAAAAATACCCAATACACTTACAGAAATACACAATTTTTTGCAGTGTAATTCTGATAATGTTTGGTCATAGGTTACAAGCAATTACAACTTACAAGTTGCCGTATGGTGTCCATTAAGATTTTGTACCAGTCACTGATGATGCCTTCTGTGTCGTACTGTATGAGAAACTCCACGTGGTTCTTTCCTTTTAACTGAAGCACAAAAAAAACAGATAGATTAAAGGATAATGACTGATATATATGACTCAAAGCGTGCTGCCAATTAATGTGTGACATCATGTTTTATTTGTTAGCTGTGTTTTCACGGAGCCAACGATGATGACAATATGAGCGCACGTGTTATTTGCTCAAGATAAAACAGCCCGGCTGTGCACCAATAAACAAACACACCTCTAAGACGTTCTTTTTGCTGGATTTGTCCTTCGAGGCCCAGCCAATCGTGGCTCCCCGCAGATCCACCGTGATCTCGGGAACAATCTGATTGGTCTTGTTCTGCGAAAAAGAGACATCCAGCTGTTTACGAAACCGACGGCGCCGCATTCCAGAAAGTCAAGCTCTCTCAAACAAAAGCCGTCACTGTCCCTGTCAGCTCGTGACCCGAGGGCTTGTCTATGCTGTCACTTATTACCAAGGTGAAGAAACAGCAGCATCATGCTCCAGTTTAGCCTCACCTTTTATTTATTTATTAGGTGTGAGCGTAGGTCATATGAAAAAAAAGTTTCCGTGTTAAAGCTACAAGATGGAAAAGGGGGATTCATTTTTAGTTTTCTCATCTTGTCACAACCCTGGCAGAAATGTTCCGAATGATAAATGATCAGCAATGCTTCTTATCAATACAGCACTTTCCTCTCACAATCACCTGAGAGATTCTATCATTAATACAGTGTGTGTCGTACCGAGGCCCCCGAAGTTGTAGACTTTGGATCTTTGTGAAAAGTCAGCACTCCTCCGTGGAGAACCGTCCACGTCGGGGACCAGTTTTTCCTGAAAACGGCAGAAACAACCATAACTAACACAGAAAAATGAAAGCAATGAAACGCTTTCGGGGAGACGACGCATAGCTCCGAACGCTCAAAAACTGAAACGTGAGACTGAGAATAAAAACTAATTTCGACTTACCTTACTTTCTTCCCATTCTCAGACACTTTCGTTTTGTTGAGTATTCCAGCCTTCTCCAAGTTCTGCACCTGAAGTGGTAAAAAGATCTTTTTTAATTGTCTTGTTTTAATTGACTACTTGTAAATGATAAGCTAACGTGGAAAGTGTGTGATGACATGAGGGACACAAAAATCAGGTCACTGTGTTGGACAAAAACTTCCTCAGTGACATGCATAGAGACGGCCCAAACTGTTTTATTACAGTATGCTTCATATCCTAAACATTCAGAGATTTCATCGTGCATTTTGGTGAAAGTGCTATCCTTTTACTTTTTGTTATTGTCAGTAAATTCCATGAAAAAACCACAACCGAGCTCTCAGTAATGACTTCCCTTTCCTGCCTCAGACTGGTGCACTAGCAAAGATGGAAGTAAATCTTTTTACTTTCAAAACATTTTTAAAAGAGGCTCACTTATATTCTAAAACGTCCGGCCGATATGAGTTGATAGCTCATTTGCTTAGGGACTATCTTTAGATTTGGTGAGCTGGTGAGCTGGTGAGCCTTTACAGCTGGGGGATGGTGCACGTGAGATCAATACAAAGTAAGCTACAGAGTGTGCGGTATTGAAAGAACATGTAATCCAGTACAAGACTATGACTTTTAGAAAGGTCAGTTAATTTTTTGGTTTATCTATTTATCATAGACTGCATAAAAGAGGTGGAAGTAGCCACTGGGGCAGACAAGTGAAGCCAATAAGGAAGTGGACTGTAGTGTAATTCCTATGATGGCCACTAGGTGCTGTTACCTGACTCAAAGAGACTCGTTCAACTTTTCCAAAACTGTACAAGGTCTAAACATGTCTTTCCACAATTTACTATAATCACTTCTTCAAAGCGCTGTAGGTTCTTTTGAAGTTTGTTCTGATACGAGGACTCAAACGGAGGTAGGTTTGGGAAGGGTGCCCGACTTTACTGGCGTGTCTGGTCTGGAGTAATTAGCGAGCTATCCTGGTTTTCGGTTAGATCCACCCTTCGCTCCTCTGCAGCAATTCTGTGTTGATCCAATATGAACACTTCTGGCTCCAAAGAAACCAAGATGGCAACGAAGAAATGCCAAAATCAAGGCTTTAAAACCGACTTTTACAAAACCTTGATAAAGTTTCATGGGATTTGTTAACCATTTAAAAATGTGTCCTGACTTGTTTTTTTAATGTGCATGTTTAATATTTTTTGGAACACACATTTGGGAGTGACATTGAGGCCCGGCTTTATCACTGATTCGAACAGATTTATCCTTACGTTAAAGCGACAGAGAAGCACATTTGAGGTACAACAGGAGCAGAACAGATGAGTTTGTCTGTGCCAGCAGGTGGAAATACATTATATACAGTATGAAAACGGATGGGGTTCAAATGCAGGAAATGTAATCATGCAGCTAATGCTCCTTGGGGGATCTAAAGTCACACCTCGTGCCCGTCATAGATAGACGTAGCTATCTATGGATCAAGCTCAAGGTGAACGCTCAAACTAACAACCCACGTTGTAGCGCAGCCACCTCGAGGTCAGATAATAAGGGTTTCTCCAGGGTCTAAACCCAAAGGCCTTAAGAGAGAGACACAGGACACCATTCAGGTACTTGGTGTAGGTCACAGTTGTGCTTAATATTCTTTTTTTTTTTTTTTTTTCTCAGGTGGGAGTTAATTAGCATCATCAGACCTGGCCGGACACGTTCCACTCACGTTATGCTGCGTCTCGGGGGAGTTTCCTGTACTGGAGCTGTCGCTGCTGTAGTCTGACGTGTTCCTCCTGTGAGTTGGGAAGAACCTCTGAGAGACAGGAAAATGAGATTGTGAAAGCATGTCAAAAAAGAGAAGAGCATCTACAATGAAGGTCTGGAAAAATAACGAGAAGTCAGAATAAATAATGTCCCCCATTTTACTCCACTATAGCATTTTAATATAGTAGAGTAAAAGCTTTTTTCGTAGTCAGGTGATTAAGAAAGAACAGGAAATAGATTCTTTTTTAAATGCACACGCTTAACCATCACACCGTGTCCACAAACTTTTGAATACGTTTAGACCATGCCTGTGCATCTTGGTTTGAGTCCTCCGCTTCATTAAAGGGGACTCCTGCCATGCTGTGCCCTTGAACAAAGCCGCTGAACCACCGACTGCTGAGGCCGAGTTGTTTGGTAAAACACAGCCAGAGCCCGTATTTGTGTCCAGGAACTCCCAGGTGATTGTGCAAATACGTCCCTCCCCCTGCAACTCTGTCCTCTGGTTGTTTCAGAGCAGGGCATTTGATTTGACTTGCTAAATAAGGGTTAAAGACCTAGTAGTGTCGCTTGTTCAGCAGGGAGTTAACCTCACTACTTTATGCTTGACTATAGTTTTTGTTTTGTTTAAGCCGTTTGACGCATCCCCGATGTGTGATACAGATAGCACATGTACATGGAGATCTATTAGCATGTACGTACCCCTTCATCCGGGGAAACGCTGAGCTGAGCAGGCCCCATGGTGTGCCTCCAGTTTTTGACACAGAGTGGCACATTTTCACTCTCGCCGTTCTCCACTCTGGAGTGGCCATAAGCTACGGGAGCCTAGAGGGACAAAACACAAACAAGACTTCTTTGTGACAAAAGTGGAAACCCCTTGACCTCATTTATGTGAATACAACCACAATCCACCAATATAAATCTCAACCCGGATGAACTTTTGCGTGAGGCCGTTAAGCGGCGAGGGATCTTTACCTCAGGCAGGTTCCACTGAGACTTGGAGCCGTCTCTCAGGTAGTAGTAGGTCTGCCCTCGATCGTCCACAGACTTGATCCACTGTTGCACAACATACATTTCTTAGAAAAACGTGACTCGGTGACAACCGCAAACTGAAACTGGAAGTATCTCTAATGTTTTCTTCTAAGAAAAACAGCTCCAGTGTAGCGTAGCTTACAAAAAACACCATCATTTTATTGACGTATAATAAATTATATGGTTACTGTTGTTGGAGGTCACTTGAGGCCTGTATAATTGTTGAACATGATCTCGCACTTTAAAGGCACAGACAGACAGAAATCGAGAGCTCTGATGGTTTTTAATGCGACGTTTTTAATGTGGAAGTGTGCAACAGTTGACATTTTCTCTCTGAATCTATTCTTAGCATGACTCTCAGGGTAATAACAGTCAGAGGACAAACATTTGCCCTTTCAGTCTATTAGCGTGACTGTTAGCGTCTATTAGCATGACTTCAAAAAAATCACATAAACATTGTGGCTGCTGTGCTGGAACGCGTCTCTTAATATACCTGATCCGGAGAGTTTTCGTTGGTAAACACCCACGTCCCGCTGGGTTCCACGGTGAGGTTCCAACCGGCCGGGGTGCTGCGGTCCACTTTGGCCCGCGGGATGAATGTCTGGCCCGCGTGGCCGAGGGTGTACTCTTTAGGGAACGCTGGGGGTCCCGTGGCATGCTCAGGTTCTGGTTCATCCGGAGGTGGGTAATCCTCCGGGGGGTAATCCTCTTCAGGTAAAGGAGGCTGGAAGAAACAGTTTTGCAAATGCAGTTCATTCATACAGTCTGTGGACAAGAAATGTGCTCTTACAACTTCTCTTCATAGTTTGAATATGATCTGATTAACCTACTATGGAGAGCTATTGCTCAGAAGATGGGGACATCTCCAATGTTTCCCCAAAAATATGTGATTAAAACACTGATTAACGAGAAAATCAAAAAGGAAGACGTAAAGATTTTGAGAAAGTCATTATTTAGCTTAGCTAAGCTTAGCTTAGTTTAGCTTAAAGACTGGAAACAGAAAGCCGCTGTCCTGGTTTTATAGGACTGGAATTATAGTTTGTGATTTTACGGTGGGTTTATGTGGAGTATTTCTTGACCAAGCACAGGTAAGTCCTGTAGCCTTAGAGGTAGATGTTGATACCATTGGATGGAGCTAACCCACTCAAGGTTTGCATCTACTGCCCAGATATCAGAGTGACATCGGCCTTCTCATAAGAGGTTTTTCCCAAAATGTCACGATCACAGTCATCCACAAACTCTCAGTTCGTGTTAATATGTTGCTGCTTCCCACTGAATGATTATTATTAGCTGAATAATTTCCGGCTGTGACCCTGATATAGAGCACAATGACTTCTCTGTGACTTTCAAAAATAAGTCGCCAACGGTGGCGCGACCTCAAAGCATTATTCTTTCTCAGCCGTTTCTGCAGCTCGAGGGGAAATAATGGGGACACTTGCAGCTTGTGGTGTGAACAAAAACTGCTGCGAGTGTGTGAGGCCAACAGAAAATGCAGCAAGATATGGATTTCCAGTGAAACATTTAAGCATTTCCTGATCTCACTTGATTTATTAAAAGATTTTTTAGTCCGTCATGATGAGAAACTCATTCTGACATCCTGCGCTGTTGGGGACATTCTGCGCTGGGGCTGGGAAAATGAGTCCTGTCTGCTATGTAGGTGCAGGAGATTTAATTCCATTAAAAGCTGACTGTATTTACAGCTTTCCCCTGGGTGAAGCTAAAACAGGAGACAGAGAGGCTAAGTAGAGCAGCCAGGCTGTCCTTACCGGCCCGTCCTCGTGAAACCTGTGCACACTCATGGGCTCCATGATAGTGGGATACGGGCTCAGGTTCTCTGGAGGTTCCCAGGACGTCTCCCCAGACGTTGGATTGTAGAAGTAGGGGCGACCACTGGTCTCGTCCATCAGCTGCTCCCAGTCTGAGGTCCACGCAGTGGGGGAGGCGGTGGACAGAGAAAGGGCAGGTGACTGAGGAGGGGACGGGGAGCAAGGCTGCTCTGCAGGGGGCGGCTCAGGGTCCGTGGGGGAATCTATAAAGGGGCTGTCCCAGGTGGTGCGCCCCGTGGCGGGGTGGTAGTAATACTCCTGTCCACTATCCTGGTCAACGTGCACCTCCCATCCCTCTTGGTCGAGATAGGAAGGAGAGTAGGACGAGGGAGCCGAGGGGGGAGACTCGGAGATGCTTTGGCGAAGCTGTGCTACATTGACGTACACGGCCGACCGGAGATTTTCATTCTCCACCTGTGGAAACGGAAAATTCAAATGGAGAAAATCAATGCGTGCACAGGTGACTCTTCTGTTAAAGGAATAACAGTGATTGTGCTTTTGTGAAGGTGAGGTTTGAAGTGAAAATTGGGTGTCAAATTGCAGCCTGGTCACTGAGATGTAAACACAAGATATAAGCAGAGTCGGGGCGCATAAAGCAGCAGCCTTCTGCCCTCTGCTCTTAAGTATAGTTCTTTGTGAGTCAGTCTTCCGCATCTTACAAAGCACAGGAAGTAGCTCACAGCTGAAAAAAACACACACACCGCAAACGTGTTCCTCCCACGCCAGTGATCAATACCCAATTCTATTCTCATTTCTTGTGCACGAAAACACCCATGTACAAATGTCTAAACAATGCCCAGAGTTCAGTCCATACTGCCAGAGTAGATCACCTGCCAAGCTGTAGTGTGTTCATGTAAGTTTTTTCAAAGTGCTGGATTACAAATAAAATTTTAACTACCCAACAAACAACCAACCTCTGACCACGGATGACTGAAAACGAGGTCAAATTTCACCACTATCGTCACGCATTAACTCGGCCACGCCGCAGGACAGCTCCTGTCGTGAATTAAAAACTCACTACAGGCCATCATGTCCTCCCGTCGTCATGATACTTTCATGCACATGGTTCAACTTGCTGCATAGCAGGAACACGGCATGCAAAACACACCCGACCATGACAACTAATTTGCTTAAAGAAGGCCAATGAGAGCGACACTGAATGTGATGAAAGGCCGCCTCTGTCCTCGGCACTGACGCAAATGAGTGTTGCAGAAACTAATTGACACGATTGCACTAAACTCTGCCACAAACATAAAAAACAACAATAAAAAATATTTCTTCTCACCTTTGCTCCACTGACCCGACTCTTCCTCCTGGAATTCATCACCCTGCACAGCCGCTCATATGCCATCATGGTGGCACATATAAAAGTGCAGCTTGCCTTCCACCAGCTACCTTATGTCTCATTGCTAACCTCTTGGTCTATATTTACCAAGACCTGAGACTCGCGTGTGTCTGCTGTAACTGTTCCATCACTCTGGTAAAACAGCGCTATAAGTGGAGCTAACTAACACTACTGCTAATATACTGTTAAGTTTTCAGGGGCTCTTACGTCAAAGGGGCAGATATTCGTCGACTACTTAAACTGCCTTTACTTCACAGCAGATTTTCAATAGAAACATATGTTGTTCTTGCAAAATACACGACAAAATCTCCTCATCAAGGCTAATTTAAGTCTAATTTAGTCCTTTAAGACTTATTTACTTTGAAAGGGCATCAAACTAAAGCTGCGGTAAACACTTTGTAAACTCCCTCGTTTCTAGTAGTTTCTAAAACAAAGTTTCATTTTCTTGTACTTCCAGTGCAGAAACTTCCATTAACGTTTCTTATTTTGAGGTACACATGCAGATTTTTTTCACTTATTTCAGGAAAATGTTATGTCTAAGAGAGGTATTCACATGCAGAGGAATGTTTTCACGTCACCGGAGTTTATTCAAGCTAGAATGTACGACAGTAAAGTTGAAATCTGTGGCCAGTTTGTCTAACAACAACGGTTAGCGGACTACTTATATAAAATTAATGAGAGGAATCCAATAATTTCATAAAAATACCATCAATTGAGTTATTTGCATGATCACTTCGACTTTTTTACTTTGCATTTGCATGCAGGACGGTCATAGTAACACAACGCTACTATGCTTAAGCTTCCGATCCCAAAACAAGCCTGTGAAACCCAGGGAACGCCGGTCAATGTTATCACTTTGCAGAATCCGCCTCATTGACGTCCATATAATCATGTAGCAATCGATGTGGGCAACCAGACATCTGACCCCAAAACAGATTGATTTTCACCAACACTACACAGACGCACGGACGGAGAGAGGAAATGAAAGAGCTGTATCATTGATCTGCGAAAAAACAGCCACGCTGGAGGGCCGCCCCTGGAACATACCACCCATACACAACTACATGCAATGAGAGGAAAGTGACTTCATGTACACAAGCAGTTGCATCAATAAACTCCGCAATGCGAACGCACAATAAACTGAGATCATTTTGAAAGGAATACCTCAAAATAGTTGCATGTAGTTGTGTGACTCACAAGCAGCGAGGTCAAAGAACTTTATTACTATTAATAGTGCTACAGTACATTACGCAAATACTGTACTTCACATTTATCTGAAACTGTTTACTGCTACTTTTCAAGATTGTACATATAACATTATATATAATATATATATTAAAGAAACTTAAGTGTCAAAGAATAAAGTGACTTTCAATCTATGTTGATTGTGACCCATTTAAAACAAAGTCTCTTTCTCTCTCTCTCTCTCTTACTTTAAGTGTGTTTTACTGGTAACACTTCTGTGTATTTGTTTATTTGGGGTGAATATTTCTACTTTTAGGTTATATGTGAACAAAATCACCTTTGCTGATGTCACCCTTGTACTTTCAAGCATTGTGTGGGTCTGCATGAGATTAAAGATATACTAGAGAGCTCTGTTGTGGTCGCCGTGATAAAAACACTGCCCCAAGTGACAGAAATGGTGATCGATAGCAGAAAAACCTGTCAAAATTCAGACGCTGACACAGCAACAGTTTGTTAAGAGTTCGTTAGAACAAAACTGAAAATCCATAAGACAGGGCGCTGTCATTTCACCATTTATATCACTACACACGGCACAGGAAAAGAAAACAAGTGCAGAAGAGACACGTTTTACGCAAAACAGGAAGCACTGTATGTGTAAGCGCATAAACCTAAAACGAACCCCGATCACAGAAACAGAAATGTTACGAAGTAAAAGCTGCTTTGGATGTGATCACATACCTGAGAAATCACCGGGAGAGTCAAGCCCCGCTTGGCCTGGTGACTCGACCAAACCCTGGAGTGCATGTCCATCATGTTTATGTCGTTCTACCTAGAAGAACCATATTTTTCCAAACGTACGAAAGGACGCCGAGCGACTTAACCCACGTTCAGTCGAGTTGTGATGGGACAGAGGTGTGCGCGCATTCACGAACCCGCCCTCACCCACACATCCTCCTCTCGCAGCAGCAGCTGTGACAGTTGCAGCCCAGACAGAAAGGAGAACTGTGAGTTCTGTTACAATAGCAGCAGGAAGGGACTGGGTGAGGACTGGGTGAAGAGTGTGTGTGTGTGTGTGATTGCCTGTGTTTGTGTGCGCCTGTGCGTGAATTCCTGCGCGCAGGATAGGGGGGTAGAGGGTAACTGTCTGCGTGCGCTCACAAAAGCAGAAAAGAGAAAACAAGAGGGTAAGATAGAGGGAACAACATAAACTCTGCGGGTCACTTCAACCTACTTCCTGACTGTGCGCCCATATGACAAAGAAGGAAATGACAGCAATGGAAACAGAGCATTTAAAAAAAAACAAAAAAAAAAACATGCTCAATCGGGTCAAGAGAAAAAAAAAAAAAGACATATGCCAAATGCTGCTATGTTTTCTTTCTACGTGTGCAGCAGCTTCTCTAAAGTGTACAGTACTCATCCCTCTTCTAGTAAGCCACTACAGAGGAAAAAGGGGAAGCAATCATTTCTCACAATGAAACGGGGGAGCTGCTAATACTTAAAACTGCAGCATCCACGAGGATGAGTGCTTGAAACGGGAAGTCTAGGCTTTGTTCATTTGTCCAATCGACACTTCCTTCTGCAGGGGGGAATATTAGCCGCGCTGCAGACAGTCAGAGGCTATTTGCGTCCAGGTTTTTGGGTTAGTGTTAATCACAAAACAGGTTGGAGGTTAAAGCAAGTATATTACTGGCCAGCACGCTCGCATGCTCTCAGAGTTACAGCCCGAATTTTCCATTAACAAGATAGTTTGCTATTCAAATGTGCCGAGGAAAAAGGAAAAACCTTGAAAACACACGGTCTGATTTTTGAGATATGCTTCCTGCTCCGGTGGAGGGTATCTTTTACGTCCAACAGTGCAGTTTTGTTTGTTCAGGTTTTGTTTTTCTTCACATATTCAAACTGGCATGTTAATAGTAACTATTTTTCCAAAACGACTGAGGGTTAAAATCCTGCAGCGCGGAGAAGACAGCCCTCTGCCCTCAGCAACGCATGAAGCAGCAATCTCCTTGATTACTTAACCACATTAGCACTCATCCAATCAAACAATGGAGTTTCAAATTGGGGCCCAAATCACGCCACAAAGCACACAGTTGAGCTATTGAATCAATCTGGCTCCACTCTCTCTTACATCACACTCATCATGGCCCAGAATTCGGGATGACTCCAGAAACGCCCAATGTGGAATCCATCAGCTTATCGCACCGTTCCTTATCAGCCTAGGTCTGGATGCCGATGTCCAAAACCCTGCTGATGTAGCTTGTTCATGACAGATCTCTCCCACTCTGTCTTAGTAGGTGAAATGATTTCTGTGTGGGAGGGGAAAGATCTAAGCACCAGTTGTGTTGCAATGCTCTCTGGTGAAACTGAAATGGAAACCTCACTGTTTTTGCAGAGATCCCACGTTGACATTTAGATAGTAAACATCAACAGTAAGAATGCAAAAAAAACAAAAAGTTTGTCTTAAACATTCAAGACTTCTGCTGCGTCTTTTCAGTGCTGGGAACTTTCTGCTTCGCACTAACGACTGAAGCGTAACACCATTGTGTTCAAGGACTGAATGACGGGATCGCACTGCAATCAGGCACATCATTAAAGACGCATTTCGCAAACGACACAAAAGACATTCCTGAGCATATGACTAACGCAGCTTCTTGACAAAAGATGATTTTCTAAATCGCTCGTGTCTTTGAGACTTTCAAAATGAAAGCCGGGAAAATCCAGACTTTCTGCTTAATCCGACGCAACAATACAAACATGTATCCGATAATTTCTTCTGAGTATGTGGCAGAAACATACTAACCGTCGGCATTAGTTTAGCTTTAGCATTAACACCAGTCGATTGTCTCCCTAGCTACTCCTAGCGACTCCTAGTTCTTCCGGTTTCTCCTTATGAACGATGAATACAGACTGCTCCCATCTTCAGCGTACGTGCTAGTTGGCTGTAGTCTTTGTGGTATGCTCTAGAGCAACTTTTTGGCCTTAAGGCAGGAGATATGAGACCACGTCAGAGTCTGCCTTTGTTTATGGTACTTCTTTGGTGTCGGATTCTTCAGTCCTTGCCTTTAGCCGCAGGTTGGTGCATTAGATGTATCACTTTAATCGAGTCAACGGAGCTGAGCTAAGAAAATAAACCCTCACTGTTGATGGAGAGGCTGTTGGTCAAGCGTCTGCGACCCTAGTTTTGGGGTTAGGTTGAAATCCTAGCTCTTCCGGTTTCCCATACGCATGACGAATACAAACTATTCTAATGTTTCATGCAGGAACAGAGCATACTGTTAGCATACTGTTCACTGTTAGCTGAACAGTGGCAACTTTTTTTTGGCCAAGACACGTCCCAATGTCACAGTCAAGCCTTAATTCTTTGATGCCGGTTTGATATGTCCGAGCCTGTAGAAGTGCCATTTAGAAGTCAACAGCGCCAAGCATTTAGAGTTGGTAAAAATAAACGACACACCTTTAATCTGTTGTTTCATGCTACTTAGTTCCGTCATTACACTGTTCACCAAATCCTTAAAAGTCTTCAAACTGTTTGGATAAAAAAAAAAAACTACACCCACAAAAATGAACCATTGCTCAAGTTGGGCCTGCTTTTCCTGATCCGATCAGAAATGACCTGTCTCATTAACAGTATTATTGACATGTTGCGTGTGTTTGATGCCTCCAGTTTTCACAGACTAGACAAAACAGTCACAACTAGAGTCTCAAGTCAGACTAAATACAGGAAATATCATCAGAACGGGACTGAGGTTTGTTTTTTTAGCATTGACATCAATTTAATGGTCACAGACAAGAGGTGACAACTGTCTGCTTGCGGTCACAGCAAAGTGACTAAATATAGTTAAATTGAAATATGTGCTCCAGCCTACACACCGCACAGTCTGCTTTTCAAAACCTAAAATCGAGGCCGAATGTACCAATTCGGCCATGACACACAATCATATCTATCGACCAAATGTGGTGATAAAGAAGGACTATCCCTCACCAGGAAGCTGAAGCTACACGCACCTGCTTGTATACACTTGACGGACACATGTTCTGTACTGAGAGGTTTGACGAAACACTCACACGACCTGTTGGAGCAGTTTCTTGGCATTCAATTATGTCTGTTCCGACAAACAACAGGAATTGCTCTTGTAGGTGATGTACATTTGGGGAAGCTATGGTTCCCACAATTCCTTCGAAAATATAGATAAGACTTGGGTCAGAGGTGTGATTTAAAATACCAGGAATGAAAAGGAAGTAGGATGTGATGTGCACATTCTTTAATGTAGCTGCCAAAAATCAATTGAACGTTGGACTTGTTGTGGCAATAATCTTAGCTTTAAGAGATAAAGAGCTATTGGCTATGTTAAATATTCATCAATACTGTTGACTGAGGTTTATACAAAGAGTGCAGATACACTAGTAAACCAATAAAGACGACAACACACAGTAGGAGACGTGCATAACAATGAGAAGAATTCAGATAAAAACAGGCATGCCAAATTCAGACTAACCAATCTCTAGATTCCCAATCCTAGTTTGGATTCATCCTCCACTTTCCAACCTCGAAGCCCCCACTGAGGCCACAGAGGAGCCTACACACCCTCCATACTAAGTGACCTACATTTGGGCTAATTGCAAGTTCTGCACATTACATATGCACACACACGCCAACTGCATGGCAGGGCTGGCACCAAAGGCTCCAAAGCCCTGCTTGTTGGGAGTCAGGCCAGACCCCCTCACATCACCATGGAGATGGCCCTCCATTGTGGGGTAAGAATTAATGCACTTGAGGGGTCCTGGCGCATCTAAAGTCCTGTTACAAGCGTAAGGGGGTTCATTCACGTTTCCACAGAGGAGAAATTATAACCATCCTAGTTTCAAAATGCAAGGAACACGATTTAATCGTTGAGTTGAGTGAAGCAGAAAACTGCGCTGGTAATTACGGTGTAATGATGCAAACAAAATCACTGGGTACGCCGGGGGAGAGGCTGTAGCCATTACATGACTCAAAAAGTGGCTCAGATTTGGCTGAAACTGAGGACAAACATTATCAGACACCTTCACAGACTAAAATCGGACGTCACTTACACCTGCAACAGGTGCAGACAAAAAAAAAAAAAAAAAACTAAAAAAAAAACTAAACTGAACTGTCGTGAAACTTACCTGCAACCAAAGCTTATATTCACCAAACTACATCCAGCAGAAAATCCAGATTGGACGAGGAGTTAAATATCCGCATATGTTTCATCGCTGCCCTGCTGTGAGCGTAATGATAATTCCCAGGATCGTCACTCAGTGGTGCTGGGGAAACCAGGTAGCAGCTGGAGGTTTGGGAGTGGCTGGCACCTTTCGGATTAACTCTTTCCTTTCCTTGGGAGGCCAACCCATCTGACACAACCTGTTTGTAACCTGTTCCGGAGCTACTTCGACGGCACGCTGCGTTTTACCAGCCTCAAAGCTGATGACATAGGAAGAAGAAAAAAAACGCAAAACTAAAGCTGCAAACCTCCTCCTAGACTGTTTTAACAACTTCACCCTAAACGTGAAGTGATTCCCTCAGAAACTTTCGCTGACCAAAACTGAGGCTTGAATCAGCTGCCTTTTCTTTTTCTCTCTTTTTTTTTCTTACTGAGGTATTCAAGGAACACCTCTTTTCTCCCATTGAAGGGGACGAGCGGCTATTCATATGCAAATGAGCTGGCACAGAGACACTGAACTCAACCGATACGGTGTTCCAAGTCCTTCACTGCTAAAAAAAAAAAAGAAAAAGTGGCAAAACTAACAGGAGATTCAGCCTTAAATTTAATCTAATCAAACATCGCCAATCAAGTTAACAGATCTTCAATATATGATGAGGGGAAAAAGTTGCATAAAAAGTTCAGAGAGTTGTATAAAGTCTGATTAATTGCCCTCAAGTGATTAATCAAGGTATGAATTTAAAAAGAAAAACAATCTGGTGGCGTAAAAGATGTAACGAAATGATCTCATGACACCTGCCTGCTCCTCAATTCTACTAAAGGCTTGCACCCCCAGGTTACATTAGCTGTTTTGATCAACAAACTAAATGAATATCTGTCCCAGAGCTGCATTGTGGGTAATGTAGGCGCCACGTTTGCACGAGAATGAACGCGTAGAACAAAAACAAAAAGGTGACATCTCTGCCTCTACTGCATCAGTGTTAATTCTTTTAATGATCAGTGTTAGCTACATCAGCCAGAGTATATTAGCTGCTTTTAAAACACACTGAAATGTGTTTCCCTTTGAGGCATTATGGGTAATGTAGGCAGCAGGGTTCGAAAAGAAAGAATTAATGCGAGGTGTAAAATTAAGATATATCTCGTTTTAAATATGTTATCTGAAAATGATACATAGATTAGTTGCTACTATGATCAAAACAAATATCTGTGGCAGAGCTGCATTGTGGGTAACGTAGGCACTTTTTTAAAGAATGAATGTGGTAAATAAATAAATAAAAAGTTGGTATCTCTAGCTCTGCTGTAGCAGTTTTTATTATTTTAAATATAAATGTCAGATACATTGGCCAGGGTGCACAAGCCGCAACAAAAATGCATCAAGATATGTGTCCCACAGAGGCATTATGGGCAATGTAGGCAGCAGGTTTTGACAAGCACGAACATGAGAGATAAAACAAGATCTATTTTTGGTTCTACTGCACCCATTTTTACACTTTTAACAAATGTTATGAACATTAGTCATGCTGCACTATCTGCTACTATCAAAAAGCACCCAAATAGCCATCCCTGAAATGCATTATGGGTAATGTTGGTACCAAGTTGCAAGGAAGAATGTGGCGAATAAAAGTCAGTATGTCTGGTTCTGCTACTTCAGTTTTGATCCTTTCACACAATAATCAGATTACAATAATCAGATTACACAAACTGGTTACTATAAAACCACACGCAAATATCTGCCTCATAGATGCATTATGGGTAATGTAGGTTATGCCAATAAACAACGATGGGTATAAAGGAAGGCAATCCTGCATCAGTATTCATTCTTTCTTCTTATAAACATTTGGCTGCATGAGCAACCAAAACACACCTAAACATAAAATATCAGTCCCTAAGGTGTATTATGGGTAATGTAGGCACCAGGTTTCACGGCATCAGTTTTGATTTTCTACGAACTGAAAACACAACGCTACATTGGTGAAACAATTTATATCACTTCTTCTACATTTAAGAGGAAGCTATTGTACTTTTTCGCCCTCTTCAGTTGCTTTCCACCATTATGATTTACAGGCAAAACGTTTAAATTACCCAAGAGTATGTCTAATATTTCAGGTTTCCAGTTTAGTTCCACAAACTACAGTAAAATGCTTTTAAGTTGCGAACTCTTAATTACACAGCCTGATATAACCTTGACATAAGGAAACTGAGATTTACATGGCATCCAGTTCTCTTTCCAGTTCCCCTAAGAACAAGAAGTGAAATCATTAGGTTTTATTTGACAGAACAAGTGGGTTTAGATTCCAACAACAAAATGAGACACAGCTAACACAGACGTTTCAGCATTAAAATGCATTCAAATATAATAGAGAAGAATATGAAATAAGCTTCTTGAGACCTAGTGGCAGAATAAGTGATGATTTGATGGAGCCTATCCCAGCTGTCATTGGGCGAGAGGTGGAGTACATCCTGAACGGGTCATAGAGGTCACAACACAGAGAGACAGACAACCATTCACACCTACGGCCAATTTAGAATCACTTATTAACCTAAGGAGCATGTCCCAGAAAGAGCCCACGCAGACACAGGGAGAACATGCAAACTCCATACGGAAAGGCCTCAGTTGGTCGATGGATTGGAACCCAGAAGCTTCTTGCTGTGAGGCACCAGTGCTAACCACCGCGCCACTGTGCAGCCCAATACTTTTGTTTTTCACTTTGTGGATAGATCCTTGTCTCAGTGTTGTAAAACAGTCAAACAATGAAACTTCCAATAGAGCTGAGTCAGTTTTATGAACTGCACACACATTGCCGGCCCACCTCCACGAGTCTTACATGACGAAATAGCGCCCTCTTGTGTCTGTAAAACCTCAGTGGCGCATTTCGGAAATGGCAGAAAGAAAACAAGGCAAATAGTAAATATTGCATGAGATTCTTACCTTCTTGGTGTGCAGTGCATCTGAAGAAAAAGTTGCCTCTGCTGTTTGATTCAAACATACGTCAGGTGAATCAACAAGTTCAGGCAGGTCAGGAAATGTGTCAGCGTCTGTAATGTTTATCTCTGGTATGGTGTCAAATGTGACTGGAGGGGGTGGAGGGAAGCCCATGTCATCATCATCATCATCATTATTCACAAGAGTCTGATGTACCGTCTCATCCTGCCGTGAGCTTTGCGAATGTTCCTTATGGACCTTCGCTACAGGATGAGGCTTCGCGTAGAGGCCTTCAGTGTCTAGGGTTTCTGAGGTTACTGAAGCCCCTCCCGTTGAAGTGTTTGCCTTCGTACCATCCCGAGTCTGTGCAAAGCTGCTGTCAGTCTGTACGTTTTTCAGAGGCTCACATAGCTTCACATCTGGCATGTCGTCACAGAAACCAAAAGTGGAGAACCGATATGTTCCTCTGGAAGCAGCCTGACAGGATACATGATTCGCCTTTGTGGCGTTCCGTGGTTCAACACTAGTCATATCCACCGGCTTGCTGTGTGACAGGCTCTCAGAAGAATTCAGCTTATTAGGAGGAGGTCTGTCTTCAGTAGCTCCTGAGAGCTCCTTCATATACTGTGCAGGAACATAAAAAGGCTTGGTGTGCTGGTCTTTGCGGACATGCCACCAGTGCTCATTAGTCTTCGAGACCAGGATGTAACTCTCATCGGGCTTGATCGACACAAGGCGGCCATCCTTCCCTTTGTACTCATACTCAAACAGGACTGACACGAGCTCCATGCTCCGGTGCGTCCGCCTAGCCCCCTCAGTTTAACGTGGAGTCATCTTGCAGCTGGAAATAGAAGAAATGTTGAGTGTGCATTATAAATATCAGTCAGTGACTCACAGGTCATTGTCACACGCTTCCAATCCGGACAGATTATAAGACAACAGGACACTGGACACCCACATTTTGTCGCCGTTTAGTGTTTCAGTGCAGTTGTTTTGCGTATTTTTGTTGTCATTTTGCACCTGCTGTAGTCAATTTTGTGTTGTTTTGTAGCCATTATGCATTTTTGTTGATGTGTTGTGTGTTTTGTGGTTGTTTTATATCTCTTTGTGGTCATCTTGTGTCTCTTTGTAGTGGTTTTGTGTCTTGACATGAAGATTTTGCGATTTTTCACTTGTCATATTGAGCTTCTTTAGTCAATTTGCAGGTTTTTGTATCCATTTACCATGTTTGTGTCGATAATTTAAATCTTTTTTAGTTGTTCTCTTCACCGTAGTATTATTGGGTCACTTTGTCATTGTTTTGTCTCTTTGTTGTCATTTGATTGACTTTTAAATGTCAACTCAAACTGAGGCTCTCATGCAGGGACCCCTATAACCTTTGGCCCCTTGTGTCCTACGGGCCTGCCAGTAATCCGCGTGATGATAATAAGAAAGCGGATTTACAAGAAAGGCTGTTGCATTTGCAGTCTCGGGTTAACAGTATGAGCAAAGGCTGGCAGAGAACAAAGCCTCCTCTTTGTTGCACAGAAATAGACAGGAAGTTGCTTTCCAGTTGCTGCAAAACAACATCAACCTAAACTTTACTCACATACGGCTCGAGCAGCAGACTGAAAATGCCCTAGCCACAAAACAGGAAGCCTGCACGAACCTCGACTCGGCGTCAGTCCGACGTCACCTCGCAATCTCAGTTTGCCTTTTCAGGCGATGTTTTATTCATGAAGCACTCGGAGTGTTCACAACTTTTTATCGATCGTCTCCTGACGGACACATGAGACAAAAATTATATCAACTGTAAAAAAATAAAAGCAACACACTGTCCTGTAGGTGATCATTAAGATACAAAAGGTATAACTTCTGTTATAGTCATATTGTTGAATCTTAATATCTACGTTCCATAACAGATGTAAATAAATAATATGTGCAATATTAGAGTCATAGAAATATGCAAAGGAATATAGAAAATGGATAATGAAAAGTTAACCTACAAGGGTAAAATTACTTTAGCTAAGCTCTCTGACTCATTTCCAGGTCAGATATACCTCACAATATAGTTTTTAGTTAGATAGATCAGTGTTATTTTACAAAAGTAGGGGATCTGGTGCAAATTAACTGAACTACACTTTCATTTTAAAAGAAAAACTCATATTGAAAGATATCTCATCCCAGAATTTCATACGCATGAGTGGGAGATAATAATTTGCCAACTTACCGGATTTTGTTTCCACACATTCCCCTTCATTGCAAGTATGTCCTACTTGAAGCTGCACTGTGTCTAAACAGTCCGAGTCGCAGCGCTCAATCCGCCACCTCGCACTTATTTCCTGTTCTGTGCGCCTGTGAGTCGAGCAAAAGAGGCAACTGGTGATTCATTACTGCAGAAGCCACAGAAAATGGGAAGTCTTTAACCAGAGTTCCCAGTCTATTCTCTATTTGTGCTGTATGTTCTTTTCACGGCACCTTTTTTTTTTTTTTTTTTTACCACAATGTGAAGCAGACGGTAACTCACTTTGACAAAAATATCATGAACGTATTACATTTTTTTAAAGAATAAAAACAGCTGCTTGTTGGCATACCACTACAGATATAGTCCTTATTTGTATTTATTTTAGGCAGATGAAATGCACACACAAAGCATAAGAAAACATTTAATAGTGAATAAGATAGTATGACTGTACAGCATTCAACGCAATACACTTTTACAGAATTTGGGATTCTGTTTGTTTATGAATTTTTAATAAACACAGCGTGACCATGCTTGGTGCACAAGTGCACCATCTGCTGGAATTTCATGCCAAATGCAATTTACAGGTTTACAAAGATACTTGAGATTTAAATGTTGATATAGTTTCAGAAATAGATTACAAGACTGAGTATTACCTTGAGACATATCTCTGTGCATCTGTTTGGGCCGTATGGTTATTTTGGGTCTATCCAAATATATCATATCAAAGATATCATGTGTCGTTGGCAAACGAGTCGATTTTTTGTAACGAACGAGAAGTACCGGTCCATAGAGGAAGGGACGGAACTTTATTACTTCACCTCATGAAGGGATCCTGATCCGAAAACAACGAATCTCTGAAAGGAGTCGATCTTTTTATTTGATCGCCATTGTTGAGAAAGCAAAAATTACCTTTTCACATGTTAAGGAAGCCCCGCCGAAGCAGGGCATCAAAAAATTAGTTAGAACTCATGTTGTTCCTCTCCACGGAAATCTTTAGTAAAAGGCGAAAGATTTATACGATCTGAAGAGAAACATGAGTGTGTTAATGGGAGTGATGTCACGCAGATGGAGTCATTCACTGACATATACCCCACAGTGACGGTGCAACTCAGGAGACACATGCAAATCAGTTCTAAGCTTATAGGCTGCGTTCAGACTGCCAGACAAAATCCGATTTTTAGCCCATTCAGATTTGAATCGGATCTCGATTTTGAAGTCTGAACAGTGACAGATCACATGAAATCCGATTTTTGCCAAACGGTTGCAAACCACATCCAGAGGTAGTTTCATATCGCATTCGTATCGGATATGGACAGATGCGTCTCAGTCTGAACAGCTCCCAACACTCAGATGGGTTTTGACTGTCCGTGACGTCACTTACGCGACGCCAGGCCAGAACCAATGCGCCAGACCGCGTGCCTATTTCCGTTGTGGAGGAGCCACGTTACGGCCACGGACAGTGATATTACAGCTATCACAATGGAGGAGGACTTTGAAAACAATTCGCCTTGGACAGAGGAAGAAACTGCATGCCTTATAAATCTTTACACTGACGTGACGTACATCCATCGTGTTGTTTGTTGTTGTTTTGCTTGTCGCTGTCGCAATTATATGACGTCTGACAAATACACGTGCTGAATGACGCTTCCGCTCGTTGCTACAGCAACCTATCAGACCGGTGAAGAATGTGGCACACTCTGAACAGAACCATATCCGATTTGGACACTTGCTAAAGGCAGTGTGAACAGTCAGCCCTAAAAATCGGATATGAGAAGGAATCAGATTTGAATCAGATCCGTCTGCAGTCTGAACGCAGCCATAGTCATGGTGTGCCTGTTGTATCTTTTTTGTCCCCATTTTGTGTCTTTTCTGGTTGTTTTATGTTTCTTTGTGGTCATTTTGTGTATTCACTTAGAGTCTCTTTCTGGTCCTTTTACATATTTTATAGCCATTTTGCATATTTGCATGTTTTTGTGGTCATTTTAGCGTCTTACTATCTCTTCACTGTTGTGAAATGATCTTGCATACTTTTGGGACAGTTTGTTTCTTTGGTTATTCTTTTAAATCTCATAGTCGTTTTTGCATGGCTATGTAGCTATTTTGTGTCTCTTTGTGGTTATTTTGCGTCTTTTAGTAGTTATAATGTGGTCATTATTAGCCTCTTTCCGGTCTTTCACATCCTTTTGTAGCCATTTTGTATATTTGCATCTTTTTTTGTGGCCATTTTAGTGTCTTTCGGAGTTTTTAAAAATATCGTTTTGCACATTTTTGGGTCTTTTTTTACATCTCATGCCATTTTGCATGTTTCTTGTGACTTAGGAGTTATCATGTGGTCATTAAGTCTCTTTCTAGTCATTTCGTATTTTTTATGTAGCATTTTTTCATGTTTTTGTTTCTACAACGATGTGTCTTTTTTAGTTTTGTGTTTGCATCCAGTCTGAGCAGTATCTGATTTGTATAAAGGCGCGCTACTTAAATGTGTGACGTAAATTGTGATTACATCAGAACCCTCAGACATAAGTAGCATATGGCATTTTTTTTTTTTTCACATGTTAAGGAAGCTCCGCCGAAGCAGAGCATCAAAAAATTAGCTAGAACTCATGTTGTTCCTCTCCACGGAAATCTTTAGTAAAAGGCGAAAGATTTATACGATCTGAAGAGAAACATGAGTGTGTTGGTGGGAGTGATGTCACGCAGATGGAGTCATTCATTGACATATACCCCACAGTGACGGTGCAACTCAGGAGACACATGCAAATCAGTTCTAAGCTTATAGTCATGGTGTGCCTGTTGTATCTTTTTTGTCCCCATTTTGTGTCCTTTCTGGTTGTTTTATGTTTCTTTGTGGTCATTTTGTGTATTCGTTTAGAGTCTCTTTCTGGTCCTTTTACATATATTTATAGCCATTTTGCATATTTGCATGTTTTTGTGGTCATTTTTGTTTCTACTTTGATGTGTCTTTTCAGTTTCGTGTTTGCATACAGTTAGAGCAGTATCTGACTTGTATAAAGGCGCGCTACTTAAATTTGTGACGTAAGTTGTGATTACGTCAGAACCCCCAAACATAAGTATGGCATATTTTTTTTTTTTCACATGTTAAGGAAGCTCCCCCGAAGCAGAGCATCAAAAAATTGATTAGAACTCATGTTGTTCCTCTCCACGGAAATCTTTAGTAAAAGGCGAAAAATTTATACGATCTGAAGAGAAACATGAGGGTTGGTGGGAGTGATGTCACGCAGATGGAGTCATTCACTGACATATACCCCACAGTGACGGTGCAACTCAGGAGACACATGCAAGTCAGTTCTAAGCTTATAGTCATGGTGTGCCTGTTGTATCTTTTTTGTCCCCATTTTGTGTCTTTTCTGGTTGTTTTATGTTTCTTTGTGGTCATTTTATGTATTCGTTTAGAGTCTCTTTCTGGTCCTTTTACATATATTTATAGCCATTTTGCATATTTGCATGTTTTTTGTGGTCATTTTAGCGTCTTACTATCTCTTCACTGTTGTGAAATGATCTTGCATATTTTTGGGGCAGTTTGTTTCTTTGGTTATTCTTTTAAATCTCATAGTCGTTTTTGCATGGCTATGTAGCTATTTTGTGTCTCTTTGTGGTTATTTTGCGTCTTTTAGTAGTTATAATGTGGTCATTATTAGCCTCTTTCCGGCCTTTCACATCCTTTTGTAGCCATTTTGTATATTTGCATCTTTTTTTGTGGCCATTTTAGTGTCTTTCTGAGTTTTTAAAAATATCGTTTTGCAAATTTTTGGGTCTTTTTTTACATCTCATGCCATTTTGCATGTTTCTTGTGACTTAGGAGTTATCATGTGGTCATTAAGTCTCTTTCTAGTCATTTCGTATTTTTTATGCAGCATTTTTTCATGTTTTTGTTTCTACAACGATGTGTCTTTTTTAGTTTTGTGTTTGCATCCAGTTAGAGCAGTATCTGATTTGTATAAAGGCGCGCTACTTAAATTTGTGACGTAAGTTGTGATTACGTCAGAACCCCCAAACATAAGTATGGCATATTGTTTTTTTTCACATGTTAAGGAAGCTCCGCCGAAGCAGAGCATCAAAAAATTAGTTAGAACTCATGTTGTTCCTCTCCACGGAAATCTTTAGTAAAAGGCGAAAGATTTATACGATCTGAAGAGAAACATGAGTGTGTTAATGGGCGTGTTGTAACGCGGATGAAGTCATTCACTGACATATACCCCACAGTGACGGTGCAACTCAGAAGACACATAAAAAGCAGTTCTAAGCTTATAGTTATGGTGTGCCTGTTGCATCTTTTTTTGTCACCATTTTCTCTCTTTTCTGGTTGTTTTATATATACATATTTTTATAGCCATTTTGCATATTTGCTTATTTTGTGGTCATTTTAGTTTCCACTGTCTCTTTACACTTTTGAAATGATCTTGTAATCATTGTGCAGTTTGTTTCTTTGGTTGTTCTTTTACATTTCATAGTCGTTTTTGCATGGCTGTGTCGTCATTTTGTGTCTTTTATGTATCTTTGTGGTTATTTTGTGTCGCATATTAGTTATAATGTAGTCATTAATAGTCTCACATCTCACATCCTTTTGTAGCAATTTTGCATATATATTTCTGTGGCAATTTGTGCCACATCTGTGTGTGGCTGTTTCCTGTGACTTAGGAGTTAGCATGTGGTCATTTGGAGTGTCTTTCTAGTCATTCTATATTTTTAATGTAGCAATTTTTCATATTTGTATCCTTTTGTGGCCATTTTTGTTTCAACTGTGATCTTTTTTAGTCTCATGTTTGCATCTAGTCAGTACAGTATATGATTTATGCAAAGGTGGTCAGTTTTCATCTGTGACGTAAACTCCCTTCACTAGGCCGACACTTACTTTAAAGCTTGTAATAAGTTTCTTTTTCACAAGTATAGGAAGCCCCACCGAAGCAGGGCATCAAAAAATTAGTTTGAACTCATAATGTTCCTCTCCACGGAAATCTTTAGTAAAAGGCGAAAGATTTATACGATCTGAAGAGAAACATGAGTGTACTGAAAAACCTAAGTTAACGCGGACGTAGTCATTCACCGACATACACCCTACAGTGATGGTACAACTCAGAAGCTACAAAACTGTGCTTATATGCTCATATATATGACGTGCCTTTTGTACATACGTAAAACGTGTTCAGTTGTTTGGCGTGAAACACGGCGTTTTAGGCAATATTTGAAATGCGAATGCAACGCGCGGTGCATGATGGGTAGTAGTAGCATTGCTACGGGAAACAAACCCCGCTAACAAAGGTTTTGCTGTACTTTTAGTATAAGAAAATCAAATCAACACTTGTACAGGGAGTATGAATGACCATAAAGGTGACATTGAAGTGTGAACGCTGTGTTAAAAGGGATACAATGTTAAACGTTGAAGTTCACGCATGCGTAGTCAGGACCACAAATAGTTAAAAACAAAGGCGAGAGGACTTACTTCCTGCTACTTCCGTTTTCGGATGTTAGGGTTTCTTCTTAGCCCGTTGGCTTGGCAGAATCAAAATAACTCTCTTGTTCGGTTTGGAGGTGTACATAGACAGATAAGGTCTTCCAAGAGCCCAAACAACACATTTTGAGGCCAACTCTACCTCTTTTTTTCATTGTCAGTGGTCTCCACATAATTTTCCTCTAGATTTTTCAAGCCTAATAAAATCCCTCTTTCTTTGAACTAATCATATAAATTGTTGAGAATCGATTGGTTAACTATTTACTAAAGCAAACTAAATTAAACTAATTTATACTTAATTACGCAGTTGTTTACGTTGATTGAGGCATGTTGAAGTGGGGTTTCCAGACAGTTATCGGGCTTAGCGTGTAGTTTGTGCAGTTTTATTAAAGGTTTGGTAGTTCAAAAAAAAAAAACTAATTGGGGTTTATGATGCATATCTGCTATTCTGCTCAAAATGTAGTTTTAAGACCTTTATCGTTTATACTTTGGTTTTATACGTTGCATGTTCTTAAATGATTGCCGAATAAATGCGTTACCCTGTAAAGAGGAAAAACTTCATGTTGCATGGAGATTGCAAGTAATGAAGGGTTAAAATAGGGAGCCAGTTCCTTATTATTGTTACTCTAGTTGTGTTTTTCTGTACATTTTTCTAAAAATAGAACCTATTGTCACTGGAACATTTGCAAAATTATCCTCAATTCAGGGAGAGGTTAGTCACAGTCCTTTTAATGACACGTGTTGTAGTAAATGTATGATGGAGATATAATCAAACTAGTTTCTTTAGCTCTTAAAATGAAGGAAGGCCTTCAGGCGTGTTACTAAACTTATCTCTTGTCCCAGTTATATAGCAATGACGAGATTCACATGCAGCAAAGTTTTGGAAACTCATGGCAGGCCTATAAAATGTCCTTTAAGTTTAAATTTTTCTAAAGTAAGGTTAGCTGAGGAAATACCAAAAAGTGCTTCATACATTTCAGAGTCGACACTTTAGAGTACATTTGTTTTCACTTCCACAAGTTCATCTGAAATAAGGCAACTCGGGTTTCACAACAGAGTTTGGTTGAATGAGGTTTATTTGTGGCAATGTCTCACATTCTTTGTAATAATCTGAAAAATTACAAAACTGTTAAGAAATTAAGATAGCAACCACACTAATTTCCATTTTCATCACTACAGTACGTAAAATATGTCACACTGTTAGAAGTACAAGAGACAAATGGCAGTTTTGTGCAAAGAAATGACCAATACCGTTATAAAATACAGCTCTCAACGTCAAAGTGGCAGGGCGTTGTGTGTCGATGTTGAGGAACAGTAAAATGTTCATCTCTGTGCAGTTTCCATGCAGGTTTTGATGGCACATTAGTATTTTCTTTATCTTGTACACCAGACAAGAATTACGCTTTACAACCGGGCCCCCCCCCCACATCTTTGGCCCACACCATGAGAAGTTGTCACCTTGGTCCGTTTACATCCAAAGGATTGATTAGTTTTACTTTTGGTCATCGGTTCAAATATAAATATAGTTTAATATTTTAATATATAAAATAAGGCAGTGTTTTTTTTTTTTTTTTTTTTTTTTTTTTAATGTTGTATCATGTTCTTCCCCGTGGGATTTGTCAGCCCGCTGTGCATTTTTCACTGTACACAAAGTCACGTGTTGTGTAGCATAGTTCATATTTGAGCACACAAGGCTGCAGAGTAAACACAGACCGTCTTCCTACTTCATTTTCTTCTAGACATTAACAAAGAGACTGTAAAACTGAGTATTTAAAAGTGTCTATGTGCAGCTTCACTCAGCTCTGTTCAGGTCATATGGCCTTGACATCGATAAGGTGGCCCTGCTGCCCCTGCCTCAAGGTCTTGATCCCTTGAAGCTTGCGGCCGTGAAGTGTGAACCGAGACCAGGCTGCCAGCTGGAGCAGGGCACAGGTGATAGGCACAAACACCAACATGTAGAAGCAGCCCAGGCGTAGAGGTGGATTCCCTGAGCTGGAGGCTACGTCGGATACCAACGCGGGGTCCTTCACAGGCTCCCTTTCAAAAATATCGTAACCTGGGGAAGAGAAATCCAAAATGAAAAATAAAGCATCCTTTAGTGTGAACTTAACACAAATCTCAACCTTGTGTAATGAAGTGATCCAGCAGAAATATGAGAATATAACGACCCCTCCCTAATGAAGCTTAGACAAAAGTTCAACAAGAAGATCTGTTCCCCACGTTCTGTTTCCCTTCCTCTACAGAGAATTCATTTCCTCAGGTTGCAAAATTGTAATACTAGGTAGCACAACTGGCACAAAATGATATTTTCCTTTCGTGACTTAATGTTTACATTTGAGAAACAGGTTTATTTGCCTCTTGGCTGAGAGTTTCTGTCTGTACCTGTGTAAACACAGAGAAGCCAGGTCCCAATGAGAGGAGCGAACGTCTGGCCAGGTTTGGTCAACAAGGCGACCATCCCGAAGAGGAGAGCAGAGGCGGCCTGTTGACGCCGGTTCACGACAAAATCCTCGTCCACCAGATCAGAAATAACCAGTTTCAGCAACTTGCAGGTTCCCTCCGTAAACACTCGGTTACTAGAACAGAGAGACACTAGTTTAACACCCTCTGACCCCAACAGCGTGAAGTGTGACAACATTAACTGTAAACACACAGCATGTTGCAGGTTGTAGGCTCTTTATGTTGGTAGTCTCAAGGGAGGGGATGGTTAGTGTGAAAAACCGCATTCTATTGTATGAAACACAGCCACATCTCCTGTGGTCGACATGTCATCCACAAATCTATCAGCTCGCCCTGAAGAGCCGAGAGAAGGAACCAGAAACTTTCACACAGTCAACAGCCACCATAACTGTGGCTGAAATGACGAATGAAGTGCTATATCAGGGCTCAGCTGCTGAGCGCTTGAGAGAGCATTCAAATGCTGCTGTTTGCTGTGGGAGTTACAGCTTTCTGGCTTTAATAGGGCGGCATAAAACCCGTGTATATTTGTCAGAGCCATACAAATTAAGTTCCAGTGTGTTGGAGTTTTGGCGCAGTGTGTGGGCTTCTTCAGAATGAGTCACTGTTATCATGAGACAAGCAGGACAGTGGAACAAACCAAATCAAACATCAAGGTTTAATCTCCAGGGCTGGAAAAATAAATAAATAAAAAAACGCAAATAACTGCAATACACTCAAATGTTACTTGGGGTTGGCTTCAAAAATGAGTCAATCTCCAAACACCTCTGTGTTAAATTGTGAAACTTTATAGCAGAAATAAACAAGTTTGGTCTCTAAAGCTAATTTCTCTTTTCATTTATATTAGTGTTTGAATTAGCACTGGCAATAAGTAACCCACACTGAGCTTCAAAACCTTTTGACGTTGCGAAGGGTTTGTCCATCTTTATATACACTGAATGCCAAATACTGACTCCAGAGGGTGAAAGCCGTGTGTGAAAGCCAGGTGCTTGTAATTTGTAACCTCACCACTAGATGCCACTAAATCCGACACACTGAAACTTTAACACAGCATTAGCATAAGATGGCGAGGAAATACGTAGCATTTTTGCTCATTAGAGGCTCCCCAGTTTGAGCCTCTGTCACCAACCGGGGGCTGTGACGGGAAAGAGTCGTTTAATGTGTCTCTGTGAATGCCGTGCGCAAAGTCATTCAGCTAATCTGTGCTTTTGTGCACCCGGCGTTGAAAATGACAAACCTTAAAAGAAACGAACAAACGAACAAACAAAAACTACAAACTGTCACACATTGGATCCCCGATGCGTGTGCCATACCTAGCAATGAAGATGCACAGCAGATAAATGTGGTCAGCGCCTGCTAGGAGCATAGCCACACTAAGTCCCAGCTTGAGCATAAAAAGCCAGCGGATAACCTGGTAAACGCCATAACGCTGGCACAGTGTCAGGAAATACAAGTTGTTCAGGTGGGGGGCAATGTAAGAGATCCCTGTGTGAGAGTAGGAGCAAAGAAAGACTATAAAACAGCAGAATAATAATCATGCAAATGGCAAAAAATTGTGCAAATGAATATAAAAACAGGAATCTATTCAGCTGCCACAACTCTTATAGTTCTGTAGTGTTTACAGTGGGATTATTTTGTCCGTCACCTCACCCGTAAATAGAGCTTACCAAGTAAAATTGAACCAGTGGAGGCAGAGATATTATCGGACAAGAGATGTTCCAGGAACAAAGGGAAGAAGTTGCTGTTGAAATGACAGTGAAACACCTACAGTGGGAACAGAAACAATAACAGAATGTACATGAAACACTAAATGTCATTACTTACTTATTCTTATTTCCTTAAACCTTTTTAAATACATACATGGTCCAATTTGTAGATTTGTTACGGAATTCAACAGAATTAAATCACAAAAGTCTCCATTAAGAAACAATAGCCCGACCCTATGTGAAGTGTTTCTGTGTTTATGCTAGGACGGCAGTATAATAATTGTATGTATTTAACTTAAACGTAAAGGCCAAAAACCCAAATTAGAGATGCAAATATAACAGCCAGCGTAAGTTAATGTAGGAAGACTAACTCTATCCTTAATCATGTCCAACTCATCAGCTGATTATATACATTCCCCACTGGACCATTCAGATTTTGCCACAACCTCGATCCTCGCTGCTGACTAAATACGTTCTCCTTTTCTGCTCAGGTCGAGTCCACTCCTCATCCCATTCTCCATCACTCACCGATACCAGTGTCTAGACCCATAGAGTTTTCTATACTAAGCACGTCTTTACATAGCCTGGTCGTTACCATCCTACGTTTCCGCCCAAAATTTGATTTCGGTCTGGCACGTTAGTCTGGCCCAATGTAATAGGAATCTGTCTCCGTAATGGGCGGATGCTTATTTTGAGGTTTAAAATCATTGGAGTTCCCTTAACCAATCAGCAACGTTTGGTAATGATGTATATTGTGCGCCGGAGTTCAGGCTCTTACGCTTACCACTTCCGCTTCCAGTTAAATAAATCAAACTTTTCCCAAAGCCAGTTGGAAGGAGAGCTACGACGTCCTTGCCATTTATAAAATTGACAAGACAAGCCTCTTGTTCTGGTTTTAATTCCGTGATGCTCTCGAGTTGAGACAACTTCGCGGATGGCTTCTTCTAGCGTCTCTTCCTCCGTCGCCATTGTTGCTATGCTGTTGAACTACAAGCTTCGCTGGACTACAAGCAACTCGGCAGGCGAGTTCCGCGTCATCACTTAACTGTTCGCTGATTGGCGCGGTTACACGCGAACCGCGGAAGTGCAATTTGGCCAGACTCCGTGCCAGACCGAAATCAAATTTTGGGCGGAAACGCAGGATGGTAACGACCAGGCTAGTCTTTACCCACTCCCTTTCAAATATGGCGGCATCACGTTTCTCCTATTAGGTACGTTATTAGATAAAAACTTCACTGTTCACTTAGAAGGCAGACTCTCCTCAGTGAATTATTTTCCATTCCTAGCTGTGCTATTAGTTAGAGACAGGGTGATGATTCAGGCTTTTCATTTTTCAAATGACAGGTATAATCACAAGATGATTCTTATAATGAAATCGTGCTATTCTAGGATTCTTCTTCCATTTTCCACTTATAATAATACTTTAATATAGGCTGCTGATAAGCATAAAATAATTTTGACCATATTTTCTGCCCCTACATTTTTCAGATGGACATTTTTAAGCTTCTTACCTGAATAAGGTTCATTGACACGAACCACATGAAGTTCTTCTGTTTGGAGAGCTGCTTGAGATACTGTCCAATAGTGACAGGTTTTTCTGGGTGGGTAAGTGGAGCATGGCCAACACTCAGCCTGGAAGAGTGCAAAAGAAAAACAGAGAGGAGTGAGAAAGAAGAGAAAAAAAAACAGTCGAACAAAGTTATTTATACTTCTCAATTTATTTAAGATTCTCACTCTTTAAGAGCCGATGCCTCGTCATGTTTTGGACGGATTTCCTTCTTGAAGCGTCGCTGTAGCACTTTAGACACTAACAAGAAGCCCAAAACGGAAAAAGCTGCCAGAGTCACGCAGAAGAGACGGAAGGAGTAAAAATCCTCTTTGTCCCAGAAAGAGTAGGACAGAAACACGGAGAAGGACCCCAAAGCGCTGAAGACGGAGCAGTGGAAGTTGAGGCGCGTGCGGTCGGGGGCCGACACGGCGAGGTCGGCCAGCAGGGCGCTGTGGTGGAGGTCCACCATGGTGAGAAAGCCGTCGTACAGACACAGGCACAGCAGGAACTGCAGGCCTGGCCGGGCCCACGCCACCCAGAAGGCCAGGAAGGACAGGGCGAAGAGGGGGCCATTTGTGGACAGGGCATTCAGGCGCTTCAGCACCACCTCTGGGGATGTGATCTGAGAGCCCGTCCTAGCGGAGGAAAAGCAAAACACATTTTAAACCGGCAAACGCAGAGTTTGTTTTGACACATGTCCAAAAAACAGATGGGTGCGTGATACTCATGCACGTACAGGATCAGCAAACACAAAGGGTACACCACCATCGAGGCAATCAAGTTAGTGGGTGCACATGCGTCAAACTTCCCAAACAGATAATGCGATCACCTTTGTCACGTCGCCGCCTTATGACAACACAGAGTCGGTTTGCGTAATCGTACAGAAATGTAAACACAGATGCCAGCCTCATGTTTGAGTCTTATTGACATTATTGCAGCGTATAAAAGATTTCAAATGGGCGTGCACGGATTCTTAAATGTCTTCAGTACCGGTTAAAAGTCTGAGCACACTTTCTCATTCAGTGGCGTTTGTTTATTTTGTGGATTTATAAAAAAATAAAGAAAAACCAGTGACTTAAAGTGTGTGTCTACATAAACACTAGTACACTGTAAAAAAGCAACGTTCTGATTTATTTTTCACTGTTATGTACACTTCATTAAAACATACAAGGGAAAGATAATAAAATTACATATGTCACTGACTTCCTGTTTAGTGGTAATTCATCTATTGGTTTACAAATGTATTTTATAAATTCAAATGTGGTACTAACATTGCCAATGCGTTTTCAGTGAGATAAAACAGAGGGAGGACGGAGAAACTTACTGTGGAGAGCTGAGGAAAGAGCGGTCACTCAGCCACCCGAAGAGAGGGTCATTAAAACTGTTCCAGATAAGGAACACCGTCTGCGGAGCGGCGGAGGAGGCGGTTAAAACAGTCGATAATGCAAAATAGAAATCAATAAATACAGGATAATGCTTCCTTATTGATATAAAGCTTCCGAGAACACGTGTAGGATGTCTGAGAAATAGTTTAGCCGACCTAAACACTTAAGTTAAGTGCTGTATATCATTACTAGAGGCTTATTTTTCTTGCAGTGACCAGACTTCTAGCAAATTATAGAAATACTCCAAGTCTGGACCGCAACTCAAAACGTATATCAGCGCGGTTACAGCGTTCTTCTCTTCACTCACCTCTCCCACCCAGAAGGAAACTTTATCAATCTTGTAGACGGACACAAACGTCTCCACGTAGTAAAGCAGGAACACATTGTGGAGGATGGAGGTGAACAGGGCCAAAGAGCCGTACAACACTGCCGTAGATAAGACGCTTTGCCAGCAGCCCCAGGCGCTCCTGCCCATTCTTCTTTCTCAGTCTCTCTGCTCCGTCTTTCCTCTGAGCCAAGCTGCAATCATCTCAGGGCCGGCCCGACCCACGGTCACCACCTCATCATAGCCTGGAAAAACACAAAGCAAGGGGAACAACTCAGGGAGATGTGACAGAAAAGTATTTTTAGCCCATAGGAAAATGTAATGTCTGACTAAACTAGAAGTTACTGGATCTTTAGGGGTTAAATCTGAGCCGCCCAATACAACATTAACATTCCTGCAACAGTTTCCCCACAGAGTAGATCAAAATAGTGCTGTTTTCATAGCAATGGTTCAGTAAGTACTCCTTAAAATGATTGTTTCTCATTTGGAGTACAAGCAAACTGCCCAGTGAGTAAAACTTTCATTGTTAACGCCAATAAAAAGCTTTTTTTCACAGCGAAAGAACAAAAGAAAAGCCATTTTTGCAGCTCTTTTTCGGCCTGATGTGTAATTTAAACCACCTGTAAATTCTCAAGGCGCAGTATCATTTCATTGGAGACAAAAGAAAGCTTGAAAGGGAAACGTAACATCTCAGTGCCGCCCACCTCCCCTCGAGTGTTACTGTCCTTTGTCACACCACCTGAGTTCCCCACTGAGAATGCAAATAATACACAATTCATCACTGCCACTGTTTCACTTCCCTCTTGAAACCTCCATGTGTATTTTCACACGCAGTGCCCACGGGGGGCGGGGGGTGGGGGAATATTTCCCTTACAAATACTAACAAGCCTCTTACTTCACACCTGACTGCCACAAGCTCAAACTTGCCCCGATCCAAAAACATCTTCCTCAGCGTGAAATAATAACTGGGTCTAAACGCCACGCGACAACTTAAAACATCTAGCTGCCACAGCTGCAAAAACCGCAGCTTCATATCGGGATCGTGGCCAAATAGCAAACTTGGGAGTGCAACAAAAAACATGTCCCATCAGATGAAGGCACTGAAGCGGGACGGCTCTCAGCTGTGGCTGTGCTGTATCTCCATCTCCAACACATATGTATCTTCCCACATCAGAAGAGCTGTTGTGTGATAGCAGGCCAGCAGGGCCAGACAACATCTGCAAACACACAATTCATGTATTTTTTTCAGTCATGGCACATTAAAAGCGGTTTCCACCTGTGGAGCGGTTTCGTGGCTGTGCTCACCTTTAAAGCCAAAACATACTGTATGCTGGTAAAAAATATATGTTAGCACCTGATCTCAGGTGGCAGCAAAACAAAAGAGATCACCTGTTGCACACATTAAAAATGTGCTCAAAGTGCAAGTGAAGCAGAGAGAGGCACATAAATACCATCAATGATTGCCAACTTCTGGGTGATAAACATATTTTAAACGTAGCTTCCTGAGATACAAACACGAATAAAGCGATAAAACCGTAAAATTAGGAGGGAAGTTACATACATCTCACACACAGCTACAAAACAGGACATTTAAATATGAAAATTAGCATTACATTAACTAGTTGTGATCACTAGCTAGCTAGCTCATGTTTAAATGTCGACTGATTATATTTCGCCTTAAAAAACTACGACGAGCACCGCCCATGTGGTGTAAAGAAGCTCATCGATAGATTGTTTTATTTAACGACTATCAATCATGTGTTGAACGTGATAATGGTTAGCATTAGCTAGCCTCAATAAACGTTAGCATTAGCTAGCTGGTTACTGTTACTAGGCTGCTCGCGCGGGGGTAAACGGTTTAACAACTAGCTTCTAGTCTTATTCGTAAAAGCAAACCATACGTTACGTACCGATTAAAAAAAAACCCAGCTGTCGCCCAGAGGGGAATAAACCGTGTTTTGACTCGGTGGGAAGCTAACTTGTTGGCTCGGCTCAGCTTTTAGACCCAGACAGACCACGTCATGACAACTACAGCCGGTCTTCTTACTCAGACCAGTGACGCTTGGATCATCTGTAAAAAGGGTTTTCCCTGCGTTGCGTTGTGTTGTGTACCAGCAGAGTGGAGCTACAGCGACCCCCAGTGGCAAACAATTAACATAGCCCCTTTAAAGACACAACACTATAAAAACACTAACATGACATAACAATAACACATTCACACATAATAACAAGTCATATATATTGCACATCACATGAAATTATTGCACTTGTTTGTGAGAAATTATTGCACATTTGCACATATGAAATTATTGTGATAGATAGATAGATAGATAGATAGATAGATAGATACTTTATTAATCCCGAGGGAAATTCAAGCATCCAGTAGCAGTAACATACATTGAACATACAATACAGAAACTATATAAAGAATAGAAAGTAACTAGAAATAAAATGTTGTATACAACTATATACTATGTTAAAAATATAAAGTGACCTGTTAAAAATATAAAGTGACCAGTAGAAGTTTTTTATTTTTTATTTTTTTAAATATATATATAAATATGAGAGCTACAAATGGGGAGGACTGTGTGCAATTAAATTAGGCTGTAAACAGATGAATGAAATGAATAAATGAATGAAAGTCAGTCACCACATGTAGCAGAGTTAGACAGACATGGCAAATATGATAGATAGATAGATAGACAACTTTATTGATCCCTTTGGAAGGTCCCCGCAGGGAAATTGACATCTCCATCGCATACAGCACTGTCAGACATACATGTACACGAACTATAGACCCGAATACCAAACACCCAGAAAAGAATAATAATAATAAATATTGTGACTGTACTGTACATACATGGTTGTTGCATAAATAGAAAAATACCAGATGCATATTGTTATTGCACTTTACTATTGCACTCATGTTGTTGCAGGTTAGTTAAAAATGTCATTCAGTCCCTTTCTTTTTTTGTCCTCCTCCCCCCAAGTGAGTGGTGGTTGAACAGTTTGATGGCACATTATAAAGTAAAGTAAGTAAGTAAAGTGCTTTATTTGTCATTACACAACGTATCAAACAACGAAATTATATGGTCGGATGGAGGGTTAGTCCTGAGCCGCTGCGGCCGCGCACGCCACCACTGTGGGCCAACTTGACCCGGCGCCTAGCACCTAGCATGTTTTGATGATGGGAGGAAACCGGAGTGCCCGGAGAAACAAACACGGGGAGAACACGCAAAATCCACACAGAAAGGCCCTGAGAATTGAAACCTCTCCACCCCAGGGATTTGAACTGAGGACCTTCTTGCTGTGAGGCACCAGTGCTACCCACTGTGCCACCGTGCTGCCTTTATGAGAATTATTGTATGAGTTATTGCACAATTCACATTATTATTTCTTTAACATTCGAGTTGTTCAGTGTGACTATGGCTCTTGCATAGAAGCCATTCCTCAGTCTGTTTGTATAGGTCAAACAGTGAGAGTCCGGGGTGGGTTGTGTCCTTAAGTAGCACCTGGGCCTTCCTCAGGCAGCAGGAGTTGTATAATTCCTGTAATCACATGGCAACAACTCAATGCATTAAGCCATCAGTCTTAAGTCTGCTCAAGTTCAAGTCTCAGTATCTAAAAGGTGATTTAAGTGGCTTTGAATGTGGCAGGTCTGAGTATTTCAGAAACCACTGGGATTGTCCCACTTAATTATCTACAGGGTTTACATATAAAGTGGACTGCGATATGTCTCTTTGCACATCCACCGGCCTCACAGTGGCAGCGCAAGTGTCTCTGGGATTAATTAGTTTAACCAGCCACACTTGAGGAGACGTGGATAAAAGACATCGCTGTAGAGGCCTTAGGAGACACCACTCTGGAGCGGCAGAAGAAGAGTGGTGCGTCTTCCTCTGAAGGCCCATTGAGGACAAAATTTAGCCCAACCCTTTTTTGCATTAATCACGTCCGACTGTCAGATGGCCTTAACAGTTTCCTGTAGCTACAGTTTTATCTCTTAAATTGACTTGAATGTAAAGTCAGCGAGAAAGCATTGCTAATAATCTGTGATTTTTAATGAAAGGGACACGTTCTTTTAATCAGCTTAGATAAGTAGAGATGAGATAAGCCTCTCACAGTATATCAGGAGTCAGAAAAAAAAAACAGTAATTACTGTGAAAACTACATGACCTTTTTACAAAATGCAGAATAATTCGCTTTGCCAAGGAAGTTTGGATATGTCTGATTCGTTAGTTTGAAGCAGAAGAAAATGTATTAATGGCCTGTGAGCAGTAAGTTAATGGATATACTCTGACTCAGATTTGTTTTTGTTTCATTTGCCTCTAGAATAAATACATACTCATACATATAAATATATGCATCTTCTTTGCAATGACACAGGGGAGGCGTTGTATTTCTCACCGTTTAATTTATAAAGTTCAACATTAAAAACATTAATAACTCCTTTGTTTTTGTCTTGAATCCCCACATCAGATGTAGCGTTCATATCTGAAGGCTCTGCGAAAATGTGGGACCCTGTGAACACTTCCTCTTGTCCCAAAATGTCCTGCTAATATTAGACTCCAGAGGAAAGGAAAACAGAATGTGTTGTTGTTGGCCAGGGGCTTTAGAAATGACCCCGTCTGTGGCGATCTGTGGCCTTTCTCGGATTATGCAGACACCAACCAGCGTGTGGCAAGTAAGATGCAGAGGAGTGTCTTGAAATATCTGTAGTGGCTCGCCATGGGTTGAGAAACAGTAAAATAAAAAGCTGTTTGTCTTCTCCAGCAGGGGTCACTGACATATCGCATGAGCATTAGATAGATAGATAGATAGATAGATAGATAGATTATTGTTTATTACACAGGCTTTACAATAGCAGTCTTAATTAAGTAAATGAATAGTGTTCAATCCAGTTTCCAGGCAATTGTAAGCAATAAAATACTATTCAAGAACTGTATCTCTAAAAGATATATATATATATTATTATTATTTTTTTAAATCATATTTGTATGTGGACTTTGTAGCTCCATGTACTTTCCAATTATTTTAGGCTTTTGTTCAGCACTGATTTAACAAGAAAAGCTTCACTGAGATGAGTTACCAGCTCCTAACAGTTTATTAATTATTATTATATAGCATACACATGTAATTATCTTCTATAATGTGTTAAATGAGGTTAAACGTAATAAAAACCCAAGATAACAAGGTTAGATGAGGAAAATAGTCAAATTAAAGGAAATATGGGAATTTGTTTCAGTGTGTGTGTCTCTGTGTGTGTCTCTGTGTGTGTGTGTTTCGGGGAAGGGGAGGTGTGTGTGTGAGTGTGTGGGTAACTGCAGCAGCAGCAGCAGCAGCGGCGGCAGAAGCAGCAGCTCCGTGTTTGGTCGCTCAGAGGACGACTCGGTGGATTTTCTTTTAGAGGATATTTTCAAGGAAACGAGCAGGTGAGTGAGTCTCCGCCGTCTCCGTGTTTCCTACGGTCCCGCGTCTCGGAGCTGCGTCTCTCCGTTTTCCCCCCACTTTTTTTCCCCACTCTCCTGTGCACGAATCCACGCTCAGGTGAAGGTGACTAAACCAGAGAGTGCGGTGCTGCTTTTCCCTCTCGGTGCTGCAGTCCAGGTCGGACAGGTGCACACATGGGTGGACGTCCTCGCGTTCATAGACTGCTTGCAAATAACGTCAAGTCAAAGCCCCACATTTATGAAAGTAATCAGGCTGATAAATTAATTAGGTCGTTGTTTTCATATCACTTCATATGTTCGTATGTGTGACCAGTCCCGGAGTCACTTACCTTTACGCATGGACTCACAAAGGTTGCTTAAAATCCCACATATGTTGCTGTCTCGTGTTTATTTCTCTATCAATAGTATATTATTATTAGTATATATATTTGAGATATATATATTTGCGTTTACTTTGGGAAGAAGTAACCCATTTTTTGATGAATAAGACAAAAGACAAGTGAATAGAGAGAAGGTAGAAACGCGGCTACAGTGCAAAGTGGTTTGTGGTGACGAGCTCATTAAACTTGGACAGAAATCCTGTCACTAATTCATCAAATGAGCTTTGTATCACTGTTAACAATTTAAAATCTGCACCAAGTGACTTTAGTCATGATTATTTAATTCATTTATGAATGCTTTTTAGGTCATTTGTAAACAGTTGGTTATTTTATGTTTCTCCTGGGTTGCAGTTTGAATTTATATACATTTAAAAAGCCCAGTCTAAAGCAATCTGCATGTTTTATGACTTGATCGTGTGTGTGATATGGTTGATAATGAGCTTAAGTCCGTATTTTATAGTCCAAATGTGTGAAAACGTACAATATTTCCCTATAAAATACACAGCAATAGTGGTGTAAAGTACTGAAATACTCAAGTAAACTATAAACAAAGCCTCTACTTTAGTAAAGGCCTTAAAGTTTTGCCTCCATCACTGGGAGGAGGAGTCGTCAATAAACCTTCCAATTAGGATGTCATATACATACTAATGTGACTTTAATACATGGTTCTGAGTGTTCAGTCAAGTGTGCAGCTGTAAATATTTCCCACTGTGAATCAAAGTGACTGTTAAAAAGCCTTCATGTGGCCGCCCCTTTCATAACACGCTCATATAAAGCATTTAAAGATGAAGCAGCGCCAGCGTCTGAAGCATCTCTTCTCCCCAGTCTCTCTTAGAGGATCACGATGTTTAATAATGAATTTTTATAAATCTTTTTATAATTAGTTTTTCCCTTAAATTCAATCCGCAGTTCAATTTACATTTGAAAACAAGGGATAAATAAAAATTATATGCTGTGAGAGCCAAGCCATGGCATTTCATTAGGTACACTAGTGAAAACAAATGCCTTCTAATATAACGGTTCTTCTCTAAATCTCTCCTCACGACGGTTATACTGTTCGTTTTATGTTGAAACAACGTTGAGAAAGGTGGTAATTCAACTGTGATAATTTTAGAGGACGTGCTTTGTAGTGCTGTTAAACTGGATTGAACTAACACACAAAGGTGTTTCTTTTCCTTTGTGTAGCCCACTGGCTAAAATGGGGCTGTCAATACAATTCAATAACACTACAAACCACGGACTGCAAAATAAAAACACAGTTGAATCAACAGCTCTTTCAGTTATTTTAAATAAATGCTGAAATCTATAACCTTCACGAAGATAAGATTTACTGCAGGACTGTTATATTAGCGTGCATTCATTTTCACCTTTGTTCCTAATGAACTGGCATGTGAGTGCACTCTGTACGCCGTGTCCTTCATTAGGAGGTGTTCTCACGTTGATGGCGGTTGGAAAAAAAGTAGATTTTAGAGATCTGCCGTCCTTCTGATCTGAAAAAAAGCCTTTATCCCACATTTAATATGAGTATTATGAAGCGAAGGACAAAGTTAATTTCCAAACGTGGCAGATTTCATCTAGGGTTCAGAACATTTCATCAAAAGGATGACAGCCCTGAAGTAGAAATGTTTTTTTGTTTGTTTTTTAAGTGCCTCATCTTATGATTCAATTTCGAGAAAGATTATGTAGTAATTTTAAAAGCAGCGGCGGAGAGCAGAAGAAAAGCCTTTTTTGAATCGGTGCCTATTTTGCCATTAGATTACGTATTGTTATTTGTCAGAGTGACTGTATGACCCTGGCAGACAGCAGTTCTTTTGCAGCTTTTATATATTTTCAATGTAAACAGAGTGGAGGTAAACAAAGGCAGCTTATTTATATTTATACCCCAGTGAATGTGGCCCACAGGATGAACCCGCTCTTCTTCCCTATGGCGTAAGTAATCTCATTTATGGATGTGTGCCAGAGCTCAATGGTTTGGGATTTAAAAGAGTACTATATTAAATATTAAGCATAGCATACGGAACACAATACACAGCCTGGATAAAAGGACAGTAGTAATCAAAGGTCTGTCAGCTTGTTTGGCATTTTAAGTGGCATCAGTTTAAAGGAAGTGCCAGGATAGCTTACCTCTTTCATTGATTTTCCTGCAGAAATGTCACACCACTGCAAATCATTCTGGCCTCTCTGACAGATTCTCATATTGGAAACAACGTCATACTCTGGGAACCTTTCATATTCTGGACACGAGTAGTGACTTCACTTCAAGTTATGCACCAAATGGAAGACACCGAACCGTGTTTCAGACGTCCCAGCAGATCTGCTCTGCTCTGTGGATCAATAACCAGGAAGATATTGATCATGTGCTGTTTTCCACCTACTGTTTAGTTCAATTCCTCTTGTCTCCCCTCGTGCACGTCATGCTGTTCGTGCCTCTGCTAGGGCAGATGTGTTTACTTTTCCCTCCCGGAGTTATCAGGTGTGGGATCACAGTGTTGTCAACGGCGTTTCCAACGGCACACACAACGTCGGTGCAGATGTGTCTAGACAATGGTGTGTTTGCTGCGTGTTACATGACGCCAGCTTTCGTTTGAAATAGTCTAGCTAGACTCTTGTTGCACTCGCTCTTCACTTCACACATAAAGGTTTGCAGGGCCAAAGGAACACTAATGCATATGAGAAAAAGTTTTATGGGGTTTAGTGTTTTTTAATTTGTTTTTAAGTTAATTTTGCGACTGACACAGCAATAAGACTGCAATGTTTAATTTCTTTTAAAGCTGCACTGCAGAACAGTTGTTTTCCCCATAGTGTTCCTCCACTCTACAATGATGAAAGGCCACACCAATGGTAATCTGTTGATTGCTTTCTTTTTAGGCTGAATAATTCTTTCGCATCTAGAGCAATTGTTCTTTCACCCTTTACTAGGTTTTGCACAGAATACCTTGGAGGAAGTAGCATTATCTTTTTAAAATTATTCAAAAACACCAAGAACAGTGACCAAATATGTAAATGGCCGCATTTTTGGTCAAACCATTTGAGTTTGACCAGTTGTCATCATTGGACCCAAGTACAGAACTTCAGTTGTTCGATTTGTCTCCCTCCACTGAAAAGCATACACTGATCAGGCGTAACTTTATGACCATCTCTTAATGTTGTGTAGGTCTCCATTGTGACAAAACAGTTGTGACTCATCAGAGAATGGACATGGGCCTTTTGAGGGTGTCCTGTGGTGTCAGGATGTTGTTAGTGGGGGCGTTTGGGTCCTATGGGTTGAGGGCATTGGCCTCTGTAGATCATCCCACAGATACTTGATCAGTATAGGGAATTTGGAGGCCAGGTCAACACCTTATGCAGTTTTTCATGTATTTTTGTGTTGTTCCTAAACCGTTTTTCTGTGTGTGTGTGCCTGTGTCAAGCTCCATCCTGCTGGGGATGGCTGCTGCCATCAAGGAGTGTCATTGCTATGGGGTGGGGGTGCCTGGTCTGGTCTAGGTGGGTGGTACATGTCTAAGAAACATCCACAGTAATGCCAGGTCCAAAAGAACATTGAATTGTCACAAGATGGTCAATGTTATTCACTTCTCCTGTCAGTGGTTTTAATGTTGTGGCTGATTTGCGTAGAAAAAACAGCATTCCTTAAACTTGGGGTGGAAAAATTAAGCCAAGTCCCAAAAACTGCAGTTCCTTGAATGTCTATTTGAGGCTGGCTTCAAAAGTTTGTCAGTCTCCGTAGGACTCCAACTATACAGCAGAAGAAAACATTGTTACAGATTTCGGTCTCTACAGCTAATTTCCCCTTTCGCAGTACACGGGTACATTAATTATAAAATTCACCTGCTTAACTTAACTCAATTTATGCATAAATAAGGATGTGGTCGCTTTTAGTGGCAGGTGGATGCTGCCGCAGGTTGCTAGCTGTCTGCCTCGTCTTCACCTGCTCACCTCAGCTCCAGTCAAGCTTTACATCTTTAGGTAAGGTAGAGTCAGGCACTGCCAAGATGGCCGCTCTCGATGCCACCCACGTTGAGCTTCAGTCAGGGTTCTTCCATCTTTATATACAGTCAATGCAGCTCGTTAAGTATCTATAAATAAAAACAATGTTGCATACTTATATGAAGCAAAACCATGGACATCACATTGAGAAAAGAGATTCTGATTTGAACTCTTCTCCATCGTATCTTCTAATTTGTCACCTTACAGGTTAGTTTTCAGATCTTAGCACCCAAACTGCTAAGAAAACGGTCATTAGCCTCATTGTACCTCACGCTGCGAGTGATTAGCAGCAGCACCCGCGGAGAGTAAGCTAGGAGTTCTCCAGCGTCGCTGCGTCACAAAGCGGGATTCGCAGTGTTGACCCTTTGATCAGTGACGGGAGCCAGAGAACGGGCAGCCAGGCGGAGATTGTGCTGATGGCACGGGGCCTAATCTCTAGATTATCCATCATGCTGCTCCGGAGTGCACACCGCTAATTAAGAGATGGAGCTGTGTGTTGCAGTATCACATCACAAGGGCACATTATTTAACTCCCCAAACTTTTTAAGTGGTCTTTTATGTAACAGCACCTCAGTCATTCTCTTTGGCTAATTGGTTGTAATCACAGAGTGATGATGCATGCCAGCAAGTAATTTTCTGCTCATGCCGTCAAGTAGGCAAGAAGGTTTATACACCGCATCTGTTCATTAAAGTTCACAAGGCCTGTCTCTGTTGAACATTTGGGAATATTTTTTATTTTTTGAGTCATCCAGTGTCTGCCAGTGGTAGAAAGAAGAAATAATAGCAGTTTTGAGACACATATTTTGCTCCTCTCTTCTGTAAAGTCTAAAATCTCTTTAATGACTGAATTCTACTTCCACCTCAATACAGCAGCATGTAGTTTGACTTGATGCATTGCTTCTCTTTCAATCACACACGTTATTTTCTCTTTCTCTGCACAGACTGAGTTCACAGCTGGAGAACAATCAAAGAGTTTGCTTCTGTTTGCTGCCCGGCCCGGAGATACGCGCCTTTTGTCCTGTACAGACTTGGGTGCGAGTGAAGCTGTGCTTGGACCCAGATCTGTGTGTTTAAACATGGGAGACCAGAGATCAGTCCAGCCAATCCTGCTCCCGCTGCTGCTCCTGATGCTCTTCAGGCTGTCGCAGCTGTGGGCCTTCCCCTTCAGCCCATCCCTGGACCTGGATGTCACTCCCAGGACTACGGTCTTCTCTAAAGGTGAGGGTAAAACCAAATCTTGCACAACTCCTTAAAGGGGAATTACCGTTTTTTACAACTTGGAATTTATTTCTGGCATAAAATATGGCCGTTTACTCACCCATATAACTTTGGTGTCATTTGGAGTCGTTGGGAAGATATTTAGATCTGCATATATCCATATAGTGGGAGTGACTGGGGCACCGAAACACAGTCTCTAAATAACGCATTCTGCCACGAAACTCGTTCATTTCTCCAATATTTTGTTATGATACACTAGTGCTATTCCCCGTTGAGTCCGGAGTTACCTGTTATCTGTTATCTGTAGATTGACCTACAAACTTCTGACCTGGATGATGTCATCTCTGAGCGCCGTGCACACCCGCGGCGGTCGGCTTGTTTACCTGTAATTTGCTACTGCTATTTTTTGCAACATGGCTGAATATTTTTCCGATTCTGAGGTTGTGGACGACGACTTTGTTTATGATGGACGTACTTACCGTTTTGAGCCAGAGTATATGGATGAGGAGCTCGTTGAAAGGAGGATGCGGAGGCAGAGAGAGGAACAGCTGGCCAAAGAACAACAAACCGCTGCATGTCCACAAATAGACAACAGGTAACTCTGGACTTAACGGGGAATAGCACTAGCATATCATAACAAAATTTTGGTGAAATGAACGAGTTTTGCGGCAGATAAAGCGTTATTTAGAGGCTGTGTTTCGGTGCCCCAGTCACTCCCACTATATGGATATATGTGGCGCTCCATTTGAGCTAAATATCTTCTGAACGACTCCAAGTGACACCAAAGTTATATGGGTGAGTAAACGATCGTATTTTATGCTAGAAATAAGGTCCGGGTTGTAAAAAATGGTAGTTCTCCTTTGAGGGTCCACGTCAGGTAGAGCATCAGGGTGCACCTTTAGAGATATTTGGAGATAGGAACTAAAAGAGAAAGGTGCATTCCTATGTTCTAAAAATAAGATTATTATTAATTGTAGTTTTTTTTCTGATTATATGACAGCATGGTCGGCTTCAGCAGCAGCTTTAACACATGAAGGCACTTCTTTTTCTGAATTTAATGTTTTCACATCTCGGGTTTTAGGATCAGTGTGACTTAGGGGTACATTGCAAACAGGAATTAAAAATTAACAGGCAATTTGGCGCATTTAAAATGGTACCAATTTGGTGAAATATAAACAGATATTGGCTAAAAGCACAGCCCTCAAGTTGCAGCCCACATTAGACTTCCTGTTTAGATCCCCCAAAGCATTATGGCAGCAGTAGACGCAAAACATGGCAAGAAGCTAATCACCCAAATAGAAATAGGGACAAAGAAGAGTAGCAGTGACATTTGTCTTGGTGGGGGTCCGATCTGCTAGACGATTTAAAAAAAAAAAAAAACTGTTCTAGATGCATTCATGCAAACACACGTGCACAAGCCCAATAAAGCCCTCCCCTCGCTGCCCTTATTTGCTGGTGCTCCGGCTGCTCCCTCCCCCTCCCCGCTAAAGAAGTGGCACAGTTTTCGAAGTTGGCTCCGAAGACAGCTCCTTCCTGCTCAGAGTTATTAATCGCCTCTCTCATGCCCTGTCCTAGATCACACGGCTCAGCAAACACTTCTAATGAAACAATAGACAAGAGGCCTCCTTAAAAGAGAACCTGAGCACAGTAGACCTGATTAGTGTCCGTGCAGAAAATACTGCTGAATGGCTTTATTTTGCCCCAGAGTGGGCATTCACACACATCAGCAGCACCTCTCCCTTTTACCCCTCTTCACTTCCCACCGGCTCACCTTTCCCCTCCCTCTATCCTCACCCCATATCACTGCGGCAGAGGCTACCGTCGCAGCTGCAGAGAGAAGGGAACTCCGGCACTGGCTCTTACCTCCACTCCACCCCTCTCCACTTTTTCTTCCTCTTCCCTCCTCTGAGGATGAGTATTATTAGCAGACGGGTGGAGTGAACAAGGCCGGCTCTATTGCCAGCCGAGCTCTCCGGTGCAATGTCATTAAAGCTGTTGAGAGGGTTGCAGAGTGAGATGATATTTTGGAGAAGGCTGGATGTGCTGCTCTACGTTCTGAATCACAATCACCCCGAGAGATGAGGATATAACAGACGAGGAGCTGCTTTCTCCCGTGCGCTCTCTGCTTCTGGTGCATTTTCTTGATTCAACCTGAGAGGATGGATGGTTATTTAGTTTGCTGTTTGATGCAGAGATACGACATCCATCTTCAAAATGCACCAATTTGTTGTGGCGTAGAGAAATAACGAGGGGGAAGTATTTATGACACACTGAAAAGCTGAGTACAAATACTGATTGCGGCAAGACTTTTATATAATTGTGGAGTTGTTTACCGCAGCTATTGGGAGCCGAAGCCTTGGGCTAATTATGAAAATCAGTTGTTTATTTATCAAACAAATGAAAAGGACACACTTGATTGACTATGGAGAGTTCATTAGACTGGGCCAATTCATTAAGCCTCATTAAGTAAATCTGTAAACGCATGATAGACAGAACTTATTGTCATGCTTCTGGCTACTTATTTAAATATCTCTGACTCGACTGAGGATTATAAATCACACGTACGTACATATGCTTGCTGCGGCCACTTTTCCGCGCTGCAGCCAGAGCCGGTCTATCATTACGGCTTTTTATTTTTCTCTCTCCGCCCTCATAGAAACTTGTCCTTGACCTACTTCTTAATCACCAGGGGAGGCATGTGAGGGTGCAGGATGTGCATGTGTGTCACCACGAGTTTCATCAGTGTGGCCCCGGTGTGAGCGTGACTGCACTGTATGCGGGTGTGTGTGTGTGTGTGGGCTGCTTCCTGGACGCGCATTTAGTGTCATGAAAAATCAGTCCTCATGTGCGACCACGTTCACTTTCCTGATAGAGACACATGTCGGTGATAAAGATGATATGTGGGTGTCACTACAGTACCTATGGGAGGCTCGTATGGGAAGACCTATATTATGTTTCTTAGCTGGGGTGAGGCTGCATCCATTAATTTATAGTATGCTTTACTAACGGCCTGCATGAGTGGGAGGATAAGAAAATGCTGTATCAGAGGGTGACTGTATGCACTCTGGATGCATATCTAGAGGAATGGTTGCATCTGAAAAGTCAAACCAAAGAAAAAAAGAGATTATTATTCTGATAAATACATTTTCTTTGGGGTTTAAAAGAGGTTGTAACTTTACAGATACATTTTTCAGTTATTTTTTTTGTTTGTTTTGCCCCTGGCTTTACTGTTTTGGTTCACTCTCACCTCTCTCATCAGTTAAAACAGTTCTGAGTCTCTCTTGTATCTGCTCAGCACCACTAGGCAGACAGACAAGATATTGAGCTGATGAATGTAGTTAAATGTTTTGCAGCTAATAGGTGGTTTAAACTTAGAAGCTACGACGGCAGCGCAGCATACTTAGACCGTACGCAGACCCTAGCGCCATGGCGGACGCGCTCCTCCCCAGAAATGTAACTACGCGATGCAGCGACGCAGAGCGCGAGAGCTGTGATTGGTCCGCTTGGTAGTAGCGTGTTTCCGCTTTAGTATTTCCGGCTGCTTCTCCATCTACGCAGTTTTAGAATCGATTGTTTTGGATCAATAAAGATGGAATACATTGAAAAAAGGTTAGCTGAGGAGCTTCGGAGATACAAACATTTGTATGACTCGTCTTTGTTGAAATTCACAGAAAGTTTCAGTCGCCATTGTTGAAAGTGAAGCAGGAAGTAGAAACAAAAAGTAACCTGACACAGTGCCGACTAGCTCTTGGGTGGCGTTCTTACAGACCGAGCCGGACTGACGAGCGCACAAGTATAAATGATTCCCACCAGCGTTGACTATGTGAGTAGGTTACAGCGTCTATGTCCCGCAGTACCCTAAATGAACCTTAAAGAGACAAATATTTGTCTTAGGAGCTGGTGGAGACCAAAGCAGAGCTTGAATGACAGTGAATATTAGACTCAGAGGTAGTCGGAATGAAATGCTAATGCTGCTATTACAGACACATAGAAGGAGTAACAAGAGTAACAAGACACATTAAATGATTAGGGCGGGAAAAACATCAGGGTACAAACTAATACCTTCTCTAGTGGTAATGACGACCTTGTACATGGACGTTTTTCGAGATCACGACTAGTGACTAGTGGCTACCATTAGCTTGATTCAGTGATTTCTAGATGCCAAAAGATGTCATGTTCTCACAGCTTACGTCTCATGTGACCACTTGAAAGCCAAGCATTTTGCGCTCCCAACTTCTCGTGTCGTAACCACAAGCTCAAAAGTACCATTTGAAGGGATCCATTCAAAGCTAAACAGGAACTGATCAACACAAGAAAAAAACAAACTAAACAAAGTCACCCAAAAACTCTTATGCTGTGGACATTGTGTCCATAGATCCCATTGAACTTACATCGCAGGGATTCATGAAACTCGAACGAAAGGGGGCAAGCAGCACTATAGCTTTCAAAAAGAAAGACAGTTTTACATTAAACATATCATCTTATTGTCTCTAATCTCTCTACTCTATAGTCTAGCATTTCTTAAATCCAGTTTTATGGGGAAATTTGAGAGCTGAGACTCTGTTAACAGGTGACTTCTTACCTCTCCCAGAGGTGAGCTTAATGCTTGACTGTGTTTTGAACTTGTGTTTGCTTCGGCATTTCCTGCTCATGCCACCAGACCTGAAGTAATATACTTGTGAAATATTGATGCACTGTAAGTTGTCTGTTGCTTCAGTGACGAGCTGAGATGGAAAAATAGGTCTCCTACACTGTTATTACTGTGGCAATAATAAAGCCTGCCAGTTTGACGCCTTATTGTAGATGAAGCGTTTTCTAGATCCAGCATAGTAATTGAGGAGACAGACTTCTGATGATCGCCAATTTACTGTTCAGCAAAGTCTATTATTTTCTTAGCAAAGAGCCTCAGCAGCTGCATCTACTGCATATTTGAAAATAGATGACACTGATAATTTGCTCACATTATCAGCTGGTCCAAGGCTGCTTGGACGGTTGTTGTTTAATCTCCATCTCAACCGCAAGACAACGCTGTTACACCACGTTGTCACTGTTTTGGTTTTTTAACGCCGTGTGGTGACATTTCAGACTCCGGACCATCAAATCCACTGAGATGTCTGCGATGCTTTGATCGTGTTCCCCTCTGGTAGTGCTAATGTGTGATTTTGAAAGGTTCTTACTGGTGATTCATTGATAGCATCTAACAAGACCTCAAACAACACTAGGACTATTAGCGCCTCGTATGTCTTTCATCTCATTCGGGCAATCTGCCTGGTTGCAGAAATTTCTGCGAAAACCTTGGCTCTGACACAAGCTATTAAAAAAGACAATGGGTTTGTGTCATTATTGATATCATAAGCATACCACTGCTACCTAGATGTGACACATAACAGATGATATCTCTAATAGTGACATTTCTACTCTGGAAAAGCAAAGGACACAGAGTATATGGATGAACCCTTTGTCACGTCACCAGTAGGTTTCCTGAAGAACAGCACTGAAGCTCAGTGTGGTGTCTCTAGTGGTCGCCATCTTGTCAGTGTCTCACTCTACCTAACTCTCGGCTAATTAAAAAATTGGGAAACGAGGTGGACCGTGAATGGACCCGAGGGAGACGGGTGACAAGTGGTGACCTGTGAGGGCACCCACCTGTCACTCACAGCAACCGTATATCCATATAGTGGCAGTGACTGGGGCACCGAAACACAGCCTCTAAATAACGCATTATCTGCCGCGAAACTCGTTCATTTCACCAATATGTTGTTATGATACGCTAGTGCTATTCCCCGTTGAGTCCGGAGTTACCTGCTGTCATCATCCGGGGTCTGTAGATTGACCTACTAACTTCTGACCTGGATGATGTCATCTCTGAGAAACGCGCAGCACCTGCAACGGTCGGTTTGTTTGCACGTCCGCGAATGGACAACAGATAACTCTGGATTCAATGGGGAATAGCACTAGCGTATCATAACGAAATATTGGCGAAATGAACGAGTTTCCTGGCAGATAATGCGTTATTTAGAGGCTGCTTTTCGGTGCCCCAGTCACTCCCACTATATGGATATACGCGATGCTCCACTGGATCTAAATATCTTCCGAACGACTCCAAATGACACCAAAGTTATATGGGTGAGTAAACGATCGTATTTTATGTCAGAAATGAGGTCCAGGTTGTAAAAATACGGTAATTCCCCTTTAAGCCCTAATATAATTTAAATGTGTGAGTTACATAAAAATTCAAAGTGCAGTCAAGAAATTAACTTCAGTCACCAAAACAGGTTTTTTGTACCAGGCTAGAAACAGGTTTATTTCTGCTTAAAAGTTGGATATTTTAACTTAGAGGTCTGTGAAGAATCACTTTTAAAACGAGCCTCACTTGCCACTTCCTGTTTGACTCAGCTCCTGAGGTTGCCGCTAGGTATGACTTCTGGTTTCAGCAAAGCAAGGTTTTTTCGGTCTTTTAGGTAATGTTTTTGGGCTTTTATGCCTTTGATTTGATTGATGGTAGCGGTGCCTCCACCAAGAACTGTGGAGGCTGGAATCAAAACGACCACATCCTTAATTATGCACAACTTTAAAACTCAATACACATTCAATTAGTGAGTTATATACAAATTCACTACTGTAACAGCTGTCATCAAGGGGGGAATTATCCATAAAGACCAGGTTGTAAACATTTAAATGTGGAGGTCTATGGAGATTGACTTCCTTTTGGAATTAACTGCGGTTTTTGGCAATTATGCATTGGCTTCCTGTTCAGAAGCAGAAGTTTATCATGTCATGTCCAAAATTATTTCCACGGCAAGTTAGTTGTAAATGGAATAAATGTTCATTTTTATGCTTGCATTTAGCCCTAGTGGCATCTCTCTGTGCTGACAAAGGATTTATTGTCAACAATTACAATAATAAACACTATACTATATATATTTAGTATTTAATAGATATATAAACAGTGTGATTTGAAGTGGGAAACCTATCCACTCGCCAACAGCATGTCCTACTTCAAACAGACCTGTGGACACTGACCCGATCCCGAATGCAGTTGACCCGAGCAGAAAGACAATACCGAGAGTGGCAGCAGTGTGACAGCAATACGTGTCATTTTTCCTGCACTTCGCAGTTCACACTCTCCATCCATGGCGTCAGAAAAAAACCACCAGGCAGAGAGAGCCTTGTGAATCAAAGACATGTGAACGGTCCATCTTTTTTTTCTTTTCTGAATTTCCTCTCACGTATATATTTGTGTTTCAAAACTGGGGCATATAGAAATACGACCAGTCCTCTGAATCGCCACTCACATCTGTGATTCGTGAAGTTAGTTGCTTGTTGGAGAAACCAATCAAATATCTGTAAATTCCTACATAGCCGGCTACGTTCAGTGACAGGAAAATAGCAACAAGCATGAGATTGGCATCTTGTTGTGAGGCTGGAATAACAGCTCCTAAATCGACGCTTAGGAATGTTAGAGCAGCTTCTGTGTCGACTGAAAATGACACTGACGGGATGGGTTAGGGCGAAATAACACCACATCCCCTCCTCTCAGCAGGAAACGTCAGTCCGAATGAACACAGTGACAGTTTATCTTGATTATCAGGCTAGTTTTAGATAGTGCTGCATTAAACTGCAGGTAACCGTGGCAACAGTACTCGCTAACTGCTATTTCGGCCGGGAACGCACACTTCTGTATTTGCCTGTGGCTAATAGCAAATGTCCTGCAATGGAAAATGAAGGATTCAGCAGAGGACAGACCGCTGCACTGCACATTTTTCACCTCGGCCTATGTTCTTATATGGTCGCTTACATAACACGCAGTCATGGTCAGTGACTCTCGGGCCGAGTAAAGAAATAAAGAGATGCTTATATAATGTGGCTAAAGTTGACGACAACTGACAGCTCTGATTGCTGTCCGAGTGAGTTAAGTCAGCTTCTCCTTCCAGCATTTGTTCCCAAATCTTCTTTTAAGCACGTGTTCATGTGTGTGTCACACGCTCTCCATAACGAGTCCAGTGATCAGTGAGTCACACAGGAAGTCACGCACACAAACAAACAAACAAACAAACAAGCATAGACTGGATTTACTATCATCTTGGACCCCACCATGGAGGATTACAACTGTGTCTGAGCATGAGTGCGCACATTCTGGTTGCACCACCTGTGCCGGCTCAGTGTTGATACACACTGGTAAACACACAGTGCACACTCGTCTTCAGATCTTCTGAGTCACTTCCAGAAATGTCTTCGCTCTTCTTTCAGGAGACAAATGATGAGTGGAAAAAGGTGTGAGGTACATTATGTGTAACCGCTGGAAAAAACTGACAGCGGTTTCTGACGGGCACTAGTTTTGACCTCTCCCCCTGAACTGAATGATGTACATCCACACAAAATAATGTGCACTCACGTATACAAGATAACTACAGTGAACAGAAACCAGCCAGCAGGCTAAAAGGCATCTGGCACTCCTCAGCGCTCTGTTGACTTTCCTCATTGATTTTTCAGCAAAGCGCAAGGTGCACCGTGTGTGTTTGTGTGCGTGTGAGAGCCTCGGATTCAAAGCAGCAGCGTTAGGGAACAGTAGGTCGACATCTGCGTGGGTCTCTTCTTAATTTAATATTCATGGATGCGGCGATAAATAGTTCAAATGTCACGTTTTTATTTCGGTTATTTCTATCTATGAAGCCGCGCCAGTCGATAATTTTATAGTAGATCAAAGGACTACGCATGATGTGAAAGGTGTTGTTTGTAGTGGCGAACCTTAACAAAGGTAGTATTTTCTGCTTGGTGAACAGTTTCCTGACATTTGTGCCCCGTCCACGTACAAAGAGACTCACTCATCGCACATTACTCCATAGCTCCAAGGCTCTGCTTGCCACAAATCAAATAAACCCAGCAGAAAATATTGTTAGCGTATGGAGCTAGCTTTTCTTCTATTTGAAAATAAATTAAGCAACACTACGTCTCCATGTTAGCTCCCCCAGCACTCAAAGCCAGCTATCAGCATGGTGAATTCAGTGGCAGGAACCAAAAGTAGTGGACGTTTTCTTGAAGTAAACACTTGAGGAACTCAGTTGCTCCTATTGTCGTCGCCTCAAAGTTGTAATTAGTTCAACTTGGTACTCGCCCACTGCGGTTCACTAAAAGATTTAGTCGGTGGATTTCATTAACATTACATAGTCTCTTATCACACATTCTCTTTGTGTACACCATTTATTTTTTGAGCCCAAACCTTAAACTTTCAGCTATGTTCTGCTATCTAATGAGGTGTCAGATCAGAAAAGGTCCATGTGGTTGTGTATCTGGACTTCCCACACTGAGTGGACGGTCTCTAAGTGTGTTGTACTTTGTACTTTGTGTACATTTGCGTACAACAAAAAGGACCCGTTTATTTTTAAATCGTCACATGCAGCTGACTGATTGGTTTTAGAGCATATCTGTAATTGCGGCCCATTGATTTTCACTTACGTGATTCGGACAAAACTGTGAATTAGTTTTCTGAGCGCCTTGTCAGTTCGAGATCGAGAGGCATGAAGCAACACACGGTCGCGTCACGTTAGATCCCGGACCAAGGTCGCTGTGCCTCTGCTGCCTTGGAGCCATGGACAGTTTGTGTCACCGTGGTCCTGCTCATCGGCGCAGTGCTTGTTGATCACACAGACACTATTTTTATAAGATAGAAACCAAGGCTTTTGCTCACTCTTGGATGACTCACGAGTTACGGCCACTCCACTTTGCCTTGGGTTGTCATTGTGTTTGCGCAAGTCTTATATATGAGGGATATGCAGTGTTCTTGTGAAGAGGACATTGTTCATGTTATGAATTTCTTGTGTGACTTTGCATTTATTTTTTGCATTGACTTTCCCCGTCACGGTCACCCCTCGTACACTCTCGCGTACAGGTTTGTGTTTTGTTGCGTGAATGCCTTTTAGGCAGGGCCGCAGTATCTCTGTGTGTTTGAGAGATAGAGTCCTGGCCCTTTCTGACAGAGAAACCCCCCAGCAACCCTTCATATGAATCTCCTCCTGGCGTGTCCTGACCTTTGGCTGTGTTGGAGGAGCTGCTTGTTACTCACTCAAATCTGAGACTGAGGAATAATAAGTGACGGTCACACGTTCCTCACTGTGGATTTCATATAGAGTCACAGAGGGTTTTGCCGCCGTTGTCGCTTTGGAAAGCAGCAGAAAGAACTTCTTCAAACCAGAACTTACACCATCTTTAATGGGTAATTCTATCTTATGACATATATATATTTATATAAAAGGAATATACCTTATATTCTGCTCAATGCCATCTTTGCACTGCCTAACTCCACCTCACGCTTAGCTAATTCAAAAATGGGCAGAGCATAGGAGTAAACTGAAGTAAACTACCAACCTGTGAGGGCAACGTTGGCTTTATGCTGGTGGTTGCCACTTGATTTGGATGAGGAAAATGATCAAATAACCTTCCTGACGAAGGCTGTTTGAGCCGAAACGCGTCGAAGTGGTCTTTTAAGTATGACTTGCCCATAAAATAAAGGCATTTTAACTTTCTCATTGGATGAGTGCCTAGGTTTTTTCTATTTTTTTACATTTGATTAAGCCCTCAACCTAAGAGCACCATCTTAACAACAAAAAAAAGATATATGGTTCCAGGCAGCACTCCAACTCAACCTCTCTAACCTACAGACCAGTTGAATTTTTAACTTCTCTACTTACCTCTTCAGTTTCCCCGAGCACTGCACTCACTTTGACCACCCAATAAAGTAGTTTAGATACGCTTGCGTCACCTCCGTTTGCTAGAAATCCTCATTAAATCTGGCAGAATAGTGGCATATGTGCTATATCTGCAAAGTGAGATTCAGTATTTACACTACTGACTGAAAATTAAATGCCAGAGCTTTTAAAAATGTGAAAAATTCATGTTAGGGAACTTTTGCTTCTTCTACTGGGAGCTACAGAGTATATGCAGTGTCATTCTTCGCTGCTGCCGTGCATATATATAATCGTGACGAGCCTGAAAAGCCAGTATGATAATCAGCTAATTATTGACCAGTGAGAGGGTCCCTGTGGTTGCCTCGCTGTCAGAGACAGAACCAGTATGAAAAGGTATAGGTAGGAAGAAAGGAAGGAAGGAAGGTGGGCGGCAGTCTGACTCAGTCTCTGGTTTTCTGGAGAGTGCTTACCGAGCCACTGTCATTGCCCACTGTGTCCATGTGACAGTCAGACAAGCAGACAGTCATGCGGGAAACTGACATGTGATGTCGGGGGAAACTCTTAACAGTTTTTCTCCGTGTCGTATTATGCAAGATCAGATACACTGGGAGATCCGCTGTCATCCTCATTATCGTCACGGTTGTTGTGAATCAGAGCAGCAAAGGCGTTACTTCATAGAGTAGTGACAGCCTTGAAAAGATGTGCATGTTTGTCTTCTTGTATTTTACATAAACATGGACTCCAGTTTCGGTTGGGATGATAATTTTTAACTGGTTTAGCAGGATTTCTTGGAATAAGTTGTACCAGACATTTGTCTCCAACTTAACAGTCTTAACTGTCTTAACTGTCTTCATCTGTTGTATTCAGTTCATGCTCCAAGGAATTAAACGTGTAGTAACAACCCCAACTATATGTGAGTTGTTTTTGCTCATTATTACTGCAAATTGATGCAATATTTGACTATTATTCTTATTCACAGAGGCATGTGAGTAAAAGGTTCCAGTATATATATGACAGTAAAGTTTCATCTTCTGTATTGTTGTTTGATTAGTTCCTGTTTTGAAGAGGAACTTGACCACTTTTGAACGTCATCAATTATTTCATCTCTAATGCCACTACCATGTGTTCAATGTTTAGAAAGACTCAGCAGTTTTCTGTGTAATGCTGATGGGTCATCATGGTGGTGATCTCCCTTTCCTGTCTGTCTGTCCCTTCCCCTTCTTTGCCTCCTCCGACAGCAGGTAGCGTTTCTAAGTTCTCGTTCTTGCCTCTAATTTCTGGCACTGGGAATAGCTGCCCGATGGCCAGTGGGGAAAACAAAAGCTTAAACCTCTTTCTGTTCATACTCTCAGGAGATTTTGTTCCCAGTGGAAGACAGAGTTAGAATAGTGCAAGTGAGGTTTATAATGAACTAATTTAAATGCATGTGATATTCCTTAACCGGTGTGTTGTGCAGCAAACTGCAGTTCCTTAAATGTCCATTTGAGGCTGGCTCAAAAAGGAAGTCGTCCATGTTAAACTGTCCAAACTTTAAAGTGGAAATAGTAAAATAAATGTTTATAGCCTGGTACAAAAAAAAATTCTGCGCTCTTTAGCTAATTTCTCCATCCATGAAAACTGTATGAGAGGGATGCATCTTTATTTAACTCAGCCATTTAAATTATATTAAAGTTATGCAAAATAAAGGCATTGACAAGTGGGTTCCCTCGCATATTTTATGAATCAAGGTGGAGTCAGGCGCTGCCAAGATGGCGACGGCCAGAGACACCACATTGAGCTTCAAAAGAAAGCTTTAGGAACGTTATGGGAGATGTCATGCAGGGTTCGTTCATCTTCATTAAGCCGGTGGCTCAAAGACAAAGTTGTTGTTTGAGACGCTTCCTGTTTGTTATTAGCGACTCTATTGAGTTGTTCTCTGAAGTTCGGTCTTTTCCCCTTGGTTTGAATCAGATAATTCAAATTATTGGCGTAAGTCACCCCTGCTAAGTTGCTGCTGACCCTGATCTAATTCAGAAGCTGAAATCTACGAGCCACGGCTCAGAATTGCTGGTTAATCATCTCAGTGCCTACCTACTGTGATCCCCTGCCACCTCCAGCTGTTCTGGACCCTTCTCGCTCCACCAGATGTACAATGAACAGGAGAACAGATTAACCGCGACAAGCGTGCAAGGCCCCACACCGGAGTGAATCGATTGGTGGAGGCCCAATATAGGTTGTCTTAATAATGGGTGCTGGAGCGCGCTGCCGTCAGTTCATAATGAAAAAAGACAGGGGAGAGAGTGGTAGAGAGGATGTGTGGAGATTAATAAGCCCATCTGCACTCTGCTGACTCATATTCCTCAGTGTAACACTGGAGATACCTTCACTTATTCTGTTATTCTAAGATGACAGCTGCTCTTTCTGCATGAGGGCTTTTTATTCTCCTGTACGTCAGATTCAGTTAATCAGACATTAATCACTAATTTTTTGTGCAAACAAAAGCTCTACAAATCTACTTGTGTGCTGAGGGAGATCTTCTGTACCTACAGAAAATAATAAAATAACAACAATGCCCTCATTTTCTCTGTCTCATAGCAGCAGCTCAACCTGCCCCAATTTCTGAGGTGCTACATTGGGGTGCGTTCAACTATTTAGTTTAGTGCACCCGGCCAATTATTTTGTAATGAATAAATAATCTCTTTGTCTGCACCAATAACAGAACAACAGCCACCAATTTTATTTTATATTATTATTCTTAACCCTTCTTTGGCCCATTTAAACACTCCCCCCCCGCCCCCACATGTTCACAGCAGTGATACTGTTGACGCTGTGGCAGTGGTGATGATGTGATTTGGCAGTACTGGGGCACGATTCCCGCTGAATGCCCTAAAATCTTGCCTCCCCTGTGTCCCCCATCCCCACATTCTGCCTATGCAGTGCTCTCAACAGTCACTCCAGCGACTACCCCCCATCTCCCAGATCTGCTGTCGGGTCTCGGCCTCACACTGTCTCGCTAAGCATGTTCATTTGTGGGTGTGTGTGTAGGCTGTGAGTATTCTCCGGTGAGTGCAAAGTAAAGAGTGAAGCGTTTGCAGTCTTGCAGTTTGCAAGTAGGGACTTTTGAGCTGTTAATACATTATAGTACAAGGGGTTGATTAGTGTTTAGGATTCTGGTGTTAATCTGACAACTGAGATTCAGGCAAAACAACACTATTTTAGCACCTTAATGTGTTTTTTTGTTGAGCTAAATTTGCTATACAGATATAAACATGCAACGCAATGAAGACGGCTCGAGACACCACACTGAGGGTTCATGCAGGGTTCATCCGTCTTCATACAGAGCCACTGAAGGCAAGGAAAGATCCTCAGCTAAAGTTGCCTTATTTGTTCTCTCTCTTCTATCCACCTGGTATCAATTACTTTGTGTTTACCGTCAGTCCATTTAATTCGGGACACTACTGCAGGACAATATTGTTTGAAATTGAGACCCAAATGTCTTGGCTTCCTCGTCCACGCATGGGTCAAACTCCAGACCCACTATGCTCTACAAATACACATAGCTTTGACCTTATGACTGATATTGTGTAGGTCTCCCTTGTGTCTCCAAAACAGTTGTGACCTTCTGAGGGTGTCCTGTGGTGTCTGGCGACAGAATGTTATTAGTGGTGGCCTTTGGGTCCTGTGGGTTGAAGGGAGGGGTATCTGTGGATCAGGCTTGTTCCAGTGCATCCCTCAGATACTTGATCAGTTTGGGATCTAGTGAATTTGGAGGCCAGGTCAAGGCCTTGTGCTGTTCTTCATGTTTTTTTAAGTTGTTCCTCGGGCTGCACCCTGCTGGGAATGGCTGCTGCCATCAAGGAGTGTCATTGCTATGGGGTGGGGGTGTCTGGTCTGGTCTAGGTGGGTGGTACATGTCTAAGTAACATCCACACGAATGCCAGGTCCAGATGTTTTCCAGCCGAACATTGAATTGTCACAAGATGGTCAATGTTATTCACTTCTCCTGTCAGTGGTTTTAATGTTGTGGCTGATCGCACCTGCAACATGTGACCGTGTATTTGCAGGTATGTTGGGCAGCGCTCGTTTCACCGGCTCTTCCAGGAACTACAGCACCCTGCTGCTGGAGGATGAGGCCGGACTGCTGTACGTGGGAGGCAGAGGGGCTCTATACGCTCTCAACACGTCCAACATCTCCACACCTGCAAACCTCACGGTGAGTGCCAAGAACCACACATTACCCCATAATTTCCGCCGCTAAGAAACCTCCTTTCACAAGGTTTTCTCCCATTTTTTAAAGTGCTGAAGGAGGAGAAACTAATTATAGCCTTGAGCAGATTGAGTAAATTCCATTGTGTTCCTCCAATTTTATGGATATTGGATTAAATGCACCGGGCATTTTTTCAAGAATTACTGAAGAGAGCCAGAACTACGTGATGCACCTTGATAATTAAGTGTCCCTCTCTTTTCCCCCTTTATCGCAGACACACACGTTTACTTCTCTTTATCTCACCCTGTCTTATCCACAGAGCTTTCTGTTTACCTATTTGTCACTCTTTATTTACTGTGCTAACCGAGTCATCGTTATTTCCCTCCTATTGTTTGCAGATTGACTGGGATGCTTCCCCTGAACAGAAGAAGCAGTGTCTAAACAAAGGCAGAGACAATCGGGTACAGAGCCGCAGCTTTCCTCTTTATATGCTATTTCCTTTTCAGAAAACACTGAAGTCTTCACTTTATCGAGTTAATATTCGAGAACATTAATTAAACTTTGCTCTCTGTCCGCAACAAAGTGAATAATCCTTCTTGAAACCTAGAGAAACTGCTGAAGTTTAATAGAATTCATGCTCACGCTTCAATTATTTGCATTAAATACCTTCTCTGTGTGAAGCGCATTGACTGGCCCTCGTTCTGTGATGCTCTCGCTCGACACGGAGCCAGAAATAACCTGCTTTTCTCTGCTCTCCACAGACAGAGTGTTACAACCACATCCGCTTTCTGCAGCGTTACAACGAGACTCACCTGTACGCCTGCGGAACAAACGCCTTCAAACCACTCTGTGCCTATATAGTAAGAGCCTGTGTGATTCAAGTTCGGTACAGCTGTGACTAGAATCCAGATGAAATGATTCATCGTACGTTTTCTCCCTTTTCTCTCTGTAAGGATGCAGAGCGGTTCAGCTTCTCCTCGGGTTTTGAGGAGGGCAGAGACAGGTGTCCATATGACCCAGCGAAGGGGTTCACTGGCCTCCTTGTAGGTATGTCACATAAATTTACATTTTTATAAACCTTTAAGGAAATTGGTGACAATATAACAATGTGGTCAACCATTCAAGCAGAAAAAAGTGGGTAAATACCAGAGGTGGAAAGTAACGAAATACATTTACTCACGTTACTGTATTGAGTAGTTTTTTTGTGTATTTTGTATTTTTCAAGTAGTTTTTAAAATCGGTAATTTAAATTTTACTTGATTACGTTTTGAGCGAAGTATTGTATTTCGCTACATTACAAATCCCATCCGTTACTGAGTAAAAAAAAAACGTTGACTAACGAAAACCGAAAAAAAAAATCGCGCCCGGAACCACGTAGTGAGTGACGTATGGTCAGCATAGGCTACCACTACCAAGCGCCAAGTCTTTCTGTAGGAGATTGAGAACGAGATGGAGGTGGATCAGAAGAGCGACGACGGTTCAGAGACAGTTTGATTGACAGTTGATTGTTTGAAAAAGTTTTATGGGAGGGTCAGAACTAAAATTGCACATTATACCTTTCTAAGGGTCTTACATGTCATGTGTGACATTTGTTATGTTGTCATTACATGTGTATACATTTGTATAGATTTTTATACATTTGTATAGATTGTTCTTTAATTAAAAACTAAACAGTTTTGGATGTATGACCCCTTGTCCTATTTTCACTACATGGGAGAGATCCCCCGCCCCGTTCTACAGGTTTTTTTTTTTAATGTAACTAAGTAACTTTTACTTAAAATACATTTTAAATTAGCTACTTATTACTTTTACTTGAGTAATTTTTCAGATGGGTAATTTAATTTGTACTTGAGTAATATTTCATCCAAGTATTGGTACTTTTACTTGAGTACGATATTTTAGTACTTTTTCCACCTCTGGTAAATACACTAATATAGCATCATCAAACAATATGGTAGGTTTAGAGTCGTGTTAGATGGGCTGTGAGGCTGTTATCAGGCACAGCAGTGTTTAAAATAAATGCTAGCGTCATCAAACCTCTAAAGATTCATCATTCACATCACGTTATATATCCAGCCGGGCAATGGGGAAACAGGATTTGCTTTAGATGCCAGCTCACAATTGATGATTTGACCAAACTAAATCTTTTGATGTCTTAAATCAGCTTAAGATGCCCCTCAAACCTTTGAGTATAGTCACTTGACAATCAGATCACAGCAACTAATCACTGTGCAAGTGTTTCCCATCGTTTCACTATGGCAGGTCCGAGCCCTGACCCCTGACCCCTCATAGTCTCATAAGAACATTGCTGTACATGCAGGTTATTGCTGCATTAAGACACTTTAAATATGCAGTAGAATAAGAACTATGCGTGCATCTATTTACCGCTACAAATATTACAACCACGGCGAGCGATAGGTCACAGTTTGCCTACTCACGCTGCAGTGTGCCAACCGCTTTCATTTACATCTGATTAAACCCTCATGTTTTTTCGTGCCTGTTCAGACCTGGTATTAACATTCATTAACTAACAATAGACCTTAACAAATTAAATCATTTAATATTATTATCCCCTGCGACCCTTAACAGGAATAAGCGGGTACAGAAGATGAATGAATGAATGAATGAATAAATGAATGAATATTATTATCATTTAAACGGGAACTACTATTTTTTAAAACCTGGACCTTATTTCTGGCATAAAATACGATGGTTTACTCACCCATATAACGTTGGTGTAGTTTGTATTCCTTCAGGAGATAATTAGATCAGCATATATCCATATAGTGAGAGGGACTGGGGCACCGAAACTCAGCCTCTAAATAACGCATTATCTGCTGTGAAACTTGTTCATTTCACCAATATTATGTTATCGTACACTTGTGCTATTCCCCGTTGAGTCCGGAGTCACCTGTTATCATCATCCGGGGTCTGTAGATTGACCTACAGACCCCAGATGATGCCTTCTGACCTGGATGATGTCATGTCTGAGCGCGACGGTCGGCTTGTTTACCTGTAATTTGCCACTGCTAGTTTTTTTGCAACATGGTTGAATATTTTTCCAATTCTGAAGTTGTGGACGAACCACAGCATGGCATAACAAAATATTGGTGAAATGAACGAGTTTTTCAACAGATAATGCGTTATTTAGAGGCTGAGTTTCGGTGCCCCAGTCCCTCTCACTATATGGATATACGCTGATCTAATTATCTCCTGAAGCAATACAAATTACACAAAAGTTATATGGGTGAGTAAACGACCGTATTTTATGCCAGAAATAAGGTCCAGGTTGTAAAAAACAGTAGTTCCCCTTTAAGTGTAAAACAGAATCGAGATACGGTTAATTAGTCATGTTTGCGCGTTAATGCATGCAAAGTAACCATGTGGAGCTGAGTTAACGTGCTTCCTCAATCATCTCCTGGTGTCTTTCTTCACATTTATTACCAGAGATTGAGATAACTGTGCACATGGACGCTTCCAGGGTTGGAGTCTGTAATCTGAGCTTTCAACCTGTCTCAAAAACACCTAACATCAGGGCAAAGATAAATAAATAGCCTAAATAACAACAATGTTCATGGTTGTGAAACGGCGGTCGGTTGTGATTCATCGTTTTGGAGGTGGTCACCGGAGACGCACAGGGGGACACATTTCAGTGCTAAGTGTGATTCCTTGAGCCCCCCACTTGAGATTGGTTCACTGAGGACTCATCTCAGTACCGGGCCTTTCTTGATCTATCCTTTACCGACACTTTTACCTCTCAATTAGATGGTGAGATGTTCACGGCCTCTCAGTACGAGTTTCGCAGCTCTCCGGACGTCCGCAGGAACTTCCCCTTCCCAACCCTCAGGACAGAGGAGGCGCCCACCCGATGGCTTCTGGGTAAATATACAACGATCAGCAAATACATTCCTTTAGTCAAACACAGCATGTTTTCACTTATACTGGACAAACATAATTTCCATTTTGCACACGTCTGGCATATTAGATGCTTTTCCTGTTATAACAACATCAAGAAAGAGTTCCTTTAGAGAATATATATATATCTATCTGCACTGCAGCTCTAACGGACTTGTTTGTGGTAATTCAGTCGTACTTTAAAGCTCCAACTTTAGTTTCCAAGGAGACACTTTGTGGACATCTGTGTGTTTGCGTGTGTGTGTTTGTACAGAGGCAGATTTTGTCGGCTCTGTGCTGCTGAAGGAGAGCATCAACAGCTCCATCGGTGACGACGACAAGATTTACTTCTTCTTCACTGAGAGGAGCCAGGAGCTGGCCGCCTACCCGAGCCAGACCAAGGTGTCCAGGGTGGCCCGAGTCTGCAAGGTCAGAGGCAGCAAGTGACTGAAACACTAGTAACCACAATCGTATTCATGGTTTGAAAAGTCAGTTCTACAATTATAAAAAAAATGGATTGGACAGTGCGCACAAGGTCATGGAAAGAAAGGTTGGAAACAGAGGAGTTGCCAGTCACTCAGAAATTGCAGGATTTCTTGCTTTTTGTCAGTGATACAGAGAGAAATGTGAATGAATTTCTTTTGTCTTGATTCCTCTCAGAGCTGCCACTCTCGAGTTAATTTCAGTGATGAATGAACTAGCAGTTGGGTGTCTCTAATCGCGGTTTTGCCTCTGATGGCGGCTCCTTCTGTGCCACTGTTGCCATGCAAACTACTAAGTGCACAAGCCTCCGCCACCAATGGCAAACCCTCTCTTTCACTTCATTGCCTTATCACCTTCCACTCCTCCTCTTGCTTTCCTCCCCTTTCACCTCATTTCACTTGCATCCAGCCCCTTTCTCTTTCTTCCTCCCCGTTGTTTCTTTTAGCCGTGCCACGGCGCCGTAATTACCATCACAGAGTGTTGTTGTATTGAAATCAGGGATCAGAAGTGTCTGAAAGACACAGCTGGTGGAACGGTGCAGTTGTGTCTCACCTTGCGAAAGGGATTTGAATGAATGTGCGAGAGAAAATAGAACAGGAAACCCATTGAGCAACACTTGTGAATCGAGTTTTAACTTCCAGTGGGAATGTGCTGAACAATTCATTGGGAAATGTTATGAGAGTGGCCATGTTCAAAGAATAATAGCTTAATCCTACCTTACAACCTCTTCGGGGCATTTTTGGCTTCATACATCCATTAAGTCGATGTGTTTTTGTTGGTGTAGATTTCCATGAATCTTCATTAAGCTTTTATTCAAACACGACAAGACATTTCAGGAGAAGTCTTTGTATTCAGCACCTGGGGCATGAGAGAAAACAAAACAAAAGTAGATCAAGATTTGTAAGATTTTTAAAACTTATTTCGACATCGATGCTTTAATTTACGCTTCTCACGGCAAGTCTGCTTCAGTTTAGTCCTTCGTTAGGTGGGAAACTGTGCCGGCTGTTTTGTAAACCCAAGCTTTGAATGACAGAACGTCAAGCTGATTCTGTCATTCAGTTCCTTTTTGATCCGTAGCTTGTGTTTCTCTGGTGATTCATTTGCTCATCAATGTAGTTGAATAAACAAATTAAAGTCTGTCATGGAAACTTAAAATTCTGCAAATAGGGAGATAATTTGTGAAGAAAATCTTTGGGATCCATTTTTAAACCCACGTAGGGCAAACATTTTGTCTCCTCTTGATTGCCCCTTCATCCGGAAAAAAAGTAACTTCTGGAAATAAGGTCTGGACTTCCTCCCTCTTCTTCATCAGTGCTGCGGAGTTGTCGGAGCAGTGCAGAGTGTAATAACTCAGTCTGAACTAGGCCACAGCAGCAAATGCAGATGTCGAGCTGGTCCCCTGCTCCGCCCCGCGGCAGCCAGACACCACGCTGGCTGGAGGCAGATCTGCAGATACCCAAGGCCCTGGCAGTAACCCCTGGCCTGAAACCACTGAGGACTTGCCATTTTTCAGCTGCATATAACCAGTTGTGCTCTTCTAATTCTCACCTCCCAGCCAGAGAGCATCTACTTCCTCGCCAGTCATTGACCTATTTTTACAGAGGATGGACGTGACGACGTGAAAAGGAGGCACAAAGGCTGAAATCGGTGCCATTTTGATATTCAGCGCTTGCCGTTTTTGTTCTATGCATCTCCAGTTAAGAGAGAAATGTCTCTTGCATCATTGCATCAAGGGTTAATTTCCCCACAGGCGTATCTGCTTGCATACTTGACTGTTATTCCTTTGAATTTACCTCCTGACAGCCCAGTGACCCTGACTGTACTTTGATTGATGTAGATTGTAATTTAACAGTGCATCCCTTTAGCTGTTTCCGCAATAAGCATCATCTCTACAAGGAATGTGTTGTTTTCTCAGCGGCATCCATCCTAACTCTTCTGTACTAACCCCTCTGCCAACTCTCCCGAGATTTTTTCTGCAAAAAGAATAAACTAAGATGCATGTTTTCGGCTTCGTCTTTCGTCCTACCACGTTTAAATTGGTATTAGTGGAAGAAGTGTTCCTAATGTCTTAGATAGGTGCATCTTTAAGTTCTTTGTGTGGGAGGTCGAGGCAGGTTTAAAGAACGTCACCTCGAAGACATAAACAAAAAAAGATGAGGCCGCCTTTTTTTCCCCTCATATCTAAATGAGGTGTGCTAAATTACTCTTTAAGGGAGAATTTTCTTGCTACCTCGCCTCCCACTGCTGCTGAAATTAAATTAGAGCAAATGTGCCAAAGTAAGCAGTCTGGGCCCGAACACTAACTCCTCACCCCCTCCTCCCCTCTTTATGCGAGCATGATCAGGTGTACATTATGACTCGAGTTTCTGTAAATACATGCATGTGCATCGGCCGTCTAATCATCACCCACCCACGCGTTCACTCGCTCGCTGTTTTCTCTGTCTGCAGACGGACTGGGGTGGCCAGAGGACCTTGCAGAGGAAGTGGACCTCCTTCCTCAAGGCCAGGATGGTGTGCTCAGTCCCAGAATACGAGCTGCACCTGAACATCCTGCGCGATGTGTTTGTCCTGCAGGGGCGGGACGCTCAAAGCAGCGTCTTTTATGGAGTCTTCGGTCTGGAATGGTGAGAGATGGCATGTCTTTTCTCTTAATGCAGTTCCCCCCTTTTCCCTGTTAAAGGATAGCCTGACAGCATTAGCTTAGCTTAGCATTAACTCTGGAAATAAAGGGTAAAAGTTGGTCCGTGAATCTGTCCAAAATCCACTTACAGTTCTTCTAAAGCAAATTATATCTCTGTGTTAAAAGCAGTATTTTAGATATCCTGATAAATATAAAGACTTGTGAGTAATGAGCACCAGTCTCCATTTATCTGTTGCTCACAATGATTTATCTCCCGTAATGACATGTGACAAACAGCATTGACTTGTTTTAAAGTGGAAGGTGCATCATGTGACGATAGAAGATCTCTATAATCAAACAGAGACTTCATGACTGTTTGCACAGCATTTTTCCTTTTATCACAAAACCAAACAACTAAATTCAGCGCACTCCCATTTGCATTTTCTTTTTTACTTTCTGAGCTTCTTGATGAGGTCTGTGAAAATTAGAGCAGAGCTTTTAGAGGGCAGCCTTTAATTGCCTCGCTCAATTACAGTTTAAACATTTAGCTGGAAAAAAAAAAAAGAAACTGTGGAGAAACAAACATGATACTCAGCTAAAAGAAAATCTTAACTAGCCTACCAGACATGCGGTTTCACTTCCTTTATTTAAGACCACGATGACACAGAATAACATTACCACGAACCATTGAAGTTTTTCTGTCACGCACAATGGAGAAGCTGTAACAGGAAGCGTCTTTGTAAGTTTAATATACAGTGGGTAAAATAAGTATTGAACGCGTCACCATTTTTATCAGTGTCACCACCATGCTGACATGGAATTTTCACCAGATGTCGGTAACAACCCATGCAAACCATACATGCAAAGAAATCAAACCTTAGATGTCTCTAAACTAAATTACGTGTGCAAAAAGGCAGAGAAAGCCAAGACACCGGCTGAAATCTATCCGTAATTAGAAAGCAATCCTGCCCCTTGTCAGTGCAAATTAATGTGAGCTGGTTCAGTTCCAACTGATGGCCTGTAAAACGGTGTCTCATTGCCAGTGTGTCACACAAGAAGCATCTCACGATGGGTAAAACCAAAGAGCTCTGTCAAGACCTTCGTAACCTTCTTCATCTTCTGTAACCGCTTGTTACTATCCCAGCTGTCATCGGGCGAGAGGTGGGGTACACCCTGGACAGGTCGCCAGTCTATCGCAGGGCTAACACAAAGAGACAGACAACCATTCACACTACGATTTAGAATCACCAATTAACCTAAGGAGCATGTCTTTGGACGGTGGGAGGAAGCAGGGGTACCCGGAGAGAACCTACACAGACACAGGGAGAACATGCAAACTCCACACAGAAAGGCCCCAGTCGGCTCCTTCCCAACCTTATTGTTGCGAAACATACCGATGGCGTTGGTCGCAGAAGAATTTCTAAACTTCTGAATGTTCCAGTGAGCACTGTTGGGGCCATAATCCAGAAGTGGAAACAACATCATTTCACCATAAACTGGTCACGACCAGGTGCTACTCGCAAGATTCCTGACAGAGGAGTTAAAAGAATAATCAGAAGAGTTGTCCAAGGACCACTTGCGGAGAGCTTCAGAAAGACCTGGAATTAGCAGGTACAGTTGTTTCAAAGCACTCAACAGCCACGGCCTGTATGCACGCAAGACTCCATTGCTGAAGAAATGACATGTTAAAGTTTACTGCACAACATTTAGACAAGCCTGTGAAACACTGGGAGAATATAGCCTGGTCAGATGAGACCAAAACTGAACTCTTTGGATGCCATAACACACACCATGTTAGGAGGTCAAATGGTACCGCACATCAGCCCAAAAACACCGTACCAACAGTGAAGCTTGGAGGTGGGAACATAATGGCGTGGGGCTGTTTTTCTTGATGAAAATCTGCTGCTGCCATCTACCAGGATGATGAAGATGAAACGACGGTGGACATTTCAGCAAGACACGGCCAAGGAAACTCTCACTTGTTTCCAGAAAAATATGGAAGGAACTAAAGATCAGAGTTTATAGAAGAGGCCCATGGACCCTTTAAGATTTGAAGACTGTTTGTGTGGAAGAATGGGCCAAAATCACACCTGAACAATGTATGCAACTAGTTTCTCCATACAGGAGGCTTCTTGAAGCCTTGCCAACAAAGGCTTAAATAGATTGAATACATTAAAGTAAGTGTGTTCAATACTTTTTCCTGTGTCATTCCAGTTTTTAACACATAACATCTAAGATTTCATGTCAGTATCACCTTCAATACCTATTCTACCTGCTGTATATTGGTTTTAAATTTGCAGTAGAACAAAAAAAGCTGTATGAAGATGTCACTGGGGCTTTGGCAAATTCAATTGTATAACCTAACAGTTAATTGCGAAAGTAATCAACAGATGAAATCGATACGTCCACATTTAAAACCCTCAATATCGAATGAGAAGCAGCCGAAGCCGTAGTCAGAGCTGATGTGACTGAGGACGACGACGACTGCCAGTGGAAAATCTGGCAGTGATGTGAGTGAATGTTTATGCTGATGTGCAGAGTCATGCTGCATAAAACTGTCCCAGGGCTGTTTAGATTCTGATGGAGAGGATGGCATTGCGACGGGACGTTAATACTGTTTCTCTCCGTCTTCCTTCCTTTGCTACACTGCCACACTTCCATTCGTTGGTTTTTGATCAGTCTTTTCTGCGCAACTCGTTCAATGCGGCAGCAGCAGGAGCAGCAGCAGCAGCAGCTCTTTCTTTCTTTCTTTTTTCCCTTCCTTCTTTGTGCCGGCTGTCTGTAAAACACGTACACCTGTGTGAGTAATAGTCATCACTGTGCGTTAGAGTCAGGCAAGAATGAGTAAGCCCCTGAGGTATACTGCTCGCCAGTTCTGAAGACAGATTCTGGTTTCACTTCAATCTCGGTTTTCTCACTTGAATGCTTTTGAAGAGTGAGGTGGACACACAATGGACGTAAGAATGTGATGCAGACCCCCCCCCAATCCCCCCTCGGCATTACTAATCTCACCTTCAGGGCTTAAAGAATGAGAGTCACCTGGTTTGCGACTGCCAACTCGTACAGCCGGACAAAATCTTTCTTTCACAGGTGCGCCACCAAAAACCACAAATGGGGCTCTTTTATTTATGACTCACAGGGAGTGGGTATTTTAGTTCTGTGAGTCAGCTGCTGAAAACAAATACTTTCTGCTGGAGTGGATGATGGGAGTAGGTACCGGAAGATGGGAAGAGAGGGAAAATTACACCCTTGTCAGTGACGCCACTCCCACATCCCCGTTCAAGATAAATTGATAAGAACCAAGAAGAAATTGTGCGCTTAATAAAAACAAACCCACCATTACACTTTGGAGAATAGAGAGATATCGGGGCCCTCGGTGGCCGCTGATGATCTGTGACGTGTCTGAAATTCGATCTGGGTGGCAGTTGCTCCCCAGATAATAACCTGTCAGTGTTTGTTCAACTTTGAATCATTAATCCTGAGCGTGTCCTCTGGACGTGTCTTTGTGGTGGGGTTTGCGGGGGTGGATGTCTTTCAGGAAGAATATCAAAGCGTCTGCGATCTGCCAGTACACCTTCTCAGATGTACAGAGGGTGTTCGCGGGGCCATACATGGAGGTGCAGGACTCAAAGTGGAGGGAGTACACGGGGAAGGTCCCAGAGCCAAGACCTGGATCTGTAAGCTTCATCTGTTAACTATTAAAGGTTTTATTGTTCTGCTGATAAACCACATCAAGTTGTTTAGGAACGTGTGCAGCATGTGAAGAGAGAATATTTCTATAGTCAAACACAGACATGTTTGCACAGTGCGTTTCCTTTTTTTAGAAAAGCAAATAACTTAATTCTGCTCACTCACATTTGCATTTTTTGCTTCCCGATCTTCTTGAAGAGGTTTGAAAATAAAAATGGAGTGCCTTTAAGTGTCGCACTCATTCCCAGTTCAAACATTTAACTGAACTGTGTGGGTGTGCGTTGGTGTGAGACGCCAGCACGGCAACCTGAACTTTCTCTCTTCCCTCTGCAGTGCATAACAGATCTGCACAGGTCCCAGGGCATCAACTCATCTCGAGACCTTCCAGACAACGTCCTCACTTTCGCCAGGAGGCACCCACTCATGGCCAACCAGGTGCACCCAGTCGGCGTGCGCCCGCTCATGTTCAAGAGGAGCGTCAACTACGTTAAGATAGCGGTGCACAAGGAGCCGGCTTTGGATGGAAACATTTACACTATGCTGTTTCTGGGAACCGGTGAGTTAAGAATTGTTGAGAATGATATGTTGATCTGAAGACTAGGGGTTGGACCACTTCCGATTTTTTAAAGTCGACTAATACGTGGTGAAAGTCGAGTCGACGTCGACTAGTCGATGACGTCTCACATAAAAGCACAGTAGAACGCTATTAATGTTCAACAGTTTGCTGCTGCAGTTTGGCTCTGCAAGATGCTAACTTCAGCATGCTAACTTCAGTATGCTAACGGCCGTTCACCACCTTATTTTAGGCTGCATCTTTTCTTGCAGATGACGGATGGCTGCACAGAGCTGTAGACATCGATGGGGAAATGCACATCATAGAAGAGCTTCAGATGTTTGATAAACCTCAGCCCATAGAGCGCATGGTCATATCCTCAGCCCTGGTACGTATTCAGGGATTTCAAGTTCCACAAGAGAGGGTGTTTCCACCTCCTAGGTTTGGTTTGTTTGGGCTTGTGTGAACACAGTAATTCTATATGCTTTTGTATTCTGTGTCATAATACATTATGACCACCTGCCTAATATTGTGTGGGTCTCCCTTGTGCCTCCAAAACAGTTGTGACTCATCAGAGAATGGACTTGGGCCTTCTGAGTGTGTCCTGTGGTGTCTGGCAACAGGATGTTGTTAGTAGGGGGGGCCTTTGGGTTCTTTGGATTGAGGGGAGGGGCCTCTGTGGATCAGTCTTGTTCCAGTGCATCCCACAGATACTTGATCAATTTGGGATTTAGTGAATTTGGAGGCCAGGTCAACACCTTGTGCTGTTTTTCATATTTTTTGGAGTTGACAAAGGACAAAGGGAAAGGCAGGACTGTATATATATACGTGGACTGCAGGGTTGACAAGACACAGGTCAAACTAATGAGGGCGAAGCACACAAGGTGAAACCAATCAAACAATCAAAGTGGGGGAGACACAGGAAGTAAAGCAGGTCAAGAAACGCAAGGAAAACCAAACAGGGTCACAGAAAATATTCAAAAACTCAATACCACAACAACAATATATCAACCACTGAACAGCAACAAATGCCAGTGCCCACACTTGGTGCTGATGCTCAGTTTTTGGTTTGATTATTTCCTGATTTCCTGAAATTCAAATCTTCTGCAAAACTATGACCAATCACAAAATAGTTTGAAAGCTCACAGTGAATTTGTCTTGACTGCCCTGTGAACACGATTCAAATCAAGGTTAAATGCAACGTGACGACAGTGTTGTGTCAATAACTCACTGAATCGGAACAAAATATAGGAACGCATGGTCTGGCTGATACACTAATCATTTATTCTTTGTTTTCCAGAGGAGCATCTACGTCAGCTCCCACTCTGGAGTCGTGCAGGTACCGATGTCAACCTGTCAGAGGTACTTGTCCTGTTACGACTGTGTCTTCGCCAGAGACCCCTTCTGTGGCTGGGATGGGAAAGTGTGTGTAGAAATATCTTCGCGTGCGCAGAGGTGAGGGAGAACACACACACAACAAATGCACACATCTATACACAAATGCACATCTCCAGCAAGCGGACTGACAAACAGCAAACACATATAACGGAGGAGGTTTGGACGTTTGGCAGGAAAACAAACCAGATTCTTGTTGAGAGAGGTGCATTTGCATTGCATTAGCAAAGATTTCGAGTCTATGTTTCCCTAGACCTCCTACACAGTTTGCTCAATAGCCTCCTTAATGTCTTCTCTAAATTGCATTTTCTGTTTTCCCCTACTACCAGTGTTAAGGTAGAGAAATATTATTACACTGTAAATCTTCATGTCGACACTAGGCTAGTCAGATGTATTATTTTATTTTATTTTTTTGCATTACATGACCTTTTTTGATGCGTATTTCATCCTTTTGGACCCAAAAGCGATACCAGAGCGTAGTTAATTATTCATACGGACTCTGTTCCCCTCCAACGGAATATATCTGAAAGCAGGTCTAAGACAATGTAGTTGACCTGGATTTCTCTCATCAGCTCCGTTCTGCTCTGTGGGAGCTCCGTCTGTTATGGGAGTTTCAAACGATATAACGCAGAAAAGAAAAAAAAAATAATAATAACATTTTATATAATTTATGCTGAGTGAAACAAATGCACAACTTTAAATAAATAACAAAAAAAAATAAAGAGAGTTTGCACCCATTATTAAGAAAGCATAAATTCAAGTGGCACGATTACTCTACAAACTTTGATCATATAAATCTAAAAAAACTAACAAATGTATATCCAATTATTTTTTTACTTACTGTGTTGGAAGAAGAACTGCTAAGAAAAAAATAGCGATACCACAAAGTAAAATGCATCTAAAATGCTACTTAAAGGGGAATTACTGTTTTTTACAACCTGGACCTTATTTCTGGCATAAAATACGATCGTTTACTCACCCATATAACTTTGGTGTCATTTGGACGATGTTTAGATTCGCGCCAGAAATAAGGTCCAGGTTGTAAAAAACAGTAGTTCCCCTTAACTAAAGATACGTATATGTTATCGAGCTTGACGTGCATTTATTTGATATCTTTATAACATCTAAAATAAAATGGCGTTGTGACAGAGGGTCATTTGTAGTAATGAAGACACTGCAAAAGCATTCAGCAAAGGCTCCAAATACACTGCATGCTTTGCTGCTCACTATGCTGACTGGAGCACCTTTTAATTTTGTGCTTAACAACTAAGCAGCTATATATTTCCCTCAGGAGCTGGTAGGGACCAAAAACAGAGCAAAAACCGTTAGAGGGAATAATTCCCTACGGACCCCAAAGTGGTTTATACGGATGCTCACAAACTGTACATGCAGACAGGAATATTTTGGCCCACTCTTGCACCGGGGACTGTTTGTGTCTCTCTTCATTCACTCTGCATGAGTGAGTAGCAGACATCTTAATCTCCATGGCTGCTGCAGCAGACACATCACATCAGACTCCCCCTGTGGATTTGTTATATGCAATAGTTTCGGGGCCTGTGTCACATTCAGAGAAAACAGCATAAAGAATCACATGTTAAAGAAGGAACGTCTCACATTGAGTTGTTAATAACAAACAACATTCATCTAATCGCTAGAACAAGCCATACCATTGCACCAATCATCGTGTAAGTGTTGTAGAGAACTAGAGATGGGAAAAAAAAGGGGTGAACCTCTGGCAGGATTTTTCCTCATTGCGATTCTACACTGAACAGCGAGCATTTATGTCTCTGTCTGGAAACTGCAGTAAACTCTCCCACTGTGAAATGTGGTTTCTCTTTGTGAAATCAAGTCATTGCTGCCTGCAGATGATTTTGCAGCCTTGATGTGTTGGTGTGAATAACATTTTCTGTTTTAATTACTGCTTCGTGGCTTATTTTATGTTATTTATTGTCCATAACTTACTGTTATTACCACCTGTCAGGCCAAGAAATATATATTATTTTATCAGGCTGAGGCTTTCCTTGCTTTATAAGGTTAAATACATATTTTCAAAATGCATTATTTCAGGTCAAACCTAACCCAAGATATCGTGAGAGGGACAAGAGGCTGTAAGGAGAACTCAGGAAATGGTATGTCCTACAACACACACACATACTTACTGTAAATCCATTATGCAATAGCATCTTTGTTAATTTTGAGAAAGTTTAGTACTTTATTTTACGACTATCTCACTCACAGATTATGGGGTTAAAAGAAAGTCCAACACATACTCTTCTTTCCTACAAAGTGAAAGCATTTAGTATCTATTAAGGGATTTCATTAGGTGTGTGTTCCTTACCCTCCCCCAGGTCCCAGTGCATGCATTTTAATCAGGTCCTCTCTTGCTGGAGGTCAGGTGGTCATGCTGGCAGCTCTGCAGCTCTCGCTACATTTAAAGAGGCTTATAAAATGTAATGGAAAGGGATGCTGGGACGGCGCAGGTTGCTCACCTGCACTTTTAAATCGCGACCTTGCTGACCTGACATCTCGTTCTATATTTATCTCTCTCTCCTGCTACATTTTTTGTCATGCTGTCTCTCCTCTCTCACACTCTCCATCTATTCATCTTCCTGTCTTCTTCTTTTTTTTTTTTTTTTTTTAGCTCCATCTCATGTATCTTGTGTTCTGTTTCTCAGTGGTCCACCGGAGGCGCTCTGTGATGTCGGGTGACGACGTGCTGCTCCAGTGCGAACTGCGCTCCAACCTGGCAACGCCGCGCTGGACGCTAGACGGCAGGGATGTCCAGGGATACGGCCTCAATTCGGGCTACCGCATCGGCACAGATGGCCTCCTCATAATCGGAGCTCGCCCCCAACAGAGCGGCACTTACCGCTGCTTTGCTGTCGAGAACGCTGTCTCTGTCCTGGTTTATCTTTACTCAGTAAGGGTTCACACAGATCCTTTCTTCCCCGTGGAGCCGACGGCCACCACTAACCCCACTACAGTTTCCAGCCCGACGGTTTTCTCCACCAGCAGCCCCACTGAGCAGCCTTTGCCCTCACCTCCCGCCCCTCTTCCATCCGGACCTGAGTATCAGACCTACAGACACATGGAGGCCGTGTACATCTCTTTGGTGGCTGTTCTCGGAGGGCTTTGCTTGGTGTTGACCGTTGTGCTGCTTTATGTGAGCTTCTGCACCAGACGGGCCTCTCAGAACCGCAAGTTCTCGCAGCAAGGTCTGCAGGTCCTGGGGGCCTCTGAGAGAAAAAGGAGCTCTCATCTTGAACTTAGAACCATCTCCAGCCACTGCAACGGCCGCCAGGGTCGCAGGTCAATCTCAGTGCCAACCTTCGGGGACATGGGCGATGGCTTCCTCCAGATAGTCGCGGGTGAGGGGCAGATGTCTCCAGCCAAAACACCTCCCCCGGCTCCCCCTCTTCCTATGCCACCTCCACTTCCTAACATGGACTACGCCAACGGGTTGTCAGCCACTCTGCCCAGCGTGCTGAGGAAGATGAACGGGAACAGCTACGTGCTGCTGAGGCAGGCCGACCCCGAAGGCATGTCGCCGCTCTACCACTCCTTCACGGAGGAGCTCAACAGGATCCTGGAGAAGCGGAAACACACACAGCTGGACCTGCAACCCGACGAGAGCTCCATCTAGGACCCCCCATTCGGTCTTTTTGTCACGCGGTTATTTATTTTTACCCCAACGATGACCCGTAGTCGCGGGGAGAACTGACTGACTGTTGTAATGCTGCTGTTATTTACCCAGTGTCAGTACCTGCAGGTCGTGTCCTAACCTGATCTGAGATGTGCAGTCTCTTGTGTCTCCCTGATGGACAACACTAACCAGAGATTGGCAAAGTGGAGCTGTGAAAAATATTGGCCATAGACTGCACTAATAGGGAACAAGCTACAGGGACTGTAGGGAACTTGGTGATGCTACCTCTGTGTAGACTCTCTGGAGGCTTGTGAAGGATCTGATGACTCAAAAAGGCAAAGATGCGAAATGGGACGTGGGTAAAAAGAAAAATATCACACATTTTCGAGAGGTGTTCAAGAAGTTTTAGTACCACAAAGCTTAAAGTGATATTCCATCCCAGACGTATCTTTTGTACAAACATAGCCTACATATTCATGGACTGAACCCATCGCCCATCTGTACAGTACACCCTTCTACGAGGCTGACGGTGGAAGCAGCTGTTTGTTTTGAGGAGATCTGGGCGAGTGGATTGGACTGGTTGACATTAATGGCTCAATTTTGATAAGCAATAGCGCCGATCATCCAGTATTTTCCTACACATGCGCTAATCTACCAAACCTAATGACTACTGGGAGATTTATTCTCACAATATTGTTGTAAACAGGCTTAAAAGCAAGCTGTGCATCTATTTATATTGATTGAGCTTTCAAAATAAATACTGAGCGTACGGATTTACTAGTGGAAGTAAAGCACAAAAGGATTATGCTGGTTTCTACATTCAGAAAATCCATTGAAAGGCTCTCACTAATTATTACTTTCCCAATCAATCATATATATTATTATTTTAATTAACCACAATCAGAAAGAAGTGAAAAATGCCCATCATGATGTCTGTCAGGCGAGCAGCTTCAGCCTTTGTAATAACCAAACTATAGATTTTGGTTGGGGTATCACTTTAAGTATTTTGCTTTTGTTACAGTGCATGAGAGCACAGGTGTTAAGACAGGTCGTACATTTCAACGTATTTATTTGAACCATTCTTTCTTCCTATTCACTCATGTAAATAGCAATAATTACATCACCGTTGCAGCTGTTCGTAGCAATGTATTGTGCGAGTGCCAATGGAAACACCTGTAGCAACCTTTGAAGTATTTATCCCCCCTAAAATCTTTTCTGTATTTAGCATCAGTGTGAGAAAAGAGATGAAACTCTATAAAAAGGAAAAGCGTTTAGTCTATTATAGGAGCAGTCAGTGTGTGGTCAGATGGATTGATTTCACTGAATTCCCACAGACTGGCTTCGGGGCTCAGGAGGTTGAAAAGAAAGCACAACTCAACAAGAAGATGCTTCTATTTATACGCCTAAACATACTCACCGAAGGCCTATTTTTGGATTAACATTTATTCTCTGGATTTTGCTTTGTCAAGGTTTGTCCTCTGCTGTGAAAAAAAAAAGCAAATCACAGGGGAGGAGACCTTCGTAACGTGCCATCCGCGAAAGCGTCCTCTGTGTTTACCTGACATCGGTGCAATGCCAAAGCAACAAGAACTGCAGCGCTCACGGTATTCCCTTTGCCAAGGTGAACAGCGCTGCCATTAAACAGCACGTGTATAATTTAGGGGGGAAGTGACTGAAATGAATCTCTGAGTAGTTTGTAAACGTGTCTCGGGCCAGTGGTAAATAAAGATCTGTCTTTCCAGCAAAGCGCTGAATCAGCTCTTGGAGCCCAGCAGCTCTGTGGCGACTCGCAGTGTGAGTGTTTGTCAGAGCGACACTGACCGGAGACAGCAGCGTTTGGCTCACCTCCACTTGTAGAGGACAGAGCCTCTCGCCGGTTTGCATGGGCCGCTGTTGAATCAGCAGGTAGAGGCAGCCAAGGAAACGTTTAACCTGTGTGTCCTGGTTAACCATGCAGGACACTGGTGATGATACAAGTAAACAGGAGACATTATGCACTTGGAGGTTGACACAAGAGGATAGTTTGATGAAAACCCCATTTAAATGTCATGTGCCTGGTTACGTGCTTGCATATGAAGTTCTTTGCACAACAACATGTTGTCATTTTATATGTACACAGCCGAGTACAACACCATGAATATCTTTGTTTGCACTTATCAGCTTCTTCTTGGCCTTTTAAGTCATTTCACTCGTTTTGTTCCTCGTCTCCATTCACCCCCTCCCTCCCTTCTCGGTTACCTCTTTTGTTTTTCCCATCTCATCACCTCTGCACGACGGTACCGTCTATCCCTCCCCATGCTCACATTCGCTCTCGCTCTCAAGGACCCTGCTGGGTTTACAGACGGTCGCCTAATCAATTAGAGCCAGTTTTCAAGGAGCACTCAAGTTATTGTTTTTGCATAATGCAGACACTGACGTTTTTTTTCTGCAGTAGTGTAAGATACAGTAAATGTTTTGTTTTTATTTTGTGTTATTTTTGCACACATTCCCCATAAGAGCCGTGCAGCTTAAACATTAATCCTTGACTTTTAGTACAATCACAACACTATTCAGTGCTCATTTCTAGGTGTGATTCAGGTTTTTGTTGGGCTGAAATGTATAAAAACGACTGCAACTTCCACTAAGTTCTGTATTATTTTTTTTTAAATATGTATAAAAGTTCACTTTTAATCAATTTGTGGATAATCCCGAACATACTGGAGGCTTCATTTGCATCCATGTCAATTTGCTGCTGCTGCTGCTGCCTCATTCTCACTCAAGGACAATCTGTTTACAGTAGACACTGGACACTGTACTGTGGACTTAATATCTTGGCTTTTAAGGTCATATGTATTAGGTATTCAGTGAAGCACTTGTTTTTTGCAACAGTAACTACATCCCGCTGTGTCGGTGTGCACACATACAGTATGTTTTAATAATGTACTTTATTCCTTTATGTGTTGGCCAAAGACACTGGTGTATATTTTGCACTGTTCTTTCATAAGTATTTAGTTAAACGTCATGTAGTACACCACCCCTTGTAAACTGTGACACTTTCCATCAAGTTGGTTCTGTATTATTTTTGATGTAGATAATGAACTTATCTATTTGTTCTTCTCAGAATATAACTGGCTGAAGTTGACATCCTTGCTTCTTGTGTGATGACGTAAAACACCTGAGCTGTTGACAGAAAGGGCTTTTTCCCCTCACGTTAATTACATTTTCCACTGGTGTTTCTGTAGATTAAAAAATAAACTATTTGCTTTATATTCAGCTTTGGGGAAGAAGAAGAAGAAAAAAAAAAACATGTTCTGCGTCAGCACCCCTGAGGGGAAGTCATGAAATAACATGCAGAACATGTTCACGCTCAGTCCTGCTCTCAAGATACCGTGATGTTGTTTTTAGCCTGTGGCGAGCGACAAGGCCGGCGTCCTCCACCGGGAACAGACCGCACGTGATCCCATAATCCTTCATGAGTCTTGACAGGGATAGAAATATAACATAGGCTATTATTATTATTATCATCATTATTATTATTATAAGGCTAAGGAGAGATCGGGGTGAAATGACCATTTTCAGAGCAGCGTTCGAGGCTGTAACTTAGCAACACCAACTTTATTTAGAGCCTTTAATGTCCTTGTGCGGGTCAAGCTGTGCCATTTCCCATTGGGGAGAGTGGGTGTGAAGAGAGCACGGTGGCTGTGATGTGTGTAATTGGTGCCGCAGATCAATTAAAATGCGGAGAGTGAGAATGAAACAACAGAAAACATTTACACCTTATAAAATAATTACGCAATTCCACCCCTTTAAAAAACGACGACACAACGACGACAGCAACTGCAGCGTTTCTCTTAAGCATACAGTTCAATATAAGTTACATTTAATTAAGCGTTTGGAGATGATTTAAATTTAGCCAGTGTCACGGTAACTACAGAGTGTGGGGGTAATCTAAAAGGAGACGCGTCACTTCGCTATTCGACATAAATTCTCACTAACAGAGTAACAGTCAGTTTCCTGTGGCCAGATTTATATTTGCCAGCAGACTCTTATTCATCAATCAGTTTTAGAGCAAGTCTGTTTTTTTTTTTCGTATTCATCACTTGGCAGGCACTTGGTCGTGCGCATCTGTATCAACACTGGGGTCTAAACTGCCTTTTCCAGTCAAAGATGATGAATTCAGAGTGAAGAAGAACTGCAAAGCGGCGCCGCCAACGTCCGCCTTGTTGAATTTGAACAAATCACCTGCCAGGGGGAGAGTTCGTTTTCTGTTCCTGTTGCAGAGGACAGCTCGCACTGAAGGTTAAGCGTTGTCCCTCAAGCTATCACACAACCATCTGTCATGTTCGTTTCAGCTCCAGCTCGTCAAAGGGCGCACTTTCAAACCTGAAAGTGTCCTTGCTTAGAAACATGTGCACCCCCTGCGCCATAAAAATAAAATAAAAAGTATATGTAGGAAGAACATTTTTCTCACGGGAACACTTTAACTGCAGTTAAACCACTCAAAGTGAATGACACAGAGGATTAGTTTTTCTCTCTCTGCTCAAACTATAAAAGAAAATCTAAATTTAAACACAGGCAACAGCACGTGAACCAAAAAACAAAATCTATTTTAATTCAAGAATATTTTCCATCTGCTGCAGCGCGTGTGGCACTTATTACACAAAACTTCAAATAACCTTGAGATTGAAAATAATCTGCTCTTTAGTATGCCAGCTGACGAGCCTCTGGTGGATTTGTTTTAAGTCAATTCAAATGTGGCATTCAGAGCTGGTACTGGGCAGCACTTTCCTGCAAGTGGCTTTGCCGCCAGCAGACAGAAGGGCACGGTCAAAAACATTCAGGCAGCAGAATTATGTATTTGTTGCCCTTCTCAGGAGGGGCTAGACCTGTGATTTCATTTAGATTGGGGACATTTTGGAGAAAAAAAAAAAAAAGGAAGTTAAACAATAATTTTACAGGAAATCAAAATCCATGCGGTTAAGACTTTATTGTCCTTCTACGTCAGCCTGTTTCTGCGGCCTGATGATACCGATGGACGGGGGCCGGTTGGTGAAAGGGTGCCACTGGCCCTGGATGCTGGGACTGTCCGTGTGGAAGGGCTTGCGGATGCGGATGATTTCCAGGCCCGACTGATTGGTCAGCTTGGTCAGGAGCTCTAAAATCTGCGGCGATGATTTGCTCGCGATGACTTCTTCCCTCACGGTGCCATTTACTGCAAGAAGGGAAAACAGGAAACCACAGAGAATGAGTATCTTGAAAGAGGACAGCTATGACTCTGAGTGACACCATTTAAGTTGTTTGCAAGGAGATATTTAACTCCTATTTGAACAGAGGTCTCAAAAAAACTAGCACTATACTGCCCCCTACAGTACCCGAGAGTGCTAGTGTAAGATATACATTTTCTGGAAAAACTACAGAGCTCACACTTGTCACACATTTAACCAAAATGACTGATTATAACCCTGAACCTTCAGGTTTAAATTCTGATAATAACAATAAAAGCAGAAAGCTAGCTATTTCCTCCAGTTAACTTAGGAGTTTACTTAAAAAACTAATATTAAACTCAATAAGAACACGGCTATGGGAGTTAATTTTCTATGTTTTACAGTTAATATTCACAAAAAGTGATGATATGTGATTAAAACTGCGCACCCAATTAACTAATTCAAGTCTATTAAAGCAAAGCTGATACAACTATGTTATATTTGGCCACAAGGAACAATTTAAAATGTAGGATTGTAGGATTTTAATAATTGTCCTTGAGCATCAACAGCTTCAAAACTCAACACAACTGGCAGTTTTCTCTGTAATTACCATCTACTAATAATCAGGAGAATACACATCAAAGCGAGCTACAAAACAGTGCGTGCTACAAAACACAAAGTCGCAGGCACTTACAGTATTCTGCGACTACTCTGGGGGTCTTGCAGGGCTGGGGAGACACATAAACAACAGTTCCGGGGTTCTTCTTGGCGTAGTCCACGACTCCCTCCTCAACAAAGTCCCTGCAGAAGGAGAAGAGGAGGACGACACATATGGGATCTGGAGCCATTCTGCAGCACGATGAGCACTTTTTCTTTTCATACTTTAATCATAATTTCAAGACATTGTTTTTTTTTAACATGGTGGAACTTATTTTTAAAGTATATTGTGAATGTGGCCATTGAATATTGATGAATATGACAACAATTTATTATACAGAAGCTTAGAACATTGCAAAATAAATGCCTATTACAACATGTGCATTTTTAAAATGATAATCTATAGTAATAAGACTGAAATGAGGAAAAAAATAAACAAATCATCAAGTCGTTTTTTCTCATATGCACTACTAGAGGAGCAAAGGGGAAAAAATAAAGAAAAATAGAATTAAAACTCTTATTAAATCACTATACAAATACGGAAAACGAGAAATAGCTACTAGGCCTTGATTCCTGCTCCTGACAGAGAACAAACTCAACATAAACACACTGTTACCGACTTTAATCAACCACTTGTTGTTGTTGTTTTTTACCTGGCTCCCAACGAGCTCTGCGCTTTTCTGGAGAAGACGATGGAGATCCGTTTGAGCTGGCAGACGTAGCGACCCACACCGTTTTGAAGAACGCTTTTCAGGAAGCGACTCGGCGTCCCCCTCGATGTCATCGTTTAACCGTCGGTTAGCGGTTTAAGAAAAACAGCTACTATCTACAGCGACTGTTCAAGCGACGAAAAAAAAATCATATAAACAGGATAAAGACGTTAAACGGCAACAAAACTCATAGAGGACGATTTGACGGGCATGTACAAAGCGCAGTCCGTCACGAATATGTGTCCGGAGTGGAACATGTAACTGACATAACGGTTAATGAAAATACAATTTTAAGACAAAAAAACGAATCTAGTTGCAAAAAAAACACTTAATATAATATTTATTTCTAAAAACGCACATGAAGCTTTTTTTTATACGTGTACACTTTTATTATAATTTCAACCGTAAACATCTGCGGTTCGTCGCGTTTCTCCTTTTGTTTCACACGGACTTGTTTTGGAAACGCACCCGAAAGCCCGGGATACAGCACAGTGGAGCATGGAAGAAAATGAGTGCAGACTTCAGAGCCAGTAAGCTGTTTTTTTGTGTTTGCTGTCATATAAAACGTGATAATTTTTTAAGTGAAGGCTTTCGTGTGTATTCGTGCTAATTTCTGTGTAACGTTTTCGTCTGCTTTAACAAAAAAAAATAGCAGTTTTCTGCCTCACTGTTGTTTCTCTGACCAGGTAGGTCATCTGGCTTTATATCTTAGCTTCTGGAATTAACCTGATGTTATCTTTTGCAGGTCCACTGTGCTAACCAGATAACTAATGTGGAGATGCGTGCTGCAGAAGGGCTCCACCTGTTTCATGCAGGTGGCAGCCCCGAAGTGTCACCACCAAAGACCCTTTTCATCCCTGTGTTTGAGCCTTCTCACTCAGAGGCTCCTTCACAGACCTGCAGAAACTATATGTGCCCCAAGACTCAGAGATGCAAAGTACTTCCTGGCACACACTGGAACCAGGTGTTATAAAAAGGACATCAACTCTACTTTAGAGTTCCCTTTGGGCCCCGTCACATTCACAGACATCAAACAGTATCTGCGCTCCAAGGATGTCCCCTTCCACGATGGCTACAGCTGCCTGCACATCCCCAGCATCTTCATTCACCCGACCGCCAGGAAGGACAGCTTCTCGCTGTTCGTCGACAAGACCACGGGACAGTTTCTGTGCAAGGACACGCTGGTGGAGGGGAGCTGGGAGGACCTGCAGGACTGCCTGGAGGTGATGCAGAACGAGGGGCAGGAGTTCCTCAGCCCTCATGTGCTGCTGGGGTATCCGGAGAGTGCAGAGGAGCAGGAGGAGAGGGAGAGGGAGCTGATGGAGGTGCAGAGGATCTGGTCCAGCTCTGTGCCCCTCACGGATCTCCCGGAGGACGAGGCTCAGACGATTAAGACCATGTTCCAGGTATCGTTGGGAATTACTTGGTGTTTTGAATGTTGCTTTAAATGCTTATATTAAATTAGGTATTTTTAGAAGTCTATCATTCAAAAGCACGGAAAGTAAATCTACGTATATTGACGAGCTACGTAAGGATTATAGTATTTATCTATGTTTTATTTCAGATCACAAAGATCTCTAACGCAACCCTTAAGAAGTTTGGTGTGAGGCTCTTCAAGCCGACCAAGAGTCTGGTTTTCCCCTGGTTCGGTGGACCTGACTCCTCTTTAAAGGGGCTCAAGCTCCTTTCTGCCCAAAGGACAGACGCTGATAAAGTAACTTACAACGAAGCCACAGTGCCAAAGAATAGCTCTTATTACAACCTGTTCGGCCTCCCCCTGGTGAATCGGATGGACTCGGAGGTGGTGGTGACCGGCTACGAGTTGGACGCTCTGGCCGTGAGCCAGGCCACAGGACTCCCCAGTGTCGCTCTTCCCCGTGGGGTCAGCTGCCTCCCGCCGATCCTGCTGCCTTACCTGGAGCAGTTCAAGCGGGTGACGCTGTGGCTGGGGGGGGACATCCGCTCCTGGGAGGCGTCAAAGATCTTTTCCCGCAAGCTGGGCTTGAGGCGTTGCTCGCTGGTGCGCCCGGGGGAGTTTCAGCCGTGTCCGGTAGAGGCGCTGGCCAATGGCAAGAACTTAGCTCGCATCATCAAAGCTTCCATTCCAGCGGCACACAAGTCTATAGTGTCCTTTAAGCAGCTGAGAGACGACGTGTACGGGGAGCTGATCAACACGGACCAGGTGGCTGGAGTGAAGTGGACAAGATTTCCAGAGCTCAACAAGATCTTGAAGGGACATCGGCGGGGAGAACTGACTGTTTTCACAGGTACTATGTTATTATTGACAACGTTTGAAGGCCCAAGCAGGAATTACTTCATTTAAAATGCAACAATTAAAAATATAGACCTGGTTTAGATATTGACGTGAATAAGTAAGTTCCAGTTCTTAGTTTTTCAGTTGTCTTTTTGAATAGAACAAGATCTGGACACATTTTTAATTTGAAACTGTCTTGAAGATGGCATAAAGTTTGAACTTGGAGGTGTAAACATCATTGACTTGTTTTGTCTTCACGTTTCCACTCCTCGTCATCTATAATAATTGTCTTTCTACCAGGCCCTACTGGAAGCGGGAAGACCACGTTCATCAGTGAGCTGGCCCTGGACCTTTGCACGCAGGGCGTCAACACGTTATGGGGCAGCTTCGAGATCAACAACGTGCGTCTGGCCAAGATCATGCTGACCCAGTTTGCCATGCAGAGGCTGGAGGAGAACCTGGAGCAGTACGACTTCTGGGCGGACAAGTTTGAAGAGCTGCCGCTCTACTTCATGACTTTCCACGGGCAGCAGAACATCAAGTAAGTCTAAACTCCACTTCGGGAATGTTTTTCATTATTTTATTAGTTGGACCTTCTGACCCTTCTTGTCTACAGGGCAGTGCTGGACACCATGCAGCATGCCGTCTATCTCTATGATATCAACCATGTCATCATTGATAATCTGCAGTTCATGATGGGACAGGAAAATCTCTCAGTAGACAAGTAAGTATTAATAAAAGTATGTACTTTTAATTGAGACATGTTGTTTGTGTGGTTTTAAAATGACAAAATTTCTTCCACGTGATCCAGGTTTGCTGTGCAGGACCACATTGTTGGAGCGTTCAGGAAGTTCGCCACCAACAGCAGCTGCCACGTCACCCTGATCATTCACCCGAGGAAGGAGGAGGATGATCGAGAACTGCAGACGGCATCCATCTTCGGTTCTGCTAAGGTAAGGCTGAGAAAATACCTCGCCTTTACTTTTCCAAAGAAACTACAAGAACAGAAGGAGCAGTCACAGATTCTTCAGTCTTTACAAACCTTATGCAACTAAGACACATCCCAATCTTTCATCACCCCCCCTCCAGGCCAGCCAAGAGGCCGACAACGTCCTCATCCTCCAGGAGAAAAAGCTGGTGACGTGTCCCGGCCGCAGATCCCTGCAGGTGACCAAGAACCGCTTTGACGGAGACGTGGGCATCTTCCCCCTGGACTTCCTCAAGTCTTCGCTCACCTTCTCCACTCCCATGAAGGGCAAACACCGGCTGAGGAAGGTCGCCGCCAAGCCGGAGAATGAGGAGGAGGAGGTGGCGGCGGAGAGAAAAGCGGAGCTGAAAGACGAGGTTAAAAAAGGGAAGGCAGAGAAACCGGCCAAAACAGCAAAGACTCCAAGAACTACTAAGAGTACTGCAACTGAAAAAGGAGCCACCCCGAAGTAATTGTATGTTGATCGAGGATGAGTTTGACCACCTGTACGTTTTAAGGTTGAAAGTTAAAGCAGATCCCAAACTCTGACATTAGACAGTAGCTGAATATAAATATATAAATACAAAAATTATGAAATATATGAATTAATAGCTTTGATTGTAGTTCGCAAAGTAAAGTTCAGAATCCATGAAATTCGGATTAAGGAAGATTAACTCCACCATCGAAGAAAGGAAGGACAGTAAAACCAGAATGTGAAATAATGACTGTACAGTGTTGGTACATGTTAAACTACGACATAGTGTTAAAGATGTTGTATGCAGGCCCTGCTGCACGTTACGACTGAATTCTCCGTTAAAAGTGCATAAAGCTTCAAACGTTACTGTGATGCCAAGAGCTAGTGTTTTTTATGGGTGCGTTTCTCGATGACACTACCACTGTCTGCTTTCCATAACACAATGTGCCCTCTACTGACTTTTTGTACAAAGATGATTTATTTCTTTTTTTAATAAAATGCTTTTCATGCAGATGTTGTTTGTGCTTCCATTTGTGGCCAGCAGGGGGCGATGTGCTCTAATAGAAAACAGATTGAATTTAAGAATAAACCTTCAGCAAAGTGTCTCTTATTCACAAATGTTAAAAGCTGAGCATGTGTATTTCATCTAGCCTCAGCAGGAACTGTTTTAGCTTTTGCTGGATACATTTGTCTTTCTATAAATAACTACAAGAGTGACAGCACACTTAGGCACATTAGCAAGATAAAAGGATTCTCTATAGAAGTAGCTTAATCAGAACGGTAATTTGCAGGAACGTTAAAGGTTTCCGGCCTCTTTTTTACTCTTAACTGAGTGTTACCACCTTTGACTACTTATAATTAAGCGGGCTCAAATTCCACACACCTGCCTCTGCTCCGGTGTCACCTTACGCAATCTATTATTTAGAGTGGTGACTTTTAATAAATGCAGAGTGTCTCAGAGCCAGTTGTCCCGGTGTGAGGTTACACGTATGATCTTCCAGCAAACAGGACAGCGTCGCTCTGTGCTGTGGCCGTGCTTCGTCACAGTCGCTGCAAACCCAAATATACTTCAGATTTATGATGCAAAGGCGACAGCTCAGTGTGGGAAAATGAAAGTGCTTGTGTGTTTTATATCAGGGCCTTTGATGATTTGCAGCCTTGGCATGCAGACGGAATAAATTTTATCTCACCCTGGGAAAAATGCCGGACTTTGGACGGTCTAGGATTCTTGTCATGCTAGAGATAAGACCAGGTAATGGTCTTGCCGTCATATGAAACAACATGATTGTCATTTTATTTTCCATTCAAATTGCTGGCAAAGCTTTCAAAGCCCGGTATCTTCATCGACCCACAATGCAACTCAGCAGCAGACAGTTCAGCCGGGGTTTATGTTATGATTTTGATAGCAGCAACACACAAACCTCTTATAAACACACTTATTTCTAACCCCGTATTTATTTTTCACATCAGTGCTTGCCAAATCCATTGACTCAAGAGACGCACCACGAAGCAATTTATCATACTTTGCACAGAAGGAGCCACAAAAGGCTTTGCGCCGCTTTTGACTGCGTACAGTTGTTTACAGCTGTTTGCCTCAGACTGGCTGGATTTCACAAAGCCTCTCTCCGTCTGCCTCTGATTCCCTCGCTGGCTCCGTCTTTGACAGGCCGGTCCAGGGAAGCTCCTGGCTCCGGCCCTCAGCTCAAACACGAGGCACCCCGAGCTTCAGTGATAGCTGAGACTGTAAAATATTGTTGGAAGCCGCGGGGATAAATCCCGATAATCGTAAATCGCAGTCAGGAAGATGGCAGGAGGGAGACAGCCATGTTTTCGTTCCATCCTTTTTTTTTTCCCTCTTTGAACCTTCTTGAAATGCTGTATGTTTTCCTGTGAACGTTTTACTGCTGTGTAAGTACACAGGGCTTTTCCATAATGACTCCAGGCTGTGTGTGTGCTGGATGGGTCTGGCTGTCCTCTTGACCGTGTGGGTGTGGGATTCGGCTTCTGAGGCCTCTGAATGGGGCTCTTTGTGTTTCAAGGCATTTCTGAACCCAGATGATGGCGGCCCTGTCGCCTGCCAGCCAGCCCCTCGCATCAAGAAAAGAAAAGACACAAAAAATATGCACACAAGGTCATCAAACTTTAACGTAATTCTGAGCTTCATCCAAGTAAGCTCTTAAGGCTTTTGAAAACTTTCTCTTGAGTAAACAGGTGATGACAGTATATAAAGAGATTGAACACTGTAATCTCTTTGTACAACACTGGACGTCTCATTGTTCTCCGTTTGTTTTGAACGGCCTGCACTGATCAGAGCTTTGCATGCCTATTCAAATAGCTGCCATCTGGAGAGGGGAGGAGATGAAACGATTCGAGCTGCGCGGCTCTTAATCAAGGAGGAAACAAACAGCGCAGAGGCCAAAGGAATTCACCAAAATGCTGTAGGATGTGAGAGGAATGTGCAATGAAGCTAGGAAAAGATGTGTCAGCTGCTGATAAGCACTCCTCCCGTCGGCCCAAATCCACGGAAAAAGCCGCGATGTGGTGTCAAAACTACGAGTATTAGGAATAATCAGTTGCTTCGTGAAGTGATCCACAACGCCGCCGCCGCCGCCGCCGCCGCCGCCGCCGCCACTGCTTGGCGGTGGGACACATGGATGCATGACATGCATGCATAGCTCTCCGCACCATTAGCTGCCCTTCATTAAGTCAAGTATTTGAACCAAGCCTGGACGTAATTTCAGGACCTTCAGTCAAACTTAATCAACCAGTGGCTTTGGTGCAGCAAATTGAACGGGGTGGGTTCATATCCAGAATTTTTGTACATCTGTGAACCATTTTGGGAAATTATCTTATTTGCTTTGTTGTCCGGTGTTAGACGAGGGGACACTGTCACATCTGTCCATCAAAGATGAAGCTGGACTCAGCAGTAGATGAGCTTAGCTTAGCATGAAACAGGAAGATCAACAACCTCCAAACCTCAATAATCCACAACTCAACATATCTCTTCAGTTCAGTCCAAGAACAAACAATGTTGAACATTTACAGTGTGGTATTTATGACTTCCTGGAGTCACTGTGTAACTGTTGAGCCTTGCTTTACACTCTTTATGCTAAGCGGTTGCTTCATATTTAACAAACTTACTCAACAGGATCAAGTTTCTTTATTTAACCCTTGGCACAAAAGCTTATGAATGCACTTTTCAACTTGGAGAATTTCATATTCTCCTTAACTTTTTGCACATTCCAGTGGCTTCAGGGTGGAGAAGATGGTGCTTTCTTTCTTTGATGCAACAACAGATGAATCCTTCATGAAGATTTCCTGCTTTTGTTGCAAAGTACAATACCTTACAGCGGGGAGAGGCAAATATTTACAGATATTCCTAATCATTCTTTGAAAAGCCAAGAGTTCAAAAACAAGTGGCCTTGACTTGAGATTGCTTTGTTTGCTGCACTTTCCAAGGTCAAGGACGTTATACCAGAGGAAACAATATGATTGGGCCTAAAAGCCTCTCAACAAGTCTCTGGACCAGTTCACAGTTAACTGCATAAAACACAGTTGTGCCAGATGTCATTCATCGAAGTGCAGTTAACTGGATTTTGAATGTATTTTTAGAGGCTAAACATTTCTGGCACTTTGTTTTGGTTCTGCTTCATTAACCCCGGTTTTAGCAGCAGAAAATATTCTCTGAACCAGAGTGACATATAAATAGAAAGTGTGACAGAGCATGCTGCAAGAACATTGAGTGCATGGAGTATGTAGAGCAGGTTCAACAGGACACTGTGTCTGTCACATTACAAAAATCTCTTTTTTAAGTAAGTAACTTTTCTTATCAAAGTGGGGCCCAGAGAAGGAACGTTGCATTCCTGTCCTTGCGCTAGATTCTGATTCTACTTATTGTCTGTGAGTCTGAAATGTTCATAAACGACACGGCTGGCAGTGTGGCCTCATAAAGTGCGTGCCTCGTTTCTCCGTGGATCTGCAGCTCGAGCACGCCGAGGAGGACTCACGTCGCTCGTGGACGGACCAGAGGCCGTTTTCAGGCACAGACGCTGACTCAAGATGCCCCACCAGCCCCTAAATGCCAGGACGCGAGGGGAGGTGGGGTTTACTCTGCCTCCGCTCACGTGCACCCGGCACGTTTGACCCACATTGCCCAACAGCGTGCCTGCTGCTGTGTGTATTAATAACCAATGTGCACATCCTCGCCTCTGTGCTCACGGACCGGGAGACAGCTCAGGTTTCAGCAGTCCAAAGCTGCTAAAAATCTAATAAAACGATTTATATTGATTATATGTTGTGTTATACTGAAATGTTTCTGAATACAAGTGTGCACAATTGTCACTTTAATGTGAGCCGAGTAAACAAATCTCTTTCCAAGTTGCAGAAAAGTGAGTGAAGTTCAGCTGATCTGGACTCCTGTGAGAATAGTACCTGCAGCGCTTTACCTCTCTTTAGGCGGCATAGGTAGAGGGGTTCACCTACAAACATCTAAAGACGCTCACGGGCCGGCTGGAGCCTGTCCCAGCTGTCATTGGGCGAATTTAGAATAACCAATTAACCTAATAAGCATGTCTTTGGACGGTGGGAGGAAGCCGGAGTCACACCCACGCAGACACAGGGAGAACATGCAAACTCATGCAAACTCCACACAGAGAGGCCCCAGTCGGCCGATGGATTCGAACCAAGAACCTTCTCGCTTCTTCTATAGTTAGCAGCAATTTAGTACTCATCATAATTAGTAATCATTATCTGCTTCACTTGCCACTGTCTTGCTTTCTTTTCTCCTCGTCCTTCTTTCTTTTTTCAATCCCACAGGGCACCGTTGTCTTGCTACTTTTAAGAGTCATGCACACGACAAGTAAGTGTCAGGGGGATGCCTCCCGCTGTCACTGAAAACATAGCCCATTGCCACTGCTGTAGTTTAAAGGCTTTTCAGCCCCCGGGGGGGCCGCCTCCTGGCCTGGGGCCTCGAGCAGATTGCCTGCCATGCCTGTTAACAAGCCTGTCTAAAGGTCAGCCAGCATGTATTCGAGTCTGTCTCACACCAGTTCCTACTTTTCTTCCCAACAGCCCTCCTCATGCTCCCTTCGGCCCTCTCTGCGGACGCCATGTGCTCGTGTCTCAAATGCTAACCTGTCATGTAGCATTAGCGACAGGGCTTCTGGCTGACCGTCCAAGTGACAGAGCCGCACTGTAAACACCTGCGTGCTCGACTGGCCACGTTCTGCCTTTTGAGCACGACCGGGAAAGCTTTTGAGAGAGCACGCCCGGGGCTTTTATATAACGCGGCGATCTGGCTAAAGAGAGTGTAGAGGGGCTTAATCTGCCCTGGCACCATGAGGCTGTTCGAGAGCCCTCAGGGGACTGGAGAGTGTGTAGCATCTTACACAGCAGTTCTGGCTTTTTTTATATGTGGGAAATTCTTTTAAAGGTTAAAGAAGAGGGCAGGTGGGGTGACAATAATTACAGTGGTAAGAGATGGGAAGGCTGTGGTCAGAAGAGTGGCGTCTGTGGCGGAGGGAATAGATGACGAAGCTGTTAAATGGGGCTTTGAGAGGTAGGCATCTCTGATTTTAATGAGCGGAGGGCCTCATTCCACTTAAGCAAGTGGTCAGAATTAGCGTCTCTCTCTTTCCCTGGCGGGGCTCCAGCGCCTCACACCCCTCACACTTTTCTTTTTGATTCATTCTGAGAGCGAGAAGGAGAGAGAGAGAGAGAGAGAGAAAGCGAGATGGAGACGGCCGAGCCAAGGAAAATGCCTATTCACTCTCAAATTAGCCGTCTGCATGGCCGCCTTCAAAGGAGGCCCCTCTCGGCATAATCTCCTCAGACTGTGTGGACACACTGGCTGTCTGCTTCATGAGCGCCTGTGCCGCTGAAAACCAGAGCAGTTAATTGAAGCATTATCGGCATAAGCATGGTCAGTTAAGCTGATTATCTCCGACTCTGAGCGCTATCCACCATCAAGACGCATAAAAAAAATAAGGCCAAGCACATGGCACGTATGAACTCTTGGTACTGAAAATACAGACTGACAAAGATATTCCCTTCATACCCAGCATGAAATGATTGGTATTTAATTTAGCCGCTAAATTACACAGTGGCAGCGCCTGATAATGAGGATCGAAGAGAGTGCACTATGTCTTTGGCACCTCACAGCTCCAGCCCACGGTGACAAAGGAAGGCTGCAGAAAATAATAATGCAGAGGCAGCGCGGAGCCCTGCCAAAAATGTTAATATTGATATCAGGTGGCATGCTCTGACTGTAAATCTGATGCTGCTCTGAACCTGCAGACCACACATTGCTCATGCACAGTCTCTCGGAGATTAGCGAAGACAAGGAGGGGGGGGGGGGGGACGAGTGTGCAGGCCGTTACTGATTGCCTTGTTATTACAACACATATGGAAATATGATTCATAATCGACTTTTCCGTGATTAGGCGGAGAATAAAAACCATATGCTCCTTCCAGCCGAAGGACAATTAGTAATACTGACTCTGCAGCTTCCATGCAAATACCGTTTATAGATTCACTCCAGCTGCTGTTCACTGAAGCCATCGTAATGTCAGGCAGTGATATTTTTACACTTTTAGATAAAACAACCAATGTTACACCCGATTTCAAAGGTTCCACACGTGCGTGAAGACACAGTAACTTCTAAAATCAGACTGTGCTTTTGTTGTTAATGTACGCCGCTTAAACAGAACAATGCATGTATTGTCGGACGCTTTCAAGCCATTGAACAGTAGCAGCACTGAGCGTACAAGGAGAACAATACTGAACATTGTTTAATTTGAGCTGATCCTGTTATTCTTCTTCTTTAACAGTTCTGGTTTTGGCCATCAAATTGTCTGTAAATGCAACACTTTGCCTGGAAATACAGAACCGATATCGTTTTATAAACCGCCTGTTCCCGTTCGGTTTCACAAATGATAAAAAAGTCAGGAGAAACTTTGCAGGTGCTGGAGACCACATGTTCACTCTCCCTGTATTCACGTTTGTGTTAAAAGGGTGGCACGGTGGCTTAATTCTTTGGGCATATACCACAATGTTCATGGTTTGATTTGTGGCCATGTGACACATGATTTTTGGCCTCTATTTAGGCCAACTTTCAACCATGAAATCAAAACAAAAAGGTTTGTTAGTTTCTAACCTAGCTTACTAGCTAGGTGCAGGACTTAGAGGGCTGACTCAGCAGTAGACAAAAAGGTATTTAATAAAAAAAAGACAAAGCTGACAAAACCAAAGGCACTGCAGACGTGCAGACACTATGAAAACATGAAAAAAACATGAATAACTATGACATGGAAAGACATGAATGTGGCAAAGAAAAGAAACAGTATGACACGATAAGGGACAAAGGGGAAGGCAGGGCTATATATACACAAGGGGAACAGAGGGGCGATGAGACACAGGTGAAACAAATCAAGACGTAACACAGGGAGAAAGCAACGACCCAATCAAAGGGAAAACACAGGGAGTGACACATAACAGGAAATCAAGAGCTTAACAAAATAAAACAGAAAACAGAAAAACTAAACACTAAACCATGACTGTAAAAAAACAAGAACTTAACTAAATACAATAAACAGAAACACAGTTTGCAGACCATTGTCCAGGTTTACAACTGAGCTACCATTCATGCATTTTTCCTTGGCTGAACTGTTGTTCTATCGTCTCTTTTGCGTCTCATGCACTTTCTGAATTTGTTGGTGCGACAAATTCAACAGTCTTTGGAATTTACTGCCGGTTTGGTAGAGCATGCCAAAGAGCACAGAGCACATGATAACATGGTTTAGTTTGTTCCTGTCCTGAGCTCCCAGCACTGTGAGGAGCAGCAGATCAAGGTAATTCTGTTTGAGTTCAGGCATCAGCAGGTCATTCCCCTTGCTCCCCTTACTTATCATTTTAGCCCACTTTCCTGCGTATATGTTTTATTTACACTTTCACCTATTTTCTTTTTCGCCACATTGCTTTTTAACAAAAACATGAACAAAAACTTGCTGAGAGAACTGCAGAAAAACCACGGACATGATCTGCTAATACTGTTCATCATGTAAATCAAGTGCAAAGTGCACAAATGGGAATATCAAGTACATGAATGCCTTTATAAGGCACCTGGGAAAACGTTAAAAATGTCTTTTCCTGGCTTCCTCTGCACACGCCATAATGGAAAGTACTGCAATTTCACATTCAGGAAATGGGCTCTCAAATAGCAGTGATGGAGGGGCCATTTTTGAGTGAAATGAGTTGCAGCGTCACTGACCGCTTACTCTTCACCAATTACCTCCATCCGGCATGTTTAGGAATAAAATGAGCTCACAGTGGACGAGGGGGGGTTCATTATCAGCCAACAAAGCATAATTGCAGAGGGGCCGGCCGATTTGGGAAATGATAGGCGTCTAGAGCATGAACGGCGCGTCCGAGCCAGGAGCAGAGAGCAACAGGGAACACTGTGTCCTCATGCTCGAGTGGCCAGGAGCAGGCTCAGGGGTTTGAATTTGGGAGTCATTATCGACAGGCACGCAGAATTCAACCCACACACAATTATCAATTATACTGTAACAAGTCCTCCCAGATTCTCCAGCGGCCAGATAAGTTTTCCTCCATCAGGCCTGATTGCTGGAGCTCCACCAGCTTCACTGAGCTCAGCAAATCCAATTTCCTCCGCAAATGAAGTTCAGCTCTTTGGAAATCAAGAGAAATGTGTTGCACACACACATAAGAGCATTTATTTTATTTATTTTAACGTGCATGTTAGCTGGTCCAAAACTTTTCACTGAACCATCTCAATTATTTCATAGAAATGTTTTTGTCTGGTTGATTTTAATTGCAGTTTTAACTTTGGTGGTCTCTGAACTTCCTCATCTGATATCAGCCTAAGTTGTATTTTATGGCAATTAGCAGATGCTAACACGTTAACACGCTAGACTTGGACTATACCTGCTAAACATCAACATGTTGTAGTTCGTCTTTGTGTTGTGTTAGCATTAGCATTTAGCTCAGAGGGACTGAACACATGGTTGTAGAGCTTTTTTGTATGTAACCTTAACTTTAAATTTAAACATGTGTTTGATTAAATTCTAATTATACGATAGCGATAATAGAAAATAATTTATTTTGACCTTGCATCACAGTTTGCTTCAGGCCTACATGTAAAAAGCTAATCAGTAATCGCTAATTATTGTGTTTAAAAACATACTTTCCTTTTTTTTTTTTTTTACATGTATGATGCATCAGATATGTCCGTGAACATGCGGCATGTTGGACCACTGAGCCTGTCAGAGTTCAGCTCTGAAACTGACAAGCAGATGGAGACTTTTGATTCTACCATGCTTTCTACCATTTTTAATCTCGCCCATATGTGCCACCACAGATAAAAATAAAACCTCTCTGCGGGACTATGAATAGCCTTGTTTTACTCCTCTGGAGCAGAAAGGCTTGTCTGCGAGGGTTGAGGTTAGTCAGGTATGACCTCGTTCTACATACTGAGAATACAGAGCAGAGAACTGGTTGTGCTGGAACAGGCTTTGAATCCTAGGGGGACGCTTTCTTCATCACAAACCATTTTACTGAAGGACTCTGCAGTCCCATTACAACCCAGCCACACTGGTTTCATCATCTTACTGGATGCTAACGGCTTCTAATAAGCTTTAATGGTTGTGTTATACTACTTTATGATGTTTTAATCGGATCCCTTTGCTTCTTTCCCTTTAAGGTATTGTATGTAGTGAATAACTGGTTTTGGGTCAGACTGTGAGCGTAAGTGTGCTACTACTGCTGTTAGTGGGTTAAAGGTTTGTGTTTGTGTGTGTGTGTGTGTGTGTGTGTGTGTGTAAGAGAGAGAGAGAGAGAGAGAGAGAGAGAGAGTAATTCAGGTACATGAGCAACTCACTGACAGAAAATTACCGGAAGCTAGCAAGCTGCCTTCAAAATAAAGGCACGCAGGTTGCATTGAGAGCCATTTGCACCATTATATCCTTAGTTTCAGGGTACTTAAGCATAGCAAGCTGAAATCAGTACATCAATCTTGAAATTAATATTACATTCATAAAATGTTTTTGTTATTTTTTTTTGTTACGCAATAGGCAATATTTGCTGTAACATGGATACTGTAGTGACTTAAAGCAAACCAAACGAACTTAAATAAGACACTGAGGTGGCGTGCGGGTCTGCTATATGCTGCTATAGTTTCCAGTTTTATTGCTCCTGAGCTGCCAAACTGTATTTCGTTGTTTCTCACCGGACAACGACAATAAAAACTTCCTGTTCTTCTTATTCTTATTTAACTGAATTGTTGAATTAAAAATGTACGTTTCCCCCCGACACTCGTCGTTGGTTTGACAGTTTGGTCAGGTCAGCACCTTAGCCATGGTGTTCGCTAAGGGAAGTAGAGGCATCTACAGTCCCATCAGGGTAAGGACCACTTCAGTTGTTTGATTCTAAACATTTTCAAATGTAGTTAATGCAAAATAAGAAAACTGATCTAATGAACAATTTGACCTTATTTCTACAGGTGTTCCTTGACACCATCGTCTATGAGCGACCTCTTCAGAACTGCTGGCATCTCGGCTTCTACAAGTGTTATTGTTAGATCCTCTATAGTTTCAAGAATAATATGTCTGTCTCTCTCTATATATATATATATTTAAAACCTAATATATCTGAACTGTGTCCCTGTTTTGCATTAACCCATCTGATCTCTTGTGTTTTATTTAGATTGCACTTGGTACCGAACTTTTGAGGCTTCAGCAGGACATGTAACATACCTGCTGAAGACATGATTGAGCTGCTGATGGAGGAGAGCAGGAAGACTCTGTGAATCCAGTGAGTATCTGAGAAACACACACAGAAACATACATAACACACTTGACTTTTACTCTGCTCATAAAGAGGAACTGTAAAGATTAAACTCTTGTTTTTTTGTGTGTTTGAAGGATTTGGGAATTCAAAATGGACGGCTTTCATAAGACCCATGCCAAACCTCTCGTCCAGCTGGTAAGGGTAAGGACACACTCTTGAAAAGACCGCACACTAGTTTCAGTTGATATGTATCACTTCACTGTCTCCTAGAAATGTGTTCAATCTGCTCAACACCTCTTTTCTGTTCTTGTTTCAGGTGTGGGAGGTTATGAACCACATGAAAAATCAAGATGTGGAGTTTGAAGCCAGAAGGCTCCTCCACTCTTCAGAGCCCATGCCTCCTGATTTTCAGTGAGTTATGTGCCGCTCATTACTTCTCAGTTAAGTTCTCGGGTTATGATGTTTGTGTTATTTCCTGAAGTGTTTTAAAACTAACTCTGAACAACAGTATCCCACAGACATCCCGTGATTATCAGCCAGGTCAAGGAGTACGCCATGTTTCTTTGTTCCATTTTGACGATTCTGAATTGGTTGACTGTGTAATTGTGATTAATAATTTGTTTTTCTGTGTTTGCCCGGTGAGATACTGTCAACCTGTATGGTTTGTTATGAGTAAATTAGACCCTGGCAGGCCGTCATAGTACTAACATTGTATGCATGTGTTTTGCCGACTAGTCGTTCCGGTAGTCGATGACTAGTCGACTATCAAGATAGTCGTTAGTTGCAGCCCTAAACTGTTATATATAGCAGTGGCCAGTCGTACATTTCCCACCTAGGCCTTCATTGACCTCCAACCTTATTCAAAACACCTCTTAATACGATCATTATTACGCCACTGCTATAGAAACTGTCAACAAGACGTTGCATCGTAGATGGGTATCTCAAATAGCGAGATGAATGCCATTACTTAAGCAACTCACTTAGAACAATTCAAAATGCCTCCTCTCACTCACCACTTTGCTGCACCTGTGCACCACTGCTACGTTAAATCCAGCCGAAGCATCAATGACGAAAATATACAAATGTAAATATAATTCACATTACTCGCTAGATCTTAAGAAACAACTTACAGTTCTCCTCAGAGCCTGTCCACCAAGGGTAGTGCTCATAGTTGCTGTGCTGAATGTTTTCCCTGCTAGGTCAGCTAGCTCCAGGATTGGGCAGCGTTTCCTCACAGTATTCAGCTTTTCATGAAAAGTCTGTCATGAAAATGGCTTTCTAAGAAGATCTCCAACCAAATCAAATTAAACGCAGTGGCTCTCTCACCCTCCAATCAGAGGACGTGAAAACGCTGATGCTACCGTAGGCCACAGAGAAGGCCTAAGAAAACAAACTAAAAATAATTAGAATGTATTTCAAGCTTCAATTGCCTGCAGTTTTAATTGTGAAGGCCCAGGCAGATTTCTTTGACTCCGGCAACACATGATGGCTGAAATATGACTGGATAAAAGCTCTTAATGTAAAGTTACACTGCCAGAAACACCACAGTTGAGAGACAGACAAGACATAAAATGAAAAGAATAGGATATTGGGAATAATTTAATTTAGATTAATGGGAAAATATTAAAATGTAAGTCAGTAATTTTGATAAAGTTTATACCAGCAGAGAAGGATTAACTGGCCATGAACTACAATGTCTTTTCAGTTAGTTTTATTTTTTATCACAATTATTTTTTTTTGTTTAATTTGTGTTAATTATAGCAAGAAACTTAACGAGAGATTATAAGTATAAGCCCTCAAAAGCAAAAATCTAAGTTTTCTAATCGAAGTTTGTTCTAGTAGATCATCTTATTTTGAAATCCATAACCGGATGTAGCCGTTATGCTTCTAGCTAGCTTAGCTTCTCTCTCTAAAACACGAGCAGCGTCCGTTCGTCTCCCCACACAACAACAAACGCGCTTTCCGGGATAGGGTGAGAAGCCAGAGAGCTCAGTAAACATATTTAACATGTACTTTAGTCAGCACAAACCTTGTTAAAGTATCTTTGTGGATAAGACGACTGAAGAAGAGGGGGGAAAATACGCTGTCGCATTCTATTAAGAAGACTTTTAATAGAGCAGAGTCCCGGACTGTCCACCGTACATGGTAGGTCTCTTACTGGATTTTTACCAATGTAACCCCAAAAAAAAGTACATTGAAATTATTGCGTGACTGGTTTTGTATTGACTTTGCAGCTGTTTTTGTTGTTGCAGCGGTAAATCCATAGATAAAGTAAGTAAACTTTGCCATACCTTTGTACAGGTGTGTGTGCATCGCCTTCTTTAGCTCAATTGAGGAAGGAAATTAAGTGTATTCTGTTTAATCAAACCCATTTGGAGGCATTTGAAGACTTTAAACGCTGCAGCTCCAGTTTTTTTATCAACGTGTGCATCAGACATGAAAGGCTTGGAGGGTATAGACATAACAAAGCAGTTTATGTGGACTCATTTCCTGCTCAGACTTTAGCTCCAGACCAGATCATAAATCAACAATTATTCTCCTTATCATGGATTCTTAGCAGTTCCTCACAACTTATCTTATTCTAGGTTATCTCTTTAGAAAGAGAGAGCTTGATAATGCATGCTTATATTCTCTGGTAAAATGGGAAGTGTATGGAACATCATTGATTTTTATGAGAAGATCTGTTTATCATCCCTTTGCAGCCTCATTTAGGACGTGTTTCCTGTTCTCCAGCGAGCTTGTTCTAAAGTTAGAAGTAGTTTTTAAAGCTAGAAATTACAAAGAAGGTTCTTCAATTTACATCTTCACTGGGGACTTCCAGTCTAGGTCTGATAACATGGATTTTGTTGGAGCTAAAATGCATTTAGAGTTTAGTTTTTAGCTTGTGGGTCAGAGCCCAAAACATGTGGGCACCTCCTACGGTCCGTGGGAGACGATGGCAGATTTGATGACACAGTGACAACACAAATTAATAATCCAGGGTCTGTTTACCGCCTTGTACGTTAGAGGGAGTAGTTCGTGTTGGCAAGTATTGGCTGACCTGCCCCAGGGTGCAGCAATAACACATGTGAATTCTTAAAATGAATGGCATTCCACGCCTGACGCGGTGTTATTGCGTTGCCAGGTGTGGGCTCGGAGTGGTTTTGCATAAGAAACTTTTTTTTTGCATGCATAAGTTTGGTGTAATGGGTTTCTATTGAGAGGGATTCATGGTGCGTATGTTTAAACCAATATTTCCCTGCTCATTTAAGTAATGAGGTTGAAAAAAAAAAAGCAGCTATTTTTGTGTGCAGTTGCCTCCTCTGTAAACAATACTTGGAACAAGATGATAACGCGGCAAAGAAAATAAACAGAACAGCAGACCTCCAGCCTTTGACGCCCAACTAACTCTGCAAGTCGTCAAATTGAAATATCTTTAAGACACAGTGACGTCAAACGCTTACCTGAGCAATTTTAAAATTGTCTGTGAGGTTTATTTACACTCATAATTTCCCAAGTGGTTTTCTAAACTCATGTTTCCCTCGCATATTTTGTCAGAGGATCTGCTTCGTCAGCTTGTTAGCGTCCATGTAAAGCTCTCCTGAGCCCGAGACATGTCTCCCCATGATTTACCTGACAGAAGTATTATGGCTCTCCAGCTTTAGAGATGAGGTTTGATAGCCTCTTTGCTAATTGGAAGCAAGTGTTATCCAATCTGAATCCCTTGTTGAATTTGTTTGTGTATTTTTTTCAGTGTTGAAACAAACTAGATACTAACTGGATAAGAAATTATTTAGGTATAGATGGTATAAAAAGCATTTGACAGGTGCCACTCTTGTATCTGAGTTTTGGTACTGATGCTAAATTTACCAAATTACTTTTAACTAATTGCTTGAATCTTAATATGCTTGACTCTGCATTACGCCAGCGGCATTTAAACAACTTATAAAATGGTCTAAAAAATATGATCTAATCCGAAAAGTATCCTCTATTTTTAAGCTACTAAAGTTATAAAACCATTTAAGTACTGCAGCCCAAAGATTGACATGCTAAATGCTAAAAGTATGATGATCTTTGCTTCTAAATAAAATCAAGGAGATAAATGGTACACTAAGAGATTTGTTGAACTTTGACCAAGAAAGGCTCTTACAAACGTTTAGCTAGCCTAATTAACTTTGATTACATGGTTCAGTTATTTACCAGCTTGTCTGAATGTACAAGCGCTGGTACACCACAGTTACACTAATAAAATGGAACCCAGGTCTAATAGTTTTTTTAATAAACCAAGTTTATACAATACATACAGTTTCCAAGTTATTATGTAAACCTAGCTAAACCTCATGCATTAGGATGCACCAGCCCATTTTAGCAGCATAATTGAAAATTTATCCCAACGCATCAGCATAGCCCACCATGAAATACTCTGCGTAGATCGTTTTGCCGAAGTATAAACTAAGCTTAAAGGTGCGTTAATACGTGTTTCGGTTATTATGTCAACCTCGTTTATATCAATAAGGGTTGGTTAAATAACAGAAACGCCTGAATGTAACCTTCAACAAAAACATATATGTGAAACATATCATAAACTGACATCCGAGTTCATTTACATGTCATGTTTATGTTTGAGCACGTGAAATTATCCCATTGCAGAAAATATATGGCTTCTACTTCACGGAGGTAAATATTTACATACTCCTCTGGTTTCAAGGATTAAAGTTGTTTGCATGAGACGTTCTCTGCGGTAGCCAGGTCTGATCTTTTTATGTTATAACTGGGTTGTATTGTTGAAGTAAGAGCAGGTCTGTGTGAGATATGGTCAGCCCCAAGGTACAGTGTGTCCTAGCAGTTAAAACAGCCCCGAGCAGTTGGAAAGGAAACACTGTTTTGATAGGAAGGTTTACCTGAGGCATGTGGACGTGTAATTCATGTTTTATGAACACACCTTGTTGGCTTCTTGGTGAGCTTGTTTGAATTAAGCGAGGCAGAGCTGAACGTGTGTTTATTAGCTTAAAAGGCTGCATTTCGCTGTCTGTTTTGTGTAAGTGATCTGTCTCCGTCGTGCTGCTCTGAATATTACCCTTGTGCTGTTTTAACTGAAGGTCAAGTCGCTCCATTCTTCGTATTGGGATAACGCGAACGGCCTCCTTGAAGCACAAACAAAAAGGGAGAAACTTTAGAAGACAAGACAACAATGGGAACGCAGCGGGAGCTGTCAGCCAACACAAACTGAGTTGTGTTTAGTTTTCCTGAGGGCGCACCATGTTGGATGAAATGCTGATTTAGTATTTAGTGGGTTTCTGTTTTTGACAGTGTGTTGAATTTACTCTCCTGTAGCTGCTTAATGACTGTAATTAGTCATGTTGTACAGTTTCCCCACAACACAGTGCTTTTAAAATGGCATGAAATAAATGGTGCTGTGGCTCAGTGAGGCTTTTCAAAAATTGAGATGTGGCATAAAACGGGCCACAAGCTGATGTCTCTTAAGTATCGCCACAACAAAAGAAAGAAAAAATCTTTAGACAAACATCTGTATTTGTTATTTATCTCCTGAAGCTGTGTCTTAGGCCTCGTCCACGCGTACGAAAACGACCTTTTCCCTCTCCGTTTTCCCTGGCATCGTTTCAAGAAATATCCGCGTCCACACAGGTCCGTTTCAGCACGACCGAAAACGCTACTTCATATTCCAGGCCTATAGGTGGCGCTGTTTCAGTTTCAGAAATTCACCAAAAACGGAGAGGAAGAGGCGGAGCATGCGCACAAATCTTGAGCGCTGTTTACAAATCGCCTTTTTTGCTCAGCGTGGTGGCACAGGAGCGTGATATGTTGCCCTGGTAACCCTAATAGGCTCAATATCTTCTCCAGCATGAAAACTAGCATGTAGTCCGCCATTGTTGTTGATGTTGTTATGAGACGTCTCGCGGGATGTGGAAGGCTGCTCGGGGGTGTGGCGATGACGTCATCGTTTTCTCCGTTTCTGTCTGTCTACACAGAAACGCAAGAGGTGCGTTTGCGAATTTCTCCACCCTGGGACCCGTTTTCAGAAAAGTGCGTTTTAGGGCTATGCGTTTACAGGATACGTGTGGACGAAAGGCCAAAACGATGAAAAATTTCTGCGTTTTTGCGTTTCTGTGTGGACAGGCCCTTAATGTCTTAAAATTAAGTATCTGGGCTTTTGTAAGCAGATTGCAGGCTGCTCCGGATCTGCTGTAATGTCATGACATGCTGAATAAAAACTCTGACAATGTGCCGAACTGACACTTGGAGTAAGTTGACAAAACAAAGTGAGCCTTGGTGAGTTTAACTGCCAGCCCTTCTTTTCCTCTCGGAGAGCAAAGTTTAGATTTGAACATTTTTGGGAACGGTTTTGAAGCATAGAGCGGTGGCTCCGGCTGTCGCCATCTTGCTTGACTCCTCCTGGCTAATTGAAAAAAATAAATAAATGCCCAAAGAAGTGGAGCTGAAGCAGGTGGGTGACATCTAGCAACCTGAGAAAGTACCCACCTGTCACTCAAAATGGCCACTCCCTTAGTTTAGCATAATTGAAACCTTGATATAATTTAAACAGGTGAGTTATATAAAATATCTAAAAATGCTCTAGAAGTCTCTTCATCTTCTTACCAGTGAATATTTTTACCTTTTTAGCTTTTAGACGGCTGATTTGATGAAACAAGATATCAATGATGTCTCAATCGCCACTAAGAACTTGCAATAATTCATTCATTCATCTTCTATACCCGTTTAGTCCTGTTAAGGGTCACGGGGGTCTGCTGGAGCCTATCCCAGCTGTCATCGGGCGAGAGGCAGGGCTACACCCTGGACAGGTCGCCAGTCCATCGCAGAGCCACACACAGAGACAGACAACCATTCACACTCACATGCACACCTACGGCCTTAGAGTCACCAATTAACCTAACCAGCATGTCTTTGGACGGTGGGAGGAAGCCAGAGTACCCGGAGAGAACCCACGCAGACACAGGGAGAACATGCAAACTCCACACAGAAAGGCCAGCCGGCCCATGGATTCGAACCGGTGACCTTCTTGCTGTGAGGCATCAGTGCTAACCACCTCGCCACTGTGCCGCCACTTGCAATAATATAATTAACTACTCATAGCTGTGTAGAACAAATGATTAATCGATTAACTGAGAAAATAATCTCTACTTTCATATATCATATGCACCAATTGAAATACCCCAGAGCTTCAGTCCAACGGTGATTTAAAAATCTTTCCCTATTCCATCCAGACGGAGGGCCTTGACTCCTCCCCAGGATTTGGTTTTGGTATTCTTAGCCAGAGCTGAGCTTTGTGCACAGCTGGACCGCACAGCTGTTTGAGGGCACTGTGAGGCAGAGGCTGAAGTTTCAGAGACCTCAGATTCCTGAGCCTGGGAACAAGCAGGGACCCTTTATTTTCCGTTCCCGTCTAATCCGAAGTGTCTGTCCTGACTCGACCAGGTTACGTCTGCGATTTTTGAATATAGAGGGTTTAGTAACAGATGCATGACACACACACACACACACATACAGAGACCTCCCACTTAGTTCTCTTTGGTGAAACCTCATGTGATTTTTCCTTTGTCCCAATTTTCAGATGCAGAACACAGTAGCCATTAATCTGTAGATTTCTTTCACCTCCCAAATTACCATATTTTGTCACCTCCTTTCCTGGTGTTTGATGTGATTAATGGCCCCATTTCAATGCAAATGGACCAAGGTACCACATTCAACAACCATCCATAGTTTAAACTCTCCTAGTGCACTTGTTCAAAAACTTTGGCCAAAAAGGTGTCTGAACACCTAGCAGAACTTTTGTTCCCCTCCTCTCCTCCACTATACAAGTCTTGTTGGTGGTATTGGCCTATTTAAATGTGATTTATGTCCGCTGAAGTCCTAAATGACAGTGCTGCCTTGGTTGCAGGGTCCTGGTAGCGTACCAGCTGGCTCGCCATCAAGAATTGCCTTTGCTTTTCCGTCTGTATGACAGAAGTCAGAACGTCTGCTGTGGAAAAGGTTTGTTATTACGCTCTTGTGGCTACAGTCATGGACACAAAGTGCTTGGCGTTCAAGTGGTGAGTTGTGAAAAGACCGCTGCTAGGCAAATGTTGGTGTCTAACAGCCACCGAGGCAGTTAGCAAGCCAACGACCGGGTAACTCTGTTGGGAATATCAGTATTTTACTCAGACATATTGGAAAACCTTTATACAACTAAACTGCAGTATATTCATTAACTGAGGCCTTATCGAAAACCTCTAGTTACACGGTTGTGAATACCACAAGAGGACGGTGATCGTATGGACCCTTCTTGAAGAACAACGTAAACAGAAACTTATTTGAAGAAGCAAATGAGCAAATGAACTGTACTTTCAACAACCTATGCAATTACATCTAGAACCAAAGTTGACACGTTTCAAAAAAATGATTGTAATTTGCCATCAATCCAAAGTTCAAATCTCATTCTCCCATTTTTTAGCAAAAAAAATAGACCAGAAATGGACAAATACATGATTTTTGAAACATTTGCCAAACAACTGAGGGACCGTTTCACCTTTTTCTTTTCAATTACTGACTCTATAAAATGTTTCAAGCTCTGACCAGCAGCAAAAACAAAGAATAAAAGGCAGTTATCCTTAAAAGTACTGTTTTATCCACTTCTTTTCCTTCAATCTCCTCCTTGAATATAAGTTTACTCACTGCATTCAAAACATTTATGCTTTTAAATCTGAATCTGACACAAAGTGGAAACGACTTCTCCAGTGCTGTTTCTAATGCTGCAAACAACACAGTGTCCGTCTCTTGAATACTGATGGCTCGTGAAATAATAAAAGCTTTCCCCTCCCTGTACGTTTCTAATGTGCTGCGTAGAGAAATAGACCTCTCCGGTGTCTGTTTACTCAACCGCTACTCCACCACATTCATTTTCTTAATCATTCCCAAATGTCCTCCCTGCTCTTTTCTCTCAGCGTTGACCCATGTCACTGCAGCTTTCCCTGCAGTCACTTAGAGAATGGGTCCCATGGAACTGCTGCGGCAGTGATTAGATTTACAGTTTTTGTAAACGGAGCCGATAAGGTGCCAGCGTGGCTGGACTTCGCTTTCCTCAAGGGGGCATCCTTGATGTGGTTGGAGGGGGGGGGGGCACACTTGTTAACTCTGAAGTCATTGAGTTAACAACATAAACATATAGAGAGCTATCTTCAGTGACAGGAAGTACAAACTCTGCAGCAGATTACATAAAGTCTGGAATTACATGATGGGACAGAGGCCTCCGAGCAATTGATTGATATGAGTCTGAATTCATCCAGATGGTAAGTTATTTAAGCGTATTAAATCGATTACATCTATATGTTTGGCATTTCTGTTCATGTCCAATTTCATGTCAGTTCATCACAGACTCTGACATCACTGCTTGAAGCTAATATTTGTGTTAGGTTGTTTTAAAAGCTCTACACCATCAGTATGTTGTCACTGGTGCAATAAAAATCTAAAGAAACAAATAGAAATCAGTCAGAAGAGCTAAGCAAATACGTCAGCCACGACAGGGACCAGGTTCATGTTTATATGCCCCAAAATGTCAATAACGATAGAACGTTTCTGACATCTGAAGTAGTTGAATCTGCTGCAAATATTACAGAATAATGCTTTTTGTCCCCCAACCCTATTAAACACTTATTCAGTAAGGTGCCTGTATGAATTCTGGATTTGTTAATCTTTTCAAAAACAACAGTTTTCCTCCTCCCTCCGTGTCTCTGTCCGTCCTTGAAACTCACCTGATGTTTACCCACGTCAAACACGCAAAAATAATGTGTTTCCTTCTAACAACAGAGAATCAATCGGATCAAGAGTTTACAGGGCTATTAAAGCAAATTGTTTCCTGTTGAGCGGCGCTCTCAATCTTCAGCTGAGACCCGTCTGTTTTGACTGAGGTGGCTTCATGAGGCAGTTTTATTCTGACTGACAGTGTCGTTGTCGGTGCAAACGAAGCCATTGTGTGCAACGCTTTGTGCTAACAGTGCAGTGGCACAGTAGCATGCGTCTAGACTCCCAGTCCTGATTATATTTTGAAATATGCTTTTGATTAATGGAAAGAATAATACATTGTGGCTGATTGGATTTAATGGGCTCAGACCTTAAGGGGGGAGTTAGACGATGTCGGCGCAATCCTCTTATTGGCCTGGTGCCCAAGTCTGAGCTTATACCAATAAGTAAGTTGTGTCGGGAGAATATTTGCACGCTCGCATGGCGTGTTTCATCATCTGTTGTCACTTGTGGATGATTACAGGGCTCTAAAAAGAGCAAAAAAAATAAAAAAAATGAAGCATGAAAAACAACATGCCCTTCTCCCATGAGCAGCTGTGATTGGCGGTTCTCGTTAGTGCGATCATGACATTCACAGCTGCTGCAGGGAGGCCCATATGTGCTGACGTACTGTACCGGCCCTGCAGCATCTCTCACTCCTACTCCTCTCCTCTGTTTTTCATGTGTTTAATTCGCTTGTTGCTCTCTCACTCTCGTTCTTCTCACTCTCTTTCACAACCACTCGTTTTCTCACTCGCTTACTCTTCGGCTGTGTCAACTGCCTAGCATCCTTCTGTAATCCATCTCACACCCTCTGACTGCGGTGTAGCCTCTTTTTTTTCTTCATTGACTGTGGCCTGGAACGTGAGAAAAAACGCAGAAAACAAACAGACAAACAAAAACAGATCAGCACGCTGGGAAGAAAAGTTAACTCCAGTTTTATCCGAGTCAGGTTTTATATTTGGAGTTTCTCCTGCTTCAGCTTACAGTCACCAACACTGATCAGACATTACATTATGACCACCTAGTAGGTCTCCCTTGAGCCTCCAAAACAGTTGTGACTCATCGGAGAATGGATATGGGCCTTCTGAGGGTGTCCTGTGGTGTCTGGCTGTTGCTAGTGGGGGCCTTTGGGTCCTACGGGTTGAGGGGAGGGTCCTCTCTGTATCAGGCTTGTTCCTGTGCATCCCACAGATACTTGGATCAGTTTGGGATCTAGAGAATTTGGAGGCCAGGTCAACACCTTGTGCTGTTCTTCATGTTTCTAAACAGTTTTTGTCAGGCTGCATCCTGCTGGGGAAGGCTACTTCCATCAAGGAGTGTCATTGCTATGGGGTGGGGGTGCCTGGTCTGGTCTAGGTGGGTGCTACATGTCTAAGTAACATCCACATGAATGAATGCCAGGTCTACAAGTTTCCCAGCAGAACATTGTACTGTCATGAGATGGTCAATGTTATTTACCTCTCCTGTCAGTGGTCATAATGTTGTGGCTTATCAGTGTATATGTTGCTGAGGTGCTCTCATATAGTTATATTCATAATGAACTGACTTATAAATTCTACACTGTTCCTTAGTGTCTACTTCAACAATATTTCACCAACACAAGTGAGAGATTCCATCTTAACTGTTTCCATGAACAGTAACTACAGTGATCCGATAAGATATGTGTGTTTACGTCTCCCACAACATCAATCAAAATAAAAGTCTTAGTCTTAAGTGAAGGTTTATTTTTCTTGGACTTTGTGGAAAAATTTGAATTAATGCAATAGAGGAAGAAGGTGACCAAGACAGAGCTTTCTTTGCAGCTTTATGGCCACATCAGTAAAATACATCTAGCTTTTGTTTATCTTTTTTTTAAACTCTTGAACGGTTGGTTGTTCTGCTGCGTCCGTTTTTGTTTCTGTCCCTCATGGAAACTCATCGCGTCATCTGATGTTTACCCCATGTGAGGGAAAACATGTGCAGGAGGAATGCGCTCCTCCCAAACAAGGAAAATGACCACATCAAGTGTTTACACGGCTTTTAGTGGCTAATATTTATCCATTAAACAGATTACACCCATCCCTGGGAATCTGATAGAAAATTCCTTCTGATCTGGTCAGTCCGTTCTGGCTGATTCATTTACATGAGGCACTTTTATTTTGATTATTAGTGGAATATTTGTGCGCATGTAACTGATGGTTACTGAGGGTCCTGTTATCAGCTCATGTATTCTTGGGTATGGCACTGCTTGGTTAAACGTTTACAGAAAGATTACAGGTAACTTCTCTGCAAGCATTAGGGTTAGGGGTTCCTGCTGCCTGAACAGCGATGTGTTGACTGACATTTAAATGATGTAATGGTTCAAAACAGAGTGACAAATGTTTGAACTGAACCGAACAAACCAGCCAAATTGTTTGTAATTCCCTCCTGGCTGTGATTTTGTGTGCTCTCTTCCGTGTGAGATTATTTGTATAATCAAGTCTTTGGCTTGTTTACAACTTGACTTTATTAGTGCAGCTGCTTTCCCTGATACACTCTCCCAGATAAAGAAATAATCTATCTGTTGTAATGTTTGACATCTTCTCTACTGTACTTCGTTTTCCATCATTTTTGCCCTAATTTCCTCCTTTCACTCTCACCCAACAAGGTCATTACTCTTTTTATCCCCTCGTCAGGCTTTTATAAATGGTCGAGCAGCAAACTTGGCTGTTTCATTTCAGTTTGAAACTCATAACCCCCGTGCAGGATTTCATCCTCTGTCCTTTTTGTTCTTTCTGAAGTTCAAAGCTGGGATATGAGCCTCGAATACCAGGATTGCTTCGCTTCCCGTCTCGCTCAGAAAATAAATAAATGTTGTAGAGCAGCAGTCTTGAAACTGTTCTGTCTCCACCCTTTCCCCTGTTCGTCTTCGTTTAGTTTTCTTGTAGCTAGAGGTACACTGTGTAACTGGACTTATGTAAGTGGGACGACCCCTCCCTGAGGTTGGTTGTTTGGATATTTTTAAATACATTTCTCCTCACTCGCTGTGTGATTTCTGGCCTGATTATTCTCTAGCCGAGAGGCCACGAGATGGACAACGCGCTCTCTAATAAACGCTATCAAAGCCTTTCTGATACATGCTCAAGAAATAACACATGTGCAAAAGTCTCATCTCCGTCAAACGGTAGCGAAGTTGGTGAAGGTGTTTGAGCGAGGACGACCGCGTGGTAGGTGGCTGAGTGACTGAGAGGTGAGGAGGAAGAACAAGGGTGCAAATCAGAAGCTACGTGGGTGGTGGGATGCGCGGTCAAGCGGTAGCTGCGTCACAGCGTTGCATAAGGGGCTGACGCAGCCGGAGGGGAAGCGGATCTGAAGTAATGAGCGTGCAGAGCCGTTGGTCCCAAATGTGCAGACTGACAGGATGAAAGATGTTAAACGTTCAAACGAGTCCATCCATCCAGGCTTACCAGAACAGCCAAGGATGACTCAGTTGACTGATGTAGTTTTTATCTCTTAATGTCTGTCTGCAGATAAACATTTGAGCAGTTAGAGCACACTCCCTCTTTGTATTTGAGAAGCGAAAACTTAAAACACATCATACGGTTTATATTTTGAGGTTTGTCGGACAAAATGAGATGTACGATGCTTTCAGACCTTGCATTAAAATGTGTCTTGAGCCACCACTTGAGATCCGATCACAGTTTCAAGCTCTATTTTCAGATAAAGACCGGCATCATTTTGGCTCAGTAGACTATTATAACAGCTGTTGTCTCTAATGAATCGCTACCTACTGTTGTGTTAGAACCACAAACACCACTCTGTGTTGTGTGTGTGCGCCTGCACATGGGTTTATTAGTGTAGTATTTGGTTGGTTAACAGCTACAAGGACAAAGGACTGATTTACGGATGACACTTGTTTGTGGGTTTTTGTCTTTTCTGGCGATCAGTCATAATACGATTGTGTTTTTTTTTCTGTATTAATGCTTATGTAAGAGGACGTCAGTTGAGTAGACGGTCCGTCAATGTGTCCAGGACTCATTGTGTCTTCACACTACTTAAGGAATGTAGTCACAAGTGGCCCGGACTACCTCCAAATGTGTTGTGGGATCTTAAATACATCGTCAATGCGTCTTAGGCGTGTTCACACCTGTACCTCACACCTTACTACAGCTTGCCTCTTGCAATCGGATCACTAAGGCATGTTAATACCAGTTTGAACAGGGCGTTGGATACTATGATATGATTTAACACATTTATTGGTGACAAAAAACACAGTAAAGCCACTAAAGCTTTATTGAAAACTAAGTACATTCACCTAAAGATTTTCGGGTAATAACAACCTGGTGGACATCTTATTTTTGAACCTCCTCCGCCATCCATCATAGAATAAATTGAGTTTTCTTTCTGAAAATGAAGGAGGATGTTTGAGGTCTGGCTGGGATTATCCTAAATGAGGATGTCTGAGAAAATACAGAGATTTTTGAGCTGTTTCAGATGGAATGTGATGCTTTCCATGTGGGCTATCTTTCCGCTGTCCAAACAAGGCAGACATGCCAGTTTTCCCCTCGGATTCACTTCCCACCCGCTGCCCATTATATCCCTTTAAACAAACATCTGTATGATTTCTTAACACAACGCTCCCAGTCTCCTCTGAAACTCTCTGAAAATTTTTTTTTTTCCTCCATACATTTATAGTCCCTGACCTCACCTGTGCACAAGCAAGCATCTGTCAAATACAGAGAATACAGTAGTGTTAATGTGACTGTACGTTGTCCCACCACTTCCCTATTTTCTGAACGGCCTTTGTTCAGGGTGCGATGGTCCCAACGGCTCTTATTTAGTTTGCTAACCTGCCTGGAACCCTTGGCACACGGTTGAACATACAATAATAAACTTAAGTGCAGTGGGGTGGCGGTGTTTGGAGAGGGAAGAAGTGGGACACCACCCTATTCGTTAATAGTCCTCTGGCCCCGCGTTTGTGCGCTCGCACGTGTGTGTTCCCATGCCTTTGTGTGTATTTGCCTGAAAGCCTGGAAAATACAGGGCCTCATTTATCCTCATTACTTATCCTCTATTACCCTGCCCTTCCCAATAGGTATCTAAATTAATTTCCTGCACTGCCTGCTATTTAACATAACCTCCCAACCGCTGCACAGTGTAGCTGCAGACTTACTGTATCCAGTCATGCTCAAACACACAATTGCACCTACTAATGCTGAGTGATTTAGTTTCATATTATAATATCTCAGCATCTTTGTACTATAATGTTCCCCATTAGGCTGCGTGCAGTGATCATTTAACCCCATTATCAGGGTGTTATACAGTTCTGTGTGAACCTTGGTACTTGCAGCTGCTGCTGAGTATAGACATGTAAACTTATTAGAACGGTAATGTAATTATTGACACCTGATGTTAGTTCAGTGAAGCCTCTCTCATCTGTAAATATTTAGAAACTGCTGATATTCCTACCTGTCGGTCTACCTGTGCAGCTACCAAGAGGTTAACATTACATTGCCTTGAAACTATATTTGGTATGGTTGTACAGGAGCTGTTTTATAAATACAAGTACATAAGAAGCGCAGTACTGGACCAATACTGGATATTACTATCAGGATCGATGCATAGCATTTTAATAGTTGCAGTGATGAATGTATTGTAGACAAAAGTAAACGAAAAGTTAGTGACTATCTGGTGAACATATAGCCTGGTCGTTACCATCCTACGTTTCCGCCCAAAATTTGATTTCGGTCTCGCACGGAGTCTGGCCAAATTGCACTTCCGCGGTTCGCGTGTAACCGCGCCAATCAGCGAACAGTTGAGTGATGACGATGAAATCGCATGCCGAGTTGCTTGTAGTCCAGCGAAGCTTGTAGTTCAACAGCATAGCAACAATGGCGACGGAGGAAGAGACACTAGAAGCCATCCGCGAAGTTGTCTCAACTCTCGAGAGCATCACGGAATTAAAACCAGAACAAGAGGCTTGTCTTGTCAATTTTATAAATGGCAAGGACGTCGTAGCTCTCCTTCCAACTGGCTTTGGGAAAAGTTTGATTTGTTTAACTGGAAGCGGAAGTGGTAAGCGTAAGAGCCTGAACTCCGGCGCACAATATACGTCATTACCAAACGTTGCTGATTGGTTAAGGGAACTCCAATGATTTTAAACCTCAAAATAAGCATCCGCCCATTACGGAGACAGATTCCTATTACATTGGGCCAGACTAACGTGCCAGACCGAAATCAAATTTTGGGCGGAAACGTAGGATGGTAACGACCAGGCTAGTGAACATAGTGAAGAATAGCTTAAAAGCTAGATATTTCCGTTAGAAACTGGTGGAGACCAAAACTGAGATATTGGACTTAAATTCGTCTTGTGGTACACAACCTGGACTTCACTTTTGACTTCTGTGTACGCCATAAGATGCAGAGTAGAATGAAATTACAGTGCATCAGAAAAACAAAGATAAACTATAAAAGATGTATGGTGGATCATTTAAAAACAACAATCCGAGTATAAATATTGATTTTACAATTAATAACTCAAATAAAACGTTGCACATAAAAACACATCTAAAACATTGCACTAGAAGAAATGTCTCAAATGTATAGTGAAATTTTTGCCATGTTTGCCATATCAGCCGCTAACATTATGTCAAATTTTCACAGTGTGCGTCTGCTGCCAGCAATTTTCGGATCAAAATTGAAAACAAATATATACAAAAACGGAGACATTTCGTAAACTTTCATTTGGTATTTTCATGTCACTTCATTTTTTTTTGTGAATTTTAAAACCTCAGCTTGAAATAGAGAACAGATGATCTGCTTTTACTCCAAAGTTATTTTTTTTTCTATTATTGCTAGCAGGGGGGACTGTTGGCTCTTCTGCCTACAGTTTAAACCATAATCTGTGTTGTGTTTTCTTTCATCAATCTTCTCTTTATCCCCAGTGTCAGATTTTGGAAAATGCTGATCGTCTTCAGGTGTCCTCTAAATGGCTTCTCTTTCAAAAACTGTAGCATAATTCATTTTTTTTGGAATATAAATGCACAGAATTTATCTCAGTCATCCTTTGAGTTTCATAGACTGAGTTCTTACAAGCCAATAATTGCTTGGCTTAGTATTTGTATTCTCAGAGACTCGTGAATGATGTAAGAAAATCAGCTTTCAGTTTTGAAATTTGAGTGGGTTTGATAATTGCAGCAATTTTTCAAGTTGCACGAATTCATTCACGTCTGCTCTTTCTCCCAAACAAGAAATTCTGACTGAGATAAACTCTTTAAACTCTTTACTTTGTCGATTGTTAGTTGGGATAATTCCTCTCTATGGATTTCTCCCTTTGTGTATGGTCTACCTCTAATGAGGATTATCTTCTTCAGTGGGGTATAGTAGGTGAGAGGAGTGGCTCTCTTAAATAAACACCTGTTTGTGATCTCTTGGTTGATTGTCGGCCTTTAAAACAAACAACTACTGAAGTATCACTTTGTAGGGATCAACGTGTTCTCTACGGCTTGGCACTATTGCAGCTGAGCGTTTAAGAAGCCGCCCAAAAGCCATCTGGATTGAGCTACATCGCATGTGGGAAGCCACAGTCTCCTCAGCACTTACATCTGTCTGTAACGTACTAATGCTGTGTGCTTGGCACGGATGGACAGGGCTGGTGGTTTGCTGAGGTTCAAGTAAAGCCCGCACAGTTGCAGTAACCCTGCAGGCGGTTGCTAACGTTAGTTTTAGCAAACATCCCTGATCCTGCAGATGAAACAGGATGCGCAGTAACCGATTAGCTGCTACGCCACTCTCGGCTTCTCAGCTCTGACCACAGTTAGTATATTATTGAACCCAAGAACACAAGCCAATGGGATAAAAGTTTTATAAATAATTTATTTTAAAACCAAGACAAGAGTGATAGAGCATTTAGAGTGTTTTTTTTTTGAAAATGATGTAAATGTTTTACAATAAATGTCTTTCTGGTCTCAATTTTTAGTAAATGGTAAAAAACGTACACCTGAAACTGGGGAAATTCTCTCATTTACTTTCTTCCCAAGAGTTAGAGGCAACACAATCAACTGCGCTAAGCTGTAATTTTGGCGTAAGGGCTAAAACATGCTATGATTCTGGCATTTATTCTAGAGATGCACCGATTTATCGGCTGGTGACCGGAATCGGCCGATTTTCACGTGATCGGCCATGACCGGAGACCGGCCGGTCAGTCTGACATATGGCGATTTTTTGCCGGTCAAATGCACTCGGGCGCCGCATGATTTACATCGCGCAACATCAGCGTCACACGCAGGCCAGCTGACAGTCTTGCCTGAGCCCGGGACGAGATAATCTTAGACTCTGTCCCTCCGCTCCGAGACAGCGGGCCCCTCCCGCATCACTCTCTGTCACCTGACTGCAGCCGGATCTCTCTCCTCTCTGTCTCATCCTCTCTGACGGAGCTACCAAACTCAACTGTTTCTGTCAAAGTTAACGTGTTGTGTCGGGCTTTTATACAAGCTAATGGACGTTAACATTAGAGCTAGCTTGTTAGGTTACGTTACAAGGTAAACGTTGGCTGCGCTGTTTCTAACCTACGTTCACTTTACTAGTCACAGCTTCACCGTCACCACCTTTTTTTAAAATATTTGTTAAGAAAATCTTTAAGGCCTCTATTTTCTTCTCTTCTTCTCTTTTCTTTCCTTTTCTGAGCACCGGACTTCTGCTGACCGGACATTTTGAGCGTACTGAACTTCAAATCAAATTTTGATCAGTGGCCAAACCATTTTTGTGTTGGGGGTGGGGGGGTTTATTTTTTATTTTTTTTCCCACACCAGGAGTAATTTATATAGTTCTATTTTTATAGTGATAGCAATTATCTGTTCAAAAAATGTTCTATTAAAGAAAAGATAATATTAATATTCTATTAAAGAAGAGAAAATAAATCTTTGTGTGTGTTGTAAAGTGGTTAGAAAAAATGAAATCGGAATCGGCTAAAATCGGTATCGGCAGGTCAAACTCAATGAAAAATCGGAAATCGGAATCGGCCGGGAAAATTGGAATCGGTGCATCTCTAATTTATTCGAGTACCTCAAGCCAAAAGCTTGGATAAATTTATCAACTTTCAGGCAAATGAACGAGACTCCATCTTGAAATCTGATATCCAGTTCTTCTTAATGCATTCATTATTACATAGGAAGCTAAATGGTAACTATGATTATCTTAACTTAGCGCGAAGACTCTACTTGCTAAACTTGTTCTTATATCCTGTTTGGTTAATGTAGTGTTTAAACATTTTTACTAGTTTTACTAGAGGTTATGTGGCACCGTGACGTCACCCCTTGTTTCGTAGAGAGCAATTTTGATGCTCAATGTGGTGTTTGTGGCTGCCATCTTGTTAGTGGCTGAGTTGGGCTAACTAATTCCTGGCTAACTCCAAAACGGAGGCGGACAGGTGACACCTAAGCAGGAAGCTAGCAACCTGAGACGACTCAAGCCTGACACTAATGGCTGCCACTTGCTTAATTAGGCATAACTTTAAGCCTTAATATAATTAAAAGGGACTGAGTTACATAAAAATTCTCCCTGGTGAAGTTGTCGTAAAAGTTTTATGGATATTGACTCACTTTTGGAGCAGCCTCAAGTGGCCATTTGTGGTAGTGCAGTTTTCAGCGCTTTCTTGTTAGCTTTGTTTTTCAGTTTTTCAATTTTTTTTTCATAATAAAATGTCAAACTATTGATTTACACACAAAAAAATCTTAGCATTGATAGACGAAACAACTGGAAATGTGTAATTTAGTTTATAGCACAGTCCTGTTAAGAACTCTCCAGGTGTCTGTTAGTCTCTAAAACCGTGTGAATAATTCATTTATAGTGTAGCATGGACATATGATCTCCCAAGGAAAAATAGGTGATTATTCCAGTAGTTAGGTTCTCCAAATGTTTAAAAAACCGAGGCTGTGACCTGCAAAGTTTGGAAGTTGATGGCTGAGGCTTGATTTTTGTCTGTGCACTTTCCCAGGATCACATGTCGCTGTTTATTATTCTTCCATTAGTGCCGGGAATTTAATTCTACCTGACGCGATGTTGTTTGTCAAAAACACAATTACACCGCAAGTAATTTCATGTTGTACTCTGCAATTTTAATGTTCTCATTGTAGCAGCTGCACTGTGATTATTTAGTCAGAATTAATGGCTGTCTCTTCCAATCCCCTCCGGCACTTATCATAGTCTTTCTTTTCTCATGCTCTTCTATTACAAACTTTACCAGTAATGCGTCATTTTAATGTACTGCAGGCGGTCCCTGTGCTTATTTCCAGATGGTGGCAGCGTGTTTTTTTGTCTTTTTACATGTCAAGGTAGAAGCTGAACCAGATTGTTTTAAGTAACATTCAACTGCTTTCGCTTGGAGACTATATTTGTATGACCTTAAACAAACGTCCAGGACTGATCCCACAAACCTTCGTGGTGTTCCACAAACATGTAAAAGAATCAACACCAACATTTTTACTTGACTCGGGGGATAGTTGTTTTGTGGACTGGGTGCTAGTATTGGATTCCTTCCTCACTCTTGTTGACATGGAAAATCCCCCTCAGTCTCAACCTTCTTCCTTGTGAAGCCTTTTTTGCCGTTGTGACTCAGATTTTCCTCTTTCTTGCTGACTTCTATAAACACACTTGTCACATTTTAGGTTTTCCAGCTCTCCACAGTGGTATTAGTCTCACTGCTTCTCTTCTGCTGATTCAACAAGTGCATATTTTTTACTGAATTTTTTTTTTTTTTTTTTCTTTCCCCTCAGTCTGGGAGAACAGAGAGACGAAGTGAGAATGAAGATCTGCTCACCGGTGTGAGTTCCTGCGATGCTCGTCCGACCTCTACATGCTTCTCTAAGGCCTCCAGAAGCTGAAGACAGGGTGTCATTGACAGGTTAGAGCAGATGTTTTGTGGTTTCAATCAGATCCTAAACTTTGATTCTTATATTTTCTTTTTTTTTCTTTTTTCTATTCTGGTTTAGACTTTATTGACATTAAGACTTGTCGTTATCGTACCGCACACATTGCAGTGTGCATCCTGCCTCGAGTGGATGTTAACACATTCCCGCCGTGTGAGAGCTGGCATCCGATTTTAATCATGGATAGGGGGTTTTGGTTTAATTTCAGAGCTAGAGGCGAAACCGTAATCTCTTCGGCACATTATACTGTAAATGAGAGTGTGGTTAAGTCGGATCCCTTCCAACTCAGTGCAGCCCATTTGTGTGGATTTATGGCTCTACTAGGAGCACTTACTTCAATCTTCTCTCCCTCCCTTCATTAGACCACCCAATGGCAAACGCTTAATTTTCTCGCTGGTTTTTATTTCTGAGGCGTCCATGGATTGCTTTGTGCCGTGGTGGATTATTTCGGAGGTAAGTGGTCCACGGGCCGGGGCCGGTCGAGGCCAGTTTTAGCAGCAGCGTCCAATGGGAGTGATGTCCCCATGCCGAGGCAGCACGGACACTGATGGATGGCCTAGCTTTCTGTCGGCTCCTGGTCCCAGATGGAAGAAGCCGTTGTTATGAAAATATAGAAGGAAGCAGGCTGACGGACCGCGGAGAGACGGCAGCTCGGCCGATGATGGATGATCACCTGCTGGGCATCCATCGTAGATATGGATAAACTAGAATTGCGGCGTCCAAGGAGCCACTTTCAATGTTCACCAAAAACTGGAGCGTACTCTGCACTCCTGAACATTTTGTGCATCTCAGAAGAATAATAAATTTTCTGTAAAAGAGGAGGATAAACCAGAAACCCCCAGACAGATGTACCAAACATTACTGCAAAACCACACTGGAATTCTTTGTTATAACTGGAATTTGACTTCAATTTCCTTCATGGTTTTTCCTTGGCTTTCCCGCAGATAGAGAGGGAAGCCACAGACTTGTCATTTTACATTGCTGCACTCAGCCTGTAAATCAGCTCTCTCTCTAAAGGGGCTGAGTCATGTTAGACCCCTCCCCGTGCCGCTCCATATAAACAGGCAGTGTTAATGGTGGCATTCACAGAGGTGATTTGCAGCCTGCGTCTTCATCCCAGCGCTGGTGGCCTCGGGGCGGCTGATTGATGGTATTTGTCGTCCGGTTTTGGACTCTAGCTGCGAGTGGTTTCTGTCGCTTCGGCTGCAGCCCTGCGGGGTTTTTTACTTGTGGCACATTCTCCCGACCTCCCATCGAGACATGCTCAAGAATGACCTTGAACTCTCTGCCCAGCCTCACGTCTCGCTGCCCGGAGAACAAACTTTGTGCCCACCAGCGTGACCCAGTTCCGTGAGCGGGGAGAGAGGGAGCCGAGAAGAGAAGGGGAGAGGGATAGATCTGTGTTTGTGTGTGTGTGTGTGTAAGGCGGCGGCAGGGCATAGCCTACTTCTCGTACCCTACTTTACCCCTCTCTTCATCTGGAAGCCGGAAAGCTGAGCTCCACCGACTGCGCCCTCTCTCCCCGATGTCTGTTTCCCTTCAAATTTTCTTGACCAGGTTTGAAGCTTAACTCTGCCCCTGTAACAGGTGAATAAATATCTGGAAGCTGACTGACTCCAGACGTTGTAGGGACGCAATTTAAATAATCCTAAAAATTTCAGTTAAAATAAATCCAGCTGGTAGTGGTAAGGTTTAAACAGGATGCAATTTAACACACAAACCACCCCATGTCCCATCCAAACCACCAGAAATATTAGAAAAACTGATAATTATTAGTATTTCTGAAAATGAAATATTAAAAGACCCATGCAGAGTTATATAAAAAATATGGAATAACGTTTTTAACATTAATACGTTCTTTTGAATTTACTGACTCCCCTCATTACTACCACTCACCCTGCCATCTACAATCTAATTAATTGATTAACCTCAAAATACGCACAGTACGCTACCTGTCTAGGACTATTATTAGTAAACAAAGAGCATTCAGCAGCGTAATAGATCGATATTTGGAGAGGATTTAGGACTAGCTTTGTGCCTGTTGAATGGGTGAAGTATTAATTTATTACGTAAACACCACCATCAAAGATGAAGCCCTGTTCTCTGCCCCACACGTTTCTTCTTCTTCCTGCTTCCTCATTAACAAATCCATAAAGCATGCACACCAAACTCCTTTACCAGTTGAACCAGTTGAACCAGTTGAAAACAAAACAATATCAAATATATTTAATCCCGTGGCACTTCTACAAACTTAGCAACTATATAAGTTTATAATATGTAAATATGCCTTGTGTGCTGCTGCCACTAAAATATCGTTTGTAGTATTTGCATACGTTTCAGCCGAAGCCCTGGATGTGTTTGTATTATTTTAAAAAAGGCAGCGGTGCAAGATCATCTGCCAGGAAGTTACGCAATACCTGTTAATTTTAAGTTCACAGTGTAGCCATGCATTTACAGTCGCTTGCCAGATCATTAGGTACACTAGTGTAAATGAATGCATTATAATATAAGAGTCCTGCACTGAATCCCCCTGTTATAATGTCCCGTTTATGCTTTGAAACTGTTTCTGTTATTTAGCCTGATGTCAAAAATAATAGAAACGAAACATCCATCAGTGCACTATAATGCAATTTAATAGTTCTACAAACCACAAATCAAAACACAGCTCTCTGTTATTTTAAACAAATTCTGAATACCACAACCTCCACGATGATAGGATTTTATGTGTAAGTTAGAGTGCATTTGTTTTCACTGGCGTACCTAATGAACTGGCAAGCTAGTGTATGTGTGCGCGACATGTACATCCAGATCTCTACGTCTTGTATAATTGCTGGTGTTTCCTTTCAAAGAGTGTCAGTGCCGATCTTTAACAGGTTTACCTCTCTAACGAGTGACGGCTTCTTTAATTAAGCATTTGCCTCCTAATTAACTCTTAATTAACTTTTTTGAGCTTTAGGCCGTACATGTGCAGAGTCTGAATGTAATCAAGACGCTGTGCTTTTACTCGAGCTTGGAGTTTTATGTATTGTCTACTTTTTTTAGGTTCTGTCTCAAAGACTCAAACGTAGCAAATAGAAATCCAGACTTTTAAAGTAAGACGATATCCTCATATGCAGCTCCACTTTTTTTTTTTACTGTCCTAAATACTGAACTCGCCTTTCCTCGTCTTTCTGGGAGTTTTCCCCCTTCTTTTTTTTTTTTTTTTCTTTCTTTTCGGTGCCAGACAAAGGCAGTAGGGGACTTTGCAGAGTTTCTTTGGTCAAAGGAAATGGTCGAGGAGGAGTGGAGCAGGGAGAGAGGAGGTGTATCTGTCAGAGAGAGAGAGAGAGGCTGGGCTGTGCTGAGAGGAGGAGGTGTTATGGTGGTGGGTATGAGAGAGAGAGAGGAAAGCAGAGGAAGGGGAGGGGACTGTGTTCTCATTCACATTGGCGACATTTGGCTTGAGAATGAGCTGTTTCTCTCTTGGAGGGGAGGAGGGTTTTTTTTTTTTTTTTTTTTGAGGGAGTTTTGCTCACGAGGGTTGGTCAGAAACCGAGCCAAACAACCAGGAGAGCAGGAACCTAGTGAAGGTTTGAGCTGAGTTAAACCTGAGACTGAGGATGAGGAGGAGGAGGTCAGACACCAGAGCAGCTATGCGGGGAACAAACTGCGGTAAGAAACGTTGGAGAAAGGGGAAGTTGCTCGTATGAAAGAGACGTTTGTGGATAGCCGGTGTTTGTTTCACTGTTTGACTAGTTGAGACATGCAGGTTTATTGCATGATAATGTAAAGAAAGAGCAGAATTTATTAGTTTTTGACTTTAAATTTGCTTTTTTGCAAACCGGCTAAATCATTTTAGATAACTTAGCTTCAGCTGCTCAGGTAATAACAAATAAATATGCTTGTTTTTCTATGATTTTATACTGTTACACATTAAATTTGGACATTTCATAGAGTGTACAACAAGATTATAGAGAAAAGTTGCAGCCTTCCAAACTGCAGCTGCCTCGCCATTGATGGCTTTCGGTTTCTTGCTCATTAAGACAAAAAGACAAGTGACAAGCTGAAGACATTAATCCAAGTGTGTGTGTGTTTGTGAATGGAGGCCTTTGCCTTGTTTCCGTGCAGTGTAATCATTGACAGCGTCCAGTGCATCATTCGAACAAACCCGTCAACCCTCATGAGGAATGCCTGTTACTCTAATGGGATTACCTATAATAGATTATGCTCTTCAAGAAGTTTTTAACATCTATTTAATCAGGATCAGAATTGTGCATTGACACTAGCTTAACAAACAACACGGGGCAGATAGAAAACGTCTTGTAAAAACTTTCTCCTATTTGTGTAAGTCACATATTTGGCAGCAGTTTCCAGCTCACTTGCTGCTCTAATCTGCAGTGAAATCATCATTAGTCGCAGCCTTGGTTGGGAACATTAACATTTGATATGGTGACCATTTGTCGGGGCTGTGAGGTGTCTGCCCGTGGAAAAGGTAAGGCTGTATTCAGAACCAAAATAGCTTTGTCACACTTTTTCCCCGACGCTCCACTTTCCAGAGAAAGAGAGGGGGGAAAGTATAAGGAGATGGGAGGGAGGGGGGGTGACAAAAAGAGAAAGTGGGATTCAGAAGTTTGGGCAGAGTGAGATGGAGAGTGGAGGAGGGGATCTCCACACTTTGTTCCCTCATGCAGACGCTCCCTGCTGAACACGGAGGCACTACTATCTTCTTCCTTTCATTCAGCCTCTTCACTCGTCTCCCTCCACATCCTCCTGGAGCTGGTGCGTCTCGCGCCGCTAAAAGCGCAGGCGAGCGCCGGGATAAAACAAACCTAACACTTTCACCTGGTGTGGGGAATATTTTTAGACTCCGGTTGTGTGTTTATGGTGTGGTACTAACAAAGAGGGATTTACAGCAGACCCTTTCACTTGGTCTCAAAGCACGTTTGTGTGACGTTGCAGTCTTCAGGGGGAAGAGCCAATAAACTGTGCATACTGTATCTTTATAAACGGCCTCTATAAAAAAAGCTTTTAGGCTGTTTGCGTCTCTAATTGCCGATCTCGGATGCAGTCAGACGAAAGGTTGCCCTGCGAGCCAGCGGCTGTCATTAAAATGAATCTGGACTTGCTGCTGTATGTGTAATGAAACGCGCGGCTGTGATTGGAGTGACCTGACAGTCCCGAGTTGAGCGTTTCAGAGCAGACTGCAGACTGAAATCTCAGCAAGAATTTCTGGGTGCATGCAACTTTTCTGCATTTTGATTTGTCATCTCTTGGGCTCCCGTTTCACCACAGAAATAAGATATGAAAACCTGATAGCTGCTTCTATTTAAGGGCACGTTCAAAGCTGTCAAGTTAGGGACGCATCAAAGTGACTCCAAAGATCTACTGACCAAAGACCGAGTGTGGCATCACCCCACGTTGTCTGTGTCCAGGCCAAAAATTTGCACTTAAACACACCACGGAGACTATAGGTAGCTGGTACATACGTTCTACTCTTGCACAGAAGATTGGGAAACAGGAAGAGCTACTATTAGCTGGGAGGCTAGGAAGCTAGGAGGAGCTACAAACTGTTGAACAGAACTGACCTCTCCTGAATCATGCTGACCAGTTGGTCTACAGTCTGTTCATCGTATCGTTGTGGAAACATTTGTGTATTTGAACGTTTAAGTTTGAGGAAGGAATCTTTTGGTTTCCTTAAGTTTCTCCTCTCGTGCACTGATTCTCTAAGCTGAACATCCAAAGCGATCTCTCTCATCGACTTACTCCACTGCTGATTTAACGTGCTGACTCACCATAAAAGTGTAAACAGTCGAGGACACACCAAATAAACTGGGGTCACAGACTCACACCACTGGACCGACTCCAGAAAGTCGATATTTACTTTGGCAAATGCTTCATCTGCTCGACAGATTTCCCATTATAGTTAATATTCAAGTGGTAGGTCTTGCATTTTGTTAAATTTAAATAGACTGATGACATATGGCTTGGATTATCACCTGTACAACCTTGGCTAGTGACCCAGGGGGGCCCCTTGGCTTGTAATGGTTTCGTCAATTACAAATTAGTCTGGTAAGAATCACCCAAATGATTTTAAGGTATATTATCCTGACTTGCAGAACAGCTTAATGTCATCAGTGTATGGTGCATATTCATAAATATATGTGCGTATAACCAAATTACCACAAACAAACGGGTCAACAGGGGACTACACCCTGTGCCTCTACAAATGCTGCTTCTCTTGTGCAGAGCCAAACTCTCGATCTCCTCTTCTAAACTTGTGAATAATAAGACATGAGAATAGCGGTGGATGTAAAGTCGCCCTGGCTGCACACTGAGCACTGCTCGTGTTTAGGCTACCCCCTCTCTTTGACCGGACTGACTGACTTGCATTAATACCTTCAAGGGCTTTCCCAGACACAACAGCATGCTCACAGTCAGAATCAGCTGACACTGTCTGCATTAGTGGGGTGGTGAGAAGTGCAAGTTAAAGAGAAAGGAAAGATTAAAATACAGAAACATCCACGTCTTATATGATAACGTAGTTTTTGGACTGTTGGTTGTCTGACCATAGAGTATAGATGGTCACGTTTCTCTATTTTCTGCATTTTTACTGACCCAAAAAATTAATTTAAGTTAAAAACTGGCATTAATACATACAAAAATAGTAAACTGCTGCCATTGGACAGTTTATTTCCACATGCAGAGTTGCCATGGATCCGTCCACCACTCATTAATGTCCATTTATCTTCCATTGGGCCACTTGGGAGCGCATTGAAGAGCTGTAAAACTATAGAACGACTGAGAGCTTTAAGATGCTAAGGAGAGGTCCCGGCCTCCCTGTCAGCCCTCTGACCCCGTCTCCCCCCTTTTCTCCCCTTCAAATGTTTGAGGCCCCCGTCACCATGACAACAAAAGGGAAACCAGGACCGCGTGAGCATGACGGAGACTTTAAAATAGTTTCAGTCCGTCCAGAGGGATTAGAGCCCACTCACTTATCTGGAGAGACTTTGTGGATGAGGTGACAATGATCGGAGCGAAACAACTGCACTAGCCTGGCTAGTTTTAACTTAACGACAAAGTTTGTGTGGTTCTTTTTGTTACACTAGAGGTTTGTGTACAGATAGCTTTGCTGTTAGAAGGTTAAGTGTAGTAGAAAACGCATGGGAATACACAAAACACAAGAAAATTAAGTAAATGTCTTAAACAGTTTGACAACACACACTGCAAATACAACACCAACCGAAACAAAAAAACCTGGTTGATCAAAAACAAGGTTGATCACTCCAAAAAAGCGATCAACCAGGCTGGAACACACTTGTTGTCAAAGCTTTGTGACTTTTTGTGTTTTTAACTTCCTTCAACATCCTGATCGCATTATTCCTTATAAGCTTCTTGCTTATTATTAGCCTCTCAATTCACATAATCTGGCAAAATACACAAGTGATAACATTTAAAAATGTAATTGACCACTTTTCATCATGTTTTAGGTTCCCCCGGGAAACAATTCAGTTGTCGTTAGCGCTACTTAACGTTTTCTCTCAGCTTTATGTTTAACATGTCATGTCTGAATAAGGATCTTGCTCACAAACAAGTCAAGTAAAGAGAAATATGCATCTCTTAATGCCTTCTGAGATCTGCTGTGATAAATACCGTGTGCTTTACATCCTGCATGCAAAGACAGCTCAATGCACGAGTTGATTCACGGTGAGAAGTTGAGGAAAGTGTCCTCTCTCTCTATAAATAATCAATTAAACGCCAGGTGAGCTCACTGGCGCATCAAACCAGCCCGAAGGATTCTTCTCATAGAAGTGGTCGGTTGGATCTAATCTTCTACGGCTTCTAATTACGTTTGATCAGTACACAGAGATATAACACTAATCCCTACTGGCTCGGCTCGTTGGGGACCGTTAATTCTGCGTTTCCCGGCACCACATGTTGCTCCTGCTGCCGTTAACTTCAGCTTCCTTCAGGCTGACACTGATGCAGTGATGGAAGCATGCAGTAGTAATGTTAAAATCCACATAGAGACATTTATTTTTTATAAAAGTGCATGACCTGAACTACCAAATGATCCACGGACAGATCCACCACGCTTTTTAACGATGTACCACCCGTTAGCAGGGTAACAGCACCGAGACGACAGTAATCTTGTTGTCAGTCAACAAGTCTTTACATGTAATGACGACATGCTACAGTACTAGATTTGAGTTAATCACTTAAAGAAGAGCCTAAGCAGGGATCAGCCAGATTTTGAAGGCGCTAATTAACGTGTGATAATCACAGCGCCCCTGGGCTCTTTGCAAACCGGCCTCGTAAAAAAATGACTTGGCATCGGCGTGTCTTTGCTGCTGAGGGCTAGGAACGTCTCTGGCCAGCGTCACTGGCCGGGCTCCCTGCCTAATGCCACAACACGAACGGACATTTGTGTGTCACCAGGTGAGTCACCGAGCAGGTGAAACCAGACAGAAAGTCATGGTTTCACCATTTGCGGGTGGCGCAGTGAGAGGTGCAGTCTCGTCATACTCACAGAAACTCAGAGGACAGGACACACCCGCGAGTCGGACGGCGTGGTGATGTTTTTAGAGGACAACAGGCTCTGGTGTCGGTTTTGTTGTTACTGCAGCGTGATCTCATCATCATGTGTCCATTGTTCTCCACTCTCAAGTATGTGCCTGTTATAATGTCAGTATTTACCACCAGTCCTGTGAGACAGAGGGAGTGAAAGGGCAACTTCTCCTACTTATTATTTCTCACAACCACGCGGGATTTACTCTAACATCTTCGAACAAAAGTGTCCCGGCAAGTTTAGTCTGTCTCCTCTTCTCTGTGTCGAGGTATTATCGCTCCTGTTATGAACTCTTAGCTGCCTCTGAGGCTGATGAGATGTGTGGAGACAGTCCTCTTTGTTGCTGTCAGGGAAAATGCCAGCATGCTGCAAGCCATTTTATGTCTCAAATGAAAAGAGACCCCTTTCTTGTGCTGCCTCATGCCTCGCAAGACGCATGCCTCAAGCCCCGTTTGTGCTGCTCGAATGGCTTTAATGAATGGCCTGTCCTGGTTCTCTGTGTGTGGGCCACTACGGTCTACTGTGTGTCACGTCTGTTTTGAATCTTGTCATAGTCGCCGCCTCTAATTCTGACAATGAGAAATTCCTTGAAAGCATCTCGTCTCATCTTACGGGTACTTTGAAGCAAAACATTTTAACTAGCGCTTAGTTTCCTAGATAAGATCAGAAAATGCGACGGCTGCAGGTCTCAGTGTCAGCTTTGTAGAAACACTTCTAATAGATTTGACAGGAAAATGTTGACACCCAATACTGACCTTGACTTCAGACATTAGGGGCTGTTCTGGGACTTAAAACTCAAGCAACTTGAGACTTTAACTTATGAGACTTGACGTCTAATAAGATTTAACTTCAGAGTAGACTTAGAACACAAATTACCCACGTAACAACCTTGATCAGAACAGACTGGACTGATGGTAAGGAAATTTCAATTTAGAGGGGTCGTGTAAACCTTTGATAATCTGTTCAGTTCTTGGAATATATGAATTCTTGCTGAATGTGTTTGTCCCACGTGATTACACGTGATTAAACATCAGGTGACGAGTTTACAAGGAGGAAGTGATCCGTGCGGGCAGGAATGTTGAAAGTGTGGAAATATTTGTCATCTTCTTCTATTGAATCGGTTCATTGTTGTCAATAAAGTCGGGCGTAATCCACTTTTGTATTTCCTGCAGATTTGATTTGTCAAAATAGTTATAGTCTGACGTAAACTCATTCTATTTAGCCTCCATGTAAACAGTTAAGTTTGAATGATGTTGTCTTCCCGTTCTCTCTCAGAGCCGGCGACCCCTCTGAGCTGCCACCATGGCCCTGGTTCAGGCTCTGCCCATATCTGCTGAGCCCCGCAACCCCGGCCTCAGCGGAGGAGCTCGCAGACGACACGCCTCTGGTCCGTCACCCCCCACCAACGCCCAACCCTCCACTCTGGATCATATGGGTTCGGTCAGCAGCCTCATCCCCACACGCCCCGGCCTCTATCAGGACCACCGCTCTGGCGTTGAGCTGGGAGCCAGAGTCCGACGGCCCACGCCTGGAGCGCCCTGCCTGGGCTCTGAGTCGCCCCAAGACCCGTTACTGCAGAGCATCCCGCCACTTAAGAAACAGAGCTCCACAGCGTCCAGCAGAGGGCAGGAGAAGGAGAGTGGGAATGGGAACTACACCTATCTGAATGAGGACTATGTGGGCGACTGGAATGACAATCAAGTGATGCCCGGCAGCCCGGGAAGTGATGTGGACGAGATTAAAGAAGGATTAAGGTTAAATGGAAATATGGGGGGACCTCCTCCAAAACTGATCCCAGTGTCAGGAAAACTTGAGAAGGTGAGTCTGTCTTTAAAGTTTAAAGTCTGGACTTTAAACGTTAAAATGATGTAACTGTGAACTCTCTAAACTCATTGCACGTTGTTTTCCTCAACTAGAATATGGAGAAGACGGTGCTGCGGCCCACCGCCTTCAAACCCGTCATCCCCAAGAGCCGCACCTCCATGCAATATCTCTCCCCTCGCCATTGTGCCAATATATCAGAAAGCCAAAACAACCTGAACCTGCTCAGCCCCACCCACAGGGAAGTGTCGCCCTCCTGCTCCGAGAAACGCAGCTCCTACAGCGGCGGGCGCAACGCCGCCGGCGGAAGCAGCCAGTCCTGCTCGCTGTCTGACTCGGGCCGCAACTCCCTCTCCAGCCTGCCGCCTTACAACAGCGCCAGCTACAGCCTGGGGTCAGCAGAGGCCCCCGCTGGCCACCTGGAGCCCATGAAGAGCGCCCCGCCAGTCAGCGCGCACGGACACTCCAACTCGGACAGCGGGCGCTCGTCCTCCAGCAAGAGCACGGGCTCTGGGTCGATAAGTGGGCGGGGCCAGCCCCTGTCGGACAGCGGGTCCAGCGGGCGCTCCCCTGGCCCTGTGGAGGGTTACGAAGGGGTGGTGAGGGACCTGGAGGACAAACTGAGGGAGAGAGAGCTGGAGCTGCAGCAGCTCAAAGAAAACCTGGACGAGAATGAAGCTGCCATCTGTCAGGTGATTACAAGTCCAAACTTTTAATGGCATGTTTTTTTTAGTTTTTTAAATTGATTTTAAACCTTTCCGTCTCGTCTTGTTCCATCTTGTAGGTTTATGAGGAGAAGCAGAAACGCTTTGAGCTGGAGCTGGAGGAGCTGAGGCAGGGCTGTGCCACCAGGATGCAGGTCGCCTCTCAGAAGGCCCAGCGTGCACAGCAGGTGCTTCAGCTACAGGTTAGGACCTCTGTCAAGAAGTCTACAAATACACACATTAACAAACTGATTATCGGCTCTAGAAAACAAGTGAATTCAAAGACCGAGGACTGAACGCGAGCAAACCGATGTTAAAAATGAGAGCGAAGTGATTTTTGACGGCGTGGTAAAAGCTGAACTGTGATACCGATGCCATTTAAGCTAAAGCATGTCTTTTATGTGCTATGTAATTAGCTTCCACCGGTTGATTTAATTGACTTGTTCGGTGGCCCCAGGTTTACCAGCTGCAGCAGGAGAAGAAGAAGCTGCAGGAGGACTTTGCTCAGCTCCTGAAGGAGAGGGAGCAGCTGGAGGAGCGCTGCACCTCCTACGAGCACGAGAAGATCCAGCTGGGGCCTCGACTAGAGGAGACCAAGTGGGAGGTGAGCGGAGACGCAGTTTAGCTGAATCATTCATTTTCCTTCAAGAACTTCACAAATTATATCTCATCTTCTATTTCAGAGCCTCAATCTGACCGTATATATGTGTTATTGATGTGTTTATTTACTTAATTAAAAGGATGAGAGTTGAACAATTACTCATTGTTCCTTGTTTGTTTCCGAGTAGAAACGCTGCCCTCATCCCAGTCTGACAAGCAGTATAATTATAATTACACTGTATAATTTGTTGGCGACTTAGCAGAGATTTAGGAGGACTGACAACCAATCATTTGTTTTCATCAGTCGAGCACACCGACAGAATCGGTCGCCTCTGCGTCTTTGTAAGCACCTCTGCTGTTTTAAATGATCAACGGTGCCACCAGGAAACAGTTCTTTTGATCGCAAAGATCTCAGAAAGCTTCTTCAATTACCAAGCCGTTGTTTTGTACACGAGTAGTCTTTTAAGACTGTTATTTGGACATAATGAGACAATTTAATATGTTAGCCTGGGCTCTGGAAACTGAACATTTACACTATTTTTTTGATCAAATGTTTGTAATATTGGCTCATTTTTGTGAATATACAAATGCAAAAGTAGAATATTTCTGTCCCTTGTGTTTCATCGGGTTATCTTTGTCTGTTTGTGTGAAAATCTGCTGATTTTATGAGCATTTTTTTTTACGCAGAAACACTTAAGCAGGACTAAATGCTTCTCTCCTGTCAGGTTTGTCAGAAGTCGGGAGAAATCTCGTTGTTGAAGCAGCAGCTGAAAGAAGTGCAGGGAGAGCTGTCTCAGCGTGTCGGGGAGATCGTCTCGCTGCGGGGTCAGCTCCGAGAGACTCGTGGCGAGCTGACGAACACCCAGGTGCTTCTCCAGGAGGCGCACGGCACGACCCGCACTCGAACCCTGGAGCTGGAGGTGTGTGAAAACGAGCTGCAGCGCCGCAAGAGCGAGGCAGAGCTGCTCAGAGAGAAGGTGGGGCGCCTTGAAGTAGAGTTGTCTCATCTCAGAGAAGCCCTGGCCAATCAGGGCCCGGGAAACAGACAGTGCCAGGTGTTCCAGGAAGCCGAGGAGCACCTGCTCGCCTACGAGAGTGACGAGGCGAAGGCCCAGCGGCAGAGCAGCACCGAGGCTCTGCAGAACATGAAGGCGCAGATGGACAGGATGAAATCGGAGTTGGCTTTCGAGCGGCAGAGGTTCGAGCAGCAGACGGGGTGCTTCGAGGAGGAGCGCAAGATCTGGCAGGAGGAGAAGGACAAAGTAATCCGCTACCAGAAACAGCTGCAGCAGAACTATGTGCAGATGTATCGCAGGAACCGGGAGCTGGAGCAGCTCCTGCAGGAGCTCAGCCTGGAACTGGAGAGCAGAGAGGAGGACGAGGGCAGCGGCAACGAGATTAACTTTGATGAGATCGCTGCCACAGAAATATGACCGTCACATCTGTCCTTCTTTTTTTTTTTAATTGCACTATTGTCAGCTAAATGGTTTTTCTCCCCCCTACATGTCATAGATCAGTTAATGTGACAAATGAGCAAATACGTGTGTCAGAAATGTAAAAATGTGCAGTTTATCATCAGCCTCCCTGGTCTGGTCGAAGAGTCATCACTTGAAAGCCATTGCCCTTTATCGACTGTTAGCAGTCCACCTCTGCCCCGTCATTAACGTCTCTGTTGGACATCGTCAGAGTCCTGATCTGATCCTCAGATTTGGTCCGTGGGAGACCCGTCGTTGTGTGAGTAACCTCTCTCAACCTTTCGCCATTCCTCCACCTTCCCAGCTGGGTTTAGCACTACACTCCCACTAACATCGGCATTAGTCACCTCTCATTGGTCCGGTTAACTCGGACTGAGCCCACGCTGTTGTCAACTGACGGTAAACGTGGGATACAGCGCATTCAGCATTTCATCATGAGAGTGAGTGGTGCAGAGTTGTGTTATTGTTGTTTCTCTAGGAGAAAGCTACGACTAATTTAGGTCTAATTTTAGGTTTTGTCCCAAACATCTGTACAGCTGGAACTAATATTAATCTCTTCCACACAAAAACCTCTTTTTTCCTGCACAAGTAATTACGAAACACCTACAAGATGAAGGTACTTTATCACGCTCATCAACAAAAACAAAAAAAAAAAACAAGTAAATCATTGCCACAAAGTAGTTCTGTGACTGCACCACTGTTAAACTCTCCCCTCTGTAGTTACATGCTTTATGTCTGAGACGAATGTGCAAAGGTGAGTGATAATGTTTCCTAATAGAGTATAAAGGGCAGTTAACACTTGCTGCAGGTTTAATTCCAACAAGGACCAAACACATGACTCCTGCTTCCCTACGTTTACATGGACGCTAGTTTTCTACTAATAATCAGAATAAAAAAAAAAAAAAAAAAGGACTCACGTAGTCACCTGAATCAGAACAGACAGGGGTGGTGTTAGCTAGTAACATAGAAAAGATTAGCTCCTAATAATAATCATGTAAACACTTCATCTGGTGGTTTGTCTCTGGTTGGGAATGAATCCATTCTTTCTGAGCATGTTTGGCGACGTTAGGAGTTTCAAGGAGGAACAGAAAACAAATTAGAGGTAGAAGAACAACAAACTGTTCAAACAAGTGTTTAAAAAAGGTGAACGAAGGAAGAATTCATGTGGACAGTAACGCTGAAGACATGGAAACTTCTACTTCTACTGAATCAGTTCAGTGTTGTCAAACTTCTTGATTTGACGGCCACATTTATAAAAACCAGTGACGTTATATATCCTCATGTCACAGCCCTGACTGGGTGTTAAGTTGTGTAATTAATTAAGCAGAGTGTGTCACAACACTAAATCACACTCATGATCCACTTTTTATCTCTTAATTAGAGAAAACCCTTCTTCAGCTTCTCTCTCTCTAAGAGACGTTTGATCGCTGCGTGTGGGCGACGTGTTAATAAGCACTGAATGACGTTTCCATTGACCTTTAAAGTATTCTTGTTTTTAACACATATTTAGTTCCCTGTACAACACAAGGAAGACACTTTTTTGGTTCCTCTACTAACTGCTGATTGAGTATTTTTGTTTTTTTCCATCCTTTGTAAATACCATCACACACACACACACACACAAGGTCTCCTTCCAGAGATGTCTTTCCATCTCAACGACTACAAACATAGCCACTGTGAATAGACCAAAGCAATGTCGCGCACATTATATTTTGCTCCTACAAGATACGACGCCTGTATATTAACGTTTGTGTGGATCGTTTTGTTCTCGGTATAATTTTATAATCCGCGATATTTGTATGAAGACATTAAATGTATATTTTCATGCTGTACATTTCTTGAACAAACCCGCTATGGTTTTAATTAAAAAAATGACCAATTTTCAGAGCGACGTGTCGTTTCTGTAAGTTTTTTTATTACCTGCATTAAGATTCTCAGTTGTTTATTTCTGTACGCGTTCAGATCAATTCGGGACATTAAAAACTGTTTTATCTGGCTTGTAATTCTCACCAGAGGATTTTATTTAATCTCTTTACTCGTCTTGTTTTCATTTAGACAATATTCAGTGTCTGTAAGGGGTAAAGCCTGCCCCCTTCTGGACCAAACGTGTGACTTCAACCCATCGTAAGGTGGACTATTTTATACCGTATCTTCATCCCAAAGGGCTTTAAAAGGCACTCAGGTTACAGTTTGTCATCCTGCACATTTTAAATTCAAGCCCATAAAGATACACTGGAGGTTTTGTAATCAGAAACTCTTGTTGTCGTCAGGCACCGGCTCCTTTGAAGCATCAGGAAAACAATTATTCAGGATTTCATGCACAAAAAAAGTGACTGAAAATATCTTCTTAGATTAATTTAATTCTTCTCCAGTCCCATGATCTGCACGGCCATTTTTGTTTTTCCTGCTCAGCAAGCGTCCACGTCATCTTTCCCGACTTAAATGGCAAAATTACCTACCTGACCTCAGCAGTGTGTGTGTGGACTGCTTGGAAGTTTTCCACTCTCCATCTGAACGGGTATTTTTTTTTATTCATAGAGTCTCCTTTCACAGGTTTTTGGGGACTTTGACAACAAACACCATGGGGTCTTTGGCCTTATTGCTGAAGGCTTTCCTGATGCTGTCGACAGCATGCTGGTGGGTCACTCCTTGCAGGGAGGCCCCGTCCACGGACACCAACTCAAATCCAGCCTGGGACAAAGAGTGAAGGGAAAAATTCAGTCTAACTTACTAACACCTCAATATTGTCTATAATAAACGTATATTTTGGCAAAAACATAATGGAATTTAAGTAAATTTGTTTTAACTGGTGGATAAATTAATCGGCCATAACATTATGACCATATGCCTAATGCTGACCCCTCTAGGCATGGACTCCTCTAGACCTCTGAAGGTGTGCTGCAGTCAGCACCTTGAACTCAAACCATTCCTGAACCAGTTTTGCTTTGTGGCATGGAGCATTATCCTGCTGAAAAGATGGTACTGCCATTAGGGAAAACTGTTTCCATTAAAAAGGGTGGACATGGTCCATGGTCTCCGCCTGTCTTATCTTCTTTCCATAGTTCATCCTGGTGCTCAAAGCTGCACAGCCTTATACAAAACAATCCATGATGAACAGTGTCTCTCAAAACCAGCATTTAACATTTTCAGCTACAGTTCTGTTGGATCACAACACACGGGACAGCCATCTCTCCACCCATCCGACTATGACTCTGTCCCCACTCCTGGGACCCCTTTTGATTACTGCAGACCAGGAACACCCAACAACAGCTGCAGTTTTAGTAAATGCTCTAGTCCACGTCAAAGTGAAATCCTTCCACTTGTGTATTTTTCCTGCTTCTAACATCAACTTTGACGGCAAAATGTGCCGTGATAATTAGGGTTATTTCTAAGTGATATTTAACAAATCAAGTATAGAACTGGAACCCTTCAGAAAGCCTCATCAGTGACTGGTGTTTTACCTTGAGCACTTCACAGGTGGAGGCGGCTCCTCCAGGAAAGATCTTCTCGATCTTCACCACGGGCTGAACCCTCGACTCCATCCCACCAGATATACTGATACCTGCAGCAGAACACAAATCAGTGACGTATTTTATATTTCTGCTTACTTTCTATGCACAGTAAAAGGAAGAAGCACATTTATTATTTGTGCTATAGGAGGAGGCTGATGAGACATTTACCCAGAGACTGTTTGGTTTTGGAGATGCTGACAGTTTTGAGCTCATACTCCTGTTTAGAGTCGCTGCCGTTCCGCCTGTTCTCAGAGGCAGCCTGATGGCCGTTCATGTTTTCACAACCCACTTGGTGATCGCGACTGAACACCTGCGACAACAAGGGACGATTCCTGCGAGCAGCGCTCTGCAGCGTGAACACAGTTTCTTTGCTCCTTTCTCCACTTTTCTCCTTGGTGCCTTTAGAGTGACTGTTCCTGAACAGAGTCCGTCCCCTCTCTGAGCTTGTGTCCGAGGTTGAGTGCAGCGAAACCTCGTCGAAGTGAACGGAGCGAATCGTGCCGATGTCGGTTCTGAGAGGAGGGCGGGAGTCGCTGCTGCGGGTCAGCAGCCAGTTGGGGAGCATCGGGCTGGCAGAGGGGGGTCTGAGGTCTCTGGACTCTGTGTCATATCCGTCCACCGGTATGTCCAGCAGAGGTGTGAAGGACCCGGAGGTCTGGGGCCTCTCAAAGGACCCTCTTGGTCCAGTCAGGCTGAGCTTCTCCAGCTCCTCCAGTAGATGGCTCTCCTTCTCCACCTCCTCAGCACTGTGGAGCTCAAAGCCTCCTCTGTAATCTGGACGGAGAATAAATGTTTGTTTTCATGATCAACTTTTAACTTTTATTTGATTTCACTGGACACACAGAAGTCCAATTCTGCAAAACTGAACAAAAATCTGAAGAACATTTGACATGATAAAACTTAAATCTCATTTAGTACTAAATTAGTTTCAGACTCAGTTACTTAGGGACAATGTGTCTCCATCTGAACTCATTATTAATAATATTTCTATTGTTAATAACATGAAATTCCAAAAATAATCCATTTACAATCATCAAACCATATTTTAAAGGTAAAAGACTCAGAAATGCTAAAAGAAAATCACACTGGATCAAAATGAAACTCCACTGGAGCGGAGGTACTGACCTGGGATGGGCGTGATGAGGCGCCGCTTGGGTGCTCGACCAGAAGCCGGGGAGCGAAGAGGAGGAGTTCGGACTACGACACAGAGACGAGAGAAACACTCTTATCTTTACAGCTTTGACAAAGGAACAATTTTTGTGGGCGGCACAGTGGCGAGGTGGTTAGCACTGATGCCTCACAGCAAGAAGGTCACCGGTTCGAATCCATTCTGTGTGGAGTTTGCATGTTCTCCCTGTATCTGCGTGGGTTCTCTCCGGGTACTCCGGCTTCCTCCCACCATCCAAAGACATGTTGGTTAGGTTAATTGGTGATTCTAAATTGGCCGTAGGTGTGCGTGTGAGTGTGAATGGTTGTTTGTTTCTCTGTGTTAGCCCTGCGATGGACTGGCGACCTGTCCAGGGTGTACCCCGCCTCTCGCCCGATGACAGCTGGGATAGGCTCCAGCAGACCCCCGTGACCCTTAACAGGACAATTATTTTTAACCTAATGACTAATTATCATACGCACTTGAGCGATACTTGAGAATATCGTAGGCTTCGACTTCAATAGGCGTCACCATGTCATTGAACGCCTTCAGATCAGAAGGAGGAAGCAGCATCCTGGCAAAACAAAATAAGCAGAGTTCAAGCATATTTCTGTGTTTATTTTAGCAGTAAATTCATGCCACTGTAATCTAAATAAAATGAGCTTTCTGATGATCTTATGACCTAATGACTATCACTGATTTCAGCCATATGAAAGCTAATAATAACTCCTCCTTTACCTGACTTCTCTCAGCAACAGCAGCTTCTCAGGCCGGTCCAGAACGACCAGCAGGTGGCGTATCAGGTTCTCCACTGACTGCTCTGCTATGTACTGCATGAGGGGTAATCACATGTTTAGTATGAATTAAATAAATATAGCTTTAATGAAATATTCCCACACAAAGCTTCCCACCAGTCGACACGTTTCCATCACAGCAGCCACCTCGTCCTCAGTCAGCAGCCTGCGGGCCATGTCCTCCACCACTCTGAGCATCTCTGAATTTGGCATCGCACCGACCTGTTGTCGCTCTGACAACATGACACGAGTGGAATCAGTGTTGGGTCTTAAATTTTAATGGTGGTAAATTACATAATTATAGATCACATAGAGGTAGAGTTTCCCGTATTGGTTTGTGGGCGCTACGACGTTTAACCAGAGTAGAAATTAAAAGGACGAAGCTTGTATTATTTGATATTTGATATCTGAGTACTAACAAATATAAACATGATCCAAAGATTGATCAAATAATATTAAAAACACACCAATAATTCAACACTCTGTAGTGTTTTAACTAGATCCTGCTGCTAATCGAACTAACGGGAGCACCACATGTTACTAATTAATCCTGTTTGAGATGAATTTCTAAAAACAATAGTGTGCAGCGGTTTGAAGAAATTACAGAGGATCGTTTTAAAAACTGAACTATGTACGTGTCACGTTTGTAAGATGTACCTGTTAGAAATAAAAACCAAAAGATCAAAGAGATAGATAACATGAGAAAATGTAGAATAACACTTTTCTTATACTTTATCGTTGCAGTCTACAAAGTCTTCCATCAGTGTCTGATACATGTCGTGCAAAAAGTCATGAATGAAATGTCTGTTAAGTATTTTAGGGTGAAAGATGCACCTACCTTTGCCAGCCTTGTCTTTGGACGGAGACTTAGAGCGTCCTTTGGAACCGTCTCTCTTGCGCCCAGCTCTGAACAACAAGTTAACGAAGGTCTTTGAGCGCTGCAGGGTGCTCTTCTCCTCTGGATCCTTCCCTTTCTGTTTCTTCTCCTTCTTCTGCTTGATCTCTGTGAAAGGATGGAAGTAGATCAGCTGTGACGGGAACATTTAACCGTTTCCATCATTTGCTTTTACGCCGGCTCACCTGCCACGGTGACTTGGCTCTGCGACCTGGTGATGGGACGGCTCGGCCTGCTGAGGGCCAGCAGCACGGCGGTCTTGGGCGACTCTTTGCTGTCGTCCTCTCTGCGGATCACGGTTTCTTTGAGCAGAGTGGTCGGTCCCAGGCTGCGAGTGGTGTCTGCACCTGTCCGCTGAGAAGGGAAGTCCGTCTGGATGGCGGTCTCAGTTCGCTCGGACTCTGACCTGGACAAAGGAAATAAAATGTTCTAGGGATAAATAAATAATAAATAAATTCACCCCTCTCTACAGTCAGTGGAAAAATCTGAGGTGTGACCAAGATTATGTGATAAATGTTTGGTGGATGATTGCACAATAACCAATAATGTCTTCATCTTCTTCTTCTGGTTTGATTAGTAGTCAGATTACCAGATTACAGGTGCACAGGTGCATTACGCTACCTGAAGCAAGTTGCTGCAACACAGTCTCCGTTTTTACATCCTTTACCACGTGGAATCAAGAGAGGTGATGGATCCAATTCTCTCTGATCTGACATGATAATCTAAGTGTAGTGTTATGTGTGAAATTAATCTTTAAGTGTTTGATGCAACCTGATTTCAGAATGGGGTTTTAAAACTCTTGTAGCGTGAGCTCAGTTTTGGACGAATGATGTGAGAATCCGACCTACCCCTGGTCCTCAGTGGAGATGCAAACATCCACCATGTCTGAACCGAACGGCAGACTGGGTGGGAACATCACCTGAGACAGGCCGCTCAGAGAGCTGACCGGCGTCCCAGACGACAGAGAGGAGGCTGAAGAGTTGGAGTCTGAACCCTGGGAGGAGGATTTCTGAGTGCCGTTGGCCACTGAGGAAGAAACCAAAAGATTGTTTTATTCATCTGAATGTGAATAAAAGATTGGTCTGCAGCTTTCAATGCTCTGAAACATACATACATTTATTGAGCCACCTGTACTCTGCGACCATCTCCTTATAAGCAGGGTATCGTCCCGCTTCCTGAGAAGATATGACCAAAGATATGCAGATGAGATACAGAAAAGATCTTGCAACTATTATGGGTTTGTTATTTTTGATAAAGACAAACCCTGGAGTGACACAGAGACCCGCAAACATTCACCAAAGACTTCTTGACTCTCTGGTAACCTTTGATAGACGGGTTGCTTTCTAACTCCAGCAGCGTTTCCACGAGGGCAAAGCAAAGGATCCCAAAACAAAACTCGCACAGTCTCTACGCTTTGATCAGCACCTGATCCCGGGCGCCTGGTGAATAATGCACACGGCCTGGCTATTTTTCACAGCGCGAAACCCAAGCTCCGGCAAGTAAAGTGAGCGAGGAATATTACGACTGCATGCCAGCTGTCGGCCCCGGCCACACAAACCGACGCCGCGGCCTCCGACTCGGGCGGGTTTGTGTTGTGCTTTCCGTGTGCGTGAGAGATGAAAGGCAGGCGACAGGTCAGAAAGTTAATGCACGTCAGGTCACCTAGGCGAGGCGGTAATGAAAGAGCCGGCGCGCTTTCTAACAACAAGGAGTCATTATGGAACGTGATACAGCCTCTTCAGCTCCACGTTAACACTGAACTCAACACCAAACATTCAGCGGAGACAGCTTCACTAGCAGTGTGACATTAGATGAAGGTCCACACCTTGTCTTGCAAATTTCTGTGTTTGATTTCTCATCAGACTACTTTTACATCACATTTACTAAGATGTAAAACTATTTCTCATTTAAGATACCGGGGAAAAGTGTCCTATAAGTTAATTTTGAGACAGTTTAAGATTAAACTGGAAGTATTTCTGAATGAACGTCATACAGAAATTTCTTTCTGTATTTAACCGTTTCATCTTGAAATACTGTTATGACTGGAAAAAAACTAGCCAGGTACAAAAAATGATCACTTCTAACCAAGAAAACACCATCTGATCTTTTCTCTCTAGTTGGAATAAATCCAGTCTTTCTACGTTTGGACCACGAGGGGTAAACATCAGGTGACGAGTTTCAAGGACAGACAGAAACAAGTGTATTAAAAGATGAACGAAGCTGGAAACAATGAAAACGTAGAAACATCTTGGTCATCTTCTTCTACTGAATCAGTTCAGTGTTGTTAATAATTTCTTCTTCTGCTGAATTTCTGTCAGATTTGATGCTCCACAGCAGTAGAACCACTTATCAAATAATTCTTTAAAGCAGCCGTGCAGTTCAACAGTTAAGTCATAACCATATTAAAGTTTAGTATCAGAGTGACTGTGGTCATAAACGTGAGTATATAACTTTAGATAAGACAAGATTAAAACTAACTACATCCTGAACATCTCCACTTTCACCTTGATGGTCAGCATGATGTGTGTGTGGCTCTTCAGCACCTCCACGGCGCTGCTGTGGCTGATATCCTCAAAGCTCACTCCATTGGCGGCAAGGATCTGATCCCCCATCTTTATTCCGTTTTGCTCAGCCAGGCCGCCTGGATCCAGCCTGAGACAACAAGACAAGAGAAATTTAGAGCTGAAACGATGAACTGATCCAGCACGTTGGTTATTATTGGTGCCAGCTTTTAAAACGTGAGGTTGTATCACTGTTTTATTGTAAACCTTCCTTCGTACTTCCATGTTGATTCTGTAGGTGTACCTACTTGGAAACATATATTCCCAGACCAAACTCCTTCCCCCCACGGATATTGAAGCCCAGGCAGTAGTCGTCAGAGGTGGTGTAAAGGTGGACGATCCTTCTGAGGGCGTTGTCCGAGCTGACCTCCGAAGGCGTCCGTCCGCTCTCCTCCACCACCATACGCCTGTGAATCAGGTCCACCCTGACAAAGGAGCAGCACAGATTAACAGATTAACACTTTAAAAACCCAGCGAGGAAAACAACTTTCTAATAACTTTAACAGTTTATCAATCACCAGGTCGTCTTCTCCTTGGAGTAGCGGATGCCGGGGACTTTACCGACACGTCTCACCACCATCCTCAGCCTGTTGTTGCCCGTTAGGACCTTCACGGCGCTGCTCATGGTGATGCTCTCCAGGCTGATGCCATTTACCTCCACCAGTTTATCTCCTACAAGCAGCCCCGCTTCCTCTAAACAAACAAACAAACGGAACAAATATGCACACGTACACACCAATTCTGTGCAAATTACAGACACGTCATAGGTTTGTTATATCATTATCTACTTATTTCCACACTTGCCTGCTGTACTGTTGTCCTCCACTTTACTGACAAAGATGCTGAGGCCGTGCTCTGAGCCTCCGCGTACGCTGAATCCCAGCTTGCCGTCCACACTCTTGTCCACTGTGATCGTGTGGAGGTCCTCGCTATCGTCTCCGCCTGAAAATATGACAGGGATTGGGTGTCAGTGACAATCTCGTCCTGTAAATATTTAAATATTATCAACTGAGGCTTGATAGCATGATCACGATTTCATTTGGCAAAAGAACATGTTGAATTGAATTGGTTGCTCCCAAAAAGAGCAACCAATCAGGGCTCTACACTGGGATGTAAAAGGTTTGGAGAGCTGTGCTTTATGGCACAAACTACAAATTTTTAGCGGAGGAAAGTTGGTCTGGAGCCGCTCTGTTGGGAACTGACTATGCTATATATCTCCAAAGATCTCCCAGACCAGTCAAATCATTTGGGCGAGCTTTACACGGTGACGGACAAAAGAGTAACAGCGATGTAGTCATACATGGCTCCGATTAGATCGAGCTTTTGCAGGTGCAGCCCCCAAACTCTGGAACAGTTTGCCTCCGCATATTGGGCAGGCCCAGACACTACCTTGTTTTTAAATCTTAAAACTCAGGTCATTTTTATTTTCTCAAGCTGGAAAATGCAGAGAAAACGTCCCAGCATTACGAACGATGTGTCTCACCCCCTGCACGTCACACTACAGTCTTATAGGAGCACATTCAGCCATAGATTGAGATTACAGAGACCCAACCTAGAACACCACAGGAGGTGTTTCCCACCAATGGCCGTTACAGTACATTCAGCACCGCTTAAAAGTATTTGCGCATTTCAGAATTTTCTACAAATACAAATTTAAATAAAAATAAATCAGCAGAAGATTTCAGTCATTTTTATGCAGAAATGTAGACAATTCTGATCAGTCTGCAATACCACTGTAATCTGTTCATAAGTAATGCAATACTTTTCACTGCTGCTCATCTAATGTGAACTGGTTCTTGCATTTTACTGCTTAAACACCCAACTGATATATATTTCTTACTTCATATAAAAGTGTCTTGTAATTTGCTCCTTAGGCATCCTCTGGCACAACAATGTCCCCCTGGGGTCAAGTTCTGTCTTATCTTATCTTATTGTAATTTGCGCTACCGCTCCTCACCATCCACAGGAGAGTTGATGAGGATGACGCGGCCCATGGGCGAGGAGGATCGGATTCCACGCCGCCGCTGCTCCTTCTTCCGTAAGAGGTTGCGAGTAGCCGTGTGTGACCCTTGGGTCCCGGGGGTCTTGTCCCTGCGGGACGGGTCTGACGAGTGAGCCATGGAGGCTGGCGGCGTCCCCTTTCACACACACCACGCTCCAGTGGGGGCTCAGCTCCAGGCGGAGGAGTCTGCAGCAGCAGAAGGAAGGTGAGCGACTGAATCTGAATACACATGCATGAGTAGAGTTTATTAGGAGTGAATCAGACTCACTGATGCAGGCTGATTTGTGACATGACGAATGACTTTTGGTGGGGTCACTCTTTGGCCCATTCCTGCCCATGTTGCATCTCTCACCTGTCTGAGTCTGGAAGAAACACAACAACACAGCAACACATTAAAAAAAAAAAAAGTTGTTCAGCTTCATTCTTGCACTCACATCACAAATCTCCCAGTATTTGTTGCTGTAAACGAGATTAGAAGCAGGATTTGATTGGTTCAGGTCAGACCTGACCCAGTCAAGAAGTCACATGGTGCGGTTACCATGGTTACGTGTCCCCTAAACTTAACCCGTGATAAGAGTGTCCTCGTGTCGTCACCTTGGGCTTCCCCCAGGTGTCTCACCGAGCTTCAGGACTCTGGACAGCGACGCAAAGTAGCGTCAAAAAATAACCAATAAAGATTAAATGAAGTCGTTTTCCATCTTAATTAATTAATTAATTAATTAAGCGTCTAAACATCTAGTTCAGACTAGGCTGTAGGCTACAAGGTCTTGTCTGGAGAAAGCAAAGACGAATACTCACCACGCATTTTATATTTCAGAACAACCCACACAGCGAGGCGGCTCCTCTAAATGAATTGATTCCGCGAAACCAAAAACCAAAAACAACTATCCACAGACTCTCTTGAATATTCCGTAAATTAAAATCACCTGTTAGCACCCCTCCGTGTTTGTGTGAAACGTCTAGACGCACCTGGATGGGACGTCCCTAATGAGGACCCGCCCCCGGGCTACGTTGAATGGTTGGATTGTGTTGAATTAAGGGGATTTGATTGGACAATTAAGATCTCAATCAAATGACGACTCGCCAGAAACAAACAATACAATAACTGATTATTTCAGGGCAATAATTCAACAACAAGTGACACAAATACTACTTGGATTGATAAAATGAAAGGTGAAGATAGTAAATAAGTTTATTTAAAGTATTTATTATGATTAGGGTATTATTCTTTTAGTGTAAGAATGTAGTTTGGGTTGTTTTTCAGCATCAGGTTTGTCTCTCCAGTGGTTTAGACATACAGGGTCATGTGCTGTGCTGTAGAAGACTTCCCAGAGTTAAAAAAATTAAATAAAAATGAATCATCGCCACTTCTTTATTGGGAAATATGCACTTGTTTCCCAAATAATGAAGTATGAGTTGCAAATATAAAAGATTTAAATGACTAATAATTGTTTGGATGACTTGTTTTTCTACAGTGGTACCAGGTTTCTCAGGACCCAGATCCAGACCTGTTCTTGTTTGCTTGGGGCCATAAAGAAAAATGACAAAAAAAAAATCATAAAGAAGGAAAGAGAGAGATCAAGAATCTGATCTTTGTCAAACTCTACATACAAACACCTTGTGATATTGCCATTAAAGTAGGATGCGATGTCCTCCTTCACCGCCTTACCAAATGAATTACCCCCAACAAATTAGCCTTTATCTGACGCAGGGGGTGTTGTCATTCTCGCCAAGTTTGTGGCTCCAAAGCAGAAGGTTGGAAGTAGACGCTGCTTCACTTCACAGGCTCGCAAACCAAAACAAATTGTAAACCACTGGTTTAAATGGGAATGCTATAAAAAGTTAAAACCCTAAAGTAAAGTAGCCCTGTTACATATCAAATAACGTGTTTTGTTCTGTTAATACTGCGACAAAGTTTGAAAGCTTTAACCTTCCAATAACATGAGTCCTCATGGTACAATGTTAGACAAACACTAATACATGCAAACACACTGTTTATTTATTAGTAACTGTAATCTAAGAGTCCCATTTTATAACAAAACTCGTGCCACGTTAAATCTTTATGTAACTGATAAGATATAAAATGCTAATCTCACCAGTGTCCTCTTTTCTTCTACTCCCTAGACGTGATGACACACCCGTGTTTGGCCTCCACCTAAATTTGCACAGAGAAAAAAAACACAGCTGGGGGACAGGTGTTGGTGGAAAGACCACAGCAGTCTGAAACTTTCTGGGTTGCACGGAAATATAAGTGACAGATGTATCCTGTTTTTAAGCTTTAGCTTCTCTACCGGCATCAAATGAAAAAATATCCACAGGTTTTTCTTCTTTAGAGCTCGACCCATAATGACACCTAAATGTGCTTTATCTGTAGCAACCAAAGTAAACAACATAGTTTAATACTTTATATAATGTGTTTTGCATCTCACAAATACTAACTCGTGCATTTAGTGTTCATCCAGGACGCTTCACTAGAATCAGAGCGACCTCTCATCTCTCATCTGCACAATCACACTGACTCTGTGTTTTAGCTAATGTGAGATTTCCTGAATACTCTGACCTACAATGCATTCATTTTATTTCAGTTTTGTTCACCTCCTCTTATTGTCTGAAGATCAGAGCTACCCAGTTCCTCTATGACAGGCCGGGGTGAATTTGCCGGGTATAAGTCAGTGTTGGTAAGAGTCACTGTGGCCAACAGCCAGAGCCACGTTACCAGATATTAAACAGCTCCCCCTTTAGGGCAGAAGAAAGCACTGGAGAGAGAGAGAGAGGAGGAAATAGATTCCAAGTTATATGGTCATGGATTAAAGGGCACAGAATACATACCGATTAGCCACAACATCAAAACACTGACAGGAGAAGTGAATAACATTCACCAACTTGTGAAAATTCAATGTTCTTCTGGGAAACTTTTGGACCTGGCATTTGTGTGGATGTTACTTAGACATGTACCACCCACCCAGGCCAGACCGGCCACCCCCACCCCATAGCAATAGGCGCGTTCGACTTCATGCAGATCTGTGCAGATCTGACTTGACGTGATGCATGCTGGGTAGAACAAGTTCATTTTAACCAATCATATTCGAGATCTATGAGCATGACAACCCAGCATGCATCACGTCAAGTCAGATCTGCTCAGATCTGCATGAAGTCGAACGCGCCTAATGACACTCCTTGATGGCAGCAGCCAGGAACAAATCAAACAACATGACCTGGCCTCCAAATTCACTAGATCCCAAACTGATCAAGTATCTGTGGGATGATCCACAGAGGCCCCTCCCCTCAACCCATAGGACCCAAAGGCCCCCACTAACAACATCGTGTTGCCAGACACCACAGGACACCCTCAGAAGGTCCATGTCCATCCTCTGATGAGCCACAACTGTTTTGGAGGCACAAGGGAGACCTACACAATATTAGGATTACATAGGTCACGCCTGAACGGTGTATATATATCCCACAAAAGCCTACTTTATTTTATGAAACATTTTGCTAAGAATGCTTCATGGCTATGACTCAGCTGCCTTGAGGGGAAAAAAAATAAATAAATATCGGCCTTGAGTCAGCTGATGTAGAGGTCATCGCTGACATTTTTTGGCTAAGCTCAACCCATGAACTTAATGCCACAATAGGAGAAGCTTTATCACAGTTTGTCAGCACTGGGCACCACCAGCTGCTGCTCATACCAGGCTCATAAGGCTGGAAACCCCCTGAGTTCATTATTTAACAGGAGAAATGTGGAATAGGTTAGTTAAAAAGAAGCACAGCCTTCCCAGAACAAATGTGTCAGAACATGCTTAGGCCCTCATATTTAACCATATTTAAGTGCAAATGTAATAAAACTAGATCTGACTGCAGGCAGTGAACTTTAAACAGAGCTGTTTGTTTTTTCTTTTCTTCCCGTCCTTCGCCCAGTGGACGATGGGACCGTTTCCATGTTCAACATCTGAACAACTTTCTCCAAGCAATGAATAATAAAAACAAACCGAAGTGCACAAAGACATGTTTTATTGTTCAGTAGATCATGGACTCTTGGCTCCCAAGACAGCACGACAGTATCACAGAGTAATACAGGAAACCGAGTGTTGGACATCAGGCCTGCTTCTTCTGTCGAGTTAAAAGACAGGCCATCATTAACACACCCAGCGTGCAGCCTTGTTGCCCAGAGACCAGTGCACGAACACATCCACAAGTCTAGTGTGCACTTTTTACAAGCTGCAGCTTTGCACTGCAGATTGCTGTGCTCCGAAAGGCGTCGAGTTGTCGATGAAAGTGATTTTACATAGAGCGTTACTTCTTTTCTAAAGACAGAAGTTCCTGTGATATTCTTCTGGCAGCTCGGATGACATCTTCAATGTTGACTCTGTCTCCAAACTCGATCTCTCTGTGCTCCAGAAGAATCCCCTGCAGGACAATAAAAATAAATGAGCCACAATAAAATACATATACGTGCATTCATTTCATTTTAATGCAGCCGTTCTTGTCAGCTTGTACTAAAGCAGTCCTACCTGTTGTCCTTGTCCGATGACGTAGACTCCACCGAGGACAAAGCCCTCGCCCAAAACGTTCCCCATGAAGCCCTTCCTAAACGCCCTCAGGCCGTTCATCCACACCCCGACACGCAAGAAAGCCAGGAGACCCATCTTCCGCTCACGGGGCCCATAAAAACGCCTCTGTAACCAAACCACCATCGAGTTATTCATGCAGACCTAAACTGATTTCTCACAGACCCTGAAAGACTGCAGTGTGTTGCTTTAAACTGGCCGGATCTGGTTTTAATCTCTGCATCATGGGAGAAAAAAATAAATAAATAAATCTGACCTCACAATACAACGATTCATTACAGGAAATTAAATAATCCACCTTCTCGTCCAGGAAGACCTCCCCCTTGAAGTAGGGTCTGAAGTTCTGGACCTCGGTGCCGACGTCCTCCTTCACCACAGCGTACAGGGGGACCCCAAGCTCGTCCAGCTGGGGTTTCAGAGAGGACAGCTCTGCAGCCTCCTGCCACCAGGACAAATTAGGAAGGAGTCACATGAGCAAAATCTATTTTTTTACAAAACTGCCAGCAACAGACTCCACCTGGAAAATGCGGTGGTTTTGCCACAAAAGTTGCATTAATTTTGATGGTACGTGCATTGTTGGAGCAGGTTTTTAGATGCATGACTTGTTAATGGCTGAAATTAATCAATTAATGAGTGAGTTAGCAACTACAGGTCTACAGGAAGGTTGAATATAGTTTAGTTTGTGAGTTAGTGTCATTAATGTGGTGGGAGTAGGTCTTTTAAATATCTTTTATTAGTATTTATTATACAAATAAATGCCCAAAACAGTTTCACCTTAAGGGATAGAGAAAGTAAAATTTAGAATGTCTTTAAATGACTTTCTAAATATAGTACTAAATATTTAATATTTATTTCCAGTGGCGGTCCCAAAACTTTCCAAACATACTAAACTTGTCAGCATCCATTCTGGTAGACATTCACTCCACTTAAACATTTTGGTTTAACCCTTTACGGGACGAGGAACCATATTTGCCAACTCCAGCACACATTTTAAAATTTAAATTGTGTCCCTGTGCTTCTCAGTGAGGTCGAGGAGCGTGTAGATTCACCCAGCCAATCAGCAGAGGTCAAGGCAGCGTTCTCAGGTCAAATGTGGTCTGCAAGGTCCACCTCTGCATGAACACTGAGCTTAACTTTGCTATTTAGCACAAAGATGACAAGAGCTTGAATCAGCACTTGTGTTCTGATGAATTTTCTGCATTCAATTAAACATTTTGAAAAGTAAAAAAAAAAGTCTTCTATGCCCTACAATAACACTCTAGGGTTGAAATTTTGAATTCCCAGGTATTTCAGTGAGTGCCATGTAAAGGGTTAAGATGTGAACCTGCTGAGGCGACATTACCTCTCTGCACAAAAATCATCCTGGACGCCGAACTGCCATGATGACAGCTCCAGACCTGTCCCACAGGGACTTGGCTTTCAGCGTCTTGATTTCTGAAGAAAGAGGGGAAGAAAGTGTTCAGAGTTGAGCAACACAGTGAATGCAAATTCCAGCCAAACAACTGAGCCTTTTAAACACTGCAAATCAACAAATAATCTTATTGTTTAAAGGCTTTCTTCGTTGGATTAGAAAGAAGCATAGGCAGCGGAGACTTACCTCCTTTCAGGGTTTTGAGTTCAGCCTCCTCTAAATATTTGAGGGTGGCTTTCATCGGCGGTGTCAGAAACATGTCAGTGAAGAAGTTCATAACGCCGGTGATGAGGGCACCGACTGTGGCCGCGGCACTGCCCACCAGCGCCATAGCCATATTGTTTTCCGCTTTTGTCCGTTTTCAGTTTAAAGCATCTCGGCTCCTCAGTCCAACTCCTCCAAACGGGAACGACACCTCTGAGCGCACCGCGGCTATAAGAGCGCATTTAAATTCCTGCCAGCTCAGCCTGATCCTAAAGCCAGCCCCCCTTTTCTGGACCCAGATACCGGATCGGACGACTTAATTAGAGGCAGCTGTTTTTCATCAGAGTCTGCGCCGAGGAGACGGCTGCAGATAGACGACTTTACGCACACTCCTCCTCCAGTTCAAAGGTCACAGGGGACGCTGGAAACTGCAGCGTCATTATCAGACACGGCAGCACTTACACAATGAGGCTAAATGTCCAGATTTCTTAGAAACTTATCCAATAACTCCATGCAACAAAAATCCTGAAATCTGTGGCAGAAACTTTGTGGATGAAAAAAACACACAAGCATAGCTAAAGTTCTTATATAGACCTTGACTCTCCTAGTGTTAACCCGCATTTTGCATTTTTATTGTTTTGTGTACTGTCCTAAATGTGAAGCTTGTTTTAAATAAAGATTTAAACAATGCGGCAGACATGTAGGGCGAATGTAAACTCTTAAAAATGTGTTTAAGTCGCAGGAAGTGAATCACAAAACCAGCTGTAGCCTGATTTAACTTTGGTTTGGTAATAAAGGCTGACGTTTAATGTTGTGAAATGGCAGCTAGTTAGGAAACGAGCTTAACTGGGAGCAGACGATTTTTGTGAACAATATTAATAACTCTCTGATATGTTTTAAACATCGTTGCCTGGATGATGACACAAATAATGAAATAATTATGATACGTCACCAGTATGTGTTTATTATTTTATACTTGCACATACAAATCATGTGAAAGATTGATCTTTCATCAGGCGTGGTCTGCTTCTTATTCTTCCCCCTGAAAAGCAACACAAAGCTTAGTTACAAAATCAGAGTACAGAATAGAAACACGTTATGTTACGGCCCTTTACTCTCATTTATTGATCATCTATCGTGACTCATTTCTACCTCCTGTTGCGAGCTTTTCCTTATCAGACTGAGGTCTCTCACACACTCCCCTCGGCCGTTACGTCGCTCTGAGCCGGAGCCGAGATATCAGCCGTCTCACTCGTGTTCAGCCCGTCGGCCTCCTGAGATGATGTAACCAGAAAAGTGCCGGTTAAGCATTAAACCGTCACGTCTTGTGTCTAGATTCTTAAACACACCTGGCTCCACACGGTCACTTTTTTCTGTGTAAATAAACATTAACATTTCACTTTTACAGGCGATAACGAGTCAGTCAGACGACTGCATGACCAGACACCTTCTCTGGGTCCTGAAGAGGAGGAGTACTTGATTTTTCTGCCTCCTGTTCAGTTGTTATCATCTGTTCTTCTTGTTCTTTGTGAGAAAACGTCTCTTCTGGTTTGACGTCTTCGCTCTGAGGAGCTGAGGACGACTCCACCTGGACAGAGTCTTCTGGTTTAACAGTTTCTTCTTCAGAAACCTTGTGTTGAAGGGTAAAAAAGTGGCAGATTAGATAATGGAAAATAAAACAATCCTGTCCTTCTGCCTTTGCTCAGCCTGACTCCTGTCTGTTCTCTTTTTTTCCTGGACACTTCTTCTGTCTCCTGTCCTCACCTGGCCTTCAAACTTTAACTTGTCGTAAGCTCCCTTCGCCTCTAATCTTCTTTACTTCTCTGTCCATCTATCCATCATGTATTCTTGCCCTCGATGCTACATCTCTTGCGACGCTAACACACGCTGCTACGAGACGAAATCAGCAACACATCTTTCGACCGCATCACCTTCTCTGCGTCCGGAGGGTCGAGGGTACGGGGACTTTGTTTGTCTTCTGTTTCACTCAAATTTGAATCGTCTGCGTCTTTTCTGGGAGTCGACTGCAGCGGCTCAGTTTTCTCAGGTTCAGCTGCTGCAACCACCTGCAGATCAATGATAAAATAAAGCCGGCGTTGTGCCATCCGTGTTTGATAGACGCCTGCTATAAGTTTAATGGTAATTGTCCAAAGTAATGGATCATGTAAAAATGTAATAGATATAATTCAGCCACAAAATATCTCATCACCTCATCTCGACCCCTTTCTTTCTCTTCTTCATGATTGGTGCTCTCCTCTTCCTCTGTTTTCTCTTCTTCTTCCTGATTGGCACTTGACTCTGCCTTTGCTTGTTCTTCAACTTGATCCCCAGGCGTTTCTGGAGACTCCTCTTTCACCTCAGCGTCGACTGCCTCAGATGAGGTACTTTCCTCCTCAGGTTTTCCCTCAGGTGGCTCTGGGCTGGCAACTGGCTTACCTGCAAACTTCACCAGACAGAGAGACCGTGTCCTTAAGCCATCTGAAGAAAGACATTTGATGACTATTCCAATCCCACACCAGGAAAGCCATGCACAGCACCAGAATGAGCTCGGCGCTCGTCCCCGCCACCAAAAACACCTCAGCGTGAATCAAAACCAAACACCACAAAAGGAGAAACAAACTATCAGGGAGCCGCCGCCACCTCCAGAAGAGAAGCACAACCATTTCAGGTCGGCTGGTTATCACCTCCGGTTCAGTGTTATCTTCCAGCGCCTCGGCTTGCTTTTCATCTGTGCCCTGCTGGTTTTCTGCGTCGAGAATGTTTGATTTCTCTTCGTGCACAGGTTCGTTCTCCTCAGCAGCTCCTGTTTCGGCTGCAGTGGCTGCATCAGACTCTGCGACCTCCTTCTCAGAGGTCTGCTGTTGGTGTTAAAATGCTCTTGAAGCGTTTTGCTCAACACGTAAAGAGTTTAGTAATTGTACTCAAGCTCAAATACACAAAAAAACACACAAACTGAGTGTTTTTATGACACAACATACTTTTTTAGACTCTTCCAAGGCCTCGCTGATCTTTCTCTCCTCCTCCCTCACCTTCTCCTGGTGTAAGGCCTCTTCTCTGGCTTTCTCCCTCTCCTGCTCGAGGAGCGCCAAATCGGCCTTTTTCTGCAAATAAAAATATACAACAATGACCCCGGATGTCTGTAGTTTTACAAAATAAAACAGCACAGTTTAAGGCAAACACTCTGACCCACAGATCTCCAGACTCACAGAGATCTGAATCTAACCTAAAGGTAAAAGGCTTTGTTGCACCGGCCCTTATAGGCTTTTATCTCCCATCCCGATGAGCTTAAACCGTCTAAGCCTCTGTTATCCCTCACAGCGGGCTCTCAAAAAGATCAGGGCTTTGAGGTGGCAGTGGCAGGAGCCGCAGAAGAGGTATCAGCAGATTTAGCGCTAGCAGCAGCGTTTCCCTTCATTCAGTTTCTAATTAGGGAAAGTTAAAAAAAAAAAAAAAAAGTGCATGAACGTCAGAACAGACAGATTTCCAGTCAAGCTGCGGGTTGAAGGGTTTTTATCATTTACATTTGGGTGCTATTTTATATCTTCATTGGTCGTGATCTTGTTGCTAACGGGACAAAAAATGTGAGGATATTTATAAGTTGTATTCAAATTGGAGAGAGAGCATTTGTTATTAATAAAAAGAGCTTTAGGGAAGTGGAAACCAACAGAGACCAGTAACATCTAATAAAGTTCAAGTGGTGAACATAATAGCATGTACACATCCAACTAATAAGCACCAACACACATTTGTAGGTGTGTTTCAGGTGATAATTGTCCTTTAAGCTATACTTTCTCCTCATGTCTGGCTCTTTAATTGAACACTATGTTTAATCTACTCAGTGTATTAGTCCCAGAGTCCACATGTGGTGTAATGCTGCCCCCTAATGACAAGGAGACAGGGGTCAGCTTCTCACCTGCGTCTCGTATTCAACGTTGGAGTTGTACTTGTACAGCCAGTGAGCCAGAAACAGGATGGGGTTCACGGGTCGCCGCTCCGCCACTTCAGCGAGTCCCTCCGCCAAACATGTCCCCAGGTGTTTTTTTAAATACTCCAAATCCATTATTACTATAGCGAATATATGTAACACAACTTACATTTACCGTAATAACTGTCTTTATTAATAAAACAATAATAATAAAATGTCAGCGTCAGTTAGCGTCGGATAAAAGGAAGTTTTTACAAAAAAATAAACGCTGAAAACTTAAAGTTGCTTTTTATGACTTTTTAACCACACCGTATGTTTGTTTTGTTTTTTATTTCTAGTGTTACTAAATATAACGGATATTAAATAGTAATAATTTAGCTCAGAAACCAAAACAAGAGCGAGAACACGAACCGTTTGTCAGTCTCCTTTCTGTGGCGCGTTACGTCTCCATGGTAACGGTGTCACATCATTAACGCTCCCCTCGATCCTTCAAAATAGTTCCTACTCACTACTGTGGCCTTTGCTTATAAAGAAAAGACATTACTAAGAAATGTTATTGCTGCTGTTTACTTTATTTTAACTTTTACAAGTTCTTATATAGTGTTTATTTTGTATTTCTCATTGTATACCATAATTTTATGTTATTTTTTCTGTACACAGCTGCAAATTTCCAGCATGGAGATCATTAAAAGATCAACAAAGGCTTGTCTTATCTTGTCACTTGGACATTAAGTTAAGAGGTAAACCCGCAAGCAAACTTTTTTTTCTTTTACATCATGTTCCCTGAAAATATTGACAAAATTATGTCCTCTGCAGAACTGTCAGTGCTCTCTGCATATTTGTGATGGGAACAAAGTCTCTAACCTCTCTTTGATTGAGCTTGCTGTGACGTGAAGCAGTTACATCCAGATTTAAAGTTGTTTCAAAATTTGTCCAGATTTCTTCAATGTTTAGTATCATTTTATGTTCTGTGCGCTGTGTCTTGTAACCTGGGACAGTTTGCCCACATGGGAATAGTCGAGAAGGTGGAGATACTGCAGCGGGCTTTGCTTCCAAGAAACAGACGCCAGCCTGCAGTTAACATTTGTGATCACAGATATCATTTTCCTTTGGATAATCATACTACACACCTTTCAGCTAAATATAGCCCCGACATCAAGGGGAGGAGTCTCTCAATCAGAGTGCAGGAAGTGTACTGATGCCCCCTCTCACTGCATGTGGACACAAATTTGATCAGATGCAACCAAAATTCTGACCCTTTTTCATAGTTATTTGTGTATAATGTCACCTTGGATCGTTTAATTGGACTTTTCCTTAAATTCTATCATTGGTGGGAAGGTTTGTGAAGTGTTTCTATTCTAATATTGTGTCCATATCTTTGTTTCTAACAAGTAGATATTAAAGCAAAACGAACTCACAAAATTAAAAACAGTCATGCTGCCACCTGGTGGTTGTATCAGCAATAAACCTTCAAGTACTGGGCTTTAAGGACATTTTTCTTTCTAACTCTTCATGCAAAGAACTTTGTTGTTCACTCAGATTAGGTAGAGAAACGAAAACAAATGTACTAATGAAAACAAATGCATTTTTGACATAACAGTCCTGCACTAAATCCCCCATCATGACTGGTATAATGTTCAGTTTGTGTTGAAAAGGTGCAAGAAGGGTGGTAATTCAACTCTGCGATCACTTTGGAGAATGCAACTTTTGGTGCTTTAAAACTGGAATTAATTAAATAATAAATCTATGTGTTATTTATTCTGATTAAAATTGGGCTATCAAAATATTAGAAACACGTGACAGTTCAGCACAATACAATTTAATAATACTATAAGCCACAACCTCTAAAACCTCAATTATTTTAAACAAATGTTGAATACCATAATCTCCATGAAGCAAACACTGTAATATAATTTTCTTACAGTTTGATATCACGACTGTATTATATTCAATATAAAACATTTCAAAGTGCAACAAACAGGAAGTGAAACGAGTTTAACTTTAATGCTTATCAGCAATTAACTACTACAGCGAATAACTATGCATAATGCATGCATATCGTGACACATAGGGGAAATGTGGGATAAAACCTTACGACAGATGCAAAAAATTTTGCGATTCGCAGTGACAATTACGGCTTAAAACATTTCAGGTGAGAACTCATTTAATTCACGCTGCAGCACTACATCTGGTTCACACTTGCTTCTGACTTTGTGACAGACAAATTGCTCCGTGACAGGGTGCATGAGCGACCAGCTGTGTGGGAACGGGAAGCGACTCCGCTGCCGCAGAGTCAAAGGTCTGCTCTGGTCCTACCTGGAGCGACTCCTCCAGTTTCACTGCAGGACACCACACTGCGTCAGCAACAGCTGTCCTGCAGCCCCGCGCTGGCTGCCAGAAGGGGGAGAGTTGCGTCCTCGGTGAAAGGCTTCGCGGAAGACTTTGCCATTTTCCAAAAGTTTCTTGGATTCTGTGGAAATATTTGTTTTTACCGTGCAAGGTAACGCTCCTCCTGCCTTCTGTTGAGTTTTTAAGCCTTAAAAAAAAAATGTCCTGCATGAACTTCAGAAGAGAAAGGTTTCCAGTCAAGCTGCAGGTTGAAGGGTTTCACTTGGAAGTTCGGAACGACTTTGATGATTTACGTTTTGGTGCTATTTTATGTCTTCACTGGGCTTATTATTTTTGTATTTCCCTCTCTCTTTCTGAAAGGGACTAATCTGGCATCTGCCTGATTTCAAGATTTCTGGTTTGAAATTCGTATTTTTTTCTCATTCTCATTTAGGCTGTGGTGAAGAGTTATATTTTGCTTCTTTCTGATGAATTTGACAGTCAATTAAAGGCTTTAGAGTTTTCTTCTTTGCACTTAAAGTTGTTTGCTTCCTATGAAATTTAATCATGTTTTAGTCATGTTTTAACATTAGAGTAATATTAAGTTTTGTTCACGTTTGGATTTTGGTAGATTTGTTTTCACATCGTGTTTTAAATGCTTGTATGAGCAGGCATGTACATGTCTGTGTTGTGAAGGTGTATGCATTGGCAAACCATTGTTGTACTACACTCACACTTACTACAGTATCATTGTCACAGACCCCCCTTTCTTTGCCTGCCAGGTGAATATCTCCCTTTAGACTCACGTTTGTAATGTCCACTGTGGACACTTTGCAACCTTCCCAAGCCCCACTATGCCTCCTCCCACAGGGGCATAGTTTTATTTTTAGCCCATGTCTTCATGGCAGACAGGCAAAGATACTGTGATGCTGTGGATGCTCATACGCCACCATTTCTCTGCCGTTAATCCATGTTGCCAAAATCAGAGGTGCAGGACTATGGAGACAGTCTGGTTGCATGCAGGCAAAGCAGATCTTTGGACACGGTGGAAGACGTGGAAACTGGCGTTCATGTAAGAGCCTGTAAACAGTGCACCTGCAGCTGTTATGTAATAGGCTCCTACAACGGACGCTCAGCATTAGGTCCATGATGCATATTTCTTCAGGGATGGGGACCATCACGTGGCGTTTTTAAGGTCTTAGAGTGAGTTGGCACATTTCACTGTTTGTCTTAAACATTTTTCATTTATAACTCAAGGCGGATATCCTCTATGCTGCGTTTTCCGCTGACTCTTTGTCGTCACATGTGCATGTACATGATATATGTTTATGACTTTTAGCATGCATTATGTGTACAGATTTGCCGCTTTCCACTGCCCGAGCGTGTTTGTGTGTCTTCCCTCACATGCTCTTGGACGCAGAAGGAGTCGGTTTTGAGTTTCTTTCACCAAGTGAGTCCATGTGACTGTTTGGCCAGGCCTCTGTATTTTCCAGAGTGTTCAAGAGGTGAAATAAGGTTAAAGATAAGTAAAAGTTGTTGTTTTTTTTCTCCTAAAGAAAGAACTTGACCATTTGACTTGTTCACTTACCAAATACTGTATAACTGTGCCCGTAGACATGTTAAATGACATAAATGATGATTTCTCTCTTACAAGCCAGATAGAATATTCTCTAAATTGCTTCTACTTAGATTTCTGTGCAGTGAGTGCAAAGGCCAAATGGGTCAAATGGAGACATTCGAACTCTGTTGTATTAAGTTCTATCAAAGCCAAAAACAGCTTCATCTAGTAGATCCAAGTCTGCAAGTTTTTATTGGTACCTTAAGACTGTCATTAACCACGAGACCAGGGCTGTTGGTCAAACATTTAACTAGGCCTTGGTTGTGGTCAGCCAGAGACACATTTTTGGTTGTGTTCTGATTTATAAAATCTGGATTTATAGATTAGTATTGCGTCTGTTGGCAACCTGACCATCTAGCCAGACCAAAGAGATTACACTAGGTCTTCACAGCTCCTCGGTATGCAGTGACAGAAGCATACCGCGAACGAGAGCAGCTGTCCTCTTAGCACTATAGGCGAATAGTGCGACTGAGTCTACTGTGCACACATCTGATAAAGACATCAAAAAAGATTCAAAGGCTTGAAGGGCTCGATTCTGTTGGTTCAACGGACTGGTAGCAGTGTGCAATGACACGGTAGGAAGCAGCAACAGGTGGAGAGGCCTGTTTTAATGTGGCTCCCTATAGAGTTTGAAATACAAGGTTAACTGGTGGTTGACAGGGTGTTGAAGCGAACTACAGTGCTGTGATTTGACCCCGTGAGAAAATAGGGAACAGGAGCATGGCAAATGTCAAAGGACGTACGAATAAAAGCCCTTGTTTGCTCTATAGATTGGTCGTTTACAACTTGACCACATTCCCTGAGTGGTAAGTGCTACATAATGAGTGCACTGAGACGCCTGCCATGTGGCCACAGGACTTGAACTGCCAGCATCTCCAGGGCACCAGAGTTAAGCCAACAAGTCATAACTAAAACTTATTAAATTATATGTTTATCTCAAGTTAACTAGGGGGAAGCAGGCTTTAGGTTAGTTTTAATGCCTGACTCAAAGACTAGAGATCTAAACTTCTTCACTGAGAACACAGCTCACCGTCTCAGCGTCGCTGTATGAACTCATCCTGCCCTTGTGACAAAAGCCAAAAGTTAGTTGGGTTTGTTTCCGGAGGTGAATATTGGAATTCGCATTCCGCAGCCGGCTAATGTAACGCAGAGGTGTCTACATTACCCCGTCTATATCCCCAGCTGGAATGTCACAGGTCATATGGCTTTCACTGACATGCAAGGTGATATATATATTACTGTCGGGGAAGGCTTCTGAAATCTTACATTCCCTGCCTGCTCCTACATCTGCTGTGGGACTGACTTAGGACTGCCAGGAAAGTACTTTATTTTATACATTTTGTGTAACTTCCTGCTCATCCAGTTTATACGTTTTACCCTACTACATTTAACACACATACAATAAGCTAATAAAATACAAGACAAAGATTATACCAGTGGTGCCTAACCAGCTGGTCTGTCACAGATGAAAAATCCAGTGTCTGGTTGAGGCCCTTTTCTGCATTTCAGATGACAGTAACTTGGTTTCACTTCCACCAAAGAGGCGTTTCCCCTCTAAAGGCTCAGACACACCAAACTTTCAATAAAGAACGAGTGGGTACAAATTTCTGACTATGCCATTGTCTAACATCTGAGTCTAAGCCAAAAAGTTACACTTTGACACACCACAGCAAAGTCAAACTAGCATGCATGTTCTGCATCTGTGTGAAAGGAACTAACCCTCCACACCACTAGGTGGCAGTAATCTTTATTTGCCATTCAAAAAGGAAAACCAGAAGAGCAGCAACTGATCAATTTTTGCGTATTTGAATGCTTTGATAAGATAGAGATGAATACCAAAGGGAGCCTTCTGTATGACCTCTTGACTTAGTCGTTTGCATGCTTTCGCCGCTTCTTCATCTTGTCCATTGATTTGTTAAACTGAACAGCCAATCAGAGTGATCTCTTTTACCATTAGGTTTTGCCGCTAATTCAACATGTTCAACTGGCTAAAAAAACAGGGGTCCAATTAGTGCCAACGTTGTGGGATGCACCAAACAATGTAGAGCCACAGATCCTCACAGAAGGCCCTATGTTTCATAGATGATCAATACTGTTTGACACCTGAAGATTAAAAATGATAAATTACAAACAGAAATGACAGAACAGCTTGAAGAAATATTGCACATTTTCATAGCAGAACCTTTTGGTTTTACCATCATCTCCAGGGAACTCATATTGTTCTGGTAACCCTTAAGTGAGGCCCTAGCCCCTTGGTCAGCAACCATAGGACAAAACTCCCTGACATCAGTATCTACTATGTCAAACAATAAAATAAGTGATTTGTTGCTGGTACTGCGAGTGCCAGACCTTTACTTGTAATAGTATTATAGCATTTCTTATTGATATTTTTACCAAGGTACAGGATCTTCTTCCAGGACTAAACACTGGTCTGTACTTTAAATAGTTTGCTTTTGATCCAGAAATTCTGACAGGCCCGCATTTGCAGTAACATATTTACTGAGGAGTTTAATTGTGGGCTAATACACAGAGACTTTTTTAACAGATACTGAATATCTTGGCCCTTTCGTGCGTTGAAACACACACTGATAAATGCATCTGCAAAACTTAACATGGTGCCAAAACGTATTACTTACCTAGTTGAGGGGGGAGACAAGGCAACAACCTACTCGAGGACTTTTTTGAGATTGGCAGGCTTTCAACTTGAGCCACCTAGCTTTTTTAAAAAAGGACATTCGATGGCTTCAGCAGTAATGCTCTGATGTAACGCAATCAGGAAATGTTCCCCATAAGCCGCAGAGAAACACATCCATGCTCACGATGTGTATTTTAAGGTTGGCTCGTGGCGGAGAGTAGCGGGGCCCACATCTCCCAGGATGGGGGTTTAGAAATGATGAGACTGAAGACGAGGTGCATGGAACAAAGTAGCAGGCAGGTGCTGCACAGGTGGAATTAGATGTACTGAGGAACTCGCTGTAGTAGGTAATTGGTTCTTTTTTTGGTGCAGCAGTTTTATTTCAGGGGAAAAGAGAGGCAGTGTTTGGCGTGTTTGATTCAGGCTTTGATGAGTGATAGGGTTTAGATGGAATTATTGTACGACGGAGGGATTTAGGGCCTCAAGTGTCATGTAGAGTGATAGTGGGGGGTTGTTAAGTGCGGGTAAGTGTGTAAGGCGGAAGCTTAGTGTGTTTGGGGCCCCACGTAAAATAGTAGAGAGAGGAGTCAGCCCGGTAAGATAAGTCGGCCTGCCGTCCTGTTTATCGGAGGGATGTGAGGCGCAGAGCGAAGACTCGGCCAGGAAGGAATGAGCAGAGTCATCGGGCTTCTGTAACACGACGCTCCGTCTTGATTGCCCGTAGCAGCTGGGCAGCCACCGTATCCGTGTGAGTCGCTTCACATGTGTGTGAATGCAACGCTTTACGTTCAAGTGAGGTGGATTGAGCAAGTATTATTCATGTCTGTGATGTGTGACTATCAATCAGTCCGTCCCACATGCTGACAGATGTGCGTGACTCTTCTTTTTGTGCACCCTGTTACAGGGTTGTGCATCTGTTTCTGTGATTCATTACATGTCTGTATTCTTTCTGCAGTTTTTTTCTCTTATAATTTTAAAAGCATATCAGAACCAATTGATTTAAAATACAACTTTATATAATAGTATGCAAATGCAATTATATGTATTGTGTGATACCGTGGGACCCTCCTATTTGTTTAGTATATAAATCTATTTTAACAGTCATAGAGGTGAGATGATTTATAACATTATTATTTCCATGATCGAGTCTAACTTTAGCTGCTCCAGATATAAGTTATATTGACTGTTGCTAAACGCATGCTTACAAAGGATGTAAGCAAAAACCACTTGGACCCGACATGGAGCGTCTGCTAACTCAATAAGTAATCTGATGTACACAAGTAATGTCATGGTCTGTTTAGAACGGTGGGAAAGTCCAAGCTCTCGTTCTAAGTGCGTCTAGCCACTTGTAAGTGCTGATGAGGTAGCAACGGCTGCTGAAGCGGAGGCTAGGGGAGCGGGGTGGAGGGTAGGAAGGAGAGAGTGTGGGGCAAGTGTCGACTCAAATCAAAGCAGCTAAGTCTTATGATCCTTACCAAAGTTCAGGACACGTACCACAGTGTGTACAAATCATGATCACCTTCACCAAAGAGTGTTAACCTCTAAATATCAGTTATTATTTCACATAAAATAAAGTGACATTTGTGTCCATTAATCATCTCTTGACCCCTCACATTTATGTTTGGACCCAACAGCGAGACTGGGGACTGCTGCTTTAGCACTAAGATAAACTGCAAGAAATAATAAATTAAAAAATCATAATAAATTATGATTTAGAATAAATTAAATAATTGACAGACTTTCTATATGTTAAGTAATTTTGTATCAATATACAATAATTCCCCAATGTTATATGTCTGTAAACTGATTAAACTTGGGTATTTAGCTCTTGCTCTAGTGTAATTGGTATTTGTCATGTATTAAAACTATAAAAAGAAAAAATATAATTTACAGATTCATTAAGAATACTGTAGGGCTGGTCTTTGTATTTATTTGGTCTTTTAAATAGACTCTACCCTGTAATAATGAGATTGTGATACTACTCATTATTTTCCTGTTATGTTTATTAATTGTTTGGTCTATAAAATGGAAAATATCTGTTAGTTACACCAGTGCTATATAACTTCATAAAGTTAAAAATATGTCTTCAGATGTCTTGTTAGGTCTGGCAAGTCTACAAATAGATGTTCAGTTTACAGTCACTTAATAAATGTTGAGACGCAGAATGTGATCTCTCATCTAACCCATCCATTCGTACAGAGTTTGGAGGTTAGGTACCTTGCTCAAGAGCACTGAGAAAGCGCTGCTTGTTCACACCAGTGACCCTACACTCTCAAGCATGCTTCTCTAAAAACGAGGCCTCCACCGCCAATATTCATATCTGAGAAGCTGAACCCAAAGAATGTTTGCTCATTTTTACAAATTAAATTTAGTTTGTTTGTGTACGTTGGCTCTTGCCTCATGGATGGGTATACCTCATACGCATGTTATAGTCAGATCAACATCAAAACTGTATCTGTATTATGTTCTCACCATCCACTCATTATCCTTGTTCCAGCTCCCTCTAGGGAAACCCCAGCGTGGCGATATCCCTTCGCGATGCAAAGATGGCAACCCTGCTTCCTCCCCCAAGCTCCTATGTGTTACGCCCCTTCACCCAGGAATCACTGGCGGAGATCGAGAGGTGCCAGGAGGAAACAAAAAAGGTCGCAGAAGTAGAGGGCCAAGAGGATGGAGAGGAAGCGGCGGGCCCAAACGCTGATCTGGAGGCAGGCAAGAGTCTGCCAATGATCTACGGAGACCCTGCACCAGAGCTGCTCAACACACCAATGGAGGACATAGACCCTTTCTACAAAACACAGAAAGTCAGTCTGCCAATCACTTGACTCAACCATAAACATGACAGGCTGTATTACTTAACATAAATTTCTGGTATCACAACTACATGCGGTATCCCTTACGCAATGTATACAATTTCATTTTTGGTATGCATGTGTTACATTAACATTTTATAGTATTATTTTAGTATTATTTTGAGTTTGTCATCACAAGTATTTATTGATTTGATTGACATGGTGGACTGTATCCTGCCGTTTTAGACATAACCTTTTTGTTTTTCAGACATTCATTGTGGTCAGCAAAGGAAACACAATCTACAGGTTCAATGCCGAACCAGCCTGCTACATTCTGAGCCCCTTTAGTTTGGTCAGAAGAGGCGCCATCAAAATTCTCATACATTCATATCCTTTGAGCTATTGTTGCTTTCCCTGTTTTTCTATTATTTTGTGTATTTAGGTTTGAATGATTTGTAATCAGCTGAGGGAGACTATTCATGTTTGTTTCCTTAATCCTGACTTAAATTATTTAGCATGTTCATCATGATTACGATTCTGTCGAATTGTGTATTCATGACCATGAGCAACCCACCAGCATGGAGTAAAACCGTTGAGTGCGTACATTTGCATAATTCCTATGATTCATATGATACACAATACTTGAACTACTTAATGTTTCATAATTCCTTTCTAGGTATGTTTTTACTGGTATTTATACCTTTGAGGCAACAATCAAAGTGTTATCTCGAGGTTTCTGTGTTGGATCTTTTACATTCCTTCGAGATCCATGGAATTGGTTGGATTTCATGGTGATCAGCATGGCGTGAGTATTTGAGAGTGTTTTTATCTAAACTATGTCATTGCAATTGAGAAATAGTTCAGATGAGCGCTAATAATGCTGCAAATTACATTTTAAAGGTGATATTGTACATTTTTATAGATTTTTAGGAAAATAAATTGATAATCATGTTGAGTTGAATCAGACCATTGGTTTTGAGTAATGGTTTCATGTCTTTCCACAGATACGTCACTGAGTTTGTTGATCTTGGCAATGTGTCGGCCCTCAGGACATTTCGAGTACTTCGAGCCCTTAAAACAATTACTGTGATTCCTGGTACTCCTCTGCTTTTAAATATTTAAAATTTGACTGAATATATACAGAGCTGCTTAACTTCCAGAGAAATGTCACTGACATATGAACTATATTTTGTCAGGTTTGAAAACAATTGTGGCCGCTTTGATCCAGTCCGTGAAGAAAATGGTGGATGTTATGATCTTGACTGTATTTGCCCTGGCAGTTTTCGCCCTCGTTGGCCTACAGCTTTTTATGGGCAACCTACGTCAGAAATGTGTGCGATGGCCCATCCAAAATGAAACGCTATTCAACACCACCTCTGCGTTTAATGACACAATGTCCTTCAACTACACCATGGGTGGCAATGATACATATTCCAACAGCACCTTCGACTTTAATGAATATATTGAAAACATAGGTATGTTTGCCACATATTTCATTTCTTATTTTAAGCTGATATTGTCGACAGTGTGGAAGATTTCCATATTTCTTTTCTTGTTTGGTTGTAGAGAATCACTACTATTTGGAAGGCAGTAATGATGCTCTGCTTTGTGGAAACAGCTCCGATGCTGGGTATGTATTAGCAACAAAAAGGCTTCAACGCTTGTCCTGTTCTTTCTTTCAAAATTTTCAAAAACAAGCCTTTAATCACAGTATTGTATCAGAGACTATGACAGCAGGTGTTGTTAGCTGACTCTCCTTCCCTGTTGATAGAAAGTGCCCAGAAGGATACACATGCATGAAGGCTGGGAGGAATCCTAACTTTGGCTACACCAGCTTCGACTCTTTTGGCTGGGCCTTCCTTGCCCTCTTCAGGCTTATGACCCAAGACTACTGGGAGAACCTTTTCCAGCTGGTTGGCACTTCTATCATTTGTTGCTCTCTGGTTTATGCCTCACAATTTAGAGCATTTGAATTTTAAAATGAACGTTATGAGAAGAAATTTGTCCTTAGTTCTCGTAGCTTCTCCTTTGCTTCTAACATAGATCCTGCGGGCGGCTGGTAAGACATACATGCTGTTCTTTGTGGTGATCATCTTTCTGGGCTCCTTCTATCTCATCAACCTCATCCTAGCCGTGGTAGCCATGGCTTACGATGAACAGAATCAGGCAACTCAGCAAGAGGCCATCGATAAAGAGGAGGAGTTCCAGCGGCTGCTAGAGCAACTCAGGAATCAAGAACAGGTAACTATGCATAAAATTTATGCAGCCATTTTCTTGTTGTTTCTTTCATGTGATAGCTCATAGCAATATGCAGTACAGAACTTTGATGCATACATGGTTTTATAATGTGACAAAATACTCAAATATTCATCTTGCAGGCTCAAGCTCTGGGCAGCCGAGCCACTCTAACCAGTAAGAAGTCACTCAGTCATCACACTCTGTCTGAGTCAGTTCATGATGAACAGAACATCAAACATGATGAAGTTACCAAGGACTGTAATGGGAGAATCCTTCCCCATCTGATGATCAGGGCGCCCACCATGGATGAGGTTAGTTGGTCACAAGAGTTGGTCATGACACTTCATCAGATTAGGAAACAATCCAGAAATGTAGGGCTATTCCAGTGTTTCAAGGAGCCTTTGTCTTGCATTTTTTTCCATTATAAACTTTGACTTATATGTATTTTGAGAATTTATCAACACATTTTGCAGTCTGCTGCAGATTATGAATGCAGAGAGACGTCATTAGGATCTGTGCACAGCATGCTTCAACTGGACGACGCAGGCCTGACAAAAAGATCTGCTAGTGCTATGACTGTGCTCACTACGGCTGCTTTGGAAGGTACTGTGCCAATGGAGACAGAAACATAGCAATGACAATAAAACACCTGCCATTTTGTAGCGTTAAAGTAAAAGACACAACAATTTAACATTTATTTCATAGGAATTTGTTTTTGTAGGCATCAAGCTGTGACAAATCCCTTCAGGGGATGAAAAATACACACATGACTTAGCATTAGATCCTCTAATGTCAGCAGTAATTTCACAGATCATCAAGTATTATACACTAACCTACCCATGGCCAATACAGTAGCATTGTCTTGAGCTTGCCACAGTCAAGCTAATTATATTGTGTTCAGCAGAGATCCCTGTCAACATGCAGTGGCATGCCCTCATGGTGTTAAGCTAGGGCTATTTCAGCACAACTAAAACTTGGAACAGTGAGACATAACTTTTAACGTCACTCATTGCCGGATTCTGAATAACACATGTCACTTAAAGATAAGGCTATCTTTGTATGACCAATAGTCTAGTATTTGGGGAAAATCACAACATTTCCGCAATAGTTTGTTTAATATTACCTTTCCTCTTGTCTGTCTTTGTCTAGAGTTGGAGGACGCTCAGAGGCCATGCCCACCTGGATGGTATAAATTTGCTGACATATTCCTCAAGTGGGACTGCTGTGTGCCCTGGATTGTCTTTAAAAAGTGGGTACACTTTGTGGTGATGGACCCTTTTGTTGACCTGGCGATTACCATCTGCATCGTGCTCAACACCCTCTTCATGGCCATGGAGCACTACCCCATGACCCCGGAGTTTGACTACATGCTCTCAGTGGGGAATCTGGTAATTATTTCCCACATCAAATTTCAATTAACATAGAAGAGTCTAAGACTCTTCAAGTAAGATAAAATATTTTCCCCTTTTAGGTTTTCACTGGGATCTTCACAGCAGAAATGTTCTTCAAGCTTATCGCCATGGATCCCTACTACTACTTTCAAGTTGGCTGGAACATTTTCGACAGCATCATTGTCACTCTCAGTCTGGTGGAGTTGGGGCTGGCTAATGTCCAGGGTCTTTCTGTCCTTAGGTCCTTCCGCCTGGTGAGACACATTGATTGAATTTATTTGTATCCATTTAGCACAATGGCTTACTATGTTATTACTCACTGGCTTTGTTTGTGTCTGCCCTGTGTTGGTGACAGCTTCGCGTTTTCAAGCTGGCCAAATCCTGGCCTACACTCAACATGCTGATCAAGATCATTGGTAACTCGGTAGGAGCTTTAGGAAACCTGACTTTGGTGCTGGCCATCATTGTCTTCATTTTTGCTGTTGTGGGCATGCAGCTCTTTGGCAAGAGCTACAAGGACTGTGTGTGCAAGATCTCCTCAGACTGCGAACTGCCTCGCTGGCACATGAACGACTTCTTCCACTCGTTCCTCATCGTGTTCCGCATCCTGTGCGGGGAGTGGATCGAGACCATGTGGGACTGTATGGAGGTGGCCGGAGCTGGGATGTGCTTAGTTGTCTTCATGATGGTCATGGTCATTGGAAACCTTGTGGTGAGTGGGATTATACATCCATCAAGACATGTAATGCAGACCAAGGCATTCAGAGCAAATAAATACTGTTAAATCTGAGTTATGCTTGCAGTAAGGACAGTTCGAGTTGTAGATCAACGTCTTTCATGTCTTACCAGATAGCAAAACATCACTAAATCTACCCTATACCCCTTCACGATTGTGAGGTTAACAGTAGAAGCACCCACGCGGAGTGCATGTTTGAACATTTGACTGTGTTGCTGTAGGATGTTGCATTGCTTTAAGGTGTAACTTGAGTCAGGTGAATTTTCTTCCTGCAATTTTCTTTTGACCAGGGCCATCTGTGTCAACGCCCCTGCTGTGCCAACATATGTGTGTCTTTGAAATGAATAAGGGGTATGCATTTTTTTTCACGCAGCTGGTCCGAACACAAGCTAAGCTGAAGCTAAAGCTGTATGATGTTACACAGCTCCATTTCATTTAGATAAAAATAATTGCTTCTCCGCTTTTGTACGTGATTGGTGTAAATAGACAACGTTTCTATCTTGTGGCTGTGTCAACACTTATTACATTGCCGCTCAGTAAATCTTAAGTCGATGGTCAGTCCAAACTCCAAATCCAAACTCTGAACAACTGTCACTACTGTGAAGCTGTAAAGCTGACAATCTGTTTTGTTAAATCTAACAGTTATCTCATTATAATACCAAGAGATTTTGTGGACTGAATGTCTCAGCAGTTTGTTGTTAACCCCTCAGCTAAAGTATGTCAAGGACAGACATACAGCAAGGAGAAAATAGTTTCCACTAGGCATTTAAGGATAAGTGCATATGGATGTTTGTTTATTTATGTCAGAATCTGAACACACTGGATGTAATTCAGCACATGTTTGAATAGTACAATATGTGTTAAACAGTGTCTTTAGCTAGACATAAAATACACAGATATATTATACATGGGTATATTCTTTATCAGCTTTTAAACTGATTAAGTTGTGCAGTCTCTTCGCACAGCGCCTAGAGTAATTTGAAGAGACATCAGAGTTTGTGAAGGATCTCGAGTGTGTGAAGAATGAAAATACTGTCCCTGACCTTTTATCTTGGCCCCACAGACCAAGGCCATACAGATGATCGCTCTCAGACATCACTTCAGCATCATATTTAATAACAAGAGCCAAGACCATTTCCTGTTACATCATTCATAGAAATAAAAAGGAAATGTCTCATTGTCAAGCAGTGAAGTATTGTGCCAACCACATTCCCAAAATTACTGTGGCATCCTAATATCTTAAGACTCTCAACCCTCCATCCTTACTCCAGAGTACCCTCACTTCACACATGAATGCACTTTCTTCACTGACATAAAGGAAAATACTTTACTGACATGCATCTTGAGATGGGGGTTCTATTTAAATCAAATGACTTGAGTCACCAAACAGTGATTCTGACCTTGAGTATGTGCTAAGATCCAGCTCCAGTAAGCATGCTGCCACTGAGGGGAACAAACACAAACAGCTGAACGAGCAGAGCTCAGGTGGCAGGGGGGCTATGGGTGTAAATGAACAGTCATTTGATAGCAGATTGAATCATAATTGATGTGACGGCATACGGAACAGAGTAGATTTAATTTGCATGTTTAAGGACATGTGCAAGTGCTTTTCTGCATTGTCTTATATTTTGAGCACCTTCATGATCAAAACTCCTGATTAAAAAAAAATATAAATATAAATTACAGTGTTTATTGGCATTTTACATCTTTGTTTTTTTACTTCCCACCACAGTCCCTTGCCTTTCCCTTAAGAAGAAATATATTTATTATTTATTATAAAGTGATGGAGCAGCATTTTGGGAAATATGTCCTGACAAGAGTAACAACTTCAACTTTAAAACAAATTTTGTTTTGCTTAAACAAAGCAATCTCTGCCCTTTCTGTATGCTGTTGCAAACTGTAGTTTCCCCATTGTGGGACAAATAAAGGTTTTTCTTATTCTTATTCTTAAATGACATGTTAACCATTGACTGCAATAAAAACAGACAAACTCTCCATGATATCATGATATCATCAGTCAGTTTTGTGGTGGCTGCTGTTACCACAATCATGGCATTGAGTCCACCTAACTACCGGCTAAACCAAAAATGGGTGAAGAAATGATGCGTAATTTTACGTATTATACTATATGGACAGGTGACTCATGCAGTTGTCATGAATGGAGAGACCAAAACTGCTTTTCCTAAACATTTTTCGAGTGGCTATTCTGCATTTGCTTCACTTTTTAGTCCCAAAGTTTGCTGCTTGAAGCCAGCTGCCAAAGCCAGCTGTTTCCAGACTTTATGCTAAGATAACTTAAGCCAGGGAGCTTCTGGCTGTAGCTTCAGATATAACATAAAACACACATAAGATTAATTGGCTCTTCTCGTGAAACTCTCAGCATAAGAGCGAACAGACATTTTTCTCAAAATGTCCAACCTTTGAGATAGGGACCAAATTCCTTACGTCTTCATGTTACTAGAACTCCTCTAAACAAAACAGGACTAAAAACAACAGAGTCATATTTTGAATAAAAATATAACATGAGCATTATTTTCTGCATAATCAACACTATAACCTCTACAACTATTTTTCTTTAAATCATATGTTTCCATTCTTCCATTGTCAGGTTTTATTTTGCGCATCCTGTCCTTAAGCCTCCTTTACTGGTTCACAGCTCCTACACTGGAATAAGAGAGCTCATCCTGCCCCTTGCCCATGTAACCATGATCTCCCGCTAAACCTGGGAAACAGGAACCGAGAAATTTACTAACAGATTTAAGACACTAAAGATAGCTGCGTCTGGAACAGGAGGCAGTCAACATAATATTTATTGATGTGCCATCACACGGCCAATTTGATATGTGATGTGTATTTGAGCTAGTCCACACTTGTGTTTAGTTCTGCAGCGTTTGCACACCTACTCAGTGATCAGTGGCTATAAGCTCTATGACCAGAAATATGTTTTAGATGCACATTAAACATGGACTGTGCTTCACTTGCTCACTCTTCACTCACTCTTTGAAGTTTTTGGTTTTCACTTCAAGAAATAAAAGGAAATACTTTTGACTGTATGCTTGTCAGATTTAAATTTTAGAGTATGCTTATCATTACCTTTTTATTGTTCTTTCAGGTGTTGAACCTCTTCTTAGCCCTGCTGCTCAGCTCGTTCAGTGGAGACAACCTCTCTGCAGGAGACGATGACGGAGAGATGAACAATCTCCAGATTGCCATTGGCAGGATTACACGGGGGGTCGACTGGTTCAAAGCGTTTATTATTCGAACTGTCCTTGAAATTCTTGGCAGGAAACCCAGGGAGCCTCATGAGGACGCAATGGATGATGTCGACCCTAAAGTGGAAGAAATTGAAATGAACCATTTGGACACCAGTCAGACTTTGAAAATGGCAGATGGGACAGTGGATTGTCTGGTGGAAGGCCGGCCCTCTGGATATATTGTCGATGGAGAGCTCCGCCTCAATGTGCCAATTGCCCAGGAAGACTCTGATTTTGAAAATCTGGGCGAGGATGATGAGGACGACGACAGTGATACCGATGATACTAATGACGCCTATGACTCAGAGACTTTAGATGAGGAAAGTAATCATCAGAACACAGTAAGAAAAACGTATATATCTCCTAGCTAACACAAGGAGCTAATGTGGCGTGTCAGATGGTTTGTTATCCAGAACCATCTGGTAAGTCGTCCATGGAAAAGGAATGTATGCAAGCAAGAATCAGTCATAGTTAGCTATGTTGTTAGATTCTTGCTATCTTTGTTCAATGACTCACTAGTAGTACATGCACTTTTCTAAAGAGCTTCCAAGAAGAATGATTTTTTTGTTGTTTGTTTTATATCAAACCATCTGGCACAACATTGGCTCTTAATATTGTCTAATATTGATTAGATGGACTGTGCGTGACTCACACTCTGTTACTTATGTATGTTGCACCTATTAGGCCTAGACCATTTGCATCATTCCCATGATATATAGTATGTAGTTTAAATATATCACTTCCTCACATAAAACACTAGATCACCACAGTCAGTGTACTGATGTGGAAAAATGGTAAAGATGCGAGTTTCTCCTGCACTAAAATATTACCAGAGCAATGTCAGTCAAGAATCTGTATGCACCTAAACAGTCCTGAGCGGATGTCTAATTAGGCTATGTAAGTGAAAACCCCTTAGTCTTGCTAAATGGTAAATTAACCTTTACAAAGATGTAGCTACCTAAAATACATTCTTTGAGAGAAGAAACTTTGATGCCTGGCATTTCTCCTGTGGCTTTTGAACTCTATTTCTATATAATTTCAGGATAACTTCGAAGATGATCGTAGAATCCCAGGAAATGTCAATGTAAGTAACTCTGTAGAACTACATCAACAAAACCAACTTTTATTATCAATTAATATTTTATATATGTAGGCTGGTACATAACAACTTGGTAAATAACAACTTGTGGGTCTCTATTATGTATAGTTTGCATTATGTTTTTTTTAACTGAGTTTCAACCGCAACTCTTGACTAGCTGATGGGGGCTCTGAATGATGAGGATTCTTCAGTGTGCAGCACGGTGGATGAACCAATAGTAGTAGAGCCAGAGCAAGAAGAAGAAGAGCCAGACCCTTTAGAGCCAGAGGCCTGCTTCACAGACAGTATGAACAAGCACTGTGCGAAACAAAATTAAATAAAATGTGATCTCTCTGAACTGATCTAACTAATCTTAAACCATTCCTCTTTCCTAAGACTGTGTGAGACGCTGGCCATGTCTCATGGTGGACATCACCCAAGGCAAAGGGAAGAAATGGTGGAACCTCCGTAAGACTTGCTTCACTATTGTTGAACATGACTGGTTTGAAACTTTCATAATCTTTATGATCCTCCTCAGCAGTGGAGCTCTGGTGAGTGCTGTCATCATTGCATACAATTAGCAACGTTGACTGTTTTATAGCATTAAGATACTTACTTTGGTAATTAAAGTAATTACTTTTTATAGCTAGGTATCTAATGTCCTTTTTCAACAGGCCTTTGAGGACATACACATAGAAAGACGGCGAAACATCAAAATTATTCTGGAGTTCGCTGACAAGGTTTTCACCTACATCTTTATCATCGAGATGCTCCTTAAATGGGTGGCATATGGCTTCAAGACCTACTTCACCAATGCTTGGTGTTGGTTAGACTTTTTCATTGTAGATGTAAGTTTTGATCTTGTGTATGTTTAATTGTGTGCAGCAGAAAAGGCAGATGAACATTTACTATGTTAGATAAAGTTTGTGGTAACACTTGAATAGGAATTGCTTTGATTCTGCCACAGATTTCCATAATTAGTTTAGTTGCCAACTGGCTGGGCTACGATGACCTTGGACCAATCAAATCCCTCAGAACGCTCAGAGCACTAAGGCCTCTTCGAGCACTGTCAAGATTTGAAGGCATGAGGGTAAGTTATTAGCTTACTGACCTCATTTGAAATTGTGTACATCACTATTGTAATATAATTTTATATAACATTTGAATAACTTGCATGGCTAACAATGATTTAGAAGATGCAAAACCTGTGATGTTTAATGCACTCTTGTACTAATTTGATTGGCTTTCCCCTATCGTGTTTGTTGATTGCATGCTCACACCATGGCTGCTGTAGCAGAGCTGATCGTGGTAAGTTTTCAGAGTGGATTTTGTATAACTGACTAAATGAAGCATTAACTCGTACGAAGTTTGTTGATCAGTCTTACAAACAAAATAAATCAAGCAACTCTCCGTATTTTTCTATATAATTCTAATAAGGTCCTCTCTTGTGGACAGGTGGTGGTGAATGCTCTTGTTGGAGCGATTCCCTCCATCTTCAATGTGCTGCTGGTGTGTCTGATTTTCTGGCTCATCTTCAGCATCATGGGAGTTAACTTGTTTGCTGGGAAATTCTACCGTTGTATCAACACCACCACAGAAGAGCTAATCCCCATGGATGAGGTCAACAATCGTAGCGACTGCATGGCCCTCAAAGAAGCCACGCAGGAGGCCCGTTGGATCAACGTCAAAGTCAACTATGACAACGTTGGAAAGGGCTACCTGTCCCTGCTACAAGTGGTAAGGAATGATATTAAAGTGATTACACACTTGGAACATCTTGAGGAAAGAAAGATGAAATTTTGAGAGAACGTTCTCTGTGATTGCAGGCAACTTTTAAAGGTTGGATGGACATCATGTATGCTGCCGTTGACTCAAGAGAGGTAATTAACTGTAGCCTCTTCGGTACAGAAACAGTAAAACTTTACATACAGTAGCCTTTGTTTGTGATTTTTGACTAATTACACAATCTTATTCTGTTTTTCTTTCACCATGTTGCATGCACTTTAAGTTAAATGGATATAGATGTTATATGCAAAGTCAAGGTGCCTTGAGTCCAATTCCAATATTTTATCTGGCCTTCTTCTCACTATCTCACAATCATCTACCGTGAAGGACATTCATTTACATGTGTTCTTTTGTTTAGGTTGAGGAGCAACCTTCATATGAGATCAACCTCTACATGTACATGTACTTTGTCATCTTCATTATCTTTGGATCTTTCTTCACACTCAATCTCTTCATTGGTGTCATTATTGACAATTTCAACCAGCAAAAGAAAAAGATAAGTATAACACTTTGCACCAGTGATTGACGTTTTCTGAAGATTAGAAGTGTACTTTGTTGAAAGGCGTACAAAAGTTGTAAACTAAATGCATATAATCATCATTGTGTTGTGTTGGGTCTGCACTTTGGAGACAAAGACATCTTTATGACTGAGGAACAAAAGAAATACTATGAAGCCATGAAGAAACTTGGCTCCAAGAAGCCACAGAAGCCAATTCCCCGCCCAACGGTATGCCATTCAGTACAACTGAATGATCACTTTAGTCACCAAGAGTAATGCTAATAATATGTATTACATATTGTTGTGTTGAGTGGGATGCTTCTAACTCATTGTCTGTATTGATGCTGAGAAGTATGAACAAGGTCAGCTGGAGTCAAAGTAATGACACATCAGCTCGGTATGCATGGCATGACGATGTCAACAGTGACCCCTGCACTGACCTTTTCTGCACACTGGTGGTGTGAACAGACCAAACGACCCTCTTGGATTAGTATTTCTGTTCCTTGTCCCTCTTGCTAATCTTTCCCCTCTGTTGCCCTTTGACTTGCAGAACCTAATCCAGGGCCTAGTGTTTGACTTCATCAGTCAGCAGTTCTTTGACATCTTCATTATGGTGCTCATTTGCCTCAATATGGTGACCATGATGGTGGAAACAGCTGACCAAAGTGCAGAAAAGGAGGATTTCCTCTTTAAAGTAAATGTGGCTTTTATTGTTGTCTTCACTGGAGAGTGTACGTTGAAGCTCTTTGCCCTTCGACATTACTTCTTCACCAATGGATGGAATGTTTTTGATTTTGTCGTGGTCATCTTGTCAATAGCTGGTGGGTACCTATTATGAGCAGTTTTCCTGGACATTGCGAAAAGAGATATTAATAATAAATTGTTACTTCTCTTTTTATTTCAGGTACAATGCTGTCGGACATAATTGAGAAGTACTTTGTTTCACCAACTCTTTTCAGAGTGATCAGACTGGCCAGGATCGGCAGGATTCTGCGCCTTATTAAAGGGGCTAAGGGCATCCGGACACTTCTCTTTGCTCTAATGATGTCACTTCCTGCCTTGTTTAATATTGGTCTCCTGCTCTTCCTAAATATGTTCATCTTCTCCATATTTGCCATGTCAAACTTTGCCTATGTCAAAAAGGAGGCTGGAATCGATGACATATTCAATTTTGAGACATTTGGCGGTAGCATTATTTGCTTGTTTCAGATTACAACGTCAGCAGGATGGGATGGACTTTTACTTCCAATGTTGAACAGGGAGCCTCCGGACTGTGATCCAGACTTTGAGAATCCAGGCACTAACATCAAGGGTAACTGTGGTAACCCAGGCATGGGCATGATGTTCTTCTGCAGCTACATTATAGTCTCATTCTTAGTGGTGGTCAACATGTACATCGCCATCATCTTGGAGAACTTCAATGTGGCACAGGAGGAGAGCGGTGATGTTCTCTGCGAGGATGACTTTGAAATGTTCAATGAGACTTGGGAGAAGTTTGACATAGATGGAACTATGTACATTGATTATAGTCAGCTCTCAGACTTTTGCGACACCTTGCAGGAGCCACTAAGAGTTGCTAAGCCCAACCGTTTTCACCTAATTAAAATGGATCTGCCCCTGGTTATTGGGGACAGGATCCACTGCCTGGATGTTTTGTTGGCGGTCACACAGATGGTTTTGGGAGACACAGTGGAGATGGCAGCAATGAGAGAGAGCATTCAGACGAAGTTCGACCTGAGCCAGCCAAAATCAGACACCTTTGCACCAATTGTCACAACAGTACGGCATAAAGAAGAGCACAATGCTGCTGTAGTCATTCAGAGGGCTTACCGCAATCACCTTTTGATGCGTTGCATACACCATGCTGCTTTTATGCACCGCTCTAAGAGGATGGATAAAAAGGACAATGGTGAAGATCCACCAGAAAAAGACGGTCTGCTTGCACGAAAGTTGGGAGTGCTCTACGGGAGTAATGCAGAGCTTGCGGAGGAAATGGAGCTAGCTGCCTTAGAAACACTAGCAAGCCAACAGACACCTAATCCCGAGACACTGTCACAGTACAGAGAGACCCAGTCTAGTCGAGAAAGCCTTGAGCCAAATGTCATTGTCGTACCTGTAGAAATTACTAATGAGGTTTTATTACATTCTGCTCCCAACAGACATGTCTTGTTGCTACAGGCAAACCTGAGAGAGACAAATGTATAACAAACCGTCCAAGACAATTATGTCTTCACATTGTTGTTTTACACCAGTAAAAGAAGTAGCATTAGCTAATGCAAAGTGTCACTAATTAAGCTGACTTCCACTTTAGATGAAGAGGTTACACAGTGCTAAAGAGGCTAATGAAACGTAAGCACCAATTCCTGTTTTTTTTTTTTTTTTTTTTTTTTTTTTTCATTTAAGTCTCTTTTTGGGCTGGATGTGGAATTGGACTGCATGGTTTTCTTTTCTAAAAACCACACTGACCTTCCAAATTAATAAAACTATTTTAAATGATTTCTCAGAATTTAAAAGTTACCTCCTGGGAACTTTAAGACTTACTTTATATTCGCTGTCAGACAACAAAAACGCTAGAGTTTGACATTGTAGGGTGACATATCACTATGGACCAGATTATGTGATATGATAGATCTCAAGTGAAAAAAATATTTCAGGATTGCAAGATACAAAAAGGATCTTAAATACATTTAAATATTTGTTCTAATTATAGTTATTTGTCCAAATGCCAGAATTCAGAATGCAAGTGGGTTTGAATGCATGTTCAAACCAAAGAGAAACTTGTACATTACATGATGTCACAAAATCGGAATTTTACACTTTTTACATCAAAGACAAGCTGACAGAGCAAACAAACTAAAATGTTTGCACACAATAATTCACTTCATAATTTTTGAGTACAAACTATAGAAACTAAAGATATACAGTGTTTTGCTTCCTCTGATATGAAATGAATGCAACACTATTACCGAACACTACAGAGGAATATCTGGAAGTGTAATTAGTATGCACATTACTTCATCATGAGAGCCATGCTGGAATTATTCTGTAAAATGGTATATTGAGTCCATCCATCCATAATTACTCAGACTTAATCCCTATTCCTGCTCATTTAAAGGTTTATGTGGCCTCTCCTTACTGTAGATACTCTTTGTTTTTAGATACTCTTAGGAAACTAGTTTTGTACATATGTAAATTAGTCATTAGAAAGGGGTATCTGGATCTGATTTGTCCCAGGCTACCAGTGAAACTCTGATCTCTGTTATTCATTATAAGACGATATTACAATAACATAGGCCATCTAATGCAATTAACATCTGTCTCTGACTTGCTCGTTCAGAAAGGCCCAGTTTATATTGCACTATTTATATCCCTTCCAGGTCAAATAAGAGCAGTTGACTGAAAGACCTAAGAAGATTCTCCACTGACATGTGCATGTCTTATTAAAAATGTTTTGTCTCTTGTTTAGTTCCCTCAGATGTCAGTGATTTCAAAACTCAAAGCCCTCACTTTTTCCATTTTGGTGGATTTCAGCATTCAGATTTAAATGCCATCTGTGACTGTAAACTTAAGTTTTGATGTTTACATTAACATAGCTGTTTTCTATACCTGTCTACTAAATACCAATAATTCTAGCAATAATGTAGTACTTTTTAAATGCAGTATTGTCTCAGGTTGGATCATGTGTAGAGTTGTCTTAAAATCGGACATTTTAAATCACAGCACACACAACTGGGTGTTGGTTTGTTTAAATACATGACTCTGGAGTTACAGGAATTCACCATTATCCAAAGAGTACATCCTCACAAGTATTTTGGAAAACAAAATGTGCTTTCATTTCAGTGAGAAACTTTTCTTGTTGTGCGGTGGATCTGTTCATCTCAAACTTGTCCTCATGTAAAAAGGTTGCTTCAACTTGCTATTGTGTAAGTCTTAACTCAATGAACATGTCTTACTTTAGGTATATGGCACTGTGTAAAAGTTTTAGGCACAAAGCAATTCATCTCATACAAGGTAAACTGAAATAGCCTAAATCAAATAGTTTGTTTGTCCATCGATAACAGTTCTTACAACAACTGGAGTGCCTGAAATTTCTGCGCAGTACCTTTATATACATGAACTACATGAGCACTTTTTACAGATTTCTAGTTATTTTTTGTTTTGTTGTTTTTTTACAATCGACAATAGGACTGTTTTAACATCAACCCTGAAGGGAAAACAGAGATTATGAATGTTTCCTCTACAAGGGGTCTCTTTGTCATATTCTACTGTCGCTGCTTGGCAGTTATTCCTCATTACAGTCTGTAATGTGACCTGCAGCGCTCTATTTGAGATGAGATACTGCTGCACCACTTAGCTATAGTCTCTTCTGATGGTACAGTTCACACGAAAGGTCCTCCTTTTGTTTACATTTCTACTGGAGGAAAAGCCACACCGGGAGTTTTGCTGGTACACCCACAATCAGTATCATCTGTATATACAAGTTTTTGTCTTTTTTTTTTTTTTCCTTTCTGTATTGTACATTTATATTATTTTGTTATTGTAAAAAAATGTAACTATATTGTTAGAATAAAACACCTCTTGTACGGAAATGTAGGCTGTGAGTTCCTGCCACCAGAAGCGATTTTCTGCAGTCTGTAAAACTACACTGATGCCCTCTGGTGGTGCAATGACCACACTAAACTCCCAAATCTGTTGCATGTTTTCTTTTTAAATTTAGATGTAGGGTTGTGAAGTTGGAAAACAATGCTGTGAGTCATTTTCCTCAATTTGTGAAATATCCTTTTTATTTAGTGCAAAATAACTGCATTGGTAGGTGATTAAATGCAGCCACAGATTAACAGACAATAGATTAGCTTAGTCTTTTTATGTGTTTTATGTGTCTTTCGTTTAATCTTTTCATCACCAATGTTTTCCCCCCAGTAATACTGCCTTGTTTCCTCACTACAGTGCAGTACAGTGCTTGCTTGCCCAGCCGCTTTTCTTGTACACCGAGTATCAATAAACATAAGCCCTATCTCTTCCAAGACATAAGTAGGTGGGGCGCCTGATTCATTTGCATACGCTTGTCGTTGAACATCATGCCTTGCTTAGTACTGACCTGAGTGACTTAAAGGAATGTGGGCTCAGCTAAAGTGAATGTGTTGTACCGCTTTCAGTTTTTGCTGCCTGACAGAATAATGGTACTTGATTTTCAACACGCGAATGTCCTAATTATTTGATGAACACATATAAGAGACAATGATTATTTATAGTACCTATTAATCCAAATCACAAATCATCACAAAACAATGAAAAATGTCTGTCTGTCACTAATTTCCAAGACTAAGTAGAATAGCAATTCCATCAGAATTCATTCAGATGATAATAAAAATTGTTGCTGATTAATTAATTAACAGAAAGAAAACTACAGCTGGGGAGAGCTAATTTTTGATGGCGGTCAAGAATTTCCAGTTAGCATTACATGGTTGTTGGAGGCAGCCGTTTATCTCTTGCTCACACACTGTGAAAACTGATCAAACAGACAAACACTGCCTCAGGCCTGACAATTAGGGAAATGTGATGAGCATGGCTGACCTGAAAACTTCACTCTTGACTGCATGTGGATGTTGCATAACAAGTGTAAGAGGCCTCAGCCGTGCCAGAAGCTCCGCGAGGCTGTACGCCGTCACGCATTGGCAGCGTTGGCATGGCTGATGTTTGGCAGTTATAACGTTCAACGTTCAAGTGTCAAATAGTGTCACGAGGGGCGTAACATCTCCACCCTCAAAAGGGATCCTGCAGGAGCCCTGAAAATGAACAAAGCCCCTCTGCGATCATGCCCCATCTTCCAAGATGTGCAAAAATTGACGCCTTTAAACACGATAAAACATTGACACCGGATACAAAACATGTTGTGACCCACACAACGTAGAGAACAGCCACAAACCAAATGATTACTTAAACCAAGTTACTACCTTGGACAAAGGCTGATGTTAAATATCCTCCATTAACCTCCCTTAGAGCAAATTTTGACCCGATAGTGACATTGAATGAGCATTATTATGATAAATTTCATGGCAATCTAATGAACTGTGTTGACATTATGTAGGAGATTTGACATTTCAACTAGATAAGCGCTGCAGTTAATCAGCGATGACCAAAGTGTAGACCAAAGTGTAGACCAAGCTAGTGGAGTAACCTGGCACCAATCAGCAGTATAGCCAAACTTGAAGGTATGGTTAAAAAATCCACTCCATGTTGGAATTTTAGTATTTTTTACCAACTGGGTAAAAGAACCAAAATGTCTCAGCCCGAATGGACTTGGGTAGAAAGTATTTCAACATACTTCATAACTGTATGGTTCAGTGGCTGACAAAGCAGCTCTCCAGAGGGTGATTAAAAACTGCCCAGGGCATCATTGGTCCACCTCTGGAGGACATTTACCAGTCCTAATGCCGTAGCAGGGCCCGTAACATTGTAAAAGACATTACACAACCCACTCATCATCTGTTCACTCTGCTACCCTCTGAACGATGGTATAGGTCACTTAAGACACACACAAGTTTTTTTTATGTAACAGCCATCATTGCACTGAACTATTATTTGGTGTAGACAGTGAAGGTTATCAAACACCGATTCAGATCGCTTTGTCAACTTATAACCTCGTCTCTACACACTTTCATCGCCCACGACATATTCAAATTAGAATTTTTGTAATTTTGAACTATTTTATTTGGCACAGTTCTCATAAAACAACTCTTTGGAATCAGTACTGAAACTCAGACTTCTTCTGATAATAATTTGGAAAGGCCCTGCTGTTCTAAGAATTAAAAGAATTAACTCACAAAGCCCTAATGTTCAGATCCTGAATATAGTTTCTTCTGTTCCTTAAATTGGAACCTGTGAATGACACTGAATAGGCATTTAATGTTGAAAGTGTGGGCTGGTTAAAGTTATTTTGGTTTAATGATACAGCGCTCTTCCCCTCATTTGCCTGATGTCTAAACATGTGTAGTGACAGACGGCCTTGTACACCCACTTGTGCTAACACTTACATCTTCCCCTTGTTCACAACATTGGCAGGACTGCAGAGAGACACCTCGACACACTTGTGGCACCTGCATTTTGAAGCGATTTTCTTCTGCATGTCATCATCATGCGTTGGATGTTAGCTGGATGCTGTGGGCTTGTTTTGATCAATCTGTCAGGTAAATGTTAAGTTTTAGCAATAAGATCAGTTTAAAAATTTTAAAATGATGCAAACAACCGTTACAGAATTAGTATTAAATACTAATGTCAGTAAAACTCTGGTACAGCTGTGAATCCATGATTCGGTTGGATACAGTACGATAATATAGATTTCATTTTTCCGTTAACTGTAATGTTTTATGTCTGTTTAACGACAGCTACACTCTATGCAAGTTTTGCATGTTATTTTTAACTCTGCAGCACCATTACTTCCTGGCCATCTGGGGGAAAAGAGGAAGTTGACTTCAGAGACAAAGACTTTAAACTATTGTCATGTTGATGATTATATTCTTTGATATTCTATGTTTTTATTGTATGCAAGTTATTCCATTCAGTTATCCAAATTACTTTAAGTATGAGAGTTTAATCACATCGGACTTTTCTCCGTTTTAGAAAGAGAACATACTGATATTTGCTTAAATGGTGCAAAACATATAAGAAAAATCATCAGTATTAGATATGCATTTGTAGCACATACTGTACATGACTTCAACATCACAACTGAAACAAATTTGATGTGGTTACCAAATGTGGCTCTAGGTGAGTTATCCTCCATTGTGTCCAATCTAGGGCCACAACTAATGATTCTTTTCAATTTTGTTAAGGGTTTCTTTTTACATTAATAATTCACTCTACAGTATATAATGTGAGATTATAGGGAATTCACATTCTCCTAAAGCCAAATAAACAAAGCAGGGTATCTTCACATTCAAGATGTCCGTGAATGACTGGCATTTTACTTTACGCCAAATATTAAGGGATTGTAAAATAGCTGCAGATTAATTATTTTGTCTGGTGTTTCATTGCTGCATTGGTCAGTGCACATACTTCATTTCATTTGAGTTGATTTGGGGCAGTGATTCCCTTCAAATGCCCCCAGGGGTACGCAAAGTGACGTAGGGGGTACGCGAAAGAGTTGATTCTGAACTCTGATTACATGTTGAAACTGAAAAAACGGATAACGGATTGTTTTCTCATTTTCTGATTCTCCACCTAAATGAAAAATCAAAAGACTGTTTTTCTTGAGAGTCAGTTATGTTAATAGCTAGACTGTAGGACAACTGGCTTTGAAGCTATGTATCAGTTTGCTGCTAATGTAGCTAGCGCTAGGTCACCTAAATAAGAAAGACGCCGATTCCCTGAAATGTCTGTGATTGGTGGGCAGATGCAGATCTCCTGATGATACAGCCATACTCGCAACAGTTATTTCCCCCCCAGAAACAAGCAAATGTCATTCTTGATTGGGTCTTTAAATTATGTCGTCAACAATTCTGATAACTTTGTCATTTGAGCTGTCAAGTCATCAGTCTGATGTAAACTGGGTCGCCCGGCTAACCGCCAAAAATGGATAAATGGCTAAAACGGATAGATTGCCCTTCCAGAGAGACCTCAACTGCTACCACCAGTCAGGCTCTCAGACATTTCTTTTTCTAGCTGCTACAAGTGCGTGAGAGTAGGGGGTACATGGCTGGAGGTCAAACGTCTGAAGGGGTACGGGCTGTGAAAAGTTTGGGAACCACTGATTTGGGGTATTTGTATTGTTGGTTGGACAAAACAAGCACAGTGGATATGTCACCTGGAGCTGTGACAGCATTTGTCACATTTTATATGCTATATAAAAAATTTATAAATTGCAAAAAAAATGTTGGTGTTAGACCTTGTGACTACAATAATTATTTTCATAACAAGCAACTGTCTCAGCTGAGAATATATTAAATTTTGATTCTGTTACTGTGATGATATAATTATAAATAATGCCTTTAATGCAATTCATGACCAGGATGTTTTGTTGAATTATCATCAGACTATCTCTGCTTAAGTAGTCATTTCAGTCTTCTTTTTTTTTCTGTTAAGTTGTCCTAAGCAACGACCTGGTGGTCAAACAGAAGCCCCGCTTTTATGGTGTGCGTATCAACCACAATGTGGTCATTTACTGCCAGTCCTCAGAGCAGCGCAGTAACAAAACTGCAAAGTGGTACAAGGTCGACAAGTATGACGCGCCTCTTGACAGAAGAAGACAGCTGCAGAACAGTGACAGGATTACCTTCAGCAAAAAGTCAGATATCCAAGACGCCTATCTCCACCTCAATCATGTACAAATAGAAGACAGCGGAGTGTACTTCTGCCGGATAGACGACATATGGGGACCTGGAACTGAAGTAAAAGCAGCCAGTAAGTGGAACAAAATGTCTTGCACAGACCAAGAGATCCGAAATGCACTAAGAGTGGTTATTTACGTAAAACACCGCTAACACTATACACTTCCCCTCACAGGAGTCACTGACGCATCCAAGATGCAATCCAGAAGCAGAGTGAAGGATGGTCTCATGATCATCCAGGGTCTACTGTTGGCTGTGTGTATCGCTGCTATACTGCTACGCAAACGTCAACTGGTGAGCAACAAGGCGACACGAAGACGAAATTAATATTGATATTGTTGCAGAAACCATATTAGTTTGACTACGACACATCATAAATATAGGCCCACCTGCATTTCACTGGTAGTTAATTTCTCACTTTATTTTAAATGTGCTGCATGAACATTGTCACACCAACAGTTTTTGCATAATACATTAACACTTAACGTTGGGGTGAGTTTATTCTTAGATAGATAGACCATGATACCATAAGAATAATAATTAAAAAAAAATAATTTAAAAAAAAAAACATGAATATTAGCAAATTAAATACTACACAAATTCTTTAATATATTTATAAAAATTGAAAATAGGGCCTTAACTAAACCAGTAGCTTGTATTGTTGCTGGTACATCCAGAAAAGGTGATTCTTGTCTCCTGGTTTGATTGGCTTAATGCTATACACTAAAAGCATTTGGTTTAGCTAACTAGCCACTGATATTAATATTGATATTGTTACGGAAAGAATATTAGTATTTATTAGCGGTGTTACGATAACTTAGAAGACTAAAAATAAAGCCACTGCGGCTTCCGTAGTTACGACTTTTCTTTTGTATTTTGACATCCGTACGCACGTACTTGACTTTTAATTTAAAGGGGTCTGTCTTTTATTTTTTCGGATGGTTTATTGCCTTTAAAGATTCGCTGCAAGTGTATGCAACCGTTGCATGTGTACTTACAGCTCAAAACCAGACAAATATTTTACAATTTTGGAGTACATTGTACAGTTAGTTAGCGTAGCGTAGCTGGCTAGCATCATTCGGGCTAGCATGCGATTTACGTCGTGACGCGCAAAACGGTTATCCAACATCCGGGTCACGTTTTTTGTATGTGGGTGTACGCAAATATATTATTGTTTGTTTTATTATTTTTATTATTCACAATGCGTTTTCAGTATTTGCACTATATTTAATGTATTTTTTAATTTTATTTTTATTTTTTATTGTAACAGTTGGAAAAGAAGGACAGCATATATGAAGAGCCTGAAACCGACCACATCTATGAGGTTTGTGGACTCTTTATCATGTTTACAGCAACATTTAACAAAAGACAGCAATTTCTTGTAATTCTCTTATTCACTGCACGGTGCCATTGGTGAGATAATGCCACAGTGGGCAAACTTCACAGCTGTGTGTTTTTACATAAAAAGTACAAGTGTAAGACAGAAAGGCAACAGGACGCAACTTCTTGCACCACTGAGTTTCTAACCACAATTACAATTTTTCTGTTGCTGCCAGCTTAATTATTTCAAGAAGGGTAATCAGAATGGAAGTACCTCTTGTGTTTTTGCTTTCTTATTAAGTTATAGAAAAATTGTATGCATACAAAGAGTGTGCACACAATTTTGAAAGATTAAAAAATAAGAGTAAGAATAAGAAAAACCTTTATTTGTCCCACAATGGGGAAATTGCAGTTTGCAACAGCATGCAGAAATGGCAGAGATATAATAAATAATAGATATATTGCACATATTAGGAGTGCTCGTTGTGGAGCGTAACAGCAGCAGGAAGGAAAGACCTTCTGTATCTTTCCTTCACGCATCGAGGGTGAAGCAGTCTGTCACTGAAGCTGCTCCTCAGTCCTGTCAGGTCACCATGCAGGGGGTGGGACTCATTGTCCGGCATGGAGGACAGTTTAGCCAGAACTCTCCTGTCACCCACCTCCCTCACTGAGTCCAAGGGGCATTATATATATTTATAATGACCTAATACCAATAGCTGATGGGTAAAATTATGGGTACTTAATAGATGTTTGGATCCCAAACTGCAGACATTATAGTTTTAGTGTTACGGGGATGTATCGAAATATCTTCTTTGCACGATCATATGTCGAAGGACAAGGTTAGAATCAGATTAACACCTGTAGTGCGATATTCTTACTGCGACCATAGAAAGGTGTGCAGGATTTGGAAGTGGATGGACTCTTTTCTCCCACTTAATCTTGGCCAACAGCGCTCTGTTCAGTTCAAGCCGATATTGAATTAGAGACGTAGGGAGAGCTGAAAGCAAAACCATGCCGTTGTCAAACCCACCTTTTAATAGAATCACAGTCGATTCACGGAAACAGTGGCCTGACCTTTATCGAGAGTGGCAGGCGCTGACATTGATGCACAGAGTTTTACATATGTTTTCGGTGGCATTTATCTGCTGCACATATTTATTTTTGAGTCATGTCTGTTCAATTCAAGCCATTATTGAATTAGAGACGTAGGAGAGCTGAAAGCAAAACCATGCCGTTGTCAAACCCACCTCTTAATCGAATCACAGTCGATTCACGGAAACAGTGACCTGACCTTTATCAAGAGTGGCAGGGGCTGACATTGATGCACAGAGTTTTACATATGTTTTCGGTGGCATTTATCTGCTGCACATATTTATTTTTGAGTCTTGTCTGAATCATTAGATATGCAAATAACTAACTGTAGCCACTGATAGACCCATAAATGGGACTGACACAAGCACATCTAAAGCTAATTAAACTGACTTATTTCCATCTCTCAGGGCTTGGCGATTGAGACATGTGGAGGAGGTCTGTATGAGGAACTCACCATGTACTCTCAGCCCGAAGGAGCTGAGGCCCCATGGGAGTGAGACTGATGCAACTGAACTACTGTTCTCTCTCTACATCCTCTCAATAAGTATCAGTAATATAGGTCCCTTATTAGACGCTGTAAATTGACAAATAACAGGTTTTTACGAAGTAGAGATGTGTCTGCATGCTTATCTAAAATACTTAATACGCGTGTGCTGTTGATTTCGCGGGTTTAGTAATACTGAGTTGGGGTTTATCTGTTAATGCTGACCTTTCAGCTGACAGTTTTGGTGCTTCAATGGTTTTCTTTTGCACCGATCAGCCATGGTCATAGTCACAGGTCAACTGAAAAACTTTGTCTTGTTATTGTGGCGCCTGTCTCTTGTTGGGATATATTAGGTGGCAAGTGAATATTCTGTTCTCAAAGTTAATGTCAGAAGCTGGAAAAATGAGCGACTCTGGCAAGGACCTAATTGTAATGGCTGGACGACCGGGTTGCAGCATCTCCCAAACTGCAGCTCTTGTGGGGAGTTCCTGGTCTGCATTGGTCACTACCTATCAAAAGCTGAGCACAGAGCAATGGAAAAATGGTCCAATGAATCACGTTTTCTTTTGCATCTTATGTGTCCAAAAAAACATGTTGAAACAAGGGCAACTGGACTTTCAGGGTTTCTTGAAGACTCTTCATCCATGTAGCTCTTTCAATTCTATAAGACTGGTGGGTAGTTAGGTTTTACATAGGAACATCTGGTGGGAAGGAAGCTGTCTATGTATAGTTGGAAAAAAAAAAAACCCCTCTCTGAACAGGGGAGGTGGACTCAGATCTAATCCACCGTCAATTTACAACGTAGTATAAAAAAACAGATTCCTCCAATCACAGGTAAGTAGCTGGTTGGTGGCAGACCAGAAGCTCATATGAGTTTATGAAGGTCAGCACGGTCCGCAGATGTTTCTATTTAGACCTGAAGAACAGTTTGATGAAACATCTTCAAGAAATCCTGAAGCAAGAAACAGTTCCCCTTGTTTCAGCTTTATTTTCGGACATACCTGGATGACTGAGACCCTCCACTGACATTTTGTATCATATTGACGGCCGGGTGTGTGCATGTGTGTGTTGTTTAACTGGGGATTGCACCAGTCAGCCACAACATTAAAACCACTGAGAGGAGAAGCAAATCACATCGACCATCTTGTGACAATACAATATTCTGATGGGAAACTTCTGGACATGGCATTCATGTGGATGTTACTTAATTGTGCTACAGCGCCCCCTGTTGACATGTAGCACCCACCTAGACCAGACCAGGCAATGACACTCCTTGATGGCAGCAGCCATCCCCAGCAGGATGCAGCCTGGCACAGACACACACACACAAACAGTTTAGGAACAACTCAAAAAAAAGAAAAAACATGAAGACGAGCTCAAGGTGTTGACCTGGCCTCCAAATTCACTAGATCCCAAACTGATCAAGTATCTGTGGGATGATCCATAGGACCCAAAGGCCCCCCACTAACAACATTCTGTTGCCAGACACCACAGGACACCGTCAGAAGGCCCATTTCCATTCTCTGATGAGTCACAACTGTTTTGGAGACCTAGGACCAATATTAGGAAGGTGGTCATAAAGTTATGCCTGATCTGTGTTTATGGCACCAACATGCCCCTTTGCCTTGTTCTGTACTTGTCAAAGTAACATCCACATGAATGCAGTAATAATCAGTGTTATTCACTTCACCGGTTGGTGGTTTTAATGATGTGGCTGAAAGGTGCAGAAATTGTATATCATTTTTGTATTTTGCTAAAACGGCGATTTAATATCTACATTATCTTGTCCATCACTGTTAATTTTAAAAATGTGTACCTCTTCCGTTTATGTGACAAAAATAAAAACAACAAACACATTTCCATTTGCTGTAGATAGTCATTTTTATTGCATTTTACAAGAAACTGTGTAAAAAAAATAGATAGGTTGATCAAAAAAAATAGATTTGATTAAAAAAGATACTCTCTCATAAATAAGTAATAAATAAATAAATAATCCGGCGAGCAGCTAAACAGTCACATCCTTCATATTTTAGTTGGGGGTGAGGAGGGACGAAGCCAGCTGGTCCACTCTCATCAGATGAGCTTCGATTTCCTTCCTGATCAGCTCCCATGCTTCAGAGCTGTGGCCCTACAGACACAACAACATCATCGTTAGAGATCCAGATTGATAGATAGATAGATGGATATATAGATAGATAGATAGATAGATAGATAGATATATAGATAGATAGATAGATAGATAGATAGATAGATAGATAGATAGATAGATAGGCTCCTACCTTTTGCTTAAGGACACGGTTAGACAGTTTCTTGAAATACATCTGCAGCTTCTTGTTCTTCGTGTGGCTCCCGATCTGAAGGAAAATTGTCAACTGTTGGTAAGTACGATGTTTCACACGATTTCAGAAAATCAGAAAAAGCCTTCCACTTCAAGTCAAACTCACGCAGGAGTTGAGTTCGTCAGCCTGCTTGTTGACCACATTGAGGAAGTTATCCACGGTGCTGTCCTCCCACGATACAGAGCTGTGGTCCTCGTCAAACAGGGCAGCCACCTCCTTCAGGACCTGGACTGTGAAAGCAAGTTTATCCTGAGCCTGGAAGAAGGAGAAGAAGAATCACAGATTACTATAGGAATACATTCATGTCACGTTTATATCATTTCAGAGTTGAAAAAATACAGATGTAGCACAAAACAATCAATAACAATCTTTGTGTAAAAGAATGTGCCATTTGATTTCTCATATTTCGCATCTTTGTAGATATAAGATGACTTTTGACTCACTGAAGCTTTGGAGGCATGAGTGTACAGATGATAAGGGAAGACCACAGCATCCTCAGTTTCAGCATCCTCAGTGCTGTTAGTGGAATTAGTTGCCTGCAGCACACACACAAACACACACATCATGAAATAAACAATCTCTAAAGTTCACTTACTAAACAATCAAAACATGCAAATGAGCGCACTCACCATGGTATCAATCAGATCCAAGGAGTTTTCACTGTACTGTCTGAATTTGTGATTCATCCATCTGCAGTTCAGCGAGGAGCCTGAGCTGTACAGACCGAGCAAGAGGCAAGCGAAGAAAATCCTGCTGAGCATTTTTGTTGGTTGGCTTCTTTTTTTTTTTAAAAAAAGATAGAAGTTTAGTTTAGATTGTTTGAAGTGGATGTCTCCTGGTGTTGTGTCGGAGGAGACCTGCTGCGGGCTCATTTATACCGAAGGCGCACCTATTTTCATTTTCCTGATTGGAGACTGCGGGTTTCACCTCGACATACAGGTATATGTCACACATTTCGGATTTGAGTCAGGATTTTGAAGAATAAATATGTCATAAGTATGAAAACGCCCACAACCCAGGATCGAATTTTTTATTTTGAACAATTTATTATTCGATATAAGACAAAAAACAGTCCTTGGATAAAGGCTATTTGACATTTACGCACGATTTGTAGCTTAAAAACTTGCTATTAATTAAGGAAAGACCAAGTTTCTATTTATTGCAATAAACCTTTACGCACAGGGATGCTTTTTTAAATGACAAAATGAAGACACACTCAATTTTGGTTACGTCTCCTGTCCCATGATTTGGCCTGAGTGTTCAAGGGGACGTTAAATAAAACAAAAATAAAATGTAAACATAGGAATAACGAGCATGGAAACAAATTACAGCAGAATATGAAATTGTTGCATTATTGCTTCTGTGCGGATTCACAACAATCGTGCCCACAGCGGGAGCCATGGCGCTGCGTCCACTATGTTCAATAAAAGGGAAGTTCCTATAGGCCGTAGCGCAAAAAGAGAAAATGAAAGTGACTGTCAAGTACCTGTGGCCTGCGCTCTGACGCTCATTCATAAGAATCTTGTCTCTGACATTTCAGTTGTGGCTCAAGCCGTGAGAACCAGGCAGGTAGAAGGGGATTCTCTTTCATCTGTTTAATTAAATGGTTTGGGCTGATATAGATATTATACAGTTTATTCGGCGAGTGGCTTCAGAGAATGGGAAAACCCTGCCAATTCGCTAGTATTTTCTTGCAATAAATCGTATTGTATTGGTATTTGTAGTCTGATCAAAATCTTTTTTTGTTTCAAATTTTTGTTTGTTTTATTGAATTATGTCAAATGTGACTTTAATCCATTGATTGTAATATGTCTTACAAACGTGAACAGGTTATAATTCATACCTTTCTACTAATAAATTGCCCCTTCTCAGGTTATGACTTGCATTATAATGAGCTGTAACCCTTATTAATCTAAATATCTTAATATATTAATTAAAAATATATATTTTCTTTTTTAATAAAGGACAAAAAGCTGGAAAACAACCCCTAACAACTTTGATACAATCTATGATTTATCATCTTTTCTATTTACGTATGGGGGGGAAAAAATCCCAGTGTGGGTGTTTAGAACCAGACTACCTACATATTTTGAATAGTTTGTCCTACAACAACCCTCCAACTCGCAAATCAAAAAGAAAAATCCTAGAAACAAATGTAATTGTGCTACAGCGCCCCCTGTTGAATGAAGACAGCGATGTGGTCACCGCTCATCTGAATATTCCCAGAGAGTTGAACTGTGTTGTGGTGAGTTGTGAAACGAAATCTAAAAACGACCATGCAAATCAGCATAATGAGAAACTTTGCTTAAGTAATAACAAGAATCTCAAAATATGACTGTCTGCAGATGCTGCCAATCTTCAAAATTATCAAAATAATAAAAATGATCTCTAGCATCTCAAAATATGGAACAAGCTCCTCAAACTAATGAATTAGAGTCTAGAAATAATGACTTATATCAGAAGGTTTTGAGACTCTTTCTAAAGTTAGAGACTTTGTCCATAGGATGACTCCAAATAATCAAATGAATGTTAACTCTTGGATTATGTCTTCTTACGTCCAAATAGTTTGTTAAAAATTTCAAGCAGTGAATCGAAAGCTTAAAACAAAGAGTCAAAATCTCAAATAACAGGACAACCAGGAATCTCGTGATAATAACGACTCATTATCTCAAATCATTGAGACTCTTTCTTAAAATAATGATTTCAGGCCAGCAATAATAATGACACAGTATCTGATAATAACAATTTACGTCTCTAACTTATGAGATACTCTCACAGTATTATAAAAACAATGATCTAGCCTTTAAAAAATAGTGAATTTTAAATAACGTGGAACATGATTTAAATAATGACTTAGTCTCAAGATCATTTCTTCTATCTCAAATTAATCAGATGCTTTCTCAGATGATGTTAGACTGTATATAAAAAATAATGAGTTTGAAAATAATGATCTTAGAATAATTAAACGAATGAGAACTATTGCATCTTAGTATGTGAAAATGATGAGTTAGTAAAAATATAATGAATTAGCATTTTAAAATAATGACAGACATCTTTAAATGATGAGTTAGAATTTCAAATAATGGCAGACTTTATCAAAATGGTAACCTGGCATCTTGAAATGATTAAATGTATTAGTTATGATGACTTTATTTGAATGCATTTGATATATATATATAGTTTGTATCCCATTATTATGAGAAAATGTGTCATTATATATATATGTATATAGTCATATATATTATGACTTATAGGATGTTATTTTTTTGTTTTTTAACTGCATTTGCAGAAACAGGCTTCCTTCATAGAGGAATAAAAGGAATAAACACAGTTCAGTTTGCTGCTGTTGTTTTTTTATTCACTGTAACATTCAATAAATACACAAAATGAACAGTTTTACTCAAAAAAAAATTCTTCCAATAAATTAATAAATACTTAAATACTTAATACTTAATAAGTGGCTGCCCTTAATACTTAATAAATAAATAAAAATAAAAAATATAAGTTAACACATCCTTCATGTGGCAGACAGTTTTTTTTTTTAGTCGGAGGTGAGGAGGGATGAAGCCAGCTGGTCCACTCTCATCAGATGAGCTTTGATTTCCTTCCTGATCACCTCCCATGCTTCAGAGCTGTGGCCCTACAGACACAACAACATCATTGTTATAGATCCAGATAGATAGATAGATAGATAGATAGATAGATAGATAGATAGATATTATTAAAACGCACAAATATTTAAGATCTGAATGCATTAATTTAGACTTACCCATCTCTTCAGGGCACGGTGTGAGAGTCTCCTGAAATACATGTGCAGCTTTGTGCTGGTGCGGTCTTGTCTCCCAATCTACACGAATAAAAAGGTAAATGTGTTTACAACCAGGACTTGAAATGTTCAATATATAAAGCCTGCAGCTCATGACTGAAAGTCAAACTCACGCAGGAGTGAAGTTCGTCAGCCTGCTTGTTGACCACATTGAGGAAGTTCTCCACGGTGCTCTCCTCCCACGATGCAGAGCTGTGATCCTCCTCAAACAGGGCAGCCACCTCATTCAGGACCTGGACTGTGAAAGCAAGTTTGTCCTCAGCCTGGAAGGAGAAGAAGACGCTTTTAAATGATTCCAAAGCTGGAAAAATATAGCTGAAATAGTGAGACATTTTGTAGATGACTTCTGACTCACTGAAGCTGTGGATGCGTGGATGTACAGATGGTAAGGGAAGGCAACAGCGCCCTCGGTTTCAGCATCCCCAATGCTGGCCTGCAGCGCACACACAAACACATACATCGTGAAGCAAACCATCTCCAAAGTTAACTTATTAAACAGCCCATGCGTGCAAATGAGTGAACTCACCATGCTATCTATCAGAGCCAACGAGTTTTCACTGTACTGTCTGAATTTGTGATTCATCCATCTGCAGCTCAGCGAGGAGCCTGAGCTGTACAGACCGAGCAAGAGGCAAGCGAAGAAAATCCTGCTGAGCATTTTTCTTTCTTTCTTTCTGTCTTTCTTACAAAATATAGAAGCTTAGTTAGTTTGAAGTGGATGTCCTCCTGGTGTTGTGTCGGAGGAGACCTGAAGCAGCTCATTTATAGCGAAGGTGCACCTATTTTCATTTTCCTGATCACACAGGAGGTGGACTTCACCTGAACGTGCAGGTTTAATGCCACAGAATTTCGGATTTGAGTCAGAAGATCAACATCATGATAACGATTCCACACAATCATATCCTTTATCATTTTATTTATATTTGTGCTACTTATGTGCGATGGAGAAAAGAGTATTGAACAAATTGTGCGATTTTGAATGGAACATCCACTTTTGTTGTTCTTAAATGAATTCCTTTAATTTAAAATATTTAAATCTGCCAGTTTATATATTTTATATGTTTAGAAAATTATTTTTTTAATGTTAAAATGCAGTTACTGGTCCCCTTCTTTTCAGTGTGCATTAATAGTGTTTGTTAAAATAAAATAATAATAATAATAATAATAATAATAAAATGATTTCTACTGATTGGAATTGCCTTTTCTCTTTAAGTACAGGGCCACCATTCATGATTAAAAAGCGTAACGGCGTACGTGAATGCAGCGTGTCCACATTCCGCCACACAGGTGGAAAATGAAAGTGGCTGCGGCCACGCGTAACGTGACACTGACGCTCCTCCGCACCACTTCATTTTCATGCAGCAGTGTGAAAATCACCGGCGTTTCTGAGGAATGTGCGCACGTATGGATGAAGAAAATGGTATTTTGGCATTTCGGGATCTCATCTAGGTTGGTATGTTATTCTTATGAAAACCTAATACCTAACCTAACCTGTCTAATTGTCCCAGGAGGATAGATTTAAGATTTCATGATGAAACGTAGGCGAGTTGTTCAGTTTTTTCTTTACAAAATGAAACATGTAAGACTCCAAACAACGATATTTCTAAGGATATATTTTGTTTTACATAATATTCTATATATATATATAATATATAATGTATAAATTGCAATTTCCAATCACGGTTAGATGAGGATTCACGCGTATAGCTGTGACATAATAATTTTCTTTCTGCGCAATTACGCAGTTTTTATTGTTTGCGCTTCACATTTCACTTTAACATATGCGATAACCACCTTCTCATACAGAATTTCTTGCAAAAGATGAACACAAGAAAACGCCCTTCATTAAAAACTTGAATAAGGAACTCATAAAAGCTGTATATAAGTAAAATAATACCAGCTCTGATGAACTATGGCAGTGTGTGATGGCTTAATATATTGGCTGTAAAACGGTTTCCAGCCTGTTAGATGCATAAAAAGTTGGCATTTTAAACAACCAATGGCTTATTAGTACTTAAAATAATACAATTCACTCGTGTTGGGGTTCTTTCTAATTTTAAATAAGTAGGGTGTGTGCCTAAAACTTTGTGGAGATGTGTCAACAACACCAGAGAGAACACGAAGTCCTCGCATGTCAACAGAAGCAACACAAAATGTGTGCTGCATTTACTGTCACTCGTAAACTAAAGCAACAGCTTTGCACCCACCGTTGCTTGTTGTTTCCGAACAGCCAGTATTTTGGCAATGTCTTCGCTCCTCATACTGTTTTATGATATGAAGTGTATATATTAGAGATTATATCTATGTTTGCCATTTTTATTTTTAAATAGATAAAATGACAACATCTGCCTTTAGCATAAGTATTTTTGTGTCTATTGTATGTATATGTTATATATGAACAGGTTACTGGTAAGTTTGTGATATAGCAAAAATAAAAAAAGTGTTAGTGTGTTAGCAGAGAGATAACTGAAATGTTTCATGCCCGTAAAATATCTTTTTATTTTGATAATCTCATTTGTACTGTATTTGCGGTGTAGCTTGAAGGCACCACCAAGTCTTCAAGTTCCCATGATGCATTTCTTCTCAGTTGGCTAGAGTCAGGCGAGCTTCTCGCTTCGGAGCTATTCTTGTGCTGTTTCTTTTCTTTCTTTTTTTAAGGCGTTATAAGGGAAGAAATGGACAACGACTGTATGGATTAACGTGCTCTTAACATGCAGTCACGGAGTTAATAATAATTTACAAAGGACACGCGGTTGTCTTTGGACCACAGGGACAAGTTAGCCAACCTGTTTCGGTAAGGAAGCTAGCTCTGTAATACACTTAGCTAGTTAGCGTTCGCTGCTAACACCACAGCCAGGCTTTAGCTAACTGTTTTGTGTTAATGCTACATAAATCTTTGTTTTTGTTTTTTTAATTGACGCTTACATATAAAGTGTTAACTTAATGTGAAGTAATGCAAAACTACTGGAGATATTAAAATGTTTAGAGTTAGGTGGTTTAAAATGTCACAACATGCAAACAAACTAATTGCTCTGGTTAATATGGTTAATATTTATCACGTCTGCTACCCACTGTTTGTTAATTGCATCTATTTATGGTAATAGCTTGTCACTCGGGGGCATTTAAAGCTATCTTATCTGGGTGTGATCCTGTCAGGCATTCTTGAGTGGCATGTACTGATTTTTTTTTTTTCTCATTGTTCTTATTTTCATTTGAGGAAGTTGGACGTGAAGCATTTGGTGCTACTTCCCTGCAGACAACCTCTTTAATCAGAGCCTCACATGACACAGTGGTCATTCACACAAGCCGTGAAATAGCTGCTATGTCACAGTGTGTAGTCTCGTGATGGAAAATGTAGTGGCATGCCGGTAGCGTGGAGCAAAGGAGGAAGAAACAAACAGTTCCTTTATTTTTCACATGTCTTCTGCTGGGGCTTACAGCTAAGGCTTGCCCTACCTGTCCGTCCGTCTCCTCTCAGCGGAGGCTTACTGCTGCGCGTGTGTGTGTGTGTGTGTGTGTCACATTTTGCATATCCCAAAAGAGGAGCTTTGTTTTTGTGTGTTTCAGCTTGCCATGCGGGAGTAGCCCTTCCCGGGAGGTGCCATGCTATCTACACAGACGCCAGATACGCCAGCTGAGGCCAAAAATGTCAAACAGGTAAAAGCACAAACTGTACTTTATGCGGGAATCTCTTGTTTCCCTTCTTGTTTCAGTTTTGCATGTCTTGTGGCGCCTCCGGTGAAGAGATTGACTTTACTTTGATAGGTTTTTGTAGTGTATGTCGTGTATATGTTGTAGATATACAGTCATTGACTTGCCTGCATGTTATTTACAGTTTCATTACAGCAGGAATCAGTCAGATGCTTTTAAAGAGGCAGATGCAGGGTTAAAGGCAAAAACAACGATATAAAAATGGCAAAGCATAAAATAATGAGAGCACAACATATTTATCTAATAATAATTGGAACATAGTTTACGCGTGATCGTACATTATGTAATAGTTTGGAGGGAAACTGCACGACATGCTGCTGAGCTGGTGTGACAAGGAGCTGGGAAATCAGCCATGGACTTGGCTCTGTAGATTTTTGCTGGCTGCAAAGGTCAAGTTTTGCCAAGTGAAGCAAAAGAAGGGTTCTTCAGTGGTCACTGAACTCTAAAAGTGTTGCGAAAGTATTAGATTTTACTCCGTGATAGTGGCTTGTGATGTGCTCATGTTCTCCTCGCATCAGCTGACAGTGACTGACATGTGACGGCAGGTAGTCAACAGCTGCATAACAGCGCGGCAGCTGACCTGGTTCTACTTTTTCCTCGTTGCATTCTTCACATTTGAAAATATGTCTTTTGTTTGTGTCGGTAAACACAGGAATTGTTTCCATCTTACCGACCGTCTCTTCGTCATAACCTCATTTACTGATCCCACTCCCAAAAAAAATGAGGAGGCTGATATTATTTCCTTCGTCCACACTTTGTTACGTTACGTCCTAGATCAAAGAGAGGTTGGCGCATTCGCTCAAGGCCTTGCAGAAGAAGTATGTAACGTCAGACACCGAGGTCACCAGTGATGACGGTGACGCCAACCTCCTCTGCTCTGCCCTGGAGGCCATCTTCATACATGGCATCAAGAGCAAGTACATTCGCTCAGAGGCTGGAGGACGGAATAGGAAAGGAGACCGAGGACCGCTCCCTCAGCCTTTTTTCTGGAGCCTCCTCAAGACTGTAACCCACCGGTAAGTCAGAACTAAGATAGCGTTAACGACAAAAGGACATTATTAAAGCTGAAACAGTCAGAGAAGGCCAACAAAGAACAAGTTATCTAGCAACTACTGCAGTAATCATTAGTCAATTAAATTATTTTGAGCCAAATGCCAAACATTGACAGTCCCACAAATAAACAAAAAAATTTGAGTTATTATTCTGTGACAACTTAGTCTTAAGTGTCATAACAGTCTGTTAAATTCCCAGTGATGTGATCACCGAGCTGGAGAAGATCAGCTTTGTCGGGACGGACGTGGGTCGCTGCCGAGCATGGCTACGACTGGCCCTCAACCACGGCCTCCTGGAGTGCTACCTCACGTCGCTGTTCCGGGAAGACTCCAAGCTGCACTCTTATTATCAGCCCAGTGCCTTGCTCCTGAACTCAGAGGAACGAGAGGTTCTGCTCAGCTACCTCCAGGGTCTGGCCTCGCTCACATTCAGCCTTTCCTACAAGTCGGCCGTCCTCAACGAGTGGACCACCACCCCCCTGGCTCTTGCTGGACTCTGCCCCTTGTCCCAACTCGAAACACTCGACCTGCCCATCAACGGCGGAGATCATCCCAACTCGAAGCCCGTATGTAAGGAGTTGTGGGACACGGGGTCTCAGTCGTCGGGGTCATCCGATGCATTGGATGTGCAGAGAGGGTGTCCAGTGTTGCTGGGCAGGGGGTCGAGTGTACAAGGGGGTAGGACTGCTCTTCACTCGTCTAACTTAAGCCTGGACACCACGGGCTCCTCTCAGCTCTCCTCCAGCCTGAGCTCTGATAGCCTTCTGCAGGGGCAGGACCCCCGCAGCCCGACAACAGAGCAGTGGTCTTCATGTGACCTGGAAGCGCCCATTAATGTCAGCATCAGCACCAAGAGACATCAGAAAGAGTAGGTGTCCCTTCTCGATGTATCTTTGATCGTGCCAGAGCACAAGAGGAAATGAGAGTTGAAGGTTAACACTGCTCATCTGTAAGCATACCAGAAATAACACTTACTGTATCACACTAAAAAGTCAGTGTGAACACATAGACACTGTAGTTTACTTCAACGTAATCCACTCGCTAGATCTTCACATGTATATAATCAATGCAAAAAAGTTGTTCCCATAAAATACAAGTACTCCTGTTTTAGAAATGTTTGCCTAACTTTTTTTTAAAGTCATTATTAAGAGTCTTGACAGTAATAGCGGCTTATTCTTGTAACTAAAAATGCCCGCACTTAACAGAAATAGCAGAAGTAGACAATAATATGTCTCTATGTCTCTATGTCTCTCTGTCTCTGCAGTGTGCTGGCTGATTTCCGGGAGAGTGGACACTGCAGTCAGGACTCCATGCGCGAAGACTCGTTTGTCTCCAGCACGGGCCCCGATCAGTTCTCGGAAAATGCCGTTTTCAGTGGCTCGGACAGCGAGACGCAGGGTCCTCCTACGCCATCCCAAGAGCCTGTGGACCAACCTCTAACTTCTGACCTGTCTGATTCAGAAGCTCCAGCAGCGTCCCTTGATCTGCCGTCATTTGACGAGAACCAAGATATCCAGTGTCCCCCTGTGGTCTGCAATAATGCCTCCTCTGAGTTACACTCAGACACAGATGTGCTCCCATCAGTCAGTGAGCCTGTGGCGGAAGCAGATGTTACCAGGGCTCAGAAGAGCAGCGATTCTGTCCAGGAAGAGAAGCCTATGGACAGCTTAGTGAAGGACAGCTCTGAATCTTCAGTGCATCAAGCCCCGCGTCGCTCTGCTAGCGTCCTAAGCAGGAAGTACTCTACAGATTCAATCTCAGTAAGTTTGTGCCAGAAAATGTAAAGTTATCCTAGTCTACCTTCTCCTCTCAGCTCATTTAATACATATATAAATTCTGAAATAGTGTTGTGACATTCAGACTATCTTAGCAAGTGCTTATCAGTTGAAGCCGGTGATATGAATCTACAAACTGACGGCTGACACTTCTCAGAGAGTGTGTGGTGGCTGTGATGAGCTACAGATTAAATTTGAGCTGATGGGCGATGAAGTAACCCCAAAGAGCGCTTGAGCAACACTTCCACTGCGACTTTCAGGCTCAGTGGATCTGATCACGCCGGTCACGTTTTTTTTTTATTTTTTATTTCTTATTTTTATCCTGGATAGTTCATGTGGAAATTCTGCATTGCTGTTTGGGTATTCCCACTCAGGAAATGACTAGTCGCGCGTTTGACTCTAAATCCTAGAAGTCGGCACAAGCTTTTTATTCATTCATGGGAAAATGTGACTTCTGGCTGTTTAACCTGCTCGTAGAGGTCACGTTGAAAAATGTTCCGTGCAACTTAAAAGGACTGTCAGAACAACAGTTACCGGATGTATCTGGAGGGAAAATGCTCCTCTGGTAGGAAGTTGTGGGATAAAATAAAGCACAGAAAGTTGCCCTCCTCGGTTACCACACATTAACCCTGTGTTCCGCGTGATTTCCAAACAGCTGCAGGATATGTCATAACATTTTCCCCATGTAAAGGAGTTATACTGTTGTTGCAAAACAACGGAGAGTCTGTTGAAGTTACTCAAGATAGAGAGATAGGTTTCTGGTTACGGTCACTTGACCTTTATTGTGACTGACCCCAAAAGACACGACCTAATAGCAACCACTGTTTGTTTGTTTGTTTTTGCAGCACTCACATTCTTGGATCTCAGACGATGACATCTACAGGCCTAATCTGGAGGAGGTGCTAGACAGTGAGGAGCTGTCTCCGTTTGTTGACCCAGATGAGCTCAAGGACACTCAGTCGCCTCCCAGCGTCGTTCACCGGAGACAAATAGGTAACCTGCGCTGTTTTTACCGCTTAAAAAACAAACAAACAAACAAACAAACAGTTCAAGTGATTACATGCACTCTAAATAAAATGATCTGATAAGATGTAAGTGTTTACATGCAGCAAAACATCAAGACTGGAGCTGTTTTGACATGTGCAAAGTGGTTCTGCCTGCTGTTGATTATCAAATCTGCTGGATATACACACTGATCAGACTTAACATTACAACCACCTTCCTAATATTGTGTAGGTCTCCCTTGTGCCTCCTAAACGGTTGTGACTCATCAGAGAATGGACATGGGCCTTCTGAGGGTGTCCTGTGGTGTCTGGAAACACAATGTTGTTAGTGGGGGCCTATGGGTTGAGGGGAGGGGCCTCTGTGGAGCATCCCACAGATACTTGATCAGTTTGGGATCTAGGGAATTTGGAGGCTGCTGGGGATGGCTGCTGTCATCAAGTAGTGTCATTGCTATGGGGTGGGGGTTGCCTGGTCTGGTCTAGGTGGGTGCTACATGTCTAAGTAACATCCACATGAATGAATGCCAGGTCCAAAAGTTTCCCAGCAGAACATTGACATAGTTGTACACACTGATTGGTTCATTTTTAAAGGTTTGTTAGAAGTGATTCATTAAAATATTTATGTGTTTGACTTAAACAAACACCACACCCTGAAGCATGACGGCGGCAGCATCATGCAGTGGGGGTTCACACCCTAGACACCTTGTAAAGGTAGAGGGTAAAATAAATGCCGGTCAGTCTGATTCAGACTGCGAGACACGTCCGACTAAACTGTGGAATGAGACACACCTCAAACTGAGTCATTCAGGTAATTTCCATCAGGTGTAAAATGATAAAACTTCTGCTGTTTCATCGCGTCTAAGGTGTGACCGTGTTTGCACTGAAATATGATGACGTTGCATTTCTTTTCGAGACCTCACCTGAGTGAGAGGTAGAGAAAAGGGAAGTGAGATGCAGAAAGGAGGAAGATAAATATTTAATTAGAGACTTTTATTGTGAATTATTATTACAGGGGGAAGTTCTTGGACTATGGACCATTTGTTATCATAGGCAGTATTCCAGGAACAGTCACAAGCTTTATTATTTAATCGTTTCTCTAGTTTCGCTTTGTCTATTCAGGCAGTATTTAGTGGACAATGTGCGATTGTGAAAATGATTACTGCAGTTTTATGGAACTAAATATTAAATTAATTGTGTGCATTGCTTCCGCCATCTTCTGTGGCTTCTCCTAGGTTCTTCTCCCCTAATGTTTGTTTGTTAACTTTATGGTGGAATTGTTTTACCCAGTTTAGACGACATAAAATTATTCTATTAAAGTGTAAATAAACTAAAGATCCTCTTGTATAATTTCTTTCTCACTTCCCATTTTCTGTGTCTGTTCATCAGGGCTGTCCAACCCCTTCCGAGGCCTTCTGAAGCTCGGTCACCTGGAACGACGAGGAGCAGTGGGAATGTGGCGCGACTACTACTGCGAGCTGTCGCCCTTTGAGTTCCGGCTTTACGTGAATGCGGAGGAGCGGACGTGTAGTGACAACTGCTCCCTGATGCGATGCGAAGACGCTCGGGTCACCTCACCCGAGGGCCGCTTCGAGCTGGCTTTTTCTGGGAAGCGGCTCTTCCTCCGAGCAGCCAATCGAGACGAAGCTGAGGACTGGGTGGACCGGATAGTAGAGGCAGTCAACAAATGCCGGCCGGCGTCTCATGCTGACGAGCAGTGGGAGGAGTTGCAGTCGCAAAGTGAGAATGGCGTGGATGAACGCACAACTTCATCTCCTTCCTCCGCCCCCTCCAGCCCTGAGCGAGGCTTACCTTCCTCTGAACCTGGCACCTGTGGAGGGCAGGAGACTCCTCCTCCTCCACAGCAGCAGGAATTGAACTGGACTCGGACTTCTGATTTGGAAACGGATGCCATCAAAGAAGCGGTTTTGTACTTCTCCACAGATCCCGAGACTCGTACATGGACACCGCTGGTTTTCTCCCTCTCCTTGGAGGCCATGAAAGGGTTTCAGGTCAAAGATGGAAGGAAGCTGTTGCGTCAAACCCACCCCATTGAGGAAATACGAGATGTGGTTCCTGACGTATCCCTGGGAGGGCCGGCCTTTTTTAGACTCCTGACTGTCAAGGAGACGCTCAGACTCCGGGCAGAGAACGCAGACGAGGCTCGCTCCTGGAGGGTTTTGATCAGGGGAGCTCTGGACTCCTACCTGGAGAGCGGGGAGGATAGCATGTCTGAGGAACCGGCTTCGGGAGTGAACGGAAATCTTTACAGGCTGGTGCAGCACAGACTAAAAGAAGATGGAGTGCTTCTTGCTCATCTTTGTAAAGTTCCTTCGGAGAAAGGGCTGGACACTCAGAACTTCAAATGTGCAGGTAAAACTGAGATGTTTAAGGATGAGTTGACGTATGAACTGTGGGCGGTTTTGGTTGATGTAATACAAATTGTCCATTAATGGGAGACACTCCTGGCTAATGTTTTAACACAGACCTGTTTATGAGCGGACGTGAATCTGAATCTGAATCTGAGGCATGTTTATGGCATCATTCACAGGCTGTTCTCAGCAGATTGGCCCATCCCATGGCAGAGCCAGGTTATGTGGGTTCACAGGCCAGTACTACTGTGACTTCTGCCACAGCGGGGAGACGTCTATCATCCCCTCGCGCATGGTGCACAACTGGGACCTCACGCAACGAGAGGTAGGCACACCGCATCTGTTAATTAAGTCTTAGGTGGCGTCAACTGAACACCTTAAGAACTAGTCAGTGAGAGACCGTCCTTGTACAACAGCTTCATGCTCTGGTTTCACCTTCAGTATCACTCACCGTCTTGGCAAACATGTCATGCTCATGAGATTTTTCCCCTTTCCAGGTGTCTAAGAAAGTCCTGCGGCTGCTGGCTCAGATCGAACAGGAGCCTCTGCTGAACCTGGAGCAGCTGAACCCAGAGTTGGTGAAGCACGCCGATTCCATGGCTCAGGCCCACAACCTGCGGCAGAGGCTGCGTCTGGTGGGCGACTACCTGCTCACCTGCCGCAGCGGAGCCTGCAAGACACTCCAAGCCAGGTTTGTGTGTGTTGTGTTTAACAGAGTGTTTCTTTAATAACTCCTTTAAGGTTATACAACGACCTCTGTGAAACAGGTATTAAATTACAATGTATGCTGTAAAAACTATCGATCTTAATTTGATTTAGGCTTCTGTTAATTTTACTGTGTTTTTATTTTCTCTCTCTAGAATGGGGCAGCGAACGTACTTGTTGGAGTCGAGCCACCTGTACAGTGTCTTGGACCTACGACAGGTATCCTCCTGGCTCTTTAAGTATGATAAAAATAATGTTTCGAACGGTTAAAATTAGCTTTTTCACTCCCCTCGTTCAAAACTCTGAAACTCGTGACTGGATAAAAAGTCAGGATCCTGGATGTGGGGTCCATTGCCTCTTAGTCTGTTCCTGACATTTTGTGAAAGTACACTCCAATCACATGTCATATTTATTAATATACAGGTACAGATTCACAAAACTGACCTGAGAGAAATGCCGGAAACAAAAGCAGACTGTGACGTTGCCTGTGTCTGGATCATAAACACTATAAATATGGGCAACGTGTCGCCACTTCCTTCCGTTGACCAAACTGACGCTATTTTCCCGAGGTATACGGGCAGTGCCACCTTGCGACTTTGGATGACCCGACCACACTTCCGCTAGACTCACTCCTTCTTTCATTTGATTAACACTACGCTCTGCTCTGCCTGCACCAGTTACGAGGAAAGACATCCTTGAAAAAAATATATTTGACGTGTATTTTAGTGTTTTAGTTTGACCCACGTCCCATCCACTATCATGGAGGAGGCGGAGCTTATGACCTATAGAGAGCCGAAGTCCCGCCCCTTCCGATTGCCTCCATGGGACCTATCTTTCGAAAAAATATGAATGGCAGTCTATGGCGAAAGATAAATTATTTTCTGGTCCCGATCGACTTGTGCCTTGGATTATACATATGTTGTTTTTCAGAATAAAAAATGATTTTACATGTCAAGAATGTCACAGTTTGTCGCAAGATAGTTAAGTAAAACGCTATGGAAAATACGTAATTAAACGAACTACAAGTCCCGCATGCTGGCGCGTACAGAACCGACCAAAACTCCCTTCGTGTAACTACAGCTCTCGACATGACCCGATTTATAATGATTTTCACCTCGTTTGATGCTTCTGCCTTCGTCCTGGAAGAGGACGGTAAAGCTCAACAAGGAGACAGACATAGTTCTCTAGTGACGTACATTGTTCGAGACGAGAGATGTAGTTCACTAAGCGATCTCATACAAAACCTAATGTTGTTCAGCTTATTTACGTCAAATAATTTATCTCTTGACGTGAAAAATTATCTTTTAAATTCACACACATCTTATGTGAAATTCATGCCACAATTCGAACGGGACCAAAAAATAATTATGATCTCTCCATTAACTCCCGTTCATATTTTTTCGAAAGATAGGTCCCATGGACCGGAAGTAGAAGGGCGGGACTTCGGCTCTCTATACTGCAGCCAGACACCAGGGGGAGCTCTACTTGATTTGGCTTCACTTTTGATGCACAGTTCCAAGTTCATCTTTATACAGTCTATGGTCTGGACCAAAAAGTGACATTTGAACACACTGTGTAGTTACAGCTAACAGCCAGCTGGTAAATACATTCAGCACCTGGGTGACTGGAAATAACTCTTCCTACCAGCAGGTGGCAGTAGTCTGTATTCCTTTTTTTTTTTAGAAGGGAAGAGCCTTGACACTTAGTTTCAGACTTACAAAACTATCTTTGATTAGCTAATTTATCTTCAAGCCTTCAAAACATTATGATGGCATGACAGTATTAATCTCAATAGACCACAATGACGCATGTCCATTTTGCAACTACCATAGGAAGCTCTTAGGATAGGAAGCCCTTTGCATGTGTGTGTCCGGGGGCTCTCATCACCATCATCATCAATGCTTATTCTGTGGTTTATTTACCGCAGAGACCGCTTTAAATAAAGAGTGTGTCACTGAAAACTAAAGCTTTGATATATTTATTAAAAGTGTCACTCCTCTTGTTAGCTTTTAATCTTTTGAAACATTATTTCAGTTTCGAATTGTGGCACATTATCAACCCCATACATCGGTCAGCAGCCACGTCTTAATATGTTGTTGTTGTTTTTTTTCTAGATAGCCGAGGGCCAATACATCACCTACCTTATCACGCTGTTCCACGACGCCTCCAACCACGTGTCCCGCTGCGACCTGTGCACGCAGCGTGGCTTCCTCTGCCAGATGTGCCACTCTGACGACATCATCTTCCCCTTCCAGTTCGACAGCACCACCAGGTATCATATCCCCGAGGAGACACTCTCATGTCTGCGTCTCCTCTTTCCCCGCCTCGTTTGATTCTCACGAACACTTGACTTGATGTTTTGTTCATGAAATACCTTTGGGCTTTAAAAATGAGGTCAGGCCTGTTGAGCCTTTGCCACCACCTTTACCAGTTTGTCTCGGTCAAGTGTAAATACGCGACAAGTAAATAAGCCTGCTTCAGGGTGGGGATACTTTCAGTTTTGGTTTGACATTGTCTTTTGTACCCTTGAAACAACAAGCTCTTTTGTTTGAAGTCATTTTTTGTTAATCTATGGGAGATTATAAGTGTCAAAAGAATCTGTCTCCCTCCTTTTTTAAGTATGTATTTACAGCTTCTTACTTAAATAAAATGTGTATTTAAGGAGTTTTTTTTACTTTTTTTACTTTAATTAGTATTAAATTAACATATTTGTTGGCATTTGAATCACGTCGCTACAAAATCAGCCTCTCCTTGTAAGCTATGTCAATGAAACACGGACATTTACATCTAAATTGCCTTTACATTGACTTTTATACATGTTTTAAAGCTTATTTTTTTGCCTCCCATTCAGGTGTAAAGATTGCAAAGCTGTGTTTCACCTGTCCTGCAAATCTGCCGAGCGCTCCTGTCCACGCTGCGAGCGCATGAAGAAATACATGGAGAGGGACCTGCAGTAGAAGTAGAACATGAAGTAGAACAATCAAACAATTCACATGAAGTAACCTCAAGTGCAATTATGATTCACCTGCCCAGACTGACTTTAAATGAAGGAAATAGGGAGTCAGAAGATCAGCAGTGCTACAGTAGCGAAGACCCTCAGAGGCCGATTGAATGACGTAACGCAGCCAGCTTTAATACCTCTGTGACTTCCAATTCAACCACGGCATCAAAAGAAGGGCAGGACGTCGCTGAAGGTTGCCGCACACTTTATTTTTTATTATTTTACATCGTTGATTTTTTACTTTGTCATGTAACCACCACGTTTACGAAAAATGCTCCGCAGTACGTTCAGGCTTGTCGCCTTTGACAGACGTGAGCTCTGCACATGCAAAACAATGAAGCGCAGCACTTGAAGCACTCTCTTTAACGGACTTTAATCGTGCCTTCTTTTTAATTTAAGCTTTACACTGTTTTTTCTCTGAACGCATTACATTGTCATAAACCAGAAAATGAACGTACATGTTAATTCAAAGACTTCGGGGAATGTTTCTCTTTGTACATTAACCTTTTTTTTCTTTTTCTAAAAAAAAAAAAAAAAAAAAAGTCTTCACACCGGCATTAATGAAGCTGCTCGTGCGGTGAAATAATAAATATGTGGCTGAAAAATAAATTGCAAATGAAGATTTATGGTGGAGGGGAGTTACTGGATGAAGTCAAAACATATACTGCATATTTGCACTTATTTATCGATGACTGTTAAAGAGATATTTCAGCTGTAGCTGTAATATCCTCGACATGTTTACCCCAAAAAGAAGAAGAGTTTCTAACATTTTATCTCCTCTAACCATTGAAACAAATAAAAATAATTAGAAGTCTACCTATCCGGTTCATTTTTTTTTTAATGGATGCAGAACATATCACATGCAGAATACTGCAGTACTGTTATTCCTGTTGGTATTTATTTCGTCCCATTATGTATGATGTATAAATGGGCATATTGAAATAAATGTCCCTGTGTTACTCTCTTCTCTCTTTTATTTAAGACCTGAATTTATTTGAATTTATGGATGTGACGTGGACTATGATATTTCTTCAGAGATTTTAAATGTTACGTGGACACTAAATGAAACGATCTGATCAGTCACACCGATCAGCCACAACATTAAAACCACCGACAGGAGAGAAGTGAAGTGAATCACGTTGACCATCTGGTGACAATACAATGTTCTGCTGGGAAACTTTTGGACCTGGCATTCGTGTGGATGTTACTCAGACATGTATCACCCACCTAGCCCAGACCAGACCAGGCACCCCCACCCCATAGCAATGACACTCCTTGATGTCAGCAGCCATCCCCAGCAGGATGCAGCCTGACACAGACACAAAAATGGTTTAGGAACAACTCAAAAAAACATGAAGAACAGCACAAGGTGTTGACCTGGCCTCCAAATTCACTACATCCCAAACTGATCAAGTATCTGTGGGATGATCCACAGAGGGCCCATTAACAACATCCTGTTGCCAGACACCACAGGACACCCTCAGGAGGTCCATGTCCATTCTGGAATGAGTCATGACTGTTTTGGAGGCACAAGGGAGACCTACACAATATTAGGAGGGTGGTCATAATGTTATGCCTGATCGGATATATGTGTTTACATGCCACAAAACATCAATCATGATAGAAGCATTTTAGACAAAGTGGCTCAGCTGCTGTGGTCCATTGAATCTGGCAGAAATCTAACAGAAGAATGATTGTTTCAATGCCAACTTCATGATTGTTGATTCAATAGTAGAAGACGTCCTAGATGGTTTTTAACCTTGTTACCCACGTCAGTTCCTGCTCTCGAACACATCATTGAATTACAGGATGTTTTGCATTTTTTTTCCGTCTGTCCTGGCCCACATGAGGCAAACATGCTCAGAAATAATGGATTATTCCATCCATCAGATCAAGCGTTTACCTGGTTGTTAGGAGTTGATACTTTCCTATTAAACAGATTATCAAAGGTTAACTCCACCCCGCTCAATCTGAAAGAATTATTCTTTCTGATCTGATCAGTCTGTTCAGAGTGAGGTGGTTACATGAGGCATTTTTATTCTGATTATCAGAGGGATACTAAAGTCCAGCCTGTCCCCCGGTGTCTGCTGCAAAACAAACACACAAGTAATAAAATTAACCTTTAGCTGCTTCAGTTTCCGGATTGTTGAGGACGTTGGCTCAGGATCAAAACAAGGACTGCCTCTGAAGAGGACTTGTTTCTTCCAGGAAGGAAATGTTGATCTGCAAACACTTAATTAGTTTAACTCAGGCACTGCTGCATGTTAGATTTTACTTGCGCAGAAATCAGCAGAGTTAAGGAATTAAGATATTGCACCGTGTGGTGTAAGGTACAAATTTAAGTGTTTATTTGACAAAACTAACAAGGAGGAGTTAATAAATGCAATAAATAAATAAATAAATAAATAAAATGAAGCTAAGAGGAATGATGGCTTAAATATTGATAAAATGTGAATTTTTCAAACTTAAAAAAAGGGGAAAAATGCCAGAAGTTGAAAAACAGCAGTTTTAAAAGACACCCGCAGCTGCAGCTAATTGCGCATGCTCAGTACCCGTCTCAGCTAAATGAAATCCCCCCATCATCGTTTATGTAATTGGTTTCACCTGTTTAAGTTCAACTCGGCTGATACTATGAAGCAAACTATCATAATATTAAGTTATTTTTATTTATTTTTTTAGATGTTGGGGTTGTATTAGAAAGTAAAGAACAAATAAATGATAATAAATACGACTTTAAGCTCTTAAATGAGCGGGTTTACCTCCCACCCACCTCAGAGGTGAACTTGCATAAAGGGATCACGCAGATGGGAGGAGTAACCCAGGGACGGCAATCTTGAAAAACACGTTCCGCAGACGCTGCAGTCCACTCGGCTTCTCTCTCTCAGCTGGAGCGTCTGGGTTGTCTCCTCTGTCTGCGTTCATCCTCCTGTCCTCTCATCTACCCCACTCTCTTTTGGAAATCTTTCTTTCTTTTAAGTAGTTTTTATTTGGGCGTCGCGGCGCTGCTCAGCAGGCGGAGGACCAGAGCGCTCGTCTGGGATGGATGCTGCGCAGAGAGACTCCCCGGTGAGCCGGCTGGAGAGGAGCAGCCACACGGCGTTCATTGACAACAACACACTGTATGTGTGGGGAGGTTACCAGGTGAGACATCTTACCTGTTGCAGGGGAGCCTCGTCACAGGATGAGCAAGCCTTTTAAAGTCCATTTCATGCTCCTCTGTGTCTCCTTTTGGATCTGAACTTCCTGAAATAAACCTAAAGCCAATGTTATCATTAAACATATTTCATATTTTTTATTTTCAATAAATAAATACTTTTAAAAGACAATAATATGTCTTTATTCCATTATATGGTGCTTTTTAATATTTTATCTTCCCTCATTAATACAAAGGGTTTTGGACATAATGCTGAAAACTATTCAAATCCACCAGCCTTAAAATTAATCTAAAAATAATCTTTCTAACCTTTAGAAAAGATTGTTTTGGATTTATTTAAACTGGCGTCCGAGTTTGGACCTGTTTATCTCGAGGAACTCAAGTGTTATTCTAGGAAACATAAACTGGAGGAACATGTTTAAACAAGAAACTATTTACTTTGACCTGTATCTTTTTGCATCCATGTTGTTGTTAAGGGCGTTTATATCCATCTACAGGTCACATGTACTATCAATGTAAGCCAGGTTTTTGACATGCGCCCTCTTGATTTGAGCTGAAATTGTGCATCTCAGCAGCCAGTTTTATTTTAAACAGGACTTAATCTTGTCTTTGTTTCCTCGCTTGCAGGTAGTCGCTGGAGAGGACGTCATCTTGCCCAGCTCTGAGATATGGCTGTGTGATTTAGACAGCGGGGCGTGGTAAGATAAAAAAGAAGCCCGTTTATCAGCTGGCGTGTGTCGCCTTGACATTTAAGCTATGGGATGTAAGACTAGAGCGTGTTGTTTTGATAAAAGTAGCTTTTAAAATGGGACAAGATAAACTGATTTCAAACAAAACCAAAAGACAATGGCTGAAGAGAGAGTTTGTTTCAGGAAAGCCAAAGCTGGCCAACTATGTGTTTTGAGATTTAAAGCAGCGGCTGTCGTTTTTGTGTGACAGGGAGAGGAGGGCGATCACAGGAGACATCCCTCCAGACTTATCGGGCTTCTGTGGCGCTAATATTAACAGCACACTCTACGTCTTTGGAGGATGTGACCCCAGTGGATACAACAACCAGGTGAGAGGTCGGGTGCGACCATAAGTAGGACTTCGATGTGCCAAGTCACATAAACAAACTTACTGGAATTAAAAACAAAACCTGGAATTGGAAGTAATCAAAGCAGCAGTAACACGGTGGAAAGCAAACAGAATCTGAAGTGCAGTCATAGGTTTACCCTGCAGCGGGCAGCAATGCACCCTATAGCATCAAAAAGATGTAAGCAAGTAGAAATGAGTAAATAAAAGGGTCGTTTGATCGTCAACCTAGTCTTCAAAACCCTGCTGTGTGGTTTCTTGAGAAGATTTAAGTTTACTACTTTATTTACAGTCCTACTTACAACACCAAGCAGCATTCCTCAGCCTCCGGCTACATCCATCCTAAAGTTCAACCTGGTTTTGCAAGTTTTTTCAAAGACGATTCTAAAACAAGGGCAGCTTGATTTGTTGGGCTTTCTTGAAGATGTTTTGCTGCTCATCCAAGGGTTAGGGTTATCTATTCAGCTTTAGAAAATCAAAGATGCCACTTAAATGAGTGACGAAACATCTACTAGAAAAGCAAACGAGTCAAGATCTCCATGACTGGATGACTGAGAACCTTCAAAGACCTTTTAAAAAAAATAAAATAAAATAAAAAATTCTGATTTTTGAGCAAGGAAATCTAAACCTTTAGAAAAGTAAACCTGTTAAATGTCATCTGTTGCTGAAGTATTGTCTGGTTCAAAGTACACATCTGAGCAAATGCTGTCAAAATACTCTGCTGTTGTAATTGCAGAATGACGGTCCAGAATCTCCTGTCCTCTAGCACTATCAAGTCCAAACTACCAAGAACACAAGTCTGAAATTTGTCCGAAGGTTGATCTGATGTTCCTAAACTCTACAAGTCATGTAGGACCAATGAAAGGGTGCAGCAACTTCAAGAAAACTCAAAACAAGTCCAGTTGCCTTTGTTTTGCGATGTACCATAACCAGCATAACGGAGAATCTTCAGATCATCTGATACTGCGTTTTTTTTCCTGCGTTTCCAAATAGTTGACATTTTACGAGCTCCGGCCAAAGTTGCGCTACCATAAATCACTGTGCTGTCACTGGTAACTACTTTTTCAGAGCGGCAAAGACCTCAGAGAAATTTGGTGATATTTAACATGGGAATATCACACCAGTGAAAGAACATAGCACGGTGCAAGGTTGTATTTTTAAGGGGTGGTAGTAGTTTCAACACCAATTGTTAAAAAGCGTTTGAGGCATGATGTAAAAAGATCTAATGAACTGACTCGTGAAATGGGTGGAGGATAAGACTAACTGGAGCAGTAAATGCTGGAAGCAACATTCAAAAGACATGAAATTTGTCACTGTAACATATTTATTTTAATTTATGTACTACAAAGGATTTTCTGAAATTTAGCCCTAAAATGTTTGTTTAAATCACAGTGGTGACAGATTGGTACCGATTATCAGCCAATGAGCAAAGGTTTGACTCTATCATACATAAATGTTTCAGAACATCTCCGGTAAAGAAAAGCTGTTGCAACTGTGGCTGAAGGGATGCTAATTTTCAGTTGAGATGAATTGTCTTAACCTTTTCCTGCCCAAGTTCAAATTGTTATGCGCCTCAAACGTATTGATTTGTGACCAAACACCTGCAAAACTGATGTTCCCCTTAGCCTTTCCCATGCTTGGTTCTTTAGCAATGTTGGCATTCTAGGAGGCAAAACTAAGCTGGTGAGCATAGCAAGTAATCCACCAGATAAACATCAGCATTCCTCTTGAAAGGGTAAAATTTGTAATGGCCTCCTCAGTGCTCCACAATGGCAATTGGAACTGAGCAGAAATTACTGAATGTGGACCAACGGTTACTTTACTGAATCCACTGCAACATAGAACAAGGAGAAGACATCCGAGTAGACGGTGTGGTGGAGGAGTTGTTGCACGTAGTTGCATTCATGGGGAGGTGCACAGAAGTCGCGCTTTCTCCTCAAATTTAAATCCTTTAGCATCTCAACTTTCTCTGTGATGACACTTCACCAACAGTTTGCGAACTTCTAGAGTATAACTTTGTTTTATTGCGCGACAAAGGGACTATTTTGTCCTCCAAGATGGTTTTGAGTCTTTTGTAAGATTCTTGAAATGCTTTCAAAACAGCTGGAAAAGTTGAAATGGGTCAAAGATGTTTAAGCTTAACTTATGACTCGATTTGTTTCAGAAGTAGCACTCCTAATTTTGTGTTCTCAAAGCAAAAGCTTATCTCTCATATCTCTAATATATTAGACGTGAAATGGGACTAGTGTAGAGATTCACTCAGAGCCTGATCTGACTTATTTTGTTTCTTTCATTGATGAGAAATATTTGACATCCACAACTTGTTGCGACTCGATTTTTGGATGAAGTAACCCTGCTGTCGTGCATGTACGTAAAACCCGGTGTTCTGGTGTTTTTATTTCTCCTTTATACTGCAACGAGTCTGCACATCCCGGTTTACAAAGGACATGATTTGTACGTGACGTTTTGATGGAGACAGTTTGCACATGTTTGTTCAGTGAGTTATTCCAAGCCCACAGTGTGTTGTTCATAAATGCTCATACCAGACTCTGTGGACACTGGAGATTAACAGGCCTGATCGTCACTTCTGATAGCTGTTTTGAACTGGGGGAAAAGAATTTTTCTTTTTAAAAGAGACGGGAAGTTCAAAGGTGCAAGGTTCATGAGAAATGTTTGCCTTCAACTCAGTTCCTAAAATGCAGATTGTGATCTAACTTTGACATTAAAATGCAGAGATGAATGATGGAAAGGAGGTTGGAAATCTGATGGGTTTTAACTGGACTGTCTCTAGATGTTCAGCGTTGACCTCTCGAAGCAGAGCTGCTCATGGATGAGGGTGACGGACACCAAAGGAACGACGCCCTCGCCACGTAACAAACACTCCTGCTGGGTCCACAAAGACAGGTCGGTGCTAATCTGACCTAAAAACTAATCTGATCATGAGGAAAATGCTAAACTATTAACCTTTCTGCTGTTAACAGTCTAAATTTGCATATTTCTGGTTTAATTTGTGAAATGATCTCTTTGCAGATTAATCTACTTTGGCGGATATGGGTGTAAGACCATAGGGGAGGTACGAAACACGTCGTCGAGCTTCGTTGTGGAAGAGATGTCCTGGGTAAGCGATGACTTGGCCCGAAACTGGCTTGTGTTAATAAATAGCAGCAGTTTAAATTTAGCATGTACCGAGAGAGGTTCTGATCTTTTGAATTGTTCCATTTTTAAGACAACAATAGGAAACACTTTATTTCGGTGCTGGGGATGGAACAATGAGGTCAATGTTTTTGACACACACTCTGCTACGTGGAGCCTGCCAGAGACTCAAGTGAGTAGAAAAACATGGTTTGTTATGTTTGCAAAAGCTTTTCTTTGTTAACTTTAAGATGACGACAGTAGGAGCCTACGGCTATGCTAGCAGCTATGTTGCTGTATGTAGCCCAATGTCTGTACATAAAGATGGAGGAACTTTTCACAACTTCACCCATAGGTTTTTCCGAAGAGCAGTTTTGAAGCTCAGTAAGGTGGATTCGGCCGTCGCCAACTTGATAGTGCCCAACTCCATGCAGAGACATTTGGCAGATAGCCACTTCCTAAATTATGAGTAAAAAATCACCCTTTGTAAAGTTAGTATGAATGGATATATTTTGAGACCAAAACATGTTTGTACCAAGCTGTAAACAGTTTTATTTCTATTGTAAATTTTATCATGGAGGTCTATGGAGATTGACTCACTTTTGGAGGGAGCCTCAAGTGGACATTTGGGGGACTGCAGTTTTGGCCTGCAACATGTTGCTTCATATTTTTGTTTCCCAAGGCTTCTGCTTTAATTTAGATGCAACAGTTGTTTGAGCCACGTGCTAAAATGCTACTGCTAACTAATGTTAATCGGGTGTAAAACTTACTATGTGCAGCATCTTAGATTCACACATTGGCATGCCGTTATGTTATTTGTTTTGCAGGTATTTGATCATAAACCAAAGCAAGTTAAAAGATAACAGCGCTATCTGGGGAAATAAGTTATGAGTTAAAGAAATGTATGATACTTTATTAATGGTATAATGTGTTTTATTTTGTCCAGGGTCCTGCTCCCTGCCCTAGAGGCTGCCATGCTAGCGCCCTGCTGGGAAACAAAGGTTACATCACTGGTGGTGCTGTGAGTTCACTTAACTTGGCTGAGCAGCTTAACTTGTAGTAATAAACAGCCTGTGGCCAAAAGTATGTGGACACATTTTGTTTTGGAGCTGCTTTTCATTGTTTTACTCAGTCCTCAAAGAGAAATCTTAATGCTACAGCAAACTGTGATATTTTAGACAATACTTCCAGCTTTGGTAACAGTTTGGGGAAGGCCCTTTCCTGTTTCAACATCCCTTTCCTGTTGTGACGTGACTCGGGCCCCAAAGCTCAAAGCCAGATCCTGTAGAAAAATGGGTTTGGTGTGGACTGGCCTGAATGTAGCTGTGAACCCATTTAACACCTCAGGGATGAACTGCAGCCAGTATTAGTGTTGGGCTTGTTCTCAGAAGATGCTTTGTAAAGAAATGCACGACAAGTGTCTTCCACAGCTTAATGTCAAAGCTGTAATGACACACAAGCCTTTATAAGGACAGTGTTTTCCTAAAAATAAGTGTGATTGCAGGAAACTGCAGAGTTGGACATCTTCTGCTTGGACTTGGAGACGTGGACCTGGACTCAGTTGTAAGACATTCTTGTACACATACAGCAGTTATTACTTTTTTTTTTTTTTTTTTTTTTTTTTTGAAAACCTTATTTATTAAGTTATTAATCAACATTGTGTTTTACTCAGTGACATCCCCTCTTCATGTGCACCTCTGGGACGCTCTATGCACACCATGACACCCATATCGGATCACACGCTCTTCATATATGGAGGTCTGGGCACTGATGGAAGCACTCTTAGTAAGTTCCAGCCACTACAATAGGTATAGATGATTATATGAAACAAAAAGGTACAGCCATAATTTGAAAGTGCAGAAAAATGTGTTGAATTTTAAAATGTAAGGTTTATGCAGGCTTTGAAAACCTTAAGACTCGTACTTGTTTTGAAAGTCTAGAAAAATCTGAAGGAAAACTCATATTTGCAGAGCTTCAAAATAGTTGCTTTCCCAGGTTTGAAGCCTTATAAAAGGTGATCATAAAACAGCTGAACATGGTTGTACTGACAGTTTGTAGTCAATACGAGTGCAACGAGGGCAGCTCTTATAATCTATTTAACTTTTTTTTTCAGTTCATTATATTAATCCCATCCATTAAAAATTTTTAGATGATGCCTGGCGATTTAACACACAAAAGAAAAAGTGGACCAAGGTGACTCATCCACACCAAGACAAGCCCAGGTAGTGATTTTTTCAGTTCATGCACATTAGAAAAGCCAAGTGTTGTAGGTAAATGTCTGTTTAAAACGTGTGATTCATTTATTTATTTTTCTTTAATTCACTCATCAGGGTGTCTCACACAGCGTGCCTGGGAAGTGACAGCGACGTTGTCGTGTTCGGGGGAAGCAGCAAAGTCTGCATCCTCATGGACTCGGTATGTGATAAAAGCTGGTTTTAAGTTACACAGTGAGGTCTTGGTGAGTAAATGTTGTGCAGTGTAATCTTTTCCCCTTGCAGACATCTGAAGAGACTGAACCAATTATAGCTCAGCGATTAAGTAACTGTTACATAAACAAAGCTTAAGTGGTTTAAGGACTCAGAGTATAAAGTACACCTGCACTATGTGGCAATGAACACTTAATGCATGTGCATTGACCCTTACAGTTTCAGAGTGTTTCAGGAATGTGGAGTCCACAGCCATGCAAGAGGCTTGGTGAGGTGTAGCAGTAAATGCTAATTTACTGAGGATAGACCTGCTTATCTTAGCATGCTAACTTAAAGATTAGCTGAGCATGATGTGGTCAAGTGTTGACCTCTTGATGGTCAAATAAGGACCGAGACGCATCAAACAGACTGAAGAACTCCTGGCAACGAAGGCCAACTGATGTCGCCATTGTTGGGACCGAAAAGTTGCACTTAAACACAGTCAAGTTTGTCACATCAGTTTGTTATAGTGCACTGGTTTGCAAAACAGATCTCTCTGTCTCATTCCACTGCCACTGGCTGAAAAGTCGCCAGCAGGAGTCTGACTAATGCCAAGGGTGTAGGACAAACCCAAAAACTACGTACTTGGTGTTTCACAGCCTTAAAATATTGCAGGTCTGTACAGGAACATGAATGTGCTTTTATGTAGTTGCACTTTTGAAGTTGGGGATTTAACCAAAAGTTTTAGGAAGTTTGAAGTCCATCCTATCTTTATACTGAGTTCAGTTTTTGAGGAAGATGATATTGGCTTAAAACCAAGACAGTTCTGTGTTTTATTCTTTTAAAATCGTAAATGGCTAAAAACAACTAAGTATATCTATTACTGTTGTGTGTCTTCCATCCTAATATGATTTATCAACCCTCTTGTGACCAGGTGGCTGTTCTAAGGGCTCCATCACCTTATCACTGCAGGGACGTGTTCATGTTCCAAACCCAGCCGTACTCCCTCTTCAGGTACGCCTCACTCTGCACGTCTGAACAGCGCAGGATAATGAGTACTCTGAGATACGCGAGACAATGAGGCTTTTGTTACATCCGTTGGTTCTGGTTGATCACGTTTCTTGTCACAGCTCCACACCGAGTACGCTGCCAGCATGTTAATGTCAATTCACACGTGATTAAGCAGTTTTAACAAAGTCCACAGAGACCCTTTTTACACACTCTGAGCTATTTATGTTCTCACTCTGAGCTGCACGGCTCCCTATTGGACCCTGTTCGCATACAACCAAGGTGTTAAGATAATGAGCTTTACCTTGTATGTGTGGCGGCGTGCGGTACTGTAGGCTCTGTAGAGCGTAGATGTGAAAGAGTGTTTGACTAAAATCTAAAACCAGATCTTAATTTAATGAGAAACGATATGCCAAATTTACATGGGATACGCAAGCAATCATTGGACAAGGGCTATAGTTCATGTATTTATGGAAATGCTGTGGTAGAGAATGATTTGGATAAACTGCATGTTCTTCTATCCTCTCCAGACTGTGTGAAGATTTTATAGGAGGAAACCCGGAGCTGTTCAGGAAGCGGCTCGATTGGCTGCCATCGAAGCTGCACAGCAAAATTGACAAGAGAGTGGCCTTTTTCTCCGCGATGAAGCCTCTTCTTCCAGCCTAAAGACGACTTGTTTTGTTTTTTAACACAACAAAACTGAGCCAATAATTAATGTATTGTTTGTGTCTGTGTTTAACGACTTAAAAGATGGTGCTAAAGTTTCATTGTTTTAACTTAAACATTTGTAAATAAAGTCTTTGTCTTTTAAAAAAAAAAAAAAAAAAACATTTTACTTTAGTGTTCTGATGTGCAATCCATTTTTTTGAATAAAGGTACATATGTTGCATATTAATGGCAGGTGTCTATCATTTCCACATGGGGGAGGGGCAAATATCTTCAAAATTTTAAACAAATGTTCTGCTTTTATATTTGCTTCAATGATTAAAACAAAAGTTAAACCATTTTCTCTTTAATCTTATGGATAAACTGTTTAGTGGCACCCCACGACCCTCCAGAGGACAAACGCTTACAGAAAACTAATGACTGTTTAGTAGCAGAGAAGACGACTGACAGAGAACATAAATGATGTAAGGATTTGACACTTGAACAAGTTTCTTTGGCTCAAAGCTAAGTTTGCATTTTACTGCTGAACATGTAAATGCTACCTGCACTTGATGTAATATTCTCACCAATTAGTTCCTTCTGCTTTACTCGCATACCATCCCACTTTAACCTTCTAAAATCAAGTCAAATTCACTTTTTCCTTATTTTTCAGGAGTGCATTTCTTGAATTTTATTTAAAAATCTAACCAATGCAAAGCAGATCCAGGCATTTTTTTTTTTTTTGAGGAGCATTCCTCATTTGCAAAAAGGTGATTGAAAGCTTGATTGGAGGTGGAAACGGTGCAGATCCTCAGGGCAGGAAGGGGGGCCAACTGATGTCTGTTCATCTCACACAGGGCGGACGTAGTTGGCAGGAAGCATGCCCCGCTGCATTGTGCGCTGGTTGCATCCAAACATCCATCCCTCATCTATGGGCTCCACGTCTAAGATCAGGTCACCTTCCCGGAGAGAAACCTCATCGGCTTCTGCTGCCATGTAGCTGTAAATGGCCTGGTAGCGCCTCTGCGTGAGTGGAAGCAGACAGAAGGAAGAGTAAATAGAGGCGCTCTGACGCAGATACACTGGTAGCATACAGAGCAAACAGATAAAATTGATTCATTTGCATTGAATTTGCTTACTGGAGGCTTGCTGTTGTGCAGACAGGTGTAATAACTAAACCCAGGGCTTTCAGACATTCAACCACGAGCATGTTCACATAGTATACACTGTTACACGGAAACAAACGAAAGACCTACATGGCACACTGCATGACCAAAGGTATGCAGACTCCTCATTACTTGTCTACTTTTGATCTGATTTGGACATGGGTCATGTCTAAGTTCCAGGTAAAGTCAATATTTAATTACTGGTACTGAATATAATCAACAAGACGATGCCCACAAAATCTTTTTTTTTTTTTTTCAGTTTGTTCCAGTTTTACCAATTTAACCTTCAAAGAGCCATTAATTCAACCAGATCCAATACCTTTGATACAAAATGTACATTACTGAATGGCTGAATTTGAGCAAACCCCTGGAGACAGGTTCAAACATCTGGTGGAAGAGGCAGCAATCGCATGGGTCTAAGTCTGAAGTGTCCACATGACACACTTTTGCCTGTATATGAGCTGTAAGTTTAAGTACTGGCCTTACCCCTCCACTAGGTGGTGCTACAGCAGCAGGACGCATTTGTCTTGCGGGCTGACTGAAACTTTGAGGGTTGTATGGCTGCTCTTCGTAGTCTAAACACAAACACACACACGTTTAATACACACGTTCAGATTTAAATAGTTTAGAGGACTGTGTCACTTTGTAAGGACGTTTCTCACCTTGTCTATTTTCAGGAGGAGGTGCGTCACTTCGAACCTTACTCTTCTCAAATTCTTCATGGTATTTTATCTGCACACACACACACATACACAAGTTGAATAAACACGAGGACAACAAACTCCCACATTAGACTGTTCAACTTCTCCCTCTGCGAGAAGCAGTTCACCATTTTAGGAGGCGCTGAGAGATGACGAGGAGTCAGCTGACACCATCAGTCTTCATGATATACAGTGCCACTTAAAAGTTTATAATGTTTGCATCATATTTGGAGACGCCAGAACCTCATCCCATCCTTGAATTATGGGGGTGGTAATGTCCTTGTTTGGGCCTGTTTTGCTGCATCTGGGCCAGGAAAGCTTGCCCTCATTGATGGACCAGTGAATTGTACCGGCAAATTCTAAGAGAGAGAATCTTGGGTCATGCAGCATGACAACGACCCCAAGAACACAAGTCGTTCCACAAAAGAACGATTAAAGAAGAACAAAATGAATGTTGTGGAACGGCCAAGTCAAAGTCCCGACTTTAATCCAATAGAAGACAACTGATCAGCAGTTACCGGAAACATTTAGCTGACGTTATTGCTGCACAAGGAGGTACAGCAGATACTGAAAACAAGTGTTACTTTTGTAACTCACAGATTTGTACAAATGATTAATTACCCTGAATAAACAGAAAGAAAAGCATAATATGTCTGTTACAGTTGTTCAATTGGGTTATCTTTGTCTACTTTAAGGACTTGTGTGAAAGTCCACTCATGTTTTGAGTTGAGTTTTTTTGCAGAAATGTAGAAAATTATTTCTTTCATTTATTAATGTATTTGTCAACAACAATAACTCCTTCAATGTGCACCAATGAGAGGTGGCCGACAATGTACAAATACATCATTGTGCCTTAAAAGTCTGTATACTGTTTTTATTATGTCAGATCATTTTAATGAGCCCCTTAGATGCTGTAGTGTGTGAATACAATTAATTTTTAAATTAAAACATGTTTTAATTAAAAAAATGTTTTAGGTATTTTCATTAAAGACTCAATAAATAAATGTACGTGCCATTAAAGGCAAAAACTGAAGGTATGTATTTATCTCATTTATTGTCTGTTTTGGACATTTTTTTGCTTATGTAATCAATGTCTGTGTTTTTATGCACAGTATTATTTTTGATGTCTTTAATGTCATAGAAGCTAATTTATTGAGTTATGCACTTATTTCTTAATTTATTGTTAATCAGGGCAGTTCCCGTCCTCCGTACTATGGAGAAAAAAAAGAGGTAGTGTGGTTAGTTTTGGTGGATGTTCGGTGCAGCGTACATTGAGTCCACCAGGGGACACACAGGCATCAAAAATGATGCAACCTCTGAAAAATAAACCGAATGTATTTCCAACTTTTAAGGGAAAGAAAAGGAAGCTGGATGTCGCCTGAGGAAGCAAAGGATCAGCCCTCGGTGACCTCAACAAACCTCAGGAGGAGTAAACAGAAACAGGACTTTGTGGGAAAAAGACTGGAGGAGACTTAAAAACAAGCACATATTGAATAATAAAAAAAAAGTTGGAAGCACGAAAGACAGAAAAAAAGTCTCAACCAGTTGAGGAAAAATAAGAATTTGGCCTTTTGACATGCAGCTTATCGCCCATCATTCCTTTCTGCAAACAGCGCTCTCATGAGAGAAAAAAGTAAGTTTGTGCGTGTCGGTGTGGACTCGTATGTGTGTGTCCACAGCTGAGAGACTTTGACCATATAGGGCAGCTGCTGCTCGGTGCGCGGGCAGAAATGTATGAAATGTGCCTGTGTCTCTGCAGGATCCTTCGCTGCTGTTTGGAGAACGACTCCTTCTCTGCTTTCAGTACCAAACTGATCTTCAAGTCTACAATCTTGGTCTGAAACTGCTCCTGCCACTTGAGCGGCATGTTTTAGGAAAACCAAAAAATGAACTGTTTAATATCAAGTTGCTGTTGCTTGTATCTGGACAGTGTTGTTATAGCGAGACACATACAACATGTCTCTGAGTTTTCTCTTCAGAGTACAAAGATTTTGATGCAGTGAATGAGTCCTGAGACTACTTGTACTTGTTGTTGCCGGACTGCACTTACGTTGCTGATCTGGTCTTGTGTCTTCTTCAGCCTCTGCATCTCCGGAGTGTCAACCACCAGGCTGAAGCCTTTCCCCTTGCTCTTTTCAAAGTCCTCCTTGTAGAGAGCCTGCAAACATCAATCTCCTTTTAGAGGAGTAGTTTACATTTTTTTAAGGGGGAGGGGGGGATACCACCATTTGCTTCCTTGCCAAGATTAAAAGAGTAGATTGATACCACTCTCACTTTAATCTTAGAAGACTCTGCACTGGGAACAGTCAGTTTCTGTATTTAAAACCGGATTTAGCCCTTCAAAGGTTACCGCGGTGGCTAAAATGGATGTTATCTTGTGCTTCATTTCTATTGCACCAGATTTGGAAGTAAGCTAACCTTGAGGATGCTTTCTCGAGCTCCAAACCCAAAAAACCCAAATTTTAAAGTAACGGCATGGTACTACATTGGGGCTATGCATAGCTTTGCGGTCGTACACTTCTACCTAATGTAGCTGGTGGTGGCAGTGTCCGAAATATTGCTTGTCAGTTTTGAGGGAACATGTGTGTGTTCATTCACGAAAGGGTTTAGGAAGGCGACTGAAGTTAACTACTCTTTCGGTGGTCCTATAGCTTTGCCCCTGTCCCGGAACAAAAATGGACAAATTTGTTGAATCAGTTGTACTTTACTGATCTGGTCTTCACTTTAACAACTATTTTTCGTGTTCATGCTGTCGTTGGTCTTTTAGCTTTACCCCTCCCATGGAAAAGGGTGGACAAAGAACTTCTTTGTGTAGGAGTAGTTTAAAATGCAGGTCTGTACGTCTTCCGTATTCTTCTTTATTTCCTTGTGGTCATTTCTTTTTTGCTCTTAGACAATCATTCGGCCTAACACACATGCTGTCGAGTTATTTGGATCACATAATACCTCACTCTTACAGTTATCTAGACAGGATCCAACGTGAAACCATAAATCATCATCTACGTCTAGAGTTACCGAACACCGGCAACGAAGGGCGCCTCATGTAACCTGACCAAAAAGGTGCACTTAAACACAACACAAAGACTACAGGCAATGGCCAGCTAGCTCATAGGTTCTGCGCCTGTGTGAAAGGAAATAACTCTTCATACCAGCAGATGGCAAGAGTCTGTGTTTGTCATTCCAAAGGGGAACCCAAATTAACCCAGATTAGCTGGGAGGCTAGGAAGAGCTATGAGCTGGCCTTTCCTAAATCATGCTCATTAGTGATGATGTAAAACGAGAAGTGCCTTCTGTGTGCTGCAAATTCAACATGCTGAGTTCCTACGAGTGGCAACAATGATGGACTCGCCACCAAAACTAGCGACAGAAGCTCGCCAATGGCCGGACACCAGCAAATAGCAGACCATCGGATTGGGGTGTCTCTGCCTATAGACTCAGTAAATTGTCAATCTTCAATCAGCTGATATTTGTGTTTAAAAACAAAAAAAAACACGAGAGTGGTATCAAATATCTACAGTATATCTCTTAGCAAGAAAGCCAATGAGCATACTTCCCATGAATCTGAAGTATTCCTTTAAGGTTTAGGTATGTTATAATAGGAGGGAAAGAGATTGATTAGCTTTGTTATATTTTGAACTTATGCATGTTTTTATGCTTAATGTCAGATAAAAACATGGAATTCATCAGCGTTATTAGAGGATGCTGCATTCAGTGTCAGTAAAACACGTTGGAGAAATAAAACCTGTCCCTTCCCACTAGATTTTTTTGCCTGTGACCCCTAAATATGAAGCGATATCTACCCATAATGCTACACCCTTAAGTCATTCTTTTGTTTTTTGTGGATACTGTTTTTGCTTTTGCACTTAAACGCTTGCACACAAGAAGTCCAAGAGTCAACAGTAAAACCAACATAACCTGAATGCAGCATCAAACCAAAACCACCAAGGTAAGATTTGAAATACGAGTTTAAATGTAAAGAAACAGAATTTATGGAGGGAGACATGCAGACAAGAACTTGTTTAAGATTTGAGAATAGGTCATGTTATAGTATTAAAGGAAGGAAAAGGTCGGTCGATGAATTGTTACGGCTGCGGAGACGAAACGAATGATTGAAGTTGAGATTTAGTGGTATTAAGAGTACTCGAAGCTCGGCGGCGTTCGAGGCGAACCGGACGTACGTGACTGATCTGGTCTTGTGTCTTCTTCACTCTCTGCATCTCCGGAGTGTCGGCCACCACGCTGAAACCTTTCCCCTTGCTCTTTTCAAAGTCCTCCTTATAGAGCGCCTGCAGATTTGTCATTCACCAGGATTCAGGGAAACTCAGCGTGTACATTTTAAGGTAGACAAATATGGTTGAGTTCTCAGGTCGAAGATGGATTATTCTTTTGAAATGACCTCAATTAGATTATAATGGTTTCGCGTCAAAAATGTAAACATGACGCAGTTTTAAATAGCTTTGTTAAAAAAAAAAAAAACTTGACGTTAAACAAAGCCAACATGTTTGTTTGAGAGTAAATTTGTAATCCCCACACTTTGTAAATGCAAACACAAGTGAGTCATGTTCTTGCTATGAGGAATATGCTGCCTCAGTGAGAGAGCTCGGCTGCCGAGACTTTTATGGTTATAAACAAAGAACTGGGGTCGCTGGATGAGACGAGAGGAAGAACAGAAAGAGAGACAGAGAGAGAGAGAGAGAGAGAGAGAGAGAGAGAGAGCGAAAGGGGAGGAAACGGCCTTTGGTGTAAATTTGATCACAATCCTATCAAAACAATCATGTAGCACAATAACCCAGATATATTACAAGTTTGTTTGAAATTGTGTTCACCAAAAAATGGAGACAGTCTGAGTCGTCACATCCGACGTTCAGTTATCACCTCTCTCATCACCTACTTCTAATTCGAGTCAGTAAAGAGCTTGCTAGTGCATGACTGTCTACTGTGCATGCGGTTTTGTGGTTACCGGTGGGTAGATGCAGTGCCCGTATTTAACATGTGGTTGGTTTTCTAGGTGCTTCTAACAGGACGTTGGTCATGGGCAATAACTCTGACCTACACCATATTTTAATTTCACGTGCAAAACATTTGCCTCAAAATAAAACAAGTGAAAGGAATTTGGTTGTGTCGCTCACAGACTAATCCACAAAACTCGCTGTCAACGGTGAGTCTGTAATATAGTACAAATAGTCAGTGTGTAGGTTTGAGTATTTCCAATAAAAGCTATAAAAACAATTTTCAGGAGAATAAAACCATTAACTTTCATTGGCTTTCAGCTGAGGAAGAAATATCAAAGACCGGAGAGATAAAATCCAACTATCCATGGCATATTTTCATGGTCCTTCTCATGAACTGACCCTTTAATGAGAACAATAAAATAATTCGATTAGTGACACGAGTAATCAAATTTTTTTTGGCTTGATGCAGGCTAGAAACAGAGGTGGAAAAAGTACTAAAATATCGTACTCAAGTAAAAGTACCAATACTTGGATGAAATATTACTCAAGTACAAATTAAATTACCCATCTGAAAAATTACTCAAGTAAAAGTAATAAGTAGCTAATTTAAAATGTATTTTAAGTAAAAGTTACTTAGTTACATTAAAAAAAAACCCTGTAGAACGGGGCTGGGGATCTCTCCCATGTAGTGAAAATAGGACAAGGGGTCATACATCCAAAACTGTTTAGTTTTTAATTAAAGAACAATCTATACAAATGTATAAAAATCTATACAAATGTATACACATGTAAGACAACATAACACATGTCACACATGACATGTAAGACCCTTAGAAAGGTATAATGTGCAATTTTAGTTCTGACCATCCCATAAAACTTTTTCAAACAATCAACTGTCAATCAAACTGTCTCTGAACCTTCGTCGCTCTTCTGATCCACCTCCATCTCAAAGACTTGGTGCTTGGTAGTGGTAGCCTATGCTGACCATACGTCACTCACTACGTGGTTCCGGGCGCGATTTATTTTTTCGGTTTTCGTTAGTCAACGTTTTTATTTTACTCAGTAACGGATGGGATTTGTAATGTAGCGAAATACAATACTTCACTCAAAACGTAATCAAGGAAAATTTAAATTACCGATTTTAAAAACTACTTGAAAAATACAAAATACACAAAAAAACTACTCAATACAGTAACGTGAGTAAATGTATTTCGTTACTTTCCACCTCTGGCTAGAAACAGCTAGCTTTGCTTTTGGTGAGATCAAGTGAAGAAACCACCCCTGCATTTCATAAATAGACTTTGTTGTTGTTTGTTGTGGTTTCAAAAATCAGGACATTAGCTTAGTTTAGCATAAACTCTGGGAGGTGGCTGGAAACAGCTAGCTTGACTTTCTCCAGCGCCTATACAGTGTATCTCATTTGATTAATTACAATACATAAATAATACATTTTTTCAGAAATAGGCTTTGTTATTGTTTCAGAAATGCCAGCAATATGCTATAGAGGACATTAGCATAGCCTAGCATAAAAGCTGGAAGCAATCTGGAAACAGCTAGCTTACTTTTGGCGAGCGTTTGACCAAGAGAAACTGCACTGGATTTTAGTATTTAAACAATACATATATTTTATATTTTTCAGAAACAGGCTTTGTTATGTTTGTTTCTGAAGTTGCCGGGCATTATGTTGAGTGAGGACATTAGCCTATGGCGTAAAGGCTGGTAGTGGGCTGGAAAAAGCTAGCTTCCCTTTGACCTATCACCACAATAGAGAAACCTCATTGAATTTTAGCATTTCAACAATACATATATATTACACTTTGAATAAATAGGCTTTATTGTGTTGTTTTGGAGATTGCTCAGCCTTATGCTAAGCAAGGACCTTAGCCTAGCTTAGCATAAAGGATGGAAGCTGGCTGGAAACAGCTTGGTTCGGTCCAAAGACAAAAAAATCCACCAACTAGCACATGCACAGCAAAGATTGTATCTCATTTGAATAAACAGACAACTATAAGTATAATTTCTTGCCGAGCAGATGTATGTAAACAGATGGGTCAGTATTCAGGTAACGAAATTTGCTTCTTCTCCACAGATGTGAAAATTCTGACTCACAGATTATAATAAATCTTCCAGAAATGCAGCCTTAAATGGATGAACTGCCTTTTTTAACTTGGAGTGCAGAGACAGTCTTTAAAGTAGAGTCTAAACTGTGAAGGAATCGCTTAAATTATGCGTGACTGAGAGGACTTTATCCCTTTGATCAGATTAAACTGCTGTGATTAGATCATGGATTCAGAAGAATGAAGACAAAGAGGGAGGCTGAGATGATCCGGTGCCACATGAAAGACTGAAAGGAGGAACGGTTTTAAAAAATGCTGTCAAACTTATGGTCACTTGGGTGATTTATAAGAACCATTTCCACTGTATATGTGTCAGATTTGGTCTTTTGGTTGTACGAGTTCAGTCTCTTTATTAGTATTTGGGCTCATTTGATTTAATCAAAGGTAACCAGTCGTCATGAGTGTAAAGATAGAGATGGACAGATGCACTGAGTCATGATGACGCAAAGAAATATCACGGGCCTCGTCAGCGAGGGTCTCACCTGGCTATTGAGCATGCTCTGCTGTTTGAGACGCTGGTTCTCGGGGGTGTCGGTCACTACGGTGAAGGAGGTTTTGGGGTAATGCCTGTAAGACAACATACAATTTTACAACTTTGTAATGCATTCAGTTAGAGCCACGATTGAAAAACTGTCTAGAAAATGTAAATTTGGAAGATTTAATGCATTATTTTTCCTGCAACTGATTACTCTTTTTTACTATTTTTCTGTAAGAAATACTTCATCATCCAGGAACCTTGCAGAAATGCTAACTGTATGCCTGGCTGCCTTGATTTTAAAAGTACCTTACTGCATTTTATGCCTTCTTTAACACTAGTTTTTAGGAGGGGAGAAATGTTGGCAGATTCAAATGCATGGTGCAATTTCTGGAATTGGTCCGATCTCAGGATTTGCTGCTAACACATGATGCAGTCTGTCTGTTCACACTTCCCGTTTCCATCACAGCCAAACAGCTTCTCCTGCTCATCTGCGTTTCTTCGGAAATGAGCGTCTGCTCGTGTCGTGACAGGCTTTCTTTGTCATGAAACAACTGAACATTTCCAAAAATAACACATTTTCATTCTTCTGGGTCATGTCAAATAACACTAACAACATTTGTGGTCTCAGTTCTGCGTTGATACTAAATTTGGTTGGATATCAGTCAACTTACATACAAGTTTTACCCTTCAGGATTGTCGTGTGGTGCAAACACTCACATACTGCAGTAAGGTCTCTTCTCAAAGCCTTTGTAGGTGGTCATGCTCAAGGCCATCTTGCAAACCTCGCAGCTGAAACAACCTTTGTGCCAGTACTACAAAGACAAGGAGTAAATATAAGTGTGTTAACTCTTGCTCAGTCTTGCTGCTTAAATTGAACGGTATCTGCTTTTTTCTTAAGTATTATAAAATGCAGTGGCAGAGTGGGAAAATATCGCACAGCTTTGCTGCTCGTCTGCTTCTCCCATCTCTGCACTGAACAAGTGCCAAAAAATGACAGCTTTTAGAGTGCTGAATGACCATATGAGAAGGAACATTTTCTCGAGGATCATTTGACTGAATTTGTGGTCAAAAAGACCCCTGGTCACCTAAAAGAAACACTGTATTTGCAGAAAGCTGTAATGTTTTAATTGTGTAATTTATTTGCTATCTGTGCATTAAAAACTTTCTCTTGTGGTTTTGAGAACTTAGTCGTGCATTCAACGTCTTGCAAAGAAATCCGAAATTAAAAACACTGCTTTGAGTAAGTTTTCAAATTGATTAACTGTTAATTAATAATAAAGTTTTGACTTCATCTGGCAATTCTCACCTAATCGGGGTAAATCTAAACAAGCCATAGGCATTCATGCTTGGCCCTTTTTCAACATTAAGAGGTTGGCCAGTGTTTATCTACTTCCGATAGATAAACACTGGCCACATTTGTGTGTATGTGTGTGTCTGGGTGTTCTGTTAAAGCTTCAACAGGGAGATTTCATCATCATTGCATTATGTCTTGCACTGAAATAGAATACTTGTTGTTTATAATACAATAAATGGCAAAATAATGTGAGCCGTTTCATATTTTAAAATGTTTCGGCAACTTTTAATGAATGCTTTTTTTAATAAATCAAAATTGCAATCTCTTGTGAGAATTTTACAACACAGACAAAAAAACAAAAATAATAAAAATCCACTTCAGCAGGTCACATTATAATAGAGCTTTGCAGATATTATTGTCGTTTATCTTATGATTTAGTCAGTGAAACTCATATCAGCTTACCTTATCAAGGCAATTTATTTTTTCTGTTGGGTAAACTGGTTTTCTGCATCTCCCACAGGGCGGATTCATGATGGCCCAGGGACGCTTCACACCTCAAAAGAAATTAACGAACAAAATAAACAAACAAAGCAAAGAAAAAAAAAACCAAAGTGAAAAAAAAAGTGAGAAAAAGTAAAAAGTGAGGGGTTATGACGTGCAGAAAGGAGAAGACCCTTCCTCCTATCTGCCTGCAGGCATTTCAATTGATATATGAAGACCTCAAGTCTAGGAGGAGTCAAGAGTGTAGCACGAAGCCTTCACGGTGCCTTCAGGAATCGTCGTACATACGAACTCTACCCTACACGGGTGTGAATCTTCAAAGTTATCTAGAACTAATACTTTATTAAAAAGCTCTATGACGATACAGTATTTTGTTTATGGTATTTTTGCTTAACTCACGGATAAACAAAGCAATAACAAAGACACCTCTTTTTGTACGAATTGCTGGTTTCTGAGCAGCACATGAAGGCAGCATCACATGCGTTCTCTTGAATGCGTAATAACCTTAAAAGGAGTAGCGTCTCAGGCTCAAGAGATATTACTGCAATAACGATCAAAAAGACAACAAAGACAGGAATCTATTAACACTTATATGATGGCAAAACTTGTTCAGACACTGTATGGACATTGTTAAACGCACCATTGAATAGCTAAAACAAACTGTTGACGAGAACAGCGTTAGTTCCGTTTTTTTTTTTTTTTTTTTTTTTTTGGCACCATCGTCCGGTCACTGAGAAGAATTACAGCCGCATCTGCCATCTTGTTTTCACTTTGAATGTTGCCTAAACGCTTCACTGTCTTTTAAATAAGCTAACACATGTGCTATCTCGTGCTGTATTTCGATGACCAGAGCAACAAATAACCAATATTTTACCATAGTATCACTGTCACTCGTGTAATGTCTTGCTTTAAATTTAGAAGACTCCGAAGCATTTACACATCGGGGGTATAGCTCAGTGGTAGAGCATTTGACTGCAGATCAAGAGGTCCCCGGTTCAAATCCGGGTGCCCCCTCTTTTCTTTACATCGGTCAAAATTTTTGTAGTTCAGTTTGTTTTTAATCACCGCATCGATCTTTTGTTTTATCTATGTTACGGCGATAGTCTGTGTGGTAACGGCTCTCTACGCCAAGCATGAGGCTGTATTTTTATGCCGTTTTACTCCCCCCCACCTCCATAAAATGGTATGCTCCACAGAAAAGTTTATGCCAGATTGCAGATGAACGTCCCAGAACAGGTGTTATCACCCTCATTTTGTTCCTAAGAGTGCATCCATCGAACTGTAAGTCTTGTATTCCCCCCAAAAAATGTTTGTTTGTGAATCATTTACTAGTAATTATAGTGTCTTTAAGCGGTTCGTGATACTGGTCATGCAAGCTAATTGAGGCTAACTGAGAGCAGTCAGTTTATAGTACTGAGATGGTGTCCAACACTTTTCAACCATCCTTTTATATCACAATAAAACGAAAAGACTGTTATATTATTTACAGTTATATGTTTACTAATTCAAATGTTAGTATACAGTTAGCATGTTTAACAAACCCTGGGAATATCCTGTTTTGCCAGCTGTTGGCTGATCACAGCTGCCTATTCTGGCTTAATGCCTTGCGACTGGAAGTGGGAGACAACTTTTGCATCTCTCTGTCATTTAGGATCAGTGCATGGGTAGTTTAATTTCTTCTAGTGTTATAGCGCCATCGTGTGGCAGTGTTATAAATAGCTCCTGCATGTTGGGTAAAATGAACTGGACCTGGTCACGTCTGGACCTCACTTGGTTATTGTCTGATAACACGAGGGATTAATAGTTCCTAATCCAGACTCATCTTGGCCTCTGCGATTAATATCAGACATGTTTGATATTTAGAAAATAAAATCAATGATTGGGTCAGTATTTTCACAATAACACCACCACCACCACCACAATCACGTCGGCTCAGGTGAGTGGACAACTAAGGAGGCTCCATCACAGAAAAGCATCCGTCCCAGACGGAGTGTCCCCACAGTTACTCAGGGCCTGTGCTTATGAGCTGGGGGAGAGCCTTCAGCATGTATTTAACCTGAGCCTGCAACGTTGGAGGGTCCCCCTGCAGTGGAAGACATCCTGCATCATCCCTGTCCCTAACAAGTCACAAACGAGGGAGCTGAATGACTACAGACCGGTAGCCCTGACATCCAGCATTGTGAAGACCATGGAGAGGCTGCTGCTTCATCACATCAGGCCCCTGGTCCGTCACGCTCTTGACCCACTGCATTTTGCATACCAGGAGAAGGTGGGGGTGGAGGACCCCATTCTCAGCCTGCTCCATCGGACTCTCTCATACTTGGACAGGGGGAAATGCTGCTGTGAGGATCATATTTTTTGACTTTTCCAGCACATTCAGCACCATCCAGCCCCTGTTAATGAGGGACAAGCTAACAGAGAAGGGAGTGGACTCACACCTCACTTCCTGGATAGTGGACTATCAGACCTCAGTATGTTGAGGAACTGCACGTCCGGGACTATCGTTAGCAGCACTGGAGCACCACAGGGGACTGTGCTCTCTGCTGTCCGATTCACCCTGTACACCTCGGACTTTAAGTACAACACAGAGTCATGTCATATGCAGAAGTTCTCAGATGATAATGCAATTGTGGGGTGTGTCAGGGATGGACAAGAACAGGAGTACATGAATCTAGTGAATAACTTCGTCTCATGGTGCGAAGTGAACCACCTTCGGCGCCAATATAGCTAAAACCAAAGAGATGGTAGTGGATTTCCGGAGGTCCAGGCTTCACTTGCAGCCTGTAACCATCAATGTGGGGTGTGCTGACACATCTTTCCAACCAGTTTTTCATTCAATATTGTTTTGTTTTTTTTATCGCAGCAATATACCACAAAGTTACGACAAGTTGTGGCACCACAGACTTTTACATTGGGGTGGTGCATTTAATGCTCCCAGATCTGTGCAGTCTTGTAGTCTGTGCAAGTCTGAGATTAGACAGAAGACTATCTTTGAAGATTCTCCTTAAGTGTGTGACTCTGAATTTAGTCTAAACCTTTTTTTCAGAATGGTCCGGCCGATATTTTCACCACATGAAATTAATATCAACACTCACCACCAGCTTTTATTAGAAGACATTTAAACAGAAAGGCTCAAAGAAAGCTCTCATAACTTGATGTCTCTAAAATTCATCCAAACAATATTTCTCCAGAGAAGATGATCATTATATTCACTATCAGTTATATAGCTAAATATGTGTCATAGTGAAGTCCACATAGGTATAACATTTTATGAACCAATCATTGCTCGCGTAGAAGTTTCATGAAACAAAAATAAAATGGATAAAAACAAAAACACATAGATAGATTGAGCTGTACATTGGTTTGCAGTATGAAGGCTAGTTTGAGTCATTCCCTGACATCCCCTTGCATTGATGGACAGTTAGAACATTTGCATCTCATCATTCCTACGTAGTCGGCTTCTTCTCAGACCCTCCAACCCTTGGATAATAAATCCCGTGTGATGGCGAACAGCAAAAGACACAGAGAAAGCTGGAAAGAGCTACAAGAGCAGTTACAGTAAACACTGTCCAGCCACAAAGGTTGGAGTAAGGACATCTTGTGTCGGTGGTCTGCCTGAATGTCCATCCTCTTGTAGTACTGTTACATCCCTCAAGATGGCGTCCCTTCTTCTTCAGACTGAAGCCTACAAGTCCAGAAAAGCTTAGCAGCACTGCTCAGCTTCAACAAAACCTTCCTTTTCATGACCCCCAAGCTCGACTTCAGCGTAACTGGAGTGACAACCCTGGTTACGGAACTTCATAGAGGGCCAGTAATTGTTGGTACGTCGCTACAAAAAACAGACAGCGGTTGAGTATTATTAGCCAGGCAGCAGACAAACATGAGGGTGAACACGGCGTTTACAGGATGTATGAAAATGTGGTGTGCTGAAGGACGATAAGGTAATTTTTCTCACCTGCATGAGGTAGAATGGTGGCGCAACTGTGGGGTGTGTGTTGATGTAGTAAACGGCCAATAAGGTCAGAGCTACAAGTAGTGCTAGTGCAGCCACTACACCTGCTATGATGGCTGTGTTCTCCGTTATCCCGCTATGGTTTGGAGGGCCCGTCTGTAAATCTGAAAGGAAACCTAACAGAGTTGAGACGTTGCTGGCATGTATGGTCCGTGAAAATAATAGTGTTACCGTTGTGTTAACTTCAATAAACTTTTTAAGGTCTTTTCAATACCACATAGGATTCAGTTTAGTGGTCAAAATGACAGAAAGCCAGATGGACCTTTGATGCCTGTAATTATTGTAAGAGCATGAATTTGTGGACTTTTACATTAGTAGTCCTCTTTTTGTTTGAAGTCATACAAGGAAAATCCTCCTAATGATGTTTGTTTTTAATTTTCTTTCAACTGAATTATCAACTAATAATTGCACCTTTTGCATATTGCTAAATTCTCAGACAAAAACATTATTATCGTAACTGAGATGTGGGAATATATGAGTTGACATTGAGTTGAACAAACTCCAAACACTGCAATACAGAAATAAGTAGTCAGATTATCTAAACAGCTTTACTTGAAGGTTTATAAATTTTTATGGATGTTTATTCAGGACAGTCTGGGTAAAAATTATACTGTCTGCCTGTGATTTCATTTCCAGATACCATTTGCTAAACTGGAAATTTACTCAGAACATTTCAGATTGTCTAACTACTTGTGTTTTGGCCCTGTCAGACTCTTTCCTCTCTTCATGTTCCCAGGTCTCAGCCATGAAATAAATGAGTACGGTGTCATTATTCCTGACTTGAGTCTTTATCACTGGACTGGAAATTTGAATCAACCAAATCAATCGATTGTCATTCAGAACTTTCTCCAAACTGGCGTGAACCTTTGCTAGAATACCTTCACTGTCTGTTTACTCACCCCTAGTGACAGGCTGCTCTTCAAGCACTGATGAGGAAAGTGTTGGACTTGGAGATGATTGGTTGAAAGTGCTCATGGAGCCCTCAGGTAGCACTGGGTTGTAGTCCTCACATGAGCCTTTAGCCTGAGAGGGAAACCCACAGGAATGCTACGTTTATATGGACATTTCAGTTTCTTCAACCCGATTGAAATCATTCCGATTAGAGAGTTCATCTTAACTGTTTACATGGACGCCATATAAAATCCTCTGATAAGATGCCAACTACTCTATGTGTTTACATGGCCCGAAACATCAATAAGAATAGAACGTTTCTTAACTTGCACAGTGGTTCTGCCAAAGAAAAGAAAAATAATAAGATGACAAGAGGTTTTCCCAAACGTTATTGACAACACCAACTTCATGTAGTAGAAGATAACCAAAAATGGATCCACATTTTCATCGTAGCAGCCCACATCGATTCCTAAACGCTTTTTAAACACTTATTTAACCAAACAGTTGATTTGTTTCCTCCATTTTTCTGTCTCCCTTGGAAAGTGTGTGTGTATTTATTCCAACTGGAGAAGAGCAATCAGATCAAGTGTTTAGATGGTCATTAGGAGCTAATATTTTCATCTTGAACAGATTATCTAAGGTTTACACCACCCCTCTCGATCTGATTGGAAGTTCCTTTGGATCAGGCAAGTCGGCTCTGATTGAAGTGGTTGCATAAGGCATTTTTATTCTTCAATTATCTGATCATCAGTGTTGTACTAAAGTCCAGGCATTGACACAGCTACTTATCTCTCTGTTGTGTTAACTGTAAATATATCTCACCTCTTCAGGGCAGTTGTAATCCAACCACTCTTGTCTGTGCCGGTCGATGCCATCAGAACATCTGAAACCCAGTGAGAAGAAACTAAGCAGAGCCAAATTCTCCACAGCTTCATAACAAGGCCAATTTAAAGAATTCCATCTTACCGTTGAAGCGTGTTGCACCAGCCGCAGCCGGTTGTCAAGTTGGACGTTAGACAGAGATCACAGGATGTGTGCTGAAGACAAGCTGGAAGAATCAGACACACAAGTGTTCTGCAGTTAGAGAGGCGGATAATCAAGCTAGGCTGTCACAGCATTTTGTAAAATTTGTAAAAACGATACTCACTGGGGAGAGGTGTGAACTCAAAAGCAGATCTGCTAACAATTTTTGTGGTGTCAATCTCAACACGGTGATATTCATAGATAGTGCGCCGCTTTGCATCTTCAAGACAAACAGAAAATATTTGTAAGTTTGCAACCTTCTCATGTCCTTGCACAAAGTCAAAACTTAAAAATGAATTGTCTTAATTACTCCCACAACACTGCACTGAAAAGATTTGTAAATGTACAGGACTGTACACGTGAAATGTGCCGTTGCGTTGTAGTTCGGTGTATCAGGAAATGTCACAGATTCTCTGGACATTTTTAGTAAGGTTTGAGTTCATGAGGCACTAGATGACATTTTCAGGTGGATGGTAAATTAATGTATTGTAATCTCTGAGTAAAATGTTGATATTCACACCAGCCTTTCCCTTTCTTTATACTTTTGCATTTCCAACATGAAGTTACTGGTCCTTAGCTAGCTAAACTGTTAGCCTTGGTGGTTTCTAGACGTATGACTTACAGCTGATGTTACCACCTTGAACACCAAGTATTTTGAGTGCATGGCTTAACTATGAGCTCATGAGTTCCACTTGAATGCAGCGTAGTCTTTTAAGAATTAAATATTGAATATTTTGTGGCTGCAATAAGCATCCAAAGACTTTGACTGAAAAAAATAGACCTTCGAGAACTGACCTGAGATTGTTGCGGCGGGTAGGAATGCCATGAAAGCGTCAGACAGTCCAACTTTCACTGGATGCTCAGTGGAATTCATTTTCTCCACTGGTAAGGGGATCTAAAACAACAGTAGAATTTGTGGCAACATGGATAAAGTGCAATAATATATGCATAGATGATGAAGGAAAAACATTTTAGCTCAAATCCAGTTCTTACATCTCTGTAGTAAAAAACAATGGTTCCATTTTTATGGAGGGTTGTCTGGAAAGTAAAAGGTCCTTCGTCCTCTCTGTCCTTTAGACGAACATTGTCCCACTGCACCGCGAATAGATTCCCTGAGCAGAGCAGGACACAGAGGCCAGTCAGAGATAACCAGGATTCCCCAAATATTATAGACTTCCCTAAGGAACTCCTACGTACCATTGTCCGAATACCTCACTGTTGAGTTTTTAGAGAAGCTGGGGTCAAAGTTGGCCATGAGTGGAGCGACGTACTGTGTGGCAGTGAGCATTCGATGAGTAATTTCCCCCATGAAGATGAAACCTGGGGAGATGGGGCCAGAAACACAGGTAAACGTGTTAAAAACGGCCCGTGTATTTATGTGGCATTTCAAGTTTGCTTTTAAAGCCAGAAACGAAAACTGGAGAAACAATTTGATTTTGATTTTTAAATCCAAAATGAAAAAAAAAAAAGGAATGCTGTGATTTAAAACATAAGAGTGCAACAAGTCAAAAACAAAACAAAAAAAAGATGAAGAATTTTCCTTAAGCAAAACTGGAAGCAGCCTACATCTGGAATTTGCAGCAATCAACACTTGTACACCACACTGGATCACACATGGATCATTACACCAGCCTGGGGCATGTTCAGCACAGAAATTTGGGCTGTTTCTTGTATTAAAACCTCATGCTTTTCCATATTCAGAGGGCAAACGCTCAGAAATAAATTCAGATGACATACCTTGTGAATTAAAGTCTAAAATTACATTTGAATATTTTTCTAAAGTCATGTCCAATGACCATTTTCTGCTTTTTAAATTGAGACCCAAATAATTAAAATAATAATTTTAGAGTGTAAAACAAATCTAAAACAATGTATATATTCATTCCTACTAGGGTTTAGTGTTGTTTTTTTCCATTCATAAATGTCTTGTCAAACTGTCATCTTGTGATTTTGCACATAGCAACTGAGAACAAATTATTCTTTTGAAGTGAAAGGAAGATGAAAAAATAGGATATAGGACATAGCCAGCAAGTCTGTAAGCAATTAAAACTATTGAAAAAAAATGAAGGCATATGCAATTAATTAGATTTATTATAGCCTGGTATGGCTCACTATTTCCCCAGGGTAGAACAAAGTCTCCTTCAGTGCACTGCTAGATACTTGGTCTTTAAATTTGATGAGCCAAGTACACGCTACAAAAATCAAACGACTCACCTCCAGTTGCTACAATAATTTGTCTGACATAGTGTCCATAAAAAGGGAAATCAAAGGAAAGAGCCACCCTCTGTGGAAAAAGAAGAAATATCACACATGAGTGGGTGTAAATATGACAGCAATGCTCGTATGTGCGTGCACGCCTCTTACCGCCGCCTGCCGGTGTGCGTTGGACAGGATCCCGTGGATTCGGACTTGGCTTTTCTCCAGGTTGTTCAGATCTACCCACAAGTTTTCAGTCTGTGTGTCATTTGGACCAAAACTCTGCCATCTGTAGTACCTCTGGGAGTCATCCTGAGAGAAAGAGGGCACTGGTTAGGACGGTTTTCATGAATAGGGGAGTCATAGTGAGGAAGTTTAGAGTAGGTGAAACACTATGAAATACATTGAAATATTTAAGTACTAGTCATGCCTGCACTGTATTGTTAGTAAGAAATTAAATGGGTAACAAACGTCTCTGGTTTGTACCCCAGACACTGCACTTCAACATCAATATGTATCACTATGATTAGGGTCAGCACTCAAGTAATAATTTCTGTCATTTGTTACATAAAAATATTGAACATTTTGTTGTCCTAGCTTCTCAAATGTGAGAATTAATGTATTTCTCTGTAGGTAACTGAATGTTTTTGTAGTGTGGTCTGTGAAAATAGTCGAACTCAGTCAAATTGGCCATTTTCATACGAAACCATAAATGACTTGATAATTAAATTAACCGTGAGTTGCAGCCTTTTCTTTTTTGATTTCAGTAATCTCTGAAGATTTTCCGGAGTTTACCCATTTCTAATGGGTTATCAGTAGATTCCTCTCATTTCCACAGAAGTTGGACGACATTAGTAAATACTATGACTCAAACATTTTATTCGTTTGTTTCAGCCATTTTTTCATGACATAGTGTGAAGAACAAACCATAGAGGATCAGGACTGACCGACTGGTCGGTGCGTCCCATTTTCAAGTTCAACATAAGGTCATGAGGTAATAATATGTTCTATACTTGTAGATGAGAGGATGAACTATCTCTCTTTTTAGTTTATTCACCTCAAAAGCCATAGACATACAGCCTGTATATATATATATATATATATATAAAAATGTCTAAAAAAGCTACTGGTTTGTGCTGAAAGTGTTAAAGGTTGGGAAAGACCTAGGGATTTGATTCCCCCATTTCTGCCCACACAGTTCCACTTGGGGGAGCTGTTTACATGTTATACACAAAGCTTTGTGTCGTCCTCATACATATCTCTAGTCTTGATGGCATTATTAATGTATGGCACAGTTCAAGGTGACAGAGAGCAATGGTTCTGGGGTTTCATGTGGGCTCAGAAAGTGGAGCAGTTAAATGCAGCGCTCTCACAACCTCACCGGCTGCTCCATATACAGCAAGTGACCCACTTTTTTCATCCATCTTCACTGCCTGACACCAGCCTGTGTTTTCTGGAGAGGTGGGGGGATTTCTAGGTGAGGAGAATATTCTTATACTTTTCCCTCACAGCTGACTGATTTATCGGAGGGATTCTGATTGGACAAGAAGTCTTGGAAGTTGGGTTCACATCTCCCTCAAAAAACAAAAAAAGAAAAAAAAAAAGAGCAACAGCAGCAGTACAACAGGGTTACTTGTAATCTTGTCCAAGTGACTCATTCACGAGCACACACACATGCAAACATGCACATGCGCAGCCACGCTTAAACAAACATTGTAAGTTGGCAGGATGAGGAAGTCGTCTGTTTTCAATTTGAATTGTAGGGAGAGAAAAAAAAAAAAAACGTACAACACAATTTATTTGGGTTAACATTTACCGAGGCCGAGTCAAGTGAAAGACGAGTCTGAGACGTAGGACTCAGATACAATCTCATGAAACACACACACACACAGATCTAAAAGGCAATGAATGGAAGATGTCTCTTCTCCAACTGAACCTTGAGTCTTTCTAGCAGAGCAAAATGACCTTTCAGCACATTGTTAATGCAAGAAATGGCTGAATTTGTACAACATTTTTGTGCTTTTAGTTCACCCGTTCATTCGCCCACACAGCTGGCAGCATGCTACTATGAAAATTAATCTGACCATTGGGTTGGTGTGTTGCCCAAACACATGTGGACATGTGAAGATCAAATCACTTACCCTGTAATTAGTGGCCAACTTTACCTCATTCTACCAGAACATATCCTATCCCCCAGGCCTAATAACAAACTTACAAGAACTTATTAGCTTCACTTTATTAATTTAGCTCAGTTTTCTAAATTAATCAGGAGAGAAGGAAGTGTTGATGTAATTTCTTTAAGTCTGTTTACAACAATTTGGACAGCTGTGTTGATTGCATTCTCACTGGTGACCATTTTTCTGACAAGTTTTATTTTAGTTATTGACGCTATTGAAACAGGATGTGACATCATCATCACCACAAGTTGCCATGCTAACCGCTCTGTAAGAGATGTTGAGAGGTATAACTACAGTGTTTAATCCAACATTTCTTTGTAACTGGTGGAGGTAGAGCAGAGTACAGCATTAAATACGAAATCGATATTGCAGCTCCGTGTGACTTCACTCTCGAACTATACTGCACTCCCCAGGAAAATAACATCAGTTTGGCAAATGCAAGGAAGAGGGGACGTATTGCCCATATTTATAGTCTCTGAACTCTGAATTTTTAATTTACACCTCGTGTGACCCAATAGACAGCTGCTTACCATGTGTACCGTCACACAATAGCCAGCGAGTGGCTGGTGCGCAAAAGGTATCTGCTCTTATTCTTTCGTATGAAGCCAATTGCAGTGCGCTTTACTGGTGAGTGGCACATTAATTAGCTGATGAATTTCTGAAAACAACGATATGCAGGTTGATGTCCAGTCATGTGCATTTACAGTGTTGCTGCACTCAATGTGCGTAGCAACGGCGCAAGGGGGTTACGCCGTCGAAAGCATTTATCCCTGTGCACTGATGTGTCCGAATTGTTATGCAATTACGCCACCAAAACACTAGGCGTGTAAGTGTAACCTTTCATTAGAGCCCGAGATCATGACTGACTGGTTACCAAGGGTCTCCAAAAGGCACAGTTTTGGCACGCCTGGTGCTACCCTTAGAAAAAAATAATTTGAAATGGGACAAGCTAAGACATCAAGCTGCCCAGCCGGCACACGACCGACCTTCAACGTTGAAATATAGGTGAAATAACGTCAGTTGTTGCGTCAATGTTGAAACAATGTTGAAACAATGTTTAATACTAAATGGTTGTAAAAGGACCATTTGACACATCAACTGACATTATTTCACCTATAATTCAACATTGATTTTCTTGAATTATAGGTGAAATAATGTCAGTTGTTGTGTCAATGTTGAAACAATGTTGAAACACTGTTTAATGCTAATAGTTGTAAAATGTTTACAAATGGTTGTAAAATAAGAAATGAAGATCAGCATGGTGAATCATGTTTTGCATTTTTAATTCTAATTATTTATAGCAACGTTATTCGTATTAGCATTTAACTAGATTTTGACCATTAGGCCTACAGACGAACGTTAGATCCACGCAGATGCGCGTGATTTTACATTATTTTGACATTTGAAAGTTAACGTAGGCCACGTCTCGCGTAGCCAGACAACGCTGTAGAGCGTCACAGTCCCGCCCACAGCCAAAGAGAGCGGAGGTGCCGGAAGTACGGTTCCCATTCATTTCTCCCATTGACGTTTTGGAAAAATCCGTATCTAAAGAGTTTTAGAGCATGTCTTAGGATAACCAGCTACGGCTGAACTCATAAGCATATAACGTATCATTTCGAGTGAAAAAACGAAGAGAAAGTCCAAAAAAACTGACTTTTTTTGGTTTTCCGCGCCACTGAGATAACTTCTTTTTTGATAACATTATTGTGTTTGTTTTGTTTAATATTCTCGCTGACGGAAATGATGGGTAGCTGTCAATCATGTCCATCACACCTGTCGATGGCCCACTACATCAGTCACTGTGCGACAGTGCGGTACATTTTAATTCTCCTCAGATGAGGATGAACATGCAGCTTTGGGGCCCCCTGGTGGTTTGGGGGCCCTAGGCATTCGCCTAGTTCGCCTATAGCAAGAAACGGCTCTGGGTACCTACAAGACTGTGTACATATTTTCATTTCCGAGAGAAGGAACTACTCATCCCATAAACCACCGCGCCTCACTGAAGGCGCCTCACTGAAGTCGACTTGAATCCACAACCTCGAAAGAGCCTTTTCAGCGACTTCCAAATCTGACGACGGCCACGCGAACTTTTTCCTCCAGTGATTTTTATATAGTGAATGTGCAGTTAATATCAGTTCTTTCAGTAGTAATCGTGTCAATAATAGCGTTTTATATAGACACTGATAAGTCTACCGTGCAAAAACGCAACACAGGTTCTTTTTTATTTATTTATTTGTGATCGTACAGTAGACAGTAACCTTACAGTAGCCCACACAGCAGCACAGACTCTTCAGTCTTCACGGACCTTCGCGGGGTTTAACCAGACGTTCCACGAGTTCCACCAATCAGATGCATCACTGTGGGATTGTGGGATTGTTCAGGATTGTGGGTAATGAAGTACTTATCCAAGACATCGCGAATAAAAGGCATTTATCTCAAAACAAGGTTAGTGCCCCATGAACTTTTGGTGTCTACATGAGCACATACAATCGCTTAGTACAGCCGTAGCTGGTTTTAAGTCAAACATGTGCAGTTAAGTTTTTATGGCTTATATCCGAACTGTCAATGGAGAAATTGCATTGGATTCTTACTTACGGCATCGGCTGTGGGCGGGACTGTGATGCTCTGTTGGTGTGCGCCAAAGGAGGACGCCCGACGCTCGATTGGTCACGTCACGTGATGCTGCGGACTAACGTACCTGTGACATTGCGTCACAGCAGCGGGAAAACTAGTTCTAGGCAACTGGACACTAACATGCTGCAGCACGGCCGGCTGAAGTAGCTAAGTGATCTGAAGTAAGTGATTTCATTAATGGTTTGATTTTGAGTTCATTTTCTTTTATTTTAAACAAAAAGTATTAACATAAACGTTACTAGCTATTAACAATAAGTATTAACAATAACGTTATTTATTCTAGCTCGTGAGGTGCTAATTTACTAGCTAGCTAAGTAAGCTAAAGTTAGTCAGTCAGCTGCCGCCTTCTAGAGAGTTGAACGAATAATGCTAACGTTAACATTAGCAAATGAAATTTAAACCAGTCTGCGTTTCTCTATAAAGTCTCATTAGCTAGCTAACGGTAACGTTTCTCTATAACGTCTCATTAGCTAGCTAACGGTAACTAGCTATGAACTTGCTAATTAGGCGCCGCTTACTTAACACAGTGTGACTGATGGACGTTATTTGGAAGTTATTTGAATGCTTTAATTTGACCGAAAATGTATTAACGTCAACATAACTAACATGTGGTTTTAAGCTAGGCTATATTTGTTAGCTAGCTAACGTTAGCTAATCGTGTGTTCAATTCTTCAGGAGTTCTACTGAGAAAAAGGCGTGAGCGTTAGCTGGAGAGGGCAGAAGATTTTAAGGTAAGATGTGTACGGAACAGTTTTGAATGCTATTTTTTCTATGATGTCTCACCTGCAGTGTAATTCCATTACTTTTAGTGGTAATGAGCATGTAACAAAGTATTTTTTGTAAATCAAGTAACGCAATTACAGTTACTGAAATTTAAATTCGTTCGTTACTTGCGTTAAGTATAAATAATATTTTCCATGATAAGAAGTATAGCAGTGTAAATGGATGTTTTTGTTTTTTTTTCCTCCAAAAGAAATAAAACATAGCTGACAGAACCTTTATCTATTGAATAGAAAAGAAAAAAAAGAATAAATCAATCAATAAATAACAGTTTAGGAAAAAGAAAAGAAAAACAAAAACAAAACATATTCGGGACACTATGGACCCCTAAGCACATGTTTTGGAGATGTGACCAGTATGTATAAAATGAGTCAATCTGATTGTGTTTTAATGCCATTTGTTTTTCTGTATCAGAATAAAAATCACTACATCTCAGTGGCTCCTCCTATTATCCGACCACATGGATAATAGGAGGAGCCACTGAGATGTAGTGATTTTTGTTCTGTCCTTCCAGTTTAGGAGGATAGTCTTTTTAGCGACTGCTAGAGCGATCAATATTGGTTGTTCATATTTCAGTGGCGGTTCAACTACAGAAAGGTCTCCTAGCAGACATATAGTTGGGGAGGCTGGAATACTGCGACCTATAGCTAGCGAAAGTGTATTGGTAACGTTTGTCCAAAGTTTCTGAATTGGTGGGCAGAGCCAGATGGCGTGAAAGTAATCATCTGTAGTGTTTGTTGTACAGTGTGAACAGATGTTATTTTCTACCATTCCCATTTTGTATAATATGTTTTGGGTGTACTCTGTGCAAAATTTTGTATTGAATAAGTTGTAGTTTGGAATTTTGTGACATTGAGAAGGTGTTATTGTAAATGCGTATCCAGGTTGTGATGTCATTGGTGGTTCCAAGGTCCCTTTCCCAGTCTTTTATGGTTGGCGGAAGGTTATTGTCTATGTGTATTAGGTGTTTGTATATTTTTGAAAATGTTTTCTTCTGGGTGGATAGTAATTTTATTTGATTTAACAATGGGGGTATTTGCAAAGTATTGTTTATTGTATTAATTTTCTCTTTATACAGCATTTTAGTTGTGAATATTGTAGAAAACTGTTATTGCCAATGTTATAATGTTGTTTTAGTATGTCATGGGGTATGAGTGTGTTGTGATCAAATATATGCTCCAAATGTGTTATTCCTGCGGTTATCCATGACTGAAAACATAATGGCTTGTTTGTAGTTTTTGCGTCATAAGTTAAATTTCCCTGTGGGTCCTTGATTGCTGTAATGATTGATTTTTCTTTGTTTCTTTTCAGTTGGTTGGCGAGGAATTTTCCATTTTTTTCATTGTTTTCAAAGTAATTCAGTCTTGTTCTTTGTATGAGAAATTTAGTTTGTTGGTGTATGATGTCTTCTAGTTGTGTCTTGGTGTTCTGTATTTCTTTCTGGCTTTGCTCGTTTGGTGAATGGGAGTTTTGGGATTGGAGAAGTTTAAGTTTGTGTTCCAGTTCTTGGTGTTTTTCTTGTTCTCTTTTTTTCTTATGTGTGGAATATGAGATAATATACCCCCTGAGTACAACTTTTGCTGTTTCCCAGAGCAGTGAGGGACAGGTTTCTGGGGAGTCGTTCAGTTCCATGAAGGATGTCCACTATTGAAGTCTTGGTCTGCCATGAGTGATGTGTTGAACCGCCACCTACTTGAAGGTGGTGGGGTAGTTTGGTGTATTAATTCAAAGCTGACTGGGCCGTGATCTGAGATTACTATAGGATGGATTTCCGGATTATTAATTTGCGATATGATGGAATTACTAATTAAGAAGTAGTCAATGCGCGAATAACTTCTGTGCGGGGGTGAATAGTATGAATATTGTCTTTGTAATGGGTTTTTAGATCGCCAACAGTTGCTAAGTCCGAGATCCTCCATATATTTTTTAACAGTATTCGATGAATGCCATGTTCTTTGGGTGCTTCCAAAGTGTGATCGGTCTAAGTTATGGTCAATGATTGTATTAAAATCTCCTCCTACTATAATTATTGAGTCTGATAAAGTAGTGAGATGTGAGAATACTGTATGGAAGAACTGTGGATTGTCGTCATTAGGTCCATAAATGCTGGCTATTGTTATTTTAATGTTTGCAATATGCCCATTAATAATGATAAAACGTCCCTCCGGAGGCCCAAACATAAATGATCACATTCATCTAATCTTTCCTAACGATCCACTAGCTGCCTGCCCCATAAGCAGGCCGTCAAAAAAACGCGTCTGTAGGCAGCCTAGGCTCCGAGATCTGTACATAAAAACAATTGCTATCAACAAGTGTTCACCACCCACTCAAAGGCAAAACAAAGTGTTCCAACCAATAACCGACGAGATGCGCGTTTAGGAGAGTTTCAATTGCACGGGAGGGAGGGGGAGGGAGTAGCGAGCTAGCGTTCTGTTTTGTTTGAACATCAACAGAGTGACGTAGCCATTCTTTTTGTGTACAGATCTCGGAGCCTAGGTTGCCTACAGAGACACGTTTTTTGACGGCCTGCTTATGGGGCAGGCAGCTAGCGGATCGTTAGGAAAGATTAGATGAATGTGATAATTTATGTTTGGGCCTTTTTTGGGCCAGAAATCGCTGATCATATCCGCAAGCATGTTAGACTACCCAACAGGTTTAAATAAGTGATCACAACCACGTAAAACGCAAAAACATGAGGTACCTAATAATTCTGCACGCACTGTACTTACACTGACCGCGAGCGGACAAAGCGCTTTACAATGACCTCTCATTCACCCATTCACACACACATTCATACACCAATGGTTGCAACTGCCATGCAAGGCACGCACAGACCCACATACTATGCAAATGGATATTTTGGTTTGTTCACAAAGGTCCTTGCGGCTGGTTGAATGTCCACAGGCTTTTTCACTAGTTTTTGACAATAATGGTTTGTTGTTTCCTCTTTAGATGCGGTCTTCAGCGACCATAAAACCACCCTGACCCAAATAATGGACATCATGGCAAAATAGTTGAAGTATGCACCGGAGAGGGTGGGTGGTGGTGGGCGTCGGATGATCCCTGCTGTAGCTGTTGCTGAATGATTCGGATAGATAATTTATGTTGTAAAACAAAACAAAATAAAATAATGTAAAAAAAAAATAAGTTGACTGGTTCTTGATGGAGGTGTTTATCATTTTTGTGTGTGATAGGCCTACTGCAAGTTGCATAGGCTAATAAAGGTAAAATGTTGAAGCAATGTTGCAATATCAATGTTTCTTCAACGGTGATTTGTAGTTGAGGCTTTAACCATGTTGGATTTTACTGCGTTGTTTCAACGTTGTTTCAATGTTGTAATATAGCATATTCAACAGTGTTGAAACAATGTTGCAATATCAACGTTGATTCAATTTGCAAATCCAACACATAATTCAACGTTGATTCACCCTTTGTATATAACGTTTCTTCACCGTTGAATGTTGAAATGCCAGCAGGGTGTGGTCCCACTGAATTTTTAAGTCCACACCACCAAACTGCAGTCATTTTGAAGGCAAATACTACTGGAAAAAAAAATAGGCGCACATAAAATCTTCTTCTTTTTCAGTGTATTCAAGCTCCTATTTCTCAGTGCTAGTAGCACTAGATTTTGACTGTTGGGGAGAAAAATTCAAAATGTTATCTTTCAAAAGAGCCTGTACTCCAAATGGTTCAAGAACAGCTTTACATTTACTTTGGGTGTGTCTCTTTTAGGCTTTTCCGTCAAAAATTACGGGAATATTAAGGGGTTAAGGAAACAAAACTGGATATGGGCAACAGGAATTAAGTTGTAGAAAGAATGCAGAAACTGGGATTTTGTAATCTTATCAGCCCTTTGTTTCAAATTGTTTTCCCCTCCAATGGGCGTATAATACATTGGGCTCTGTAAGTAAGTATGGTATCCAAAAAGGATAGCAAAATAAACATGTTCCAATCCACGAGGATGCTAACTTTTTAGCTGCGTTTAGCTTTTGTGTCAAGTGGATATGTAGGGTTGTCGTTTTAAAATGACAAACATTCAGTTGGTTGAATACCTACAGTTGAATGGTAATTCTGCCATTGTCAATATTGAAAAGCATCCATTACAAGGGGAAACCTGACAGTATTGCGAAGTAGGGTTAACCAAAGAGTACTTTGTTTGCACCTCACTACTACGTGATAACACAATAAACATGTTAGAATTTTTTTTCTGTCATATTTGAAGTAAATATCTTTAGCAAGGAACAATTTATGAGTATGCTAACTTTTTACCTATGACTTAAGCTTTTGTGTCAGGCTGAGGCACAATATCTTGCTGTTGTAACACTGGTTACTCTGAGTGTAACTTGCATCTCACCACTATGCGGGTCATGTTGTCCGGCAGGGTAGAGATATCAACTGTGTTGCGGACTTCTCTGTGTTTGTGGGAGGTTTGCTGGTCCCGGCTGGTTCTGTGCAAACTGGACGGATCCCCATCTGTCCACAGAGCAGTCCCGCTCTGTGCATCTAGAACAAGACAGGCATTATGTTAGAAAACAGTTTCTTGAACCCTGCACTGTCAGGATGTTTCTTCTTGCTATGTATTTATCCATCTGTTCTCGACCACCAACATATTAACCACCAAAACCTAAATGACTAATGATTTTAGTTATTGGGAAAAGCATGATCATTGAATTGCCTCCTTGACTTCAAAATGTGTGAAAATTATGTCTTTAAAAAGGACTGAAACTGTTTTGCCTTTGAGTCCTGTGGTCACATCTGCTCTTTATTGGTTACTATAATTTGGATCATTAACAGGCATACATGTCCACAGAAAATGAAATCCATGTTTAGAGGTCTAGGGGTAATAACTCATGCGAAGATAGGCAAACACTACAACAACAACAACAACAACAACAGCAACAGGGAAAAAAAATTCACGAGTAGATTTTCTTTACCATCTGTCATGCAGATATTTTAAACTCATGATGTGGCTGGTTCTTAATTAATTGCGAAGTGTGATCCAACAGTCGTGTTGCGTATGTACAAAATGAATGCAGAATGTGCATCGTAAGTATATTCACATTTTGCTGACTCGCCCATCATTTGTTTGGGGCTTTGTGACATCTGCTCGACAGATCGTAGATAGATGTTTATATTTCTTTCAGCTCAACCATGACTTATTGTCCACGCTTTCGGTCAGCAGTTGCGTGATCAGCCGAACAAATCATCTGATTGTTCAGCAAAGTGAAGGCCTGTGTGTTTTCATACTTAAATTGAGGAATAAATCTGGATTTTAAGTGAGTTCAATCAGCTGAGCTATTAAGTAACTGGAAGTTATTAACATCTTGAGAAAAGGAAAGACGAGAGCCGGCCTGTTGTTCTTTCTAAACTGTGTTGACATAAAGTATGTAGACACTCTAGTTCTCCTCCACATGCTTAATTGGTTTGGCTAGGTCTGTTTGTTCTGATTAAAATCTTAATGATTCAGCGTTCTGTGATATTTTATTATGAGCAGTTTGTGTTTAGCCCTTTTCTGTCTCAACATGACAGCTCCTTTGCACACAAAGCCAGGGCAATCATTTTTTCCCCCCTGTTTGTTGTGGAAGAACTTGACTGACCTCCACAAATCCATGACCTCTCCCTGTGACTGCGAGCCAGACCTTTTCACCTAAGGTCAAAGGCTGACCCAGCTAATGCCGATGGATGACAGTAAAGTCGTCTGAAGAGCAAATCCCTGCTGCCAGGTTCTAAAATCACTTCTTCAGGGGATTATTAACAGAATATTTTGCGTAAATACGCTAATGTGTTTTCTTATATAGAATTAGAGAAGAAGGCCAATTTTACTCATACTGATACTGTAAATCTCAACCTAATGCCAGGAAATGCATAAATACTGGAACTAGACTTGTTATCATTTCCTCTTTTCAAAGATAAAAAAACCTGCCTACCTTTAAAGCTCACTCGAGTTGTGGTTTTAAGGTGGATTATGTGCTTGACTATTTCCTGGACAGATACAGTTACTTTCTGCTCTGCACGATTGTATCGTCAGAAACCCCAGCCCCCTTAACCCTAACCCTAAGTAAATTCTACCTCTTGATAACACATAGATTACACAAAGTGCAATTTTCTGTTGTTAGAGAGGAGAAATATAGTGACAGGTTGACACTGAAAAACGTCTGAAGAAACAAAATGGGACAAGAGAATGAAACCCAGAAAAGCCATCACAAACTCAAGGGAGATCGCTCTAATGGGGAATCTTGTTTGATTACGGTGCAGAGGAAGCTATTTCCACAGCTTCAGAGCAAGAGGCTCCTAATTGGGTCAGGTTGACACACATCATCATCACTAAACAGCTGAAGAGGCGTCAAACAGCAAGAAGAAATAGCAAAGAGGATCTTCGAGGAGGAGTTACACTGGACATCCATTAGTTATTATAGAATAGGCGTCATTGGGTCACTTTCATATTTTGCTCAACAGACTTCCTAAGGACTGAACTTGTTTTCTTTCCTGGAACATCTCTAACCTTGTCTAACCGACAGCATGTGGGCCTGGATGAACGTCCAACAAAAAGAGGCTACTAAGAGTTCAAAAGTGGGCTGGGCTTTACGTAAGGACTTGAGTTAAGCCGACCTCAGTAGCACCAGGTCTGGCAGACACATGTGGACCTTGCGCTGGGAATGTGCAAGCTGGTGTAGAAAAAAAACATCCTGGTGAATTTGAAACGAGGCCCAAAAATCCACTAGCTAAAGTGACAGATGTGACAAATAGCTGTAAATATGCACCCCGACACTCCTCGTATTCATGAAAAGGATTCCTCTAAATTTAGGCTATTTCTGTGCTCGTCTATGCACCAATGTAGAATGCTCTTTAATCCAATGTACCCTACTGTGCCAGGAATGTTGACCTGAGTGGGAATCAAACCTCTAATCCTGCAGGGTTATTTTTGTGCGATGAGTGAATACACATCAGTGGTTTTGTGGCACCTGCATGCCAGTGGTGTCCATTGTATCTGCTCCCTCAGATGTGTCTGCATTGCAGCAACTACCTTGCAAACCTAGTGGGTGTTGGGAGTCACATCAAACTAGGACACAGCATGTTGAGCCATATACAGTGTGCTATGTTATACCGATTGTGATTCATTCATTCCATTAAAATGTCCCACGCTCCTGATTAGCATTCCCTTAATCTCATGCTATTTCTCTCTTTTTCCAGAAACATACAGTAGTTCTGTGGCCTTTCATTACTTTTGCAGAATTGACAGTATTTATTTAAATTTGTCATTTCCATAACCATTTTATTTTATTTTAATTACAGATATGTAAGTTTGTTTCTGTTTGAAAGGGCTAGACAGTGGACAAAACCGGACTAGACAAAAACCAAAGCCACGTTCCTGAACTCAGACAAAAGCTAAATGGCCTTTCAGTCTGTTAAGATGGATGGAGTCCATGAATGAAAAACTAATTTCCTTGGAAAACAATCTCTTTCTGTGTGAATGTATGACACTTTGAAGTCGGAATCTAGGTGAGGATACACTGAGGGCACAAAAGAATGCACTTGGTCTTGTGAAAAAAGTGAAAAAAGAGAATTATCTACAGGCCCATCAAAACAGAGCAATCTTTGCTTCAGAGACAGATATTCTAAAGAGAGTGAGCCATTATGTACTGTCCAAACACAGCTGAGGAGAGATGATTAAATCTCAAGATACAGATAAAGTCGTGACCCTGTGGCAGTCCTGTTTTGTGTACTGCTAGAAATGACAGTGTTACTGTCAGGACAGGGATTTTACAAAGCCCTTGCAGTCATTTGGCAAGTGTCATTAGATGAACAATAATCACAACACGGGGTCACTGCTAGCTGTGTCAGTACAGTTCATCGCGGTTGTTTTATTGCGTTTGGATTTTAAAAGAGCTGATCTGTGTTAAAACCAGCCTGGAGCTTATGGCGTGGGAGGAAGCCATTTGGCACCTTATCCTCAGGAACAGCAGTAACCATAACACACAATCACAAACACTGGCAGCTGGACTGATAAGGACCTAAAAACAAAAGGAAAAAATGTGGTGTTTAGATGAATACTGACAAATCGATCAGGCTCACTGTTCAGAAAGTGTTTGATTTAAGAGATGAACTGTCATAGATGGGCTTTGTCTTCTGTTTACATTTGGAAGTGATTTTTCATTTTAGGTGCAGATGACGTGTGATTTCAGTTTGCGGACAGACTTGGCCACTTACGGTTAACTGTCTTTTTTCATTGGTGTAATATTTCTTTTTGTGTGAGGCATACGTATACTCACTTCCACATTCCAGTTGTCAAACCTCACATCTGTTAGTTTTAGTAACTGTGGTTTAACCTGTGCATTTGCAGGCTACATTAGCACAGCAGACGGCCAGTGTTAGATTACAGAGCTCTTCATTTTACTCTGACTAAAATAATTTAATAAATGATAAGACTGAAAATGTTTTCTCAGTGCCAACACAGACCAATATTAAGATTAAATGTTGGTGTTGGGGTGGTATTTGTCTGAAACTTCAATCCTACCTAGTCTGTTGGTCAGCTGTTTGTGGAGTATATGCAGGTCTTCCAGCTGGAAGACTGAGATGCTCAAGGTGGGGGAACAAGTCCTGGTAGATGGACCAGTGTAGGACCACTGACTGGAATAAAATACATTCTTCACTGACGAGATACGCATGTTTGCAGTTTGCTTCAAGGGATGGAGATGTTTGTCTGGCTTAAAGTTGGTCATCTGCTTTTACACTTTTTAATGAGTCTGAAAAAATGTATGGTATTCCCAGTGGCCCAATGCCATCATAATGCCTTAGCATTACATCCTACATTAAGGGCTGCACAGCGTGGTTAGCACTGATGGCTCACAGCAGGAAGGTTCTGGGTTTGAAACCGCTGTTGGTTTCCTCCAAGGTGCTCCAGCTTCCTCCCACAGTCCATTGGCTTTTCATCTAGGGCCAACATCAGGTCAAACTTTTCATTGTCAGGTAGTTTGACTTTACATCAGCAAATGGTAGCATGGTAACATGCTGACATAAACATAGCATTGTTAGCATGTTAGCATGCTAATGCCAGAATAAAGATGTTTGCATTTAGCTAAAATTGCTGAAACCTCTCAAAGTTGCTCGCATAAATGTAGGTCTCCCAACCCAACTTGCTTTCGCACACAAATTGCACCAACACGACAATTGACAACAGAGGTAAGAGCAAGGTCATACATCATCCTTCATTTTTAGTTGAATTTCATATCAGTATACAGTGTTTCTGTTCATGCATTTTTTTGTTTTGTTTTTTTTATCACTCTGTGGCAACTGTATATAAGACTGAAGTATCAGCGAATAAATTCAATTTATCGTAAACAGTTGACATTCAATCTAATTTTGCTAGCTAGCGCTTAGAAAGTTAAGCTAGTAGTTCACGTTACGTATGGAGTCATTTCCTTCGGGTTTTGACCAGCTTTCTTTAAATAATCGTAAATCTGTCTTAAAAATCAAGAGCACAAACATCGGGTGGCGGTACCCTTAATTTTTATTAGTAAACAGCACAAATAGCTTCTCATGCTGAATTGTGTGAGCCGTTTTCTCTGTCAGGTTAAATCGATGTATTTGGAGGGTCTGGGGGAGGCGACTTTGGGGAGGAGAGAGAGGGAGAGATGCTTTCAGGAGCAATAGGAAAAGTACAACGTTATTTGAGACGTGAAAAAATATTTCCGGTTCCTTATGAGACCATGGCGGAGTAAATTAGACCCTGGCAGGCCACCTTAGTATTAAAGTTGTACGGGAAACCCTGGTATAATAAAATTTTGGCTGAATCAATCGGATTCAATTAAGCAGGTGAAGCAGAACATTCGCGTTCAACTTCAGCACAACTTTGACACCAAAATTGTGCCTCTCGATTAGTTGCAGATGTGCAGACGGTCTTGATGGTGATGATCTTCGAGGAAACGGGGACAGCCATGCAATCAATTTTATGTAACTGCTGGAGTATTAACTGCTCTGTAAAAGTGATTTGGCATGGTCTGTCAGTTATGAGAGCGGCCTGAAGGGTATGTTCCCTTGAACCTTTATTATCAACTTCCTGTTGTTGACAAGCACTAATCAGAAGTCATCAAACTAACTGGAGAACCTGACAGCTTGCCCTGAATCCTGAGGTTTCTTGTGCTGAAGACGCTTGGACATTGTGCTGGACTTCATGTGGTCTTACGTTAGGGGGGAGTCTGTCTCTCTGGTCTCTATATGCCAGGTTGTCCTCTGCAGAGGGCCCTGATCAGAGGAAGTGGGACCACAGGAGAGGCCAGAGAAACTGGAGCACTGCTGATTGTCGGAGGAGGAGCGGCAGCAGAAGAACGGGGGCTGGCTAAAAATAATGCATCTCCAAGGAGAGCAAAAATACATGTATGCGCATAGACACCTACAGACACACATGCAGAGGAGTGTAGAGCATCCATAGACAGGTATAAATGCTCAGAACAGATTATTTGACATGACATAGAGCAACATGAAAAAAAAAACGCGAAACCTGAGCAAATTTAGGAATTCTCAGCTCAGCTGCTGCTCTCATTGAGTTTTTCCACTTTTCTAAAAAGCCTGCAGCAATAAATGACAAATCATCGCTACAAAAAACAGTTAACCTCAGACATTTATTCGCTGAAAGTCAAGGATTTCTTTTCACATGATACACATTTTTCCAGCAAATGAGCACCAGACATTTGGTTTTTCAAATCGGAAATACAGACATTTTGGAAAGTCATCCTAAAAAATATAAAAACCTGCACGCAGTCTTTCATCCACTTTCGGTCACTGACAGATTTGTCAAGGGACCTCTTAGCTTCACACATGCACAAATGTTTAGACACCTCAAAAAAGTACCCACCTCCCTCCAAAACAAAAAATATTAAAGCATGCCTGTTGCCAGAGTTAGTTGCAAAGAATTCAGGTCAGATCACGTTTAACCTTCAGAGAGATTTCAAGAAGCTGCCTTGTGCAGCTGTGTGCAGACTGCTTTGAAGGAAGGTAGTCAAAATGCATACCTAAGTGTGGTTTTAAAGTAAGGGGGCTTACCTTCATGCTCTTGAGCCCAGACTCTCCCCAGCTCAGCCTGGGAGAGACAGATGAGGAGAACAGCACAAAGCCCCATGTCCAGCCGTCTCTTCTCCCTCCTTCCCGTACTCTTTATCACTCCTCTCTCCTTCTTATTTTCCTGTTTCCCCTCTCACTTTGCTTGGAAGAACGGGACGCCACTCTCCTCCACTCCCCCACCTTTCGTCGCTGTCTCTTCGCCTCTGCTCTCCCACACAACTGCCTTTTCCTCACTTCAGCCAAGGTTTGCTGCTTTTCTCCCTCCTCCGCCTGTCTCCCTTCTCTGCTTTACGTCTTTGTCAGGCCCTCAGAGCAACTTCTGGGATGACAAATTCATGGCAAGAAAAGAGTGGACAAACGGCTGAGAGAGGAGTTGTTGTTTGTCTTTGCTTTTCCTTTGCTGCAATCTCATTATTTTCTGCTTAAAACAACTCTTCTCTCTACTCCCCCTCTGTCTGTCTGTCTGTCTGTCTCTTTCCCTCTGTTTGTCTCTCTCAGACAGAGCTCTGGATTTTTGTAAGACTTCTCCAGAGAGGAAATATTTATGTATTTCTGCATTTTTTCTTTCCTTCCAAACTGAAAAAGGGGTGTTGGAGTTGGGAGGAGCATGTCTCCCCCATGTGGAAGCATGCTGAACCAAAACAAATGTGATAGTTCAATGGCTGGTGTTTAGAGGAGAGCTCTCCCTGTGGTTTGTTTGAAGAAATATCACAGAGATTAAAACAAATTGTGAAGATGAATTTAGAGGCCTGATGTCATACAAAGATTAAATTACATTGAACTTTATTGGCAATGCATATAGTGCAGGTACATACACAACAGAATGGAATTTGGCATCCAACCAGAAGTGCAAATAGCAGCAAGTGCAAAATTAACCCTGTAACTATGATTTTTATCTTAAGCTCTTTCTTTTTTTGCAAACATCACCCAGTCTTAAGTAAATAGTGCATAGGGTCTATTTTCAGTGCTGCTCTGGTGGGTATTTTCCAGTAGCAGGGGGATGCATGACCGATTGACAGTGTATGTCTGTTTAAAGGAAGCAACATGCCACCCAATGCTACAGTATGACTCATTTATGTGGTGCCATTGTTTGTCAAAAGTGGATTTCTATGGCACAGAGGAACAAGATATGTCGGGCACTGGCTACACCCACAACGCATGTTAGCAGGATCAACTCATTGTTTGTTTTGAGCTTTTAATGGGATTTATTTGGACAATAATGGAATGTAGAATACGATCAGCTTTATCCTTGGATATGTATTTGCAAGTGCTGCTGTCATTCTCTCGATTGTGAATCTGAGTGGGAGGGTGAGATATTGGTGGGTGTATCAGTATTAAGATAAACATTCACACCAAGCAACTATCAGGTGATTAGTCAGCAATGTGATATTTTTATATTATTTCCCATACCTAAAATATTTCCCCTTGGAGCTGCACCGACAGAAGAAATTCTTTGAGATCTATTGTGAATGCTAAATGTTTAGTCAGACTCTCTGGTGAGATGTACTTCAGATCTTGACAGAATATATCATGCACGCCTAAAGAAAATACATACACCGATCAGGCATAACATTAGACCTAATGGTCTCCCTGCCTCCAAAACAGTTGTGACTCATCAGAGAATGGACATGGGCCTTCTGAGGGTGTCCTGTGGTGTCTGGCAACATAATGTTGTTAGTGGGGGGCTTTGGGTCCTATGGGTTCACGGGAGGGGCCTCTGTGGATCAGGCTTGTTCCAGTGCAGTCCCACAGATACTTGATCAGTTTGGGATCTAACAAATTTTTAGGCCAGGTCAACACCTTGTGCTGTTTTTCAAGTTATTCCGAAACTGTTTTTGTGTGTGTGCCTGTGTCAGGCTGCATCCTGCTGGGGATGCCATCAAGGAGTGTCATTGTTATGGGGTTGGGTTGCCTGGTCTGGTCTAGGTGGGTGGTACACGTCCAAGTACATCCATACGAATACCAGGTCCAAATGTTTGCCGGCAGTGGTTTTAATGTTGTGGCTGATTGGTGTATACACACATAAATCACGCCAAATATGCTAACAGGTGTTACATAACAGAGTTTGTGGTCTAGTTCCTCTCAATTTGGGGCATGCTTTGTTGGTTTTCTTTTTACCCTCATGTAGCTCCTAGCTTGTTCGGATACACCGAGCCAAAATCCTGGATGAATAGTGAAACTAATTGAGCTTGACAGTGGAAAGAGCAAAATAAAAATGCGTTTCAGGCCTGATGAAAGCATAAACAAGTGATCAATTGGAAAAAGATGTTGGACGGAGATGATGGTTCCACAAAGATTGACAATTCATTGGACGGGATGTTGCCTAAAATACAACCTGTCTCTTCATAAACTTAAATGATGTTTGCTTTCCTATGTTTTAATACACAAGCGCATTGACTTCAGTGTGGGAGAGTCAGCTGTTTTCACGGGTCTACAAAGACGGTAAATTTCTTCCACATGGATACTTGCTGGACTTGTGTTTTGATTCATGTAGAAGTTCTTTAGAAGTGCATTTACTGAATTTGTTGCAACATCCAGCAGCCTCGCCAAATCTCAGAATTTCCTTATGACTCAGCGCCGATGTTTTGGACCTCTGTGAGCTAATGTGACGTTTTGGGATTTTGGGGGAATTTAGCGGGCAATGTCACAAAATGAAACGCAACTTTTGTAAACTTAATACAATAAGAAATTAAGTGGCTTTAGTGTCTGCCTGTCTGTCTGTCTGTACATTTAGATATAGAAGTCAAGGTTAACATAGAGAGAAAATCCCGAAATGACAAGTCTCCATGTCACATGAATTTTTCTGGCACAAAAACACTGGCGGGGTGGCGGGGTGCAGTTCATCAGAAAAGGGATTTTGTTCCCATAGCAACAATATTGTGACAACATCACACCAGCGTTGCTCATCCTTGTTGTGGCCATTTCTTTATGATGTGGCTTGGGAAAGAACAGGCTTCTCCTCCATTTTGTTAGTCACCAGTGTGACTAGTCCCACACTTGCAGTTTGTTGCTGAGAGGGAGCGGCGGTGACAAAATCGTTTCTGAGAAGTTCAGAGCACAAAACAGGTGAAGTGGAGAAAATCAGCGAACTCTAAGGTGGATTAATATGGCCTCTCTTCACTGAGGTCAAGTAAAAACCAGACTTTTTGTGAACAGAGTTTCAAACTTAACTGTTTACGCTAAATCAAAGGGTCTGTATGAGTTTACATGCTCCAAAATATCCATCGGAATAGATCATCATGCACAAGATGTGTCTTCTCTTTAAAGAGCGTTAAATTTGCCAGACATATAACAGAAAAAGGTTTTTTCTGCAACGTTGCCGCCCACATCAATTCCGGCTTCTTCCATCTTTTCAAACTGGTTGTTTTGCTACCTCCATGCTTCTGTTCCTCCTGGAAACTTGTCACCTGATGATTTATTCCAAACAAGGGAGAAACAACCACGTACGATCAAACAAGGTCATCAGGCGCCGATGTTTTTGTACTCAACAAATTATCAGCAGGCTCTCGCACAACACCTCTCGGTCTGTTTTAAAATTGCCTACCTTCAGCCTGCTGAGTTGATTGAGTAATTTAAGATAAGAATGGATCAGAATGGACCTGTCCAGGGTGTACCCCGCATCTCGCCCGATGACAGCTGGGATAGGCTCCAGCACCTGAATGAATGAATGGATCAAAAAGTATCTATTTGAATTGTTGATTCCGTCTTTGGGTTTTCACTGCCGCCAGATATGAACCCATTTTGACAGCTGTTTACACAACTCTCCAATATGTCCCATGTTCCACCTATCACTAAAGGTCAAGAGACTTAAGGAGTCATTGCCAAGGAGCCCAACATACTAAGATAATTTATGTTGGGTTTTCCTTTAATTCAGCACCAAACAGGACTCTTGACGTTTTTGGAAAACAACAATAAAAAACACAAATCCGATTACCAAAGCTGTTAAAGTTGCAGATTCTGCTGATCTATGGCACAGGGATGTAATTCAAACCAGAAAAAATAACATCCAGGACAGCGAGCACCAGGAAGTTCTCCAGTTTCACTGAAGCTAATGATGAGAACACATAAATGGAAATCCCCCTGTTCCCTCTGCTTTGATACTGTATAGGTGATAGGTCTTTACAGGATATTTGCGATTGTTTTAAAACTATAATAATGACAGTTGTGACTAATGGCTGCCATTGACCCTTGCTCCATATTCTCTCCTTGCCCTCTTCTTCTTTTCCTTTTTTTTTAAATCACTGGCACAAAGAAGACACAGGGCTGTTTCCCATTATCGAAGGAGTCACACTCTTCTGCCTTGTTCCAATTGGAAACAGGTTACAGAGAACATTATTCAAACCTTACCAGAAATGCAATTCAAACATCTGACACCAAAATAGAATGCAGGTTTAGCTTGTTTGAGGTTATCTTTAATGGTGAGGCAAGACTATTTATGTGCGGACTCAAAGCAAGGATTACGTTTCATTGTCATTAATTAGGGCACAAAATGTCCCGGTCAGAAATGTGTCTTTGAAGGATTTCGGCCACCGTGTTCAAATAATGCCAAACAACTTGTGTGGACTTGGTTTTAGGTCAATAAGTCATTATGTGCCGTCTTCTGTCGCAAATGCAGATTAGAAACTATTTTTTCTCTAGCCAACCTTTAACTGTTTATCTCATTTATAAATAGCCAAACACAACATCTGCCTCACCAACAAAGAAGAGAGTATAGTTAACGACTAGAGTAGATGTTAACATTAAATAACAAAGATTAGGTTAATTATACCTTACTGAAGTACAATATATGAACGGACATTGCGGTTTTTATTTACAACACTGAGGTTGCCATGGCTGCTGGTTCCAACTAATTATCTGCCGTACAGATGTGAGCGTGGCACTGGTCTTAATTCCACAATGGCAATCTTTTCTTCCCGTTAAAATTTACTGCCTTCATTTCACCGCTCATTTCATTTGATGAGCAGTGATCTAAAACCTCAAACGTGTCTGTGGAAGATGTGGAATGTCTGCCAACCAACACTGAGAAATGGCTCCGAGGCGTTCCCTGCACGTAGTCCGTCGAGAGTTAAGGTCGAAACATGAACACGGTGTGCTTATAAAGTTGCGTTAGCATAACCAGGTGTACAGTGACGTACAGTGGTGAGATGACCCCCACAAAATGACAGTTTGTGTACCTTCTGTTCCCAGTTTACATCTGTTAATGCTTGTATGCCATGGAAAAACTAAAATACTTGTAAAACTAAAGATATGGGAATTAGCAAATGTTAGCATGCTAACCGTATTCACAAAGATGGCACCATGGAAACATTGCTATGTTAACGGTGTCATCGTTAGCATGTTGGCATAATAATGAAGGCCATATTCATGTTCATTTTTTCGACAATGTCTACCAAAGATCTACAAGGACTTTAATCCCTCGCAGTTTTTCTTTATAATTAGCATTACAGCTTCAGAGAGCTGCTGGCATGGCTTCTTTGTCTTTGGCTTTTTTTTTGCGCCTAAAAATGGCATACTATAAATCTTTATTACTTAAGTGTGTTAGAAAGTACTTGTCAATTTACAGCTTCAGCAAACATTAACATTGATTTGGACTCATGTTTATCTCTTCACTCAGCAAATGCTTCAACAGCTGGGAGCTAACTTTTTGGTGTTTTGTAATCTCTATAAACTGATATCTTTTGGTACGGAGAATGTAACAAAACTACTCAAACCGTTGTAGTAGTTTGAGTAGTTTTGGCTAATCAACTTTAAGGATTACGTTTGGTTGACTGATTGTGAACAGTACATGTGGACAGTCCTGTCATAACCTACTGGCCTGCCAGCTGATTATTAATTTTCTTGCAGCAAATACTCTGTGTTAACTGAGTGTAAACTGTCTGGGTCACAGACGTTGCCTCTCAACTCCCCCTCCTTACCCTTAGCCCAAATATCCATTATTTGTTATCTAGAAATGTGCTTGGCCAAAAACATTGGCTGTTTCCCATGATCAGATGACATCCCAGACTGGGTGTACAGTGAAGCTGTGAGATGTTCAATTAAAACGAGTTGGAAGGCCCCAAACTGCTACACAGAGCGATGGGGAACTTTTAAGTTGGAGTTGCCCCTTCGATATTACTCACGAGAATGCTAATATAAAATCTGTAGCATTATTGATTTATTACAGCTGAGTATCTTCTCAGATATTGTAACGCTTTGTCTTCTACATAAAACATACACACTGATTTCCAGCCATAGCATCCACGCAGTGCTTTTATAGTGTGTACTGACAGAGTTCCCTCTCTAATAAAACATAATGGCACATAACAGAACAAGAAACTATTAAAATAATACTACTTACATAAAAATCCCCTCTCCTTCCTTTGTGTCTATAATTACTCATTATCCTGAGAACATTTGTCACGTATTAAACCTTGAAGATTGTTCCTCAGTACCGTGAATAAACTTTATTGCAAATTCTCCCAAATCTCCATGTTGTCTTGGTGGTGGGGAAGGCAGACTCCCACCCGTGCCCTCCGCCATTCACAGCTCCCCGTGGGGGGTCAAGGTCCATTACAATGGGGAGACGTCACCCTGCCCATTGTTTTTGTTAGTCCTTAATTGCAAGACCCACGGCGATGTGGATTCTGACAGCCAGCACATTCATTACTGCCGTCATTAGCGGAGTCATTAACACTGGGAGAACATGTTGAGGACTGTTTGGAGACAGTTATCTGCTGTTGGCATTGAGTAAATAAAATGGGGGGGCGAGGCGGGGTATCTTGCTGTAAGTACGAATGTAGAACTTTAAAATACGTGCTTGTAAGAATGTGATTAGGGGGCGGAGCGGGAGTCGTAATCTCAAGGAAAAACAACCTTTTTAGGAAGGGAATTTAAATAAGTGATGAGTCTGACTTGTCATACTTGTGTCTCAGACAAGAAAAAAAACATATTCCACTTCTCTTTGCATCTTGTTCCTTTCCGGAGTACAACTAAATGTCAAATACACATAAGTTAGAATAATTAAACTGCTCAAATGGTCGCATAACCGTGACACAATACTTGTTTACATGTTGCTAATTGCAGCTATTGTGCCTACTAAGTGACCGCCAATTACGTCATTAGTCTGTGTTAGCCTGTTTTTGATAAGGACTTAACTGCCTGGAGCTGAGATATCTGCGTATCTGATCTGTGCTGTCTGCCACTAAGAACATGTAAATTACTAACAATTATCCAGGCATCTCCGTCTGAGGGGAAAATACTGAATGCTAATGAAACAGTGAATGCTAATATCGGGCACTGGTAGAATTAGTTATGACCACTGACAATACAGTTCATCTGCAGCGTACAGTGTGTACCAGAACCTAATGGTAGCCCGGAGGCTTGTAATCCCATCTGTAGCTGTGTCCAAAAAACAAAGCCGAAACAAGGGCAACTGGACTTGTTGGACTGCCTGCAAAGGTTTCATCAGCCAAGTGGTTTCTTCGGTCCAAAAGGCCGGTGGGGAATCTTCAGCTCTAAATGAGTGGTGGGGAGTCATTTAGAACTGAACTACTTTGATAAATGTGGGTAAATGTTCTCAGAAAACCCAACAAAGCCACAAGTAAACCTTCACAGACACATGTTTATTCATGCAACCGTATTTGCAAGGACCAGTTTGCCCTTTCTTTCTTTCCTCACAAAGGGATTTTTGAGACTTTGTGTTTTCTGTTAAGGTTTGAATTAGGTTTAGGGTAAGGGTTGTGGTTTGGCACTCATTTGTGATGGTGAAGGTTAAGCCTAAGGAGCTAGCTAGGGAATGTTTTGTGGCGAGGAAAATAAGTCACAAAGATAGCCATACAAGTGTGTGTGTGTGTGTCTGTTTGTGTTTGGAGTGACCACAGGAGACAGCCATGATGCTGTACTACGTACTGGTATGCTTTTGTGTCAATTCAGCAAATTCATAAATGAGGTTTAATCTGGCAAAAAATAAAATCTTATTTGAATTCGGTTAGTCACGAGTAGTGTGACTGGGGCTTTTGTATTAACGCAGCAGAAAATGGCAAAACAGATGGATTTTGTGCAAAAATACAGTCATCAAATGGTTGGACTTTAACTTTTGGCTTTTAGATTTCAACCTTGAGCCAGGCGGTCTGGCTTTTTCCTCGTGGGGCCAAAAGAAACAAGCTCAAATTGTCCTGTGTTATGGCAAGACGTGCCTAATAATAATAATAATAATAATTTAATCAATTCAAACAACTGCACGCCTGTAGCGATGGTATGTGGAGACAGTGGATTGAACTTTCACCAAAATACAGACAAAAAAAAAATCACACTATTGTCCAAACCATGTAGACGTTTCTTCATCTTCTGAGGAATGTCCTTCACAGCACTCGTGGTCCATGATAGCTGTTCATTCCTGTCTGTACTTGCTTTCAGTTCTGTGGGTTTTTCTACATTTCCAAGAACCTCATCCAACCCCGGCCTTTAGTTTGTATTCTGGAAAACGGCTTTGCTCAGCACGCTTAACATGAATCAATACCTCGTTACCGAGACATATTTTTTCTCACACAGTCACTCACTCCAATAACAGCTGACAAATAAACACTGCTCTGAGCCCTGCTGGGTTGCCAGAAGGAGGATTTTCATGTTCTCAGTTAACCAAAACAGGCTTGTAGGCTTGTGCCCATATTTATCAAGGGTCTCTGAGTAGGAAATCAGTCCTAACAGGCCAAAAAAACAAAACTCCCACAAGTGAAAGCATTTCATTTCACTCCTGGCCTTCAGGACGAGACCTCCGGAGAGTTTTCCAGACTAAAATCCTGTAAAGTCCTGTCATGGTGAAAACTGCTCAATGTTGGGTTAAAGCACGGCTATGAAGGTTGCACAGAAAAATTGCGGCTAGGGAAGGAGGAAAGTCATATAAATCATAACAGGGAGGCAGGTTTGCAAGCTAAATTAGGAATTTTGCTTTTACGTAGTAGAAAATTAAATTGTGAAGCAATTTAACAAATCAGTTTTCATTGGTTTATCTTTGAGCAGTTGAATGTTTTGTTAAACCCTTGACTTCAAGAAATCTACAGGTCTCTAAATGGTTGTTTTTTTCCTTCTTCTGTCAATTACAGCTTTTAATGAAGTAAAAATATACTAGAAACTAGAAAAATTTGCAAAAATGAAAGTTTCTTTCTCCCCCTAGAGCACCTCATCTCCTCCGCACGCACTCCCCTTCTCCCCATGAGAACTAATGTCTGATGGTAATTACATTTAATGAGATCATGGGGTCGTCTGCAGGGTGCACTTCTGCAAATTGCTCCCAGCGTGGGGTCTGGAGTAGGATAGGGTAGGGGGCACCGGGAGACAGCCGAGGTCAGGGCCGGGAGTTGTTTGCCCAGCGTTTCGGGGGCCATGGCCTGCAGCGTCTTTACCTGTCACTCAGAGAGCGGCGAAACGTGTCGCGCGTTCGTCTGCCTTTGTCCTCCTCGTTTGTTTGTCTGGCAGAGATAACACATACTCAGAGGTGGTGCTGGTCGTGGCTCCATTGTGTGAAGCTGTTGTCGGCCCATCACGTCCATCCATCCCCTCCCTGCCCCATCTCCCCTATGTCCCCTTTCTCCCTGCTCTGTGACTGGTCATTTTGCTACTATTTTCTGGCTGCAGGGGGTGACCCGGGCAATTTAGTTAATCCATTAACAACTAATTGTCTCCTCCCCTACCCTGTTGCTTGGACAAACAGCCCAGTGGGGGGAAGTTTGAGCCCTGCTGCTCTATAAAAGTCAAGCCGCAAGAGGAGGCAGCCAGCGTCACCACATAGACCCCTCCACTACTGACTTTAAACACTTGGACTTTTAAAGATTTGGATTTTATTGTATTCTAGAAGCGTCTTCTTTTTCTTTTTTGAGATTCCCTCTCTCTTATTTTTCTTAATTTACTTGTTTTTGTGGTTGGGAGATGTCTGGGAATCTTTCGCTGGTCTGCGTTTTTCTGTGCTTCTCCTGGACTGAAGCTCGTATATGGGCCTGGATGCTCAACATGCCCCACAGCCCACCCAAAGAAGGAGCAAAGGCACTTAGAGAGAGTGTTCCCGTCGCCAAAGCACTCACGGTAAGACTCAAAAGACTGAGCATGAGTACTGGGCTTTTCTCGAGTTAACTGGAACCTTTATTTTAATCAGCAGAGAAGTCATTGGACAGAAAAGGGCAGTTCTGTTTTTGTGGAGTGAAATGTTTAACCCTAACCCTTTGTTTCTTCAGCCCATGTGCGACCATGACAGGGTTTGTGGACGGGGCTTCTCGTGTGACCGCCACTTTGGCCTCTGTGTGCCCCTACGAGGGGAGGGTCACTACTGTCGGAGGGATGCTCAGTGTGTCCGTGGACTTAGCTGCATGTTTGGGAAGTGCCACCGCAGCATCCCCAATGGACAAGAGGGTAAGCAGGTTTATTTAATCTCAATTTAAATAGAACTTAAACCTGGAATGAAAAAAATAAATAAAAATTACCAGAAGTAACACGTGTTTCCTTCATCCAGGTGCCAGGTGTAAAGTTGACAGAGACTGCGGAGCATCCATGTGTTGCGCCCGGCATCACGGCGAGCAGGTGTGCAAGAGGCGACTGATCCGCGGTGAGAGCTGCTACGTGCCTGACGGCGGCCTGGCGTTCAGCATCAACCAGATTTGCCCGTGCGACGACGGCCTGCTGTGTCGAGAAACCGGCGGACCACACCGGAGAGAGTAAGTGCCACCAAGTAAAGGTTTTATCTAAGATACCTGTGAAGATAATCGTCATCCAGGTAACGGCGTATCGAAAACAAACGAAGGCATCGTAGAGATTTCACCTCTCGTTGCTTCCTACTTGCATGAGTCTTGAATGGTCCAGTTGCTTTGTTTTGGTTTTGTATTTAGATCTATCCGTCTCTCATAAACGCAGCAAAGTTACTTTTCCACCAAGATCTTTAAGTTCCAGAGACCAGTGTCAAGAAAGGTTTCTTCAGCTCTTTGTTATCAGCATTTTACCTCCTACCTTTAGTAAATTAGTCTCCTCACTGACAACAATACAAAACTGTGACAAACTGACAAAATACCTATAAATAACTGACTAAACTTCTTCATAGATGAAGGATTTTTAAAAAAAAAAAAGCAGCTATAAGACTCCATCAAAGGAGTTCCAACAGCTTCACAAAGAAATGTTGCCCAAGCAGAGACTGTGCGGTTAAAACAAAGCTCCCTGAAACCTCCAGTAAAACCCTGGTTCCTCTGGTGGAAACAGTTTCCACAAAAGTTCCTGCAGTACAGATAGTCTTTGTCAAATAACTGCACAGCATACATTGCATTTTTCAACTTTTTATCTGTTTAAATTTGCCCCATTTAAGCATTATATCAAGCGTCCAGACAGGCAAAGTATTCTCAGAGCAGTCAACAAAAAGCTCTATTTTGCAGAGAGGAAATAAAGTAGCTTCTCCCAGTAGGAAAAATGAAACAAATTATGCATGACACTGTTAAAACAGCTCCAGGAACAGCTCAGAAAACCAAAATATATATTAAATTCTTGTAAAAACTTCATTTGACGCACTTTAGTAAATCCAAAATTCAGTATGAAACAGCTTTAGAAAGAAATACAACATGGTGCAACTTCTAGAATTCCCTGTGGGATCTCAGTGACAAGTTTTAAATATGCTTTAATATGTCTGATGTATTTATTTGTCCTGTGCAAAGCCTGACCTCAGTCTGTTTGTCTTTCAGGAGGGACTTTATTTACCAGCCAGAGCGGACAAGCTGGACGTGCCAAGTGCCCAAACTCTGATACCAGCCTCAATACTAAAGCTATTTATTATGTAAATATGTTGTGTATGTAAATTAATGTGTATAGTCTGACAACATTGATTTTTTTTTTTTTTTAAGATTTCATTTTGTACATTTTGACAAAAGCACTACTGTATGTAAATGTCCCTCATGCATTTAATGATCTATGACTGTAGCTATGAATGTCAGATCGCTCTCAGTTTGAGGAATAAAAGCAAAACTAATCTATAATTTGTTCTCCACTCCTCTTCATATAACTTCATTTTAAAGATGACAAATATAATTTCTTATGAATAATTAATACTCATACTGTATTAAGGTGATGTTTTTTGTGCGAAATTGGGACAAAATTTACACTTTTTTCTTCAAATACAGAAATTCTACTACAGATTACATACAGTAGAAACCACACACACATATTGGTGTAAATAAAATATAAAAAATGTATAAAAAAAATTAATGTGAAGAATTAAAGCCACATGCTTGTGTGTAAAAGCACAAATTACGTTTCAAAATTATATTTGTATTTTTATACATTTTGGGAAAAGTAATGAGACTGAGGTGGTGATTTTGAGAAAATTATTTAATTATTCCAACAAGACAAGACAGGAAAGAACTTAAAAGATTAAGAAAGATAAGTTATAATACTTCCATCTCAATAAGGAGTTGTATTTTATTTTTTTCTTCCATAGACATACAGACATAGGCATGGTTAATTACACTTTTTAGACAGTTTTCAAATAGTAATAATAATAATCAATCATTTTAAATGTCTTGGTTGACTTCTAATGTACACTGTAACTAAGCTGAATCCAGCTTCTGTTGTCCACAATTCAAATCTATGTTTAGCTGTTTCATACTGAAAAGATTCTGGTTGCAGCTTCACTTTAAAGCTCAGAGCAGCTCTCACGTACACACGAACGCCGCCTCCCTCCGAACACGTTTCTTGGATCGCAGGCAGCAGTTACATAAGATGAGGGAATCTTGCGACGTCCAATTGTTAGCATCAGCAAGATGCTGTAACGCTAGCTGTCCCCTGACCCGTTCTTAGATCGGTATCTTCCCCGGACTGCCCCTTTACAAAATCCCCCGTCGCTCCATTCAGATGCTAATCGTCTGCAGTTTGCCCCCTCAATTGCAGGGTGACTTGAATTGTCCTGTGAAGGGCATTAGTTTCTAACCTCTTTGCTATCGTCTTACAGCGCTTATCATCAAGTCTTTGCAAGGAGGCATTCGATGCTGTGAACGGATTTCAGACTTTGTTGCACGTGTGCTGATTTCGGGAAGCATGGACGTGTCTTCTCTTCAAGTCAACCTACAGAGACATTTCCTTTTATGCAGATATTTAGAAAAGATAAAATATGAGACGTCTTTAGCTGAATTCACTTCAGAAATAACATGCAGACATTAACCAATTTTAAAGCCACAAAGGCTTTTGTTAAAAACCAATATAACTGGTGTAAACAGGCCACAAAGAACACACATTTCACACACACATAAGAAAGGCAGACAAGACAAAGGAGATATCTAATAGCGCAAGACTGAGAGAAACCTTATATAGCTGAATGCTGCAAACAGAGGCCTAGTGGAGAACACTAGTTACTAGTGTGTGCCTGCTCTTATCTGAGCCGCCATCCCATTTTCAAGGTATCCATACATGTCTGTTTGCGCTGTTTAGCTTCTTAAATGGTTTTCTCTTCCTGGACCCTTTGTCCTTTTTGGTCAAGAGGACAAAGACGGCGTACAGGGCATCCCATTTCTCTGTCTGTCCTAGAGATCTGTCTGAAAGTACATCCTAAGAGATTTATTAGTTAAAGCAGTTAAGTATAGTATTTGTGAAATTTGGAAACTGGGGGAAATGGCTTGCTTGGCTTTGTCCAAAATGTTTGACTACCTTGTGCAGATTCTGTTTCGTTCCTACAAAAAATGTCTAAATTGTGCAAAAATTGTAAGTTTGCCATCTTAATTAAAGTGTTTTAGTTCAGTGTCACAGATGCTTTCTTGTTGTTGTGTCTTTCTGTAAATTAGTATTTCTAATGTATTCTTTTTCTTCACCGTTTTTTGTTTTTTTGCAACTCTTTCCTCAGCAGATTTTTTAGTACATGGGTCGGCTTTTAATGTTGTTTTTCTTTTGAAATGGGCTTTATAAACCAAAAAATAAGGAAGGTAAAAACCATATTTCCCAAAATATCAAACATGATAATTCTAAAAGAAGGGAAATGTCACTAAATTAATCAGGGATGAATAGGGATGAAAGACATTTGCTAGTTTTTATTTGATATAAAGCTTTTCTGCTGAGGTTTGTCGTCTTACACAATGTGAGTCTGTGAGCCTGCTGTTGAGTCTTAAACTTGGGAAAAGGTTCATCCTGATAATTATCTGAAGACAGACTTATACTAATTACTCTGTCCCACAAATCAAAATGTTCCTTTTGCCTCTCCCTCTCTCTCTAGAAAAGGTGACTCTAGCAACGTGAATGCTAATCCTGTGAGACTCTGGTCATTTAAAAGTCAATGTCCGAGCGGCACAGAGAGCTTTTGTGAGCGGCCGTACAATAGAGCTCTTAAGTCCGTCCTGTCAGGAGGAAAAAGTGGAGACAAGAGAATGGTGGGGGGGAGTCGATTTCCTTCACCTGTGATAGTATAAAATCCCTCCTGGAGCTGTCAAGGTGCTGCAGGTAAGCTGTCGAAGAGCCATGAGGATCCTCTGACATCCAACTCGTCTAAGGTGTTCTCCCCCATTAGGTGAGTCTGGTTTCACACTGGTTTTACTTGTTATCTCAAAATTGTCTCTCCTTGCTGATTTTTTAAATTTCTTTCTGCAGCATCACACTATGGCTTCTATCTGGGTGCTACTAATACTATTGCCCGTTGCGTGGACATGTTCTCCCCAAAAAGCAGGTAACAACACTATGACATGGATTAATAGGTCAAACCACACTGGACATACCGTCATTTGTGTCTTTTCTCCTTGTTCATGTACAGCAAGATGTGATAATCACTGAACCACAGCATTAGGGTTTACCTGAAGTAGTTCATTAACACTGAGTGATGCCAATATTTACGTCCTACCTCAGACTACGTCATGGTGTCATGCTTCCCCAACGCCATCATCGCCAACGTCCCAGAGTGTCCCTATGGCTGGGAGATCGAACAGTTGTCGCTGGGTGGGGTGTGTTATACGGGAATACACAGCCCGGGTTACTACCGCTTCATCATCCCGGACCTGACACCCAAAAACCACTCGTACTGCGGCACACAGTCTGAGGTGAGGCACCACGAATCATTATTAATATTTCGGATGTAGTTTGATGCCTCGGCCCTCAACAGTTTATACCAGCTAAAGTTTTCTACAATTAATACTTTGACTCCATTTTTTTTATATCCATTATCGGTAGAGATGGGATTTGTGGCTCTTTGAAGTGAGCCGAATCTTGTGGATCCGTTCCTCACAAAGAGCCGTTCAAAAGATTGGCTCAGTTTGATATTTATTTACTGTGATAGGGTAAAATTTGGATCAAAATCATTCAGACTTAGACTTCCTACCAATACTTATTATCTTGGATATCTGAGTCTTTCTATACCTAAAATATATATTGTAAATAGATGCTTTATTTATTGCGCGAGAAATTCGGTATACACTTTTGTGCTGACCAGACTCGAGCCCGGGTCCCAGCTCCATTTCTCAAAACAAAGCAGGAACTTGTGTTGGCAACTGTGACTCAGTTCCCGCCGTTTCTTTTAAAGAGCCAGTAGATTCGGTTCGTTCGCGAATGTCACATCTCTTAATTATTGGCCTCACGTGTATCATGCATCACCTGGTAGCATATACTCTTGTTTATAGTTATACTGCATGTATCCTTTACTCAGATGCACGGAGCTGCTGTCTTCTCCTTCCTTCTCATCTGTCCCATCTCCCGCTTTTTACCTCTACTCAGCCATTCTCAAGCAGACCGGTCTCCCAATATGACCTGCTCAAGGTTTCTTCCTGTATAAAAGGGACTTTTTTTTATGTTAGCTTCAGGCTCTGGGTTTTGTAAAGCGTCTTGAGACAATTTAGTTTGTTATTGTCGCCATGTAAGGGTTTTCAGATATCCATCTCAGAATTTTCTGCCAACAGCCCTGAAACAGTGGAGGGGAATAACAGGTTTGGTTTTGGTGCTGTTCATCTGATAGTAATAAATCAATAAAATATAGGAAACAAAAGACAAAAAAAAATCTACTTCAGGCAACCACAAAAACAGCAATTACATTTTGAGCTAAATAGTTTCTAAATTTTTACATTCACATTGAATCTAGTTAATGTTTTTTTTTTATTTATTATACAAAAAAAGATGCGTAAAAATACAATGAAAATATAACTGATAATAAAACTCATTGGTAAGAATGCTAAGAAGACAGTTTTTTATTATTTAAATGTGCCGGCCCTTTAAGACGGTACAGCCAATGTAATGCACAGATGTTTGTGCCTGTTAACGCAACATTTTCTCCACAGTACATGCCTGGCAAAGACCCCAAGTACATCTTCTACAACTCCATTGTGTCCAACGACACCTCGCTGACCGTCAGAAACCAGCCAGTCAACTACACCTTCAGCTGCATGTACCGAGCAGCCTACCTGGTAAATAATGCAGTGTTCAGCCAAAGGTAAGCACCGGCACAGGACACGAGGCCTACAGCAGCTGCAGTGTGGACGGTGTTTGCATTCTGACCCAATGACTTGCAGTGTTTTTACTAAACCTTCTGCTTTTTCCAGAGTGGCTACAGTTTATGTCAACAATGGGAGTTTAGGCACTTTTAGGTCACAGTTGTCTATGAACGTGTTCACGGTGAGTAGCCGCGCACAGGTCCACTTTCTCCAGCGGCCGCGACATGTTTTAATGCAAAGATGTGCGATGAAAACCTGTTTGCAGCCGAATGACAAGATCGACAGATGATGAAAAAACTAAATGTGGCGCATGTTTTGTAGAATTCAAAGTTCTTGTATGCGAAGGATGCTCCCTATGTGATTGACACGTCTGAGATTGGCTCAGAAGTTTTTATCGGCATCGAGGCAAAAGGTCTAAGTAACAGGTATATCAACAAATAAAAAATCATTAGAAAGTAAAGCGCTGCTAGATCTCTAACCCAAGTTAATCCTTTCAGGTTCAAAGTTGTTATCAACAACTGCTGGGCCACTCCGACGCCGTACTCCACAGACAGGAAGAGGTGGAGTCTCATCATTAACAGGTGCTTCGATGAGAAATTCAACTTCTCAGACATGTGTGTTGTAATTCTTTATCCTAATAGAGCATTCGTGTTCCAACAGCTGCTCCTCCGACAACACCGTAACCATTTTTGAGAACGCCAAAGACAGCCGCTCCATGTTCAAGTTCAACTCTTTCCGGTTCCAACGGCTGGAGAAGGTGTCCACCGTCTGGCTTCACTGCGAGGTCCAGGTTTGTGACGGAGAGAGGCTCGTCTGTCAGCCCGTGAGTACAGCATTCGTACCAAATATTAGAGAAATTATCTGGAATATACCTCTTCCGGGTTAGGGTTAGGGTTAGGGTTAAGGTCCGGTGTTGAGTGATCATAGCAGAGGTAATAACATTAATAATTGCATTCTTCTGTTGTAGCATCCCAGTAAGACATGGACATTAGCATTGCACAAATAATCAGAATGAAAATGCATCATGTAAACACCTCAATCAGAAAGGACTGACCCAATCAGAAGGAGCTTTCAGTCAGAATTAGAGGGTGGTATAAATCATTAATAATCTGTTCAATAGGATCTTCTCTCTGGACTGGCATAAAACCCATTCTTTCTGCAACCCGGGTGAGGGGTGAACATTGAGTGAGGTAGCAAAACAACCAGTTTGAAAAGATTAACGAAGCCAGAATCCATGTGAACAACAACACTGGAAACGTGGCTCCATCTTGGGACACCTTTTATTAACATCCAACCTGAGAAATCCAATCGCAAGGGGCCAGCTTTAGGTGCCTGTGGTCACACCTGGCCTTAAAAAAGGCATCCTCATGCGCCCACAGCCAGCATTTCAGATCTGACCTGTATGCAAATAAACACTGACATAATTTGGGGCAAAGTAGAATATTCTAAAGTCTCCTGTCTTTAATGGATCGCCACGTACCACTGTATCAGAACAGCGAACAGCTGTTTGTGGTGTGTGCGTCATGACTTTTTATATTTTGGAACAAGCTGAGAAGTCTCTCCCTCTCTCTCTCACCAGTCATTATTTATCTTTGACTTTTGTTATTGCAGACATCTGCACAAAGCTCAGGTTATAACTCGCCTGCATTACTTACGGTGCACCAGTCGCCACAGCATCTGTAGCGACATAGTGTTTTGGGTCATGTAAACACATAAATCTTATAATTTATTTAGAATTGAGGTGAACAGTTAAGTTGGAATCTATGATATGGATATTACTTTATTACCTACTACCTACCTACCTAACCTTTTCCTACTCCATATTTTGTCTTGAATTTGAAACCACAATATTACAAATGTCCTACGGTTTAGAGCAGAAAATTTGAAATTTTTAACTCTACTGAGAAAAGAAACGCGAAGTTGTTTCTGTTTCACAAAGGGCCCCTGCTCTGTGAGAAGTCTGTCGGCGGAGGTAGAGCCCAGCGGAGGCATCCTGACCACTGAGTTTCACATTAAAGGTAGAGTTGCCTCTTCTTTTTATTGATCAAAGTATGACCTTAAATAAATAGCAACCTGTTGCTAGCTCCCTTTCAAATTAAGAGGAAGGCAAACGAATAGTATAGTTTACAGTTTGTTTTGTGATGTGGAGTATTGTCTTTATCTCTTACCAGGTAATGGGTCTTCTAATACTGGACACACAACAGGTAAAACAAATGTGGAGCAATACTAAATGTCATCAAAATACATTTGATCTGTAGCCAGAATTTTAGATGTTAACTGTTCAATCACGACAAATGACTAAAGAGTAGCTTCAAAGTCTGATTTGGCAACCAAGTGATTAAGGCAGTCTCAACTAATGCCTTAACAGTTCGTCCTCAAGTGGCGTGTACTACTACGAGTCACAGTTACGCTTCTATGTATCGACATATTAAGCCCGCCCAACTGATTTGATTGGCCAGAGCAAAAGCAGTTCCCAACGGAATGACTGCAGATTAACTTTCCGTCACAGAAAATAAGACCTGGACACACCAAACTGACGTCTAAACATCTAACTGAAAATTTGCACATGAAGACGCCTCAACGACTTTAGCTAATGGAAATAACTCTTGATACCAGCAGGTGGCAGTAGTGTGTATTCATCATTCAGAAGGCAAAACAAGAAAAAGATAGGAGGAGCTACAAACCTCCTCTCTTGAATCATTCTGATCAGTTGGAGTAGTTTATTCATTCTAGATTATCGTGGTGAAAATGTTTGTGTATTTTGAATTATCAGATGATATGAAGGCAAAAACTGATGAGAACCTTCTGCGTGTGCCACTTGAAGTTGGTCGTTTTCTTTAATTGACTAAGACTCGTTCCGTATTAGCTGAAAAGTCTAACTAGAGGCATCAGTGCGGGACACATCGCCTGATCTAGGGTCAGAGATGCTCATCAGTGGTCAACTGCTTGGTGTGTCCTGGTCTTAAAAGGGATTAAAGCTAATTAGTCATATTTAATCAGAATAAAAATGTACATTAAGTGGAACTATTCTGAAGCTAGAAACTACTTTAATTAGCTCAGCTGTTGAAAAGTGTTGTCTTCACTGAACCTTCTTCTACTCCACAGGCACCTCACTACTTATCCTGCTGATGGTCCTGATAAACACATGTTATGATTTAGTAAATGGATCAAGAATGTAGTAAATTTACATGTACACAAAAACCGAGGGGGGCCTTACCCAGGACTCAGGGAGCGTATGAATACATTCCTCCCCCACTCTCAAACGACGGATTTTTCTCATTAGCATTCAGCATGTTTATTGATGTTTTGGATAATTGCGTGTAACGTTACAATACAATACAATATTTCACTGTTTTCTCCAATAAAAATGAAAATAATCAAAAAATATTCCAGTCCCTTTCATTTTGAACTTCAAAAAGTTCTTCAATAAATAAACAATGCTCTCTCCCATCCAGAAATTAAAGTCAGACTCTGAACATGACAGTGACGAAATGAATAGAAATCAGATGGCTAAACACACTTTGAAACGGTGAATGTGCATACGCATTCCTTACAGCTCAGGCCGCATCGGGATTAGAAACAGGGATTTATTGTTTATTACAGCAGCGAGTCAGATACATTTTTATCAAGTGAAATATTCAGTTTTTAAGAATAGAAGACACACCCAAGTCACTGACTTCTAAGGGATTCAGATGTCCCTGTCATAATTTAAATATTCAGTTTTCACCCAGAAACAAGTCACGTCATTGAAGCTACAGCTTTTATTTCACAGTGACCTTAAGATTAATCAAAAAGTGGAATTTGAGCACTGATCTTGTTCCCATTTAAATAGTCCTCTTTTCCAGTTCAAACTTTCTTATTTTACTAATAATACTAACAATTGTACCGTCCCAGTAAGACATGAAAAGTGGAAGTGGTAAATGGAATTCAGCCATTTTTATTTTAATACTATACCAGTCTGTGTTTTGTCTTCATCATTTAACTTTCATAAACGAGTGACATTACTCTATACAACAGGGTCATTTCCATCTTTTGACTTGCTGATCCTTCTTCCCAGAGAAAATTATGCCAAATCGTGGAAAATGAGATTCTTTAATAACCAATATTATGTCGGCAACATTATTTTCCTTTGACTTATGAACTTCCCTATCGAAAGTGATTTAATTGTGAATCTTTTTCAAGTTGTTCTTGTTATTTTATGGTTTATAGGCATTTGTTACTTAGTTATATGACACAAATATATATTTAAAAAAAACATTCATTTACTATTTGCTAACCCCTCATCATGGTTTCCAAACTGTGTTCAGGTGCATGATAGATATTATCAAGGAACAACTGCTGTGAGAATAAATAGCTGACAGAAATATTCCCTTTGCGTAAGAAAATTTGATTTAGGCAAGTCATTTGTGCAAAATAAGTGCTATAATTAATGATTGTTAATTTTTTACTAAGTATTGATTAGCGTTGAATCAATTTGTCCCTCGTTGTAGCCATTAACAGTACCAAAATCACTAATAAGAAATAGTAGTTCAAGCTCTAGGAAAGGTTTACTTCTCTTGAAGTCAATGTTTTGTATTTTCCCTCTGGTTTCCGTCCACATTTTGTCCTCCTCTCAGCGAGTGGATGAAACAACCTTGTTTTGCGTGACGTGATGTGAGATTTCCAGATTTTCCTGCTCATTTACCTCTTGCTCTTTAAACGTTCACTGCAGGCATCATGGATTCTGTCGCGGGAGCTTTGGCTGGATGTTTATGGGCCTTTCTGTCCAAAGCTTTGGTCCCTCCTGGTTTCTTGATCAGACACATAAAAAAACAGAGTAAAATACAATTCTGATTTAAGGACACTACTTCATTAAAATGCTTGCTTTGTCTCTGCTGTCTGTCTTTATCAAAGACGGTACCTCTGTTGATACTAGCGGAGAGCTGCTGACATTAAGAGGGGGGTTAAATCCAACTTTGTTCAGCAGCCAGTAGGTCTTGTGGTAGCCTTTACCCTGTCACACACACAAACACATTCTGGTCAGAACTCGTCAAAAACACAGGTTGGACATTTTACTGAAGAAAAAAAACATAAACAAAACATGTAGATTAGTCACCTTCATCTCGATTTCCCCTCTTTCTTCGAGCTCATACGATCCAGCCTGGACAAGAATGTCTGCCGTGGACTGGGATATGTGAATCTTCAGGGCTGTGTAGCATATACACATGTGTTTTTAGATTTTTTAATAGTTTTCCAAGTTAGACTTCTGGGTTTGCATTTAAGTATCCAGTTATGGTAGTAGCTCTACATGCAAGCAATATTAGCAAGTAGTATTTATCAAGTCCAGCATTATAACAGTTGATTATTAGTTGATTATTAACACTTAACACAAAGAACAGTTGTGTTTGAGGGAGATTGCATGTAGTTTCATAGGAATAAACCAATATTAGACAACATGAAACATTAAAGGATCACAAAAATCATTGGAATTCATCCTCAAGGGATTATGAATACCTGCAGAAATATTTCATGACAAGTCATCTAATAGTTGCCAAAATATTTAAACAAAACATAGATCTATGAAGTCAAAGGATTCATCATGTGGCACTATGGAAGTCCATTAAAATGACTCACTGCTACAGTCTGATCATTTATCATCATATTTTGATAGCTGGTTAGCTTAGCTTAGCACGAGGACCGAAAACAAGGGTCAGCAAATGGCTCTGTCCAAACGTGACCAAATCCTTTCTTGGGTGGTTATTTTTTAAACTTCACCAAAAAATTGAGTTTTAGATGTAGTGGACCTCCTGACCTCTACTTGCATTTCTCTGCAGAACAGATCCAGGCCAGTTTTTTCCCAGTTTTTTTGCTAAGCTAAGCTAAGCTAGCTGGATGCTGGCTGTGTTATTTTTTTATTATTATTAGACAAATAGGAAAATGGCATAACTATTCTCATCTGGACCATAGTGGGGGAGTCTCAAGCTGATGTCCCTAGAGGAACTAGCTAGCTGTTTCTACCATTGCTAAGTTAACTTATTATTTTCTACTCTTAACCTAATGTCTTTCTTTAATGTGCCAATAATTACCTTTATTTATTTGATTTAAAGTGTCACCCAGAAGATTTAAATGATAAAATAACAATACTAATAGTATCAATGAATGAATGAATGAAGAGTTCACTCACGTAAGCTGTTACTTTCCATTCGTGAAGCCATGTTCACTGTGTCCCCAAAGAGACAGTAGCGAGGCATGGTGGTGCCAACCACTCCAGCAACCACTGGACCTACAAAACAACGTATGTGTTGAAATGAATTTGTCAAATATTCTATGTACAAACTTCAAGAAGATATTTCACAACATAAAGTCTTAAGTGTGTAGGACCAGAACGAGAACTCTTGGTCTTATATACTATTTAATCACAACGTTTCCCTTGATATAAAGCATATAAAGGCCATAAAAGGTGACATTTTGTGACTAAAACCATCACTGTTCAGGATTTCAAGTTGCTAAATAGTACATGAAAAATGTGCAAAGACAGCTACAAAACCAATATTTTGCTATTAACTTTGCAAACACAGTAGTGGATCAATTTAGCCTTAGTTGACTATTACCCGAGTGTACCCCGACGCGAATTGCCAGTGTCTCCGTCGGCATATGACGGATTCTGAAGACCTGTATAGCTTTCAGGAAGTGTAATGCCATCGTGGATATCTCGAGAGCATGTTTGGTGCCATTGCTGATAGGTAGACCACTGGCTACCATGTAAGCATCACCGATTGTTTCCACCTAATGAAGGCAATGTATAAGATTTTATAAGCTTTTTTAAAACACAAAAAAATCTTAAAATATCTCAACATTTTGATATTTTGGGAAACTATTTGCTTTGTTGATGAGAGTTAGATGAGAAGATTGATATCACACTTGAATGTATGGACAACAGATTAGGTATAGCCAGCAAGGTGCTAGCTTAGCTTAGCATAAAGACTGTCTTTATGCTAACTGGCCTGGCTTGAGATACTGCTTACAATAATCTGGCTACCTACATTTAAGTGCTTTTTGATTAAAAGTGATTCAATTAGTTAGCTTAAAAGGTAATGGTTATTTTCTGACCTTCTACCAGGTGTTTCCAGTCTTTATGCTAAGCTAAGCTAACCAACTGCTCGCTGTAGTTTCCATTATTCCAGATATGAAACTGGCATAACTGTTCTCATCTTTTTGGACAAAAGTTAATAAGCTAATTGACCAAAAATGTTGAGACTATGTCTATAAAAAAAGATTTTTTCGATATACTGATATTTATGTCACTTACTTTGTAGACATCGTACATCTTGATGATGTCGTCGAAGAGACTGTAGAGGTCGTTGAGGAACGTTACTACCTCCAGCGCAGAGCTGACTGAGCACATGGAGGTGAAGCCCACGATGTCAGAGAAGAAGACGGTCACCAGCTCGTAGCTTTGCGGCTCCACCGACTTCCCCGCCATCAGCTCATCAGCAATGTACCTACAACCATTGGGAAAGAGCAGAGCTGACAAGGTAAGGCTGATGGAGTCCAGCACGAAGAAGAAGTGGATCATTTTGATGCAGTTGCACGTGGTACCTTGGTAACATGCTGGAGAGAAGCTTGTCAGCTCGGGCCTTCTCTGCTGTGAGCTGATTGGTCCTCTCCTCCACCACTTCCTCCAGGTGATTTGCATACTTCTCCAACTTCTCCAACATATTATCCAGTATATTTGCATGGCTACAGTAAAGAGAATTTTTGGTTGAGTGTGGATTTTTTTCTACTGATTCATTCAGTTCTGTAGATACTAAATGACTATGGCATGGTTTGTGTAGGAAACTAAAAACCGGCCCGACCTGTCTGGACTGGTGTCCCTCAGCCTTCTCCGTATGGACCCGAACGGAGGTCGGTGGTCAGGGTTTTCACTCCAGCAAGATCTCAGCAGGGCGTTGATGTTCTCGTCACACAACTGATCGGACAGCACCGGTCGTAGGGGTTCACCTTGGAAAGGCGCCCTCAGCTGCATAACAATCTCTGGAGGAACCACATTCGGCAAGAAAACTGAAACATGTAGAACTGCAAGTTGGGGATTTTTGTTTGGATTTTATTTTTAGTCATATTAGTGGCGTGGCTTCAGAACTGGATGGACTGCCATGACATTTTTTATGGATATTCATGGCTTCCAGACATGAATTGGTGATCCCTGGACATTTTATGAAATTTTGCAATATAGTCATGCTCACCTTTGGGTAAACTGTTACAAATTCAGTATTGGAAAAAAGACGCTTCATAACTCGCTTGGAAATCATTACATTTCATCCTAAGTAACCAAACAACTGACTGTACAACATAGAGATATTTCAAACAGGAGGACTTGGTTGGAATTTGCCATAAACTAAACGAATATTGGTTAAAATATGGAGTTCAACTGATTGATTGCTGACTGCGATAACTTACTTCATGGCAACACTTTACTCCCTGTTTAGATCCTCCAAAGACCCCAAATTAATTTGACAATCATGCAATATATACATATTTTCAGAGTATTACAGCTCGGAATATCCTATCAACTTTACTGGAAACAGAAAACTGCACCTATACATGAAATTCCTGGAAATAGAGAAGATAGCTAAACAGCCTGCAGCCCATCAAGGAGGTTGATATATAACACTGATTGACACTTTCTTGTGCAGGTTTTATTGAGTGTGCTGCTGTAGCTCTGATCTAGCCCAAAAAATTGAAAAAGTTATGCCAACCTTTGGGGTCTAAATTGACGTCTTGATATGGACCAGCTTTGGAGCTGTACATGAGTTCCCACATGATGATGGCAAAGCTGTAGATGTCACCTTTGGGGGTTCCATGGACAGGTAGACTGACCTGTCTCAGAAGCTCGGGGGCTGTCCAGTACATCTCTACAGCAAATTAAAATACCATGCGTTACTTAAATACAAATATATGTAAGGTGACGCTTTCTGTCTTCAAACCACTCGCCTTCATAGTTGGAGTCTTCCACGACCTTGTTTCTGCTCCCGTATTTAAACTCCCACAGCCCGAAGCCAGAGAGTTTGATTTGCAGCCGGCTGTCCACCAGACACGTGCTGGGCTTCAGGTTCCCGTGAAACTTTAGATTACTCTTGTGAATGAACTCCATCCCCTGTATCACAAATAAACGTTTTAAAATCGCGTTTTAAGATCCACATTACAATGAAACATATTCAAGATGCTGCCATAGTAAAGTAACACAATGATCCCTAGTCTGTAATTTGTCTGTTAAAGTAGTAACATATCTATAATTCCATTTATTCCACTAAATTTTAAACAAACTTTTATATATTAAGATTATTGAGAGAACAGAAAATATGTTTCTGCCCCGACGGGGTTGATGCACATTCTTGTATCCTCTCTATTGTTTTCTTGGTGACTAGGGGGGACTTTCCTTTTGACCATAAAACCAAACATTCTGGTCAGTTTAAGGTCTGATTTCAATAATTTCACAACTGCTGTCAGACTAACAAAAAAGGAACAATGGGTTTAGTATTTTTCGCCCACTTTTACTTGTGTGTGGAGAATAACCTGATTTAGACTTTTATATACAAAGTTAAACAATTTTTATTGTAAATAATATATAATCTCCAATAAACAGTTTACTGAATAAAGGCAACGTTAAATAAACTTCTGCTGATTATCCATTTCTGTTTCTCACATTGACAATGTCATATGCGAAGGACAGCTTGAACATCCCGTCTAGCTCAACATCTGAAGCCTTCAGAACGTCCTGCAGAGAAATCACAACAAATAGTTGAAGCATTTTGAAGTGAAATGTCTAATTGTTTTTTTAATGTTGAATTTCCATGCAGTCCATCTTGCAGGAAACGTGTTTTTTCACCGACCTTCAGACTGCCTTTCTTGCAGTACTGGATGACCAAACAGGTGTTCGGTGGCTCGATACATACGCCAAAGAACTGCACCAAGTTCTCATGCTTCATCTCTTTGAGCTGTCTTAAAGAGTTGTAGATGGTCAGGCACAGATTATACCAATATGATATGCAATAAAAAAAAAAAACAGGATCCCAAAAAGTAAAAAGTAAATCCAAAATGATGAACTTTACCAAATTAAACTCGGCGATGATTGAAGGCTTCTGGAAATTTCTGGTGACGTGGTCCTTCATGTATTTGATGGCCACTTGGTTACCCTGTTATGGAATTTAAAAAAGCCATAAAGATATTCAAAATAGACAGACGTTATAACTTTTTTAAAGACCACTGGAATGTCACTTGGAAATCTTAACTAAACTTTGTACGTGCTTGCTAATACTCGAGCTAATAATATTTAGCATTCAGCCACGTTAACTATAGACTAATCTATATTTTTATGAACAAATGCATAGTATTTCAAAATGTAGGTATTCTTTGCAGGGATTCTGCTACACGTTCCTGTAATAGAAAGACCCACAAGACTCTTCTCTACACTAGTAATGCAGGTTTCTGATGGGTAACACTCACAGATGTTTCTATTTAAACCCCAACTCCCCACCAGTCCTTTCGAACTGACAAAACTACTTGGATGAGTGGTGAAATGAAGCCAAGAAACTCTACAAGTCCAATTGCCTTTCTTTTTACAGCTTTACTGTTATCATGAATCTGTTCAGTCTAGGTGCAAACTAAAACCAGTACCTGGTAGAGACCTATGGTGATGTAGACGTGTTCTTTCCCTGTCTTGTCCCTCAGGTCATAGCTGTTGCTGGAAATATTGGACTGAGAGCTCCCACTCCCACTCTGACTACCTGTAGTGCTGAGAGATAAACCATGAGTCCCCTGGAGGAGACACAAAGACACGGAGTGTGAACACAAAACAAGGCACTCAAACACACACAGATGGTGCTCTTGGACCAGACAACACATCTGGAGAGCTCGTACCGAGGGCTCCCTGATGATGGTGATGTCGCAGTAGTTGATAATCCACCAGCACGAGTCATCCAGCTTCGTCTGGAGTCGTAACTTCTGCAGCATGAGGACCCCGATGCACAAAACCGCAAACACCCCGATGACGGGGAATGTCACGAGCAGAGCCAGCAGAGCGATGTCTGTCTCGTCAAAACGGTAAATTTTGATGTTTCAGCTCGGTCTGAATGGCCTTATAAATTGGTGTTTGATTAAGTTTTTATTTTTTTGCCTCACCATTAATCAGCCATTCACAGAGTTCATTGTTGAATCCACATTGTGGTGCATCAGGAGGAGGTCTTCCTTTCGGCCACACCACAGATGCAAACATAGATGTTGGTCTGAAATAAAAAAAAATAGGATTTAGAATTATACCAAACCTATAATAATAAAATAAATGACATTGTTTGAAGGCGTAAAAGTGTTTGTTACCGGATAACTTTTGTGTGACTGTCAAAATGGAGGATGGGCACAAACTTGGTGGTGTCTCCTGTGTGCTGTAGGTCAAAAATGGAGTAGTCCACATTTCTCTCCCCCTCTTTGTCAAAGTGAACTAGTCCAGAAGCACCTGCAATGGAAAAAGAAAACCCAAACATTACCAGATCCAACACTCCCTGAAAATGATCACTTGTCTCAGTGTGTGGGTAGTTACTGAGATGCATCAATGAGCAAGTGAATCTAGGACCTTTAAATAAATGCTTGTTTACCACAAAACATATTGGGACATGCAAATAGTTTGTAACTTATGCCTCAAGTCTCGGAACTGCTTTGGATCAAAGAAATACTCTCTGTTTGAAAACTGGAAACAGAAAATGTGCTCTTGTATTTTTCGCATGTAGACATCATGTCCTGATTTCAGAGTGCTCAGTAGGTCTGCCCTGGTTTTGGGAGACTTTTATAGTCTACTTGAAGTCCACCAAAAGAAACATTGGCAGTGAAAGTGTCTCAGTTTTGGAGTGAGAGGTTTCACCCCTGTTACACCCTGACTCTGGATTTGTCAATAGAGGACAATTTATCGTGCAAAAACAGGGCACCACTCAGGTCCATCTATTTTTCCTTTAATTTTTCCTCTATTGATCCCGCATGGGGAAACTCTAACTGCAATTAACCCATTAATTTGTTCCCACAGCATCGCGTACACTTACTCCCTCATCTGTGGGCTGCCACTTGCACAGTGCTCGGGGAGTAGTCTCGGCGTTAGGACCTTGCTCAAGGCACCTCCACCGTGGAGACGGGGGAATCTGAACCTGTGACTCTATGGTCCCAAAGGTACGCCTACTCTAATCTGAACAAATTCCTCTAATTATAGGTAATGAGGTGCGTATCCGGTTGTTAACAGACCCTAGTCATGTGAGTTTCAGGCGTGCAAGTCTAAGTTTCATTCAGCTTTGTTTTTTTTGTCTTATTGGAACTACACATGTCTCCCCTTGTGTGTCAGTGAGCCTTGGCTCCCGATGATCCTGCTTTTCCATCCATGGATCACTTTTGACCGGTAACACCACACAAGAGACGCAGATTAGGAGATGCCTTGACCCAGTCGTCTAGCCCTAACCCTAACCCTAACCCACAGTTTGGTGCTAATCACTTCACCTGTCATATTGATATAGTTGATCGGTGTACAGTTCTAGTTACGATACTCCACGCATTCCACTTCCCTGTCAAAACCCAGTGCCTACATTACCCACAATGCAGCTGGCTGCCATAAGATAACAGCTTTCTCAGTATAACCCTGGTGTTCAGGTACTGAGGCTCATAGCTACCATAAAATCGAATGCTGTTGGTCTTTTTTAATCTCTGTAGAAGCTGCCGGCCGTCATGAGGATCTTGGCCGTCTTTCAGGACTTCCTTCAGTCCCATCGCGTACATAAGCACCGCGTCATGCAGATATGCCGCGTAAGGGCTAACCTGTAATAGATTAAATTAGGAGAATGGCTTTAAAGTGGATTACAGTTTTTCTATCACTTTCCCTTTACAAATGTATTATTTTACATCCTTGTCAGTGAGTACTCGCCTCTTTTTCGGATGTCAGGTTACTCTGAAATGGATGTCCCTTTAGTCGCTCAAAAACTTGCTCAAAGAAGTCGTAGTACTCGTAGCCTTCGTAGGATTTCTGGCCGATGATGAAGACCATGTCAAAGGCTCTGATGGCAGCTTCGTTCATCCTGCTGTTCAGGGAATATTTCCACAAGTTATCCTGCTCAGGGAAGGAAAAAAATGAATGGGAGAAACACTCAGTAAAGTTTGATAACAGTTTTTTCTTCTCATAACTCTATTGTTTCTTTAGTTTATATTTGTAGCCTCAGTCTTCGTTCTACGAGCTTATCACTTTAAAATGAGTCAGCTTGGAGAAAAAGCAGTTGCAGACAGCATTTTCAACTAACTCATGGCCTTAACATTAGCTTAATGTACTTGCTGGCGTGTGCGGATAAAATCTGCCAGTGGCTGCATGATTTCAGCTCGTTCTGTACGAAACAGAAAGTCAATGTGAGGCTTTAGCAGTCTGAGCTGCACAAATCATGTGCGTGCTATCCAGTTCTCGAGTGTTTTCAGTACTGACTGTGCTTTGCTGAGCTGTGACGCAACCATGGTGAGAAAGCGGAAAGTTTGTACTGAAAATAAATATATTTTGCACAAAATGAGGCACATTTTACACAGATGATTCAGCAAGAAAACAAGTATTTTGGTGAAAACCCAACTGGTGATTTAAGACAAACAACGTGAAACAAACTTTTTAAGACCACAGCTTCAAGAATGAAAGTCAGGAAAGAGCAACACATCCTATCTTGTCTGACCTAAACGTGAACGTGGTAATTTCAGGTTTTATTGTAAGTTGCACGTCGGAGAAAAAACTAACAGCAGTTTAACGCATCTTTTATGTACACAGGTTCGGATTAACTTGTGTCTGTAAAATTATTATTCAATTCTGTTTATTTTAGTTTAATTATTAAAGGAATAGCAATGGATTTTATGCACAGACTATTCCCTAATTGGCCTTTTTGTAAATATGCATAACTCAAGTATTTTTTTACTTAAATAAAACTAATGCAGCACACTCTATTATAGTTAGGTATTGTATGAGCATTTGGGATGCTTGACTAACAGACGTTTCTCAATCTCTAATTAATTCCCGGATTAATTTAAAAGAGGCCCGACAAAAATAATACTGTCAGGAGATGTGCTTTTAACAATTAACTCCAGCAGAAATGTAACACAAAGTTCTTTATATACACAGAAACATGCAAAAAAACACAAATATTCATGGAAATTGCAATGAAATTAATATAAAAATAATATGAAATACATCTCTCAAACACTCTCTGCATTGTTATATTATCTATTAAGTTACCACATATGCATTAAAACTGTAAAGTGTCCTTCAAGATAAGCTAATAATTCAGATGTGGCTTAAATGTGCATCTAATTTTATGTGATTTTGTTCCACATATGGAATAAGCAGGCAACATTTCATCAATTAAAACATCTCCAGGTTTTACTTTCTGCAAGGGCAACTTAACCATGATGAGAAAACATTGTCTCCCCTTTCCCCGGTGTCCTCTCTTCTCTCCGGGATTTACTGAATGTGTGTGTAAGTGTCGATGGGTTTTACTCACCACGCTGCCACTGACCTCAAAATGCTGCACCAGGAAGAAGACGTAGTCGCCGTTCATCAGACCCTGACGCTCGGCCTCCAGCAACAGAGACATGGAGTCCTCTCTGTTTGTCAGCACCACAATAACTATAAGCATAACAAAAAGAAAAAGAAGCGTTTGACTAAACAAATGATAACAGATTATCCACGGAGGGCTCACAGAATCACTGCTTTCCTTACCTCTGGCGACCGTCGAGATGTACTTAACATTTTGACGAACCAGATGAGGATTGCTGGTGTCAAACTTCACGGCCGCAGTCAGCTTGAACTTGGCCCTCAGCGGATTCTCGACGGTTTTCCAGAGAGCATCGACCTTGTCCCAGGTGTTTGTCTCCAAGCCCCCTCCGATCATCGCCACGTGCACCCACCCGAAGAACCCCAGGGTCTTCACCAGCACCTCTGCGCTTCTCTTGAGAGGCGGCACGATTTTGATGTAGGAATCGTAGACGTCGGCGTTGTCCATTTTGGAGGACTGTCCCACGAAACCAAACATGGGGATGTTCCATGTTGATGCGATTAGACCAGTTACCTGCGGGACCAGTTGAGTTCGTCAGTAAAAGGAGACTCCAGAGCCTCAATAACACACATTGTTTTACCATGATAGGGGATATCAATGGATTTATGGCATAAACTAGCTCCTAGATGGGATTTTCTTGTAAAAACTGGTCATACATTATAACTCTAGCTTATTTAAAATCTAAAAAATACAAGATAAAGATGAACTGCAATAGAAATCTCAAGTACAACTAGTGGAAAAATGTTGTTAGGCATAAATTAGTTACTTTTTACGACCGCAGCTCAACATGAACTCACAATAAAGCCATAAAAGCACAAAGTGTATACCATCAATATCCTATCCATCATCAATTCCACATGAATCATACCTCGGCCTCTTCGGGGCACGCCGGACCAAACAGCGCCGACACGTTCTCCTTCCACACCTGGTGGATGAATCCTCCCAGGGACTCCTTGGGATTACAGTCTGTGTCCTTGTACACAAAATCCAGACTGTAGTTCCCCAGGAAGGAGGGGTTGGTGTTCACCTTCTCCACGGCTATCTGTATGGCCGAGCCCAGGCGCAGGGCGCTGAAGGGGAAGGACGTGTTCCAGGGAGCCTGGAAGCCAATGAGCAGCTTGCGGGCTTGAGACCCATTGGTGCCGTTTCTGATGACAGAGGCGGCATTGAGCGCGAGTGTGAAGCAGAGCGCCAATATGGGGCTCATGCCAGAGCAATAAACCGCCCTCAGCATCACTCTCATCCTATTAGTGGCTCGATTTCAGAGGGTTTAAATAGTCAGCTACCCCGGTGAGGCTGCAAGACAGTTGGTTAGGGAGGAGAAAATGTAAATAGGTGGAGGAGAGAGAGGGAGGTGCGTAGAGGACTTAAATCCATCATTGTTTTTTCATTGTGTGATTCTTTATTCAGATTAATTGAATGTCTTTCACTTTACTCTCAAGATGCATGTTTGAAATGGCCTTATTGTGTACTGTTTTTATTAGAACAGGTCTGCCTTTCAGTAAGATCACTCACAAAGTGTCACCTTTATCTGAAGGTGAATCACTCATCTTATCGGCAGATTTCCAAGAGCTAATTCTCCGATTAGTTTTTAACAACCGCAGATCAGTAAATTCCAAAGGTGCCACATTTATGTGTGCCTTTAGTTATCGCTCACACCCATAAATCAAAGTTCATCTTTTTTTTTTTTATCTTTAACACACTTTCCACTGCAGGCGAACACAGGGAAAAAAATAAATAAATAAATAAACCAACAACCAACAAGTTTATTTTAAGAATGTGCGCTGATATCATTAAGAATTTTTCATCCAAAAGACCCGAGCGTGAAGTCTCCTGGGTGTGCTGTGTGGCAGAAACCAGACGAGGCAGGTTGGTCCTTGCTCCGTGCAGAGAAGCTCGCGCACCTGTGTGCAGTTGAAGGTGCTAATGACCGCAGGTGGGCAGATTGTACATTAGTGGTGTTGCTGGCTTCAGCTGCTTTTTTTTTTTCCCTCCCCCAGGGGATCCCTGCTCAGCCTGGCCCCAAACTGCCGCTGCTAATCCCACCAGGTAACCTCTCAAAGCTTCTCTTAATGAACGCGTGCACACACACACACACACACACACACATCAATGTCCGGCTTGATCATTCGCAAGGAGATCATGGGTTTCTGCTTTGCTGAGTGAATAGATAGGGCTCAGAAGAGGGGGATGTGTTTGCCAAAATGTGATGCACATACTTGGAATTAATTAAGAAATGAAAGTTTAAACTGATTCAACAAGTGAACGGTGGTTTTCCTGTTAAGGCCTCGTTTTTATTGCCATGAGCAGCTTGTGAGTAGTTGTTTGCCGTCTGCACCTTTATTCTGCAGATACACTTCCTTCCACTGCCAAGCAAATGTTGCACAGTCCGTCTCACTTTAATTAATGTGGTGCAACGTCACCTTATCTTGGTGAGCTTTCCTCATTTCAACAGCGCAGATAAGCTCAAATGAGCTAAAATGTGTCTCGTATCGTTTGACCTAACCCAACTTGCATTTCTCAGGGAAATAACTGAGGGTGCACCTTCACGCTGATGTGACCTGATGGTTCAGACTACTTAAAAGTGTTGAAAACTAGATGTTTTGGTTGCGTCTTGAGTCTGTCCACACGTGGGGACTTTGAACAAAATAATTGGCTGATAAGCATATCGACCTTTCATCGAGTGCAGCATCCCGGCCGCAGATAATGTGTGAAGTTTATCAATCTGGATTGAAATCAAAGTCATTTATTGATTGGAAAAACTGAAGCAAATCGGTTCGAATAAATTGCACAACGCACGCTTTAATATTACGACGTAGAGCCCTGGGGCGGTTTTCCAAGCCTGCGCACATGCTCCATTTTATCAGTGGAGGTGAGGGTGGCCAAGGTTCAAAGGTTTTTAAAAGAGTGACGGGAGTTCTCATGCTCCATGTGTCTTCTGTCAGAGCGGAGGAAGAGGATCAGCTGTGCACACACACCTCAGAGGACCAGTGGCAGGTACTGATTACTACTTTTAAACAGACTAGTGTCCAGCTGTTTGTCTCTTAAGTTGTCCCGTCTTAAAAACTAATAAAGATAATGTAAAAATATTCTTAGTGCACATTTTTAAATAGATCATGAGTTTTATCTCCACGTGCCACATCAATGTTGCACCCTAGTTTTTTCTTGCATTATCTTTAAATTTAAATGATGATACATGCAAGTTGTGATTTAAAATATCTTTTTGTTCCCTTTAAGTGTCTCGATATCATCTCGTGTAAATAACTGACCTTGACCACTGACACAAATTTGATACAAGACACAAATTGTCATGAAAACTTTATCCCTTCAGATGTGCCCTTTGTTTCCGTTCTTCCTTCTCATTGTCAGTGTATGCACATTTCGTCAGTCACATACTGTACGTATGGACTGCTCTGTTCTTGAACTCCTATCTTAAGTGAGCATCTGTTGCACAATTCACGTCGACTTTGAACTCTGACATTATTGTGGAGACGGTACGTAAAGCGAGATCGGAGTTGCATAATGTTGTGTTCTTTAAATGCCTTAAATCTTAAATCTCCCTCTCCACCAGGCTGCACCATGGACTTCATCTTCCAGTTGCTGTTCACGCCTCTCCCGACCCCGGCCATCGTCTCCCTGTTCGCCCTGGCAGCCGCCACCCTGTTTTACCTCCACTCGCGGCCCAGTCCCCTCCGAACCGCCGTTGACCTCAACCACCAAACTCTGGGTGTCAAGGTAAAGAGCGGTGAGCTCTCGGTTAAGACTTATCTGCTTTAAAATGATAGTATTGTGAAGTGGAAGTTGTTGGTGGTGACCAGAGTGGCTATGTTTGACGTCCTCAGGATGGTGCTAGAAAGACTGCTCTGTTGGAGGACAACAACAACCTGATGTCGTACTACTATAGTGAGGCCCAGACCCTCTATGAGGTTTTTCAGAGGGGTCTGAGAGTTTCAGGTAATAAAATTGTTGTTTAATTGATCGGTCTCGGTTTTCAACTTTGAAAGTGAGCATTAATGTCAAGATAGTAGTTTGTCAAAGCTTTCAGGAAGTCTCAAGTTTCCCAGTCATAGCTACAATTGGGTTTACTAACTATGATGTGCCATAAATGAGTAGTGTACACGTTTCAGCCTCTGTGTTCTCCTTAAGTTGTTTCTTTTAAAACTTGTTTGCAGGTAATGGACCATGCTTGGGCTACAGAAAGCCAGGAAAGCCGTACCAGTGGCTGAAGTACAGACAGGTAAAACAACGTGCAACATCCATAAACTCCACGGTGAAGATCAGCCGACCTTTACTCCACTTTTCTCTCTTTGAAGGTGTCCGATCGAGCGGAGCACTTGGGGTCAGGGCTTCTTCACAAGGGTTTGAAGCCAAACTCTGAGACTTTTATTGGCATCTTTGCTCAGAATAGACCCGAGGTGAGTCATTTTTTATTTTGTTTTATTTTCTCTGTCCAGCTGTGAGTACTCCTAACTCTGCTGTCTCTGTTTGATGGGTCCCTTGCAGTGGATTATTGGCGAACAAGCGTGTTACACCTACTCCATGGTAGCAGTTCCCCTGTACGACACGCTGGGTCCTGAGGCCCTTGTGTTCATTATCGACAGAGGTAATTGGAGCTTCTCTTGCACTCTTAATGCCGCTAATTACAGGGCCGGGTAGAAGTCCTGTAACTCCCTGCTCTCCACAGGGATCTGTGCCAAGTGTGCTTTAATCTCTCCTCATTTATTTATTATGTTTTTCCTCTGTCTTCATTTCGCTTTTCATTGTCTGATTAATCCTGGAGAGTTTTAACATAAGACGAATACTATTTTATAAATAGGGTTCCGTCTGTAAATGTTGCCTCATAAATCCTGGTCTTAAATGACATTATAGTATAGATTTCATTTAAACTTGGTGTCTATTTTATGATTAAGTCGAAGCTAATTTTTCTTTTTTCAGCTGAGATATCCACAGTACTTTGTGACAACGAGAAGAAAGCAGAAACTCTGCTGCAGAACAGGGAGAAAGGCCTCACCCCGGTTCTCAAAACCATCGTCATCATGGATGCTTTCAACTCTGAGTTGGTCGAGCGAGGAGCCAAGTGTGGGGTGGACATTGTGTCCATGCAGGACATGGAGGTAATGCACACGAATAAGTGGTTGCTGTCGAGTTAATTGGCTCTGTGTTTATACCAGCTTAAGTAAGAGCAGTTAAAATAATTTAAGTTATCTGACATGATTGAAAACACGTTTTTGTTTTTTTTGTTCTCCAGGCACTGGGAAAAAGTAATCTTCAAAAGCCCATTGTAAGTTTCTGTTACGGTCACGTAATAAACTTGAGATTTAATAAGCTGCATGCTGTTCTGATGTGCTGATTTTTGTGTCCCAACAGCCTCCGAAGCCAGAAGACATCAGTATTATCTGCTTCACCAGTGGCACCACAGGTAATCGGTTAGATCTGCTTCATCTGCAAGGTCATGACTTTTATAAATCATAAAATTAAGAGCAGTCCTTCATGATGGTGGAATTTACAATGTGATGGCATAGAATGAATAAGCTGAACAAATTTAGTGTTCTCAATGAAGCTGGAGGAAAGAACTTCCTGTTTCCTGCAGATTTGATGCATGCAAATGTAGCTGTTGCGTTGGAGCGATGTTTTAGCTAGCTGGTTAATTACATTAATTCACTTACAATATCTCAAAACACAAATTTTACTTGAAGAAAAATCCTTGAGGTTGGTTGGCAATGTTTCAAGTACAACTAATTTTGTAGGTTTCAAAAACACAGCACAATACAAATCCCTAAAGAGTCCACAGGTGCATTTGGGACCCTTTCATGGAGCGGCTATCAATCACAGCTATCATCATGATGTCACATCCTGTTTTTATAGGGTCAAATAAATGGAACATACACCAGTGTTGGATTAACTACCTAAAATGACAGAAACTCTTTGGGGAAAAAAAAAAACTTTGTCGTTTACTTTAGTGTTTTAGTTTGGCCCAAGTCCCATCCACTAACATAGAGGGGGTGGAGCTTATGACTTCAACTGCAGCAAGCCATCTGGGATTTTAAATCTGATCTGGGCACAGGTAGAGATGTTTTACGTCGGCTTACAATGGAGATGAAGGCCACAGCAGCTAGTAGTGTGGCGTAGAAACCAGGATTACAAATGTAACCAAGGGTTCTATGAATTCTGTATCTGGCCGTCAAGACGAATGAAATGGAATCTAGGAATTGTCCCAAGAAGTTTGTGTCAAGAAACCTCACAAACAATTGTTTAGAGGAAGGACTAAATGTGTTGGTGACTTTTAAAAGGAGCATTTTCATATCTTTTGTCAGGAAACCCTAAGGGAGCGATGCTGACTCATGAGAACGTGGTCTCTGATGCTGCAGGTGTTCTCAAAAGTATTGAGGTATTTGGGATCTCTTTATTTATTTTTTTTAACCCTCAGTGCCAAGTGAAGATGTTGAGTGCAAACTGTTGCTAAACAGATTTTCTGTGTGTCCCACAGTCGTCAATTGTTCCATCTACCCAGGATGTCAGCATTTCCTTCCTGCCGTTGGCACACATGTTTGAGAGAGTTGTACAGGTAAGATTCAAACTTTATTTTGAAGTACATAATCCCATTGAGGTGTATATTGAAGTGTTTTAATGACTTTCTCTTGTAGACTGCGGTTTATGGTGTCGGAGGTAGAGTGGGATTCTTCCAGGGCGACATCAGGCTGCTTCCAGATGACATGAAAGCCCTGCAGCCCACAGTGTTCCCAGTTGTTCCTCGACTCCTCAACCGTGTCTATGATAAAGTCAGTGATTTGTGCTGGAAGGAACGGCTTGTTCTGTCCTGATTCCGCTTTGAACATCAACCCAAATAAAACACTTTGTCATTTAAGTGCAGCAATCTCTCTCTCGTGTCTTTAGATTCAGACCGGAGCCAAGTCGCCTTTCAAGAAATGGCTGCTGAACTTCGCAGTGGAAAGGAAATTTGCAGAAGTAAAAGACGGCATCATCCGGAACAACAGCTTATGGGACAAGCTCATCTTCCACAAAGTCCAGGTATGCGCACATGGTTGAACAGATGCAGATTATGTTTGAGGAATACATTCGGGTGGTAGAGCAGGTTGTCCACCAATCACATTGCTAGTGCTTGTATCCCTGACCAACTTAAGGCCAGGCAAAGTGTCCTTGAGCAAGATGCTGAAATGGAAGTGCTCCCAATTTCATGGTTGCATTCAATCTCAACTGTAGGAGACTCTCGGGGGGCGTGTGCGACTCATGGTGACGGGAGCTGCACCCATATCTCCATCGGTCCTCAACTTCCTCAGAGCTGCTCTGGGTTGCCAGGTAAAACACATGATCCTCTCTATGTGTCTGTGTTCAAACAGAAATATCATTAGATGGTGATTAATATGAATGTTTCTCTTCAAACATGTGCCTATCCTTTTGAGAAGATTAAAGAAACACAACATTCGACTTGTCCAAAAAAGCTGAAACAAAGACACCTAGACTTGTTGGAGTTTCTTGAAGATGTTTCAGCTCTTGTCCCAGTGGCTTCTTCAGTTCACTACTACTTGGATGAGTGGCAAAACATCTTCACAAAACCCAACAAGTCCCGTTGTCTTTGTTTCAGCTTTGTTTTTGGATATACCATGATCTAAACATTCACTTTTCAGGGACCTAACTTTTTGAGAAGCTCAAACTTTAGTTAACTCTCAGCTGTTTACACACTGATACAGTAACACTTGTGTTTGGGGAGAAGAGGTTGCACAACAGTGTTGTCATGTTGACCTGGTCACACTGCTCACACTCTGCACGGATTTGACTCTCAGATCTTTGAGGCATACGGTCAGACCGAGTGCACAGCCGGCTGCACCTTCACCATGCCAGGAGACTCCACCTCAGGTACGTGTTTCCGAGACAACCAGAATTCAACTTTTGCCGTAGCCTTTAAACTGTCTGTTTATTGCATTCATCAAGAATCAATGCAAATAATTCAGAAATGTGTTTCTATATGATCTTTGACCTCAGGTCATGTCGGTGTGCCTATGCCGTGTAATTTTGTGAAGCTGGTGGATGTTGAAGAAATGAACTACTTTGCTTCAAATGGTGAAGGAGAGGTAGGTTCATAAGAATTCCGACTAAGGTTTGACGTGTTCAAATGGTGCAGCAGTGGCTATGATGTGTCAAACTTTGCAATGAGCCAATTGACACTTGCACTTTTAATTCACTGAACTAAAATCACAACATAAATGTGATGCACAAAATGTTCAATTCAGTGACTTAAGAGGTGGATTTGTAAGACCACAAAACCAAAACAATGCAAGTTGTAATGACTAGCGCGATAAGCTTTCTTCCCTTAGGGAAAAATAAATAAAACTAATTTAAAATATTTATCCTAAATGCTAAAGCTTTCCCAGTAGTTTTAATAAATGGCCGGATTACCTTTCTTTAAAACATTTAAGAATGAGCAGCATTTAGAAGATTTATTTATTTTTCAAGTAAAATGTATTTTAATGGTGTACACATTTGCTGATTTCTTCCAGGTTTGCATCAAGGGTAGAAATGTCTTCAAAGGATATTTAAAAGACCCAGAGAAGACTGCAGAGGCCTTGGATGAAGACGGCTGGCTCCACACTGGGGACATTGGAAAATGGCTTCCGGTAAAGGGCTTTCTATAACATGTAAATGAGTCGGGCGATCAGTTTAATGTTTACCACAGACTGAATTGGTGCAACCACAAGCTTCTCTTATTGCATTCATATTGCCTTGATATAGCCCTGTAGTCATAGCAGATTAAGTTTGGTGTTTAAGAAAATGGATACGCGGCCTTGCTCTAGGGATTGCCTAAGGCTTCTGCTTTACACTGCTTGACAGGAATTCATAGGTGCTGCTTGTTGAGTTAAATGAAACATTGGATACCCTAATAGCTGTCCATTGACTATGAATTTGAAACCAGGAGACGGTTAGCTTGGCAAAAAAGAACAGAAATGAGGACAGTGGTCTCGCAATTTGTATTAAAGTGAGACTGTGCAACCAGAGAGAGATATTTCGGCACACCTGAACTGTAATGTCCTGTTTTTAACTTAAGTTGCTGCAAGCTACAGCTTCATATTTTAGTGGCATTGGTAATCTAAGATGCATGCTTTTGCTTTTTCAGTTCAGTATAGGGTCACAAAATTCACTTGATCTTAATCTTGTAGCCCGTTGTTCTCCGGCAACTGTTCATTAAAGCCAAGGGGTCTTTAGTTATTTCTCCGGTCTGACTTGTTCCGTTTGTAACAGAGTGGAGTCCTGAAGATTATCGACCGCAAGAAGAATATCTTCAAGCTCGCTCAGGGCGAATACATCGCACCAGAAAAGATCGAGAACGTCTATGTACGCAGCGAACCCGTGGCCCAAGTATTTGTGCACGGAGACAGCCTACAGGTAAACCCAGAATCTTTGTGATATGTGCATATACCAGTGCATATATAAACACTTACACATTGCTTTCCTCTCTGTTTGTAGTCCTGTCTGGTTGCCATCGTGGTCCCTGACTCTGATGTCCTGCCAGGTTTTGCCAAAAGTCTGGGGTGCCAAGGCTCCTTTGAAGAACTCTGCAAAAACAATGTAACGTTCCCATCTTTCACTTCACAACAGGCCTTTTATTAGCAAATCTTCAGCAAAAATCTAAAGGAAACGGGATTGTGTTAAAAGCAGCCAGTTGGAGTGGACTTGCATCCTTGCTGTAAAACGCATAAAGCGCATGTCTGCAAATCAGATTTAATGAAAGCAGAGCAGCGCTGAATGATTGCTCAGGGGGATGTTTAACAATGACTTTGTTTTGCAGGAAGTTAAGAAGGCCGTCATTGCAGACATGACCAAACTTGGAAGAGAAGCAGGGCTAAAGTCCTTCGAGCAGGTAACAGGGGAGGGTATATGCATGCTAATGTGAGCTAAGAAAACTAACCTGCAGTAGGACAACAGGTCATTTTTTGTGGAAGCAGGCGACATGTGAGACTGATGCAGACACTTTACAAAAACTAGCTTCAACTTTTTTTCAGTACTCAGTGATGCATTGATGTGTCAACCGATCATGTTTGTTTCACCAGCTACCCTTGAAGTTGCCACCAACCTGTATGGCACAAGCCAATGTCAACAACCCCCTCTGAAGGGCCTTACAGTTTGAATGTTTAGCAACAGTATCCAAGTTTCTTTGAGCAGATGTTTTCAGAACTATCTATCGGGGGGGGGGGGGGGGGGTGCATTAACTTTAAAGGCGCTTATGTTAACATGGACCTGAGTCGTGATCATATTTCTCAAAACTGGATCAGGGCTAATCCAGGTTTTTGGAATATGTTTACATGTCCAAAAAACAGACGAGATGGTTCAAAAACCAGATCATGACCTGGATACTCTAATAAATGTAAACATACTCCATGAAACGGTCACGAAATACATTTTCCTCTTACCAGAAAATGTCTGCTCTGGTAACTTATAGAAAGTGAACAAAAACACACAATCTTGGTCCAGTTTTTCTGCTGATGCACATTTCAATCCACCTGCCTCTTATCGCCCTCTAATGGTTAAAATGTGAAACCATTGTTCAAAGTAACGTCAAGAACATGCAGATTGTTCTCCTCGTCAACCGTAAATCTGTTTTCTCCTCTTTACACCTCTGTAGACTGTACTCACTTTGTTTTGTTTTCCTGATGCAGGTGAAAGACGTGTACCTCCACCCAGAGCAGTTCACCATTGAGAACGGCCTGTTAACTCCCACCCTCAAAGCCAAGAGGGCCGAGCTCAAAGCTCTCTTCCAGCAACAGATTGACAAACTCTACGCTAACCTCCAATAAATGAAATAAAACACTACCAACTTATCTGCTTTGGTTTCAACATCCTTCCTAAACCACCGTGACATTATGAGTAACTTAGATCTGTGTTTGGCTTTTAAGGCATGAAAACACTGAGGGCTGAGACAATGAGGTTCTGTTAATCTCATCTTCCTGTTGTGACTGTTGGCTGGACAGGGTGATGGATGAAACATTCAGACTGTAACCTGAGTTTTAGTTGAAGGCTGGAAGGTGCATCACACTATTGTGTTGAAATAGAACTTTTCATGATCCTGTATGGTCTTACAACCGTGATACTGTAGTAGTACTTCAGTACTGGACTTTAAATAAGGAAGTGGTCACAATGGATGCAGCTGAGGACAGCATAGCTTGACTTTTAATCTGTAAACTCTATATCAGGCATAACATTATGACCACCTTCCTAATATTGTGTAGAAGTCTCCCTTAATTGTGCCTCCAAAACAGTTGTGACTCATCAGAGAATGGGCATGGTCCTTCTGAGGGTGTCCTGTGGTGTCCAGCGACAGAATGTTGTTAGTGGGGGCCTTGTGGTCCTATGGGTTGAGGGGAGGGGCCTCTGCAGACACTTAATTTCTGTGACACTTGGGATCTTGTGAATTTAGAGGCCAGATCAACACAAAATTAATACAAAACAAAATACAATAAAAGAACTTGATTTCAAATCTCAAATTAAACCAGGAAAGGTTCTCCAATGAAAGTATTGGGCACATAAATGAAGTATATTATGCGATGGTTTCAATCAAAACTGAGCTTGTGCATGAGCACCTAAATAAAGGACTTATTTCAGCTGATTGTTGTAGTAATCCTTGTCTTTAACATGCCGGGGCACCTAAAATGCTTCTCATATTACAGGAATACCCACATGAATTTTGTATTCAGTATTGGTGTAATATTGGAGAAATTGTTAATATGTTTAGTATTAAACACATTTTTAAATGTTTGTGTTTTATACAAATGCCAGCCAGGTCAGGATGTGAGTTAAATGTCTTCAGAACCACTTTCTGCTTTGTGAGTCAATGCTGCCCTCATGTGTTACAGCACACACATGACAGGAACGGTTAGATAGATAGATAGATAGATAGATAGATAGATAGATACTTTATTAATCCCAAGGGAAATTCAAGCATCCAGTAGCAGTTACAAACATTGAAAATAAAATAGAAGTTACAAACATTGAACATAAAATACAAAAGCTATATAAAAAATAGAAAGTGACTAGAAATAAAATGTTTATACAACTATAAACTATGTTAAAAATATAAAGTGACCTGTTAGAAATATAAATATAAAGTGACCTGTTAGAAATATAAATATAAAGTGACCAGTAGAAGTAGAAGGGTTTTTTTTTTTTTTTTTTATAAATATGAGAGCTACAAATGGGAGAAAATGAATGAAAATCACAGTCACCAGATGTAGCAGAGGTAGACAGACATGGTAAATGAGAGTGTCCGGTAAGTAGGTGCAAAAGGTTTGTCCATTGTCTATTGTGTCTCCTGCCATCACTGAGAGCTGTTGTACAGCCTGATGGCCAGGGGGACGAAAGAGTTTTTCAGTCTGTTGGTGGAGCAGGACTGAGACAGCAGCCTGCCACTGAACACACTCCTCTGCCTGATGAAGGTGTTGTGCAGAGGGTGGTGGGCGTTGTCCAGTATGGACAGCAGTTTGTCCAGGGTCCTTCTCTCTGCCACTGTCACCAGAGAGTCCAGCTCTGTGCCCACCACTGAGCCAGCCCTCCTCACCAGTCTGTCCAGCCGAGCAGCGTCCCTCTTCTTGCTGCTTCCTCCCCAGCAAACCACAGCATAGAAGAGGACGCTGGCCACCACAGACTGGTAAAACATCTGCAGCAGTTTTTTGCAGACGTTGAAGGACCCCAGCCTTCTCAGGAAGTACAGACGGCTCTGTCCTTTCCTGTGGAGTGTGTCCATGTTTGTAGTCCAGTCCAGCCTGTCGTCCAGCTGCAGCCCCAGATATTTGTAGGTCCTGACCACCTCCACATCGATCCCGTTGATGGACACAGGTTGGAGATGTGATTTCTTCCTTCTGAAGTCCACCACCATCTCCTTGGTCTTGGAGGTGTTCAGCTGCAGATGGCTGGACCTGCACCACCTCATGAAGTCCGCGACCAGGCTCCTGTACTCCTCCACCCGTCCATCCTTGATACAGCCAACTATCGCAGTGTCATCTGAGTATTTCTGCATGTGGCAGAGCTCAGAGTTGTACTGGAAGTCAGATGTGTACAAGGTGAAGAGGACGGGAGAGAGCACGGTCCCCTGTGGTGCTCCGGTGCTGCTGACCACAGTGTCCGACGTGCAGTCCTTCAGTCTGACGTACTGTGGTCTCTCTGTGAGGTAGTCTGTAATCCATCTCACCAGGTGTGAGTCCACCCTCATCTCTGTCAGCTTGTCTCTCAGCAGGAAGGGCCGGATGGTGTTGAAGGCGCTGGAAAAATCAAAAAACATGATTCTCACAGCGCCGCTCTCCTTGTCCAGATGAGAATAAGCCCTGTGTAACAGATAGAGGATGGCATCCTCCACGGTTGCATCTGATTCTGCAGTATTCAGTTGTCTTATGACTGTAATAAAGAGCAGAAGGTTTGACAATGTTTCACTTCAAAATAAAGTGAATTATTGACCAGAGAAAACGCACTGATGAGCCAAAACCATGGCAACTATCTGGATGGGATATATTTGGTGGCAAGTTGAAATTTTGTCATCCAAGTTGATGTTAGAAACAGGAATAAAGGACAAGACTTTTTATACTGGCCCATTTTACCTGAGTCTAACCAAAAGGCTGCCTGCTGATACTTTCATAACTCCAGAAGGTATACTTTTTAAATTTAAGACCCACGGCAACAGAATTAGATCTAATCTGTAGCTTGTTTGATGGTCTTGTTAGTCATTAGCCAAAATGTGGTCCATTTAAACTAACATCGCCCTACTCCCTGATGTCACTGACTTCTTGCAAGTTCAAGGTGTTGATTTGGCCTCCATGTTCCCCAGATCTCAGTGCAATCCAGCATCTGTGGGATGTAATGAATTCAGTCTGATCCATTGAGACCCCACATCTCAACCTGCAGGACTTGTAGGTACCACAATATTGTCTCAACAACAAACGCCCAGTTAAAGTCAGAACTGCAGCTGTAACATCATTGTAATCTAATGAAGGTGCTGGTGTTGGAAATTAGCTTTGGTTATAACACATAATACACTGCCTGAGCAAAAAAAAAAAAAAAAAGTCGCCGCCTGGATTTCACTAAGCAAACAGGTACGAGCCTCCTATTGGATAATTATTGCATGGGCGATTATTTTTCAGCTGGCAGCAAGTTATTTAATCCCAACTGATGCAATGAGTAGCTTCTCATTTCTTAAACAACCATGTCAAAAGACACATCCCGTAGTCTTGGAAAAGATGTTAGTCTGTTTGAGAAGGGTCAAATCATTGGCATGCATCAAGCAGAGAAAACATCTAAGTAGATTGTAGAAACTACTAAAACTGGGTTAAGAACTGTCCAACACATCATTAAAAACTGGAAGGATAGTGGATAACCATCGCATCAGGGTAAGAAGATAGGCAGATGAAGTGACTTAGACTTAGACTTCGATAAAATTTATTCATCCACAAGGGAAATTGCTTGGTCACAGCAGAACACTCTTAAAAACCACGGATAAAAGAGAGATTAAATAAAATAAAATAAAATAAAAAATAAGTAAATAAAAACTAGTAAAATAAGATAAAATAGTATAAGCACAGTATAAGTATAAGTGATGCACCCATCATGCCTAGTGTCTACTGTACAAGCCTGTGGAGGCAGTGCTATGATCTGGGGTTGCTGCAGTTGCTCAGGTCTAGGTTCAGCAACATTATGTGTCAGCTGACTACCTGAATATACTGAATGACCAGGTGAAAGAGTGGTTCAGGGAGCATGAGGCATAATTTTTACACATGGGTTGGCCACCACAGAGTCCAGACCTTAACCCCATTGAGAATATTTGGGATGTGCTGGAGAAGGCTTTGTGCAGTGGTCAGACTCAGACCTTGGTGAAAAGTTAATGCAACACTGGATGGAAATAAATCTTGTAACACTGCAGAAGCTAATCACAACAAAGCCACAGCGAATGTGTTAATCGAAATCGAAATATTAGATTGTGTGACCTTTGTTTTTGGCGGTGACTTTTTATTTTTTATTTTTTTGGCCAGGCAGTGTGTACACTACATTGGACATTGCTTCCTTGTTGATCCTTATAACTAAATTATTAAAAACGAACAGAAGGGCTACAGAAAGTTGTCATAAAATAAATAACACAAACAAATCAGGAAGAAAAAATAATTAAATTAAATTAAATTCTAAAATCATGCTGCCCTCTTGTGCCGTCTTTCCTCCTGCAGCTGCTCTCAGTGAGAGTCGCTCCGGGCTGCGGCAGCACACTGCTCCGCTCCACCTGGACTTTTCCAGCGGTTCCACAACTCCGCTTTCACCGCTCTCCTGCTTTCATGAAAGGCACAAATCCTCCAGTCGGTCAGAGAGAGTAGCTGCGGGCAGATGTCACCTATTTTTTAATGCGTTTACATAACGATTAACTAAGAGTTGCTGAATATACTTACGTGAGAACCTGAACAGCTGCTGCACTCTTCTTCAACATGGCTTCTTCCGCCACAGGTGACCACGCAGAGCAGGTAAGCCGACTTAAAGTGCACGTTTCATCTGCTGCTTCAGGTTGTTGGATTGCCTGGATTGTGAAGTTGTCAGGCGTGTTTGTTTTTCTTTCTTCCCAAGTAACAATTAAAAGGCTTTTATTTTCCTCGGAAGGAAGATCTGACAAAGTATTAAATAACCAGTTTGTTTGTATTTCTCCTTTCAGCTGCTTTGGTATGCAAACGAGTGTGGTAGTGTTAAAAGAAGGCTGGTGGAGTTTTGTGCACATCGTAAAATATGTTGTCAGGTGTCACTTTCCTGTGCAGAATGCTCTGACACTACTGAATTACTTTGCATCAGTCCTCACAATGTGAGTGGCAAACTCACGTTAGGGTAGCCACGGTCTATCCTTTTGGACCAAAGCAAATTCCTTGTATGTGTAAACATGCTTGGCCAATAAAGTCTGATTCTGATTCTGACATTAAAGGACAAGTATGCAATTTTTTAGTTATAAATTATAATATATTCACTTTCCATCCATTTCCACCATTCCTGAAAACGTCAGCTAACATATCACAACTCGTGAACCTGGATGTGGACCACATTGTTTAGTTGTACCAGGAAGTGATACGTGCTTCTCACGAAGTCGGTTTGATATTTGAACATGTTATGATCAGACAGTAAAATATGCAAATGAGGACGTGAATAATGTTCCAAGTTTCGTAAGAGAAGGTGTAAAGTGAAACAAATCCTGACTGTAAACAGTTACCTTGTGTCAGCATTGAGGTTTTAATTTGAACATACTTGATTTGTATTCTTTTTTTTTTAAGGCTGGAGGCAGCAACCACATCCACATCAACTAAAAACCATGTTGCCTTTGGTCGTCTGTGTCCTGGCCAAAAAGTTGAATTTGAACACACCGAAGACTTGTCTGTGAAGGTTCCCAGTCTTCCAAGTCGTTGTTTATCCAAAAAAGCGTTTAAAAAAGGAGAACTGGACTTGTAGAGTTTTTTTTGAGAAGAAGTTTCACCACTCATCCGAGTAGCTTCTTCAGTTCTAGGGGACTGGTGGAAAGTTTGAGGTTTACACAAATAAGCAAGCTTCAGTAAAAAAAGTTTCCTATTTAAACCTCAAATCTTTTGCAGATTTGAAAACCTTGATCAGCATTACTCACAATAACCTGTAAACTCCACTCTTTGTCTGTCTGTGCCGCCTCCCATCTGTCTATTAATGGTTGACCACAGATTGTTATGGTAAATGGAAGGCTGTCCGGTTTCTCTGTAGTAGTTGTAGTAATAACCGCCTGTTGCTAAGACACCGTGCAGGAGGCTTTAATGGCAGCGCAAACACACTGGGACTCCACCTAGTCCTGGTCAAAAGCAAATGGACAACACAGTGATTGCACTACACCTGGAGCCTGCAGAGCAGTGTGTGTACAAGGCGGTCTGACGGGATCAAAGGCGAATGGATATGTTGATACGGAAGTGCTGTTGCGTCATGTCACGATCAACTTTTGGTTTCAGCTGTAGCCCAGCCAACACTTTAGAGTTTAGAGACCAGCACTGACGCTTGACAGGCAAATTAACACTAAGTTTGATCTATCAGTTTAACATGTTGTCCATAAAGCTTTAAAATTAGATAAAAACTTTCTGTGATCGGTCACAGGGAGAAAACTAAATCTGTACACTATCTCTAGATCAGCCGCAGTGAACTCTACCTGGTAGCAGTATCATCCTTCATCATTAATAAACACGAAAAGCTAGTATTAGAAGCATATTAATCTTCTTAAACTAATTATCTCACTCACTCACTCAGAATAAAAGAGTGTAGCGAAGCCCAAACCGGCACTGACAGTCATACATAAGTGCATCAGCATGTATTTTGAGGTATGTGGCAATTCTGTTACAGGAATAAACAAAGGTTTTGTACAATTAGAAAGAAAAAAAGTCCGCAACAAGCTTCTAATCCTTCAGGGTTAGTGGTTTAGCTGCAGTCTATGTTGGTCAAGGAAAACATTTTTTTCCTCCACACTTCCTTGTATTTCTGAACATAAGTAGTAGGTTAATATTTTAGGAAGGATTTCCAGTACTGGTAGTGTCGTGAGAATTATGTGGATAAGGTCTGAGAACCCACAATCCTTCGAGTAGATGCTCAAAGCTGCCACTCGAAGGAGAAACCTCCTGATGAATGTCAGCAAAACAAAGGAACTGATCGTGGATTTCAGCAGGAAACAGCAGAGTGACTTCCATCCACTTATTATCTGTGGCTCTGAGGTGGAAAGAGTGGACACTTTCAGATTCACCTGGGAGTGATCATCTCACAGGACCTGTCATGGACTCATCACCTGAACACCATCGTGAAGAAGGCCAGACAGCGTCTGTTACGGTGGCCGAGAGGTGCAAACCAACATTACAAAATGTGAAACACTTTTACAAAGCTCGAGACATATTTACATTTTAGAAAACATTATAACATATCATAAAACATTTTAACATATCATAAAACAAAATTACATTGCCATAACACATTTACAAGTCCTTAAACAAATTGACATTTCAGAAAACAAATTAACAAGACGCGAATTTAAACAAATGTCCTTAAACAAATTTACAAACCTCAACCATCAACCAGAAAGGGAATGTACCAACTCCGGGGTTGAACAGGAAGTGATAATGGGAGCGGCAAATACGAGTTGTTGTTGTCGTTGATGGACAGCGATCGACTGATGTTTTGCCCGTTTTGTGGCAAACACATGAGCCGCAAAACGCGGTTTTGTTTATCGTGATTGTTCACTATTTTCTGTCATGTGCGCTCATTCCCATGAGACTGAGGACTGACTGCGGCACGGAGAACCGGACCATGGCCACAATTCAGTGCACCCTACGCTGAATTTATTACCCACAGCTTCATTATTTCAAAGTGGGAAATATATGAATAAAAAATAAAGCAAAGTAACGAGTAGCTTCCATGAGGGGAGTCGCCTTCACCTGTTGTGTGATGTATTTTCCTTTATATGGAGGTCGCACTCAGGGTGAGGGGTTTTGTTTAGATTCCTTTGTTTCCCCTTCCCCCCATGTTTAGTTTGTAAATAAATAAGCGATAAAAGAACAAAAACGAAAGAATCGCCTAAGGACTGTTTTTTCCGTGCACATTACACCCGAACTCCATCAACGACAACAACAACTCCTATTGGCCGCTCCCATTATCACTTCCTGTTCAACCCCCGGAGTTGGTACATTCCTTTTCCGGTTGATGGTTGAGGTTTGTAAATTTGTTTCGGGACTTGTAAAAGTGTTTCACCACTTGCAAATTTGTTTCGGCGTTTGTAAAAGTGTTTCCCACCGTAGTCTCTACCTCGTCAGACGCCTCAGGGACTTTAAGCACCCTCTCAAGGTGCTCAGGAACTTTTACACTTGCACCATCGAGAGCATCTTGTGTGGGAGCATCACCACCTGAATGGGAAATTGTACCAGGCAGGACTTCATGGCCTTCAAAAGGGTTGTCCTTTCATCAGAGCAGAACCGTCAGAACCCCCCCCCCCCCCCCCCCCCCCCCCCCCGGCCAACCTGCAGGACATTTATACCAAACGTTGCAGGTTAAGGGCCAAGAAGATCCTCAAACAGCCCAGTCACCCCGGACACTCTCTCTTCTCTATACTGCCAGGTTGGCGTTTCCGATACCTGAGGACAACGACTGAGATGCTGAAGATGAGTTTCTATCCACATGCCATCTGCCTGCTCAACTCTGAGCCTTAACCAGACTTAAATGCCACTGCACCACTGCACTTTACTCACACAGCTGTTTTCAATACTGTAAATGTGTGTATATATATATGAGCTACCCCCTCAAAGTTTCCATTTTGAGTTTACAGTCTATATTTTATTTTATTTTACTCGGTTTACATTTACACTTATATTGTTTACCTTGTGTGTTATGTGCAATTATTACTGTTTTACTGTAGTACTTTTTTACTTCTGGCTGCAGGTACAAAAATACATGTATAACTGTGCATGTGACAAATCAGATTCATTGGTCAATACTTTTGAATTGCATGTGAAAAAATACATATTTTCCTATAAAATAAATAAATCCTTCACGTGACCTTAATGCATCATGAGCTCAGAGTTGGTTCCAAATAGCCACTGACTTTAAAAATGAAATTGTCCTTGACGATACAGTCACCTCTTCCTCCCTCCCGTTTTTCTGATGAGTTCTCCAATTTGTCCGGAGAGTAGAGAACAGTAATGGAAGGGGAAAGAATGTTTTTTTGTGATTTTCAGAAATAAACATTGTTCCCTGGAGAAAGAAGCCAGCTGGAACAAGCAAAGTGCAGCAGTTCTACATCAAGGTCACTGGTCTATGACTGGAATCCCAGGAGCACTGTCCAGGATGGCAACTTGTGGCAGTGGGCTGTTTTCCTCTAAAAAGGTACTAGCATTTGATGCCGTTAATGGCCTAATTGGCTGGATGCACTGACCCTACATGAATTCAGAAACAAAGCACACGTGCTTCCATTATATGAAGGAGCAGGGGGGAACAAACTGCCCTAGTACGTCCTGATTCATGTTGAAATGTGTGGTCCACATAGTGAGAGTGGAGAGTGGAAAGTGTGGTGATGCACAGCAGTGGTGGTTCTAGACCACTTTTACTGAGGGGGCCTGGCTGGGGCCAGGGGTTTTGTTAGAGGGGCACATTCAGTAAGATTCGAAGTCTTATTTGATTTATTTTTATTTTTATAAAACTAGTGATTAACCATTGTAACCAATAGTCCAACAGAATAATTCAAAACATAACATTTGAGACACAAGTATAACAAAAATGATACTAAATTTCATAGAATGTACTGACTGATTGGAGAAAATAATCAGCAGATGAATTGACAATGAAAATAACTGTTAGGTGCAGCCTTGGTTCAGTTTCTCAGTTAATTACGATCAATTATATGTATATAACACAATTATAATAATCACTGTATAATCTTCGTTAGGAGGAGGGGGCCACAGGGGGGTCCAGACTCAGTGTTACGGGGGCACTGGCCCCTGTTGTCCCCCAGAACCGCCACAGGGTAGATACACCAGGAGACGGTTTACAAAAACGTTAAAATCTTCCTATTGTTGCATTTGGATTTAATTACAAATGTATTTATGGCCTATATGCTACGAAAGGTTGCCCTTACTCTATGGGCTGTTATTTTTCCCTGGGAACTAATTCTCACAGTCTCTCAGGTGAAGCCTGAGCACACCCTCACTGTGCAGCTGCAACAAGAGGTTAAACTCAACTGGCATGGCATGGAATTGTGTCATAGCTTTTCTGTCATCATAGTAGTGGTTAGTCAGGGGACGGAAGTCGTATGGGTGATTATCAAAGGGCCAGAATCCGTACAGATTCACGTCTTCACAGAATTCCAGTGCTATGCTGGCCATCATTATGCCAGTACTGAGCCGGGTCGACTTCAGACCCATAGAGCGCCAGAAGAGGGCCAGACAATCGAGGTACTCAGGGTTGAAGAAGACGGCTTGCATGAGGCTATTAAAGTCCTCCATGGTGTACAGAGCCCGCAGACACACAGGAGTGTTCTGGCCAAATGAGAAGGCAGGAAGGACCAGCACGGAGCTGCCATAGGTGCGCAGACTCTCTACAAATGGACGCCGCCTTCCCGTTAGAGACCCATACCTGGAAATAAACAGCTGCTGTGAAGCAACAAGACTAAATATATTTTACGTAAGGTGACACACACTGATTGTCTTGCTCACTTTTCTATGAGGATGCTCGGGTTTGCAGTCACAAGGTCAGCCTTGACGCCAACATGTTTCTCGAATCCATTTTCCAAAGGTGCTAGGTTACACCTGAACAAGCAACACACACAACATAAAAAGTAAATAAAATTTCCACAAATATGGGTTTTTATTTTGATTATCACTGCCAGCTACGTTTGTCCCCTACTCGGGACACCTTTCTCACCTTATAACAAACTCAGCTGAATCAATCCTTTTCCCACAGCTGCTGTCTTTCAAGATCCCACCATTCCCAACAACAGCACAAGTTTTCCAAGTTTTGTTTGAGAAAGGGTGGCCCTGAAATGAACACCAAACAAAAACATGTGACAAAATAACAACATAACTCACTTTTTTTTTTTTTTTTTTTGCGTGCTGTGTAAGACAAATCCCTATGTTATAGGAGCAAAGCTGGATATCATTTGCAAATGTTTCTGGAATTGTGTCTAATCTTTCAGGATCCAAATAACCAAACAGGACCCATATAAATGCAAAGTGTTTGGTGGTAAACCAGTATGTCGATCATATCTTGGTGAGCCTAGCAGTGTATGTTTTACGGCTTGCTGTCAATGTGGTGTCCTCACCAACATTTTTATGTTTTTGACAGTGAGTGCTTGGAATTAATTTGAAATCTCCACCCATTAAATAACTATTTAGATTTCGGCAAAATAATGCATTTTTTGCCACATTTGGCAGAGATGTAGTACAGATGTGATGGACTTATTTGGGTCGGTGAAGGGACCACAGATTTCGAAATGAGATGCAGTCTATTTATCTCATCTGACATATTCACTGCAGGTCCTTGAGGAAAAACTAAAAACCTCCAAAAGCTCATTTGGGGAAGATATAAAATTAACTCTTCAAACACTGTGTTTAATATATTTTCGAGTGGATGCTTTTCTGCTTTCAGTGTATGTTTGGTATAGGGGTATAGCACAGTGGTAAAGCATTTGACTGCAGGTCAAGAGGTCCCCAATTCAATTCTGGGTGTCCCCTAAGGTTCTTCATGATCAGCTTGGGTCTGTTATTGAACTTTACCAAAACTGATTCACCTCAGTTTCAGTAAACCAGACCATTACAGTTATTAAAACCACATACTGGTTCGGCATGCTGCGCTGAGTAATATGCGGCAACATAAAGAACTGGCATTAACACTCACGACAAGTTACAGGTTGGTCATCTTATCTGATCTCACCATTCTCTTTTGAAATTCAAATGCACTGCCTGGCCAAAAAAACAGTCACCACCTGGTTTTAACTAAGCAAATGGGCGATTATCTTTCCATCAGTGGATACTTCCCTGATGACACGGGCAGATTCCAAGATGACAATGCCAGGATTCATTGGGCTCAAACTGTGAAAGCGTGGTTCAGGGAGCATGAGATTTTCACACATGGATTGGCCACCACTGAGTCCAGACATTAACCCCATTGAGAATCTTTGGGATTTTTTTTTTGGTGGCGACTCTTTTTTTGGCCAGGCAGAGTATTACTAGCATTTACAGTAAAACAAACCAACCTTGTCTCTGTGTATGAGTTTGACTTTTATCCATCTAGCCAGGTTTCTAAAATGGTGTAATCTCTTGTGTATTTGATGTGAAAAAAATAGCCACTTAGATAAAATATAAGTGAACTCTGTCCTTTCTGTTATCTGATTTGTATACTGTGTGGCTTTTAGTACATCAGTCCACCACTTTACTTCAGATTGACAGTGTATATTAACAGACATTTCTCTCATACATTCACGTTTCTAAGATGATAGTTTTCCCTGTGTTTCACCTCTAGCACCACTGACCATTTGTGGTTCAGAGCAATATGTGGAGATAAGGTTTCATATTCTTTTACTACTACTCTTATCATATTTTTATCTTTTAATTGTTTTATTTTTATGTGCAACTGAGCAACTGTGACCAAGCAATTTCCCTTGTGCGTCAATCAAGTCTGTCTAAGTCACCACTGACTCATAGTCAGTTAGTGATGTTTTAACAGCTGTATTTATTATTAGGTATCCTACATTTAGGTCTGTTATTTACTCAACGTCCTGGGTTAATGATGTGACAGTAATGAATACTGATGATCAATACGACAAGCTTTTCTGAATGATTAAAAAATATTACAATTATTATATATCAGTTTTTATACTGTAAACATCATGTGTATTGTGCTTTTAGCTAGTTTGTGTGCGTATAGTTTTGCAGAACAGAGCGATTCCAGCTCTCTTTCTGTTTGATTGTCTGTCTCAAACTGCCAACATGTGACTTAACCCGTGACATTTGAGGAACAATTGCAACCTCAAACAGGCAATGCATGACAAATTAGTGTACACAAACCAACGACAAAAGACATACCTTTATAAATGTACTGAAAATCTCAGGGGTCACCTGGAGAGTCCTCTTCTTCTCCCCATCATAAACAAGCTTTGTGCCCAGTGGAGTGTTCGCCTGGGTAATGATGGCGTCTGAGAAACCATTGCACTTACTGTGCAGTCGAGCGCTGGGGAATCACAAAGACTTTTGAAACTGTCGTAGCTGTTTAATAGATGCAACAGATTCTTCTTTTATGCAATGAAAAGTCTGTGGTGAGTAAAAGCGATCTTTTCAGGTGAAATCCCTCTTACCATAACTCTGTCTCAATGCATGCTTTTATTGCCACTTCTCCTTCCACATCACTCGCTGTTCTTCATTCAATTCTTTTGCTAACAACATTGATGACTGATTTGTTTCTAGAAATTCTTAAATGTAACAGAAAAGACAAAAGATTCCCTTACCTGAAGTTCTGGTAATTGTCCTCCTGCTTCTTCCAGGTTTTTGAGTAACGTTGCATCACTTTTTCGATGACCTCCCTGCGACACACACATTCAAGCACACAGTCAGGTGTGTTGTCTCTTTTGGTGCTGACATGACTTGATTTGATGATGGCATAAACAAAGAGGACGCACAAGGAGATGCCATGACGAAGTTTGCTCTCACCTGCAGCCTTTACAGAGGACAGCGGGCGAAAGAGGTCTCTTCTTCTGGGGAGGCGGGTGAATTTGCCGAGGTTCCACATGACTGAAGAAAGACAGGACAGATTAGTGAAATCAAGATAAAATAAGTAATCTGTCTCTGAGCCCTCTTTCTTCCTGGCTTCACTCCTTTTACTCTGTGGCTCATATCTACTGAGATGGGTGTCATGAAAATGGCATAAAGCATTAATAGGTAAGACAGCAGGTTATCAGAAAATGTTCCCATGCAAACGTTTACCTGCCTTCACATAAATGTCAACTCTTTATAGTAGGGGTGGGACTGATTTAAAAAAAAAAAAAAGAATCTAATTAGTTAGAGGCTTTGTGATTAATTAATCTTGATTAATCACATTTTAATCTCATAACAATTGCCCCAAAAAGCAACATTTTTTAATTTAAATGGATTTTTGTGGACGACTGAATCAAATAATAGACACAGACATGAATATTGTAAACTCAAGCTCTTTTAAAATCTGGAAAAATGCATTTAATTGCATTTCGGAGTTAAAGTGCCACTGTCAGTATTTTAAGTACTTTTTCAGAACCGTACTGATTTAATAGTAAACGTCTTGTCCGTACTCAGACCAGGACTGCTAGCGGTAACATCTCCGGCAGTTTCTGTGCTCACTGCAACATGTTTTTTGTATTTAGATGGTGCATGTGGAAGAAGACTGAAGCCTCAACACTGAAGTGTATAGGAAACCCACTCGCATTGATCAGCACTTATTATTTGATTCCCACCACCCCCTGGAACACAAACTATGGGTCATCAGAACTCTTCAGCACAGAAGCACAGACTGTACCTACAAGACTGGATGGCAAGGAGAAAGAACAGAAACACATCAAACGGACACTCAAGACGTGGATATCCCAACTGGGCCTTTGTCAAAGGCTCAAAAAGATATCCCAGAAAGGACAGAGAGGAGGAGAGCAACAAAAGGAAGAACATCGTCATCCCCTACGTGGCTGGGGTATCCGAAAAACTTAGGAGAATTTACAGAAAACACCGCATTCCAATTTATTTCAAACCAGGGAATACACTTAGAAAAAGACTGGTCCACCCTAAAGACAAAACACCCAGGCAAAAACAGAGTAATGTGATGTATGCTGTTCAGTGCAGTGAGGAGTGTACAGACTTATACATTGGGGAAACCAAACAACCCATCGATAAACGCATACACCAACCAGAGGTTGCACTAGATGATTTCGTTGTCTGTCTTTAAATGGTAAATATATATAAAAATAAATAAAATAAAAGAGTTTCGGCTGCCAACTCGTCGGGACTGCTACCGCTAACAGCTCTTAGATGGCACCGTAGGGTTGAAATGCTTCGGTGGTATGCAAACTTTAATTAGGGCTTCCATGAGGCAGTTTTTTTTTTTTTTTAATAAAATTTGCCTTCCGTCAGTACCCAGCTGTTAATGCAAATTAGCTGCACCAGTTTCCGGTTGTTAACACAACAAGCAAGTTTCAGGAGGAGTTCCTATTTAAACCTCAAACTTCCCACCAGTCCCCTAGAACTGAAGAAGCTACTCGGATGAGTGGTGAAATGTCTTATCAAAAAACTCTACCAGTCCAGTTGCCTTTTATGAACCTTTTTTGGATATACCATGACCTGGATGACTGAGAACCTTCACAGACACATTTAGCTGATCTTCTTTACTCTTCGAGTGGTTAGTATCAGTTCTGTGTTCATCTCTGATTTATATTACAGTCAACTTAAGGTCTTGCACTGGTCCACAAAGTCTGGTCCACAAAGTCATAAGATGTCATCTTAGAAACATTGATGGACATTTTATACTGTATTTAATTGATTTCATAGGTCAATCTTAACACAGTTATCGTCATTTCATTTCATCGTTTTAGAACTCCTAATACGTAACACCAACAATACTTCCACAGCTATTTGCATTTCGTCAAAGGACATAAGTGGAAAAGAAGTTGGAAAAAACTGCAAAGAGTGAAGAATGTAAATCCCAGCATTTCTTTTTAGCGCGATCAACATCCCAAATAGTAAAACTCAACTGTATTAAGGAGATTGTGTTTGTACTTCCTGGTAGAGAGGTAGTTGCATACTTACTTGTTGTCGAAAATTAACCAGACGAGACTGGTCAGCAGGGTCCCCAAAAATAGGAGAATGATCATCAAAGAGAAGACTGACTTCAAGAACTGTCCCCTCATACCTCACCTTGTGAAACGCTAATGACGTGTCCTAATTACAATATGTCTACACTGATCCTGCTAGTGTTTTCACATCCCCTACCTTGATTTGCACTCCCTGACAGTGTCTCAGGCACACTGTTAATCTTTCTCTTTGTCTCTCCTTTTACTCTGTTCTCTTTTACTACAATCAACTCCTCCTCTCCCTCTTCCTGTCAGTCTTGTTTGACAACTTTTTTCCTCACTGTCTAAAGTTAAATCAGACTAAACCTCTCCTGTTTTAGGTCAGTTAAGAGGATTACCAAAATTATTTCTATTTGCTACATGCCACAATAACGAGAGAATTTCTTAGAGCATTTTTTATTACTTTCTTCAAAGTCAGAAGTTTACATACACAAGATTACTATGTCTTTAAAAAATGAAGATGATGATGATGATGCCATGGCTGTGGAAGCTTCTGAGGTTAACAGAAAACATTTGAGTTAACTGGAGGCACACCTGTGGATGTACAGTGCCTTGCAAAAGTATTCACCCCCCTTGGCTTTTTACCTGTTTTGTTACATTATAGCCTTTAGTTCAATGTTTTTGTAATCTGAATTGTATGTGATGGATCAGAACACAATAGTCTAAGTTGGTGAAGTGAAATGAGAAAAATATATACATAAAACTATTTTTTAGAAATAAAAAACAGAAAATTGGCATTTGCATATGTATTCACCCCCTTTGTTATGAAGCCCATAAAAAGCTCTAGTGGAACCAATTACCTTCAGAAGTCACATAATTAGTGAAATGATGTCCACCTGTGTGCAATCTAAGTGTCACATGATCTGTCAGTACACATACACACCTTTTTTGAAAGGCCCCAGAGGCTGCAACACCTAAGCAAGAGGCAGCACTAACCAAACACTGCCATGAAGACCAAGAAACTCTCCAAACAAGTAAGGGACAGTGTTGTTGAGAAGTACAAGTCAGGGTTAGGTTGTAAAAAATATCCAAATCTTTGATGATCCCCAGGAGCACCATCAAATCTATCATAACCAAATGGAAAGAACATGGCACAACAGCAAACCTACCATGAGACGGCCGCCCACCAAAACTCACAGACCGGGCAAGGATGGCATTAATCAGAGAGGCAGCACAGAGACCTAAGGTCACCCTGGAGGAGCTGCAGAGTTCCACAGCAGAGACTGGAGTATCTGTACATAGGACGACAATAAGCCGTACGCTCCATAGAGTTGGGCTTTATGGCAGAGTGGCCAGAAGAAAGCCATTACTTTCAGCAAAAAACAAAATGGCACGTTTTGAGTTTGCGAAAAGGCATGTGGGAGACTCCCAAAATGTATGGAGGAAGGTGCTCTGGTCTGATGAGACTAAAATTGAACTTTTCGGCCATCAAAGAAAACGTCACATCACATCACCCAAAGAACACCATCCCCACAGTGAAACATGGTGGTGGCAGCATCATGCTGTGGGGATGTTTTTCAGCAGCCGGGACTGGGAAACTGGTCAGAGTTGGGGGAAAGATGGATGGTGCTAAATACAGGGATATTCTTAAGCAAAACCTGTACCACTCTGTGCGTGATTTGAGGCTAGGACGGAGGTTCACCTTCCTGCAGGACAATGACCCCAAACACACTGTTAAAGCAACACTTGAGTGGTTTAAGGGGAAACATGTAAATGTATTGGAATGGCCTAGTCAAAGCCCAGACCTCAATCCAATAGAAAATCTGTGGTCAGACTTAAAGATTGCTGTTCACAAGCGCACACCATCCAACTTGAAGCAGCTGGAGCAGTTTTGCAAAGAGGAATGGGCAAAAATCCTAGTGCTAAGATGTGGCAAGCTCATAGAGACTTATCCAAAGCGACTTGGAGCTGTGATTGCCGCAAAAGGTGGCTCTACAAAGTATTGACTTTAGGGGGGTGAATAGTTATGCACATTGACTTTTTCTGTTATTTTGTCCTATTTGTTGTTTGCTTCACAATAAAAAACAAAACAAAACATCTTCAAAGTTGTGGGCATGTTCTGTAAATTAAATGATGCAAATCCTCAAACAATCCATGTCAATTCCAGGTTTTGAGGCAACAAAAAACGAAAAATGCCAAGGGGGGTGAATACTTTTGCAAGGCACTGTATTTTAAGGCTACACCTCAAACACTCTACTTCCTCTACCCCCGCAGACTCTGAACACATTGGGTCCTGTTGTAACTATCGTTACCTTGGAGGTACACACATAACATTGCGCCTAAAAGACCACACTATCTTCACCTCCCTGGACGAGTCCAAGATTCCTGTCTTTGCTCATCCTGAGCCACCCATCTGGATTTCCCAGAGGACACCGCCACTGCGATCCTCTTTTTGCCTGCAGGAGGAAGAAACAGATTTCTTCACAAAGTCGACTCCCCTATCACCAAACAAGTAAGGGGTTAATGTCTGGGCAGAGTTAGGATTTTATTTTTATTCTTATTTGTGTAATCCACATGGTTACTAAACCAATGTATGTTATTTGAGTGTAGTATCTTAGCCCCACCACAAAGTGGCGCACCAGCCCTGTGTGTAGTGCCATGACCCTTGAACGTGATCTCACGCTGACCCGTGCGTGACCTCAGTCTGCGCCGAGCACAATCTTACTCAGAGCTGAGTTACTGACGAGAGCACCTGCATGTAAAACCTGACGAACTGGGGGAAGTCGTGTGAGAGTGCGTGAGAGAGAAAGGAGCCGGTTTCACCGTGTTGAGCCTCTGTGAGAACTCCGGTAAGGAAAATGCTACACGCTACGGGGCTAGGCCCCGAGGTTAGCTGTTTATATGAGCATGATGTGAGAAAATTCCTTTCACTGAAGTATGTTCATAAAACCAGTCGGAGTCCCCCGATATGTTTTCCTAATGTTTTAAATCCACCGTGGCACCTGTTGTATCATTGTGAACCTTGAAAACTAACTGTAAAAAGATCGCTAACGAGCTAGCTCGAAGCTAATGCTAATCGCGGCCGACGCTGTTAAGCCAATTCAGGTATTACCTGTACTGGGAATGCTAATGGTGTAGCTGGTTAAGCTAAATTGCCACTACTGTAGCATATGAGAGAGAAAGAGATGGCATATGATGCCGTTGTGATATAAAAAGTGTATTTTGGTTAATGTGATGTCCATAATGTGTTTACTGCACTGAACAATTTAATACTGTTAACTTACGGTTGAAAGAGTTAAAAAGAGATATAATCTATGGTTAAAAAAGATAAATACTGATGTTACAAGATAAATGTTGATGTTTTAATTAATAGAGCTGTTTAAAAATATAAATAGTGTTTTGTTAAAATAAATAAGTGCATTTATGCTAAAATATAAGTTCATGATAGGAAATTGTCATGGTAAAAATACTTATGCTGTACTGTAAAAATGTGCAGACTAATTTACAATGCCTTGAATGCTGTATATCCTGCATCTGGGTATAGATAAGGAAGATATAGAGTGAAAAGTGAAAGTAGAAAGATGTCATTATTTGAAGTAGAAATGAGAGTAATGATTATTTGTTCTGCACTCTATGTGTCGACTGTTTTTTTTGCCGGATTAGGACTGATTCAGATTCCAAACCGAGGGGTTCAGTGGCGAGCCTAAAAGGACTAGCGAATCAGAGGGAACGGTGCACGGCCCGGCCAACCGTGGAATCCATTCCGAGGAACTTCAGACATCATCTCACTTCACTCGTGATACAGATAAGAACATTACACAAAAATCTACCCGGGTAGTAACCACATGATCAGAACATTGCACACATAAAACACAGAACTGAACTGAACTCTGCCCTTCTAGAAAGAAGGAGGAACATTTTCTTTTGAACTTTTTTTATTTTATTATTTTTCAACCTTTTTTTTGAAAGAGCTCTATTTTTTTATTTTTTGTATTTTTCGTTTTCATGCACTGCAAAAATATTAATCTGTGGCAATAAACTGTCAACTGTTAACTTCATCGCCACGCCCCAAGGAGCCTAATCACTTCAGGCCTGTTGCCTTGACTTCTCATCTGATGAAGACCATGGAGAAGATCATCCTACAACACCTACGACCCCTGGTGGACACTCAGCTGGACCCCCTGCAGTTTGCTTACCAGCCAGTGATTGGGGTGGAAGACGCAGTGATCTACCTGCAGCACAGATCACTGTTACACCTGGAGGAGAGCGGGAGCACTGTGAGGGTCATGTTTTTTGACTTCTCTAGTGCTTTTAACACCATCCAGCCGTCTCTGCTCAGAGTGAAGATGGAAAGTATGGGAGTAGACCAACACCTGACTGCATGGATTACAGACTACCTCGCCAACAGACCACAGTATGTGAGGCTTCAGCACTGTGTGTCTGACGTGGTGCTCTGCAGCACAGGTGCCCCTCAGGGTACGGTGCTCTCCCCTTTCCTCTTCACTCTCTACACATCGGACTTCACCCACAACACCTCACATTGTCACATCCAGAAGTTCTCCGATGACACAGTCGTCGTTGGCTGTGTTTCAGAGGGGAACGATCTGGAATACAGGACGGTCATCAGGGACTTTGTTAGCTGGAGTGAGCTTAATCAGCTTCAGCTTAACACCAGCAAGACTAAGGAGATGATTGTTAACTTCCAGAGGAAAGCATCTCCTTTCACACCGATGAACATCCAAGGATCGAACATAGAGGTGGTGGACAGCTACAGATTCCTGGGTGTTCATCTAAACAATAAACTGGACTGGTCTGTTAACACCCAGGCCCTCTACAAGAAGGGCCAGAGTCGCCTCCACCTGCTGAGGAGACTGAGGTCCTTCGGTGTCTGCAGGACTCTCTTAAAGACCTTTTATGACTCTGTGGTAGCCTCAGCTATCTTCTACGCTGTGGTCTGCTGGAGAGGGGGCAGCACGGACAGGGACAGGAGCAGGCTCAACAGACTGATCAGGAGAGCCAGCTCTGTCCTGGACTGTCCTCTGGACTCTGTAGAGGAAGTGGGGGAGAGAAGGATGTTAGCTAAGCTGACATCCATCATGAATAACACATCTCACCCCCTACACGACACTGTAGGGTCCCTGACTAGCTCCTTCAGCAGCAGACTGTTACACCCTCGGTGTAAGGAGAGGTTCCGCAAGTCCTTCATCCCGACCACTATCAGGCTTTACAACACCTGCATTACCTGAAATCATGTTGTTATATTCACTGTGGTCACTGTTTACCCCTGCAGTATTATATTGTTTATATCACTTCACTTACTTTGAAATATTTTTTATATAATTTTTCAGGTCACATTACACTGCAATATTTAGTTTTCTTATCTTGTATAAAACCCTGCACTGTTATTTATATTTATTTTTTACCACTTACTTTGCAATATTATTTTATGTTACTTAAACTACAATTGTTTTTCACCATGCTACATTGCACTGTTACTGTTTCTTAAAATATTTTTTTTATTTATACCATGATTACTATACTTTGCAATACTCTCCTATAACTTTCCCACATCAGGCTGCTTTTTATAACCAGTACTGTTTGTATATTTGTGTCTTATTCCTTTGTTGATTGTTGAATTTTTCCTTGTTATTGTGTTTCTGCCTTTCTATTTTTCAAATTCCGTGGTGTATATTACACTTTCTGCTGCTGTAACGGGTGAATTTCCCTGTTGTGGGATAAATAAAGTATAATCTAATCTAATCTAATCGTATTGTACTTGACTAACTATTACCAGCTCTCCGAACCTAGAGGGAATGTTAGTGTCATAGTGTGTTCTTCCAATCAGGCTAAAGGCACTACATTTGTATTTCGTGTGATCCCAATTATAAAGCTGTGAACAGTAGCGGTTTTAGGCACGGGCGAACCGAGCAGTTGCCCGGGGCGGCATGTTTTCATGACACAAGGGGGGCGGCATGAGCATTTGGAAAAAAAAAAATCTACATGGTTTTCTATTATCTATGGAAGCCCATTTCCGCCACTTGATGAAAAAAAATATGAGACACTAAGTCATAATTATGAGATAGCTAAGTCATAATTATGAGATACTAAGTCAAAATTATGAGATAGCTAAGTCGAAATTATGAGATACTAAGTCATAATTATGAGATACTAAGTCGAAATTATGAGATAGCTAAATCGAAATTATGAGATACTAAGTCGAAATTATGAGATAGCTAAATCGAAATTATGAGATAGCTAAGTCGAAATTATGAGATACTAAGTCATAATTATGAGATACTAAGTCGAAATTATGAGATAGCTAAGTCGAAATTATGAGATAGCTAAGTCGAAATTATGAGATACTAAGTCATAATTATGAGATACTAAGTCGAAATTATGAGATACTAAATCGAAATTATGAGATAGCTAAGTCGAAATTATGAGATAGCTAAGTCGAAATTATGAGATAGCTAAGTCATAATTATGAGATACTAAGTCATAATTATGAGATACTAAGTCATAATTATGAGATACTAAGTCGAAATTATGAGATAGCTAAGTCGAAATTATGAGATAGCTAAGTCATAATTATGAGATACTAAGTCATAATTATGAGATACTAAGTCGAAATTATGAGATACTAAGTCGAAATTATGAGATAGCTAAATCGAAATTATGAGATAGCTAAGTCATAATTATGAGATAGATAGCTAAGTCATAATTATGAGATACACTTTTGCTGTGTCTTAAAGTCATACTTAGGCTAAAACGAAAATGGATGCCATTATTGAGGACTACTTCAGACGTGGATTCACAAATAGGGAGATTTTAACCTTACTGGAAGAAAGACACAATATTAGGTTAAGCCTTCGGACGCTGGAGAGGAAGCTGCAGAGGAACCAGCTATGGCGGAGAAAACACAAAGCAGATGAAGCAGAGGTGGCCTCCTTTATATCTGAGCAGCTGCAAACATCAGGCAAACAGCACGGGTACCGCTGGATGCACCAGAAATGTTGGATGGCAGGACTGATAACTGACAGGGAAACCGTGCGCCAGATAATGAGACTGCTGGACCCAAATGGGGTCGATCTCCGTGCCCGCAACCGTTTGCGACGGCGCATTTATGTCAGCCGTGGTCCGAATTATGTTTGGCATGTGGACGGATATGACAAGTTGAAGCCTTACGGCATATGTGTTAGTGGGTGCATAGATGGCTTCTCTAGGAAGATGATATGGCTCGAGGCGTTCAATACCAACAGCGATCCCCGAATTATTGCGGGGTATTTTATTGATGCCGTGAGTGACAACAGTGGATGCCCACAAAGAGTCAGGATAGACCACGGTACTGAAAACACGCACCTTGCAGAGATGCAGAGGTTTCTCTGCAACAGAGAAGATGAAGATGAGAATGGAGCAGAGTGTGTCACTTTAGGTCCAAGTACTGGTAATCAGAGAATCGAACGCTGGTGGTGCACCTTGAGAAGCGAATGCACCCAGTTCTGGATGGACCATTTTGACCAACTGAAAGCAGATGGACATTTTGCTGGCAGCTTCATTGACAAATCACTGATCCAGTTTTGCTTCCAAAATACCATACAGGTACAGTATACTAGTAAAACCTATTGCTTGCCAATTTTACACTGTTGGTTGGTTTAACTAACAAGCAGCTATAAATACGAATTATTAATCCTGACCTGCAGAGCAGAAAGATTCAGGAATCCTTTATTTATATACATATATACATATATATATATAGTTGATTTTACATTGAAACAATGTAACTGAATCAATACAGAATCAACCATTACCTAAATGGAAGTCTACATGTAAATTGTAGGCAGATAAAAATGTTATTTTAGTCCAAAATTACTTCTGCATGCTTAAAGTAATGAAAATTTATATTAAATTAAATTAAAACGCATGACATGAACATCTTGAGTAACTTAAATAAAGTCACAGAAAACAAGCTTTTTCAGAGGCAGTTTTTGATATGGGCGACGTTGGCGAGCGCCCGGGACGCATCTGAGTAAGGGCGCGTGAGCGCAAAAACAAAAAAACAGCTGTTTCTATAATATATTATCGCTTTTATTTGCGCCAACCTACCGCTCATTTCCACGTCTTAGTGGAGTGGGTGTACCGTATTTTGTGCAAGCACGTCAGCTTGCTGCTGAGAAAGTCTGGATCCTAGGCCACTAATGCAATTAAAATCAATCGCACCACCAACCGCTTAATTGGACCGGGGGTGAGAATGGCACAGCGCTCAGGTGGGACACTCGGGCCACGGTCGGATCAAAGTCCTGGCAAGAGTGATCAGAGACGGGGTGAAGACAGTGGTGAGGTCTTACAGTTTAGGTCCGGGAGCTAAGGTAAAGAGGGAGGAGAGGGGCGCACTGGAGGAAACGCACGGTGTGCATAACGGCGCTTAAAGGACTTTTGCCACCTGAAAAACTGCAACAGTTCACTGGAATGACAGAGATGAAAGAACTTTTGCCATGTCAGGTAGCCTACTAACTAACTGATTCATGTGAGTGGCTACAAATCAGTTTGGTTCATCCAACAGCTCCAAAATGACCTGACTGACAGATGATACGTCTGAATGATCTGTCATTCCAACAATGTAAATTAAATGAAAAATGAGAAAAACTTATTTACATTACTCTTACATTGGGCCTACATCTCCTTCTCCTTGCAGTATCAGCAGACACAGTACCACCTATTTTTCTTTTCAAGTTATTTGTATTAAATTCGACCAGGGCGCAAAACAAGCCAAGACCGTCTCTGGTTTAGGTTTATTCTTTTTAATTTCATTTCATTATGAATACAACTGTAAAAAAAGAAGATAAAAGCAAACAAAAAAGCTGCATACAAAAGCCAGTAAAATTACAGAAATCACCTGTTAATCAGCAGAATTTTAAATAAGATATTCTACTTTAATTTTAGTTAGTCTAAACCTCAATCCCACAAACCTCTGCTCAATAACCAATACGGAGAACAGTTAATATAGAAATAAACCCATATACATCCAAAGAGGATAAAGCATGACTCTATGGAAGCGAAAGACAGTATACGCTCCTGACCAAAATCTTGGTCGTGGGAAAAATTACAAGTATTCGCATTTCACAGTAGTGGATCATAATAAGATTATAAGTAGAACTTCAAAATACAAAAAGAACATACAGGAGCAAGCAACAAAAACATAAATTAGGCAGTTTATTAAACAATTGCAATTAAACTCAAACAGGCTGTTCGTCAGCTGATCAAAAGTTTAAGACCACAGCCTTAAAAAGTCAAAATTCATGCTAAGATCTGGCTTTCATGTCATTTTCTGTCAGACATTCACATTGTCATGACCTGATACCAAATGCAAAAAAACTTTCTGTCTTTGAACAAGGCAGGATTGTTCAGGTGCACAAGCAAGGTCAAAGGTCAACGTGCCATCGCTGCAGGTTGGACGCAGTAAGACAGTCATTTTAAATTTCTTAAAAGATCCTGAGGGTTATGGGACATAAAAGTCAAGTGGTAGACCCAAAAAAAATTCACCTGCGCTGAGCTGGACGATCTGACGGGCTACCTGAGAAGACACAGGCCAATCCTCGACCCAAATTAAGGCCCTTACTGATGCATTGCCTGTAAAACAAAGCAAAAATTAATTAATTTTAAAAAATCTGTTGTTTTTTCATTTTCTTCCATAAATTAAATCATACTATTGACATCAAAACACTGAGTGAAAGTTATAAATACTGAAGAACATGGTTCAGCATCATAACCTTCCTTCTCCCCTCGGTCCTCCTACAGTAATGTTACAGCTGATGTGAGCCTGTCTGCCTACACAACGCATCAATACACGTAGATAAGATCACTCCAAACAGGAAGTCAAACGCACAGAGCATCCGGGAAATTTCAAAATATAACAGAATGGACAAACTTCCAGGCAACAGAGATGGAGGGCTGAGTACTTTGCGGGCCGCGGCTATTCGTTTTTTGTTTGATGTAAGCAATCAAAAACGGGAAGCCAGTCGTCTCCCGTTTCTCGTTTGGAAATTGTAAATCGAAAAACGGGAGAACGAGTTTTTATCCGATTTCCTATTATATGTTTATGAGAAAAAAGTCGGGAAAGAAATATGCGATCACAATTATTTTAATCATGCTTAATCAAGAGTTTATTTTTTTGAAACTTTTGGTATTTAAAGAATTTTCGCTTCTCAACCTAACATTAGCCCGGGGTAAGACCGGAGATACCGGTACTTGTCATATCTCTTACGTTAGCTTGCTCTATAGAACTAAGTATAGCCTACTCTACCATGACTTCTAAACCGCCTAACACACATAAGAGCAGCATCTTATTTCAGTAATGCCATTTGGCCTTAATAATGTAGGCGTCAAAGACTAATTTAACAGCCTTCGGTCGGCGCTATTTTGGACTCTTTACGTACATTACTCTCACGGTAAAGCAGACGTTTTTCCCCCAAAATGAACCGTTAACTGTATGCTCGAAAATGTGCCACTAAATTAAATAATTGAAATAAAACATTATCAAAATTGAATAAACTCTGTTAAGCACAAAACATAACAGTTATCTTTAGTATCAATAAAATTATAAAATATTGCTAACTTACTTGAGCAGGATCAGGGGAGGAGCGCGTCGTGAGTATACTTCCTACGAGGAGGAATCACAGCGACAGTCACCCACATCAACAAGCTGTTACTGCCATCTACTGGCGGAAATTAGAACCAATTCGCCAACTCGCACACAAGCGTCCCAATCTTGCAAACATGTTGTAAAGTCACTGTAATAAATAAGTGTGTGTGTGTGTGTGTTTGTGTATGTGTGTAAACAAAGGTCATTTAGCCTACATTTAAGCCTAATTAAGTGAAAAAAGTCACATGAAAAAATAACACTGTAAATAGTTAATTCACTAATGAGATAACAGCCCAAACACACTGATTACTCTCTAAGAAATATTTTTATTCTATGTCTTGCAGGAGGAGCTTGATGCAGTTGTAACTGCCTGGAATGACCATCGGATAAGAAGATCAAACAACCCTCGGGCTCCCAATGGTCGCCCTTCCATCATGCATGTGGTCCCCAGTCTTTATGGGGCACAGGATTTCCTGCGGCCAGTTGAGCCAATGAAGGCTGAAATTTGTCGAGAGGACTGCAGATTCAAGGACTATCCTTGTGATGAGGACATGTTCCACTTATGTACGGAACTGATTGCTGAGCACAACCTGGAAATGTCTGATGATGTGTTTGCAATTACTGACCTGTATCTTAGACTTCGCCAACTGATTAATGATGGGCTGAGGGAGTAAAGTAGGCTTATGGGCCACAAACACCTTATGTGTCACTTTAATACGTAAATGCATTTGTTTATTTCTTTGGTTATGTTCAGTTTTTAAGTAGAGCATTGTCTGCATCTGATAAAAGTGTATTACATCTTTTGTACAGTATAGCATAACATTTTTCTAAATGTTGTCAGTAAAATAACATCACCACACAGTGCAGGATAACAATTGTAATTGTGACAAATTCATCAACAAGAACATTTGAAGAAAGACAGTTAAACATTTTTAACCATTTGCTGCTGATGGGAAAACTTGGCCACGGCAGCCAAAAATAAGACAACAGTAGAATATGTGTTTTATATGAGCATTATCAAAGAAAAAGATGAAGAAGACCTTTCCTTGAGGCATGTATTTGCACAAAAACATGTGGTCTAGAACTTAACTGTCGTTAAAGACAGCCAAATGTTCATAAGTAACTTAACAAAAAAAAGTATTGTCAGGTGGCTCCAAAAAAACCCCACAAAGACAAGATAAAAACATTTTTGCGCAGACCTTGATAGTTAAGATTCTCAAAAGTGCAAAGTAACATAAGTCAAATTAATATGTTTGCCATTGTTGATCTTCACTACTGTGTTATATGTTATTATGCTTAGCAAATGACCGGCTGAGAAGAAATATATTGTCATTTTACTGTAAAGCTACCTGTTCAACAATTTCAACACTGTAATGTTTTACAGATGGACACATGGTCACTGATAACAGGAAATAAACATTTTATGTTGTATATGGATCATATACAAATACTGTCTTGACTGAGTTAGATTATGTCCATTACCCACACATTGGAGGACAACACCTTGTTCATTTCAGAGCTGAAGTCTGGGTAGTTATCATAATGGACTGACAGCTCCAGCACACAGCCACATGTATGGGCCACGGGTCTTCTTTGGAAACCTTGAATCTGAGTGAACTCAACTATGATGTTCTTCCCTAAGAACAGATCAGAACCAGTACAGAACCTGAGGAACAAACACAGGTGCTGCGTATCAGTGTTCTTTAAGTATGTAGTGAGGTGCTTTTGAATGTCCTTCTGGTGGACATTCATATCCTCTGGGAAGGTGAGGGACTTCAAAACCTTTCTCACAGTTGGTTTCAGTGTTTCATACACTGTGCTGATTTCCTGAAGGCTGTGTTTAGCCATGCTGAGTACTGTTGCCCATTGCTCGATCACATACGCAGGCTCTTGGACAAGCGTTTTGTGGGCAAGTTCTTGGAGAATTTCAGTGACATTGCTGGCTGTTGGTATCCTCCTGCAGCTGTTGTTATCAAGGATCTCAATTAATTCTTCCTGATCAACAGTGTCAAAATCTGATTGGCAAGATTCAAATACTGTACGCTCAGATTCAGGCAAGTATTTAAGGAAATTCTCCACCAAATCACTCTTCACATAACCCAAAGCAGCTTGCTCTAATATGACGGGTGCAATCTTCACAGGAAGATATTTCTCTCTCTCCCATCCAAAAGCAATTATTCGACCTACACTCTCCCACTGCTGCTGTCCAAAATCATGTCTCAGGAAAGGTACTTTCAAAGCACTTCCCACTGTGCACTGCTCGTAAAATTCAGTCCAGAATTCTGAGAGACAGTCTCTCACAACTCCACCATCGTCATACGCCTTCTCAGATTTTCCATCTGGCAGTACAAGCTGGATTTTAATGTCAGCCTCCGTAAGTCCATCATCACTGAAATGAGCAATGAGCTCTCGCAATACCTGCCCCCTGTGAACAACCAATATTTTCTTCACTCTCTCATTAGATGGCGTGGCTTGTGGCAATGTATCATCCAAATTCTGTGGTTCATTTTCATAAAAGTCTCCAACAAAAACAATGTTGCTACTCTCAAAAACATCCTCACTGTTGCCATCTGTTTCATACAGTGCAAACTGCAAACTTTCATCACTTATATTACTTCCAACAAATAGCACATCAGGGCTGACTGTTTCAAATGTATCTAATGGTTGGGATGTTGCAACATTAACGAGTGCAGTAGAGGACTCAATCTCCTGTCTTTCCACAGATGGAGCCAAATCTGGGCTGTGTGGTCTGTCATTGTGTTCTTTTGTTTGTGTGGTCAGATAAAACCGAAGAAGAGGAAGTTTTGTCTCCTGGTACAACTTCCCAACTGTGGTCACCTCATCAAGTGGGATCTCTTGATAATTTGTGAGATCTAACTCAAAATCTGTTAAGGACCCCAGATTATTTCTCCCATTTGGAAAGAAGAGGCCAGCTGCTTCATGTATCAAGTCCTTTTTCTGAGCATCCTTTGAAACGTCGAGTTTTCTTGTTCCCCCTCCTCGTTTGGCTCTCACTTGCTTGAAAACCTTTTTTTCATTATCATAATGCATCCATCCCATTTCAATTTTTCTTATTGTCTTCATAGCATTCCTTCTCTGACTTGGTTGGCCTTCCTGTGAGCTACTTTCTCCTTCACAAGATTTTCTTTTAGACAGTTTGTTTTTTAAGCGCTCATACAGTTTTGTTTTGCGAGTGTTGCAGGGGCTGTTATCCCTGCGCCTGCAAAATGCAAAGACTGCTAGGCGATCCCCATAGGATGGCAAATACTGCTTCAGTTCTTCATCAGTCATCAGCAGTATGGTGCTGGCATCAATCTAAATATGGAAAATGCATTTGGTTAAAAAACAGTGATCCTGATTAGATGACCTTGTCATGTGACTGTTGATAACATCTAGCCTAGTTATGTTGAGTTTCAGGAAACAACTACTAGAAAGTTGTTAGTCAAGAAATGTCCATGAAAAGTATTAAGCTGTTTGACTGAAATCGGTGCTTTACAGTTAAATAGCCCACCTTCTGTTTCTCCAGGGCTTCCACTGTTTCCTCAGAGACATTTCTCTCCCTCAGGAATGTACTTAGGTCATCCATCCTGTACAGTACAAGGAAGGTGACGGTAGTCATTTAACAAAACCCGCAATCTTTTGTTTATGACAGTTAACACTACACACATATACACGTCGTAACATGGTATGTGTTATATAACGTCATTCACCGCTCCATGGATGGATTTTTCGCCGGCTTCGTTGTAAACAAATGCACATGGCCAGGCGGTGGGTTAGCAAAACAGAGGAAAAGCGACCAGACTTGCATAGTTTCCCTTTAGCATGAAGCTTTATTTAGCCTGACTTGGATGTCACCTTAATGATTTGATTTAGTAACTCACACTGGTACATGTCAGCTTTTAAAAATCAAAACTAGAGGATTCACTTAAAAAAATGTTAGCAGTCACCTAAACATTAAAAGAAGGCGAGACATCTCAGAAACCAAATATTAGCATCTTAGCAGTTGACATTAAGGGACTAAATGACTGTCGATAGTACCTTCATTTGTGCATCAAAATCCGCGTCTTAAGGTCCAAGTCACAAAGATATTGCTCAGATCACAGGTAAAATGCAGTATTACAGCGCAAGCTATCAATAAAGTTATGCCTAATTAGTCTGTGATCAAGATTCTGAATGGAGACATTACGAGTGGCTGCTGGGTTAGCACTTAGGCTAGCCTTTCTGTTAGCACTGCAACGGCTACCACCTATACTACTATACTACTGAAAAAAAAGCATCAGGACATATAATAGAAATCCCGAACAACATTGTGTGATCCACTGATTTATCACTTAGGCCACTTACTTATTATGACAGGAGCTGGACCGATTCACACAAACCCCATCACATGTGGTATGACTTTAAGACGCAGCAAGAGTGTATCTCATAATTTTGACTTAGCTATCTCATAATTATGACTTAGCTATCTCATAATTTTGACTTAGTATCTCATAATTTTGACTTAGTATCTCATAATTATGACTTAGCTATCTCATAATTATGACTTAGTATCTCATAATTATGACTTAGTATCTCATAATTTCGACTTAGTATCTCATAATTATGACTTAGCTATCTCATAATTTCGACTTAGTATCTCATAATTATGACTTAGTATCTCATAATTTCGACTTAGCTATCTCATAATTTCGACTTAGTATCTCATAATTATGACTTAGTATCTCATAATTATGACTTAGTATCTCATAATTTCGACTTAGCTATCTCATAATTTCGACTTAGTATCTCATAATTTCGATTTAGTATCTCATAATTATGACTTAGTATCTCATAATTATGACTTAGTATCTCATAATTTCGACTTAGCTATCTCATAATTTCGACTTAGTATCTCATAATTTCGATTTAGTATCTCATAATTATGACTTAGCTATCTCATAATTATGACTTAGTATCTCATAATTTCGATTTAGCTATCTCATAATTTCGACTTAGCTATCTCATAATTTCGACTTAGTATCTCATAATTTCGATTTAGCTATCTCATAATTTCGACTTAGTATCTCATAATTATGACTTAGTATCTCATAATTTCGACTTAGCTATCTCATAATTTTGACTTAGTATCTCATAATTATGACTTAGCTATCTCATAATTATGACTTAGTGTCTCATATTTTTTTTCATCAAGTGGCGGAAATGGGCTTCCATAATTATCTGTCATATCTGTGTGGGGATATTGTCGCCCCCTGCAGCTGCAGGCGCCCCAGCTTGCTGAGAAGGTGCCGTGCACAGAAGCTGTGTGTGAGAAAGGGAAAGGGGAGGGGGGCGCGTGGGACAGTTCATCTCTGGATCTCACCCAAATTGAACGGACGGGGTGGGGGGGTCCACTGTATAAAAGTCAGTCACACCTTGACTTTCTTCCATATAACGCACATTTCATTCATAATATTATAAATACAGGCCTATAGTTCCTGCACGTTTTTGTTTTTATGAATTGTATGAAATGGCCAAATAAAAGTAGGTAATACAAAATGATAATGTGGTCACCAAGGTGAATTGGTCTTGACTTCTGGTCTTGAGTGACAGCACTGGAGGATGGAAATCTGTTGATTGTCGAGTGCCAAATAAACACAGAGATAGACAGAAAAAGGTCGAAGCCATCAGGTGCCCAATTTAGGAAAAAAAGAAAAGAAGAAGAGGAGAAACGAGCAAAAGATAAAGGTATGCTATGTTCTCTCTGTATGATTACAGTATCCATGTCATGAATGAAGGGCTAATGTTAATTGGTGGTATACGTTTGTAAGCCTTTTTGCTATGATGCTCGCAATGCTTATACAACAGTAATTTGGTAATTCGTCGTAACAAACACCACATCTAATTTCACCGTAAGATTGTGCTTTGCAACAAAACTGTTACAAGTTCAGTTATTATTTATTTCCATCACGTTGAGTCCTGTAATTAGACAACGGAATTTTTAGGTAGTTTCAAAGATGAACCTTAAAAACACCTTAAAAAGTGTGTTTCCTCTTGTAATTGCAATAGTTGAATAACTGGATTCTCTTAAGTGTGATTTTCAAATGTTCTATTGAAGTATTTGTGCAACTGAGAAATATAAGTTTCTGTTTCACTTATATTGTTATAATAAAACATGGCATTTTTCAGCGATATCGCCCAGCCCCAGGTATATGCATGCTGATGTGAGCTAAGAAAACTAACCTGCACTTATGTTCGCACTACCTGCAGTAGGACAACAGGTTACAGTTTGTTTTTGTTTTTTTTGTGGAAGCAGGTGATATAAAGTTGCCACCAACATCTATGGCACAAGCCGATGTCAACAACCCCCTCTGAAGGGCCTCATAGTTTGAATGTTTAGCAACAGTATCCTAGTTTCTTTGAGCAGATGTCTTCAGAACTATTTAGGGGGGAAATGCATTAACTTTGAAGGCGCATTCATTACTTATGTTTACACGGACTTGAGTCACGATCATATTTCTCAAAACTGGATCAGGGCTAATCCAGGTTTTTCAAATATGTTTACATGTCCAAAAAACAGATGTGATGGTTCAAAAACCAGATCATGACCTGGATTCTCTAGTGAATGTAAACATACTCCATGAAACGGTCATAAAATAGAAAATGTTTGCTCTGGTAACTTATAAAAAGTGAACAAAAACACACAATCTTGGTCCAGTTTTTCTGCTGATGCACATTTCAATCTCAATTTCAGCCTCTTGTTGCCCTCCAGTGGTTGAAATGTGAAACTTTTGTTCAAAGTAACGTCAAGAACATGCAGATTGTTCTCCTCGTCAACTGTAAATCTGTTTTCTCCTCTTTACACCTCTGTAGACTTTACTCACTTTGTTTTTTTTTTTCCTGATGCAGGTGAAAGACATGTACCTCCACCCAGAGCAGTTCACCATTGAGAACGGCCTGTTAACTCCCACCCTCAAAGCCAAGAGGGCCGAGCTCAAAGCTCTCTTCCAGCAACAGATTGACAAACTCTATGCTAACATCCAATAAATGGAATAAAACACTACCAACTTATCTGCTTTGGTTTCAACATCCTTCCTAAACCACCGTGACATTATGAGTAACTATTAGATCTGTGTTTTAAGGCATGAAAACACCGTCGAGGGCTGAGACAATGAGGTTCTGTTAATCTCATCTTCCTGTTGTGACTGTTGGCTGGACAGGGTGATGGATGAAACATTCAGACTGTAACCTGAGTTTTAGTTGAAGGCTGGAAGGTGCATCACACTATTGTGTTGAAATAGAACTTATTTTCATGATCCTGTATGTTCTTACAACCGTGATACTGTACTTCAGTACTGGACTTTAAATAAGGAAGTGGTCACAATGGATGCAAATTATTACAAACAAACAGCAGGGCTACAGAAAGAAAATAAATAAAAGAGGAGGAGGAAGGAGGAAGGAGCGGGTAATGCTGCCCCCTTGTGCCGTCTTTCCTCCTGCAGCTGCTCTCAGTGAGAGTCGCTCCGGGTTGCGGCAGCACACTGCTCCGCTCCACCTGGACTTTTCCAGCGGTTCCACAACTCCACCGCTCTCCTGCTTTCCTGAAAGGCACAAATCCTCCAGTCGGTCAGAGAGAGTAGCTGCGGGCAGATGTCACCTATTTTTATTTTTTTTTTTTAATGTGTTTACATAACGATTAACTAAGAGTTGCTGAATATACTTACATGAGAACCTGAACAGCTGCTGCGCTCTTCTTCAACATGGCTTCTTCCGCCACAGGTGACCACACAGAGCAGGTAAGCCGACTTAAAGTGCACGTTTCATCCGCTGCTTCAGGTTGTTGGATTGCCTGGATTGTGAAGTTGTCAGGCGTGTTTGTTTTTCTTTCTTCCCACGTAGCAATTAAAAGGCTTTTATTTTCCTCTGAAGGAAGATCTGACAGAGTATTAAATAACCGGTGTGTTTGTATTTCTCATTTTAAATCTGCTTTGGTTAAACGAGTGTGGTAGTGTTAAAAGAAGGCTGGTGGAGTTTTGTGCACATCCTAAAATATGTTGTCAGGTGTTACTTTCCTGTGCAGAATGCTCTGACACTACTGAATTACTTTGCATATCAGTTGTCACAATGTGAGTGGCAAACTCACATTAAAGGACAAGTATGCAATTTTTAAAAAGTCTATAATAACTGTAAAATATAATAACTGTTTATAAATATGGATGTTTGGTCACCGATATGCTGCCTTCAAGTGTTGTGTACGCTGAATGCTTGGCATTAGCAAAACCACTGCTAGGCAACCGGTGTATAGAGAAATGCAAAGAGATAATAAAAGTATGTGGACGTTGGGAATATCAACATTTTCCTCAGACATATTATAAAATGCCATGGAGAAAGTTATAAATTATAATATATTCACTTTCCATCCATTTCCACCATTCCTGAAAACGTCACCTAACATATCACAACTCGTGAACCTGGATGTGTACTAAAATCGTCAGTTACGAGGTTGTGAATAACACAAGAGGGCGCTGTTCATGAACACAGTAAACATGGCACCATTCATGAAGGGGTTTGAAGCAATGGTTTCAAGCTCAGTACAGTGGCTCCAGCTGCCGCCATCTTGGGCCCCTAACTCCAAAATTGGTAAAGAACAATACAATAGTGGAACTGAGGTAGGTGATGCCTAGGCAGATGGCTAGTGACATGCCAAGACATCCACCTGTCTACACCCAGACCAGGCTTTAAAAAAATGTTTGTTGCTGTTGCGAAGTTTTAACATGTAGATCTATGACGATTAACTTGCTTTTGGCCATTTGATGAACTGCAGTTTTGGTGCTTCCATGGCGGCTTAATTATTTAGCCCTGGTAGTTTGCGCTTGGACAAAACACATATTCCACCGATTCTTGAAACTTTGGTAAAAACATGTCCCACTAAGAAAAGTGCTAATTCTGTTGGAAATTAATAAGATTTTAATGAATTGAAAGAATCAAGGTTATAATCAGGGGGTCCTTTGCACATATGTAAGGTTCTTTTATAGGTTTATTTTTATTTTTTATTCATTTAATGATTATATGCTGGCCCATAGCCTACAAAATCAGTTGTCCTCGGATAGGAGATAATCATTTCAACTTGATTAAAAAAACTAAAAGTAATAATTAAATTGGATATCTTTACCACATGAAAGAGTTCATTGTAATGTGTGTTAAAAACTACAAACCGTGAGTTTTGAACAATATTTACTATTACTTTATATTTGCTCAAAATGTGTCCCACATATTTGTCACCACCATCAGATATTTCTAAAAAGCAATAAAATCAGGTCACTACATGGTCAACTACATTCCTGAGGACCATATTTTCAAACCTTCAGCTCTGTTGCATGCTTGCAGATCACTCAAGCTCCTGTAAGTTTGCTATTTTCTCTTAAATGCCAGTGGACAAAACACTGGACCAGTGCTACTCCTCCATACCGGAGGCGTATCAGGCTTTAGTCAGAGCCCCAATTGGTGAGTCTGACCACAACACCATATTTCTTGTTCCTAAGTACAGACAAAGACTTAAAAAATTCAAACCAAAGACCAAGAGGGTCAGGAGCAGCTCTCCTGGGGCTATAAACATGCTACAAGACTGTTTTGATATCACTGACTGGATGGTGTTTACAGCTGAGTTGGATAATATTGACTCTTTCACTGACTGCATAATGTCGTACATCTGTTTCTGTGAGTCTGTGTGTATCCCCACTAAGTCTGTTACCATATACAGTAACAACAAGCCTTGGTTCAACAAGGAAGTTAAGTGCCTGTGTAAGGAGAAAAATGACGCTTTTAAAAGTGGGGACAAAGAGCAATACAAACTTCTCAAATACAAACTCCAGAAGGCAATCGACACAGCTAAAGCCAACTACAGAGTCAAACTTGAATGCAAACTTCAAGATCACAACATCAAGGGAGTCTGGCAGGGCCTACAGGCGATCACTGACTACAAGACAAAACAACATATTCATGACTGTGACCCCTCCCTGCCAGAGCGGCTTAATGACTTTTTTTGCCGCTTTGAGAACAACAGTGCTCAGGCGAGCGCTCTCTCTCACCTGCTGGGGGTGGGGCACTCTCCCCCTTCCATCACGGAGCATGATGTCCGCAGACTGCTGCGGAAACAGAACACCAACAAAGCTGCCGGGCCTGATGGTGTGACACCAGCTACACTAAAGAACTGTGCGGACGAGCTTGCTCCTATTCTCACCTACATCTTCAACTGGTCCCTTAACAGTACAATGGTACCTGCATGCTTTAAATCAGATCTGATCATCCCAGTACCCAAGAAAACTAACATTACCTGTCTCAATGATTATAGGCCTGTTGCACTCACTTCTGTGGTCATGAAAATTTTTGAACGTCTAGTCTGTAGATACCTGTCACATATCACGCTAGACCCTCACCAATTTGCATACAGGGTAAATAGGGGAGTGGACGATGCAGTCTCATTCTGCACACATTTCATTCTACAACATCTTGATTCTAAGTCCACCTACGCCCGTGTACTGTTCATTGACTTTCGTTCAGCTTTCAACACCATACTGCCGGTCAAACTGTACAATTCTCTCCTGTCCATGGGAGCTAATCCCTCACTCTGTCAGTGGTTACTGAACTTTCTGTCTTGCCGGACACAGTGTGTTAAAATCCAGAACAATGTGTCATCACCCAGGGTTCTGAACACTGGCGCCCCACAAGGGTGTGTCTTATCACCACTGTTATTCTCTCTTTACACAAACAATTGCATATCAAATTCTGCATCTGTCAAACTGCTTAAGTTTGCAGACGACACCACTGTTATTGGCCTCATACGCGATGGGGATGAATCTTCCTATCGGGGTGAGGTTGAACAACTTGTGCAGTGGTGTGCAGACAATAATCTAATCCTCAATATAACCAAAACCAAAGAACTCATAGTTGACTTCAGGAAAAAGGCAGACCAGCACCTTCCCATCTCCATCAATGGCCAGATAGTGGAGTGGGTCCCCTCCTTCCGTTTCTTAGGCACCACTATCCATCAGTCCCTATCATGGAACCTGAACATTAGTCTCATTATTTCCAAAGCCCACCAGAGGTTACACTTTCTCCGTCAGCTGAGGAAATTTGGGGTCAGTAAAGCAGGCATGATCCACTTCTATCGGGCTACCATTGAAAGTGTACTCACCTTCTCCATCTTGGTCTGGTATGGTAGTGCCACCAGCCAGGACAAACAACGGCTTGAGAGGGTAGTGCGCAGAGCCTCAAAAATCATTGGCTGTAGTCTGCCTACCATAGCCTCACATTTCATCACCAGAATTTCAAGGAAAGCCAAAAACATCATTTCTACATCTCCCATCCAGCACACCATCTATTCACACCGTTACCATCAGGGAGAAGGTTCAGGAGCATAACATGTAAAACATCACGTTTTAGGGATAGTACCTATCCACAAGCTATTCGCCACCTGAACATGCACTAAGCACTAAGCACTTTATGAGTTAACTCCATAACCTGGTTTACCTCCAACCTTACTGCTGCTTCTGTACACCATGCACTTTTTCTATGTGTGTTAAGTGTTGTTACCTCTGCTATTTATGTGCTTATTCTTTTTTGGCTTTAGTACTGTGATGCTGTGTTGTCATTATGTGTGTTACATGTGAGCATACCAAAACACATTCCTATCAACTGTATTGTTATATTGTTGAAATGGCTATAATAAACTTGAACTTGAACTTTACTCACATAGCTGTTTTCAATACTGTAAATGTGTGTATATATACAAGCTACCCCCCTCTAAGTTTACATTTTGAGTTTACAGTCTATATTTTATTTTATTTTACTCAGTTTACATTTACACTTATATTGTTTACCTTGTGTGTTATGTACAGTTATTACTGTTTTACTGTAGTACTTTTTTTACTACTGGCTGCAGGTACAAAAATACATGTATAACTGTGCATGTGACAAATAAAAACCCATCTTGTCTTAAGTCGAAACTCAAAGCTGCTGGCAGCCGAACAGAAAATATAAATGTAGGCGTGTTGACTGGTTACTGTACCTGTACAACTGGATTAGTGTTTCCCGCAATTAAGGGTGGAGCAATGCTCACACAGATAATCATAATTTCTCTTTTCAATGTGAGAGAAGTCAACCTGTCTCAGATAAAATCTCAGTCTTTCTACACAAAACAATGTCTGTGTTCAGAAGAAAGAGTGTAGCGAGGCCGCGTTGTTTCCCTACCTGTTTCGTATAATCACCTATGTGGGATGTGACAATAAAACCAGTGGTGTTAGCAGTAGAAACTCAGATTCATACGCGTGTTTTTTTTACCATGCCTTTTGTAAAATGTACATTTCTTTGAGTGCCATTCTGGTATCCCTTTGCCAAGTTTTCCTTTTTCACATTCATTGATCAATACTTTTGAATTGCATGTGAAAAAATACTTATTTTCCTATAAAATAAATAAATCTAATCGAATAAAGCCTCTGCATCTTTTGTTTTAGGTCCATAGAGGAAAATAAATATCAAGAAATAAAAGGTTTCGCACTCTGAAAACACTGAGTATTGTCCTATTGTTGTTGTCAGTGTGAGATGTGTGTGTGACTTTGATTGGTGCAGAGCAGGAGGTCTCTGCAGTCCTATCAGGAGAATTTCAAATGCACGGGCTGATGTTGTGTCACTGGCAGGATCAACATAGGAGACCGACAAGATATCACTTCAGTTTGCGTCAGCCATGTCATTTTGTTTGTCACTTTGGCAGTTCATTCGGTGGCAGTTGAGCTTCTGAGTCTGTGAGGCTTTAAATGACCTTAATGCATCATGAGCTCAGAGTTGGTTCCAAATTGCCACTGACTTTAAAAATGAAATTGTCCTTGACGATACAGTCACCTCTTCCTCCCTCCCTCTTTTCTGATGAGTTCTCCAATTTGTCTGAAGTTCACAGCCAAACTGCCGGGAGAGTAGAGAACAGTAATGGAAGGGGAAAGTATGTGTTTTTTGTGATTTTCTGAAATAAACATTGTTCCCTTGAGAAAGTAGCCAGCTGGAACAAGCAAAGTGCAGCAGTTCTACAACAAGGTCACTGGTCTATGACTGGAATCCCAGGAGCACTGTCCAGGATGGCAACTTGTGGCAGTGGGCTGTTTTCCTCTAAAAAGGTACTAGCATTTGATGCTGTTAATGGCCTAATTGGCTGGATGCACTGACCCTACATGAATTCAGAAACAAAGCACACATGCTTCCATTATGAGAAGGAGCAGGGTTGAACAAACTACCCTAGTGCGTCCTGATTCAAGATGAAATGTGTGGTCCACATAGTGAGAGTGGAGAGTGGAAAGTGTGGTGATGCACAGCAGTGGCGATTCTAGACCAGTTTTACTGAGGGGGCCTGGCTGGGGCCAGGGGTTTTGTTAGAGGGGCACATTCAGTAAGATTCGAAGTCTTATTTGATTTATTTTTATTTTTATAAAACTAGTGATTAACCATTGTAACCAATAGTTCCAAAAGAATAATTCAAAACATAACATTTGAGACAAAAGTATAAAAAAAAATGATAATAAAATTTCATAGAATGTACTGACTGACTGGAGAAAATAATCAGATTTGATAATGAAAACAATCAGTTTCTCAGTTAACTGCGATCAATTATATGCAATTATCAATTATATATATATATAATTGATAATTGCATATAACTCATTGATAATATGCAATTATCAATTATATATATATATATATAATTGATAATTGCATATAATTGATCGCAATATACACACACATAAAAAACTATAGACAAAAAGCAATGGAGAGAAATACACAACTAGGGTTGCCAACCGTCCCTTGAAAACACGTAATTGTCCCGTATTTAGAAACAAAAGTACGTGTCCCGTATTGAGCTGAAACTGGACGCACTTTGTCTCGTATTACCGTGAGAATCAAAAATAGTGTGTAAAATGTCAGTGGAATTAATAAATAACAGGGCGCTTTATATTAACATTTACGGTAAACTTATTCAAAGTCTGTCTCCAATGAACTGGCAGCGGGAATCCCGCTCAACTCATTGGTCGAGGTGCTGTTGCTTGCGAAGAAGATACTGGAAGACAAACAACTTCTCCTCACACTTTCTGTTTGCACTTTTCTCACTGCACTGTTACAAGAGGAATGTTCTGTTTTCTATTGTTATATATTAATTTATACAGTTTTAAGTTAAGCAGGACAGGTTATAGATATTTAACCAAAAACAAAATCTGGAAACCAGTTCAAAACCGGCGCCTCATGCGCTGGGCCTTGTCGGCGAAGAGTTACCCCATTGAAATGTGGCACAAACGTGGTGTTGACAACGTAGTAGCTAATGCCCTCTCTTGTGCATAGAGCAACAGGTAGTATGATTATTTGGTGAATATGGTGGTAACACTGTTATTAATAGGTGATGGCTCTTTTCGTTTTCTCACAAGTCTAGGCTTGTGTTTTATGGGTGGGGGTGTTACGGCCTGTGGGCCGATTTCTTTAAATTGTGTGTGGGTGTGTTGCTGCGGTGCTGTTCTCTCTCCTTCTCTAGGTGGATGCATGCCACTCCCCCAGCTCACAGTGGTTTGCAATCCCCTAATCAGTGGCCAGAGTTAAAAGGAGAAGAGAGCAGCACTCTGGTGGGTTGGTACACACTCTGGTTGGTGACAGTGTGGCATTGCTGCAGCGGTGAGATCGTCCCTGTTTTGGCTGTTTCTGTATATTGATTACCTTTCAGTGGAAAGGTGTGTGTGCTAAACTATTAGCATTGTGTTTTTGGTTTGTTTCTTCTATCCTGGTTCCTATAGAAGGCCAGCGTTTTCAGTTTGTTTGACTGTGCACTTCCTTTGCAGGCCAGCTGCCTTGGATTCACCCTGATTTAATAATTTTCTAATAAACGCCTTATTTTTATTCGCCCTTTAAACTGTCTCTTTGTCTTATCTTTCTGTGAACAAACCTGGGAACAATATCTTTTGTTACTCCCCTCATCCCCTGTAACACGGGGTCGTAACAATTTTATTCTGTTAATTTTGTTATTTTGTATTGAAAATAAATTGTTGAATAATAATTTGTTTTTCATGAGTTAATGTCTCTCAAAAATATGAATTTAATTCAATTCAGGTTTGAGTCAAATAGTTAAAAAATTGTTTCACACACAAATAAGGGCAAAAAAAATTCACCACGCCAGGAAAGGTGAAGGCAACCGGGTTGGCCAGCCCTGCCAATGAAGTGTCCCTTATCTATTTTTCAGGGAGTTGGTAACCCTAGAGCTAGAAGCATGCAATCAACTCAAGCTGACATTAACGCCTGGTCTAGCAGGCTGCTAATATAATTCATAAAGTTAGCCAACAACATTTCTTGACCAGAAGTCTTACCTTATAACAAAACAATATTGTAATCGTTTCTCTGCTTCTCCATGGGTGGATGGTATCAAAGCTGACCGCCGTTTTCAGTGGTGTAACACATTAAAGGATCGGACTAGAATGTTGAGCCATGCGCATTTGTTCCACTTTTTGTGTCGGCGTGATATCACAATTATAATACTTGGTTACGGGGGCACTGGCCCCTGTTGCGCCCCCCTAGAACCGCCACAGGGTAGATACACCAGGAGACGGTTTACTTAAAAGTTAAAATCTTCTTATTGTTGCATTTGGATTTAATTACAAATGTCTTTATGGCCTATATGCTACGAAAGGTTGCCCTTACTCTATGGGCTGTCATTTTTCCCTGGGAACTAATTCTCACAGTCTCTCAGGTGAAGCCTGAGCACACCCTCACTGTGCAGCTGCAACAAGAGGTTAAACTCAACTGGCATGGCATGGAATTGCGTGCTTTTTATGTCATCGTAGTAGTGGTTAGTCAGGGGACGGAAGTCGTATGGGTGATTACCAAAGGGCCAGAATCCGTACAGATTCACGTCTTCACAGAATTCGAGTGCTATGCTGGCCATCATTATGCCAGTGCTGAGCCGGAACGACTTCAGACCCATAGAGCGCCAGAAGAGGGCCAGACAACTGAGGTACTCAGGATTGAAGAAGACGGCTTGCATGGGGCTATTAAACTCCTCGATGGTGTACAGAGCCCGCAGACACACAGGAGTGTTGTTGCCAAATGAGAAGGCAGGAAGGACCAGCGCGGAGCTGCCATAGGTGCACAGACTCTCTACAAATGGACGCCGCCTTCCCGTTAGAGACCCATACCTGGAAATAAACAGCTGCTGTGAAGCAACAAGACTAAATATATTTTACGTAAGGTGACACATACTGATGCCTTGCTCACTTGTTAATGAGGATGCTCGGGTTTGCAGTCACAAGGTCAGTCTTGACGCCAACATGTTTCTCATATCCATTTTCCAAAGGTGCTAGGTTACACCTGAACAAGCAACACACACAACATAAAAAGTAAATAGAATTTCCACAAATATCAGTTTATTATGTTGATTATCACTGCCAGCTACGTTTGTCCCCCACTCAGGACACCTTTCTCACCTTATAACAAACTCAGCTGAATCAATCCTTTTCCCACAGCTGCTGTTTTTCAAGATCCCACCATTCCCAACAACAGCACAAGTTTTCCAAGTTTTGTTTGAGAAAGGGTGGCCCTGAAATGAACACCAAACAAAAACATGTGACAAAATAACAACATAACGCACTTTTATATTTTTTTTTGCGTGCTGTGTAAGACAAATCCATGTTATAGGAGCAAAGCTGGATATCATTTGCAAATGTTTCCCTTTCCCTCCTCAGAGTGGAGTCTGGAGTCTGGAATTGTGTCTAATCTTTCAGCATCCAAATAACCAAACAGGACCCATATAAATGCAAAGTGTTTGTTGGTAAACCAGTATGTCGATCATATCTTGGTGAGCCTAGCGGTGTATGTTTTAGCTCAGTGGTAAAGCATTTGACTGCAGATCAAGAGGTCCCCAGTTCAATTCTGGGTGCCCCCTAAGGTTCTTCATGATCAGCTTGGGTCTGTTATTGAACTTTACCAAAACTGATTCACCTCAGTTTCAGTAAACCAGATCATTACAGTTATTAAAACCACATACTGGCATTAACACTCACAACAAGTTACAGGTCGGTCATCTTATCTGATCTCACCACTCTCTTTTGAAATTCAAATACACTGCCTGACCAAAAAAACGGTTGCCACCTGGTTTTAACTAAGCAAATGGGCGATTATCTTTCCATCAATGGATTTTTTCTTCCCTGATGACACGGGCAGATTCCAAGATGACAATGCCAGTATTCACTGGGCTCAAACTGTGAAAGAGTGGTTCAGGGAGCATGAGATTTTCACACATGGATTAGCCTCCACAGAGTCCAGACCTTAACCCCATTGGGAATCTTTGGGATGTGCTGGAGAAGGCTTTGCGCAGTGGTCAGACTCTCCCGTCATCAACACAAGATCTTGGTGCCACAGCAAATGCTTGCTGTAATCAAAGCTAAAAGCGGTATTAGAGTGTGTGACCTTTTTTTGGTGGCAACTCTTGTTTTGGCCAGGCAGTGTACTACCAGCATTTCCAGTCAAACCAACCCTGTCTCCAGAGGTGGAAAGAGTACTAAAAATTTGTACTCAAGTACAAGTACCATTACATTGCTTAAATTATACTCAATTCCAAGTAAAAGTACTGGTCTTAAAAAAATACTTAAGTAAAAGTAAAAAGTACTCTTCTCAAAAACTACTCAGAGTATTAATTACTTTTCAACCAGATGTTTTATTACATCGATAGCAGGCAGATCATTTTCACTGTTCACTTGAACTTCTGTCTCCATTTTGGCTTTTTTCCCTCCAAATCTTCATTCAATTAAGCACTCTCTGGCTGTGTACTGCCGCAGCTGCGGAGTTGTCCTTTCCTTACGTCATCTCGTTAATCAATTGGCGCGGTCGCGGATTGGGGGCGTACTCAGTAGCGACTTTTAATTCTAAAAGTAGCGGAGTAGATTACATGCTGCAAATTTTACTCAAGTATGAGTAAAATTACACACTTTAAAAAAATACTCAGAAAAGTATAAGTACCCAAAAAATCTACTTAATTACAGTAACGTGAGTATTTGTAATTCGTTACTTCCACCCCTGCATCTCTGTGTATCTGCACCGCCCTCTGTTGCAGGAGTTTGACTTTTATCCATCTAGCCAGGTTTCTAAAATGGTGCAATCTCTTGTGTATTTGATGTGACAAAAATAGCCACTTTTTAGTCCTTTCTGTTATCTGATTTGTATACTGTGTGGCTTTTAGTACATCAGTCCACCACTTTAGTTCAGACTGACAGTGTATATTAACAGACATTTCTCTCATACATTCATGTTTCTAAGATGATAGTTTTCCCTGCGTTTCACCTCTAGCACCACTGACATTTGTGGTTCAGAGCAATATGTGGAGGTAAGGTTTCATAATCTTTTACTACTACTCTTATCTTATTTTTATCTTTTAATTGTTTTATTTTTCTGTGCAACTGAGCAACTGTGACCAAGCAATTTCCCTTGTGGATCAATCAAGTCTGTCTAAGTCACCACTGACTCATAGTCAGTTAGTCATGTTTTAACAGCTGTATTTATTATTAGGTGTCCTACATTTAGGTCTGTTATTTACTCATCATTCTGGGTTAATGATGTGACAGTAATGAATACTGATGATCAATGCGACAAGCTTTTATGAATGATTAAAAAATATTACAATTATTATATATCAGTTTTTACACTGTAAACATCATGTGTATTGTGCTTTTAGCTAGTTTGTGTGCGTATAGTTTTGCAGAACAGAGCAATTCCAGCTCTCTTTCTGTTTGATTGTCTGTCTCAAACTGCCAACATGTGACTTAACCCGTGACATTTGAGGAACAATTGCAACCTCAAACAGGCAATGCATGAGAAATTAATGTTCACAAACCAACGACAAAAAACATACCTTTATAAATGTACTGAAAATCTCAGGGGTCACCTGGATAGTCCTCTTCTTCTCCCCGTCATAAACAAGCTTTGTGCCCACTGGAGTGTTCGCCTGGGTAATGATGGCGTCTGAGAAACCATTGCACTTACTGTGCAGTCGAGCGCTGGGGAATCACAAAGACTTTTGAAACTGTCGTAGCTGTTTAATAGATGCAACAGATTCTTCTTTTATGCAATGAAAAGTCTGTGGTGAGTAAAAGCGATCTTTTTAGGTGAAATCCCTCTTACCATAACTCACGCAAAGTTTATACATGCTATATTTAGACCTCGCCCGCGAGTTCCTCTGTCTCAATACATGCTTTTATTGCCACTTCTCCTTCCACATCACTAGCTGTTCTTCATTCAATTCTTTTGCAAACAACATTGATGACTGATTTATTTCTAGAAATTCTTAAATCAGGGTTCCCACTCCTAACCTGAAATTATTTTCCAGGACTTTTCCAGGACATTTTCAGTTGCTACAGAGACAAGTTATCATGTCATACACTAATACATTCCCCTGTCCCGCTCATTCTTTGGAAATGTTCTTTTTTTTTTTCTCTACAGTTGTAACTTGCATTTACCTAGATTGTTTATATGTTTATTACTCAGACATTTGATGTGCAGTCTATGGCTATAATTTATCTGTGAAAAATAGATATGACAAATGTATCATAGAATAAAGCAAACACTCACAGATTACAGCGTGGCACTTTATTAGCATGACAGACTGGAGTAACAATGTTCAACTGGGCAATTGCCAACTCAAATTCCTCTTTTCTCTTACTTTCTCTCCTGCACTTCCTGTAAAAATATTTTCAATAAATCACTGAAAAACAGTTTCCTTTGTTTCATCTCAGTTTCAGTTTAATTGACTGATTGATAGCTGTAATGCCAATTTAGCCATGTTAAATCACATTAATTTATGCTAACAGTGGAAATAAAAAATGCCAGCAGTTCAAATGAACATGTAATAGGGTAGGCTACTTTAAGTTTTCACTGCCTACTTTTCTAAGGGTGCCCCTATTCCCTGTGGTGTCTGTGCACATCTCACACTGTTGACTTTCAGCTACTTTCTTTGGAAATTAACGATCTTAAGTTTACATGAAAACTCGTTAATCTCTCTCATTTCTTCTCCCCATCTATCTGTGCACATAGTACACAGTATTATAATACAAAAGAATTCCTAAAGTTGTTTTCATTCACTTATTTTCTGTTTCTATTGTCAGACAATAAAACAAGGGTGAAATGCTGAGTGAAACGTGGCCCATTAACTGTTAATTACCTCGACGCTCCCGCTCTGTTGAAATCAGAAATATGTTTAATCTCACTGCGCACAGCTAACTGTGAACAACACGCCAACTAATAACTTTCCTCTGCTCCTCCGCCTGTCACTCAACGGAGGACAGAGAGGAGCCTGGGGCCGCGGAAGAGAAAAACCTCACACTCGTGGACCAATACTAGCGACACTGGCACTTTCCAACTTACCGTAGTCCCGAATTTTGTCTCTCGGCGCAGGGTCTGAAAAGTCGCTAAAGCCAGAAATTCTCTGCTAAAGCTAGCGACAAAATCAAATTTGATTTGCTGGTAGTGTCATGTGGGGCGCTGCGCTGGCTAGAAGCAGAGAAGCTCTGTGCCCTATGTTGCCCAGAAGACATGCATGTGCATAACTTTTAACCCGTTTGCATTCGCTCACAAGGCAGGGGGAGGATAAACAATTTTCCAGGATAACTTAATTTAATTTAATTTCAACTTAATTTTCCAGGTTTTCCAGGACGCGTGGGAACCCTGTAAATGTAACAGAAAAGACAAAAGATTCCCTTACCTGAAGTTTTGGTAATTGTCCTCCTGCTTCTTCCAGGTTTTTGAGTAACGTTGCATCACTTTTTCGATGACCTCCCTGCGACACACACATTCAAGCACACAGTCAGGTGTGTTGTCTCTTTTGGTGCTGACATGACTTGATTTGATGATGGCATAAACAAAGAGGAAGCACAAGGAGATGCCATGACGAAGTTTGCTCTCACCTGCAGCCTTTACAGAGGACAGCGGGCGGAAGAGGTCTCTTCTTTTGGGGAGGCGGGGGAATTTGCTGAGGTTCCACATGACTGAGGAAAGACAGGACAGATTAGTGAAATCAAGATAAAATAAGTAATCTGTCTCTGAGCCCTCTTTCTTCTTGGCTTCACTCCTTTTACTCTGTTGCTCATATCTACTGAGATGGGAGTCATGAAAATGCCATAAAGCATTATTAGCTAAGACAGCAGGTTATCATAAAATGTTCCCATGCAAACGTCTACCTGCTTTCACATATATGTCACATCTTTATAGTAGGGTGGGACTGATTAAAAAAAAAAAAGAATCTAATTAGTTAGAGGCTTTGTGATTAATTAATCTCGATTAATCACATTTTAATCTCATAACAATGTTTGCCCCAAAAAGCAACATTTTTTAATTTAAATGGATTTTTGTGGACGACTGAATCAAATAATAGACACAGACATGAATATTGTAAACTCAAGCTCTTTTAAAGTCTGGAAAAATGCATTTAATTGCATTTCAGAGTTAAAGTGCTACTGCAAGTATTTTATGTACTTTTTCAGAAAATTATTTTTTTATGGTAAAAAAATAAAAAAATAAATAAAAATGTTTGGATTGCCCGTACTCGGACCGGGACTGCAAGCACTAACAGCTCCGGCGGTTTCTGTGCTCACTGCAACATGTTTTTGTGCATTTAGATGGTACCGTAGGGTTGAAGTGCTTCGGTGGTATGCAAAATTTTTTTTTTGTACAATTTTCACAAAACCCCGCTTTCATCAAGGCTTCCATAATAAAATTTGCCTTCCCTCAGTCCTAGCAACGTACTTTCTTCGAGCGCTGACGTGTGCATCAGCGTAATCAGTGTACCAGGAAATCGTGCACTGACAAATGTTTCCGCGTTGTCTGGACTGCGAACTGCTATTAAATGCATACATGTTTTTGAACGCGTTAATTTTTCGTAATTAATTAATCAGAATTAACGCGTTAAAGTCCCACCCTTACTTTATAGCATAAAAACAGGCAGGGGAGGGGGTAAACTCCTGCAACTACCCCGAAGAAGTTGTTCATTTATGGCATAAATCAGTGTTTTTCAACCTTTCTTGAGCCAAGGTACATTTTTTTCATTGAAAAAATCACAAGGCACACCACCAACCGAAATCGTTAAAAAAAACAATATAAAGTCAAATTGTCTTTAAAATAAATCAAATAAACGCAAAGAAAAATGTCTTATATATATATATATATATATATACATACACAGCAGGGGTCGCGTTAACCGAATATTTTCCGTCATTGACCGTTTTTTTTTTTAAATGTGACGGAAAAATCTGAAGGCCATCCGTCATTTTGACAGATTGCAATTCACACCCTGACCACTTGGTGGAGAGTGACCTTATTAATTGGCTCTTGTCTCTCATCGCAGTTTGCGTTCCAAACATCGCGGAACTTTTGTCGGTGCAACTTTTCCTGGTACACCGATTATACTGATGCACTCGTCAGAGCTTGGCTAACCATATGTCTACGTCGAGTATATACAGTCAATGGTCTATGTCTATGCAGCTAACGGCTACCAAAATGGAATTTGCATACCACCGAAGCACTTCAACACTACGGTACCACCTAAGAGCTGTTTACGCTAGCAGTCCCGTTCCGAGTACGGACAAGACGTGTCGGCAGCATTGACTATCGGCAGACGAAACTTTTGTTGTTGTTGTTTTTGTTACCATTTAAAGTCAATACTGTTCTGAAAAAAAGTACTTAAAGTTAATTAAACTTTAATGAAAATTAAATGCTATTGAATATGTCGTTATTATCATTTTAAAAAATTAAAGTGACGGGTAAAAATATATTATGACGGGATTTTATGACCCTGTCAGTCAAAATGACAGACAACGAAAAAGTCTAGCGCAACCTCTGATACACAGACAGATATATATACACAGACACTTGACAATGGCATATTATTTGCAGGTAATAATTAATTCGTTTTCAAAACATGTTTTTTAGACCATTAGGTGAAATTGGATAATTTCCCACGGCACACCTGATGATCTCTCACGGCACACTAGTGTGCCGCGGCACAGTGGTTGAAAAACACTGGTTCCTATTTAAACCTCAAACTTCCCACCAGTCCCCTAGAACTGAAGAAGCTACTCGGATGAGTGGTGAAACGTCTTCTCAAAAAACTCTACAAGTCCATGGATGTACCCGGGATGACTGAGAACCTTCACAGACAAATTTAGCTGATCTTCTTCAATCTTCGAGTGGTTAGTATCAGTTCTGTGTTCATCTCTGATTTATATTACAGTCAACTTAAGGTCTTGCACTGGTCCCTCAAACCAATAAAGACACAAAGTCATAAGATGTCATCTTAGAAGCAGTGATGGACATTTTATACTGTATTTAATAGATTGCATAGGTCAGTCTGAACAAAGTTATCGTAATTTCATTTCATCGTATTAGAACTCCTAATATGTAACACCAACAATACTAGGTTCAAGGTTCTTTATTTGGCCATTTGTGCGTAAACCAACAGTCCAGGCACATTGGAATTCTTCTGCAGGGCTCTCACAGAGTCAACAGTTTAGTTAACAAAAGAAGTATAAAAATAGAAATCACTATACAACAAAAAAAATATAAATACAAAATATAGAAGCACTATGAAACTAATATTACAATAAACAAGTATGAAGGTGAGAGGGCAATGTTGGTGACTGAGTAATAAATAATAGTAGATAGATAAACTGGTTAGACTGGTACTAGGGATGTGGGGTGGGGTTGAGAGGGAGAGAGAGAGAGGGAGAAGAGAGACTATTGGGAATATTGCACATAAGTGGAAAAGAAGTTGGAAAAAACTGCAAAGAGTGAAGAATGTCAAATACCAGCATGTCTTTTCAGCACGATCAACATCCCAAATAGTAAAACTCAACTGTATTAAGGAGATTGTGTTTGTGCTGGTAGAGAGGTAGTTGCATACTTACTTGTTGTCGAAAATTAACCGGATGAGACTGGTCAGCATGGTCCCCAAAAATAGGAGAATGATCATCAAAGAGAAGAGTGACTTCAAGAGCTGTCCCCTCATACCTCACCTTGTGAAACGCTAATGACACATGTCCTAATTACAATATGTCTACACTGATCCTGCTAGTGTTTCCCTGGCAGTGTCTCAGGCACACTGTAAATCCTTCTCTTTTTCTCTCCTTTTCCCTGTTCCCTTTTATTACAATCAACTCCTCCTCTTTCTCTTCCTGTCAGTCTTGTTTGACACCTTTTTCCCTCACTGTTTTAGGTCAGTTAGGATTACCAAAATTATTTCTATTTGCTACATGCCACAATAATGAGAGAGAGAATTTCTTAGAGCATTTTTTATTACTTTCTTCAAAGTCAGAAGTTTACACAAAGATTACTATGTCTTTAAACAATGAAGGAAAGCCATGATGATGATGATGTCATGGCTTTGGAAGCTTCTGAGGTTAACAGACAACATTTGAGTTAATTGGAGGCACACCTCAAACACCCTGCTTCCTCTACCCCCGCAGACTCTGAACACATTGCTTCCCGTTGTAACTATCGTTACCACACATAACGTTGCGGCTAAAAGACCACGCTATCTTCACCTCCCTGGACGAGTCCAAGATTCCTGTCTTTGCTCATCCTGAGCCACCCATCTGGATTTCCCTGAGGACACCGCCACTGCGATCCTCTTTTTGCCTGCAGAAGGAAGAAACAGATTTCTTCACAAAGTCGACTCCCCTATTACCAAACAAGTAAGGGGTTAATGTCTGGGTAGAGTTAGGATTTTATTTTTATTCTTATTTGTATTTCGTGTGATCCCAATTCTAAAGCTGTGTACAGCGGTTTTAGGCACGGGCGAACCGGGCAGTCACCCGGGGCGGCACGAGCACTTGGAAAAAAAATAAAAAAAACTGTGCCGCTACATGGTTTTCTATTATCTGTCATATCTGTTTGGGGATATTGTCGCCCCCTGCAGCTGCAGGCGCCCCTGCTTGCTGAGAAGGTGCTGTGCACAGAAGCTGTGTGTGAGAAAGGGAAAGGGGAGGGGGGCGCGGGGGACAGTTCACCTCTGGACTTTCTTCCATATAACGCACATTTCATTCATAATATTAAAAACACAGGCATATAGTTCCTGCACGTTTTTGTTTTTATGAATTGTGTGAAATGGCCAAATAAAAATAGGTAATACAAAACGATTATGGGGCGGCACAGTGGCAAGGTGGTTAGCACTGACTCACAGCAAGAAGGTCACTGGTTCGAATCCATGGGCCGGCTGGCCTTTCTGTGTGGAGTTTGCATGTTCTACCTGTGTCTGCGTGGGTTCTCTCCGGGTATTCCGGCTTCCTCCCACCGTCCAAAGACATGCTGGTTAGGTTAATTGGTGATTCTAAAGTGGCCGTAGGTGTGAGTGTGTGTGTGAATGGTTGTCTGTTTCTCCGTGTTAGCCCTGCGATGGACTGGCGACCTGTCCAGGGCGTAGGGTACCCCGCCTCTCGCCCGATGACAGCTGGGATAGGCTCCAGCAGACCCCCGCGACCCTTAACAGGAATAACCGGGTATAGAAAATGAATGAATGAATGAATGAATGAAAACGATTATGTGTTCACCAAGGTGAATGAGGGGAGGGGGCACTGTAGAACAGACACTGGCTGTGTAGCTACGGACCGCAGGTCCGCCAGTGTTATTATTATTATTATTGTCGTTATTTAACTCCAGTCGCGCTCGGCGCGTTATACCGGAGTGTGTGAGCCGCCGTAGGCCCTACTCCTTTGTTTCTCGTGTGTGCAACGGTTGATTGCTTTATGAAACACTTACATCGTGGTACATTTTTCACCCATATCGCCCAGCCCTAGGTATATGCATGCTAATGTGAGCTAAGAAAACTAACCTGCACTTGTGTTCGCACTATCTGCAGTAGGACAACAAGTTAGTTTTTTTTTTTTTGTTGTTGTTTTTTTGTGGAAGCAGGCGATATAAAGTTGCTACCAACATCTATGGCACAAGCCGATACCAACAACCCCCTCTGAAGTAGCCTGGTCGTCACCATCCTACGTTTCCGCCCGAAATCAAAATTTCGGGCGGAAACTACCTCTGAAGGGCCTCATAGTTTGAATGTTTAGCAACAGTATCCTAGTTTATTTGAGCAGATGTCTTCAGAACTATTTAGGGGGGAAATGCATTAACTTTAAAGGCGCTTATGTTTACATGGACTTGAGTCGTGATCATATTTCTCAAAACTGGATCAGGGCTAATCCAGGTTTTTCGAATATGTTTACATGTCCAAAAAACATGATGCGATGGTTCAAAAACCAGATCATGACCTGGATTCTCTAGTGAATGTAAACATACTCCATGAAACGGTCACAAAATGGGTTTTCTCTTAATAGAAAATGTCTGCTCTGGTAACTTATAGAAAGTGAACAAAAACACAGTCTTGGTCCAGTTTTTCTGCTGATGCACATTTCAATCCACCTGCCTCTTGTTGCCCTCCAGTGGTTGAAATGTGAAACCATTGTTCAAAGTAATGTCAAGAACATGCAGATTGTTCTCCTCGTCAACTGTAAATCTGTTTTCTCCTCTTTACACCTCTGTAGACTGTACTCACTTTGTTTTTTTTTTCCTGATGCAGGTGAAAGACGCGTACCTCCACCCAGAGCAGTTCACCATTGAGAACGGCCTGTTAACTCCCACCCTCAAAGCCAAGAGGGCCGAGCTCAAAGCTCTCTTCCAGCAACAGATTGATAAACTCTATGCTAACATCCAATAAATGGAATAAAACACTACCAACTTATCTGCTTTGGTTTCAACATCCTTCCTAAACCACTGTGATAATATGAGTAACTATTAGATCTGTGTTTTAAGGCATGAAAACACCGTCGAGGGCTGAGACAATGAGGTTCTGTTAATCTCATCTTCCTGTTGTGACTGTTGGCTGGACAGGGTGATGGCTGAAACATTCAGACTGTAACCTGAGTTTTAGTTGAAGGCTGGAAGGTGCATCACACTATTGTGTTGAAATGGAACTTATTTTCATGATCCTGAACATTATGACCACGTTCCTAATATCGTGTAGGTCTCCCTTGTGCCTCCAAAACAGTTGTGATTCGTCAGAGAATGGACACGGGCCTTCTGAGGGTGTCCTGTGGTGGACTACACTTGGACTGAGCACCACCCTTTGCAACTGGGTCCAGGACTTCTTAACCGACAGGCCGCAGTCTATTTCTCTTCCTCCTCCATCACCCTCAGCACCGGCTCCCCCCAGGGCTGTGTGCTGAGCCCCCTCCTGTTCACCCTACTCACATACGACTGCTCAGCGATACACACGAGCTGTCTGATTGTGAAGTTTGCAGACGATACAGCTGTGGTTGGACGCATCGCCAACAACAACAAGTCCAACTACAGGAAGGAGGTAAAACACCTGGAGGGTTGATGCAGAGAAAACAACCTCTGCATCAACGTGAAGAAGACCAAGGAGATGATCGTGGACTTCAGAAGGGGCAGACAACTCCCCCCTCCCCTGCACATTGGGACAGCGGTGGAAGTAGTCTCCAGCTACAGGTATCTGGGCGTCCACATGACAGAGGACCTCACCTGGAGCACCAACACTTCCTGCCTGATTAGGAAGGCACACCAGTGCCTCTATTTTCTCAGGAGGTTGAGGCGCACTGGACTTGGGAGCTCAGCCCTGACATCATTCTACAGGTGTGTGGTGGAGAGCGTCATGTGCTCCTGCATCACTGTGTGGCACGGCAGCTGCTCTGCAGCAGAGAAGAAAGCTCTGCAAAGGGTGGTGAAAGCTGCACGGAAGACTGTGGGACGCACTACACCACGGACATTTACACCGCCAGATGCAGGAAAAGGGCCACCTGCATCTGGAAAGACCCCACCCACCTCGCACACGTGCTGTTCGTCCCTCTCCCCTCAGGCAGGAGGCTACGGAGCATTAAGAGCAGAACCACCAGACTGAGGAACAGCTTCTTCCCGGAGGCTGTGAGACTGTTGAACACTGGAGGACCTCCGTAGCCCCTCCCCCCAACAGCCACCCATAGACACATCTGCGCAGATTGCAGTTGTTTTTGCACGACGTCACTTTAACCCCACTTGCACACTACCTCAATGGTACAGGACTGGATATTACTGATGTTATTCATTGCAGTTAATCTCCAATTATTACAGCGCTGACACTTTTTTTTACTGCCTATATTTATACACTTCTTGCTATTTTTGTACAATACTTAGTTAGCTAATTTTATTATATATTTATACTTTTTACTATTTCTGCTATGGCTTGAATCAGGACCAGAGAAACTAATTTCTTGCCATCCCATGTACCAACATGTGTTGAAATGACAATAAAGAATCCTTGAATCCTTGAATCCTAGTAGTTTTGAGCACACAAATGAAATATCTTATGCAATGCTTTCAGTCAAAACTGAGCTTTATCTTTGCATGAGAGAATTTCTGGCAAAACTGTTTGGATTGCATTTAGTATGACTATGCATGAGCACCTAAATAAAGAGGACTGATTTCAGCTGATTGGTGTTGTAATCCTCTGATCTTCACCGGGGCACCTTTAAAATGTTTCTCATGTTACAAAAAAAATAAAAAATACCCACATGAATTTTGTATTCGGTATTGATGTAATAATGGAGAAATTGTTAATATGTTTAGTATTAAACACATTTTTAAATGTTTGTGTTGTATACAAATGCCAGCCAGGTCAGGATGTGAGTGTGAAACATTTTCTGCTTAGTGAGTCAACGCTGCCCTCATGTGTTACAGCACAAACACGACAGGAACGGGTGCATCTGATTCTGCAGTGTTCAGATGTGTCTTATGACTGTAATACAGAGCAGCAGAAGGTTTGACAATGTTTCACTTTAAAATAAGGTGAATTATTGACCAAAGAAAACACACTGATCCGCCAAAACATTACGACCACTGACAGGTGACGTGAGTAACACTGATTATCTGGTAATTATCATGGTAACTGTCAGTGGATGGGATATATTTGGTGGCAAGTTGAAATTTTGTCATCCAAGTTGATGTTAGAAATAGGAAAAAGGATAAGACTTTTTATACTGGCCCATTTTACCTGAGGCAAACCTGATACAAAACTCTAGAAGATATACTTTTTAAATTTAAGACCCACGGCAACAGAATTGGATCTAATCCATTGCTTGTTTGATGGTCTTGTTAGTCATTAGCCAAAATGTGGTCCATTTAAACTAGCGAGTTCAAGGTGTTGACTTGGCCTCCATATTGCCCAGATCTCAATGCAATCCAGCATCTGTGGGATGTAATGAATTCAGTCTGATCCATTGAGGCCATCCTGTGGTTGTGAAAAAGATGTTAGTCAGATGTCAAGCAGAAAAAACATCTAAGGAGATTGAATAAACTACTAAAATTGGGTTAAGAACTGTCCAACACATTATTAAAAACTGGAAGGATAGTGGGGAACCTGCACATCAGTGTAAGAAGATGAAGTGATGCACCCATCATGCCTAGTGTCTACTGTACAAGCCTGTGGGGGCAGTGCTATGATCTGGGGTTGCTGCACTTGCTCAGGTCTAGGTTCAGCAACATTATGTGTCAGCTGACTACCTGAATATACTGAATGACCAGGTTAAAGAGTGGTTCAGGGAGCATGAGGCATCATTTTCACACATGGATTGGCCACCATAGAGTCCAGACCTTGACCCCATCGAGAATCTTTGGGATGTGCTAGAGAAGGCTTTGCGCAGTGGTCAGACTCTCCCATCATCAATACAAGATCTTGGTGAAAAATTAATGCAACACAGGATGGAAAATAAATCTTGTGACATTGCAGAAGCTTATCACAACAATGCCACAGCGAATGTGTGCTGTAATCAAAGATAAAGGCGGTCCAACAAAATATCAGAGTGTGTGACCTTTGCTTTTGGTGGCAACTTTTTTTTTTTTTTTTTGGCCAGGCAGTGTGTACACTACATTGGACATTGCTTCCTTATAAATTATAATTGATCCTTATAAATAAATTATTACAAACTAACAGCAGGGCTACAGAAATTTGTCATAAAATAAATAAAAGAGGAGGAAGGAGGAAGGAGCGGGTAATGCTGCCCCCTTGTGCCGTCTTTCCTCCTACAGCTGCTCTCAGTGAGAGTCGCTCCGGGTTGCGGCAGCACACTGCTCCGCTCCACCTGGACTTTTCCAGCGGTTCCACAACTCCACCGCTCTCCTGCTTTCCTGAAAGGCACAAATCCTCCAGTCGGTCAGAGAGAGTAGCTGCGGGCAGATGTCACCTATTTTTTTTTTTTTTTTAAATGCGTTTACATAACGATTAACTAAGAGTTGCTGAATATACTTACATGAGAACCTGAACAGCTGCTGCACTCTTCTTCAACATGGCTTCTTCCGCCACAGGTGACCACGCAGAGCAGGTAAGCCGACTTAAAGTGCACGTTTCATCCGCTGCTTCAGGTTGTTGGATTGCCTGGATTGTGAAGTTGTCAGCCGCGTTTGTTTTTCTTCCTTCCCACGTACCGCTTAAAAGGCTTTTATTTCCCTCTGACAGAGTATTAAATAACCGGTGTGTTTGTATTTCTCATTTTAAATCTGCTTTGGTATGCAAACGAGTGCGGAAAGCTTTAAAAGAAGGCTTGTGGAGTTTTGTGAACATCCTAAAATATGTTGTCAGGTGTCACTTTCCTGTGCAGGCTGCTCTGACACAACTGAATTACTTTGCATATCAGTCGTCACGAGTATGTCTTGAATTACTGCACATATCACACCTTAAACCCTAGTTTACTTGCAAGGATTGCCCATTGAGCGGCAAACTCACATTAAAGGACAAGTGTGCAATTTTTTAAAAGTCTATATTAACTGTAATATATAATAACTGTTTATAAATGTGGTTGTTTGGTCACCGACATGCTGCCTTCAAGTGTTGTGTAGCTACTCTGAATGCTTGGCGTTAGCAAAACCGCTGCTAGGCAACCGGTCTATGGAGACCACATAAGCTAGCAATTTAGCAAACTAATGAGCTGCTAGCTTAGTACAGGAAATGCAAAGTTGTATGTGGACATTGGGAATATCAACATTTTCCACAGACATATTATAAAATACCATGGAAAAAGTAATAAATTATAATATATTCACTTTCCATCCATTTCCGCCATTCCTGAAAACGTCAGCTAACATATCGTTAGCCTCACAGCATAACTGCCTAGGTCATTTTGTAACTTTTTCGGAAAACAAGAAAAAACAATTTTTAGCAAGCGCATTGGTGCTTTTTATTGATATTATAACAATGGCCAAAAAATGACTTAGGCAGTTAGGCTATGAGGCTAACAATATCACAATTCGCAAACCTGGATGTGTGCTAAAATCTTCAGTTACGAGGTTGTGAATAACACAAGAGGGCGCTCATGTAGTTTACTCATGAACATGTAAACATGGCACCATTCGAAGGCGTCGGTAGGTTTCTTGAAGGGGTTTGAAGCTCAGTACAGTGGCTCCAGCTGCCGCCGTCTTGGCCCCCTAACTCCCAGCTAATTCAGACATTGGTATAGAACAATACAATAGTGGAGCTGAGGTAGGTGATGCCTAGGCAGATGGCTAGTGAACTGCCAAGATGTACCTGTCTTCAACCAGACCAGGCTTTAAAAAAATGTTGCTGTTGTGAAGTTTTAACACGGAGATCTACGACGATTAACTTGCTTTTGGCCATTTGATCAACTGCAGTTTTGGTGCTTCCACGTTGGCTTTATTATTTAGCCCTGGCAGTTTGCGCTTGTGCAAAAATTGTGTGGAAAAATTGGTATTTGCAGCTATGGAATTATTTTTTTATGCCACTGCTGTAAGTTGTTGTCTCTTGTCTTAGTGGCAGCCTCTTAATTCCTCTTAAAAACATGTTTAGGTTTCCTTAGTCTTACAGTAAACTGAGGATCTTAGTATTTCGGCCAGTTGTTTGGGCTGACTCGGCAAACTGAATATGTCGTCTTGGGTTCTGGGACATTGTGATTGTTTTAGACTTGTCTGCGACGGTTATTTTATCATGCACAGAAATGAATGTAAACCCATGAATGCTTGAAACGACAACAAATACTGCACATTATTACATAGTTTGTAAAATATAGTAAAGAGCCAAAACACACAACACCACCAGTGTAGTCCTTTTAATTTCTTAATATTTAAACATGCTGACTCATTGGTTTTTGCATCTTTTGTATGGGCTGTTAATGAGTAGTGCACCTGAGATGACTAAATACTGAATATAAATCCCCTCTGTCAGCCAACTCTGCTGCTAAAAGCCTCAGACCTGAATCTTGACCTGGCAGAAGAATGAGTTATATAGCAGGTAGACTATATGAGCTGGCTTTTGCATGTTTAACCCTGTTATCAGTATTGACAGATAATTAATAACATGTCACAACCAGTCTACAAATGTAAAAAATGTCTGTCTGCACGGGTTCTCTGCTGCAGTGCCCTTCCTTTTTTAGAAAGAAAGGGCACATATTCTTTTTTTTGCTTGAAATGGACAAATCACTTCTCTTGGCTCTCTTTCTCGTCCTCCTTCTACTACGGCAGTTCAAAAAGGAAAAATTGAAAAGATTACATACTCATACCGCAAAAGCATAAACAGTGGTGTCTATACACAACTTTGGCAGCGTGCTCGCAGCAACTTGCTGGACCGCATTGTTTAGTTGTACCAGGAAGTGATATGTGCTCCTCGGGAGATTGAAGTCGGTTTCATATTTGAACATGTCATGATCAGAAAGTAAAATACGCAAATGAGGACGTGAATAATGTTCCAAGTTTCATAAGAAACTTTCGTGAGAGAAAGTGTAAAGTGAAACAAATCCTGTTTGTAAACAGTTACCTTGTGCCAGCATTGAGGTTTTAATTTGAACGTACTTGATTTATATTCTTTTTTTAAGGCTGAACACAGCAACCACATCCAAATCAACTAAAAACCAACGGCGACTGTGACGTTGCCTTAGGTGGTCTTGGCCAAAACGCTGAATTTTAACACACCATAAAGGCTTGTCTGTGAAGGTTCCCAGTCTTCCAGGTCTTGGTATATCCAAAAAAAAAGTGTTTAAAAAAAGGCAACTGGACTTGTAGAGTTTATTTTGAGAAGAAGTTTCACCACTCATCTGAGTAGCTTCTTCAGTTCTAAGGGACTGCTGAGAAGCTGGAAGTTTGAAGTTTACACAAACAAGCAAGCTTCAGTAAAAAAGTTTCCTATTTAAACCTCAAACTTCCCACCAGTCCCCTAGAACTGAAGAAGTTAGTCGGATGAGTGGTGAAACGTCTTCTCAAAAACTCAACAAGCTTGCACATAAAATTTGTGCCTGTGTGAAAGGAAATAATTCTTCCTACCAGAAGGTGGCGTTACCTGGTATTTGTTATTAAAAAGAGGAAACCTGAAAAGCTGCTATTAGCTGGGAGGCTAGTCTCTCCTTGTGCACTGGTTCTCTGACCTAAACAGCCAATCAGAGTGATCTCTCTTACCCATTTGTTCCGCCGCAGATTGAAAAGCTGCCAACAGCGGTCCGACCAGTGCAGGACACACCCCCCAGGTGATAAAACTAAGCTTATCAGAAGACCTATGAGAACACCCAATAGTCTACACACTTAATTATCCATAACTTTAGGATCTGCCCTGTACAGCTGTCACAAAAGAAGACATTAGCTATTGGAGCAGGATATATTTTTGTTGCTAGCTGTAAACATGTTTAACATGGAGGACTATGAAGATTGACTCGCTATCAGCCTCAGATGATCATTTGAGGAACTGCAGAGTTTTGATGCTTCTACACTGGCTTCATTATTTAGCCCTGGAAGAACACATGAAAAGTAAAGAGGTATTATGCAAGTAACATGAAGGGAAAACTTTTTTAATGTAATTTAAATATTTATATGAAACATATTTTAGAGGCTGCTATAGTGATGGCGACCGGTTTTATTTAACTTTACTCAAAATCTTTTGCAGATTTGAAACCCTTCATCAGCATTACTCATAATAACCTGTAAACTCCACTCTTGCCTGTCTGTCTGTCTGTATTCTGTCTGTCTGTGCCGCCTCCCATCTGTCTATTAATGGTTGACCACAGATTGTTATGGTAAATGGAAGGCTGTCCGGTTTCTCTGTAGTAGTAGTAGTAATAACCGCCTGTTGCTAAGACACCGTGCAGGAGGCTTTAATGGCAGCGCAAACACACTGGGACTCCACCTAGTCCTGGTCAAAAGCAAATGGACAACACAGTGATTGCACTACACCTGGAGCCTGCAGAGCAGTGTGTGTACAGGGCGGTCTGACGGGATCAAAGGCGAATGGATATGTTGATACGGAAGTCCTGTTGTCTCATGTCACGATCAACTTTTGGGTTCAGCTGTAGCCCAGCCAACACTTTAGAGTTTAGAGACCAGCACTGATGCTTGAGAGGCAAGTTAACACTAAGTTTGATCTATCAGTTTAGAATTTTGTCCGTTAAGATTTAAAATGAAATAAAACTTTCTGTGATACTATTACTAATATAATAATATAATACTAATACATTTTCAAGCAGAACAGACAATGCCTTACTTACTGCTAATCTTGGAAGTACAATTTTATCCCATAGTTTCGTAATGAGATGATTTATAACAGCCATGAAAAGACCTCAAACGTGTGGGTCTCAATCAGTGTAGTTTTTCTATTAATTTATTCTTCAAGAGCCTGGTCATTGTCTGATTGTCATGAGAAGCGTCTAGTTGAGCTGACTCAGCGGGCTGCAGGGGAGGATGGGATTGACTGACGGCTTTCAGAGCAGGCCATTGTAATGAAGTCAGTAAACATGACCTCAGTTGTGGTGAGGCAACGTCAAGTCACCGAGTTAGTGTTTGTTGGACCAGACGGCGCTAATAAAACGCTGAGCCTTAAACAAACATGAAGTTGTAGAAGTGGATTTATGTCGACTTAGAAGCATTAGGATTTATGTGTACTTTGGCGATGCGTGTGTTGGTGTGCGTGTGTGTGTGTGTGTATCGGTGACTAGCTGAGCCAGACACACAGCAGGCCATCGGGAGAATGACCAGAGTCTGTGAAAACTGAATGGTATCTATTGACAAGAGCTCACAGATAGCAGGAAAGATGCCAGACAGAGTATGAATTCCTCCAGGCTTAGTCCAGTTGAATTTGTCCTTATTCACCAAAGACGAGGTTTTGCGCTGGACAACTGGAAGAAAATGAAAAAAATGTGTGGAAAAAAGAAACAGTGGTTGGATCATGTGAATTAGAAGATTGATTAAAACCATAAGACAGTTTCTTTTGTTTTCATTTTATCTTGTAGGAGTATAAAATTAAACTGCAGCATCTCTAAGTTACTTTTGAAAAATGAACTAGGAAAGGAACGCACTGTAATAAATCCAAATTTTATAAAAAAATAGTTATTTATTAGCCTTTACCGGTGGAAGAAGAATAAAACTCTCTTTGTCTTAAGATAAATCTCTTTGGTGTGAGGAGAGGAGCAGTTAAAAGAAGGAAAAGGAAAAGGAAGCCGTCTCTTTTCTGCTGGAAGTTTTTGGTTTCGAGCACATGATATTACATTTTCGAACACTGCAAGGACAGACAAACCCATCGCTTACTGTCTGAAACATCTGCTCTTTTGAAAGAAAGGCTAAATGAATGAATGAGTACCAGTGTGCGAGCGGTAACGACTCAGAAACACTACATGCAGGGTCGCAGCACCGGCTGACACCAGGGTCCTAAACACTACAGGCAGTATTTATCTGAATGCTGACCCTCTTCTCCGGATGGCTCTTTTGACACGTGTCAATGAACGCTTCCCGTGACGGTGGTTTCCATCCAGGACCCGGAGTGATTGTGCTGTAACATGAGGTATGACGTAATCGACCCTGAATACAAATACTAGGGATAGAAGGTAATTTGATGAGGTTGACATTTAAATGTCGTTAACTGAGAGTGTACATCTGGGTTGAAGGAGAGACGTGAAACTGGCAATACCACACTAGAAAAAACAGTCCGTTACTTTACCAGTAAAGGAAAAGCAAGTTGACTGTATTAATGACTGTATTAATGACTATTTTTATGACGGTTTTCTTGATGTAATCATAAAAAATAATGTTGAACTTGACACTGAATTCATTTAACAGAAGAAGATGACCAGGATGGAGCCACGTTTGCAACGTTGCCTCCCGAATGGAAAGAGAAAAACAATGAGCTCAAATATTTACATGGTCATATTTTCCTATGGGAACGATTATCAGAGGTTTACATCAGTGACCCTGACAGATTGCAGCTTCGTTCGTCTTTTCAATCACTTGTTTGAACAACTGGTTCTTTCGCTACTGCCATGGAAACTTGTCATATCACCTGATCTTTACCCCACGTGCATAAGGAATGGAGTTATGCCAACCATAGAGAAATTAATCAAATGTTTACTTGGTGGTCAGGAGCTAATATTTTTCTATTGGCCAGATTATCAAAGGTTTACACCAATCTGAATCTGATTGAAAACTTCGGTTTGGTCAGTCTGTCCTGATTGAGGCATTTTTATTCTGATTATTACTAGTCTTCACTATTGTCTATGAATACACAACTCCCTTTAGATTACTTTTTTTTTATAACCCATAGCCACAACCCGATAATTCACTTTACTGTAATATAAGTCAAGGTAGCAGGCTTCCCAGACCCCTCTAGTGCTGGAGCCTTCAGGGTGCATGATTTAATGATGGAATAATAGGCTTGTCACTGGACGTGTGTAGGAGAAGTGAAGTGGATGCAGCCCGTTGGTAGAAAGTGAGTCAGCTCTGCTCCTGTCACCGTGCAGCTCGCTGGTCTTGGCGATGAGACCATTTTAGGCGTGGAACCGTGTCCTTTTTGCTGCCATTAGCATTGTGTGAGCACGCCGGTCCCGAGACAAAGACGGATTGTAAATCAAGGGAGGATGGAAAGTCTGTCTCTTTGTGGCTGGTGTTTGTGTGTCTGCTCTTTCTCAATAGCTGATGTGTGTGTGTGTATGTGTGTGTGTGTGTGTGTGTGTGTGTGAGAGAGAGATTCCTTCACGTCTGTGTAAATTAGCCTCTTTTGCTTTACGATCGTCCCTTAACCTTTTCGTCTGATGCGTTGATTGTTTGGGCGTTTGCAAAAAAACTCCTATCTCATTGATCACTTAAAAAGAAATTAAATTAGGTAATAGGTAAAGATAGTGGTTGCAATAAATCTCCCCTCAGTTGCCAATAAACTACAGCAGAAGAAGGGGACACAACCAGATGACGTCATCAAAAAAACGCAAGTCGCACCTCAAATTGTGGAGAACACTGATGCAAATATCACATTTCTGTTGGTTCACAGGTGAATTAAAGCAATTCAAATGATTGCTATGAGGCTATTACGTCATTATCTTGGCAGGCCTACCCATGGTTTCTCTCACACCTCTACAAAATGACTCCAGCCATTTGAAAGTTACAGGAATTGTTGGACACAGTCCCTCAGTTCTTATGTAGTTGATTCGTTTTTTGTTTGCATCCCCTATAGTTTTTATGTTATTGTGATATTTGATACTGAATGGCTTCTAAACACTGCTAAAAATATCCACCAGCGCATGTTAAAATCTGAGTTATTTCAAATGATTCTTTTAATGCTGATTTTGAAATGAAACCAAAGTGCATTTATTTACTCTTTGGTGTGTGCGTTATAAAGAGTAGAGATGCACCATATCTGCTTGTCGGTGGGCTACATGGCGTCATCAAATGACCTCGTAGTAGCCAGATGTAAGTGGATGGCTGGTGGTTGGCTGCTGCACTTTGTTGCTGGATGATTTTGATGCTTCAACTGGATTTTACTTGTAATCAAAGTCTCAAAGGGCTCAACAGAATATTTACCAAATATTTTGGGCGGTTTTACGTGCATGTTGGTAGTTTTTTTAAGCTGGAAACCATCAACTGTATCGGGCAACTCTTATTAAAATCAGTGTGTCAGTGTGACCGTCTTCGTGCAGACCTGTAAAGTTAGTTCATGTAGGTATTTAAACTACACAGATTAACTAAACTAAAGTGTATTTCTGGTTAGCAAACAGTGCAAACGTTGTCCGGTTGAAGAAATACTCTGAAGGGTGAACCTCCACTCTGTAACCCTACTGTACAGCCATGAGCGGACTGTTTGTGAAGTATGCGCAACACTGGTTTCATATTAGCAAACTAACCACAACAAATGACTGAAGAACTATATTTAACATTGACTGATCATTCCGTGCTTTTCCCTGCAACTAGTTCCACCACCTAATCCCACACACACTAGTAGGAGTTGTGCAATGACAAGGTCAAGAAACATTGTTGACTTCACACCTGCAAACACAGTAATTTGTTAGAAACTATTACTTAACTGGAGGTATGCTGAGCCCCAGGTCTCAGATCACACACAGTGTCTAGTGCATTTTAAGGACAGATGACTCACTGAGAAAGTGGGTCAAACTCCCTGTGTGTTTGTGTGTCTGAGGCGTAGACGGAGATAAACCAGTGGCTCAATTGATCGTGATGGTGATGGCAGCGGTCACGCCAAACTTCCTCCCCGAAGCCCTGACTGCTGCAGCCAGTAGAGTTCTCCCAGTTCACGCCGTTGTCATGGAGAACCTTTGCCGCGCTACTGTTGTCACCATGGGGATTCATCTGTCGCCGCGACACTGCCTCGGCAGCCAAGTTTGAACTTAGGACAAATTTCCACGTGGCTGGTCATTATCAAGACTCTCTCCGAAGATATCATCAATATGCAGAGTGTCACTGACAGTTTGCATGAAGACGGCTAAATTAAAGGCGTTTCTTTAATTCATTTAAACCGTGTGCCGCTAATATGTCTTTGCAAGTGGAGGAAAAAGGGGAAAAATGAATCGGGAAAAATTACAGGAGATACAGGTGAAAGAAAAGCAAAAGAAACTGATAACAGGAACAACAGGTACTTGATATGAGAAGCTTTTTTTCTTGGTATTGTTTACAGGAAACGCTGATCTGATCAAGTGACTGTGGTTGGAATGACATTCCGACGTGTCAGGCAAACAGAAGAGAGAACAGAAATATTATCTGTGTCAAATTGTTGTATTTATTCAAACAAGCACATTTATATATATGTTAAAACCTGCAAAAGATTACCTCTTTCTGGGTTTTTAGTCTGCTGTTAACTCAGTCCATTGCTTTTGGTTTAGGTTTTCATAATCTACCCAATCAATGGATAAGTGCATGCAACGAGTTCACACATGTGAATGCCTTTCGGGTTTGCCAACCTTTAGGCAAACAAGTACAGGATCAAGAATGGAAGAGTACTCGTGCCAAGAAATGGTGAGGAAATTACTGGAATGCTAAGAGCATGGATGAATAAAGGTATGCAGTGCTGATGCATCAAAATGCCCAATTATGGTAGCCCGCGACTAAAAGGAACGCAGAAAATGAACAAAAAAGACGAACCTGAATGTCCAAAGTGTGGACATTTAAACATCCCCCAAATATCCACCACATTTTTCAACCTCAAAACAAGATAGTATTGAATGTATTTGCACTATTACAGTGTACTACAGTGCTTTTTCTGTTGGTTGGTGGTTGGGTGTTGCTGTTGCATCCTCATCTGTTGTGTTTCAGACAAGAACTCAAAGAAGACTAATTACTTTCTGGAAACATACAGACCTTCAAAACTAAACCACAAAGATTTCCAGTAACATTACGCTCTAAGAGGGCGTAAACAAACTTACATCAGCTCAAACCATTGAATATAGTAAATGACACGTGTCATAATTACGGTATGTCTACACTGAATAAATCTTTTGCGGAAGCATCAGTCATTAAGTTAAAGTTTGTAATGCATTCTTCATTCATATATATCATGTTAAAATAATAAAGGTTTTAAGTTCTGTTGATTATACAGTGGTTGAGTACTCAACTGAGAAAACAGTTGATGAACTGAATGAAAAAATAACTAGACTCCATGTAGACGCCCTAAGTGGGCGTGTCCAAGGGCAACATACGGATAGATACATGAAGGGCTGGAACACTCAGGTGAGGTATATCAGCTGTAGTTTGGACACCCCTGCCCTAAATCAGTGGGAATGATTTACAGCATAAGCGCATCCAGGTCTGGTCTTCTTCCATGTGCTGCAGCCAGTAGCTCATTGGCTCACATCAGCATCTGTGTCACCAACAACCGTTGGCTGTTTCCACTTCCAAGTCTCACAAGTCACAGGCTTTAGATCACATCTGACGTGTTTTCAGGCTCACGCACGCACATACACAAACCCCTCCAGTACTCACAGAAACACGGCGTTCATGTCTGCAGACATCTGAAGTGGTGTGTTTGATGGCAGCGCATCTCACAACAATAGAACGTAATCTCATCTGACAAACACCTAGGCTCAAATTAAATGACTGCCGTGATCAGTTAAAGCAGGTTATTTATTGCCTGTTGATGGACCTTGAGATTGTCCCATTTATAACACTGGGAATGGGTCCAGTGCTCAGTATTAATCCAGATACTGAACACATTTATAGTGGATCCATTCAGTTGTGACGTCGCTTTGAGCAGCTCTCAGTTAGTCAGAAAAATAGCTTGAACATGTGGGAGATGCCAACAGAGATTTGGATTCAGGGGGAGGGGTGTGCATCCTAGACTTTTAAGATTAATGAGAGTCGAACCCTTAAACTGCGCCAACGCACCTAACACACTTGGAACCCGTTTATATAAAGGGCCTCTGTCAGAGTTTTTGCCTTTTTGCTCGCTGTGATAATGGACTGTTTGGTGTTAATAACACCCACTCAGACAAGCAGGCACAAGCCCAGTGGTTGCACTGACTGTACAGTAATTTTGACACTGTCAAGCATTTTTATTCCAGCGTGAAACACAACATCAGATGAAATATTATCAGTTATTATAGGCGGACACTCCCACTCACAAACAAGATAAACTTGTTGACTTGACACAAATTACACAAGCCTGAATGGAAGTGTTATTACACGTGTGTCAGTTAAATATTAATAATAATGTTTCCTTCTCCACTTAGAAAGCAGTTTGGCTCCTTGCTGCTTCATTTTGATATTTGACACCTTAAGACTTTTCTTCTTTTTTTTTTCTGCAGAAGAATGAAAGTTTGTCTGTTCTCACCTTAAATGAGTTTAAGACGTGTGCAAACAAAAAAGAGTTATTGGATTGAGCAGTCAGGTGGGCAATGTGTGGAATGAGAGCAGAGGAATGAGACGCAGTAAGCTGGCTGTGAGCCTGTTGGCTGAGCTGCTGATTTTCACTCATGCAGAATGATTGCGGAATGATTTGATTTTAACTGATACGGAAATGAGAAATTTCTACTGAATTTTGCATGGTTGGTTTGTGTTTTTCAATGAAGGAGAGGGAGTAGATATCAGTTTAAGAATTTATTTATATTTTTCATTGTCTTTCATTGGAATTTTAAACATTTAAATAAACAAACCCTCCATGACATCAACCATAGGGCTTCTAAAGAATACTTTTGAAGCTCAGTGTGCTGTCTCTACCCGTCGCCATCTCGCCAGAGCCTGAGTCCACTTAACGCTTGGCTAAATTCAAAAATAAGCAAAAGAGGTGGAGCCTAAAGTTTGTTACATACTCTGTAAGAAGTGAGAAATATTTTCTTGTTCTCAAGGTGAGCAAGAACAAGAACAAAGTTCGTTCTGGCCAGGTCATTTGTACTTCAGGAGAAACTCAAGTGCAGAACTCTGGGGAAGTTCTCATAGGCCCCTCCCACTGCAGCATACGTCACATGCACAAGTATTGTGGGAAATGTTGGAGCTAGACAATGAGAGGCAGTTTTCTTATTATTATTGGATGTCGGCCAGTCGTTTTGAGGGCCGCGTCCATCGGGTCACGCCAGTCATTCAGCATGCATCTACACACAGTCTGCCAAACTCTACCCAGATGACGTGTCGAGAACAAGCTACAAGAACTCCCTAACGAGGGCTGCAAGAACAAATTTCTCGCTTCTCGCAGAGTATGTAACAATCTTAAATGGGGCTAACGCAGGTGATGCCCAAACAGACAGCAAGCAACTGATGAGCGCACACTCACCTCCCCCTCAAAGTGGCCACAACAGATAAGTTATATAAAAATTCTCAACGATGAACATAATAATTAGCTACAGAGGCGTGTAAACATGTTCATGGTTGGACACTTTAACATCTCTGGGGATTGTCTCGCTTTTGGGGCCAGCCTCAAGTGGCCATTAGAGGAACTGCAGTTTTTGGCAATTCTGTGTTGGCTTCATTTTTTTTTAGATTTTGCTTAGCTTTCTTGTTGAATTGGAGGTTATTAACAACCGGGAATGGAACAAAGCTTATGTTGAAACTACATAGCTAAAAGACATGAGTTCAAGGTAAGCCAAAAACCCTGTAACTTTTATGCTTTAATAAGGCCCATTTCCTTGTTGATTCTCAACCTTTGTGTCCAAACTCCAAAGTCCTTTTCGGTGCATGGGTCAGCGTACAGATCTCCAGACACTCATGAGCCGTGCTTACGTTACTGTACGTCCACACATCCGCACGGAAAACCAGTCGTCTGTAAAAACGCTGACAGGGGTCAAAGTTCACACCTGCCTGGACAAAAAACAACCAGCTTTGCCTGCTGCAAACCTGCGCATGATATTCGTCACTGCATTGAGGAATGTAACATATAAATCTCACAGCATAAACATGCAGCTAAATATAGACAGCTGGCCTTCTTCTTCTTCTCCTTCACTGTCTCTGCTCCCTGATCCTTCACATCTGTCTTCTCTCACGCTGACAAGTCTCCTCTGTCTCTGCCACGCTCACATTTGATTCTGTCCCGTATCTGAGATTTTCATAGCCATTTGAATATGTGACAGTATATTTCACTCTTGATCTGATTGCTTTGCTTTCATTAGCAACCCACTGGCGCTCACCACCCTCTATCTCCTGTAACCACCAATTCTCTCGGCCTGCTATTATTCTGGGTTATGGAGCACTTACTGTGGAGTTATAAAACCACTCCCTTTTCCAGTAGGCCAGTTAATGGCTGACTGAAAGAGAATATTAGCTTTAAAAGTATCGTGTTACCTCTGGATGAAACCGTTTGGAGACACATTAATATTAGTGAGTTTGAGCTGTCATGTTTAACTCGGGCTGAGAGATGAGGAGAGATATAAGTGAGACAGCTGAAATACAACCTTTTTTTGTTTTAGTTGCCCTTATTTTAGCATAAAACATCAAAACTAACTAACTATTTTAGTGTAAACCAGTGAAATACCACAATAGAAAGCTGTGGGGTCAAAAGGGCAACGTTATGTAAAATTTTTGAGTGACTTTATTGTTGTAATTTTATGGCCTCTAATACCTGTGCAAATTGGAGTTTGCTGATAAAGATTTGTATTTCTGGAAAGGAACAACTTTCCAGGGAATTGAAGTTTACATTCGAGTTACCAGCTCTCTCCTCATCTTGCTTGATTCTAGTGTCTGATGGCATACAGTAGAACCAACTGTCAGTGGTTGTTGCGACAGGTTTTAGCGAGTAGGAAGGCTGTGTGGAATCATTTTGATCTTTGTTCTCTGTTAAATTGATGAATGACAAGTCACACCATGACAATTGTGTGTATAAGATTGTATTCAGTGAAATTTGAGCCTCCGTTGTTTTGACAAAGCAATAAAGGTGACAGGGTTTGGTTGTTGTTGTCATTGCATACTGCGGCCACCAGATGTCAGACTGTATTCTCCAGTCCGAACAGGAAGTGCCACAGAATAAAACTTCAAAAGCTTGTAAGTCTGACACAAAGCAATGATTAACCCCAAGTCGACCAGGACCTGGTGAAATACAGCACCTAATTACACCTTGTACTGCAGCTTGTCTCAGCTGGGTGTGTTCAAGAGGGAAACACTGCAAAGGAAGAAGGCGGACAGTGACACAAACTACCGTATATGACTTTGCAGCGAGAGTGTGTGTGCGCCTCACCGCATAACAATGATGAATAGCCCTGAAAACGATCCTTGAATGCCTCCGTTCCTCAATGCATGATACAGTTATAATTGAACTGGGCAAACTGGCTCACACTGGCATAATCCACTCACAACACACACACACACTGACACACACAAACACACAAGAGTAATCCACAGTTATCCGCCACCAGGGGTTTTCCTGTCTTTATCCATTATTGATAAGGAACAAGCAAAAGGGGAAAGGGTGGGGGGCTGTGATTGGAGGGACGTTGTTGGCCAATTGCAATAATGTCTTCCTTTCTATACTCTTAGCTCCAGTGCCCCATTTGTTTCTACACAAGAGGTGTTGAGCTGTAGGTCAATACTGTTTTGACAAATAGACAGTCACGTAATTAAACAAAATGTGGGTAACATGACAACTGCTTTAGTGTTGAATGTCTCTCTGACGTGCTGAGATACGTTTGAGCTGTTTCCTCCGTTCACTTTCTCAATCGCCCTGCTCGGACACAGACTTTTTGTTAGCCCATAGCTCTTCCCTGCTCACATGAATTATCCAAATCATGCCACTTATATCTAGTGACTGTATATAAAGACGGACAAACCCTCCGTAACATCAGTGGTGGTTTTGAAGCTCAGCTTGGTGTCTCCGGATGTCGCCATCTTGTCGGTGAATGACTCCGCTAAGTAACAGCTAATTAAAAAAAATAGACAAAGAGGTGAGGCTTGAGTGGAACTGAGGCAGATGGGTGACGCTTAGAGAGACAGCTAGAGACTTTAAACCTTGATATAATTTGAGTTCGAGTTGTCATGAATGTGGAAATTAACAATAGAGGCAGTAAAGATGTTTATTTCTGCTTCATAGCTGAATATTTTAACATGGAAGTCTACGGGGATTGAGCCAGTCTCATGTGGACCTTCCAGGAACTGGAGTTTACGGTTTCAGTTTTCAGACCCAGAGGATGCAGCTCGGCCTCAGTGCACCTGTTGCTGCACCTGCGTTAGCTGCACCCATGTTACATGTTGTTATTATCCGTTATCTCACACATCAGTTCTCCCTGTCATAGGAAAACAAGAGTAGTCGCATTCTCAGAATTTTTGCATCAGTGTCTTACTCAACCGTAAGGAGAATGTCCTGCGAAACGGTAGCAGCTTATGGTTGAACGTTAATCAGTTTTATCATAGCTGACACAGATACATGCAGATACGTGCAGGGCTGGCCCTGATACTGATACGTATGATCAGGACGTCCGTACGTTTTATGCTTGGTCAAATTGGTCTGCAGCTAACTAAATTTACTCGTGACAGGTACCAAAATGTAAATTATAAGTTTAAATAACAAAAAATTGGGGACGAGATCTTTTTTTATTTTTTTATTGACCAAATCTCTTTTCACTCTGCACACAAAAAACACACAAACAACTGCCAATTAGCTGGTATTGATTGCTATTAATACTCGACCCCCCCCCTCCCCTTGTACTGTAGCTTGTTGCCGCTCTGCTCTCACTTGTGGAGCGTGTGGGAGGCAACTACAGCCGCGTACAGGTTGAAAGAGAAGTGCGTGAACGAGAAAGATATAGAAACAGACAGAGAAAGAGAACGTGCGTCTCTCCATCGCTGAAGTCAGGCTGCCGTGTTGGCTCCTCTCCTCTCACAGTGTGTGTGTGTGTGTGTGTGTGTGTGTGTTTTCTGCGTGTGTGTGTGAAAGTGGGTGTGAGCAGCTGAGCGAGTTGGTCGCTGAGCGCGCTGAGAGTGGCCGCCACTCCACTCCTCTCCGCTCATCCATGCTGGATTAAAAAAAAAAAAACCTTTTTGGACTTGTACACACAGCTGTTTGGGACGCGCACACTCTCACAGCTGCTGCAATGAGCGAGGAGGCTAAAGACAAAGCCACGGGGAAGTCGGCTCATCGCAAGAAGAAAAGCAAGAAGGTAAAAGAAAGCCTGAGCTTCACTTGTAAACAACATGGTGTGGCTGATTCGGATGAAGCACAAGCAAAATCTTGAGTCATTCAGACAGGAAATTAAAGCTGCGGTTTCACTTGTATTATTATCTTTTAGACAAAAGTTACAGAGCTTTAAAAAAGCATCATTATATTTTATATATTTATATTAATTTAGAGGGCCTTTCTGTGTGGAGTTTGCATGTTCTCCCTATGTCTGCGTGGGTTCTCTCCGGGTACTCCGGCTTCCTCCCACCGTCCAAAGACATGCACATTAGGTTAATTGGTGATTCTGAATTGGCCGTAGGTGTGACTGTGGTTGTCTGTCTATGTGTGTTAGTCCTCCGATAGACTGGCAACCTGTCCAGGGTGTACCCCACCTCTCGCCCAATCACAGCTGGGATAGGCTCCAGGCTCCCCCGCAACCCTCCAAGAGGACAAGCAGTTACAGAAAATGAATGAATGAATACTTATTTAGAAGAATTTTGTCTTTGGAAGATGCATATTTGATTGGCAGAGGGCAGCTCTTTTGTTGTGGTCAGACCTTGTGGAGGGATTTGATGACAGCACCATCTTGGCAAAACGAGGACTTTTTGTTCTTTGTCCATAAAAAATAAAAAATAAAAGGGCAATTAATATATATTCTTTGCTGTGTATACCTTCTGAAATAACTTACCCTGTGGTGTGCAATATTTCTGGGATACTACTACGTATTTGGATTTGTTTGCCATATGGGAGTTCAAATTCAGAGTCCTATAAATCCTTAAAAATGTGCATCTGTTAATGTGCAGAGAACAAGAGGGGTAAGATGAAAAATGAAAAGGGAGTCATGGGAGAGATTAGACAAAGAGCTGATGGATGACGGAACCAGAAAAGGCAGCGGAAGAGAAAAAATTGAGAGGTGAAGTCGAGCAGGGGGTGAATGTGAAACGAGAGGTCTTGATCAGAGATGGAGTGGACCTAGGTTTTGCTTTCTCTAGCATATAACATCATTTCAACAATGTCTTCTCACTGCTCTTTTGTGATTAAAATGCCATTTCCTGTGCTTAGTAGAGACATCAGGATTTATAGTTCTACATTAGCTGGATGTCTGGCTGAGTGGGTGGAGTTATATGTGTGTGCAGCTTTTGTTTGTGTGACTGAAAAACACACCTCAAAGAGAAAAAGAAAGCCGGTCACAGTCAGAAATATTTGTCTTCTGAAAGGGGTCCAGTTTTTTGGGATAAAACATTCGGTCATGAGAAAAGGATTACAGAGTAAGAATGAGATTTAGGGTTAAGAAGCTGGGTTTTGACTTTATGGATACCAATGCGGCTACAACGTCTGACTTTTGGTGCTAAAGTCATACTTTCAGTACCTTACTTTGAGAAATAAAAACATTTAAATTGCATTTAACACACAAGTATTGTCACGGGAACTTGCAGAGCTAATTGTTGAACTACTGGTTAGCTAGCAAGCTAGCTGGAAGCATGCTACTGATAATAAATAATGAAAGATTGGTTCTTTTGTTGTCTAAGTACTGAGCTGTTCACTCTCCATTGGCATTTTCAAGATTTCACACCCTTTATTGTCACATGACAATCCATCTTGCTGTTAGCAGCTATGGTCGTTTAGGAGTTTAGGAGCCACAAAGGCTAACAGTTTAACAATGACTTGGCAACTTAATGCAGGAAATGTAGAAGTGTGATGAAAGAATGAGGCTGTTGGGAACACTTTTTGGCAACATTTTCCTCAGAGATATTATAAAATGTCAAGGAAAAGGACACAATTAAATTACAGTACTCACAAAACAGTGTATTAACTTACCACCTCCGTCATTTTTGTAAACTACCACTAGGTTGAAGTGGGACCTTCCAGTTAACAGGTCGTGAACACCACACAAAGGGATCGTTCATGTGGACGTTTCTCAAGAAGCCAGCAATGGACTGATGGTTAATCCAACCACTTGTTAATTGATTTTTGAAGTGCCCATTTCCAAAGACAACTTCTCAAATAACAAACCATCTGGCCCATCAGGATAGCACATCATTTCATTAACCAATAAGTTCTCGAAGAAGAATATAGCTGTAACAATAAGCTAACACCATTATTCTGTTTTTCTTATAATTTGTCTTGTCTTTGTACCATTTGTATCAGTAACTATCTTCAATACGTCCTACATTTGTGTCAAAGTTTGTGCACCAAAATGAGGACGTTATGTACCAATTGCATCCTATATTAGTATTTTTAATGTCTGCCATTTTAATTAAACTGCCCTTTTCCGATATGAAGATGTTTCACTATACACTCAGTTTGTAGGTACTGCTAAGCTTAAACCAATAATGTAAAGTACAACAGTCCCGCAATAAATCCTGCCTTCGTGAAGGTTATAGTGTTCAGCTGTTGAAACGGTTATAGAGAAGTGTTGATTCAACTCTATGGTCATTTGGACGACTGCGGTTTATGGCAGTTCCTATTTACCCCATCCCAATCTAAAGTCCGGATACGGTAAATGACAGAAACCCCTCTTTGTCCTTACCTAATAACCGGCCAGCTGAGTACATGTTGCCCTGAAATAATTACATTGCTTTTCATTTTATAGATGCGGTAATTACCACTGTGTGTCTCTATAGCTGTCTGTGACACAAATAAATGTATAAGTCCCTGAATTAAAAGGTTGTTGCCTCAAAGATTAACACTCTCAAGGATGCCTGCCAAAGTTCAAGTAAAGATGAGACGAAAACAAGTTGCAGCACAGGCCTCTAAATTGGCAAATTGTCTTACTTAAATCCAAAACTAGCTTCTCAAAATAGAGAGAATTCTGACTATACATCACATGCCATCTTTGAGTGCTTGACATTTTTTTTTGTTTTTCAGTGCTTCAGATATATTTCACTCAAACCAAAATTGTTGCTGATCCAGTCCGGTTTAAGGCTATGAATCTACACAGTATGTGTGTGCTCTTTGCTGCAAAAAGACTGCTGGCTAAGCACTATTATTCTATAAGATTCAGCTTTATGCTAAGTCAGCTGTTCCTAATTGCCTCCCTACACTCATATACCATAGCCTTCTCTGTGTAACAGGTGTTTTTTGTCCTCCCAGTGCACAAAGAAGGCAACATACAGTGTATATGATTTACTACGTCTTCATATATTGACCTGTCCCTCGGAAAGGGAAGGAGCTTTGAGAGTTTCTATCTGTACATGTTGTACTGTGTAATTGGTGCAGAGATTAATGGGTTCTTTTTGTATTTGTAGCCAGTACAGCACGGGATAGAGGGGAGAAAGGACCAGAAAACTAGGAGGAGTCAGAAAGGGTGGGGGAGGAAGCAAAGATAAACAAAGGCATCGGGAGGAAGGAGAGAGTCAGGGTGAGGGTGTTAAAGAAGGAAGGAAGAGAGAGAGAGAGAGGGAATGTATTCATAAAGTGGAGAGAGAAAGAGAGGAATGATAAGCTCCCGATTCTGTTGTGAGACGGCATCTCGCCTGATGAGAGATGACTGTTGCGTCTCGGTGATCATGTGGGGAAGAGACAGCCAGGGAGGGATGGAGGGAAACAGATGAAAAAAAAAAAAAAAGAAGAATGTAGAAGGAAAGGAGTTTGATGGCTTTATTCTAGGGAAGAGATGGGTAGACTGAGATTGAAGAGGAGGAAGATGAGGAGGGAAGGCTATTAAAGGAATGAGGAGACAAGATAAGTAGAGAGATCGCGAGAACATGCTGTAAGGTTTGTGCTTTGATGAGATAAGTGTTGCATCCACTCTTCACCTGTTGCTAGGCGCACAGTGGTGATATATCACAGCAGAAACAGTTTTGCTGATGTGGATGACAACATGCAGTGTTGTGTATGAATAGCCCACGCTGCTAAACAATTGACTGCTTTGGACGTGGGTGTGTTTAAGGTGAGCAGGGAAGATAATATTTAAGTGGGAGGACCTCAGATGAATCCTACGTGTCCATAAACACGAGTGGTCATGAGGATATTTCTGGTTTCGGGGTGCTAGTTGTTATGGCTCAACGGAGCATGCTAACATTGCACAGACAAAGAGTTGCACAAAGCATTGTACCAATGGTTTTACGGGAATCATTTACACGTTCATCTTTAAGTATAACTAAACAAATTAACCTTAGCACAGACGTATCCACCTGCATTCGGCGTTTTCTTTAGATTCATTTTTAAAGAACATTTTAATAAAGAAATCTTGACAGATTGATGCTTAGCACTGAGCTCCTGAGTTTCATGTTGCCTCTCGCCTCAAAGGTAAGGTTTTATGTCTGGCATATCCTTTGTTCATGTATTCCAAGATCAAATGGGGTCAAGTGTCTTTAGTAATAAATGCAGAGGCTTGTGAAAACCCTGGCACCAGATTGGCTGTGCGTTCTTGGCTAGCATCGCTTTCTTACACTCTTCACGCTGCCTTGATCAAAGAAAATGATTACACAACGTATTCTGACATTTACTCACCAAACACGGAACGAATCCGAGAAAAACTGGATCCTTAATTTCTCATCACGCAAGCCGATAATGTGTGACCCTTTTTGCCTCTCAGCTGTGTCCAGAGTCACCCGCGTGTTCGCTAATTAGCTCCTCGCTCTCTAACAGACAATTACTAATCGTCACGCTTTGTCATCGTCAGCTGTGGAGTCAAGAGACAGTCATTTTGGCATCTGTTAAATGTGGTGCATGCCACTGTGAGACTCGATTTCACACAGAAATACGTATCAGAAACGTATTTACTATATAGTTTATAAGAACTTATTCTAGACAGTCTTTTTACATATGTCTCCTGTGTTAAGAAGAGTAGTTTATAGCCTTTCTATGGAGATGTTTAACCGCTTTCACAGGCTGTGTAGCCGCCCACAAAAATATTCGTGTTTAAAGTTGGTGGAATGCTTCTTTAAACATTTCAAGTTTTCTATTCAACCACACACTTTATTAGCACTTTTGATGTTGACATACTTGTAGTGGGGCTGCTACTAATACGGTGGGAGGGTCACGAACCAGAGGGTTAAGGGTTTGATCCCTGGAACATGCAACATACCACATGCCTAAGTGTCCTTGAGCAAAACACTGTAGTTGTTCCCAGGACTTGACACTTGTGTGTGCCTGTGTGAGTGAATGCGTAGATGCGTCACAGTGACTGCAAAGTGCTTTGAGTACCATTAGTTAGAAAAAAGCGCTATTTAATTAATAGAAGACCATTAAAAGAATAAATACAGTGTGAAAATGTTCTTTTGCAAAAGGTAAGACAAACATCATCTTAAGGCTCATTTAGGGTACTGCGGGACATAGACGGCGTAACCTACGTACGTAGCCTACGCCGGTGTGAGCCATTTATACTTGTCCGCTCGTCAGTCTGAGCCCTGCTCTATAAAAACACCACCCAAACGGTAGTTGGCGCTGTGTCTTTTTTGCCAGTTGAGTTCATATTTGTTTCTACTTCCTGCTTCACTTTCAACAATTGCGACTGAAACTTCGCCGAAATTTGACCTAAATTTCCCCGAAGACGTGTCATACACATGTTCTCCATACCTCCTTAGTTAACCTTTCCTCAGTGTGTTCCATCTTTATTGATCCAAAACAATCAATTCGAAAATTGCGGAGATGGAGAAGCATCCGGAAATACTAAAGTGTAAATACGCTACTACCAAACGGACCAGTCACAGCTCTTGCGGTCTGCGTCGTGTAGTTACATTTCTGGGGAGGTGCACATCAGCTACGGCGCTTGGATCTGCATATTAAATTACTGTAATTTCACTTCCTGATAAAACAAAAAAAATTGACCTTTACAATGTTAACAGTTATAGTTTGACAATTGGTAAAGATGCCCAAACTGTGATATTATTATCATCATTAACTTTTCTAACACGATAATTTTGTCCCCTTTCTGTCCACCGTAGCTGTAATTACCAGTGGTTCTGTTTTTAGGTCACACAAATGGAAGAGAGGAAGGGAAAGGGAGAGAAAGGGGGAGACATGGGGGATCTAAGAGCTTAGCAGGTGTGTTAATGGATGTAACTATGACAACCAAAGACCCGCTGGGATAGGGAGGAAGTGAGAGAACCAGTTCGAAGCTGTGGAAGTTAGTCATCAGGTGGAAAGAGTGCAGCTCCACATTAAATATCAAGTTGGTTTATAAGTGGAAGCCCGAGCGTCGAGTTGGATGAACTCAATGCTATGAGGATGAAAACAAATTGATACAAGCTGTCACACCCTGTGCTTGGTCTCACATATGCGCAGGCCTGGTATGCATTTTACATTTTTACAGTGTAACTCAAAGCCCCGTCGTGTTGAGTCGTGTAACCGAGGAGGGGAGGCGGGAAGACGGCGTCCACGTGTACTGAGAAATGCCTTAACAGAGTGTGGAGGTGCAGGTGCCAGCAGATCCCTTCAAACGGTGCATAAATGGATAAAAACATAAACTCATAAGCAGCTCTCCAGCTTCTAATAACGACAGCTTCACTTTAATAAAGCCTCCCATCTGTTAGAGGGAGGTGAGCGGCACATATGTGCATGTTGTGTCAGTGTTTTTGTGCAGTTTTTAGTAAGAGAAGTGGACTGTTGCTTATGTAACACGGCTGCCCACGTTCAGTCATTTTCAGCCCACACCCTCTCCAATGTCAATACTGTCAATGCTTTCAATAGGCATGAAGTGGAAGCTTCAGCACACTGGCAATCTGATTTATCAGATTTAGTGAAGAATAAGAAAACAATTCTGAGGTTTTTGTTCTTTGATTGTTAGAAGGACATATCACTTTAGACCTGTTGACAGTCAGCCGTTGGCCAGTGGCCCTAATTTTGGCATTTGTCCTGCACCATTGCCATTAGATAGATAGACAGATAGATACTTTATTTACCCCGTGGGAAATTCGGTGTCCAGTAGCATCATTACATAGAAACAGATATGAAAGATATACAAGCTTCTGCAATGTCACAAGATTTATTTCCATCCAGTGTTGCATTAATTTCTCACCAAGATCTTGTATTGATGATGGGAGAGTATGACCACTGCGCAAAGCCTTCTCCAGCACATCCCAAAGATTCTCAATGGGGTTAAGGTCTGGACTCTGTGGTGGCCAATCCATGTGTGAAAATGATGTCTCATGCTCCCTGAAACCACTCTTTCACAATTTGAACCCCATGAATCCTGGCATTGTCATCTTGGAATATGCCCGTGAACATCAGGGAAGAAACAATCCATTGATGGAATAACCTGGTCATTCAGTATATTCAGGTAGTCAGCTGACCTCATTCTTTGGGCACACAATATTGCTGAACCTAGACCTGAGCAACTGCAGCAACCCCAGATCATAGCACTGCCCCCACAGGCTTGTACAGTAGACACTGGGCATGATCTTAATCTAATGCGCCCATCACTCTGGAACAGGGTAAATCTGGACTCATCAGACCACATGACCTTCTTCCATTGCTCCAATCTTTATGCTCCCTACCAAATTGAAGCCCTTTTTTGCGGTTAGTCTCGCTGATTAGTAGTTTTCTTGCTGTGTAAAAAATACAGTAGTGGCAGCAGTAGTGACCACAGTCCAGTTGGTTCCACCAGGGGAGGAGGAGGGAGGCGTTGTAGACTCTTATGGCCTCAGAGACAAACAACCTCCTCAGCCTGTCCATGCAGCAGGACAGAGACAGCAGCCTGTCACTGAACAAGCTTCTCTGCCTGACTATGGTGTCGTGTAGAGGGTGGTGGACATTGTTCATGATGGTCCGGAGTTTGTTCAAGGTCATTGCATTTGCCACCTCTGTCTTTCCGGCATGTTTGATTGGCAGCAGAAAGCGTCCGTCAGAGCGATCACAAAATAGAACAAATAACCAAAAATAGATCGGGCTTGGCTGGAGCCTGATCTGATCCGACCTGATCAGATCATTTAAAAAACTGCCTTGATCCGATCGGGACATCGCTAAGGTTTACCGAAATAGACTTCCCAGATGATGTCTCTTGACGACTTCCGCTGACCTTTTCTTTAGCACACCATGAGATTGATATTTGTGTCTTTGTGTAAGTTGCCTATACAGACTGTTTTCATACACACACACTCATGTCCCTCTGCCTTAGGATCAAGCTGTAGTAACTTCGGGGATCTCTTTACTTTCCAAATAGAAGCAATATCACCTCAAACATGTAAGTTGTCCACTGCCTTTTTATGCACAGCATCTCCTAAGAGCGTTTAGTTGGTTTGGTGGTCTGGGGACTACGGAGACATCGGTGTCGTCTTGAGTGTTGACCTGGAGTATTGCCAGTGAAACATAGAAGATATTGGTATGAAAGTTTTACAAATATTCAGAATGAAACAGCTGGTCAGAGTTTTCTCTTACCCACGAAAGGTTTCAATGCTTACTCAAAGGATTGGCATAAACTTCCCAGATGGCGTAATCTTGATGATTTCCACTGACTTTTTCTTTAGCACACTGTGATATTTGTCTTTTTGTGTCAATGGGATGTACAATCTGTTGGTTGTACTGCCAGTTTTGGTACAGACACTCATATCCACCCCTCTGTAGGATATTCTAAGTTTGGGGATCTCTTCACTTCCCAAATAGAGGCATTATCACCTCAAACATGTAACTCGTCCATTGCTTTTATGTCTAAATACCCGCAAAAGTAAAAACATTCCCATCTCCATGAAATGTTTTAGTTTTGGAGTGTGGATGCATCCGTGTCATCTTAAATCATTCACAAGACGTCAGCTCATTCATAACCCTCTGCATTTAGACCTACACTACTGCCACTGAAACATGAACGTTGAGGTCAGCATTGTTCGCCAGCACAAGGGACCTCCATCCTGCATCCCGTCTGCCTCGCGAGCATGACGGCGTATCCTGAATGGTTCGGCTGCGGAGGCGACTCACCGTAGCAGCAGAAGTAAAATATGTAAATAAAATGAGATTTATCTGGATCTAGTGCGCCCGCAGTTGAACCATATGCCTGCTCATTCACTGTGACCGTTCCAGGCAACATGAGAGCATTTCCACTTTGGACTGAGTTCCCTCCTCTTCCAAAGGGCGGTGCTGGGTAGAGTCAGACAGGTTACTCTATACCAGGGTGTAATCCCAGTTGGAATGCCTGGTGCACAGCGTTTTGCGAGCGCAGAGCTGGCTGCCTTCCTGTACAGTTCACCATTCCTGTTGAGGCAGAGGGATACCTGATAAGTCCTCAAACACTATCACGAGTCATTGATAGAGTTTGGCCAGGTTGTACGATGGGTGCCACGTTGCAGTCTCTCCTCTGAAGGCAGGAAGTGTCGGCTGTAACATTAACTGATGAGATGCCCATTCCAAAATACTGCTGGCTGGCTCAGAAAGTCGGCAACGTTATACTTAAGTCATGGCCCTGGCATGATTAACTGATGGAGTGAAAACCGGTGAACCATTTAGCAGCACCAGAGGGCACTGGAGACACCAGATACTGTATGTCTTAATTATAATGTTTTCACAATAAAATTAGGAGAATTCTTCACTTCTCGGCTTTTGAGTGGCCTCCCCTAGGAAACTGTCTATGGGTCTTGTCTTGTTAGGAGGTAGGTAAATGTCTTCTACCTTCGATTATTAAATTATGCTTATACACGTTCTTTTTTTTTAATATAGATCCATTTAATTTGGCTGCCCTTTTCTGTATTATTCTTCATCATATCTCACGGGCCAGACTTCCTGGACAGAGCCGTTGGAAGTTTTTATTTATTTATTTGTGTTTGGACCAGGGCCGACATCAATTATTTAAGAGGAAAACTTTGGTCTTGGAACTGCAACGGAAGAAAGGATGCCTGTGTGTGGGTTTCATTCTCTGGAAAGCAGGCAGTGATAGGGGAGTGGTACCCAAATGGCCATTCAGTCAAAATACCATTTTACCATTTTGCTGAAGATTAGATCCGGCTTTAGGACTCTTAACTTGCTTAAAAGGTTAAAGTAGCTGGGATAATACACAGTTAAAGTCAGATATTAAAGCACACTGCATTGAATCTGCCAGAAATATAACAGAATAATCTTTTCTAACACTTTTTAAACAACTGGTTGTTTTGCCACCTCCATGTTTCTGTCCCTCCTGGAAACTCATCACCTAATGTTTTCACCCCAGATAGAGCACGTAAGTTCAGATTAATTCCAACCACACACGTGAATTAATTTGAGCGAATACTGTCATCCTACATCTCTCACAGAAGAACTTAAAGATCCCTACTTTTTGCTAAAATCTCTCTAAACTTGAAAAGGTGGAAAAAGGTTAAAGTGGCAGGGATAATACAAATTAAAGGCCAAGTATTCAAGCACGCAGACTGGGTACTTCTTAATTCCTGATGTTCAATCCCCTGAAAAATCACTGAGAATACAACTTTCTTCACATGAGTAAAGCGGGTCTGCTTGCTGTGGAGCATCTACTGGAAATATAATAGAAGAAGTTTTTCCCATGACTTCATTGACCACATGATTCTGGCTTAGTTATTCCCGCTTGTTTTTCTACCTCCATGTTTCTGTACCTGCTGGAAACCCGTTACCTGACGTTTACCCCACATGGAGCTTACATGCACACAAAGGATGAATTTATTCCAACGATGCACATGAATTCATTTGAGAGAAAACTGTGATCTTAAATCTCCAGTTGAAGAAATTAAGTAAGTGAATAGCCCTGCTGCTTGCTTCAATCTGTGAAAGGAAGGACTTAAGAGTGGAGTGTGTCCAAAAATGGCCATTCAGTCTAAATACCTGTTATGCTGTTCTGCATCTGAGATTCACTGAGCGGTTAAGGACTCTTAACTTGCTGAAAAAGTAGCTGGGATAATACGCATTAAAGGTCAAGAGCAGTTTTAAAGCACTCTACATTGTGAGTGTATGGATTGTATTTTAGCCTTCTGAGTCAACCAAGTGTCCTTGATTCCCATTTCACTTAACAAAAGACAAGCCCTCGCATGACATGTCATTATAAAATTCATTAAAAGAGCAACTTAAGGATGAATTGAAAAAGTCATAATTATGTTTCAGTCTTTCAGGAATTAATTTTTCGAAAGAAGTGATGATGAGGCAATATTCCCCATTCATCATGCAGCGATTTTCACCCGCTCCTCTGTATATTGTATGGAGATATTATAGCCAAACAGCGCGCGGTATAATGAAGCTGATGATATTCTTTGGGGTGAGAGTTCCTGCCAGCGCGGTCCCTTAGAGCCAACATATTGTGTTTTTGCTGAGGCAGCCGCGGAGCAGAATGCTGCGCTTGGCTCTCTCTCCCTCACTTCACAGGAACAGGATGAAGCCCTGCTCCGTTAGCATGGCTGCTTCGGTGTTCTGGTCTCTCTCTCTCTCTCTCTCTCTCTCTCTTTCTTTTTACTCCCCGCCGCCTCCCCTATCTCTCCACTCGCACATATAGAGACAAAGAGGGGGCGCAGTGGAAGTGATGAGTGAAAGTGGGAGAAACAAAGTGAGATAGTACCACTTATTGGCCTGGACTCTCTGATTCGGTTCCAGTTGTACTTTGCTGTGTTTGCCTTGCTCAGCAGTTGACTGGGACCCAGTACTGCAGGTCTTTTTTTCCCCTAAGATCTGTGCTTTGATCAACTCTTAATCCTCGGCAAAGCAGAAATCTGTTCGGCATCTATTTGCAGTTATGCGCATCTTACATCGTCCTTTTTACCACGTTTTAAAAGTCAATTAACAGTGTTTTACTTTATTGATCTCACTCACTCCATTTACTTGAATATATTTCTTCAACTTAAATGACTCTGATTAGAGAATCAAACATAACTGATTACATGGACACTAAATAAAAGGATCTGATGAGATTTATGAGTTTGCATGCTCCCAAAACTCCCCCCGTGGAGCTTCAAATGGAAATATAACAGAAGAAGAAGTAGAGCTGCATGTCTTGATCTAGTGGTTTACAGACTTTCTACTACGCTACTACTTCTTTGCTTGTGATGGACAGGAGTCATAATTTTGTTCTTCTTTGAAGACAACAGTGCACCATTCTCGTTGTCCTTCTCAGAATTTCATATGTTATACCCGTGCATTCATTGGTTTTAGCTAGGGATGCAACAGTACAATTAGCCCTTGGTTGTTTATGGTCGTGGTTTTTGGTTTGGAGTTCTTTTTTTTTTCTTTTGAGTCCCATTCAGTTGGTTTGCAATCAGAAGTCACTGCGTTTTTCATCTTCTCATGGAGGCAAGTTCTGAGAACTGGGCTCCATCACTGTGAGGTAACACTCTGTTGAATGCAGGCTCCAAAAGTCTGCAGAGAGATCAAGGATTCAGATCGAGCGTTTTCACTGAGTGACGAACGCCCAAGCCTGCAACAACTGAAGCAACTGCAAATCATTTGCGTTAAACGTCCCCCTTGTTGTTTTGCGTCTATGAACCAGTGGGTATAAAGGAAGGAATGATTAAAGGGCTGTTGCTTTTTAGATGTAGAGGTTACCTGCTCCTGCTTCCAGACAGTGCTATGGCTAGGTAATGGCGACGCAGATGTGCAGTCACGTTGGAAGTATTTCAGTTTGAGCCAGTGTTTAAAACTTGGAGACAGTTCATTTTTTGTTTATCGACTTCCTCAACATTGTGCTCAATGTAAAACCTTCACTGCTTCCATTTCCATGCCATGAAATCTGACACCAATATTGAAGAGGCAAACGAACAGAGGGAGTTTGGAATATTTTATAGACAATTGTGACATCTGTAGTTTTCACCCTTTTTCCTTGTCTCTGAATTTACCATGTTTTTCTTTTAACAATAGCGTCAACACAGCTGTTACAGAAGAAAGCTATGAGTACAGTCTGTGGCTCAGTTTTGACAGAAGTGGCTAAATTACATCAGCTCAAGATGCAAAGGCGAGGACGTTTTTTGTAAGTTTGTGCACTGTTAACATATTGAGGTAGCAGTCATTTTCATAGCGTATTCCCAAGACTCAATTCGGCATATTAAAAACAAACACTTCAGTTTTGAGCTTAATTTGGCGTGCGGAGCTGCCGCAGCAGATATAAATGCAATAAATCCCAGCGGTGAATACGGTTATTGCTGAGAGGAAGCTTCCTCCGGTATTACTCGATGTCAGAGACTGCGGAGAAATGTAAAATGTGCACCAACACCATATAGCCGGCGAATTAGCTTAATGTCGGAAAGACTGACTAAGCAGCGGGAGCCTCGGAAGCAGCCACGGTTTGCAGAAAAGCTGGCGGAGTGTCAGCTATAGATCACTGTTCAATACCAGCAATATAGTAGCTTTACTCAGAATCAGTCCTTCTCAGCTGTAGAGTGCAGTTCCCAGCTGGCTAGGCATAAGACAAATCTGTGTGGTTGTTACATGATAATGAAAAAGTAGGAAAAATATTCCTGCAGGAAAGAGTATGAATTATTTAATAAATGTTCCTCTAAAGGCCTCTGTAGCTTTTAAATATTATAGTCATTTTCCATTGTTCAGCAACCCTGGTACATAAACATTACGTGGTGATGGTTGTGTTGTTTGGTTCTGCTCATACGTCAGTCTGCCCGTTTGCCTTCTCTTTAGCGGGCCTGTGTACATAATGTGACACACGTTGCGGATGGTGAGGCTGCACAGAACCACCTGTGTGTGTGTTATTTTGTCCACGTGATCACTCTGGGTCCAAACAAAAGAAGTGTGAGCTCATTCTCATGACAATGAGTCATCAACGGTGGCGTCTCTGAGTATTCCACGTATAATCTGAGCAGAAATGCCTCGACGTAACCTCCTCAGCAGGAAAACAGACTGACGTGATCAGAGGAGCGTTTGTGTGGGGTGGCGTAAACCTTTGATAATCTGTTCAGCGGGCAAACATTAGCTCCTAATAACCATCTGAGGGATTCTCTCTGGTTACAGTAAATCTATTCTTTCGTGTGGTAAACATCACGAGACAAGTCTCCAGGAGCGACAGAAACACGGAGGGAGAAAAACAACCAGCTGTTCAAACAAGTGTTTAAAAAGATGGATGAAGCTGTTTAATCTGTGTGGGCAGCAACTTTGAAAATGTGGCACCGTCTTAGTCATCTTCTTCTACTGAATAATTTCAATTTCAGTTCTATTTTGGGGCGGCACAGTGGCGAGGTGGTTAGCACTGATGCCTCACAGCGAGAAGGTCCCGGGTTCGAATCCATGGGCCGACTGGGCCTTTCTGTGTGGAGTTTGCATGTTCTCCCTGTGTCTGCGTGGGTTCTCTCCGGGTACTCTGGCTTCCTCCCACCATCCAAAGACATGCTTGTTAGGTTAATTGGTGATTCTAAATTGGCCGTAGGTGTGAGTGTGAGTGTGAATGGTTGTCTGTCTCTCTGTGTTAGCCCTGCAATAGACTGGCGACCTGTCCAGGGTGTACCCCGAATCTCGCCCGATGACAGCTGGGATAGGCTCCAGCAGACCCCACGACCCTTAACAGGAATAAGCGGTTACAGATGAATGAATGAAAGAAGTTCTATTCTGATTGATTGTTTTTGGCGCAGAACTGTTTAATTATCAGATCATTTCATTCAGCGTCCGTTTAAAATAGAAAATTCCACTCTTACCAAATCATGTGAAGCTTCCACAGGCAGACTATCTGGTTACCAACTTTGTTTCAATCAAATCTGATCTTTGATGCAGTCGTACGGTAGCCTGGAAGCCAGACACACATTCTTTTATGGCGGAAAGTTGGTCTCGAGTCCCGCTGTTGAGAACTGATCATTCTCCAGCAAAGATCTGCCCGGGCCAATCGAATGTCATCGGAAAGCTGTTGAGTTGAATTTGTTTTCACCGAAATGGCTCTGATTGCTTGTGAGACTATTCATTTGCCGGAAGAGGTATTTTCTTTCTGTATCGGCCCCTTAATGAAATTCTAATGGCTACACCCGACTAGACTTACAGTGGCCTTGGGGTAAAATACGAGAGTCAGAAAGTAGACCACGTTTGGAAAGACGGGACTAGGCAGACGAGACAGGTCTCACACACTCAACGGTGTACAAAGCCTGGAGTTCAGGGGAGGAGCTCGCATCAGGGCTAAGTGAAAGTGTCAGACGGTTGTATGATTTGGCTACTGTGACTCTGTAGCCATGGCAACAGGAGTGTGAAGAGGGGTGACGTAATCGTTTTAGGGCAGACATCCATCTCTTTTCATTCATATTTGCCTCTGTGCGCCGTCGAGTCTTTCCCCCTCTCTTCCCGTTTCTCCATCTTCCCTCGGATTCTCTCTCTCCGCCACCTGAGCTTGTTTACTCTCATTCACGTGTGCAGCTTCCTCTTTTTCTTTCTCGTCCTTTGTCCCCCTCTCATCCACCATTACCTCACCTCCCTCGCCTCTCATCTCCTCCCCGTCTGCCTTCTCTACATTTGGAGGTTGTTGGGAAGCTGATTGCCTCATGTTTTTACTTCCACTACAGCAGACAGAACACACAAACAGACTCAGATATGAGGGTACAGAAGCGCATGGGGTTTGATATAATTGCTCTTTTATGAATAGGATTAGACGTCTTAGCTTGGCTTTCCATTTCAGGGTATCTTCTGGGTTTCGGGATCGCGTGCAGTATCAGAAGTTCATGTACATGTTCTTTGACACTTAAATGTTTGGTGTTTAAATGTCATAAATCTGCTATATTTTCTGCAACTGGCTAGTGTAGCTTAGCACAAAAACGCAAACAAATCCAGGGTAGCGCTCTTCCCCAGTGTCTACAACTGTCTCTGAGGTAAACTAACTGGCTGTTGGCTGTAGTTTTACATTCAGCATACAGACATGAGTGTGTTGTTAATCTTCCCATTACTCTGCGAGAACACAAATCTTTATCAAAATGTGGAGCAAGATATTGGGTCTGGCTCTGGATATTCAGTAAAAATCGACTGTGGATATTTATTAATTCCATCTGAGATGACTGGAATAGCATCTTTTGTCTTTTGTTTTAATTAAACGATTGTTGTAATTTTAACTATTCGGATTGGTTGGAACTAAAGTGCATCTCTTTCAATCATGTGTAACATTACTGTTTAAATGCTGGACGAAAGGCAGCTCCATCATGGCAGCTGGATGAGAAACATTATCTAAGCTGAGTCTAAAAACAAATGCGACTGGAGTTTTGCTTGAAGACGTATCAACACTAGTTTCTACAGTTCTAAATGACTGGTGGAGAGTTGTGGTCCTCTTTTCCGTGGTTAGCGGTTCTTTAATGACCGATTAACCGAGCAGGAAACTCTCTAGGCGTGTTTCGGTCCCATTCACACCTTGAGTTTGGAGAGTTTCTGCAGGTTAGTACTGGATCACGAACAGATTCTAGGCGTGTGAGTTTCAGGCAGGCACCACCCATGGATATACCAAAATAAAAATCTGAACTGAAACAAGCTGAAACAAGGGCTGCTGGTCTTGGAGAGTTTGTTGAAGATGTTTCATCCAAGTAGCTTCTTCAGTTCTTGAAGACTAGTGGACGGTCTTAGCATCTGTCCCCAAAACGCTTCACCCCCGTCCACACTTTTGAGACTGGAGTTTATAGATATGAATGGGTTCATTTGGGAAGGAAGACGGGATAAAAAACAGACTCCTCCAATTCCAGGTAAGTATTAGACCTGAACTCCGAACCAGTCTTTTACAACTAATGAAGCTACTTGGATGACATGTTGTCAAGAAACCCTAGGAGGCCAGCTGTCCTTGTTTTAGCTTGTGTTTTTAGATATACTGGATGACTGAGACTCTTCAAAGACAAAGCTAAGCTTCCTAGCTACTGGCCCATGTCTTTTATCACTGTCACAACAACCTATGTACTTATATCCTTCATGGGACTTTACATGCTTGTTATGCCACCATTGTAGGCCACTTTCATATCTGGACCCCTGCCTTTGCCCTGTCATCACTCAATTTAAAGTCATTCCACAAAGCCGAAGTCTTTGACATGTTGTTTTCGCCTTAAGAGCTAAGCTGAACTGAAGTGTGACTGCTGTGGGTGAGAGGAATGTCGGACACCCAAGATGAGATATTTCAACATTATAACACTGCATTTGAAAGGTATTAAATGTAGCGGGCTACAAGAAGGTGAAGGCGAAAGTTCTCGGCTAAATGAGCTAGAATCTGAATAATATTTGGGTCTATATCTAAAAAAATATATTGCTGGTTCTAAACAAGTGTATTTTTAGAGCTTTTGTCATTGCTATTTTTCTTTATTTCCAAATGGGACGGATCTGGTTTTGACGGCGTGGTTCCCATCATGCTTTGGATGTAAACAGGAAGTTTTCATGAGTTGATACCACAGACAGTATAAAGATGGATGGTGGAACAGCTCCTCAAAAGTGAAGCCAAAGCAAGTAGAGCTCCCCCTGGTGACTGGCTGCAGTATAGGTCATAAGCTCCACCCCCTCCTTGTTAGTGGATGGGCCGGAAAAACAGTAAAATCCACGTCACGTTTTCAAGGATGGTTTCTGTCATTTTAGGTAGTTAATATAATGTTAATGCATGCTCAAGTGTCAGTGGTTTGGATAAGTTTAGTTTTAGTTAGTTATTTGACGCTATAGAAACAGGATGTGACATAATGGGGACTACCAGTTGCCATGCCAACTCCTCCACAAAGCGTCCAGTGGGACCATGAGAGTTGTAAAAACTATTTTAGCAATAAGTACAGTGTATAATCCAGCACTTCCTTTGACATGTTGGACTCCTCAACTGGTGGAGGTGTACTGAGAGCGTACTACTAATTAAATGAAAAAGCAAATGGGTCTGGCGGAAGTGTAGGCGGGTCTCCGCTCTCGGACCGTACTGCACAGACTCTGGCCCCTTATCCCTGGAAAAATAATGCCAGTTTGGCGGCCAATGCAATTAAGTGGGGAGATGTTGTCCATTCTTATACAGTCTATGGTTGCCATTTGTTGCCCTCCATTTGTTTCAGTTTGAGTGTGCTGCTATGTTCACACTTCTAGCGACGTAGTCAGTTGCTCAAGGGCTTGTTTTTATGTCGTCATCTAATTAAAATGAAGTGAATCAAACGACGCCGAAGCCCTGAAAAAAGTAGCTCAGTTTTAGCAAGTGCCAGCTTGTAGCTGCATATCCCTTGCTTCTGTTGGAAACGACTCGTAGCCTGTTGCTTTTTCAATGTTCCTATGAGTGACAATGGTTTCTGTCACGGCAGTCTCACTCGGATGGAAAAGGATTAACGGTTTCACACAGACGGAGAAGAATGAAAGACAAGAAGAAGACAGGAAGAAAAAGAAGCGCTGTAACGATTTGAGAGGATGAGGAAAGACAGATGAACGAGGGGTTTCTGAACCGGAGCACTGAGCGTACTGGCAGATCGCCTGCTGGAAATACCCAGACTGTTCCTCACACACACTGAGATGCACGTCATCATTGTCTGCATGTGTGTTTGTGTGTGTGTGTGTGTGTGTGCGAGCAACCAAGACCATGTATGCTTACAGTTAATCTCAGCACCATCCATCATGTCACGTTACACCACAACAGCGTGTGTCGTGTGCCGTATGAAGAGCGGCCCTTTAACAAACAGAACACTTACAGGACATCATCAAAGAAGCAAACGTGTCCTCTCTCGCTCTCTCACTGCTTCGGTCTGTTCGTCTCCATCACTCGGGTGCGCACACACACCAGTATCAGCACAAAAACGGCTCACATATGCAATAAAAGAATTGGTTTATTACACGGTTTAAGCATAAATAGGTGCAAACACCACATTTCTGAGCTACATGCTCAGAAATCGGACAATATTAACTATTAATGCAAGTGCTTAGTGTCTAAATGTGACCTTGTCGTGTGAACTGAAGTTACCTCCATCCCTTCCTTAGGCTGTGAGATGTTTATATATCATATTCAGAGTTTTAAATCTAAAAAACACCACGCTTATCTCGTTTTCCTCTCTCCGCTTGTATGTCCTCACACTTTCTGTGACAGTTTTTTGAGCTGCTCGCTCGTCTTAGCACGCTCAACAGATGGTTTGAATCCTGGAGTGTTTCTGCAGTCGGTGTCGGAAGATTTGTTTTAATGTCACACATTTATTTCCTCTCTGGCAGCAATATACTTAATAATACTTTATTCCTAGTTGCTTTAGCCAACTCTTTCTCTGATGCTCTCATGACACCAGATTTAAAACTCTGGTCTACTGGAACATAGAGAGATATACCTGGAGCTATTTCTATGCAGACGCAGACCATGGACGTTTATTGATAGCAAGTATGCAAACTTAAGACTTGGATACTCTGCAGTTCTGGCTTGACAAGTTTGAGACTGAAGCATGGACTCTGCAGGACGCAGGAGATCATTCTGCAATTGTAGAAGCGTTCTGGGATACTTGGCTGTACCCAGTCGACACTAGTTACCTCCTGATGCATCCTCAATAAATTGGACGTGGCAAGGCAAGCACATCTGGGTATTTGGATTGCACTTTGTCAGATGAGTACTTTGAATTGGAACTGCACTGAGGCAACGAATGATGATGCTTCACAAGTTCAGACAAGAACGTATATTGATAACCCAACCACCGACCAGGCATAACATTATGACCCTCTACCTAATATTGTGTAGGTCTCCCTTGTGCCTCCAAAACAGTTGTGACTCATCAGAGAATGGACATGGGCCTTCTGAGGGTGTCCTGGTGTCCATCCAACAGTATGTTGTTAGTGGGGGCCTTTGGGATCCTATGGGTTGAGGGGAGGGGCCTCTGTGGATCATCCCACAGATACTTGATCAGTTTGGGGTCTAGTGAATTTGGAGGCCAGTCAACACCTTGTGCTGTTCTTCATGTTTTTTCGAGTTGCTCCTAAACCGTGTGTATTTGTGTCCGGCTGCATCCTGCTGGGGATGGCTGCTGCCATCAAGCAGTGTCATTGCTATGGGGTGGGGGTACCTGGTCTGGTCTAAGTGGGTGGTACATGTCTACGTAACATCCACATGAATGGCAGGTCCAAAGGTTTCCCAGCAGAACATTGTATTGTCACAAGATGGTCAATGTTATCTACTTCTCCTGTCAGTGGTCATAATGTTATGCTTGATCTGTGTATATGCCAGTAGGTTACTGGGTGTAGTCTTTGTGGCGTGTTCAAGGGCAACATTTCAATCAAGGCATCTTTTTCGTTGCTAGCCTAGCAGTAAAACAAGAATGGTTGTAAACACACCATTGTTTAATTTTTACTGTAATGTCATTTCCCGAGAGAAATACTATCCTAAGCCGTAGCTGTTTCTTATTAACATTGCTAATTCCTTCACTAACTCGATGGCAGGACAAAATTAAAGCTGCCTGTTTTGGGTTTGTATCATTGTATCATTTGTATTTTCTTTAAACTGGTGTCTGTTCTCAAGCAAAGATTATTTAGGAGGTTGGTCACTAGGTAACAGTGCTGTATAACCATGAGCAGGTCTTGTCACACTTTCTCTGTTAAACTACATATTGCATGTTGTTAGACTTGCCTAACAAAGAAAAACCCAAACAAATAGGGATAAAGGATCATTCAGATGTGTTGACTGACACCTGGAGACCCTATAACCTATTTTAAGATCATTTAAATACCCTCCTTTAGTCCATCATCTATTTTCCTGTTTCTTTTATCATTTTTTTTTCTCATCTCCGCTGCTTCCGTTTTTCTTTCACCCTCCCCCCCGCACTCTTTTATTTACCTCCTACTACTCCTCTTTTCTCCATCCTTTCCTCCTCCTCTATCCATCCCCTGCTAGCGGCCACATGCCTGCTACTTGATGTGTTGCCATGACAGCCTGCCAAGGTGTCATCGCCAGGGTCATTTACAAAGCTCTACTGAGCATGCCCACCAGAGCTAGGTCAGGATACCCGTCCTGAAGTGGCTGCGCCCTGTTGAGTTCAAGTATGCTCCTTATGGGTGTTTGTGTGAGGGAAGCCAGAAAATACATGTGCTGCATGTGTGTACATGGATTAGAATGAGCTATCAGTATCTATAATGGAAAGTTCATGACTAATTAACCTTTATAATGTCAGGGGGGGTTATCATTCCACATGGATTACACTAGCTGCAACACACACGCACACACACACACCACAGAGTCGGCTGCATTAGGTTTTGATCTCCAAAGACGACCAGATGAAAGCGTAATGCGACGTTTAAATCCGGTGTAATTTCAGATGATCCTTCAGGAGTTTTTTGGAGATTTAGTCATTACTCTGGTGATAAGTGGGGCTTCTGCGGTGTTGTTGAACCTGAAAAATGTATTGAGTGTCGTCTCATTTGTAACTAGGCTAAAAAAAGAAAACTATTGTAATGAGGTGACCCAGTAGACATTCCCACTCAGTATGGACCCAGAATTTATGCATTATTTTTTTTAATGGTAGAGTGGCTGTTGTTGTAAAACATAAAATAGACGTAGGGTGTTACTTTGACCCCTTACCTGGACACTGCTGTAGACCATGTACACCTTGATGGGGTAGGATAATGCCAAAAGGCAGGAACTGTTCAGCAGTTGCTCGTAAATGTTCGACTTCGATTTATTGATCAAATTGCAATCTAGGGCGGCACAGTGGAGTGTGTGGAGTTTGCATGTTCTCCCTGCTCACACCTACCAGGCACACACTGTGGCTACATGGACAATTTTTCTTAAATCTTAGTGCGTCTGATCAGAGATTTCAACTTATCTGATAAAGATATATGTGTTTATGTCACAAAACATCAACTACAATAGATTTTTATTTGTATTTGTTTAAGTTTAAGTAGTTGTGTTTAAGTAGTTGTGGAGTATCAAAATTTACTTGAAATTTTACCTCAGACGAAGAAGCCCCGCCCCCAAACTTTTGTCTTAGAAGAAAAATTTCAATAGACGAAAACGACCAAGATGGAGTGATGTTTTCAGCGTCTAAACAACCAGTTGTGTTTCTACCACCATTTCTCTGTCGTTCCTGGAAACTTGTTTCACCTGATGTTAACGCCACGTGGAGCAAACATGCGCGATTTATTCACACCAGAGATACACGATTCTGGTCAGACTGAGCTGGCTACATGAGGAATTTTTATTCAGATTATTAGTGGTACTAATAGCACACTAAGTGGTACATAGTACAGTCCATGAAGATGCAGCCTGTGATGAAGTGTCATGCAACTTTATATTATGGGGTAACAAGCAAAATACACAATGTGCCTTACACATCTCCATGCATTGTGTATTCACTGTATACACTATTTACTTAACTAAATAAAATGTTTTCACCCATTTTCCGTACATGCTGTATATACATGTGATTTAGAGATATTTAAAATGGAAAGGTGACATTTTTAGATTACTGCCCAAAACATAAACAGCAAAAATAAACCTCATGTTTGAAATTCTTCCTTTATATATATATATATATATATATATCATTTAAATGATTAATCAGGCACAACTGTTCCTTCATGCGATCTATCTGTTGCTGTGGAGGGATGTGAAGTGAGTGTGATGTGGTTTGATATGGCCCCGGCGCGGCGAAGGGATACTCTGCTCCGAGTGCTATTTGTGGCTCGTGTATCCGGTTGCCTAGGAGACAGCTGGCAGAGTGCCAGCAGGAGACTGGAGCTGACCCCAGACAGACAGACATAGATAAATAAGTGAATGCCCCTAGCAGACAGATGTAAACATTATAGGTACGTTACATACACTATCTGTTCACTCAAATCCTCTCTCTCTCTCTCCCCCCTCCCTAGGTAAGTGGCTGTGATGGTCTCTCTCCCCCTCGCCGTGGTCTCAGCCCTCATTTGCCGCCCTTTGTTCTCGGGCTGTGAGCTGTATCCTCTCTTTTGTCTTGGGATGTCAGCAGGTAAAAGCTGGTGAGACATTCACTGACCATTAGCGCGCGGGGTTTAGTCACTTCAGTCCAGGCGCGAGCGCCGTTGTGACGAAGCTGACCTTTCCTTTGTGTCCCGAAACCTCTCAGGTCTCATTACAGAGGGACCCCGAAGACGTCTGTATTGAAATGTCCTGACACACTCTGTCACGTTGGGATGCTTCCCTCCCTCCTTTTAGTCCGTTTATCTCAGGCTCACTTGTGGAGCTGCAGCCGGCCTCATCAGTCTCCATGGTGACAATGATCTTTGCACACACCTCGTTGAGTAGCGCCTCCTTGATGGGTCCTGATGAGATTGGTAGACGATTAGAAGCAATTAAGAGGATATGAGTGAGAGATGAAGTTTGCTGATGTTGACAGGTTTTTTTTTATTGTCTTGCAGTCACCTCCTTTTACGATTAAGTTTAGCAGAGCTGTAATCAGATTGTTTGTGATTCTTCAGTACATGTGTTGACCACTTGGGGGCGCCAGAATCAAGTATCAAGAATCAACAATGTCCCGCTTTTAGTCGAAATTGTTAACTTGGTGGGAAACACATTCAGTATTTATGTAACAACTTGTTCCACAGTTGGTTTCTATCATCTTCTGGCGTTTTGGCTCTTAAATGCATGTTTGTCGTGGCCGCCTTGTTCTGGGTTGAGTAGCAAAGCAGCAGCAGTGTTTTTGTAAAAGAAAACGTAATGTTCCCTTAGGTATTGCATTAGAAAAAGTTTAGGGTAATAGAAACATTTTAGAAAACTGCATCTTCAACAAACACAAGGTTGTCCTTCTTGCTCCGTCTGTTCCGCGATCTCATGCCTCAGGACATGGGGTCTGGTCCAAAGGTCATTTGCAGCAGATTTGGGTTCAAATCTGATTATTCTTGTCCTGCTTTGACATTTGAGAAGGCTGCAGTGCTAATGGAGGGCCTAAGGAGCATGGTTAATGCACGATGGCTACCATTACAGCACTCTGCCAGCATAAACTCAGCCTGGTTCTTAATGGACATTTATCTTTGTTTTGTTTTTTTGTTTTCTTATGAAACATCCGATCGTGGCACACCCAACCGCCTTCTGATCTGAATATGATCTAATCAGCCCGACGGATCTCCAAGCATGGTCCACCGGTTACTTTAACGAAGCAGACTGTATTATGTTGCTATGTCTGTGTATCCTTACCTAGCTTAGGTCCATTTGCAGTAAACTGTGTCAGGTATCTGGATTCTGCTTTGTCAGTGTGGGGAGAGTGGATGAAATAAAGTATGTGAGAGCGGCGGAGACAGTAAGAGAGAATTATAGAGGGTGTCGGACAGCCGGGGGAGACGGAGGCCGAGTTATGTCAAAATAATAAAAGCACTTGTTAGACGTGACAGCAGAGAATCACTGCGAGGCCTTAGTATATTATTTATTTATTTATTTAACAGAGCCTCACCAATATTGGACTTTGGCACCTCTGCCAATTCCTACCAATAAGATTTCACTCTTTAGCTGCTGAATACTTCACAATATTCACCAGCTCGTGTTGTCTGCTGTTTGTTGCCCGACTGGTGGTGCAAAGTTGGGCGTAGCCACGGTGACGTCATCCATTGGGTTGTCGATCATGCATGAATGAGAGGTGGGGAGAAGACCCATCAACCGGACATGTCAATTGAGATATACAGACGGCACATCCGTCTCTTTGAGGCCCAATATCTGAATAATGTTGCGGTTATTTTCGGAACACTGGTCAGGAGAAATTAATTTAAGTAATGACGTCGAAGGGACTTGTGGAGAAACTGTACTGGCATAGTATTTCATGAGAGACATAAGTCGAGATCTTTTGGTGCAACAGCACTTCAAGAATTTATACTTGCACACATGTGTGTCTACAAAATACACTAGTAAAACTCAAGCCAGTGGCTGGTTAGCTGTGTTGAGTTTCTCTGTGAACCTCAAACAACTGCGACTGGAAGTTAGTGGCTCATGTCGGAGTTGGAGCTGATAAAGTAGTAGATGGTGTGCAGGAGGCAGAAGCAGGGAGAATTTTCAGGGCTTGTTTGGACACTGAGAGACGAGAGTAAGGAAATGCATTTCGGACCAATCACAATTGTGGTCTGTAGTAGTAACATGGTACATGGAGATGCACTTCAGGCATAAATCTAGCTTTTACACTTAAAGCCACTTCTCCGTTGACTGTACTGTTCAGAAGTATGTATATATTTTAATTTCTCATAAATAATCAGTTTTGACCATCCATTTAGCCTCACAGCGAGAAGGTCCCGGGTCAGAATCCATGGGCCGACTGGGCCTTTCTGTGTGGAGTTTGCATGTTCTCCCTGTGTCTGCGTGGGTTCTCTCCGGGTACTCCGGCTTCCTCCCACCGTCCAAATACATTCTAGTTAGGTTAATTGGTGATTCTAAATTGGCCGTAGGTGTGAATGTGAGTGTGAATGGTTGTCTGTGTCTCTGTGTTAGGCCTGCGATAGACTGGAGACCTGTCCAGGGTGTACCCCGCCTCTCGCCCGATGACAGCTGGGATAGGCTCCAGCAGACCCCGCGACCCTTAACAGACCCTACAGAAGATGAATGAATGAATGAATGACCATCCATTTATGGCTAAAGTTAGCTTTTAAGCTAGGTCCAGTGACAAAACTAACCATGTTATCTCCATGTTATTAATCTGTTAATGGAGACTTTGGCAGAATAATCAGCACTGAAAATATTCTGTAAAAGAAACAATCCAACATAATAAGCTCCCAGTCCAGGTTGTGTTGTTAGCCTTGCTAAAAAGTGCAGGTAAGAGGCTGGATCTCTCTTACGAAATGTAACGCAGTATTGCAGCAATTAAGAGCTTGAAGACAACATTCCCATGGGTTGGCGGCCGTTCAGAGTAGAACCTTGACCGATGCAGGTGAATCTCTTACTAATGGTGTGTGATATCCTGTAGTTAGTGATAAGGCCTCACAATCAGAAGGTTTACTGGTGTTTTAAAAAGATAAGGAAGAAAATGAGGTTGGCATCGGTTAGAGATACATGGCCACAGTTCAGAGAATTGGAGACAGTGGTGTTTTTAAAACTATTGGGAACATCTGCTAGTTCCTGAATGTTTTTTTGTTTTTTGTTTTTCTGTTCACTCAGATCTCGTTTTGTCTTACGAAAGCTTATCTGGCACTGATAAAGTCAAACTTTCACCTTCTCAGCACGTATTTGACCCATTCCTGGCAGAGTTCCCAAGGAGAGTTTAGAGTCCCACTGAAGCTGAATGTCACAATGATCTTAATTGTGTCTAATTTGATGTGCTTTCCCGTTGAATCAGGATATTGTTGCAGGACAAATGAGCGGGATATCCGTTATGGATACGTTTAAATTCAATCAACGGGATAGAAAGGTTTCCAACTACATCGTGCGCTCTAAATGGATCGAGGCTGCCGCTCAGGACTAAGTCCCTGAAACTCTCTCAAAGTAATTCCATGAGGTATACTTTAATGGAACATCAAATTATTTGATCCTGACGTGCAGTTGTTAATAATAATCCTCACCCACCTGGTGCTCTGGGCAGGTTGAAACACATTCTAAGAATAACTTTGATCCTCGGTTCAGTGTTTTAAACGCTTCCTCTCCTTCAGGGCAATGTGTTCATGTTTGCAAGCAAGTCCGTGTCTTAACTTTGTGTTTGTTCAAGTGTGCCAAGGAAAATTGGGTTTAATTAGAAAGGAGGACGCAGAGGATCGGTGGATCAGAATGCTAACACGATTAAACTGTAAATCACATGAAGACATAAACACCCACGCACAGTCAGTGGGGCAGGGAGCCTGGTGTTGGTGAAGCTGTTGAAACCCTGGCTGGAATAACTAGACTTTGTGATTTGGGGTTATTTTGCTAGACTAGTGGAACAAAATATCCAATGCACACACAAGTTGTCTGTTGGAAATGCATTACAATCACTGTCAACTTAATTAAACATTCATATTAGACTTTAAATATCAATGCCACAAAAAAAGCAGCACTGCTTGACATGCTGACATGCTGAAAATTTAAATATTCCTACAGAAAAATCACACCTATCCTCCGAACCACAATCTGTGCTTGAGTCCATCTGGAAGACACTAACCAGATCGCTTATATTTCTGTCTGCAACAGTCAAATCTGAGGTAAAGAAAGCTAGTATGAGTGACAACAGGAGGGCCTTGGAGGAAAGGTGTTTCCTGAAAATTTCCTGAGATATAAACCTTAAGCTTTTAGAAGTGAGTAAAAAAAAATCCACCTGCTTCCAAACAGCTGTGCTGCTTTGATTTTCTTTGTGTGGTGCTGTCACCAAGTGGTCGGGGAGAAAAACTGCATCTGTATTGAAGATTTGTTTTATCAATACACGTAACTGAAACCTACACTAAATACACGACTCCCATTTTTGTAAACGCAAAACTCATGTTCAGTAAAGATGAACAATTCAAACATGAACGCCTGACAGATTTAATACGTAACTATAAAAGGACAGCAAAACTGATTAAAAAAGTTAAATGTTTATATTTGCCACTAGAGGGAGCCAGACACCACACCACAAATAATTGTAAACTAGTGAGTTTTTATATTTATGTCTTAGGTTTTAGACATTATTCACCATTAACCTTTTTTAAAAAAAAATGTTTGCTTCATTATCATTTATTATCTGGGGAAGATGAATCAAACTGTTTATTTTGTATGCACACCCACACCCACACATATACTTTAATGAGTAAACAGACTCTCGCTGTTTGTCTTCCTTCCTCACCCTCTCTGCCACTTTCTCTTCCCCTCCAGTCGTTGGCATTTACCGCCCATCCATGATCCATTTGGCACAAACAAACACAACCAACTGTCCACGTCTGGACTTGTGCCTGCGTACGAGATGTTGTGTGTTTGCGTGTGTGCAGACAAGATTGTCTGCACACACACACACAAACAAGATTGTTTGCTTGACATTTTGATCAGATTTCCAAAAACAAGTCCCAGGAACTGCCTTAAGACTAATTTACAGTGTGTTTGTGTGAGTTAAAAGCTGTCCGTTACACTTAACATTTTAAACTTAACATATGTTTTTGAGCAAGTGTACCACGGTGTATGGAGAGGAGACTAATCAACAGCTAATTTGATAATCAGTTTTTTGTCAGGGGGTTTCAACCTCTGGGGTCTACAGTAGTGGTCACATTTTAAGGCGACTGAAATTACCTGTCAGACTGTATATAAAGATGGATGATGTGACAGCTCCCCAAAGCATGTCAATCTCCCCCCTGGTAGCCGGCTGCAGTATAGGCCATTAATCCCCACTGGAAGCTGCACTAAAACACCAAAATACACCGAACATTTTATTCAATTTTGTTACCACTGTTGGTTTTGTTTCACTTTGTGTAGTTCTTATCGCACCGTTGCATCTTCCAATGTTTACTTTTCTGTTTAGTAGTTATAAATGGGAAGCGATATTGTGATGGCCGCTGTGATTGACAGCTGCTGCCACAGTATTTGTTGTGAGTTTCTTGCAGACTTGAAACTGTACTAATAGACCTGAGACCGTTACCGTCCAAGCAGCCAGAACGTTTGGTGTAGCCTGCGATTCAGTCCAGTGAAAGTACAGGTGGGACATCATAGATACTGTGCCTCCACCACCGATCACTACTGCGCAGACTCTTGGTGGGAACTGGGGACGGGTTGTCTATTATATACAGTTTGTTGAGTAGCTGTGCACCTTCTTGTGGCTGCTGACTGAGGTGATATTTCTTAATATGGAAGCGAAAAAAATGGCCATAGTTGGTAACTTCAGCACATATTTTAAATTGCATCCCTGTGCCTCTCAGTGATGTTTAAAGGCATGTGGTTTTCACTCAGACAATCAGAGACGATAAAGGCAACACTCACAGGTCGAATCAGGGTTAAATGAGGTCTGCAAGGTCCACCTCTGCATGAACGCTGAGCATAACTGCTTTATTAGGTACCACAAAGATGTGGACTAATGTTGTCTAATGTGATAATGTGTATACCGACAAGTGCCTGAATCAGCACTTATGTTCTAATGGTATAAATATGTGTTTACATTTGTTTGTTTACCACTTAAGGGCAAGGAGCCATATGTGGTAAATTCATTGATCTTGATTTTCTCCATGTGGAAAAGTTATTGCCCTACTGGGAACCCCAGTCTCTTCGCTGAAAGTCTGATATTTGCCCAATGCCACCACCACACCACTTACTTCTCTTGTTATACAACCTTGCCTGCTCATATCATATCAGGTCTGCAAACAATCTTATAGGCGTCGTTCTGGGAGTCACCGGCGAACGGCCTGTTCTGTCGTTTATAAGGACGCATTGTGAAAAAAAGCTCTGCTTCAAGCACATTCCTAATGACTTTGGCTGTCGTTATGGTTGCAGGTGAACAGTTTACCTTAGGAAAGTATGTTTTCATACATGATATGAGATTACATTCTCTGATTACTCCTCCAGGGTCACAGACTGTGTTCATCCTACCAAAGAGCAATATTGTTTCTCCCCTGTGGAAGACATGACTTGATTAACTGCGCCTTCATGGGTATGTGCACCGAGTGGTTTGCTGCAGGCGGTGGTTAGCATTAGCGGCGGTTAGATCAGCAGCATAGGGACAAAAAGATACAGGGATGAAATTGGCACTATAAAGGGAAAGGAGAAGACTGTAAACAGACAAATACCGCAACCGGCTGGCATCTTCACAGCTGACATTTTCCCCAGTGTGGTGTTTCCGCTCTGAGTAGATACACCAGCTCAAAGAGAGACACCTCCAGAGACTGCAAACTCTTAAACCTTTCAACATCCTCATCTTTAGTCTGAATAGTTTTAAACATCTGATCCATGTTCAGAGAAATCACCTGCTGTTAATCCCAGTCTGAGGACAGACACGAGGCCTTTAAGGGCTAGTACATCTAAATCATAAGCTCCTCTCACATAGCGATAATGAAGGATTAGCCCAATGAATCCACACTGAAGTCACTGTCTGACAGATGACTTATTACGGTGCAGTAGCTGGAGTTTAGCCTGTGATTAGCCTCAGGCGCAGGGTTGGTTGGAATTTTTTTACTTTGTGGAGCATTTTCCTTGGAATACTTTCAGTTTATAAGGTTTATGTTTGAGCATGTTTTGGGTTAAACCCCTCAGGAATACCTAAAAACTGAGCAATACATCTTCAGCATATAGCAGTTAGCAGAAAAAAGTATTTTCAAGGTTTATTATTGTATTATTGGACATTGCAGGTAAAATTAACAATAGGCAATAGCAAAAGAAAATAAATAGGTTTATTTGTAAGTGTTTTCATATATATTAAAAGTTACACAGCCACACTAGCAGCTCTGGAAGCTAAATGCTAACATTAGCATGCAGTAGCAAATTTCTCTTTGGCGACTGACGTGACAGCCAATAAGAGCAAGTGATGAAGTTGACGAATATATGGCACAATAAACAAGAGTTCTCCCAAACATTTGGAAACGAGCGGCGAATGCAAGAACAGCTAACTCCGTCTATACACTAGCAGTATTTCTATTTTCTGCTTGTTTCGCTCAGTAACATTTAGGATGAGAAATGTACTAGAGGATTATCTAGGTAACAAGAGCCTGTACGGTCTAACTCTCCAGCTACGATTCCTGAAGACATGAAAACACTTGTGCTACTAACTGTTGACGTCTAGAATCCATAAAGGCTAACGGTTTAGCAAGCTAACAACCAGGAATCTTAACTTAGATAATACAAAGGTTTAATGAAACAATGAGTGGTTGGAAATCTCATCATTTTCCTCCATCTATAAATTTAAAAAGAAAACTAAACTGCAAAATACAATATATTAACTGACCATCAACCTCCGCCATTTCCGGAAACAAACATGTTGCAACCCTTGAACTCGGACTTCCACTTCACATTGAGTTTTGTCGTAAACACAAAACCTTTTGAAGGCATTTCGCCGTAAAGCATGACCTCTGCAATGCAAGATATCTCAAACGTTGTCCCATTTTATCCTTAACAGAGCATAAATATCTGTGCCAAATTTGATGGAAATTGTGGAATAAAAAGTGTTGGACTGACTCTAATCTCTAAAGCCATGGTGCTAAAATCCGACCAAGAAAGAAATGAGGTTCAGTATCTTGCTCTAATAGCTGCTGTAACTGCTTCTCCTGGGAAATCTGAATGAGAATATGATCTTCATTGTTATTAGTGGGAGATTAGCTTTCATTACAGCACTCTTAGCCACCATGTACTGGTGAGTGATGGTGTTTTTTTTTGTTTTTTTTTCTGTCCACCAGATTCAGCAGTGAATGCCATTCAAGTGTCTCTTCAGTCACTGCCTCCCACCCAGAGGCAAATATCTGGGGCACAAGCTGTAGAGCAGCTTGGCCGTTACACTTATAAGGTTACGTAAATGTAACATACAGAACACATGCTGTATGTGATATCAACACCTTTCCTGTGGTGTCATCCCCGGGCATAATGAAAAATAATTTTACTATATTACATAACATAATCTCGTTATGTCTTACCATGCCAAGTCAAAAAGAAATGGTGTTATCATTTATTTTAGGGTTCAAGAAACACAAGCAATATAGAAATAAAATACGCTGTTTGCTTGCATTGAGGCATCCTCTCCTCTCTTCTTTGTTATTGTCTTTTTTGTAGGCCGGACCTCCCTTTGCGTAGTAGCCAATTGCCGCTCTCTTACGACCCGGGCAGCCAATAGCAAGCCTCCTCTGCGCTCACATGTCCATATCATGGGCCACAGTCCCAGCCCCTCTCCCGTGTTGTTAATATTCAAAGGCTGCAGTCTACAGACATGATCTCACACCAGTACTTATCTCTCACACACACACACACACTCATACTGAAAATGCCTAATAAGACAAAAAAATAAATAAAAAATTTACACACTGACTGCGAGGTGTAAATGATCGTAAGAGTTATTGTTGTTGGTGTGATTTTATTTCACTGGGACGAAAGAAATCAGGAAACAAACTGGATCTTTAGCTTCTCATGACTATAAAGCTGACTCCTAATGCTTCCTGGAAAGTAGCTAATTGCCCTCAAGGTATGATTCTCACATATCTGAGTATATCAATTCAATATGAATAATACAATAGTATCTCAATAATTGATTGGGTTGTGCACGTACATTTCTCATTTATTTCTAAAACTCAAGTGAAGATGTGTTCTTTAAACTCTAAATAAAATAAGTAGGTGAATGCTGTATATTTTTCGGGTTTGTTGGGTTTATTTATTACTGAGAGCTCTCCATAAATGTGACAGTAAAGAAATATGAAGAAGCACAGCGTGACCAAAAACCCGACTAGAAACTCATAAGTCGCACCATCTGAATTTAAAGATGAGCACAGTCTTTCTCATACTTCCTCTGAGGTCCATGAATGTCAAACTTGCATTGAATTTGTTTTTTTTCCACCTTAACAAAGCCTTCCAAACACGTGGTGTGCTGTCAGCTGCAAACTGTGCACGGACAATAATACGTTTAAATTTGGCTAGAATGAGGTCTCCATCAAAATAAGTAATCTAATTTTTTTCTGTGTTTATTACTGGTTGAATATTTTGGGCTTTATGCAGATTTAATGGTTTAACTATTGTAGATTTTCTTAGATTTAATCTCAGGGGTTTTGGCTTTTTTTATTTTAACTCTGATGAAAACAAATTTAGGTCACACTGTATGTAATTTAACGTATTTATTAAGAAAGAACCCACGTAGTGTGGGCATAGGCAGCATAGAGGCTGAGTAAAGAAGTTTCATAACCGGAGCATCATGGCTGCATGCTTCCTGCATGCTGGGATTTGCTGGACTCCCGTCGTGTGTTTGTACTGTAGGAAACCTGTGTGAAGTCTCATCCTCCTTTCTCCCTCTCCTCATCTCTCGGCCGTAGCCAGCTGGTATTAAGCAGAGGTATCCATCCATCCCTGCTCCCTCCTTTCTTTCTTTCTTTCTGCTGTCCCAGCTGCTCTCCGTACCTCTCTCTACCCCCTCCTTTTGCACCCCTCCCTCTTCTCTCTCCCCCTCCTCCTCCTCCTCTTCCTCCTCCTCCTCCTCCTCCTATCTCAACCTCTTTTCCACTGTCATTTCCCTGCTGTTCACATGTCCCGGCGAGACGTCGCGGACCAAGCGTGTGTGTTCACAGAGGATGGCTCAGAGCTCAGGTGCGGGCGGTGGACTCTGGAATCCAGTCAACCAGGCAGCCAGACCAGTCTGTTCACCCAGACAACAGAGCTCTCTGCTGGGCTAGGGGCTGGAGCTTGAACCCCTTCTTGGACCTGGAGCTCTATTAATTGAGCTGCTTTTTTCTACATTACTCTTTGACAAGAGAACAGTTTCTGCTGAGTGCGGATCATTTAAACGTTTAAAGGAATTTCTTCTCATCTTGCACTTTGAGCGCAGAGCAGTGGGAGCAGCTGCCTTGTGAGTGGTGGATTTTGAGGAGGTGAAACAGAGGAGCATGTTCTGCCTCTGCCCTGCCCCAATTTGGATCTTCACATCTGCACGGCGTGGATAGCTGCTGAGGGAGATAAGGAACAAAAGAAATAGGAAAAATCTTAAAAAACGAGGAAAGGAAACTCTTTCCCGGACAATCTCCATTCTCACACACCTGTGAGGGCTTCTCCTCTGACAAAAGAGAGGGGAACAAGAGGAGGAGACACAAAAGACAATTAGGAGAGAAGAAGAAGACGAGGCTGAAGAGGAGACTTTGGGTCGTCACTCCATCCCTCCGTCTCCAGTTCCCACCTGTGTGGATTAATTGGGCTGGAGCAGCATGGCGCATGCCGCCTCGCAGCTGAAGAAAAAGGCGGATGAGAACCTTAACGCAGTGGAGGACGAGAAGGAGAAGAAGAAGGCGAGGAAGAAAATCCGAGAAGTGAAGAAAAAGGTAGAGAAAGAGGAGGAGGAGGAGGAGGAGGAGGGAAGGAGCTGATTTGTCTGCGGAGAGGGAAAGTGATGGGGGAATGAGAGCTGACACAGCGGAGAGGGAACGGCTTAAGACGTGTCTAGTAAAGTCTAGGCGCTTCGCTTTTGTCGTGCAGCCACCTCTCTCTCACACACACACAATCGCTCATGCACGCATACACCCAGTGGAATACGAGGGGTGGTCCCAGTGGGAGTCACGAAGGGGGTGGGTGGGCGAAAAAGACAGAGTAAGATGGATGAGTGTACGGAGAAAATAAAAGATCAGCTATAGAGGACAGATTTTAGACAGTGATGTTGCTATTAATGTGTCGTGCGTGTGAGGAGACGCTGCTGAGTTATAAAACATTTCTAACAGACAGGAATTCACTGAATTGATGAATAATATTGAGGAATAAAAGAAACCACACACGGGGGCATGCACACTTTTTTAGTTTTGTACTTTAATAAAACCGAACAACGCATAGAGATTCATCCCTCACTGATAAGTCGCTGGTTTACATGTGTGTGAACTTCCTCCTAATGTCTTCTTCATGTGTTCATCCCAGCCTCAGTTTGACGCGTGAATTCAGGGGAGAAATGTGCACCGGAGCCAAAAGCGTCAGCAGTCACACCCTGCGGTTAGGTGTTGGTTGTTTGTGTGCGTTTGCATGTGTGTGTGTGTGTGCGCGCACATACGTCATTGTGCAAGGACAAAGTTAAGACTCGCGTCTATAAAGGTAATCAATAGGTCTGACTTGAGATCGATAGTCAAGCTCGCTGCGGTGACGGCTTCATTTGGCAAAATGGACACATTTCAGCTGACGTTCGGAAGGGTTCAGGCTTTGAATAACTTTGTTGACCTGTGCGTGTGTGTGTTTGTGTTTAAAAATCATTTGTGTTTGCTTCTTTGTGCACATGTTGACATTTAGGCACATGTGTGTGTTTTCCGTGTGTGTAGTGTTGACTAGCCCGAGGCCATCATTAGTCCTGGGCTAGCCACCTGTCAAACTGACTCAATAGCGCTGACCTCATTAGCATCAAGGTCAAAATGGATAGAGAGGTGACTTCCTGTAGTCAGAGGAAGCTGAAAAGAAAAAGGAAAATACAAGAACCTAATTATTGTTTTTGTATTGATGTGAAGACTCTTTTAATGAGATGCGTTATTATAATTTTATTAGGCTACACTGCCTCTCAATGGGATCGTGTTTACAAGACAAAACCATACACAAGGCGCCCTCTTGTGGTAGTCACGACCTCGTACGTGGACATTTTTGGTAAGATCCGAGTTTGCGAGACGTGTTTGCTGACGTTCCTCACTTACCGAGTTGTTAGCTTGCTAAACCGTTACGACTGGTGGCTTCTGGACACCATGAGCAACAGTGTTCTTATGACTTACGTCTGCTGTTACCGCTTGAACGCCAACCATTATTCGTGCCTGACCACGTCGTAATCACAAGTTCCATTTGTAGGCAGCCATAGCTCTAAAACCATCCCAAGGGGTAGCGCCGTCGTCGAAACTATCTACTTTTTTGTCTAACAAGCCTCTCAATCAAGACAGTTGGCTGTTTTCCAATAACTCCAATTAAATTAACACCTTTTGATATAGTTGAGATCCGTTTTATTACTAAACTTAACCTATAACTCGTAACCACTCCCACACCAGTTGATGGGAAGTTCCTGCTTCCATTCTTTGCTACCGGCACAAACGGTCCCTCCCGTCATAAACATTAACTGTGCAATATATTTATGTACCGTGTAAACATCTCTGTTTTGGGGGAGCAGAACGTAGAGGAGGTGAAATCAATTCAGCTTCCCTTCTGTACGGCAAATCCTCCACCTCTCTTAACAATCCCATTGCAAAAAATGTGAATGGCATATTCACAATTTTCCCAGAACCTTAAAGTGACATAGAAAATCCACATATTTTCAGTTTATAAAACAGAGAAAAGCATCAAATGTGTGCTTTTGAGGGAAGGCGGTGTCTGGAAACCTTCACACATTCTTGTGTGACCGTTCTTAAATATCACTATTCAAATAATGTTTTTTTAATCTGCTACCACTAAGATCTAGTTGGTATGTGACCTGAAAGACAGTGGCCAGTTTTTAAAGGATAGACAGAGAGCTGTCTCTTTCTGTTGAGAAATTAAACGCCACTGTGCAGTTTTTCTTTCCATCAGATAAGCTTTGAATCTCACTGATCTGTCCTCGGATGATATATTTTAAATTCTCACAGATACCTGAGACGCAATCCCAGACAACACTTTGCGGTTTTGAACCCTTTTAAGGTTTGGCATTGTCTCAAAAGTAGACACCACAGCCTAAATTTGACACTGACACTGATACCGATCCAAGAGCATCGGAGTGGTCCTCATTTTTCTCACTGTGTTGGATTTAGTGTAATGAGAAACAGGAACAATCATCCTCTATGCAGGAGGAGGCCACAGTTTGCGCAAATGCAGCAGTTAATGATGCGTAATAACTCTCCTAATGACGTCCTTTCGTTATTGGGGAAAAAAAATGTTGATGATTCAGAATAGCGTGAATGTGACCAGAAACGGAGGAGTGGAGGTTTGACCTTGACGGCACAAGTTGAGTTGCTGCGTGATCACGGACAGACGGTTTTGCTTTTTAAGGCAACAGGTGACGGAGACGTGTTGCTGTAGTATATAATGCGTAGGGCGACCTCAGCAGTTCTCCGGTGTTTGTAGCGTAACATTGTGGAGGGGATATCAGCTATCCTTGGCTCACTCAAGGTAAATCTATAAAGCCGTCTGCCCGGGGCCAATTCTTGGCACCAGTGTGCAAAAAATATCCACTCTCTCTTTGGATCACGTCACCTCAATTATCTTTCTTTTCCTTAGCTCGCCTCACTTTACATCATCCCGGGTCTCTTTCTCTCCGTCTCTCTCGTACTGTCTCTGACGAGGCTTCTTCTTTGCATCTTAAAGGAAAAACTCCACCATTTTGAAGATTTGTTTTCTTATTTGCATATTTGTATTAATCTAGTATTAGTGGGATAATTGCAGAGTTGGCACCAGGACATGTTAGCCTAGCTTAGAATACAGACTAGAGGCAGGAGGAAATGGCAAACGTGGATATATCTAGCCTCCCTCCATCTCAAACAGATTGCCACGTACGTTTGAACCTGGTTAGGCTGTTTGTACGACAGCTTATATAAACCTTAGTTATGGGTTCTCTACCCTGTTGGTAGTGTATCCCATAAAAACCTAAAAGAGCAAGTCTATAAAATATGTTGGTTACAGTGAACTTGGACAGATGAGTAGTTTCCACCTTCTGTCCAGTCTTGTGTTAAACGAACCGTATCTTGATTCAGACAGCGGTGTGTTGGAGCTTGAGTTGTAGAACTAGAGCAACAAATTGAATCGCTTAGCTGACGGTCCACCTCTCTAACGTGGTCTGGATGCGGCTTCTTTCTCTATCATGTTATGCACGCATGTGGCCTTTTATCGTAAAAACCTGTGCATCTTGCGGCGAGTGCTGTGTACAGTACGTTTATGGTTCTTACCGGAAGCTGAAAAACAAAAGTCATGCATTAAGAGCACCTCTCAGACCAGCGCATAAAGCATTAAAGCTAATAGCTGCACGCTTCAAAGAATCATGTACTACAAGCCACTATGTGCTTTTAAGCTGCATGGCATGAACAAATTGTGTCTCTTGTAACTATACAGTCAGATTGGGGTTGCCAGCCAGTTGGCTGTACAGACCGACTGGTACACTGAAGCAGGGCTGATTGATTTATTCAGTAAGAGGCGGTTTGATTGCGTGAGTGACTGAACGCTCTGCTACAGTTTTGTCCAGCTGCCTGGCCGACTGTTTGACTGATTGATTGCTAATCTTTAATGGAGTGCAGGTTGGGACATTTTTTTTTTCCTACCACGGAAGCATCATTCAGTCTGGAAGATGAGTAGTGATATTTACAGAAAGTAGATATTTGTGAAAAATATGTGGGCTGACCTTCCAAGGCAGTGGGAGATGCTAATGTTGATTTCAGCAGGGACTTGAGTTGGCATCAGGACAAAATCAGTGTGCGGAACCAAATGGGCTTCATGGCAGAAAAAGAGTGTGATGAAAACACTCTCGTTGGCTTCATGTTTTAATCTCATTTTGGACCCTGTGCTTTTAGTGATGGTGCGACTCCAGACGGCGATGGCAATACTCGACCTCTGCTCTGTCCTTGGTCTTAGACACATATTTTCAATTAAATACAATATAATCTTTATACTGGCTTGCAATGCAGGAAGTCACATATTATTTATTCATAAGTCAATATCAAAAAAGGAAAAGAAATACTCTGCAAGCATTTAAATAGTCCTACAACCAATCAGAGCCATTTTGTTGTGAACAAATTCAACTCCATGTTGCTCTGATGACGTTTAAGACTACATCTCCGTTTCTCTTTTGTCCATCACCACATAAAGCCCCTCCAAATGATCTTTGCTGGGGCATAATCAGTTCCCAATGGAGAGACTCAACTCAATTTTTTGGAAGGTGTAAGTCAGGGCTGGCTTTCAGGCTATTGGCTACCGTGTTCTTGATGAGAGTCCATTTAGACGTCCCCATGTCGTGGTATTCAGCTGAGTTGTGACCAATTTGGTGACAGTTTCGCAAATGGTGTAGGTGGATGGTAATTTAAAATATTATACTTTTATTGTGATTTTATAATATGTCTGAGGGAAGCTTTGATATTCCAGTGGCCTCATCCATTGTCAATGGCACGTGTCAGTCATCATGATGTCACATCCTGTTTTTATAGCGTCAAATAACCAAACACTTGAACATAACTACCTTAATACCTAAAATGACAGAAACCATCCTTGAAAACTATTTATTTTGGCATACATAGCAACATAGAGGGGGTGTGGCTTACCACCTATACTCCAGTCAGCCACTAGGGGGTGCTCCACATGATTTGGCTTTAGAGTAGCTGTCATGGCATCCACTTTTTTTACACTCTATGTACCCAGATTCCCAGATGTTAGTTCGTAAACTGTTAGCCTTGGTGGCTTCTAGATGGGGGACAGTTGCTTAACAGCTGATGTTACCACTTGTACAGCAAACATTTTGTATAAACAACTTCTTGTAACCTGACGGTAATGAGTTCCATTAGTTCCCGTAAAACTATTAACATCAGCCTCAGCTGTGTTTAACTCTTACTAGCAAATATTAGCATGCTAGAACGATAAGAGGGAAGATTCAAATCACGGAAAGCTGTATACCTGCTAAATATCAGCTTGTTAGCTTTGTGAAGACTGAATTCTGATGTTTGGCACAGTGGAGGTTGAGAAAAAGACGTTTCACTGAATAAATCTGAATTAATTGGAAAATAAGACGTGAAGTGTGAAGGGATGAAAACCAACAAAGGTCCTTCGCAGGGATGACTGAGATGTCTATTATTTTGAAGTGAGACGAGAATTAGCAAAGGGAGGAGGGTGCGGTGGAAACGCTGGCTCTTTTGAGGTTTATTTTTGGGTAGGACTCGATTCTGGCTTTTTTCGTCTTTCAGCCTCCTCTCCTCCACTCTGCTCTCCCCCTCTCATCTCTCTTTATCTTTCTCCCTGCCTCCCTCCCTGTATGTCTGTCAGCTGGCAGAAGGCTGTATTGTTCTGCCACACTTCTGCTTCTGGGGACTCGAGGGGGGTGGAAGCAGGGTACACGCACACATATAGAGGTCCCCCGTGACCAGGCATTGTACCGCATTAATCCCCCGATACTTATTTAAGCCAAGATTCATATTTGAAGCCTACTCATTCTTCCTGCTCTACGACCCGCTTGTCTTTATCTCTTTGTCCTCCGCTCCAGTACACCTCCTGCCCATTAAAATATTCAGTCATTGTATTTCTCTTTGTCTGCACACAGACGCGTTACATTTCATTGCATACACCTATTTGCAGGATAATATTTTCAGTTTGCTAGAATGAACTGCAAAAAAATTCCCTTAATTTTTGTGAAAATCTTTGATAAAATGCGATAGTTGACTAATCATTTAAGTAGTTTTTCAAACAAATATGAAAATCTTTCTCTGGTTTCAGCCTCTCAAATATTTGATGTTTTTTGTTCATCTTCTACATTAGGAAACTCTATATTTGTTTTTTTTTTATGACAGTAAATCAAAAAAACCTGTCAGTATGGGCTCTCAGGGAATTTGGTGGCCATTTGTCACCCTTGCATTCATTATGTCCCCTGACACAACCCCAATTTAATTCACTTTTCAATCAATCAATCAATCAATCAATCAGTCAGTCCGTCAGTCGATCAGTCAGTCATACTGTCCCCTAAAGGCCTTTTGATATGCAGCAGAAACTCTGAATAAATGACTAAGAAGAGATGTTCAGAGCTGCAGTGATTAGCTGGTTACATTAGTGGGTTCATTGAATTATTGGCAACTATTTTCATAATTTCATCACTTTTTAAGTCAAAATACAAAGAAAGATTACGAGTGGGTGAACTTGAGAAACTAAGATGTTCGTTTTCTCACTATAAAAAATGTGATTAAAGGTTTTTTTGTTTTTTTTGAAACAACATATAATTTTATAATGTCTGTAAGTCTCGGTGAAGAGTACCCTCAGCCACCTGAGGAGCATATTTGGCTCTTTAGAAACTAAATATGTCCACTGCATTGGTAACTTTACCTGTCGGATGTAGGATTCATATGGGTTTATTAGATCAACCTGCCCAGTTAAATATTGCCACTTTTTGTTCAGACCAGCAACTTCCAATTTGTCCTACCAACTTCTCGTAGTTTGGGATTAGCATTGACTGCAGATGAACCTTCAGGGACGTCACCCACAGGCTTCCTGACGGAGCAGTTTTGAAACCTAGTGTGGTGGCTCTGGCCGTTCCCATCTTGGCAGTGCCTGACTCCGTCCAAGCTTTACTCCAACTGATAATAGGTGGAGCCTTTGCAGACAGATAGCAACCTGTGAAAGCTCCCACCTGTCACTGAAAATGGCAATTCCTTTAGTTATGCATAACTTTTAAGTGTTGATATAATTTAAACGGTTTCGCTCTAGACATCGAAACAATAGCGAATAAAAATGTTTGGGTACCAGGCAGATTATTTTTGCTGTAAAGGAACCACGGTTGTTGGTATTCAGTGTTGGCGCCCTTTTTCAACCCCAGAGGTTGCTGCGTGACAGCAAGTGATGACTTTGTCTCTGGAAGAAATCTCTGTAGCGGCTCAAAAACCCTGGCTTGTGAGCGCCCCCTTGTGATGAGGGAAGGTGCAGCAGACAGACTGTGCCACGTTCAGTTTAATTATTTCACAAACCGATTATTACACAGGGGTTCTTGCAGAATCAATCACTGGGCCCGGTAGTAGCCCTGGGGTCGGTATTTGAGAGCCGGCTAGTGCATTTGTGCTGAGAACAGCAGAATATCAAGCCTACTGCTGCTGGAAACAAAGGTGATGGGTGCTGATGGTGAACGACATAGAAAAAGCTACAACCCATGAAGCCAAAACACTTCACTGAAATGCATAACAACTGCTCAATAGAGTTGAGGAGAACTGCAGTCTGGCCATAATTTGACCTATAAAATTATTGACGAGTGCACCTTTAGAACTGTTAATCGTGCAAAATAGACCTTTTTCATGATGCCGCTGGTTTTGCTTCAGACATTTATCATCACTGTCTTTCTGTTTGACAGCGAGAGATGCAAACTAACACATAAAAACGCGAAAGCTGACTCACTAAAAGATCTATGATCATCAGGAAACTGTCAACATCAAACTTTCTCTTCTCTTTTAGTGAACCGCCTACAGAAACTCTGTGAAATCTAATTTCTTCATGCTCATCACAAAATGTCAGGCGGCTAAAAATTAAAAAAAACACAAACAAAGAAAAAAGCATTTATTTCTGTCATCAGAGGAATGCAAAGTCATCCGTGAGTTTTAAAAAGGCAGGGAAGGGACTAACACGTGGGCGCCCAAGAGCTGGAGCATCATAAGCCGACATCCTACACTCTGACCGCACTCTGCAAAGATGACAAACTCGGGGACGACTAACCTAGCTGAGGAGAAAGCATTATGAATTATAGAAAGCCTCCATTACAGACCAGAGGAGACAGACGTCGGAGTAGAGATGTGAAAGGAAAGCTATGGTGTGAAGGAGGGTTGGAGGAAATTGAACTGTTGGATTTATGCTGTTAAAGATAGGGAAATAAAGGCAACGTGTTTTATGCCACCCTCGTGGCACCAGGATATAATGTTCGCTGCAACATGGCTGTAGAGTGGGTTGCTGGGTCGGTGGATTGCTGCAGAGCCTACAGAGCATTGTGATTGGTGGACTGGGAAGACAAGGAGGGGTTGTTGAAGATGCGGGGGAGAGGTAACACATCCCCAACATACTGCAAAAAAGAGATATGAAGAAGTGAAAAAATAAAGACGGAATCAAATTAACATGAAAGGGAATTAGAGAAGGAATACTGAGGGAGGTTCAGTCAGATCAAGGAGAGCGATTGATGAAGTGGAAGAGCTGACTGGTGGCAGGAAGAAATTGGAAATTGGAGAGTGAGCAGATAGAGAGAGAGAGAGAGAGAATGACAGAGAAGATGGGGATGCTGTTAGTTAGCCCTTTCATCCTCCGCTTCCCCGCAGCCCTGTTCTTTCCTCTGCAGTGGAAGATCGACACTAAGAACTGGGACAGTTCATTCATTTATTCAGTGCACTCACACACACGCACACACACACTTGCATCTCAGCAGATTTAACCCGTCCTACCTTTTTCATTTCACTGAACACACAAGTCTATTCAGCACAAGACGTCGGAACGCAATACTGAAACAGTCTGGCAAAGACATGTGCAGCTTTCGTTGGCGGAGTTTTTCGTGCAGTCTGACTCTTTGCAGATGTGTTTGGTAATTCGTGTACCTCAAATTTCTGCTCGGTTTATTTGTAAACTGTGGTAAAATTACATGTCTAAGGGAAGCGAGCTACCCGTGTGGCGTTAATATGCAGTGCTTCTTGCATTAAAGGCTTGGATTAATAATTTGATTAATGATTTTCTGGGGATTTAGGGTTTGGTTGCGGAGTTTTATTCAGCACATTCTTGTTGCCAACTCCTGGGGTCCTACAGTACCCACAATGCAACTCAACTGCTGAGAGTCTGGCCAGAGAGACGAGTGTTGAGCGTAGTTTACGAACCTGCGAATGGCCCGCGCCGTTTTGAGCCTTCGTATTTGTGTGTTAGGGTTATCCTAGCTGTCATTGGGCAAGAGGCGGGGTACACCCTGGACAGGTCGCCAGTCTATCGCAGGGCTAACGCAGAGAAACAGACAACCATTCACACTCACACCAATTTAGAATCACCAGTGAACCTAACCAGCATGTCTTTGGACGGTGGGAGGAGCCGGAGTACCCGAAGAGAACCCATACAGACACAGGGAGAACATGCAAACTCCACACAGAAAGGCCCAAGTCGGCCGATGGATTAGAACCCAGAACCTTCTTGCTGTGAGGCATCAGTGCTAACCACCACACCACTGTACAAAACAGTTCTCAGTGTTGAGTTCAGACATTGTGTCCTAAGTGAGTGGTGGTAGTCTTCATAACACTGCTGAAAAATGTCAGGACCGTGAAAAGAGTTGCAGTCACAGTAAAGAGGTGGAAATCTGCATATCATCTGCAAGGATTATTTGATGTTCATGGTCATGTGCATGCTCTCAGTGGGTGAGGTGTTGATCTATGGCGCGAGTCCAGCCGAGAGTCACGACTCGCCCTTCCGCCGCACTCTCTGGGTGAAGCGGACATTTTGAAGGTGAGAAGCAGGAGACTCGCCTGGATCAGACAGACAGACAGAGGATCGGACACACATTCACCGGACTGTCTCTTTACATTCAAGTGTGTGTGTTAGAGAAAAGACAGAGAGAGAGAGAGAGAAGCCTTGTCTTGTCTTAGCGTGGTGTAGCCAGACCCCAGCGGGATTTTATTATGGGGTGTGCTTCGACCTGTACAAAGAAAAATATAAAGTCCTCTCACACGGATAGTTATACAACTTCTCAGAGCAACATAGTATGTGATATTAAATGATGAAGGAATACTCGACAAATCCCCTAATTGCAAAGACCCATCTGGCAAAAATGGGCACCTATATCCCTTCTAACAAAGCTTAAAACCACATATCAGGAACTTCTGTGGGCGTTTCATAGCAGCAGTCAGCTTCTTGTTTCGCACTAGCGTGAGCGTTCAATGAGGCAGTACCAGGATAGATGACGTTTCTACTCTCGAGACTGGTGTGGCCAGTTAGAGAGTCTTCTTATTTCAAGGAAAATTGACTTTACCTCTAAACTCTGCGGCAGTGGAGCAGGGAGGTGATGTGCGCGGCTGTCGCCCACATCCGTCCATTGAGCAGCGATTTATTTTTCTGTGACTCATCCTGGAGCTTCAGTAAAGAGGTATTAAGACTACCGCAGTGAAGGTGTGTGGAATTTAATTTAGTTGTTTGAAATCACTTTTTAAAATCTCATCAGGATACTATATTTAAAGACTTTACACCCATCAGGCATAACATTAACACCTTCCTAATATTGTATGTTGTGCCTCCAAGACAGTTGAGACTCATCAGAGAATGGACATGGGCCTTCTGAGGGTGTCCTGTGGTGTCTGGTAACAGAATGTTGTTAGTGGGGGCCTTTGGGTCCTATGGGTTGAGGTGAGGGACCTCTGTGGATCATCCCACAGATACTTGATCAGTTTGGGGTCTAGTGAATTTGGAGGCCAGGTCAACACCTTGTGCTGTTATTCATGGCTGTATCCTGCTGGGGATGGCTCCTGCCACCAAGGAGTGTTATTGCTATAGGGGGGGGATGTCTGGTCCGGTCTAGGTGGGTGCTACATGTCTAAATAACAGCCACATGAATGCCAGGTCCAGATGTTTCCCAGCAGAACATTGTATTGTCACAAGATGGTCAGTGTTATTTACTTCTCTTGTCAGTGGTCATAATGTTATGCCTGATCTGTGTTTTGTGCCAATAAAATCTTTATTTTGGGGTCGTGAAAGATTCAGAGTCTTATTCTGACTAACCCAGCTGACATGTTGTAGTGTTTGTGATGCAAATGATATATGATTTTCCAACATTTATTTTTCGTTTTTCAAATTATATTATAGTTAAAAAAATATGAATTGGAACATTTTGTGAAGGGATTTGTTTTAAGACTCAACGTATTTTTAGGCGTTACCCTACTGAACCCTGAAGTTTTGGTTTCACTTCATCTCTCTATGTGCGTCATCCAGAGCTGACAAAAAAAAAAGAACAAAAAGGATAATGAAAGATTACAGGGTATTAAAATGGCAGCCACGACTCAGTGTCTGTGGCTGGTCGGGGGCAATGAGGCCTGAGAGTCAGCAGAGAGAGGATGCAGCCATGCTGATGTTGTACATACAACTAAAGTGCTGCATTGATTTACTGAGCACTCCCTTAATTAGCTTTGGACTCTTTGGATGAACTACAAAGCTAAAGGCTCATACGCTGCTGCTCTCGTTATCTATCTTTATTGAGGTTAGCAAGGATGAATTTTAACATATTTTGCATTTTTTCCCTTTAATCCCAGCTCCACTTAGGGTTTTGTGCTGATTGTTAGCTAATTTGTTAGGTTAGCACAGACTGTGAACATGGTAAACATTACTTGATGTGAGCATGTTAGCATGCAGGTGTTAGCATAGCTTCAAGCGCCGTTCTTGGTGGCAGGAGATCAGTATCAGGGCCGATCTAGGTATTTTTAAAAGTGATTGGATCAGAATGGGCTTCAGCCAAGTCAGATCTTTTGTAGTCATCTCCTTTAATGGCTGTAGAGAACAGCGCGTGCCATTTTGCCATTACCTGTAGTCTTTGCGGTGTGTTCAAAAGCAACTTCTTGCTCAAGACATATGTGACGGTCCTTCTTTGCCTTTGGTTTGTTATGTCTTTACAGTATGTCATGTTAGACTCAAACACCAATAAGGCTTCAAAAAGCTATTTTCCATCAACCTGTCTTTCTAATGAGTAGAGTAGATGTAGCAGATGATTGGGAAGTCTGGTTGTTTACATGCGGCCCACACTCACCGCTCCTCCCTGTTGGTGCATTGTGCCGTACATGCTTTCAGTCGAGGGCAGATGCTAATTTATTCATGACCAGCGCTCTGTCTCTGTCAGAGGAGATTAGCAGGAAGCCGGCGTACAGTAGCACATGCTTTCCTCGCATGTTTTCCTTCTTTTTGGACCTCAGCTTGTTTTATCTTATTTAGTAGCGCAGTCAAAGTGAGTGTTCAGTTTTGACGCGTAAATCTGTGCAGCTGAGACGGGAGCCGACAGGATCGATGTCTGTCTCGAGGTGTTTCTGTCTGATTCCCTGTTTCCCGTCTGGGCTGACCAGTGTGTCCACCTACCTCTCAGTCAGCAAACACACACACACACACAGGCATGCACACAACCTTACATCAGCACAGTGCCTGTAATCCAGAAGCAGAGCAACGTCATCTGCTGCGCGGAACAGATCTGCCAGCCAATTGTAAGGCAACCTAAAGAGGGACATGGCTTCCTGATGCGTGATGCATGTGTCTGTAGTTGTTAAGAAGACACTAAAAAAAATAAAAAATTAGGAAGAATTCGTGATTCAGCACTTGAAATATGCACAAAAGGTCAGTTTCAGCTGCAGTGAAAAGCGAAACATGTGACAGAAAGAAAAAAGAGGAGTTGAAGAGTAGCCGTGTTTTTATCCTCCTCCATCGGTATCTCAAGTGCTGGGAGAATACAGAGACTGCAGTAGCTCAGCAGCCAATCAGATCGCAGCGCTCGACAGCCAGTCAGAGGCAGCACAACACACACACACACATAAATGGTGTACACAGACAGGTTGTGTTTATCTTCCCGTTCTGTGCTGATTTCATAAAATATACAATAAGAAATAGGACTTTTTAAAAGGAACACACTTATTTTTATGTAACCCATCCTCATTATATAATACTGAACAACTTTTGACAGTGCTAGATTATTTTTTACGCTTTTGTCACATCTCCTTGTAGCAATCTGAAACAGTGTATTTATATTTTTATTTACATTTAAGGCTGTTACATTTACTGGACGTTTCTCCCTACTGCTGCAGTTGTTGCAGTACCACTGAGCGGCCACTAGGGTCTGATATAGGACCTGGACACTAATAACTAACCAGGTCATCTGAGACGTCTGTGTGTCTTTGTCCACCTACATGTGCGTAGTTAAGTTACACGTAGCCTGTTTGTTTTGTCCATCACACAACTGCACACACTTATAGTTACAGAACAGATGAATATCTGAAATTACGACACTGTTGGCTTTTTGATTATTTTATTATTATTACCCCATAAAGGATCAGCTATTATTTTCTCATCAACAGAAAATGAATCATTAATAATTTTAATAATTGATCAGCTTGTTAAATGTTGATTTTCTTTAAATTGCTCATTGAGGAAGTGTCTTTACTATTTTTTATCATTTTCTCACACCGAGCAATTGATTAATTTCATAAAAAAAACAGCTAACCCATTAAATACTAGTAAAGTTACCCACTAGTTGCAGGTTAATTCTATAGCGATTCCTAGAAAAGCTATGTGGATGCATGTAAGAAAGCAAAAGAAAAGAAGAAGGAGCCAAACACAAGCATCACTCTGTAAAATATATCTTAATCTGAAGATATACAGCTAAAAACAACATCTAAATAACTAGTCTGATCAGTCTGTCTGTGCAGGACTGTGGTTATTTTTATACACACACACATTTCACTTAGGTACAACCTCGGACTCTGCTGTGTTTAGCAAATAGCTGCACAGGTTCTTTACAAATCGTCTGTTTCGTAGCAACATTACCTCTAATCTTTGCCTGATGGGGGACCCCGACTCGTTTGTAACGTCTAATGTGACACTCGGGGAAAGTCCCGCCACATTCCGACCGCGCAGGTTAATCTAATTGTCGGAGATAATAGTTTTCATCGCCGCATCCCACTGCACGAAATGATGAACCCATGAAATTTGGCCTCAGTTGCCATGGCAACCCCTTCTCTCTCTCTCTCTCTCTCTCTCTCTCTCTCTCTCTCTCTCTCTCTCTCTCTGTCCCCCTCCCTTTGCGGATGTCATAAAACACCAAAGACGGATCATTAAACTCCGTGTGTGGGGGAGTGATTTGAGTGTGCGCGTCTCACTGTGAGCTCTGATGTTGTTCCAGCGTCCGCCCTGCCAGCAGTGACAAAACAACCAAACTCCTTTGCCTTTCTCCTGCGCATGAAACAGCTACTAGATTAATCAGCGTAAAATAATAATCAGAAAATCATTTTAGTCGTCTGCTAAGCAAAACTGTGACATGTCTGCTGTTGTATCATAGTCACTGAAGCATCTTGAAAGTTTTTGATGCTCTGAGAACTTGAAAACGACTGGCAACGAAGGCCAGCTCTGATATTTCTGGACCAAAAAGTTGCACTTGAACGCACTGTGAAAAGAAGACTAGAGCTAATGTCCTGCTCGCACATTTGTTCTGTACAAGTAAGGAAAGGAAAAAACAAATTTTTTAAGACATGCATGCGATCAATAGACTACAGATTTGTGGAAGAAGATTTCGCTGCAGTTCCTATTTTTATGCGGCGACAGGTCTGATCTTCATTATCATGGTTTTTAGGGAGTAGTCAAGCCCTTTAAAAGTTCTCCACTGCACACCAGTTGCGTGGGGCGAAGGCCCCCAGGTGTAGATGCCGTTGGGGTTAGCATCAAAGCACGCTCCATACCAGAATCCTCCGTATGCCAGCATGGCGCAGTTCGTACCGTATGTGTCTTGATCCTTGTCGGTGGTAGTGAATTTCTGTCCATTGTGATAACTTAGGGAATCTCCTAAAAGAAAATCCAGAAAAGGGCTGATCAACAGAAGCCTTAAAAGCACTGGGCATTTAGGTCAGACTGAAGGTCGTTTTTAAATACATTTAAAAGATACAAGAATATTCCCACCTGCTGCTCCCCTTACGAAAGGTCCCAGGTTCAGCCTGTATCCGTCTGACTCTGGACCAACAGAGAAGGACGAGTAAAGAGCAAAGACTTTCTGTCCCTCAAAGTCTTCCATGTCCACCCTCAGCTCGTAGCTCTTGGCCTGGGTCAGCAGGTGCGTCGTCTCCAGGCCTGAAAGATAAACAGTGAGCAGATGAAGTAAAATATATTTTCTTAGCCGGATGTGTTGTTTAAGGACCTAAACCTTAAACAACAAGTGCTTTTTACATTTAGTACACATTCAGTAGGCATTCATGACCTAAAATTTGTCAAAATAGTCAAGTACTCCATTTAAATTGTTCCGTGTTTAGGCAGACAGCAGACAGATTGATTGATATTCAAATAACTGCAGAAGGATGGCTTTAAAGCTGTATTTTTGTCAGTATTCGGTAGTGGACAAGTAATTCCTGTCGTACCCAGCCAGTACTCTCCAGCAGCGCTGCCGAATCCAGCTTTGTAGTGATCCCACTTCATGAAGAAGTTCACTGTGCCGTCCTGCCTTCTCTGAATGACCTGTTTTTGAAAACAGAAGAACATTAAATCTTAACTAATTGAGGAACCTTTTTACTGTCTTTTTGCTCCTTCTTTTCGTTCTGATTGCTCAACACCTGCTCCAGACAAAATGGGTCATTTAGCAGCTTAAGAGCGAGTTGTTGTCCCAGAGGAGACCTTATCAGAACAAAAACATCTAAAAGGTCACCTCACCGTCCACTTTTCTCCGGAACTGTCACTGTCGTCTTTGCTCATGTCGCAGTAAACCTGTACTGGAGATGTGGGGCCTGCCGGGTAGATGGTGTACACTCCGTCTCGGCCTGAGCCGGCTTTGTAAATGTCACTACAGTCGGTGGGCAGAGGCGACTGATAGGCTGCTACTGGTAGCAGGACTGCTAACACGACTCTGAGCTGCAGCAAAGACAAAACCAAAGTCTGTTGAGATATGGACACACCAAGAATTACCTGCAACAACCGGCATAACAAAGTCAAATAGGTCTTGAGAAACACTTAAACTGCCACTCAGTTGAACTTTTGTCGATCATAGTGTAGCTTAACTTTAGGGTTCAATATGGCAGCTTCTGGCTAACTGGAGTAATACGTTGAATTCAAAATCTAAAAGTAAAAAACTAAAGAAAGAAGATTTATGTGACCACTTATGTCATTTCAGTGCAACATCATGAGCAGTAATCATACAGTTATAACAGGGTTGCATGCAAAAATGATCAACACAGCTGTCATTTTTTCTAAACTAATAATTGAATGTATTAAATGTTTGAAAGTAGAAGTGTAAAATATGTTTAAGGCTGATATAGTATAGAAGTATTCTGTAAGACGCAAGACTCGTCATGCAGTTGTTTTGGAAATGGATGATAAAATGAATACATACCATCATTCTGTAATCCAAACTGTAAATATCCTAAAGAAGGAAGCAAAGACATTTTGAGCCTTTAGTAAATCAAAATAAGAGCAGTTCAGGAGTTGACTGAGTCATATAAACTTACCTGTAAGAAATGTGCTCACACCAGCTTGTGTTTCCAAATGCTTTTATAGTGGTTCACCTTTGGCTGTTGCGTCACCCAGTGCTTTCCATGTGTTTTCCACCACGCAGTCAGTAACATTGTGTTTATTTTCACCCAGTTTGTCTCCCTCTGCCAGTGTTAGTATATTAAAATACACTAGAGACGCACAAATAGTGTTTCCTGAGTTTCTTCTCTTTGGACATTATGATGTAATTTTGAAAACTCTGTTTCTTGAAAAGCCCTTTTAAAGTTTTTATGTACTTTTATTTAACTGTTTGCTTTCAGCAGCCTGTCACATGACTTAAAACCAATAATGTACTGGACTTTATTTGGCTCAAGTATTCAAAGACAAAGTTGGTTAATGGCCAGCAGCAACAAGCCAACATGACTCATTTTCTGTTGTCGTTGTATAGCTACGACCCTATGATGTTTCTACGGCTGATATCATAGCACACACTGTACTTTTTGTTCATTAGCAAGCACTGATTTTGGTCACCTGATGAATTTAATCCCTCGGCATCCCTGACTGGTGAATACGTGACACCAGCTAGTCGCTAACTTCGACGGTGTGTCATTTTGTGCTTTGCACCTCAGTTTATCTAAGTTTATTATTTTCTACGATTAAATTTTAAATCCAGAAAACCAAAACAATGAGCTCAAGTAGTCTACAAAACTATATGTATTATAATGTAACTGCGGAGTCCAGAGATAATCCTCTCTGGGAGCTAGCCTGGTCCTGACCATAGACTGTATAAATATGGACAATGTGTCGCCACTTTCTAGCATTGGCTAAACTGGTGTTATCAGTCACAAGGAGATGCTGGATTATATACTGTACTTTTTAAAATTTTATTTTTTTTATAACTCTCATGGTCCCACGAGACCGCTTTACAGAGTGGTTGGCATGGCAGCTGGTAGTCACCATTATGTTACTTCCTGTTTCTATTGCATCAAATAACTAACTAAAACGAAACTTATCCAAAACATTGACACTTGAACATGCATTAACATTATATTACTACCTAAAATGACAGAAACCATCCATGAAATAAAGTTATTTGATGTGTATTGTAGTGTTTTAGTTTGGCGCAAGTCCCATCCACTAACATGGAGGGGGTGGAGCTTATGACCTATACCGCAGCCAGCCACCAGGGGGAGCTCTACTTGCTTTGGCTTCACTTTTGAGAAGCAGTTCCGCCGTCCATCTTTATACAGTCTATGGTCCTGACCTAGTGTTATAAAGTTTACATACTCCCACCCCTATATCCCGCTGATACACGTATCTAACATGAAATAGAAAAGCAGCTATTCCTTTAAGCAGTCTGCTAGAAAGAGGTGTATCTGTGGATCTATGAGACACTCAAAAGGCACTCGTGATGTTGTGGAGGCTGGGGTTGATGGATGGGTGAAAAAAAAAACATAACAGCAGCATGTTTTTTTTAACCATATTAGTCATTTTCTAACTTTAACCGTATGATTATAATCATAACTGTGGCAACGAAGAACTTCAGTCAGAACTACTGTGTAATACTGTTAGCATTGTCGGCCTTATGCTAAGCTCTTCAGTGACACTTAAGCTTGATTCCATGACTGATGCTGATTACTTCGCCGTGTAAACAGCTTGAGACTGATTAGCTATTAGCAGTTACTGACGTTTGCCTGACTTGATACACTACTTAATAACAGGCTTAATAACATAACTTTTTATCTTGTTTTTTTTTTAACAGCCTCTTACCAAGCTAAAGTCAGCACCACTTAGGTTGTTTTCAGACGGACCTTTTACCATCTTAACCTGTGTTGTGTGTCTCTTTAATACCTGAGAATACATCCAAAGCCTGCTAATCTGTCTGACTGGCTCTGGGCCTCAAAGCCTCATCTGCTGGTGTGTATTTGTTTCTGTTTGTGTAACCTTGTCTTGTTGTGATGGCTACATAGAAAGACATTAGGAGTTGAGCGTATTGGTGGATTCTACTGCGACAGTACGCGGCCACCCGCGAACACATTTTTGTGTGAGCAGATAAGGACGCGAAGCTGCCTGGCTTTCTGGCTGAGGTTTATTTTAGGTGAAGTGACTTCTGTGTGTACCGTGCAACCCAATGGAAGCAGGAGATGGTGGATTCAGACACGGTGAGTCAGAGAGGGATTTCCTGAGCATGCTTCACCCAGAGACACTGGAGATATGATGTTAATTAACGATCGTTTTTTTAAAATAGATTTGTGGGAGAGGCGTTCCAAGTATCAAAAAGGACGATGCTGTTGTAGCTGCTGTGTAGAAGCTCAACAATTTTAACAACTTTATATGCAGTTTGGTAGTCCAGTGTCTCCAAAGCTAGGACTTCAGTTAGACTGAGGTCCGTCTGCACAAAACGATTCTTAAGCAACACATTCTGCCATTATTATTAAGTATTAATGGTTTCATTGTTTTTTTAGGAAGATTGAAATAGCCTTACATAAACTTTGCAAGGTTACCTGCATCTGATAATGTAAATTACTAATATAAACGAAACAGGGCACACATAGGACATTGCAAAACAAAGCCATAGGTCTTTTAGGTACCCTATCATTCAATGACTCTGCCTTTTGAGACAGTAGCATAACAGTCGTATGCTACCTAATATTAGCCTCGAGGGCTCTCATTGCTTACTATCAAAATACTGACGTAATCATCCAGATTTTCCAGAGGTAACTTTGCCTAAAACTCTTCTAGTCTCTTTGCAAGAAATGTTTGATGCATCGATTGGTGCAGCGTTAAATGGTGTACACACAGGATGAGGCCAGCAGCAGGTGACAAGACAAAAGTTAATGAAATTCAAGGTAGTTGTAGTTGATGATAGGTGTTAAAACTCTGACAACTCAGTTCCGACCAATGGGAGCAGCTGATACAGATAATTGTCATATGATTTTTCCAAGGAGCATCAGGTGAACCCAGATGGAGTGGCGCTGTCGATGACGGTATTTTCTTTTCACGCTAGTCTTTGATGATTGCCAGTTTATGTTCTGGTTGTAGAAACGTAAAATATTCACTAGTAACCAACTGAAGAAGTCTGTCTTTAACCTTTTCTTCTATAAACTTATTTTTTTACCAGAGGCTAGAAGTGAGATGTCTCTTTCATGGATTACAACTCACCGCCTTTCTTAACACGACAAGGGGACTCAAACGCATGCTCCTGTTTGTGGGGGCCACCAGCCATAAATATCTAAAAGCATAAAGGAGTGTCAACTTGACAGCATCTTTAATTATTTTCTTTTTAACAAGTGGCGTTTGGTTGCCTGCACATGCTGCCACACTCTCTCGCTCCGAGCCGAGCATTGTCCTCTGACCCCGTGTTGCTCCAGCGAGAGTTGGTTTGAGATTAGCGCCGGAACTCTTCAACCTCCCCCATCCTCCCCCCTCCCTCTCCAACTCCTCCATGCTCTGGACTTTCTCACTGCAAGCCAGGTATTTTTAGCCGTGACATAATGCCCCTATCTCTCTCTCTCTCTCTCTCTCTCTCTCTCTCTCTCTCTCTCTCTCTCTTTCTTTCTCACACTCTTTCAGTCTGTGTCTCTACCTCCCTCTCACACAGACAGTCCCTCCCCCCTCTGTCTCTCTCTCTCTCCCTCTCCCTCTCCCTCTCCCTCCCCCTCTCCTCTCTTGCCCCCTACCATCCCTCTCTCCCTAGCTTCAAGGCTAGGGCTAGCTGCTACAGTAGTGCTCAGGTTTCACACTTTCAGCTGCAGGCTGAGAAACATGGCAGTGGAGGAGGCAGCAGAATATTTGGCAGAAGTAAGTCTTCACTGTACTTTACTGTAAAGTCATTGAGCTCGCCGAATGTAAACAGACTCCTGTCTCCTGCTACATTTCTGTGACTAGATTTGGGAGTGCATCATATTTATTGATATTGTCCAGAGATGGGACATTTGTTGTATGAGATTGATGGGGGGGGGGGGGGGGGGGGGGTCGCTGATGGGACGGGTCGCAGTGGCAACTCTGCTGCACCACTCTGCTGCAGTGCGTGTGTTTATGGATGTGTGTGTGTGTCTACACTCCTGTGTGTCTGTTTGCAATCCTAAATGCTTGACTGTGATTGCAATTTATGAATTTGTGCTGATTGTGAGTGCACATCGCATACAGGGCTCTGTGGATACAGTTTCATGATGCAGACTGGCATGAATGGAGGCACCTGACCTTGGACAATGGCGCATGCTCTGTATGTTTGAGGAAAAAGGGCAAAAAGGAGAGCTAAACAGAATTTTTAAAAATTAGATAAAGAGCAGAAAGATAATTTGTTAATTTTCTCAGCTCCACTTAGTGACGTTAAAAGACAGCTCTTGTATTAAAGTAAGTCCCCATTAACCTGGTGAAATATGATATACACTATGCAGTATTGTCATTAATCAATAGTCATTAATAAGGGATTAACACAGATATGAACTGATATTTATCTAACCTGCATAGAAAACCCAAGCAGGAAGGCATAAATCTGACGCGCTCTCGTGTTTAAAGACACTGTTCGGCTGTAAAGTATTGCTTATATACAACCCTGAGCTGGCAATATGTATGACTAACACACTCTTGTCCCTCAGGGTTGTCGCTAGTTGTTGAGGGCAGCTCCTGTGTTGGAATGTGTGTAACTGTATGAGCGTGAAGCGGCGGTGGGTTCTGGAAAAAGAGTGACCGAAACATTCTCGGCATATCTCATGCGAATGTCCAATGTGGATAAAGTTACAGCGGGTGACGGGATCTAAACACGTCTACGCTCTGACGTTAAGTTAAAACCTGTCGTCTGAAACAGTGCCAGTTTAAATGGCCTTATGAAGCGTTTGTGTGTATTTTGGAATCAAGTGAAATCACTGGAATGATTGCTGGCCAAAGTGCTGCAAGTCCACCAAACTTCATGCAAATCCGATCATGTTTTCAAGTATGTGACAGGGAACAACTCTAGACGATGGACTCCTTCTTTGCAGAATCTTTACCAAACAAGAACATCCTCTCCATTATGAATTGGATGTTGTAGCCTCATATTTTTGTATGTGTCTAGCCAAAATATAGACCAGGGCTCTGACTAATGCATATTTCCATTATTAGCCAAACGTCTAAACTCTAATTTTGGCTTTTGACCTCTTTTGACCTTTAAAATATAATAAAAACACACAAAAAAAAGCCTTAAAAAGCTTGTTTTGTCAGTCTACCAATTGTTTCTACTCCAATGTGGACGCTGTAATAGTGTGATAAACAACATAGTGATGACTGCATTCTTGGCTCATCCCAACCGGTGTGGCACAGTAATAGAGCGGCAGAAACTTGAGAGGCGTGCTAATCAATGCACTGGAAGTTTGTGGCAGGAACTGCAGCCAACTGATTCTGATTCTGTAGATGAATAGTTATCGCTATATAATATTCCTGTGTGCACATGATCATGCCTGTATTCCACTGTACTGTAATCAGTAACGTCCCTACAATCAGGTACGAAGCCCCTTAATTTTTTTCTCATTTGCTTTATCCACTGTAATGTTTTTTAACTGTGTGTCTGTGAGTAATATACTCCTGCAATGGATCTACAGCATGTGGACCCTACACTAAATGGCCTACGTTGCTGTAAGCATTTGTACTTGTCCGAAGGTGTGTCAGCATTGTTCTGTAATTACGCCGCTATAATGCTGAACGTTTTTTGCGTCACAGTCAGCTGTGTTCAGTTTCTTGCTGTGTTTCAAAACAATGGCAATTGGAACCAAACGGCTCATGTTGGAGTTACAACTAAAAAGAGCTTAACTGATATCACAGTAATGCAGAAAAGCTAATCTGCGCTACGTAAACCTCTCTTCATTCACAGTACACTGGAGTTTTAAATCTGGTGTCTGTGTAGGCGTTCATACGACGGCACATGTTTTATGTCAACATACAGTGGTTGAAGAGCGGCCTATGATAGCTGGGAGTGTGACGGAGAAACAGGAGTTACTAATGTAACCATTGTTCTGTGAATTTTAAGAATAAAATACATTCCAGGGAGCGTTCAAGGAAAGTTTTGGATGTTTTAAATATAAATTAAACTGCGTTCAGAGGGAGCGTTGCAGTGGTTGAAGGTGTTGAAGTGGGTGTAGCTTTTCCTCATTTTAGAGTGCCTAAAGAAGGGAAGAGACTGAGGGACACTAGACTGTAGACATACTGTACATCATACACTCATGTCAACGTTGTTTGTGTAATTACTGTTGCTGCCAGAAGGGGGAGGCCTACATTTTGCATCGTTGCTTTAAGTTTAAAGACGTAAAAACCCTGTCACATATGTGGATTTGGCACAAAGATATTATCATCTCTATATTCAGCTTGAATGTCTCTTGTGTAATTGGAAATGCTCATCTGGACTTCAGTGCTCTTTGGCCAGACTGCTTTTTAAGTGGGTGATGCTTTGAACTGGCATTCTGATAACGCTCTGAATTATGAGCAGCCAAGCCTGCTGCCACGTTTAATTTGAAAGGCTTGGCATTGTGCCTTACAGCCCTCCACAGTGCTGCCTCAAGGCATTCTGCTTTTACAAACCACTGACTGAAAGAAAGCTTGCTGAATGTTTTATTTCGAAAAACAAAGTTTTGTCTGCGTCGCACATTTATCGTCTCATTTACAAGGGCAGAGGTTAATTATATATTCAGGCGAAGGGTTCTGTTCCAGCTGGGAGACACACTGTAATTACTTAAATATCCAATGACCTCTCAAAATAGTTCATTTCACTTTACTGCAAATTTCTGTTTCCGACAACACAATCCATTATTTCCCCTTCTGCTCAGATGTTGTGTTTCCAACAAGGGGCCGTAACATCTGATATGTGATTACGTGTAATATCCAACACTGAGCCATGCGACACAGGGGTTAATAGTTAGTTAGCCCTTCGTGTTCTGATGTTGCTTCTACAGCAGAAATTGGCCATTGGTTCAGCTGTGGGCCAGTTTCTTTCACTAGTGTTCCTTGAAATGTATGTTTTGTTTTTATCCAGAGAGGCATAGCTAGTCGGTGCATTGCATGAGAGGTGGGGTATGATATGGTGTGTGAGGTGAAAAGCACAGGTGCGCCGTAAACAACAGAAAGTCAAGATACTATAATTTGCCTCTGCAATGTGACACAGCGTCTGCGGGCAAAGTAGTATTGTTTATAACCGCTACAGCCACAAATGATATGCATGTTTTTAGATTCAGTGTGATTTCCACTTTTAGAGGAAACTATGTCTGGTGTCCAATAAACAACTTTAATTCAGCTTCGAAATCCTGGAAAAAGAGATGTAATTTATAACTCCAAAGTTTTCTTTAGTACTCCAGGGGAGGTTTGATGTGCATTCGTGGGTACATGAACTTTAACAGGAGTTCATATAAGAGATCATTCGGCTTATTTAACTTAGACAGTTTTCCTAAATGTAAAGAAAGACAAGCAAGGAATTTGAGAGCCAGGGTTGCCAGTTTTAGCCCTGACATATCCATACCAATGGCAGATGAGAAACTTAAATGTCAGCTTCATCAGTGTCACTGCTGGTGCTGATTTACAGTGTATTTGTCTTGAGCAAGGTCAGACAAGAGTAAAGGATACTGCACATCGATATTAACTACTGAAGTTACTCAATAACATTTACCTTTAATGTATTAGTAAGTGACGCCAACTCCAACAATCTACTGTATTTGTGAGGTCTGTAAACTCCTCGCAGTAGCACCCATTCACTAAACTTGCGCGTTTGTGTTTTATTGTGCTGTCACGGCCGCAGCCTGACGTCCGGTAAGCCCCCCCTCGTCTCTGGATGCTGACACCAGAAACACACTGTGTATGAGCGATGAACTCAGATAAGGTCCATTCACTGAGAGGGAAATGAGCTCAGCGACCAGCTTTGGCCAACAATCTGTCCACGGCAACAAAGATCATGGTGCAGTGAGCATGACAAGGCGGTATTAGTCTCAATCTTCTGGCCGGCTTGATTGTAAAGTCGCGCCGTATGTTGTGGGGGCTTTAAAGCAATCGTATCAGATAAACCAGCTGAATTAATCAGATAAACCAGTTCTTGTAAATAGTTGAAAAAATATTTGTGGGAAAAGCAGCTGTAATCTGTATTTTTAAGTTAAAAAAAATGTACTTCCGCTTAAAACTCGACTTTGTAGAAGGGTTCACATGTAGGGATGAAACAACAAGACAAAAATAAATTTTTACAGAGCTTTAAAATTAGAGTTTTTAGCTCTAATAGGCTTCTATAAACTATCTGCAGTCAGATGAAGCTGAAGAAGTCTGCTAGAGAACACAATTTTCCCCCCATGAGTTGGTAGTGACCAAAACAGAGATTAAAGAGAGTGAACACTAGACAGAAAGTCCCAGGACAGTCTGGGACGCCATCGGCTGTTGTGACTGACGAAAATAGACATACAGCCGTTGAGAGACATCATCTATGAGGGAATTGTTTCACATCTAGTCAGTTTACTATGTGCTTGACAAACATGGCATGTTAGCTTGCTTTCCTACGGGCTACACTAAAGCCAACTCAAGCGAGATTAGCCACTGCTACTCGGACTACTAACAGAAACCAGAAAGCTTCCATTACCAAAATCTTGTCCACAGATTTTGCACGTTGCACATGCAGATATCCGTTTACGGAGATCATTCACAAAGTGGGCAAAAAGAGGATTCCTGCTTGAAAATGTGAGTCTGACAAAAGTAGGCGGGAACTTCCCTCCAATCTTCGGAGGAAACGACATCTTGGGACTTTTCTCTGCTTGTGCCACTGTAACAATACATTTTAGGATTTGTCTATTGAATATGATTAGTTTGTGAATTCAGTTGTCATGGATTTTATCCGTATCAAACACTCCAAAAAGCATACTAACTCTATAATGCTTTTTCTGTATTCATAAGCTTTGTAGAGGATGTTGTAGGTTAACAGGCACACAAGCAAAGGGCACACTGTCCCAAATGTAGCCTGTGTTTCTGCTTCTACATCTCACACTGTCTAACCCCCTCCCTGCTTTCACCAGCTCGACCACACCCTGCCATCCTCACACACGAGACGGATTTACTCATGTGCGCGCACAGTATATTTAGATCCCACTTTCGAAGTCCTTAGCTCAGCTTGATTGTCATTCCCAGTTGTGACGAGTTAACTGCAAATTGCCCCGCAGCTGCTGCTCTCTGTGCAGGGCGTGTGCATTACTGTAGCTCGGGAGTCCATTTTGCTTAAAGACAATCTCCGTTTTCCATTTGTTGATATGATGGCTGTGATCGTCGTGCGGTGTCCTTGTGTCAAATTGAATTTGCCACAGCTGCAACCGTGAGCCTTTGGCTACCGTTAGCATAAAGCTAAAGAACAAAACCTCACGTTGGCACCAAGCAAGCCTGATCCAACAGATGTTGGTTGAAGGCTTGGATTTGGCAGGCTGCTTGTTCTTGGCTTGGTGTAGTGCAGTTTACCCCAGCAGGCATGTTGGAGACGGTGTATTTTCATTTCTTTCACCCTCAAACCTGCTACTGGAAATGTTTTCCAATGTTAGCTCTAATTCAGTTTCTGTCAGCTCACAAAATGTAACCTATTTTTTTCTGCTAATAACATGCATGCCTTGAGGGATTTGCTCAACTTATCTTTCATTGCAGGGATTCATTAGGATGCTATGACACATACGTAATAACTTCTGACTAATGTTGCATTATTTTCAAGGTAATACATCACATAGACAAAGCTCCTTAAAATGTGCTATTCCTTTGCATATAGAAAGAGAAAAAGCTCAGTTTTGTATGTTTTATTATTCTGTTATTACAAAGCACCAGTTTTTATTTTCTCAGCTTCTTATATATTCACCGTTAAGCTGTAACTGTAACCATCCTGTTCCTCTCTTCCTGCAGACGGATGTAAACGCCTGTTATCTGCGAGCAGCTCGAGCCGGGAACCTAGAGAAAGCTTTGGACTACTTGAAGAATGGAGTCGACATCAACATTTGCAATCAGGTGAGGTTGCTAGTTGACAAAAACTGTCAGACCTCAAGGTGATAGTCCATCTAAAATCTCATTGCCAAATGCGCTACAACCATGTAACCTATAGCCATTGCTATGGTGTTATGAGATGATTTGCCATTAAAATTAGTACAGACATTCATAGTCCTCAGAAGATTAAACAAACTGACTTTGATGTTACATTGCCCCCATGAACTTGATGGTAATATTTGATATAGACTCTGGTAATGACTTTACGGATCCCTTAATATTTTTTCATCATCATCATTTCCTTGTGCTCGTAGGCTAACGTGAGCAAACATCATGTAGGTATTGTCGCCGTGCGCATATTAGCACATTGACATTAGCACTTAGCTCAAAGTATAATATCCAAAAACATGTCTGCAGACTCCAAGCCTTTTTTCCCTTTTTGTGACATTTAATTGTTGTGTTGACAAAATTAGAGTAACTCTTTGGCCACTGTGGGTAGTTTGTCTGCCTTTGAAAATATCTTTAGGCAACGCTTTAAAGGGCAAATCTGGTGATCCCCAAAACAACAGAGAAATGGGTTTTTGTATATCCAGCAACTAATATATCTTATTTTGTGCTCATGTGATGAAAAACTTCCTGACTGGAAAATCTGCAAAAAATTTGCTGCACAACTTTTGACACAAGACTCAGACTTGCCAGATACTACAGTTTTGTAACTTGCAAGCTGCATGTTCATCTCTCACCAGCGCCTAACGCCACACTGCTGATCAAATGCAGATGTCTTTATGATTTACACGGGTGTGTATGAAATTAACCGTATGTCTTGGCTCCCCTGATACGTTTCCTTTGCTCTTTAGTGTCACATAAATTCTGGAAACAGCTAAACAGCTTATCAGCGTGTTGTTGTGTTGAATGCTTCCATTATCTATTACTGCATATCCTGTAGAGTGCCGCAGGGACTGGAGCCTATCCCTGCTGCCATTTGCATTGGGCGAGAGGCAGAGTACACCCTGGACAAGTCGTCGCTCCATCACAGCGCTAAAACCATGATAGACACACATGTCTTTGGACTGTGGGAACAAGCTGTAATACATAAAATGTATATTACCTACTAAAAAAAATAACCAAAAACAAACAAACTGGTTTCTAAAATTAGTTTGTCTTCCTTAAAGGGGAACTACCGTTTTTTTACAACCTGGACCTTATTTCTGGCATAAAATACGATCGTTTACTCACCCATATAACTTTGGTGTCATTTGGAGTCGTTCGGCTGATATTTAGTTCCAGCGGAGCGCCACATATATCCATATAGTGGAAGTGACTGGGGCACCGAAATGCAGCCTCTAAATAATGCATTATATGCCGCAAAACTAATTTATTTCACCAATATTTTGTTACGATATGCAAGTGCTATTCCCCGTTGAGTCCGGGGTTACCTGTTCATCATCTGGGGTCTGTAGATTGACTTACTAACCTCTGGCCTGGATGATGTCATCTCTGAGCACGTGCGCACCTTCAACAGTCGGCTTGTTTACCTGTAGTTTGCCTGCCACTGCTATTTTTTTGCAACATGGCTGATTATTTTTCCGATTCTGAGGTTGTGTATGACGACTTTGTTTATGATGGATGTCCTTACCGTTTTGAGCCAGAGTATACGGATGAGGAGCTCGTTGAAAGGAGGATGCGGATGCAGAGAGAGGAACAGCTGGCCAAAAAACAACAAACGCGAATAGATAGTAGCTGGTGGTGTTCTTGTGGACAATGTTTGTCTATGACAACAAAGGGGGAATGCCTCTGTTGTCACGGGGGATAGCACTAGCGTATCATAACAAAATATTGGTGAAATGAACGAGCTCCGTGGCAGATAATGCGTTATTAAGAGGCTGCATTTCGGTGCCCCAGTCACTTCCACTATATGGATATACGCGGTGCTCCACTGGATCTAAATACCGTCCGAACAACTCCAAATGACACCAAAGTTATATGGGTGAGTAAACGATCGTATTATATACCAGAAATAAGGTCCAGGTTGTAAAAAACGGTAATTCCCCTTTAAGAACAAATAAGGTTGAAGTTGAGAGCTAGGAAGACGATTAAGAAAAGGGCCAGTACATTATTTCCTTTGTTGTCTTTATGGGTTTTTTTTTTTTTTTAATAAAAATATACATACATGACAAGATCTGTATTGAAGATTTAGTTGATATGAATTCTTTAGAAACAAACCCTCAGTTGCTCAAAGACTCAAGGACTCACAACACAACAACAACCACCTCCTTCTCTTGATTTTAACACCCCTCTCTCCGCTTGTCTCCTCTCTGCAGAATGGCCTGAATGCTCTCCATCTGGCCTCAAAGGAGGGCCATGTGGAAGTGGTGGCTGAGCTCATCAAGCAGGGCGCCAACGTGGACGCAGCTACCAAGGTGTGAGTCGCATAAACACACGCGCGCCCTCACACGCATGACTTCACACACACACAGTTTGCTGCGTTAGCATCTTCTCGAAGTCACAGTCCGCTTGGGCGGCTCGCAGCAGGAGATGAATGGCTGCGTGTTAGAGCTGATTCAGTGAAGGTCCGCGCTGTCGTGTGCGTGACGGTATTTCACCGTACAGAGGTTTCTCCGCCGGGAGGTGTATGTAAACTCTGTGGCAGTGACAGCCAGTAGTGATCCAATACAACAAGGTAAACCCATCCAAGCGGAAAAATAATTAAATTCTACAAGAATGTGGATGCCGGGAACCCTGGATTAACCGCAGCAGGAGCACCCACCACTGCCATTTAGACTCTCCCTGCATCCAGCTGTTGCGATTCTCTGTAAACCGGCTCAAATGAGCACTGCTGAACCACGTTGTCCGACATTACTAGCTGCCTCGCCACAAAGCTACAGTTATAGTTAAGCCAAGGAGACGTTGTTTACATCCTGTCGCGCTGCCACGAGCCTCCCGTAATGAGTAGATGCTTTTTTCTGCAGAGTAGGCGGGTGTAAATAGGTCGACAGGAGATAGTTCCTACATTTTTTATTGAGTAATCAGCTCCGAGACGTTGCCGTTTTTGTTTTTTATATGTTTTATTTATTATTTTTTGATAGTTTGAGCACCACGGTTCATGTAGTTCTGCTCTGAGTATTTTACATTCGGGGTTTAACCTTCTCTTTACTGTAAGCTCTGGAAAATAGCACACTTAAAAGAAGGCCAACTTTGCACCAGTGTCAGCTTTAGTCCAATTTTTAATTAGATATGAGGTGTGTGGTTAAACGTCATGGTCTTCTCAATGGTGTCTTGAGATTCCTGTCCCAAGTTTTTGTCAGCAGACGTTCACATTTAAAAATCCAGATAAGAACTTTGGTAGATTTAAGCCAGTTTTCTCCTAAATACTTGACTTACATGTGGACATAAAGAGAACTAAATAAAGGTAATGCTTTATATGTGCTCAATGCATAAATTACCATAAAAACTTAATGAACTGTTGCTGTGTTTACAGCCTGCTTTCTCTGCCATAGAGTCTGTTTATATGCAGTTTTAAGAATACGGTGATCCTTACAGAAGCAGGTTGAAGCCCCATAGCTGTCTTCTTTTTCAGTTGTTAGTAAATTATTGTGGCCTAACGCAGGGCAACGCTAGTTCGGCGAGACCATAACTCGACCCTCACGTGGTCGAGTCGCTCTCAGCTACGGGGGTAGCAGACGGAAGAGGAATGAGGAATGAGGAATGAGGGGAGGTGTTTATGTGGAGGTTCCAGTGGCAGCAGGAATGGCAACATGGCAACAGCTGCTGCTTGCTTATAGCTGACGCGCGCACGACAGGTGCTTCCGTTGGAGGATCAGGATGTGTACTACCCAACGAACTCTTAAACACTTCACACATATTTAGATTTTCTTCTTTCTGAATGTCACCACAAACCTTGCTCCCTATTTCTCACCATTATACACCATTATTGACCGATCATTCAATTCAATTCAATTTTATTTATATAGCGTCAATAACAATACAAATCGTCTCAAGACGCTTTACAAAAACCCGGCCTGAAACCCCCAGAGCAAGCCTGAAGGCAACCGTGGCAAGGAAAAACTCCCTTTTAACAGGAAGAAACCTCGAGCAGAACCCAGCTCATATGGAGGGACCCATCTGCCTAAGGCCAGCCGGGTACAGACAGAAGAAAGAGAGAAGAGAACAGCAAGATAAACATACATCTGTCATAGATACACATATCTGACTAAAGCGTACATGTGGAATCTTATGATACAAACTGATGATGTTACATGACAGTTTGAAAATGTAAGAGAAATCATAGGCAGGTTGGAGAAATCATTAATGATAACTTCAACAGTGTTAATAATGCTTATTCGTCTTTTTTTTTTGTAGATACACGCACTGCAGAGAAATCTCTAAATGTCAAATAGCCTGCATAATATGTGTGTGTCTGTTAAACTACAATTCATGACAACTGTGCATACTCAGCATCTAAGTGAAGACAATTTGAGCTGACACGGCCAGACTCGATTCTTCTCAGAATATGAGTCTGGTCACATGCCACTTAGCTTTCATCATGGGGCATGTTTCAACCGATGCATAGGAAAAAACACCTCTGCACGCAATTGGATAGTTCTCCAACCAGTCAGAGCCATTCACGGCACTCAGATGACTCATAAAGCTTGGATATCGACCAGTCGATTTGGCGATGTGTCCGTTGGGTCACTCTGTTCATCCAGCATGCACCCACTCACAGAATATTAGCAACAGAGAGCTCACAGAGCATGTCTGCTAGTCGCTAGCATTTCCGCTTTTCAGCATTAACCACGCCCACTTCCAATTTCTGACCAATCGCAGAACAGTAGCCGGTCACAACGAGAACAAGCTGCGGGAACTCCCGACCGAGCGCTGCGAGAACAGCCTTAAGACTTCATTGCTGTTTCTCTTCTGTCCATCACCACATTAAGCCTGGCCAGACGTTATAATAGACCCAGCAGATCTTTGCCGGAGCATAATAGGCTCCTGAACAACTTTCCACCACAAGAAATGTATGGGTGGGGACGTTCTTCTGGTTTCCAGGTTACTGGAACAATGGCCCAAGACATTGTAAGCATTCATACCTGTGTGCTGGTGTGTCATCGTTAGCGGTGGGATTTCTGTGTCACTGTGTTCAGTTTCTTCTTGTATTTCAAATAATGACTGGAACTGAGTGAGTCACGTTGGAGCCAGAGCTAATGAATAATGAACAACAGTTACTTTTACTGAAATCACTGCAGCGCGGAGAAGAGAGGAGACGTCTGAGAAGCCAAGTGATTATTTTTTTTGTGCTTCTCCGGCCGCTGAGAGACGTGGACAAGGAAATGCGTTTTGGACCGACCACGTCCGCTGTGGTCTGCATCAACGCGATGTGTAATTAAATATCTCGGGAGGTGCACGTCAGGCCACAGGCACCATCTCACTCTTTAAATCTCAGCTACAATAAAACGTTTCTCTTGTGTGAGGGACGATGATGAGTAACTATCTTATCCTTCCATCCACACAGACAGGCGTCACACACACCAGCAATGAAAAAATAATTTAAATCTAACTTAAAACATGCTCTTTATGTTTTGAAAGCAGAAAGGAAACACTGCCCTCCACATAGCTTCCCTTGCCGGCCAGACAGACGTGGTGAAGGAGCTCGTTAACCACGGTGCCAATGTCAACGCACAGTCTCAGGTAAAACACCCCCTCCTCACCTGCACACACACACGCACACACTGTCAAAGCTCCCCAATTGTAAAAATCCATGTTTCAGTGTGTGTGCGTTCATGCAGATGAATGTGTACACAACTACTCTACACACAGTGTCTCTGTTTGTGTGTGTCCTGCGTCCTGTGTCAGCAGCACTGCACTGCAGCCCTGCCCATATTCAATAGTACACACACACACACACACACACACAAATACACACTGGACGTGTCACCACAGCAACCATAATAATGTCAATGTCAAAGCCTTGGCTGGAGCTGTAGAGGAAGAAACTTACACGGGTATTGATGGCCCATTACTTTGGGGTAAAAGTATGATTCAAAGTGGACAACAGGAAAGCTGATACAACGCTTTTAACAAATTGTTGTGTTTGTTGTTATTGTATTTGACTGTATAATCTAGTAGTCTAGTAATCTAGTAATAATATAGTACACAGTACTTATATGGAGGGATATATCCATATCTGATGCCTGTTTCCTGTGTTTATGACTGAACACATACATTTGTACTTCTGTTGGGCTGCTGTTCTGCTTTCATGTAATGTGTATTATTTTTTAAAAGTGCTTTACTGGTTTTTGACATTATTATTAATTGTCTGTTTTGAGTAAAACATGTAGATTGATTGGATTGTTTCCTCTGCTAAGCTAAAAGGGCATGTGCAGCAATGTGACAACAAGAGACCAAGACATTTGAATAAGATTGTAGTCATGACAGACAAAGAAACCCTTGACCAGCCTTAGTTTGAAAAAGGGCCGCTTGGTTTTATTAATGCTCCTTGCTAATTCAAATATGGCAGAACAAATCAGAGTCTGAATTGAAACTGCAATTAAAAAAAAGGTTGTGCAGCCGTACGTGGTGTGCACACTGGATGAGGACCAACGTCGTTGTAACGTCGAAAGGCGGAAACACCTCTGCCGACTAGAAGTAGGCGGGAACCAAGTTGAACTTATCGAAGCTTTGAAGCGACACAGTTGAAGCAAAGACCAGCGGTAGCAGCTTATACAGTTGTTTGACCTCTTCACCATGCTGGTAGTGGGCTTAGAGACTTGGCTCCCTGATGGAGCAATGGCATCCGTTGATGGCAAGTAGAGCCACCTCCGTTCACACGCCAGCAATATGTTTGGTTTGCTTGTTTCACCTGGAAACATTAGAGGTTAACTAGTCAACCAGAGCCTAGAGCATCCACTAGTGACCAACTGACAGCAACAAAGAGATGGACGACGAGCTAATTTCTTTAAATGTGGACGAGGGTTAACACTCATCTTGCCATGGTTTCATATTCAACATACAGACCTGAGAGAGGTTTTAGTCTTCTTCTAGGGTTAGGGTTAGTTCTCAACTAGTAAGGGAAGAAATGTATTTCCCAAAATCCCAAACTACTGTATTTCTTTAACATCGCTAATAGCTTCACAATAGAAACACATGTTCATAAGCTAGGTAGTAGTCCGGTGTATTTCTGGCTGAATTTTAAATGAGGAGTGTTAGGAGAATAAAGCAGTTGTTGCAGCGACACCAGAGTACCTTTGCACGTGTTTTCGGATCCCTGTGTTGCCATGGAGATGTGTTTTTCCTCGTTCTTGTGTCGCGCCGCGCACACACACACACACACAGCTGTCAGCCACAGCTCTGGATCGGCTTTTATCTCCACCGTTATCAGGTGTGAGGTATGTACCGAGGTGACAGTATGTAGCCTGTGCCACGAGAGGTCTGCTGGAAGAGCGGAGCTTTCACGACCTCCCGTCTTTCGGGAGTCGATCGTCCGGATCAAACTTTGTGTCTTAACTTGATTAAAATATATGATGGTGAAGCACATTTGCCTGAAATTTAATTAGGAAACGTTTTTATGGATGGAAAACATGTCAGTTAAAACCCTGACACGTCAAGGTGCTTTATCACATTAATGCACAAATCCTGTAGATCCAATATTGCCTTGCAGCAGTCCTGCTTATTTTTTTATACACTAATGCAAGCAGAGATATTTATGGGATAGATCAGTACATAGCACATGAGCCTAATATGAAGTCAGCCTGACTACCGTATATTGTATTTTAGTGCAGCAACATTATTCTTTTGAAAAGCTGTAGAGTAGTGAAGCAAAGAGATTCACTCACTCATGGACTTTCTAGTGCACATTAACTCTGGTTTCCTCTTATATGCCTGTTACCCCACCCCAAATGTTTCAGATTGAAACAAGCAGAACATATACAGCAATCTGGCATAACATTATGACCTAAGATCGTGTAGGTCAACAGAATGTTGTTAGTGGGGGCCTTTGGGTCCTGTGGGTTGAGGGGAGGGGCCTCTGTGGATCATCCCACAGTACTTGTGCATCCACGACGGAAATTGCTGTAGTATCAGGAAGGAAGGATTATTAAGGTGCAATAATGTGCATTAACAATAGCATGGCGGTATCTGTTATCTAATGTTCAACTAACTTGGTTGAAATAGAAACGTGTATATCCAGCCTGATTGGTTCTTTAAAACCTTATCATCATCATCAATGTTTGGTTTCCCTCCAGAATGGCTTTACTCCGCTGTATATGGCGGCGCAGGAGAATCACCTGGAAGTGGTGCAGTTCCTATTGGACAACGGCTCCAGTCAGAGCATCGCCACCGAGGTAAAGAAACACACACACACGAACAAACAGATAATGTACAGAGCAAATGCAGTTAGTGGGCTGTTTACACACACACTCACTCATTAGCAGCTTCTAATAGCTAACCTGTGTCTGAGCCTTCATTTAGCCTCCCTGTAATTACACTGCAACACTACGACCAACAGTTTGGTCACAAAAAAAAAATCTGTTGACTAAAGAGAGTGAGGGGGCTGGTGACAGCAGTGTGACGATGATTTCATTCAGAGTGACCTTGGCTGCCTGCAGCAGGAGCCAGTGACGTTACCAGAGCCTGGCATCTGTGGCGCGAGTAAGCGCTACGCTGCAAGTGTGCCACAGCCATCCATCATTCGCTGTAGTACCGGCACACGGCCAAGTGCCACCACCGTAAGACTAAAGTGCGACCGCCGCAGCCTCAATTTACGTTCAGCTCAGTTTGATTCTCCCATTTTATCATTGTGTGATTGTGGAACAATAGCCAGGAACTATAGGTCTGGGCGTTTTTGTCACAAACTCTGCAAATTATTGTCTCAAGACACTTTGCAGAACTAGTAATAGTGGCAAGAAACAGGAAAACACCTTGAGCAGCTAATTAATATAAAAAAAAAATAAGAAGAGGACGAGAAGAGAGGAACGAATAAGATAAATCTGGAGAAAGCATAAATGGTGCACGTACACAACACACAAACAAGAATGCAAGATACTAGTCCATGCAATTCAAATACACAAGCAGTCGTCCAAGAATTTAAATCAGCATCTATCCAGATTATTATCTACGTCAGAGAGTGGCAGGGGACCGGAGCCTTTCCCAGCTGCCACTGGGCTGGAGGTCTGGTACTCTCTGGTAGAGTGCTAAATCAGCAACTAGGTAGTTAGAAATGTGTTCTTCACCCCATAGCTTTAAAAGTAACAGAGGACAAAGACAGCACATCAGATGGACATTAGATATTTAGCATGCTAATCTGATCAGAGAATAAGTAAACAAGACTATTAAACCGCTGATCAGCACTCGACTGATATCGTCTAGGTCGTCTTTTTGCTGCCAAAATAGCCCTGACCCATTGAGGTTTGGGCTCCACTAGACCTCTGGAGGTGTGCTGTGGTATCTGGCGCCGAGAACTCCTGCCTGAAAGTCGAATGTGTTTGTCCACCACATCCTGCAGATGCTCGATTGGACTGGGATTCTCGACCATTTTTATAATTTGAGGCACACCCAGTCTCTTAGCCGTCACAGTGTGGTCCTTACCTAAGTCGCTCAAGTCCTCCCACTTGCATAGTTTTTGATTTCAACTTTCGGTTCTTCCCCGGCCTGTCACCCGTACTTTTCTAATTAGCAAATGTTACTCAAAAAGGATTACAAAGTGCATTTGTCAGGGACTATTTTCAGAGGCGGATTAATACACCTTCGGTGGTGTGAAGGGAGCAGAGCAGACGCTGAGCGAGTCCTATGGATTTAGGTTTTACAGATCCGCTGCATTTTTTTTCTCTACTCCTGTCTCCTTTCCCCTTTCTCACTCCATCATTTTTTTTCTTTTGTCTGCCTCTTCCTCCTCCTCCTCCTTCTCCTCATCGTGCTTTCTCGACGCTCTCCTCCTTCCTCCCTCCCTACAGTCTCCACCGGGAGGCTGAGTGAATTATTCATGCGGGGAAATATATATCCACGTTTGAAGCAACTCCTGGTGTTGAATAATTTATATTTAACCGTTGGAGAAACCACAAAGAAGGATGGATCAGAAATTCCTTGTTTTTCTTTTATTTTTTATTTTTTTTAGAATATTATGTCATATCTTTTTGTTTAAACTCATTTTAATAAATTTTTTTGATTAAAAACACATATAAGATTAAAGATCTGTGTTTTTTTTTTTTTTTTTTTGTCAGCAGCCCAAATATAATAAAGATCACTTCCTATTATATCAGCTGGTTGGTTCTATTTTGGTGACAGTGAAATTGTGCTGTGTCATTGCAAGTTTCCCAGCTTGAAGACGCAGATCAAACCTCCTCTTTTAACGCATTTTTCTTTGTTGTTTTTGTCTCACCAGATATGTTTTTAGGACATTAAATAACCTAGCTTTGTGAATCCGTAATGATGCAGAGGAAGTAGCAGCTTTGGGATGAGTCTCTGCAGACATTTTTCTCGTTGATCAGATCATGAATGTGTGTCAGTGTGTGTGTGTGTGTGTGGACGCTGTTTTGTGCAGGATCTCCGAGGGATTGTTCTCCTTTGATGTGTGGGTGTGTAGAGATGCTGAGCTGGTTTCATCCAGACAGTCGGCGTCCTGTGTAAACACACAAATGCACATAATCTGTGTGTAGTTTTAGTTGTGAGAAATCTTTCCTTTTGATGATTCATAGATACTGCTGCTGCTGCTCGTGTCCTCTATATGAATCATGTGGATGCAGTTATCTCTGCTTCGTCGTTTTTATCCATTAACGGCTAAATTTCCTTTTCGAATTGTTGAGACACCGAACTCCTACTCAAGCACTTAAAGTATCTTTAGAGCAATAGTTAAAATGGCTAAATTGCTAAATGGTTGAGTGCTCTGTGCTTGTTAAGGCACTTTCAGACTCTTTAATATAATTTGATGCCAAACTAACACAAAACCGACGGTCGGCTGTTTGCTGAGTCATGACGGTGGTGAGCGTCTGTTTTGCTTCTGTGCCCCCCACCGTTGCCACCGTTCAGACCCCTGATGGCAGTAAAAGCAGCGCAGTAACGAAAAACTATAGATGTTTTTAATGGAACAATTCCCAAGATATTAAATTTGTTAATAACTAAAAAAGCAAAAAAAGCTTATACCAGATCACACATAGCCTAGACTTAAGTGTGGTTTATGCCTCTGCAGGACATAGACGCCATAACCTACACATGTAGCCTACGCCGGTTGGAGCCATTTATACTTGTGCGCTTGTCAGTCTGGCTTGCTCTGTAGAAACACCACCCAAACGGTAGACGGCGCGGTGTCTTTTTTGGCTGTTGGGTTAATTTTTGTTTCTACTTTCTGCTTCACTTTCAACTTTTGCCGAATTTTGCCAAAGACGAATCATACAAATGCTTGTAGCCTACCTCTGAACCTCCTTTCCTCGATGTGTTCCATCTTTACTGATCCAAAACAATCGGAAAAAATGCGGAAATATGCTACCAAGAAGCAGACCAATCACAGCTCATGTGGTCTGCATCTCCGTGGCGCGTAGTTAGATTTCTGGGGAGGTGCATGTCAGGCTATGGTGTTAGGGTCTGGGTAGGGTCTGGGTTGTCACCGTAGCTACATCGTCAAACTGAGGCATAAGCATAAACAGCGCATTTTTCTGAAGAATAAAGTTCAATTCATAATTTTTAAGAATAGCAAATAGTATCTGCTGTGTTTTAGCATGCAAGATTTCTAACACACTAACACTTTCTAACATAGAAATATAGAAATTAAAGGTTTTGTTTAGCCGTCGCTGCAACTATCAGCTAACTTCAAGTATTTACTGTTTCTGCTGGTTTCCAGGATGGTTTCACTCCACTCGCGGTGGCGCTGCAGCAGGGTCACGACCAGGTGGTTTCCCTCCTCCTGGAAAATGACACCAAGGGGAAAGTTCGGCTCCCAGCGCTGCACATCGCCGCCCGGAAAGACGACACCAAGGCCGCCGCCCTCCTCCTCCAGAACGACCACAACGCCGACGTGGAGTCCAAGGTAGGTATGCTCTCTGAGCCTTCGGCGGGACCTACTGTCGAAAGAGGAACTGATTTGTCTTCTGTTGAAGACACATTATTCGTAGCCCCATGAACCCTTTCACTACTTGAGAGTGTCTAGTTGCATTTAACCACTACCTTTGTGAGTTGAAAGCTGTTAGCGCCAACGTGAACAGGATGAGCTTAATATTCCGGGGATGTGGGAAACATGACCTGGTGTCTCCTCTGTCTCATTTAAACAGTTTAAATAAGATTTAGTCAGTGAAGTTACTCTGTTTCTCCATCTGTCCCAAAATGTTGATACAAACTCTATTTTCCCCTGGGTTTCGTCTCTCAGGCTGCATACAGATTTGCTGGATAATCAAATGTGCCTCTTTGTCTAAACCTGCAGCACTAAATACGCCAATGCAGCCTTCATAAAAAGACAAAGCACGCGCATCATTCACGCAAGGTGTCATGGGGCTACGAGTAACGTTTATAATGTTGCTTTCCAACTGTAAGGAGATGGCGTGAGTCCTGAACACGTCTTCTGTTGGACAGCAGTTCAACGAACATTTATAGTTTTGAGGAAAGTCTTTTTTTTCAGGGGGAGTAAGATTCAGAAAAACAAAGATACTAACAAATAAAGCGCTGTAGGGAGAGCTGCAGTCCATCATCTGGTTGTCTGTACTTCTGTGTGGTTGCCTTTTAGTTCTTTTCATTATGTACGGTCACATTGCCACATATCCATCGTACAGCTTGGTGCAACCATGGTGTTGGTGTTGCTGTTGTAATTGTTGTGGTGCACTAACCACCCCATTCTCTCCTCCTCCTCCTCCTCCTCCTCCTCCTCCTAATCCTCCTCCTCCTACTACTACCTTTCCTCCCTATATTTTTTCCTACCCAACCAACCCCTCCCTTTTCCCTTTTCCCTTCTAGATGATGGTGAATAGAACAACAGAGGTACATCTTCTTCTTCTTGTCCTTCCTCACTTTCTTCTACTCCTGCTCCTCCTCCTCCTGTTTTCTCCTCTCATTGTTCACTCACGGTCACCTTTGCAAAGCTTTCTGTCTGCTAGCATGGATGCTAAATGCTGGCATGAATGCTTTTGCTGCTGACAGTCTCACCTGTGTGCCTCTTTTTTTTTTTTTTTTTTAAGCCTGTAATGCATTTCGACTCTGCTTCGTGTTTACTCAGTGGCTTGCTGTTTTGCGGCACAAATGAAATAAAGTGTAACGTCAGGATCTCAGAGTCATTTTACACTAACCACCTTGCTGTCATAGAATCTATTTCTAACTCAAGCACCTTTTTTCCCATTCACTCTAATTCTAGTTTTCCCTCTTTTCAGGTTTTGCACAGTTGTAATTTATTATTCATTTATTGTAAAATCATTAGGTGTAAGTTTTCATTTCCTGCTGCTCACCGCTGGACATGTTTCTGGTCGTTAAATGCCATAACCAGCTTTTTAATAGGACAACTTTTCAATTATGTGAAATATTTTCAATACCTTTCCTGGTGAGATTGAAGATATATTGATATTCTATGCCAATATACAGTGATTTTGAACCTAAAGGGAGCAGTTGGTTAGTTTAGCTTAGCTTAGCTTAGCTCAGCTTAAATAAAATTAAGATACTAGAAAACAGCTCTAAAAATAACAGTGGTGACTGTAAGAAATGTACTGACTCATTTCTTGGCTGGGCACTTCCTGGAGACTTTGTTGCCGGGCAACCCTTAAGGTGGCAACATCGCTCACTAGCCGTTAGCTAACCCCGATTCCAGTCTATGCTAAACTAAGCTAAACAGCCGTGGATTGTAGCTTCACATCTACTTCACATCTAGATCTTTCTCTGTCTTAATCACAATAATAACACCAAGTGTGAGTGAATGCCTAATAACTTTGTAAAAGATTTTGTAAAAAAAAATGGCTTTCGATCTCACCCTCATTCGGTGTTGTTTTTACCCTAAATGCTTCTGCACTGTTCTGCATTTCTTTGCAGCATGCACTGGCGGCAATGCAAGGTTTTAGTCAAAGCATAAAAACTAACAAGATCTCTTCTAAAGTTGCATCTACTGGCAGTGTTGTCTTTCGTTTTGGTTGTCTCCATCCACAGTAGCACCTCTCTCTCTGTAACGGGAGCCTACTCAATGCCCATTAACATTTGTGACATCCATCAGCTGGAAAAAAATGGTTTTGCTATTCGAACTTTTCGAAGCGATTGCTTGTGATATGCATCTTCCGGTTTTGGCGAATATAGCAAATAAAATGTACAGCTGATACATTAAAGATCCAGCAAGTCACCCAGCTGTTGATGAGAAGACGATTTTCGTTTAGGTTTAGCAAACCAGTAAATTTGATTTATTATAATTTTTAACAAAATGGGAACCTGAAATTCTGTGATTATTGTTGGAAGTCACAGTTTGTCGGTGCACATGTGCAGAATGCATGTGCCAGCGGTGTGTTCAAGTGCAATTTGGTCCTTTAACTAATGCTGATGCATGCCTCACCTGCATGTCTGTATTTTATATTTCCTGTCAGATGAAAGCATATCACAGAAGAACTGGTGCTGAAACAAGAACTGAACTAGAGGCTCAGCTTGCATGGTTTTCATTTGACAGGAGCTTAAGCTGCTTATGTTGTGAATCTGTCCACTTCAAACCTGAACAGTGTTAATCTTAATTATGAAACGCCAATAAACGTACTGTATCTTTATTCTAAAAGTGAAATCCAGCTCTTCTTTTGTTTTGTCAAATTCTGGAAGCATGTTTGACTTCTGCTCAGCTCTGATATGTCTGCTCTGCTCTCAGCCAGCTGCTACTGTATGTAACGTCCCATCATGCTTTGCCCACGGCCCGTTAATGGGCAGATTTGGCTTCCTTCTCTTGTCTCCTTCAAGTGATCCCCTTTCTCTTTCTGTCCGTCTCTCGCCCCCACCTCCCTCAGAGCGGTTTCACTCCTCTCCACATTGCGGCTCACTACGGCAACATCAACGTAGCAACGCTGCTGCTGAACAGAGGGGCGGCCGTGGACTTCAAGGCGAGGGTACGTACTCAACGCAGACCGTTTCCGAGTGCTGCTGCAAAGCACTCAGTCCGAGCCTCTCTTTTATTAGAGGGTGGGACGATGTGCAGGTATCTGTGTGTAACTCCACAGCTGTTCTCATCACTCTGCTGGAGGAAACACTCACACGTCGCCTGCGTGTCACACTATAGTACACTGCAGTTTCGCAAATAATGAATGGAAAATACAATACGTTATTTTATTTGTGTGACTTCCCGTATTATGCTTACAGCTGGGAAAACAGAAGCAGAGAATAAAGGGCGGATATGTGGATAATCCTCTTATTATTAAATCAAGAAAGCAAAACCAGCTTTTATACTTCAAGGTGATCCATTGTCTGCTCTGGTCTAAACAGAAGCTCAGCAACATATTTGTTCTTGTTACAAGTCAAAGGACACAGACATTAGAGGTTAAAAAAATAAAGATTTATTCTGGTAAATTAAACCAAAAAAGGAGTCAAGACCTAGTACCTGAACTTTGGATTTGCATGCTGGGTCGTTTGCACTTGAAGAGTTCAACTGAAGCACAGAGTCAGTACGTTATTTAATGAGGCCCATGAAAGGCGTGGTGGGATACGTACTGTACCAAGTCGTAATACCAAGTCCACATAAGTTACCTCCCGATGCATCTTTGATTAAACGGGCAAGGCAATAACACATCTGGCTCTTTGGCCTGCTTAAACTCCCATGGCAGCTATGTGTTTTATTCATACCTCCGCTGCTGTGGCTGATTAGGGTAGTAAAGCTCATATACCACCAGAGACTCCTGCACTTCCCCAGCCCTTCATGTGAACATTTTTGGGTTTTTGGTTTGCACCTTTAGTTCATATTGTATGTTCTAGGCCTGCCGGAGGATGTCAGGTGTTATCGGAGAGATATTTGTCTGTACGCAAACCCACCGATTTAAATCCCTTAGTGCCACTTCTGGGAGTTTCAGACACAAAATGAGACAGTGTGGAACAACGTCAGCCTGCCGGTACACAAAGCTCGATCTCGCTTAATTGCAAAACTGCGCCAACGCACTGTTCACCGAATCTGATGAATGATGTGATCAAATGCCAGGAATTTATCAAATGAAAAAAGACTGGATTTGATCACATTTGTCAAGATGAAGGGTTTGGACCCGAAGTAGCTTCCCCTAGACACCTGCCCACCCCTCCAACCAAAAATGAACTAATCCATCAGGGACAGGGTGCGTTGCCAAAGTCAGATTAATCTTATTCCTCCGTTAAAGACATTATTTAATGCACAGACACACAGTTTATTCTAAGTCATACTGAGTCAATATTCTAAGTCAAATACTGAGCCTCAATAAATAAAGAAACCATGGATTTGTTGTTTTAAAGATTTACTTGAAGAAATATAACAGGGTTTAAAATAGGGGTGAAGGTCCTTTTGAACTTGCAGGTTCATTTCAATTGAATTTATCGACGATAGATGTAAGAAAAGAAAAGAAGACAGTATTTCCCCTACAAATTAGTACAAATTTCACATATTTCAGTCTTACCGGTGCACATCTATAGAAAGACATCTGCTGAACACACCCAGTTTGCAGACAGAGGTGCTATTAGACTCTGGCAGTTTTTCTCTGGGGGAAAAAACAAGATGAAGAACGCTGCATCCGAGCTTTCTGCACCTGGACATGGTTATGTTCCTCTAGAGGGGGATGTTTAGCCGTTTTCCTGCAGCTCCGTCAAATGTTCAGATGTGTTTAAAGGCTTGACCTTGATTTAACTGTTATGCGACCTACAAAAAAAAAACGAAAAAACATTCTGTGTGGTGTTCCTCTTGTGTTATTTCCGTCTTTCGCCGAGCGGTTAAATGATGCCTCTTCTCTTTTTCTGCAGAATGACATAACGCCGCTGCACGTAGCATCCAAACGTGGGAACAGCAACATGGTGCGGCTGCTGCTGGAGAGAGGGGCGAAGATAGATGCACGGACCAAGGTATGCACAGCCCAGAAAATCTGCTTTGTCTGATATTTTATTCATGTTTAGTGGATATTTAAACAGCTGCTACGTCTGTTTTAGAACTACTACTTAAAATCAGCTTCCACATCCATAATATGGTTTTCATTTAAAGCAGCTTAAAATGTTGATGCCAATTTCTTTCAAAAATGGCTTTTATTTAAAGAAAATTGTTGTCATTTATCCTCCAATAGAAGCATGCAGCAGTTACCCTCATTAAAGTCTCATCTCTCAGGGTCACTCAGCGTAATTTTAGGTTTTTCCATCCTGTGATTTGAGCTGAGGGATTTTCTCAACCTATAAACATACATATTATCTCATAATCCTCTCGCAGCTGTGCGGGTGGGGTTGAGGCGTCACCTGCAGGATCTTGTCATGTCTTGTCTCAAAGAGGCCATTGTTCAAAAGTTCAAAGCCTGAACATCACCTCTGTGTTTTCACAGGACGGTCTGACTCCCCTGCACTGTGGAGCTCGGAGCGGCCATGAGCAGGTGGTGGAGATGTTGCTGGACAGAGGAGCGCCGATACTGTCGAAGACCAAGGTACATCTACAGCTTCGGGGTTTCTTTATTTTATACTCCTAACACTCCTGATTCACATGCATGCCAACAAAGAAACAAACCGCAACCGTTTTAACTTCACGTCTTTCTTCTTCTTTCCCTCCAGAACGGTCTGTCTCCTCTCCACATGGCAACGCAGGGCGACCACCTCAACTGTGTCCAGCTGCTGCTGCACCACGAGGTGCCTGTTGACGACGTGACCAACGACTACCTGACGGCGCTGCACGTGGCCGCTCACTGTGGCCACTACAAGGTGGCGAAGGTCATAGTGGACAAGAAGGCCAATCCCAACGCCAAAGCACTGGTGAGGATAGAAGAAAAAAAGCAAATGGAAGGGGACGGATGAGGCTGCAAGCAAAGTCAAACGATTAATCGGTTAATTATTTTCAGAGCAGTCGACTAATCCGTAAACAATAACCATGCACCGATCAGCCACAACATTATGACCACTGACAGAGCATACAGACATAACATTGACCATCTTGTGACAATACAATGTTCTGCTGGGAAACTTTTAGACCTGGCATTTATGCGGATGTTACTCAGACACGTACCACCCACCTAGACCAGACCAGCCCCCCCACCCCCCCACCCCCCATAGCAATGACACTCCTTCCATCCCCAGCAGGAAACCAAGAACGGTTTAGGAACAACTAAAAAACAAAACATGAGGAACAGCACAAGGTGTTGACCTGGCCTCCAAATTCACTAGATCCCAAACTGATCAAGCATCTGTGGGATGATCCACAGAGGCCCCTACCTTCAGCCGATAGGACCCAAAGGTCCCCCCACTGACAACTTCCTGTTGCCAGACACCACAGGACACCCTCAGAAGGCCCATGTCCTTTCTCTGATGAGTCAAAACTGTTTTGACTGGTTTATTCAGTTCAGATCTAATTAGGAAAGCTCTCCTTTACTTTATTCTGATCCAGTTGGTTGGCTGAGATCGTGCTGAGGGAAGTGCAGCTGTATTATTATCTGCAAGGTTTTCTTACACCCACTCAGAACGTTAACATATGAGCAGAAACAAACTGCTTACAACTTGTGAATGTACTGGAAAGCAGCAGATGAGGACTCGACGACTCCCTGCCAACGAACAATCAGACTAAAACTAATAAAACTAACTAATTGGGTCTCTCTTTAAGGGAATTCACACACTTTTGACGTTAGCATTCAGCCGTTGTCAGATGTTTTCAAGCACGCCTCACTGCAGGAGTCGACACAACACTGTGGTGCATCGACATGTTCCATTAGCCTAGATTTGATTAGTTTTCCATTAGCAACCGAATGACATTCAGTATTTATTGCAGAGCTCTTAGAAGATGTGGGTTCTGTTCAGTTCACTTCAGACTCGAAGTGAACTGAACTCTATTTTAAACACGAGAACAACATGTACAGCTCCCTGCCCGTTCACGTATCTGCTCAGGGTCGTGTTAATGACTTCATCTTCCAGCCAACCAAAACGGTCTTCCTTCCTTCCTTTCAAGCCTTTCAATTTCCTCACCCCTCCTTTTGTTTATTCCTCACCTCCCTCATTAAACCTTGCTTTTTGTTTGTTTATGTAGAGCAAGGGCCTTTAATGCGGATGGGAAGACACAGCACCGGAGAGAGAACATGATAATGAAGGAAGCAGGCTTTAAAAAAAAACAAAAAAAAAACCCGGCCACTATCTTGGCTTAAGACAAGCATCTCTGCTCTGTAATGGGAGAAGTCTGGGTGTGGTTAGAGCACTGGGACTTTATAGCCAGAGAGAATGAGAAGAAGAAGAAGAAAAAAAGAGCACATGGAGAGGAAAATGAAGTCATAGGATTGAGCCAGAAACCTCAAAGTCAGGAGAGTAAGAAAGAGAGGGAGGAGGGTGGGAGGGAGAGAGAGAGAGGGAGAGAGAGAGTGCAAGCTGTGGAGAGAAAAGTGTAAAGTTTCAGAGCAGTCTCCTTTTTTAATTTTTTTTTTTTTATAGCTCGGAGTCGATTATTTCCACACATGGCACTGTGGTTTGAATGCAGAGGGTTTAAGAGAAAGAGTGACATAAAGAAGGGGGGATAAAGGGGGAGAAAAAAAAAAGTTCTTTGTGCTGTATTTTCCACCCGGTGTTCCAGACTTGTCTTCTCCCAGCTCTGCCAGACCTACAGACCTACAGAGCTGCGCGCAAGACTTTTTTTTGGACTAATTTATACACTTTCAAACCGATTTATTCTTGTTTTTCCGTGCTTCAGAATGGTTTCACTCCCCTGCACATCGCCTGCAAGAAGAACAGAGTCAAGGTGATGGAGCTACTCCTGAAGCATGGAGCGTCTATACAGGCAGTCACAGAGGTGAGTGTGTCGGGAAAGGGGGGAGTCATCATCATCGTCGTCGTCATTAGTTTGTTTTTGTGTACTTCCACTGCGTTTCCGATGAAAACGCTCGTACTCCAATTCCAGTCAGTGTTGCCTTGAAGATAACCATTGTAGACTGCGCACACTTCCCACATATCTCCGACTAATTGATGTCTGCTGCGATGAGATGATTTCAGCTGGGTGTAGCCAATATTTATGCATCAGATCTCAATATGAATGAAACTATTTCTGTCACAGACACATTGATTTAACACAGGAACACTGTTTGAACACATTAACTTGATGTTAACAATGACTCATTAAGACTCAACTGATTGATTTGAAATCAATGAAATCTATGTTCTTGACCTGAATGCATATTGTAGCATCTCACACAAAAGAAGCTGCGGAGGCTATATTTTCATTATTGTCAACAAATCTTGTGAAACATTAACATTTCTAGTGGGGACTACTTGCAGCTTGAAGGACAGAAGTGAAACTATACCACTGACTAGCACTATGAAACAAACACGATACAAAAAAAAAGCAGTAAATCACAGCTAATCTCTAGACTGGATGTATTAAACTGTCAAACATTCGCCATTAGACGACAGAGTATGAGGAGAGGGAACACTGTCGTATCGTTTTGTCGATATGTGACGGTCGCTCCTGCTTGTCGTCCTCTCATCTCTTCTTCCTTCTCCCGCGTGTGTCTCGCTCTCCAGTCCGGTCTGACGCCGATCCACGTCGCGGCGTTTATGGGACACGAAAACATTGTCCACCAGCTGATCCACCACGGGGCTTCACCGAACACAAGCAACGTGGTGAGTTCAGGAAGTTCATCATCATTAGTTTGATCATCAATGTGATATGGCATTTTCTCATCAATCTGGAGCCTATCCCAGCTGTCATTGGGCGAGAGACGGGGTACACCCTGGACAGGTCTCCAGTCTATCGCAGGGCTAACACAGAGAAACAGACAACTATTAACACTCACAACTACGGCCAGTTTAGAATCACCAATTAACCTAATGAGTGTGTCTTTGGTCGGTGGGAGGAAACCGGAGTACCCGGAGAGAACCCACGCAGACACACGGAGAACATGCAAACTCCACACAGGAAGGCCCATTCGGTCCATGAATTCAAACCCAGAACCTTCTTGCTGGGAGGCATCAGTGCTAACTCCTCAAACACTGTTCACATTGTTATATTTAAATGTTTTAGACCTTGGAAAGTATCTTAAATGTCAGTAAAAGAGCAAAGAAGTGCTGCTGTAGGAAGCCTAATGGGCCAAGAAGCTGTAGTAGGCTTCACCTCAACCAGCTCAGAAATTATGTATATGACAACTTTTGCTCTTTAAACTAAATGTTGCTGGTGATACTTTCTCTAAAGTATACTGCCATTGAAATGCAGTAAATTTACTATTGTCTGGAGTTGTTTATAAGGTAATGGCGCTTTCTAGTGAATTTCAGGGTTTGTTTAGATGTTCCGCTGCAACTTTAGCATCTAAATGATCCTGATATTTCCTTCAGGAGATGTCAAAAACCAAACAAAAGTCATTGGGATCATCTGGCGGCCAGAAACACAAGTTAAAATCATGTGGCGTTGTAACTCCTGGAGGTATAAATGAGCAGCTGTTGTGCTGGGTTGTGTTTATAACTTATTTCCACTGCCTCTGCTGATTTTAGATGTTTACTTACTTCATGTGTATCTGTCATTGTTGTACTGGTTCTTAAACTTGTCTTCCACCTCTTGTAAAGCAAACAGAACCTTTGACGGGGAAATCCGAACCTAGAAAGGGAACTTAAGGTTACCATGATGAGTAATTCCCCCCACAAACCCTCAAATCACTGTAATTGGTGCAGACGAAATCCCTGTAAGAGGAGAGGAGGTCTATTAATGCCATGTGTAGGTTTGTCATCTTTCTGTAGGAGCTACAAACTCTTACCTCTGACCCTCACATTAAAGAGAGAGAGACAGATGAGTGAAAGAGATGATAGAGAAACGTGTGGGGGGGTGATAGGGGGGAGAGTGCTGCACAGTCAACTCCTCAACCCCAAGTATTTGGTCGCCCACGCCGTGTCTGTGGCCAGGTTGCCGTAGAAACGGAGCATTATGGGACGTCATTATGTTGAGTTGGGTGTGGAGATCGAGGGGGTCTCTCTCTCCCTCTCTCCCTCCCTCTCTCTCTCCCTCCCTCGGCTTTTCTCTTTCTCTGAGAACATCAGGGCAGTGACAGAGAGCGATCTGGAGGAAAACTTTGATTGACCTCTCGTTGTCTTGTGCGTGTTTCAGAGGGGCGAGACGGCGCTCCACATGGCAGCCAGGGCGGGACAGTCAAATGTGGTCCGGTATCTGGTCCAGAACGGAGCACGAGTCGACGCAAAGTCCAAGGTAGACTGCATCAGCCACAATACTTTACATCTGTGTGTCTGTGTGTGTGTGTGCACTTACGTCAGTGTTTTATTTAGACTGATTATAGTCAGAGCTTGAGTGTGTGTGTGTGTGTGTGTGTTCGTGTGGTTGTGTCTTTGCACGTGTCTAATTACAGTACAGACACTCCTCTTGTTTCCAGATGTTTTATTGTGAGACAGAGCTTTTGACGGGAAGCTGCCACGGCATAATGATCAAAATGAATGGTTTCTTTTTTGGAATACACCGACAACAATGAATGTTACAATCAAACTTTCTTGATGACTAAACTTGTTAAGTGTTGGATGGCCTGTAGGGAGAAGAATGACACAAAATAGTTGAATAATAATTTGTAAAATAACAAAATTTAGATTACTTTCTTGAACGGCAGTGTGTAAACGTGTCAGACAACACGAAGCTTCACTGTTCTTTACAGCAAGTGTTTTGCTGTTAAAGCTACAGAGGATGTGATGTTTTTGTTCATTCCCCTTTGTCCACTCTCCCAGCACTTTTTTTTTGTGACATCAGGCACCTAAAATGGCTTAAAACCCACACATTTTACACACATTAAACAACAGACAGACACAACTAGCAACAAGTATTTAGCAGCTAAAGAGTCAGAAGTGCCCCTTTAGGAATTGTTAACGGCCCAAATCTGAGTTGAAAGAGTATAAATACTGAGTTTACATTTTTGGTCAGAAACACTCCAAACACTCTTCCAAATGATGATGTTGCTCCTGGTTGTTTAAATAAGCACTCACTGCTTCCATTAATGTTCTCCCTTTTTGTTTTTTTGTGCCAGGATGATCAGACTCCGCTGCACATCTCAAGCCGTCTCGGTAAGCCAGACATTGTGCAACAGCTGCTGGCCAACGGAGCGTGCCCAGATGCCACGACCAGCTCGGGATACACACCTCTACACCTGGCTGCCAGGGAGGGACACAGAGATATAGCTGCAGCGCTGCTGGACCAAGGAGCTAGTCTGGGTATTATTACCAAGGTAAATATCAGTCACCCAAATACTATGGGATTGATCTCATGCTATACTTAAAAACTAAAAGAAAACAGTTTTCAAATACCCATTTACAGGGTTTCACACCTGCAACACAAACTACTAAAAGAGGAAAAATGTTGTGCTTATAACACTACAGACATGTAATGGAGATTGTTGATTGAACCAAAAAATGCAAACATATTGCAGGCAAGCCAGGGGGACGCTACTGTTACAAACACACACACACCACATACTACCACGTACAGGAGTCCAGAAACCATCTGGACCATTAACCTGATTAATGAATACAGGGTAAGGTTGTATACGGATGTAGATCTTCCACATTTTGCAGTTCTTTGTAGTCTTTGCTGCTTTTTGTTCTAACTTGGGCAAGAAAAGTAGGAAAGTCCTGGCGTGTGACCTCCACAGGGATGTTGTAACATTTGGACTTGGTGAAGTCAAATGATTGGGGAATACAAATTACAGTTGACTGTGTGCCAGTGGAACAGTTGTGTCATTGTAATGTTTGGACTGGAGTCTGAAAGCGCTGCTCTCGCTGGACGAGCAGTTCGTCCGGGTTTGCTTGAGAAATACTCGTTTCAGAGCAACAGTGGGCACTGAGATGGTGCATTTTTAAGGCCACGGAATTCAATAATAATTAATTATTAAAAATGCATATAAATTACACAATTGTATACATTAGCTAGCAATGCCGCTCAGTAAAGGTCATAGATTACTTACACAATGTTTTGCAGGTCTTGAAAAGGCTGGACAAACCCAGACGTTTCCTGAAGTGTAGTTTTAAAGCTCAGTGCGGCACTTTGGTCCGTTGCCAATGGTGGCAGCGGCTGACTCACGCTAACCCCCCGACTAATTCAAAAATGCTCAAAGAGGTGAAGCGTGAGTAGAGCCGAGGCTTATGGGTAAAGCCTGGGCAGACAGTTAACCGCCTCAGACTGTACCCACTCAAAGCAGCCACTCCCTTAATTATACATTATGATACATAAATTTAAGCCTTGATATAATATAAATGGGTGCGTTGTATAGAGATATAAAAATTCTTACCCACTCGGTTGTCATGAATGCAGAAAACCGGTTTATTTTTGCTGCGAAGTTGGACATTTTAACATCTCTTGAGATTGACTTGCTTTTGGCGACACCCTCAAGTGGCCATTAGAGGAACTGCAGTTTTTCGCACTTGCAGATTGGCTTTATCTTTAAGTTCAAGCTGTTGCAACCTGTCGAAACCTAGTGTGAAGGACAGGTGAAGCACAAACCTGTGTGTCCTAATATTTCTGTGGTCTTTAATATAATCAATCAGTGTAAAAAAAGAATGATCAATATTAATTTAAAGAGGCTTAAAGATAGATAGATCCGTCCACCCCCTCCCCAACCATGGATGGGATTCATACTACTGAGCTGTACCTTGAACGAGAAAGCCAAGTCTGAAGTCCATTACTATTAGTCACTTCTCTGTTTGCCTGCAGACACAGACGCTCACATATCGCACAATACACACATGCAAACTCACACAGACCATGATCACGGGTCTGTGTTCCCTCACAGCTAAAGAATCCAATGTAACGCACATCAAATGTCTCCACCCTGACCGTTTCTGTTTAATTTTTAATCCGCTCTCCATGTTGTCATGACACAACCCTGCAAATGAGTCTTCAGGGAGACGTGTATATTAAATAAACCAGGGGAGAAGATGATTACTTTAACTCTTTTGTATTAAATATGGTTTTTGTGTGTGTTTCTGCAGAAGGGCTTCACTCCTTTACACGTCGCAGCAAAATACGGGAAGATCGAGGTCGCCAACCTCCTGCTGCAGAAGAATGCGCAGCCTGATGCCGCCGGGAAGGTAACGCATGTTTGAGTTTTTTTATTAGGACGTTAGGTGCACACAGTTTCACCTCTAGCAGCTTAATCACCTCTGCTCATACCGCACTGGACACTGTGACTATGCTCGTGTTTGTGTGCGTTCAGAGTGGACTAACTCCACTGCATGTGGCGGCGCACTATGACAACCAGAAGGTGGCGCTGCTCTTGCTCAACCAGGGAGCTTCACCGCACGCTGCGGCAAAGGTACGAGTTTAAATGTTCCTCGGTGCGCCGAAACCTCTCTGTTTGGCTCGGGGTGAGAGCGGGCTGACCTGGATTCCACATTCAATTTCTCTGAGCTCCGTAGTGGAGCAGTGCGTCCTGATTGGACGGTTGGACGCCCCTCTCCAGTTTTAACAGTCCACTGGAACTGACAAGGCTCCAATTTCTGTTACTGAGGGAATATCATGTCATTTCCATGCAGTGAATACTACAAATATATGTACTGTTATATAATTACTGTCATTTCTTGAACATAAATTAATTTCTTTGTGCTTTAAATATGATACTGTACAGCCCTGGGTATTGTACCGTACGTGTTAATAAAGAGGTTGTGTTTTTTGGGGAACCAAACCAACAAGATGTGCAGGTAATCGGATTTTGTTAGATTCAAACTGAGCCTGGGAAGCCGTTTCCCCCTGTTTCTAGTCTTGATGCTAAGCTAAGCTAACATCACCCGGCTTTATCTTCACGTTTGACACACAAATATGTGAGTGGTCTCTCAAACCTGAGGCATTGACATGCTCTCTACAGCAACCTACAGCATCTCACTGCACGGTTAAATAAGTCCTCTATAAAAGCCTATAAAAGTATTTAACTGTTAGTTGAAAATCCTCATAACATGCCTCACCTTCATTGAGTGAGAACACTTTTAAGTCTTTGTTCTATTGTTTAAACTTGGTGGTGGAGAAAGAAGGCAAATTATTCTTCGTCTCTTTTCAGAATGGTTACACCCCGCTCCACATCGCAGCTAAGAAGAATCAGATGGAGATAACCACCACGTTGCTGGAGTACGGCGCCTCCACCAACACGGTGACGCGGCAGGGCATCACTCCTCTGCACCTGGCGGCGCAGGAGGGCAACGTGGACATAGTGACTCTGCTGCTGGCTCGGGACGCTCCCATTAACATGGGCAACAAGGTGCGATGGTGCTATTCTCTCTGCTTATAACATGGGCTTAACATCTAGCTGCGTGGATACTATAAACATATATTAAACAGCCAGCGCTTTAATTCTACTTAAAGAAAATGACTGTCTTTATCCAGGAGAAGTTATTTGATGTTTCCTATGCCCTGTGATTCATGATCATAAAGTGCCATCCTGCCATCTTGCTCTGAGCAGCTGTGTTTCTATCCCTTTTACTCTATCACCCTGTGTTTATCGTTTCTTCCTGTCTGTCCTCAGTCTGGTCTGACTCCGCTCCACCTGGCTGCCCAGGAGGATAAAGTCAACGTTGCTGAGGTGTTAGTCAACCAGGGAGCTGTTGTGGACCCTGAGACAAAGGTAAGGATGCTAATGTCCTCTTGTCTTAAAGGAAGATGTTAAAAAGAAACGGGGTACAAGTTAACCTAACGAGCATGGCTTTGGACGGTGGGAGGAAGCCGGAGTACCTGGAGAAAAGCCACGCAGACACAGGGAGAACATGCAAACTCCACACAGAAATCGATTCGAACCCAGAACCTTCTTGCTGCAAGGCATCAGCGCGAACCACCACACCGCTGTGCCGCCCACTCCGTCAACCAGTCATATCGATATCCCAAAATAAAAAGCTGCAACAAGGGCAACTTGGCTTCTAGAGTATCTTGAAAACGTTTCACCACTCATCCACGTAGCTTCTTCAGTTCAGTTTCCTTAGTTACAGTTTATTTTTGGAAGACATACTTTGACCTGGATGACCGAGAACCTTCACAGACAATCACACCAATGTTTGTCTCACCAGCTGACGACAGAACAGCGACAATGAGCAACACTTGAGCGGCGACTCTCGGACAATGGAGCTGCTCATTCCTGCTCACGTTGTAACTACGTCAACAACTCGGAGCTTTGTAAATGTTGACGTCATTTACAAAGCATTAGTCTTGTACTATCACTGCTTAGTAACTCCCCGAGTAACTGTGAGGAGTCTATACAAGTGACACATTTTCAGTTATTGCACCTCGGTCCGTGGAGCCCTTAAGACTGCAAGTGAGAGCTCACCGACGCACTTCTTGATTAATAACATAAAAATACGAACATTATACACAGCACAATCCCTTTTAGTTGGTTCAACCATGGATTATGAGAGTTGTAATCAGATGCCAGCAAAATAAGGGATGTGCAGGAGGGGTAGAGCAGCTAATAAAGCACATCGATCTGTTACACTGTCTGTCACGTCCTTTCAAAGACAAAAAATCCTCTGAGGAGGTCCTGGACTAAAATGTCTCGTAAAAGATCCAAAAAACACAAATGTCAGACACTTGTTTGTCTTCACCTCTAACGTCTTTATGTTATGTCCGCTGATTGTTGTCGGTCTTACATCCGGCTTTAGATGCGCTCTTAACAACGGCTGGAAGTGCTTTGGTGCAGAAGATTGTTGTGGAGTTAGGGATCACAATATCTCCACATCGCTGTATAAAAAAACCGATTCATTAAGTGTACTATGTGTTGATATTTCCTTTGAGTCTAAAGTGCTATTCGCAGGGGACTAGTTTTACCTGGGGACCTGTAGTGATTTATAATAATCCTGTGTGAATTGGCTGTGTTCATAATTTGTAAAGTAAAAATGACATTGCAAATTACCTAAAGTCAGTACATTTGCTCAGCGTGCGAATGAGCCACGTGAAAAACAGACATAGGGGGGCCATTTCTAAATCACATGATGCCCCCAGGTGACACTGATCTCGCGTGAATAGTGATTAAATTAAGAAAAACGTCTTCTCTAGTTCATGTATTGCCTTACTGAACATAATGAACGTTTTTAAATTGTACATTTAAGAAGTCAAATAAGAGGCTAGACTGTTACCTGTGACTCTTTGCTAATCACATTTTTCTGCCATCAGCTCGGGTACACTCCTCTCCATGTGGCCTGTCACTATGGCAACGTGAAGATGGTCAACTTCCTGCTGAAAAATCAGGCCAAGGTCAACGCCAAGACAAAGGTAATGTTTTAGCGACGACATCTGAGCAGTATATCATTCGCTGTATATCCTTGAGGGTGTATCGTGGATGCATTTTGACGTGTGCGTTTTCTTACTTCCTCTGTCGTTCCCTAACCTGCAGAACGGGTACACGCCTCTGCATCAGGCCGCACAGCAGGGACACACACACATCATCAACCTGCTGCTCCAGCACGGAGCGTCGCCCAACGAACTCACTGCTGTGAGTACACTTCAGCTATACTAGAAAATATATGAAATGACCCAAGGAAATCAGTAGTTTTCATTTTTATTTTTTTATTTCCTCTTTTTACCAGAATGGGAACAGTGCTCTGTCCATAGCCCGGAGGCTCGGCTACATCTCTGTAGTTGACACACTGAAGGTGGTCACAGAGGAGACTCTGACCACTCAGGTATGTGTTTAAATAATGTGTACCGACCCGGCCTTTTTAAATAAATATAGAAAATGTAAACTATATTGTAAGAACGTGTCTCTGTTTTTCAGACCGTGACAGAGAAGCACAGGATAAATGTCCCAGAGACCACGAACGAGGGGCTGGACATGTCCGACGATGAAGGTGAAGGCTTCGCTTTACTGATTTTTATGACGGATTATTGATGTGTAAACCTGACTTTAAAACTAGTCTCCCCACCCCCACTCCCACTCCCACCCCACTATAAAACCTGACAACAGTCACAACATCCCAAAGAAGGAGCCTATAAGTCTGTAAATGATCGGCTTGAGTCACCTTTGGCTTTTTGGACTGAAATAGGATGATATACACATCATTACCTTTATTTATTTCGTCATTTATTGATGTTTATTTTGTACCATAAATTCTTATATTTTCTTTATGATTTTGTTATGAATATGATTTATGGTTCCTATTTCCCCCTCTAACTGTCTCCTCCATCCATCCCAAACACGCAGTCCGTAAAGCCAATGTCCCCGAAATGCTCACAGAGGACTATTTTTCTGATGTGGAAGAAGGTATCGTTTTGGTTCTTTAAATCCTCTTCTTTTGTAATTCTTCCTGTTCTTAACACCTCCAGTCTCTGGTTTTGTTTTCCTTTTAACCCTCCCCCACTGGTGTCACCAGCTATATGCACTTAATTTCATCGTGAGCAGGAGAATAACATTGTGTAATTACTTTCCACTCCTGATTGAGTGTTCAATCTTTACCTTTTCTATTCAGGTTCAAGTGTTTACATGACGTTTCTTTCTGCTGGGTACTTTCTCTCCTGCTTTTAATATTTTCCCCAAGTTTAGCTGCTCATGTGATAGTGTACTTGAGCACTTTCTGCCCTCCGACTCCCTCGTCCCGCGTCCTCTTTCTAAAGCGTCCGGTTAATTTCATGCACCGAAGTGCGTTTCTGCCGGTTGCCATGCCAACTGTCTGCATGCGGCGCTGCGGAGTGGGTAGCGGATTTCTTTTCACACACACACACTTGAGCCTTTGTCTTCGGGGGCTTGTCGGTGATGCTTCCATTGTCGTTTCACCCGGTCGGGGCAAAGCAAACACTCTGAAACAGCTGCTGCAGAAAGTGTGTGTGTGTGTTTACTTTGTGTATCTCTTCTGGTCACTATTGTGGCTCGAAAGCTGCCGAACTTGAACTTTTCACCGACCGTCCCAGACGGACATAGAGCTAGGGATTGATATATGGAGTTTTCAATCAATACTCTGTTTCATTTTGCCCCTTCCTGCCCTCGGGTACTTTTGCCGCGCTCATGGGAAAGAATGGCGGGCTTTCATTTCATTTTTCTTTTTAGTCCGTCACATGCTTCTCGCTGTCGGCAGCTAAAAGTCAGCAGCCCGCAGAAACTCCCTCGAGTTGAAGCAGTTTTCTTTCCCGCAGATGTGTGAGGGGTGATATCATGAGATTATCAGGTGTGCCATTGTTTCCACACCTGCTCCTGTCATTTACAGTATGTTTAATAGATTTTAAAGGCGGTATAATGTCATATAGATCTCTGCAAAGAATGGCATAAAGTGAAGGTCTGTCCGCTGGATTATAGCTGAATGTTTGGCGTTCCTGCTTCCAGTAGATGGTGGGAAAATTGAAATTTTAAGGCCGGAAAAGGGTAAAAGTGGAGTATTTCCACACGGGCACATTAAACATTGAAGTGTTTCATGTACGGTTAAGTCAGAAATATATTCCAGAGGCTGAAACAAACTGCAAAAATAATCAAATGTGCTTGTGTTTAAACAGAGATGGAATTTGAGAATGTCTGCATCAGCTATTCCTGTAAGTTAAGACGACGACAACCTGCAACTAACTCCAGTAATAACCAGTGTGAAGTGATGCAACTAAACTAAATGCATCTGTGTGAATTATTTGTCAATTTTTTTGGTGTTGCCATTTTTTCCTTAAATGTAGTCATGTGTGCACGTTTTGTCTTTACACCGTATCGCTGCGCGAGTCGTCGTTTCTCTAGTAGCGCTTTGGTAGATACTCTAATTTCTGATCTAAATATATATCAAGTGTAACTCAAGGCACGCAGATACACACTCGCATACCAGCGGAGCAATGATTAACATCTCCAGTAACACACAGTCCGCGATCTAAATCAGGAAACCCCTTTGCAGTAAACTGTACCCTTCAAAGAGTTTTTCCAAAGCTGTAAAGTTCATTTATAATTGGTCAACATGGACATCTAAATCCAGAGATAATTAAAGGATTTATAAGGCATTAACACAATTATGACGTGTCGGTTTATGTTTGTTGTTTTCTTCTTGTTCCAATAATTGTTTATTTATTTTTTATTTTTTTTCCATCCTTGGTGCAAATGCCTGTCTCTGGTTTTGGTATTTCATATTCTAAATATAGCACTCTACCATTCAAAGACGCCGACCTGCTCAAATGGGGACTGACCAGTATCGTATATTAGAGTTATTTTATAGTTGGGCTCGAATCAAACTAAAATAAAGACAATGAAGTCTTGAAGGTTTGTTTGGACTTCTTGTAAGACAGAAATCTCAAATTTTGGAAGTTAAAATGAATAAGACATAAGCAAGCACGCCTTACACAGCCTCTAACTTTGAATATTTAATTCTTGACGAATGTCTGCTGTGTAGGAATTCATGTTGGACACGGAAAATATTGAGGTCTCATGTTGTTTTAATCAGGTCAGCAGTCAGCGTACTCGCATGTTAACTTAAAATTTCATTAAGACACTTGAGATTCGACTTCATTCTTGAGGACCAGTATCTGTTTTAAAGGGAGACTCTGATTCAGAGTCTCTGAAGACAGACTCTGAAGTCTGAAGTCGACAAGTTTAAAACTGAAAGAAATGGAGGTGTGGAGTTGGAAAATATGTTAACCTAGAAATATGTTAAACTTACATTTTATAAAGAAGAATAACAATGAAGATTCCTGTTGTCCTAAATTGGCTGAGTACCATTTTAAAAGTTAACTGTGCAAAAATCTTCTGAACTCTTACGACGTTTTGGAACGTTTTATTATTCCTGTAACTGGTGGAGAAAAATAACCTTTTTGTGTGTGTGTGTGTGTGTGTGTGTGTGTGTGTGTGTGTTTGCTGTTCGCACTGTAAAAATTCTGAATATCGTAGCATAGAGGAACCTTTAGTGAGTGTACAGTGATTGGTTGGACGCATGAATTCGGCGCCGGCAACTGTGTAAAACAGCGTTGTTGGTTAGTTTGCCACATACACAAGTTCACTGAAATGCAAAGTGGGATGCCACCAGGATTGATGTGAGAAATATGGATTAGAAAACTAAATGTAAAAGAGAAGAACTCAAAGAAATATACTATAAAAATAAAAATAAAAAGCAACAATAAGAATTAAATCACACAATTAAACAATGCTAATGTTAAAAAGTACATTTGCAATCGGAGGCAAATCATCACTTCATCAACAGAGGCCAATATGACCTACATGTACATCCGTGGGTGCCTCTAATATCAATATCGGCATTGTAGAGCGTATCCTGCATCGTTTCATTCTGCTTTCTGATTGGTTGCTTTGAAGGTTTGGGGGTAAATAGCAGAAGTCGGTGTTAAACTAGATCATCATACAAGGTGATTGCATTCTCATCCATTTCTTTGTTGACGACGATTGGTCGCTAGGGCGTCCCAGGCTCTGGTTTCCCCGGTAACAGCATCAACCCAAATGTTTCAGAGTGAAACAAGCAGATCTCAAAGATATTGCTAGTGTATAAACTGAGTCTCTTCACATCACTGACAATCTGTCTCACAGTGAAATGTAACGGTCTTTACAAGTACAAAGATGAGCTGGAGTTATCTGCCAAAATCTTAATTTGGATATGAATTTCTGCAGCCAGAAAAGTTGTTTTTGGCATGCTGGTTCACGCGGGTTGTGATGACGTTATTACGGGCGCGAAGAATGTAAAGTTGTAGTCTTGGGAGATGCAATGTGATTCAAAGTATAAGAGTATATATTTATATACTGTACTGCACTGTAGATGCAGCATAGGTAGAGTTTAGATGTTGTTCTGAGTCACACACTCGCTTACTATTTCTGTCCTGCAGTGAGCTCTAGGTGTCTGTTCGGAAACTCACACACACACCCACACACACACACACACACCCACACACACACACCCACACTGGATAATCCCGGAGCAGGGTGGTAGGCGGGAGAAAGCCGATCTGTTTGTGTGAGCTGTGAAAAGAAAGAGAGACAGACAGTGTGTGCAGGGGGAGAGAGAGAGAGCGAGAGCGACAGAGAGCTGCAGGGAGGTTACAAGTCGGAGGAAAAGTTAGTTCAGGGTGAAATCCTCCAAACTGGCTGAATGAGGTGCTTTAAAGCAGGAGGTGAGTTCTGAGGGCTTTGCTCCCCGCTCAAGCTGAAATGATTCCCGGAGAACCGGTTGGAATGTCGCCAGATGGGGTCTGTGTAAAGTGTGTGTGAATATGTGTGTGTGTGTGTGTGAGGGGAGAAAGTCTAGGGGGAGGGGTGATGTAGCAGCGGGGGGTGAGGGGACAGGAGGGGAGGACGGGGGTGTCTCCGCTGCTTTGTGGTTGCTGGAATGCCTTCCTTTTTCTTTCTCTTGGTTTCTCCGCCTGCATGCACTTGCTCTCCTCCCCTCGCTCTTTCAACTCCCGTTCATCAGTAGGCTGGGACCTGTACAGTACGAGCCCGAGGGGATAACATGCCGCTAACTTTTCCTCCTGCTACGCCTGTAACGTTTGATTCAGCTCTTTATAACTTTTTATTGGCTCGGTGATGTGTTAGCTGTGATGACATCTGCTCTGTTTTCATTCACCTCAACTGGAAACTGTCTTACAGTCAGTGAAACCTGCTCATTACCTTAATTTGATTTCAATACAAACTCATCCTATTGCTGTTGCAGACATAAAAAGTTACAGACATCTGTATTCTTTGTTGTTTCTGAGCTTTACTGGTTGTTTTTACTGAACAAAAAGCTTTTAGTTTCAGACAGATTTTTGTTTGAGTGGGTTCATTGGGCCAAAGCTCAGCTGGAAAACAGCCTGCAGGCAGAGCAGAGGCCGCATTGATCTGTCTGTTTGTCCAAAAGAGCAAATGCGTTCTCATCCGCATGAAGCTTTTACACGAGTAAATTTAAAGTTCTCCGATCGAGGAGGAACTTTCACAAGAGAGCCAGGAGGCGCCCTCCTTCTCCCTCCGCACACAAAGTTTAAAACTGGTAAAAGTTCTCGAGAGAAACGGACGGGACCTTAATTCCCTCTGCCCGGTGTGTTTCGGCCCTCCAGGTGACGATGCGATGACGGGGGACACGGACAAGTATCTGGCCCCCCAGGACCTGCGGGAGCTGGGGGATGACTCGCTCCCTCAGGAGGGGTACATGGGCTTCAGCGTCGGTGCGCGGTCTCAAAGGTAAGACGCACCTTACACACGCATGTAGCATCCTAGCATCAGTTGCAATTACACCCCAACTGTGAAGGATACGTGTAAAGGCTCGTTTTGATGATTGGCTTCTGATGAACGATGGCATGTAAACCGGCAAACTATCCTGTCAGTTCTGATCCTGGATGTAGTAAAGAGAACTGCATAACAAACTTTTCACAAATACATCATTGAAAGGGTATAAACCAAACATATTGTCAGGTCAGGGGTTACCACACATTACCGCTGGGATTGGCTGCACTACTTTCAATTTCTTCTCTTAATACATCCATGTTTCTGACCTGAGAAAAAAAGACAAAGCTGCTCTGTCAGAGTAATAAATCTAATTCCCAAAAGAGGAACAATTAAAGAGAGTTATATGACTGGTCACTGGTTCAACCCTGTGAACCATCAGGTAGAAAGCTTTATAGCTCTGAGTGCCCTCTGCCTTTAAAGCAGCTCTTTACTTAACTGAACAGTGAACAGTCTCCCCAGAACAAAACGCTAGCAGGGAATAAACAGCCCAGTTCATAAAGGATATGTCCATAACTCTTGTTCTTCAAGCACAGATCAGCTGGTTGTGGGATATCGTACCACTCAGAGGAGGAAACTGGTGCTTTTCATATATAATTCTCTTTTAAATGCATTTTTATTGTTATTGCTGCCATGCAGCTGTCTTTGTGAATGGAACACATACTGAGTCTTTTTTCACACATAATTATCTCTTGATAATGTCGTCCTGTGATTCGTAGGACAGCAGAGTTACACTGAGTTAGTCTTGTGAAAGCTCATGATCTGAAAAACACATAAACAGTTCTCAACTCACAAAGAGTTTTTTAAAAAAAAATGTTGTTATTTTAAGAAAAGCATTACAACACTCAGGAATTAGAGGAATTGTCACAATATCTGGAAGAAGTGAAACGACAATGAGGCCTCTGATTCCCAAGCAGCCACGCGCAGATTTTTTGCCTCAAGGGTGGGAGGTCATAGTTCGCCCTCTGTTGCTGCTGAACTTTATGCTCATGCAAAAATATTGACACTTGTGCAACACGCCAAAGAGGGAGGGGTTATTGAATATCTGAGGAGTGACACACACATATGGACACAGAGCCACAGGAAATTAGAACCATGTTCGATCCCATGGCCTTGAGCGCCTTGGGTTAGATCAACACGCGCTGTTTGAGCGAGAGGGGATGTCTGTGTGTGTTTGATCAACCCGGCTTGGAAATGGTTGAACAAAGTGGTTTCCTCTCTGTAGTGATGGATTCAAATCGCTTCCAGTTCAGTCAACTTCAGAGTGAGATCACGTGCAAAAATAATGAAAAAAAGCTTTACCAGATTTTTAGCTACATATATTCAAAAGCCCTCAACACCAAAACGCATGTTAGCAGACCACACAGCACAATTTTACCCTCTTATTGTTATTATTCTTACTAAAATCTTCCTTGATGTCTCTTCAAGCTGCACTTCTTAAAACTTTAGCGACTTTCAGGTCTTTGTTTTGGTTTTATGATCTTTAACTTCATTGTTTTATTTGACTCTCACCGCTGTCATCATCTGAAGCTGCAACAGGCAGCAAATACATGAACCCACTGTATTACACATGCTGAATAACAAGCAGCAGGTGAACACATACAGCAGAGCCAGATATGTCACTCAAGAGTAGGTGTAGATGCACACAGGGCTGGCTCGACTCTAAATGAATGATAATGTTGCGGCTATTTTTTAGCTAACAGGTTTCACATAACAATTATATAAGTGACAATGCATTAAAAGTTGGTTTTGGTCACTTTTACCAAAAAATAAACAGAAAAACTAAATTTTTACATTCATATACCAGTAGCTACTAAGCCGTGTTCAGACCTTGCATTACCATGTGACCTGGGCAGTCTGATAGCAAGTGGCCAGCTTTTAGTACCTGTGTTCACACCTGCCATTAATACGCGAGTCCACATGCGTCTCCAGACAACTCTTCAGATCTGTTTCAGAAGCAAGAACAGAACGTCATGACATGGGCACACATGTTAAGTTATTATTTATTGATCTCTGATCATTTATAATCGCGGTTGTGTGTGTTTTTTTCTGAATGAATGAAGTAAAACTGCGCTGACCCAAGATCACACCTGTTCAGCAGGTCATCTGACTCAGGACCCTTTGTGCGTTCACATTAACAATGGAATGCGGACAAATGCGACATAGGCCACCTCCAAATGTGGTCAGAGATCTGATCTTTCAAATACATCCTCAGTGCGTCCTGAGTGTGTTCACACCTGTCCTTTACGCTGATGAATGGATTCCATAGGAGCGTTGCTAATGCAAAGTCTGAACGGGGCCTTATTCTTTAAAACAGATGTTTATCTTTTGTACTGATGATTCCAGCAGGTGAAAATTGTGCCTGTGCAACCACTGGAGGCCTCAAGATAACATAAGATCAGATCAGATCAGATCAGAACAAATCAGCCATTTACTGATACCATAGAGAGGAAGTGTACACACAGGACTCTAACCCAAGTACAAACGTTGTTAATGAGTAAAAGAAATAAATTCTAGATAAGAAACAGTTAATTTCTTTTTAAGTTCTCAACGTTGGGTTGACGTTGCACACGCTGTTGGACATTGTAATTGTAATGTAATACAATTACAGATACTGCACAGTGTAGGTGTTACATCTATCTATATGGACTATGTTATTGCAAAGAGTAAAGATATCACAGAGGAAATAGGTTATCTGTGCTCTGATGAAGTAACTCCCTCCTCTTCCTAACACTCTAATAAATCATCAATAAAAATACATACGGACTCTGACATGAAGCCGTTCTGATAAATAACTTTTATAAAAAGTGTAAAATAAGATCAACTACAGTCAGTCAGTCGGTGTCAGTCTCCCGACCTGCATCTCTGCTTTGGCTTCTCTCCTCTCTGCATCTCTTTGTCCACTCCTCTGTTTGTTCATGATGTTTTATTCTCTCCTCATGTCCGTTCTTAATGTTAGTCCCAAAGTCAGGTAAGGCTCAAGGCATGAAGAGGCCTCTCTAAAGCTCCCCCCCTCCCCATCCATCTCCTGCCCTTCCCCACCCCTCCAGTCAGTATTGTGGTCCAGTGTAATATATGTCTAACACATTTTACTACTAATGACCAGTTTTTACGTTTCTTAACACTGTGGTGTCTTAACACCAGGCTCTGTGTCGTGTACCGTGGTTCACCTGTGCGTGATCTCTGTTCGATTTCCTGCTCAGCTGGGTTTTGTTGCCTGTTGAAAAGAGCCTATTGTGTTTGCCTTTTTGTGTTGGACTGTGGTTATTGTCTGTGCCTGGCTCTTTGTGGGTTCGCCACAAAGGTGGAGCTTCGTATCATTTTGGTTTCCGTCTGGACAGTTTGCTTCATCGAGCTTCCAGGGACCTGAACTGATAGGCAATAGGGACGCTGCTGCCTTCATCAGTTTAGCGTCAAAGAATGGACAGCACCGAATAATCTCATCGCACATCACTGTGAGAAGGATGTGCAGTATACTTTCAATACAAAGTGGTATTTAAAGTAACATATATATACACACATAGAATCATGGCTGTAGAGAAGTGCAAACACATGCTTGAATTAGAAGTCGCTGGCTACGTTTGCATGGCGTTTACATTTTGTCAGCCTGATTAAAATCAACTTAAACTGTTTACATGGGCGCTAAATAAAACCATCTGATAAGACATGCTGTATGTGTTTACATGCACCCAAAACAGTTTGGACAAAGTGGTTCTGCTGCTCTGGAGCCTTTTCCAACTTTATAGGAAGAGATGACCGAGCCGTTTCCACTTTTCCACATAGATTCCAGCTTCGTTCATCTTCTCAAACACTTCTTTGAACAACCGGTAGTTTCCATAACTCCATGTTTCTGTCCGTCACGAAAACTCACCCGATGTTTACCCCACGTGGGATGAACATGCTCCGAAAGAATGGATTTATTTTCCAACAAGAGAGATGGAGAAACAATCAGATCAAGTGTTTGCATGGTCATTAGGAGCCACACCACCACTCTCAGTTCTTCGTTCTGTTCGGATTGTGGTGGTACCGTGAGGCATTTTTATTCCGATTATTAGTGGAATACATGTAGAACGTAGCCATACTAGATTACCATTAGTGGATTTAATTTGGCCTATTTTATTTAGACTTGATGGCTGCAAAACACAAACCTGACTTCGTAATCTAATAGATGCATTAAAAGACACGTGTTCTAGGTACGTTTTTACAAACACACATGCAAACAACACGATGCCGGATCACTTCTGTAAGGGTCTTAAATAAAGTCAGATTGCATTTAGCTTTTAGATTATATGATTATAAGACTTTGCCAGCGGAGAGGTTGCAATCATTTCCTTATGTTCTCTCATTAGATCCGCGTCCTTCATGCAGTTTTCTGAAGTTTGACTCCATTTTATTAGATTTTCAATGATAATGTGATGTTACTGTCTTGAAATAAAAATATATATCTAATTTTTTTTTTTTATGATGAAAACACTCGCCTAGCCAACAACATACTTAATTTGTAATTAATTTGATACTAATGTAGGAAATCTGTTGCAGCCACACTAAGGGTTGTGCTACAGATCACACCCTCTAAACGCGGGAGTAAATAAGTTTAATGGTGTTGTGTTGTAATTGTTGTTGGGACGCTACAGGCGAACACTCATCACATGTCATTGCTCAGGAATGCTCTTCATTAGCCTCATAAAAGTCCATCTCGCAGATAACATCACAGCGCGCGCACACACACACACACACACACACACAGTGTAAAGCTCTTCAACAGCCTGTGCAGTTTAATGTGGGCAAAAGATGATGAGGATTGCAGCAGCTAATTTTTCATCGCGTACTGCTCCGATTTAGTACCGTCTCCATCTATTAATGTGCTTAACTTTCATAAGCTACTCTGCGTTAGTCAGGCTTTGTGTATGCTGTGAAGTTCTGGTTGCTTAGACTTTTCTTGCACTGTGCATTCATTATATTTGAAAATCTACTCTGATCAGATTTGCACCTGGATTTCTGGAGTTTATAATTTCTTTAGATGTTTTTTATTTTTGTTCCTTCAGCCACACGAGTCATTGCTCTCTAAAGGGTCTTGGGGGGTCTTATTGTCACTGGTAGCATACAGTCAGGTTCCTGGAAGCTGCATGCATTTAATGTGTTTATGTTTGTTTTTTTTTTCTGTTCACTTTCATACCCCTTGTCAACTCCTCCTCCTCCTCCTCACCTTCCCTCTCCATCGTTGTGATTGTTGTCTTGGTAATCCGTGACTACTACGACAACCACACCAAGCCTGCGTTCCTTCAGTTCTGATAGGTCCAACACGCTGAACCGGAGCTCGTTCACGCGGGACAGCATGATGATAGAGGAGATCCTGGCACCCGCTAAGGAGATGGTATGTACACTGACCGGACTTTGGGGAGGGGGTGTTTAAATGTGCACATGCTTTGTTTCTCTCTCAGCCAGTAATCCGCCGGTCATTAACTCCACAAGAGACACGTAGTTCTGTCTCCGATTGTGCCAGGCCGCCTTGGTGCCGTGCCAAAAGCGAGGCTGTTCACCAATCCTCTTACACCTGAGTTTGCGCTGACATAAAGACGACCAATCCTGTTACATTTTACTGAAAGAGAAAAGGAGATTAGTGGTTAGTGGCTGCGAACTAACGGGGATTACTGTGATGGCCCACTTTCTTTGAGGATGCAGCAAAATGGCATTTAAGGTAAAGTAGAAGTTCACGAGAAACCAAAGTGAGCCAAAAGGCAATATGGCTCATATGCAGAATGAGCTTATGACTTGAAATGAAAGGCTGGTTTAAGTCACTTTCTTGATTTAGCACCAAACATGTGCCTCTGAAGTATTTGATTTGCTTCCCTACCGGCACAAGACAAGACAAACTGTGCATGTTGGTGGGACTGTTGCCATTTTAATACCTAAAGAAAAGCTGTTTGAGGTTAGAGAAAAGTTTATGATTTAGATCAGAAATACGTAAAACACATACCCAAACGTCTAAGCATTCAGTGTCAGCTTTTGATTATTGCTACTTTTTGATATTCACAGATACTATTTAATAAAATAATTGTAGCTTTATGTTTTAAAGTCCCCATAAAATCAAATCTATTGTCTAAATGTTTATATATGACATGTTTTCATCAACAAAATAGTTATTATATTCTTAATTAATCAATAGAATTTGTCATTTCCCGAGAAAAAACACATGCTGATGACTCATCCTGCACTAAGGGGTGTGTTCTAATTTTGTCCAATGAAATGCTTTCCCTCCTTCCTCCTCCTTGCATATCTCCTTCACCAGAAATCCTGCCAGCTTAGGATTTCTATTTGAACATGTGTGGGCGGTGCCTGGTCAGGCCACTGGAGCAGACCAATCAGAGCTGACTATTCTTTTTGGAAGAAATGTGTAAACATAAGTAAACTCCACTAGTCACTTTAATAGCCTTTAATGAAACCAGCTGCATAAATTTGTACGTGCACGAGAGTAGATAACGTTCATAAAAACATTGCTCATTAGCACCACCAGTGGTCAAACACTCCACAACATGCCTTTAAACTGGAACACCCCTACTATATGCAGAGCTATTTCTGCCTCGAAATGTATCACAGACGGTGCAACGCTTAATGTTGTAATGTGACGGAAAGGTTATTTGATCTGTGAATGTACCAGCTGCCAACTGACAGCTTGTCTCCTCTCACGCTGCTGCAGATGCTCTGTAAGGAAAAGTCTTTCATAGTAGAGCAACACAATAAGGTAGACACCACGCACTACTTCTGTCAGTGACTGTTCATCCATATGTTGCTGTCGTCACGTACAGTACTGTGTAGTATTCTTTTTCATGCCATCAGTTGTATCAAAGCATGTTTATTATGATAATTATTAATTGCTAACATTATCTTGGCCCTGACTTTGGTTTTGTATTTTTTATCCTTAAAATTTTACTTTATTAGCTATTAGGTTTCGTTTTTGAGCACATGCACGAGCACATTTTCCTGTTGTGCTTATTTCAGTTTTTACGCTGATTTCTCCTCCTCAGATTGTGGACTTTGCATCCTAAATGATTTGTCATTTGTTTGTCTTTCTTTCTGAATGTGAATTTTTGAATGTGAATTTTGCTGTGACCTTGTTTCCTTTTCTGCAGCATTTAGCCGCGGCTAAAGACTTTGACAGCGACTCTCTGAGGAGGTACAGTTGGACCGCAGACGCACTGGATAATGTCAACCTCGTCTCCTCACCGATCCACTCCGGGTAAGCATGTTCTATAGGACGAATGCAACTCTCCTCTCTCATCCAATCACAAGATGGAGCGAAGAGGGAAAGGAAGAAAGTAAACCTGCTACTTTTCTTCAGCTTTTAGAGGAGAAGATGAAGTCCCTGTCGTTGTCTCCACCTCCCTGTTATGTATTTTGTGTCTTTTCTTGCGGATTCGCTCCGTCTCATTTCGAGAAAACGGCTCCTTCCTGCAGCGGTTTCTCCTTTACCCTGTCTGATTGTCTGTTTTAAGATTGTTAGCAACTGTTATTTCCCTCATTTCTGCAATTAAGGTGTAGAAAAACCAGAAACGGATAATGCTGCTGCTACAAAAGTACACTTGGCTTTACTATATCTCTCTATCAGACGTGGACAAAATCGTTGATACCCTTCCGTAAAAGAAAGAAAAGTCCAAAAGGACATTCTCCCAGAAGCAGTGTGGCTTGTCAATATGCATTTACGCAAATTCCAAACCAACAATAGAGTCCTAGTCGGTCGTCTTCGATTAAGTCCACGTTGGCTCTGGGTTTTTCTTTCTTTGACATAAGGTGTATATATATATACGAATCTAAAAATGAAATCTGACCCGTGCTCACCTGATGCTCAAGGTCACGCAGATCAGTGGGCTTGCAGCAGCAGAGACACCTGTGGCTCACTCTAATTGTGGAGATGAAGGAGATGTGATTTGAGACAATAGTTTGACATTTTGTGAAGTGTGCTGATTTACTTTACTGGGGGAAAGAAATACACTAGACTGGAAAGGAGGGGAAACTCGATCTGCAACCTGCAGCTCTTCAAATGGCCGATTGAGTTGATCCCCATAGACCTCCATGTTAAAATGTCAAACTTAACATCGGAGATAACCATGTTTACAGCCTGGTATAAGTATATATATTAGTCTCTGTGGTTAATTTCTCCAGGATTTAAAACCTGTTTAAATGATATCAAGCCTAAAGGTTATTTAACAGTTGGGTGTCCTCAGGATTTTCTATGTCTGCCTAGGCCTCATCCTCCTGCCACCAGAATTTAGATGGAGTTTTGTTTTGTGGCAGCCACACTGAGCTTTAAAACTGCTGTTCAGGAATCCAACATGTGACGTGACTGAAGGTTTGTCCATCTTTATATAGAGTCAATGGGGATACTATTAGCCCGACCTACAGGCATCTCTAACCCTAAAGAACAATGCCAGTCTTTTCAGGCGCCTAATTCACCACAGAACAAATCTGCTTCCCAAAATGTCAAACTCATCCTTTAAAGGACTCCCTGGTAGTTGTCTTCTCAGTGGTATTTCCAGTGACAAATCTCTGTTGTTGACCTGTCACTCCTGCGTTGCTTTGTCGTCCATCCTGCAGTTTTTCCTCTCCGCTCCCGCAGTACGACAGCAGGTGATTGACTGTGATTGGTCGCCCTTTCTTTTTTTATTTTATTTTATTTTATTTTATTTTTCCCCACCACCACCTTGTTTTACGGTGACATCGCACCTTCCCCCTCTCTGTTCACTCACAACACCTGTGTTTGCTCTTCTCACCCACGTGTTGTTCCAGACTTGACGTAAAGTGGTTTGGATTGTGTTTAATCCTGTCGTTGTTTGGAGCCTGTAACGTATCTGGATGAGTTCATTTATGTTGGAAGATCTGGCTTAGTTTTTATGCTTTTTATTTCATTATTATGGAGTTAAATATATTGTTATTTGAGATAAATGTGACCACTTTGAATGTCTGACAGTGTGTGAGTGGATATTTACATCGGTCTTACTTTTTAAAGGTACAGTTCATGCATTATTTGGTCAAAAACTTCATGCAAACTAACATTTCAGTTGCCATATTGCATGGTGTGGGTCTGTGTGTGTGTATGTTTGTGTGAATTAAGATTTCCAGAACTACACTACTTTCTAATGTGGGTCAAACACAGGGTACAATGGAGGCTCCTGTGTCGGCATCTCGGCTGCCGAGCAAAACAGTCGGTAGATTTTTTTGTTCTCATCGAAGTTGCTTTTTTTTAAATCGCAGTCACAGCCGACACAGAAACCTCCCCTCACGTTTTTGTTCTTTCTTTACCTCTCTTTTTGCTCACACTTACATTGTCGGTGTTTTGAGGATCACAGCATGGGAAGCGACCTCACCTCAACTAAATCTCCTGTCTCTTCATCAGTACCGCTGTCCAGCAGAACACGTGTTTGACTTTTTATCCATTCCTTTTCTACATCTTCTCCTCTCCCTCTCTTTTTTCTTTAACTCCCATCGCCCTTGCGCTCTCTGCTTCACCGTGTCTCCGTCTGCCTATCACTCTTTGTCTCTTCCTCCTCTGTCCTCCTCTTTTGCTCGCCGCCAGGTTCCTGGTGAGCTTCATGGTCGACGCCAGGGGCGGCTCCATGAGAGGAAGTCGCCACAACGGCATGCGCATCATCATCCCGCCGAGAAAGTGCACGGCGCCCACCAGGATCACCTGCCGCCTGGTGAAGAAGCACAAGCTTGCATCGCCTCCTCCGATGGTGGAGGGAGAAGGCCTGGCCAGCAGACTGGTCGAGGTCGGCCCCGCAGGAGCTCAGTTCCTCGGGTAAGACTACTTGTTTTATTTATTCACCGATATCGTTTTTGCTTAAGTTCTCATTTTTTCTGCGCCTTTGTTCTTTGACTTGACACCTCCTTCCTTCTGCTTCGTGCCATCGCCATTTCCAACCAACCAGCTGCGTTTATATTTAGGAGTGTGAATGTTTGTGTGTAACTGCAGTTTGATTTGCTGCAGAAGTGATATTGTTGCAGCGGGCTGACCTTATAAGCGACTCGTGAAGCTGTGTTTCCCTTTAGGCAGCATCACTAATGGTTGAAAATGTGTGCTGATGCTTCAGTTTTTAATATGCTACGTGTTACACCCGTATATCAGTCAGAGTGTGAAGGATACATCCAGTTACAGTTAGTTTAAACTGCAGAATTTGGCCATACTATATTTAAAAAGTTTACTTAACAATATAAGTAGCATTTATAAAAGTGATGGAAGTTATATATTTAACATATTCTAGGGGTTCCTTTAATGGATACTCAGTGGTGTGGATACACGGAAAGACTGTTGCTCAGTTAATTTGGACAAATAATGAAAAACATATGTAGATATTGGCACTCAAGAAGAATATAAACGCACAAATCGAATTACAAACTGGAGTAAATCCTTAGATCAACTCTCAGCTTCCTCTGTGTCTTTTGGACGACTAACAGTGACTGACCTGCCGACCTGAGAGAGCGTACAACTGGAGCAGGTCGGCCATGAAGACGTTTAAACACAAATTAAAGAATGAATCCGAAAACGAACCGTTTAAACATAACGTGCTCTTGTTTTTTGGCGCCAGTTAAAAGTGGAGCAGCAAGATTTTGAACCAGCTGTAGTCGAGCAAGTGACAAAAAGCATGAATTAATATCTCAAATGATCGACCGTTTCTCTCTGAGTGGAATGAATCCATTCTTTCTAAGCAAGTTTGCGACATAGAATAAACATGAGGTGACGTGAGTAGTGTCCGAGAGGGACAGATACGTGGAGGTTGGCATCAAAGTCGACAAACATCTTGGTCGGCTTCTTCTGTTTGACATCTTCTTCTACTGTCAAATTCAACGCTGCACAGCAGGCATGTAAACACATAAACTATTTTATAACATGATTTTATTTAGTGTCTGTGTAAACAGTAAAGTTGGAACCTCTTCATCAGAAAGATCTTAGTCAAGTTGAAGAAAGTATGAACAGAAACCTGATCCAACACACTGAATAACATTTTCATATACTGTTATTACTGCCAAAACACACTTGTTCACATATGTTGAAGGTTTGGGGATTATTCATGAGTTAATAATCCCAAAAACCAAAAATACAATTGTTATAAAACAGAAAAAATAAATAGCACATTGCTCACGACTAGAAGAGAAGAATCTTATATGTACAAGCAACACAATATATTAAAACTAAATACTCCTACTACTTATAGTGATAATGTGTATGAGTTGTTGTCACTTCCTGGAAGAAATGATGTACAACTAGAGCTCCATAGTGTGTGCTTTTACTGACTCTGCGAGTGTGTGTTTTGTGTGTATGTGTGTTTCATTATCTTGCGGACGCAGTAAACTACATCTCCCCAGAAAGCTGCCAGCCCTTAATGAAGGCGAGAGCCTGGTTAGTCCCGTGCTACAGCTGGGACCCAGAGGAACTAGATTTGTTGGGTAGGAACCAAACATAGCACCCACTCCCTCCTCCTCCTCCTCCTCCTCCTCCTCCTCTTGCTCCCTGTACCTTCCACGTCCCCTCCCCCAAAAGAAAAGGACATGAGCGAGGCTGAATCATCATGCTGATGGATTCTTTTACCCATCTCCGTTGACTTTGGTTTGTCAGGATGCAGCGTTAACACGGTTGCCATGGTAGTTTTGGGAAGAAGTCCACCAGAGCAAAGAGGATTTGTTTTAGCCTCAGTAGCATCACAGGGGGAAAGACACAGAATATGGTTTTTGGAACATTTTAAAATTCTTCCTAAAACTACGCAGAATAGCTTGAAATCCATCACCGTTACTTTCATTTAGAGACCATCGTATTGTTTTATCTCAGAAGCTCTACGTGGGCCTCTGACGTCACTGAATGTGAAGGTTTTTATTGGCTGTTTGGACTTGGACTGCGCTTGTTGGGCATGAGCCTTTTCCTCCTCAAGCCAAGCATCATCCTGCTTTCCATGACTGCTGTTACTCCATGTTTAAGATCAGTTTTACCTCATCCCACACTATCGTTGTGTAATTAATTTCCAGAGCTACTGGTAGAAGGAGTTATAGTGATCCATACTGAAAGACAATATAGCATACAATTTAAGCTCAGCTGATGACAGAGCATAATGCATTAAAACATTGAGTCAGTGTTTTTTCATTATATCAGGATTATGTTTCACAGTCACACAGATTTTGAAGTAAATTCTGACATACATTTTTAATGGGGTTTTACTTATATTGAAAAGTGCTTTTTGGTGTATTTACACACCTATGATGGTGCAGAACTCCTCTTAATATGATGCAGTCCAGTAACTTTGACCAATTCAAACACTTCTGTAACAGTGTCAACAATAAATAAACACTATAGGCTTCTTAAAAGATCTTAAAAGTGGATTTTAAGTAAGGAAAGAAACAGACAGGTATTATTTAACCTCAGCAGACAGCCTGTTTGGACGTGTAGATGTATGTTTTAGTCCTGTTCCGGCAACATAAATAAACAGCCCAGTAACTGCTATGGGATTTGGATTCTTGATTGGTGCATGGAAACAAACTTTATTTTTTTTCCCCTGCAGAGCCCCGCCCACTTTAGGTCCTTCCAAAAATAGCTGAAAACTAAAGCGCGGTTCATACCTCTGTGGGGCATAGACGCAGCCTACGCCAGTGGGAGCCATTTATGCTTGTGCGTTTGTCATTCTGGCTCGCTCTGTAACAACGCCACCCAAATGCTCGTCGGCGCTGCGTCGTTGGCAACTTTCGCCGAAGACGAGTCGTTTGTATCTCTGAACCTCCTCACTTTCCTCGTTATGTTCCATCTTTATTGAGGGGATGGAGATGCAGCCTGAAATACTAAGCGGACCAATCACAGCTCTTGTGGTCTGTAGTTACATTTCCGGGGAGGTGCACGTCAGGCGTTAGGGTCTACGTAGGGTCTGGGCTGACAAACTGACGCAGAAGTATACGCCGCGCACAATAATTAACATGAACTTTTGGACCGACACAATCAGTTACGGAGAAGCTGGTTGCATGGCCATTTTCCAACTTTGCAGGAGGTATTTGAAGAGGTGGCTCACACTGTCAGCCATTGTAGACAGCTTGTTTGGTCTTTAGTGGTTCCTCGTGATTTGTTTTCTCATCAGTCCAAAATGCACTTAAAACAGAAGGATGTAGTGGAGATTTAGGAAAGAGAAACTGATGTCTTGTTGCAGAATTGTGTCATTTTTGCTTGTAGGAGCTGTAGAAGCAGCTGAATACAGGAAGCAAAGTCTCTATTGTGTATAAATGATAATGAATGATCTTATGCTTTTCTACCTATTCGTACTCAAAGAGCTTTAGAGTCAAAATTCAACATCTACCCAATTGTTCACACAAATGCACTCATTCATTTACCAGCACCAAGCAGTGGGAGCGACTCGGGTTTCAGTGTCTTGCTCACGGACACTTCAGCTTGTGGTCCATGTACCGGGGACCGGACCCTGGTTTATGGAGAACCCACTCTACCTATAACATATAACCAGTTAGTTAGTGTTGGATCTTGGCAAAGATCACTCTGCAAACCTGCCCAAAAAATGTGTCCACTTCCACCTGCAACCTCAGTTCATCTAAAACCATGCTAAAATAAGAACTAAAATAAGAAATAATAATGTAAAACAGTAATAGTATTTCTGTGGAACTCCATCTCTCACAATAAGAAACTGATTAAGAAAAAAGTATTTTCAAGAAATATCATCATATTGGGAGTCGACTTTTCATCAGGATTTTCAAGGAGGTGATCAATGAATATATTGATCACGTAGGTTGTTCATCTTTTCTGTCTTGTGTTGTTATCATGTCTTGTTGAAGTAAGGGCTGTGCAGCTTTCTCCTCCCTCCCCTCCATTGCATTTCATTTGTGTTGTGTCGAGTCACGTTCACTCTGAATGTCCCATCGACCTGCAGCACGGCCGAGACACTGTCATCAGCAGAGCACAGTTCATTCATACCTGTGTGCTTCTAGAAATGTTTGTTTTCCTCTGCAGCAGCTCAGTGTGTATTTATTAGTTCATACAGTTTATTTTTTGCCAGTGTTAACTGCTGGGAAGAGTCACCATTAATTTTCTACTCTCCTCTGAGCGGCTTTTTAAAGACAAATATAGAGTAGAAGTTTTATGTTTTGGTTTATTAGTCACTTATCATTGCAGTCAGAAATGAATGATTATTTCAACCATATTTCCATGACATGCACCTCACCAGGCCTGTAATAGTGGAGATCCCTCATTTTGGCTCCATGCGAGGCCACGAGAGAGAGCTGATCCTGCTGCGCAGTGAGAACGGAGAGACCTGGAAGGAGCATCTGTACGACTGCAAGACTGACGACCTCAACCAGCTCCTCAACGGCATGGATGAAGGTGAAGCACTGGGTTTAGCTTTTTGTGTTGCTTTGCTGATGTCCGTGACTCCACAGAGACGTACTGTGAACAATACAAATTGGAAATTTCATACTTAAGCCGAAGGGACTCCTTAGACGAGTTACAGTGGTGGACCACAGTGGGAGGTTACTGAACAAGGAAAGCTTGTATTGTTCTAAGAAACCATTGCTATTGAGCATTTATTCTGTCTTTTGCTTGGTTGTTAACAACACCAATTACTTCATAAGGTATATTTTTAAAGAACACCATTTGTGCAATCACAAAACAAATGAATAAAGATGATTATAGCAAGTAGGATGAAGATAATTAAAGTGGCTGCATGCGATTCAGTCTGAAGCTTGGAGAACCACACACTGACTTGTTTCTAAAGGTTTGGATAATAACTGATTTACGATTTCCAATCAAGCACGTGTTTATCTTTCGTGTAGAACTGGACAGTCCCGATGAGCTGGAGAGGAAGAGAATCTGCCGCATCATCACCAAGGACTTCCCACAATACTTTGCTGTAGTGTCTCGGATCAGACAAGAGACCAATCAGATGGGACCAGAGGGTGGGACTCTGTGCAGCCGCAGCGTGCCATTGGTTCAGGCTTCCTTCCCCGAAGGGGCGTTAACCAAGAAGATCAAGGTTGGGTTGCAGGTGAGTTGAGGGATTTGAAGTTTTCAATTTATCTGTCTTAACATTATCAACGTAGCACGTCACTCATCCATCTCCTCTTCTCTCGCCAGGCCCAGCCAGTGCCTGACGAGGCCGTGAAGAAGATCCTCGGTAACCGAGCAACCTTCAGCCCCATTGTTACCGTGGAGCCCAGAAGAAGGAAGTTCCACAAGCCCATCACCATGACAATCCCAATCCCGCCCCTCTCAGGGGAGGGGCTTACCAACGGCTACAAAGGAGACTCTACTCCCTGCCTCCGCCTCCTCTGTAGCATTACAGGTATGAGCTAGATGCTGTACTTTTGGAAAAGCAGGGACAATTTGGCCAATATTTTAAGAAGGTATTTATTCATGTATAGGTCAGTTTTGAGCCCGAGAAAGACATGCAACAAAGATGTAAGAGTTTAGTTTCACCTTTAAGCAGTAACAACCCGTATAGAAGGTGGCTGTTTTTAAGTTGGTTGTGTGTTTGGGGTTGTTTTGGGGCCAATCAAACATCTGCAACGTTTACTTTGACTTAAAACATGTCAGTGTAATCTAAGTCCAGGTTGTTTTCCTGTATGTAATACATGCCAAAGCATTAAATATTCATTTTTATCTGTGTGACTGTTTACCAGGTGGTACGTCACCAGCACAGTGGGAAGACATCACCGGCACAACCCCTCTCACGTTCGTCAACGACTGCGTCTCCTTCACGACTAATGTTTCTGCCAGGTGAGACACAACATATGTGCTACTCACGGTGTTACAGAGAACCTCCTCTGAAACGGTTAGTGTCATTCCCTCAATTATTTTCTATTTATCAGTGACTGAAATGTTCATTTGCCACCCATGCAGGTTCTGGCTAGCCGACTGCCACCAGATCCCAGAGACGGTAGGCCTGGCCATGCAGCTGTACAGGGAGCTGATCTGCGTGCCCTACATGGCCAAGTTTGTTGTGTTTGCCAAGATGAACGACCCAGTGGAGTCCAAGCTGAGGTGCTTCTGTATGACGGACGACAAGGTGGACAAAACCCTGGAGCAGCAGGAGAACTTTGAGGAGGTGGCCAGAAGCAAAGACATAGAGGTACGCAGTCGTATGTGGATTAGTCTACTCAATATTTGTTTTACTGCTGCTGTATCATCCACTAGCAGTACTTTACATCCTTGCTAAAACGGACATGGCAAGAACACATCCAGGTGTTTGGACTGCACTTGGTCAGATGTGTACTTTGAATTAGGACACTACTTTGGCAGAGTCTAATCACGCAAATTAAAGGAACGCCCTGGTATTCCTCAGGCCCCTTTAGCTGTGCTTTGCCATGCTTGGCTGATTATGGTAATTAAACCCATGCATAAGCCAAAGACACTTGCGCTCCCTCTGCAAGGCCAGTGGAGGTGCAACCTCTGGTACTAGGGGACATTGGAAATACAGATGGTCCCCAGATGTGCCAAAATTGCCCATTTGGAGAGCTTACCTAAACCTGGCTTATACTAAAAGCTCTCTAAAACTTCTAAAGCTTTTCAGCATCAGTCTTGGTACAGGTACTTCTACTGTGTTCTATCTTCATTTTCTCTGACCCAGTAACATATAATCTGATCTGTATGCCTCTGTAGTAAACTTAGAAGTGAAGAACATTTATCATGAGACATAAATTGTACAAATAAACTCTGTAGATGCTCAGATATACTCAGATTTTAAATTTTCAAGCAGGAGGCGCAGGTTTTAAGAGGTTAATTTTGTAGCAGTATATTTTAAAAACTGCTACATAGATACATGCTATGTGATATGTGCTGCAGATCGTATTGTAAACTGTGTTCTGCTAGATAAACTGTTCAATAGCTGCAGTTCAAGATTATCCCAAGCATCTTTTTCTAAATTGTGTTCTATAAAATAAAACACAACAGTTTACTACGTTATAAATGTTTGTATTTCACACCGAGCAAGCCAGTTTCAAACTTGTCGAGATAAATTGCTAATTCTCTCAACTTTCATTTAGTTGATTATGAGTGTTGTCTTCACTTCAGGTTCTGGAGGGACGGCCCATCTATGTGGACTGCTACGGAAACCTGGCTCCTCTGACCAAAGCTGGTCAGCAGTTAGTTCTGAACTTCTACGCCTTCAAGGAGAACCGTTTGCCTTTCTGTGTCAAGGTACCCTAGCATACAGCACACTCCGTCATCATTATCACCTCCCGCTCAGGCTGGAACGTGGAGCGGGAAACTCTATAAATCAGTGTCACAAAACTTTATTTTTATAAGTTACTAAAATTACGCTCCAGATGAGACAAAAACTTAGAGTTCTATCCTCCTCTGCTCCTCCGACCAATCAATTCTAGTTTCATATAGAGTCAACGTACAACCCAGTTCCCTTTCCCGCTGCTAAATAGCCTCGTCTCATTGATCTACCCATTAACTCTCCATAATCGATCCTATTGCGTCACGTGCTGCTCTGTTAATGTTTAAAGGATATGCATTAGATCAGACACTACCTTATCACAACACCACCTATATTTAGGACTAAAGAATGAAGGCAAAATTAAATGTCATCCTAGTTGAAGTTTTCTGTTGAATTTCAAATAGACTTTGCGGGCTGTACAAGATGCAGTAAGTTCAAACTTTCTGGAGCTTCAGACATTAAATTTCAGACATTAATGAATTAATGAGTGCAGAAATGTGTGAAAAAATGATCGGGAAACACAGTTGCAGAGAAGCAAGCAAAAAAAAACTTCCTGAGTGCACCATGTTAATAATAACCCTATAAAAGAAAAGAGTACATAAAGAAGCGATCTTCTCTCTTCAGGTTAGAGATCCCAGTCAGGAGCCATGTGGCCGTCTGACTTTCCTGAAAGAGTGTAAGACCATGAAAGGCATTCCACAAACGGCTGTGTGCAACCTGAACATCACACTTCCTGCGGTGAAAAAGGTAAGGCAGTGTGAACTCACCATTCTCCGTTGTCACGTCCATAACCATATTCATGGTCAGGGTTATTTTAGGCCCCACCAGTAACACTGAAAGATAAAAAGACAGAGAAAGACTTTGGCCAAACTGCCGCCACTGTGTCTTTTATCTGTTTCAAGCTTCTCTCTATGTATATCGGTTACCTATGCAGTGGATTCTTCTCATTGGCTGTTTCATTATGTTCCTACCTCCTTCTTGATTTGGATGACATGCTTTTTGGCTGAGGGCTTCTGCGCAAAACAGTTTTTAGATAAGCAGGCTGGCTTTTCGTGGCTTGACTTCTTTTGCCGTCTCTGCTGCTGAATGTTGGCGCTTTACTTTTTTGTGTGCGTGTGTTTGTTTGGGTTTTTTTTTTTTTTTTGCTTCGTTTGCCAAAGTCGCTTCTCTTCTGCGTTGGAGCTTCTGTCAATCACTCCTTTTTCACACCCTGATGTTTCTTTTCCCCCCCTGCTTTCCATTATGTTACTCCCCCCTGTTTCTGCAATGCATCTTGGGAACCAGGAAATGGAGTCAGATGCCGAGGATGAGGTAAACCACACCCTCCCCACCATGTGCTTTCCTCTGCGCTAGATCTATAGCGGCCCCGCTCTGCTCTTCATAGCCTTATCTTTTTCGCTTTTACATGGGCAATACAAGCTTTCCACATCCAAAGCAACATTTAGCAGCTCAGTTTTTGCATGATATACAGTAAATATGAAAAATTACTTGCTTCATGTTCTTATCCCCTGCGCTCTACGGTATGTGACACAAGTGACTATGGAGGTCACTTGTCCTTAAGTCAAGGTTTAACAAATTTGAATCTAAAGTTTGTGATTCATCATGAGTAACTCAAGCTAATTTGATTAGCTTGGCATAGTAACCCTTACTGTAAGTCATAGTACCAATATTGACAGTGCAGTGAATACTCTTTAAGGAGAATTTGCAGTTCTGCAATTAAATATGGACTTTTTTATGCAGACTACAGGGTTTGCTTTAATTTGACATTACAGGGTCCTAATGCTGCTCCGCTGGCAGCACTATTGACTGTAGGGTGACCTAGAACTGATAGGTTTTTGTCTTGTTTGCTATTGTTGCAGACTGAAAAGCCAGAACGACGTCATACCTTTGCATCCCTAGCCTTACGTAAGCGCTACAGCTATCTGGCCGAGCCTGCACTGAGTGAGTTTGACATCTTCACTAACAAAAACTTTGATGAATATAATAATGCCAAGATTCGTAGTTAAGGTAGTTGATTAACACTTTTAATTAACCTGTAAAATGCGTGATCAATATTTAGACAGATGTGACTTACCCAATGTAATAAATACATATTTCTCATCCTACATACATACACTGTCCACATGCTTGTTATCAACATGGTACATATTTTTCTGCATGGGTCAATGAGTGGTTTTTAAGTTTCTGTGCCATGCTTGCCCACGTTGTGAGTTGTACCTCTTCTGGGTTTGTTTGGTTGATTTCCACTGCTGAGTTTTACAAGTCTGAATGCACCAAAATTTTTCTTTGACTTACCGACATAACAGGCATTTTGGAAGTAGGTCAAAGTAAAATTTTATTTGTATTACATTTGTCCCCTCGGAGTTTAAAGCTCTTTTTGGCTTTGTGATGATGTAGCAGCTTTATGTGGGACAACAATGCATGTTAGAGGTCTTGAGTTTGGCTTTCTTTCAAGTGTTTCAGTTTTTCACAATTTCTGCTTGTCACCGATTGGATGCTGCATGACAAAATGGGCCAAAACTTTAGTTTGGGAGGACATTTTCTCATCTTTTGTTTTCTAAACAAAAAAAAAGGACCTTGGTTCTGTTGTATCGTAGCGTCTAAATTGTCTTTGAGGAATTTGTCATATCATTTTTTTTTGGACCAAACAGATAAAAGGCACTTTAAAAGCGGATTGAGATTAGAGTCAGAATCCATATGCTGGTATTTGAACATCTGAAGTCCAAAGAGAGAAGTTGTTTTTGTGTTAACCCAGGTGCATTTGTCGTGCCATTTTCCGTTGTCAGCTGTTAGTCTACACCATTGTCTTTGGAAGTTTACTTTGCTGCGTTTTGTGCTTTGTTCAGTTTTTTCCTTATGTTGTTTTTGCTGTTGTTGTTGTTTGTGTCATCGTCCAATCCTGAATCACACAGGAACACATCTGTTTCTTTTAATAACCCCATCCATCTTAAGTCAATACTCAAATATATTACCTCAGCACATAAAACTGCTGTTTTTCCTTCCTTAATACTAGGATTGCATCACTGACCAACTCTTCCTCCTCTGGTCTCTCCTTTCACATTTTTGTTCGTCCCTTTTCTTCCCCTACATAATTTTCTGTTATCTTTACTATTCTACATTCTTTCGATTGTTTTTCGTTTTGTTTTTTTGCCATTCCTTCTTCATCATTATTTCTATAAATTCACCTGAAGAAACTGCAGTCGAGCGAAGCACAACCGCAAGAACACTGCCTGCTGGTTACCCTCACAAACCTGTCTTTCCAACCAGACCTTACCCACCATGGTCGACTGCTCCTATTACCGTCCCTGGCCAAACAAGGCCCCTCGGAGTGGGGGGTTCCATCACCTGTACCGATTCACCGGCCGGCTCACCAGCTGCTTCTCCATTAAAATCTACCTGGCCCCTCTCAGCCCCATCACCTCCATGCCCTGCAACTATTAAACTAACACTTGGAGCTCCACCACCACCGCCCACCCAGTCGTCCCCAGTTAAATCAGTCAGTGACATAGCGTCCTCATCTCCCATCAGGTCATACAGGACTATGCCGTCTCCCATTAAAACTGTTGTCCAGCATGGTCAGTACCCTGTCCAGATCTCTGGAAGTCCAAGTAAACTTGCCACAGATCCTGCTTCTATCAAAAATCTTGCTTCAGCGTACACATCAAGGACTTCTCCACTTCACTTAGTACCCAATGGTTCTATACCAGAGAGGTCTTCAGCTCCTATTCCTCCTGCACCGTCACAGAAGACGCCATACAATATGTACACTTCTAATCTGCCTTTTAAAACTGCCCTTGGGTCCACAATCGTGACAGATGCAGGGGTACTTCCTATTTCTTCTGTTAAAAGCGCCTCTAGTCTGTCTTCTTTGAAAACGTCTGTTGATTCAACACTTTCATCACGAGGAGGGAGGACTTCCCTCTCATCTGTCTCCTCAACTGGCCAGACAACGGTTCCCTCAGAATTCTCCATGATGAATGGATCAGTCTCGCCGGTTAAATATCCATCCTCCTCCTCCACACCATCCTCCCCTTCTTCACGCCTACTCTCAGAGAGAAGTAGCAGCCTTCAGGAGAGGATTCAGGCCACCACCCAGGCAGCAACCTCTGGTGTCAGTGCAGCCATAAATGAAGCCATAGACTCATACTCTGTCTCCGGCTATGGCACTCTTAAATCACTGACCTCCTCGCGTAGAACTGTAACAACAAGCTCTGCTTACAGTTCTCTGAGATCCGTAACTGCTCCCACCAGCTCAACAGTCTCATCTAATACAATGACCGTACCTGTTTATTCATTGGTTAACGTCATCCCAGACCCCCCTGTCAAACCAGGGCCCGGGTCCCTCAAAATGGCGCTTCCCGACTCCCCCCGTGCCTCATCCTCGTCTTCTTCCTCTTTGTCTTCCTGTGTTACTGCAACAAAATTAAAGTCCCAATTGAAATCCCCTCCTTTTATCACTCCACCCATCATCCATCCAACGGCAGCTTCCAACCAGGAGATACTCAAAGATGTAGCAGACATGAAAGAAGATCTAATCAGAATGACAGCTATCTTACAAACAGACACACAGACAGCAGCTAAAACTGTACAAACATCACATACTGGCACTCCTAAAGAGGCTAAATTAGAGGATGAGGAGCCATTTACTCTTGTGGAGAAAGTGAAAGAAGATTTAGTCAAAGTCAGTGAGATATTACAGAAAGATGTCATAAATGAAGGTAAGACCATTGCAGGTAAAGAGAAAGCCTCCGAGGATGAATGGGAGGAATTTTCCAAAGATGAAATTGAGGAGGCACAAAGAAGTGCCCTCTTAGATTGTTATCCACCTTTTGATGAAAACACCCTCCTGCTAAAGCACCCGTCCATGTCAGGCAAAGACTTAGAGTTGGCAAAAGTTGTAGATTATTTAACAAATGACATTGGTGCCAACTCCCTTTCAAAAATGGCAGAGCTGAAATGTAGGTATGAGGAGGAGGCAAAAAGGGAAGGAGAAGAGAAACAGAAACGTGTTCTCAAACCAGAGCACAAACTAAAAATGCCTCCACCAGTCTCAGGCATGCTTAGGTCTCCCTCAGAGAAGGACTTAAGCAAACTTGCAGAGTCGTATCAGGGGTCGGACACTATATTAGAATCACCCGAGGACCTTTCTCATGAGCAGGATAAGAGTCCGCTGTCAGACAGCGGGTTTGAGACCAGGAGTGAAAAGACTCCCTCTGCTCCTCAAAGTGCAGAAAGCACAGGACCTAAGCCTTTGTTCACAGATTCACCTATCCCTCCCTGTGTAACTGAGACCAGGACTGAAGTGGTCCACATTAGAAGCTTTGAACAGCCCGATGATCCTTGTGAGCCTGGACTCATGGAGGAGGCTGCATCTGCTCCACCAGCTATGGAGCCAGAAATAGCTTCAGCAAGTTCTAGCAAAGCCATGCAGATGAAAATGCCAGAAGATGACTCAATGATGAACAAAAGCATGTGTCTTAAAGAGGAAACTCATATTACTACCACTACACGTATGGTCTATCACAAGCCCCAACTCACTGATGGTGCAGAAATGATAGAGGAGGGCATGTCAGTTAGAGATATAATGAAAGCTTTCCAGTCAGGCAGGGACCCATCTAAGGAACTGGCAGGCCTTTTTGAGCACAAGGCTAGCCAGGATTCTGTCAAAGGTGATGAACTAACACCTAGATTTCTTGATAGAGACATTAAATCGAAACCCAAAGTCGAAAGGATAATTGAAGTTCATATTGAAAAGGGCCACAGCTCTGCAGAGCCGACTGAGTTCATCATCAGGGAAACCAAGAAACATCCTGAGCTTTATGTCTACAAAGGGGACCGTGGAATAAAGGAACTTACTGATTATGATGAAGCCCAACAAGAAGAAGAGGAGCTTACTGCAGAAGAATCGCTGCCCTCCTTCCTGGAAACTTCCCGCGTTAATACCCCTGTGTCACAGGAGGAGGACAGTCGACCTAGTTCTGCCCAGCTGATAGCAGATGATTCATATAAAGCTCTGAAACTATTGAGCCAACACTCAATAGAATACTGTGACGATGAGCTATCTGAGATTCGAGGCGAGTCATATAGGTTTGCTGAGAAAATGCTTCTCTCAGAGAAACTTGACGTGTCATCACTGCCACAGTCTGACGCAGAGGATTCAACAATGGTGGCTGACAAAAGTCGGCACACAGTTTCTGAGGAAAGCGGTAGCCGTAGTACTGAGAGTATGAGTCAGCAACATGGAAGCCCCAAAAGAGAGTTTGTTTCTAAGTCATCAAAAGATGGTTCCCCAAAATCTGGTAAATTCTTGCACAGGGATGATCCATCTCAGTTTGATAAAGTGACAGTGCTCCATTACTCCACAGAACAGGGCAGCCCCAAACATGCAGTCTGGATGCGATTCACAGAGGATAAACATGACAGAAACAGGGAAAAGCTACTTTATGAGGATAGGGTGGACCAAACTGTAAAGGAAGCTGAAGAAAAGCTCAGTGAGGTATCACAGTTCTTCCGTGACAAAACAGAGAAGCTCAATGATGAGCTGCAGTCCCCTGAGAAAAAGCCTGTTAGACGAGAGCCAAAGGAACCAAGGTCCTGGCCTAGCTCAGCGTGCAGCAGCCCCGAGAAAACACAGCAAACAGCTAAGGCAGGAGAAGAGGGTTTCAGCAAAAGCAAACTCAGGGAGCCGTCAGTTGGTAAAATGTTTGGCAGCACCACAACTGCTGAAAAGAAAAGCTCCAGCTTACCAAGCAGTCCCCAGAAAAGTGTTCTATCTCATACCAGTGAGGATAAAATTAGACAAACTAAGACTAGCGAGTCTGAACCTTCTTCCCCTGCTCATGTAAAATCAACATCTAAAGTAAGTGCCGTGAGAATGAAGTTTGAATCTGAGGCTCAGAAAGTTATTCAAAGTCAGTCTAGTCCAACCAAAATCCCTCCTCCAGTGCAGCCAAAACCTTCAATTAAAAAATTACAGGAGAGCAAGCTTCCCATTTATCAGTTTGCAGGAGGAAAATCAGCAAAATCTGAAACAACAGAAGAAGGAAGCCCTAAAAAGGATGTTGAGAAGGACATAGGTGGCAGTAAACCTGCTTCAATGTCAACGCCTAAATTCACAAAAGTTGACAAGCTGCCCAACAAAAACATCCCAGAAGCCTTGCCACAAATTAATGAAACAAAGACTGATAAAGCAACTACTAAAGGGAAAGTTATTCATTCCAGTCTTACTCAGGAAATTAAAGAAAGCATAAATGTTCAGAAAGCTCAGATGCCCATCCTCCATGACACTGCTAAACTAGTAGAAAAGGTCAGTGATGCTAAAAAATACCAACAAATCACAAAAACTGAGTCTGCTTCCAAAGAAATTATTGCTGAGGTGCTGAAGAAAGATGCAGAGGAACCACTAAATAAAAACCTCAGAAAAAAGACAGAATCCCAAATTCCTGTAAGAACAACGCCCTCCGCTTTAGATAATGACCTCACAAAGAAACAGACACTAACTAAACCCTCACAGATACCTACTCTAGCTAAAACCAAGATACTCAGTCCTGAACCGACCCCTGCAAAAACAGATCTAACCTTTGAAATTCTCGATAATGCACCCAGAGATTCCAACTCCAATAATCTTCCTAGTCCCAGAGAAATGCTGGAGAAAGTCATAACCCCTCCTGTTGCTATAACAACCAAAGAAGATCCAAAGAACTTCAAGGGCATCAAAACATTGCCTGTTTATGTCAGTGTCCAGGTCGGCAGGCAGGCAGAGAGGGAAGCAAAGGGAGCAGTGTACACAGTCAAACAGAAATCAAATTCAGCACTTAGCCCTATAAGCCCAGAAGATGACACACTAGAACAGGTCTCTTTCATTGACAGCTCAGGAAAAAGCCCCATTACTCCAGAGACCCCCAGCTCTGAGGAGGTCAGCTATGAGCTCACATGTAAGACCCCTGATGGCTTAATGGAATTCCTGACAGGGAAACCAAGTCCCATTATGGAAGTATCTGAGGAATTAGAGGAAGATGATCAGGGCAACATTGAGACCCTACCAGAAAGTAAAACTGGTGTTCGGGTTACCCAGGCTGACCTAGCTAATGCCAACGAAGAAGAAAGAACAATTACTGATAACCAGCAGGATTTAACTAGTAATTTCAACCAGCAAGACATAACAGTCACTGGTATGCATGATGAAATAATAGGGCAAGAGAGGCAAGAAGTCTCAAAAGATAAAGGTATTGCATATATTGAGTTCCCTCCCCCTCCTCCTCTGGACTCAGTTTCAGAAAATTCTGACACAGAGAGGAAAGGTTCCTGCGCCTCTTCAGAGACTGAGACAGAAATGATGGAGGTGAACTTACAGGAAGAACATGACAAGCATCTGCTGACCGAGCCAATTATACGGATACAACCACCTTCCCCGGTGAACCTTGGGGCAGATGACAGTCAATCAAATGACGACGAGGGGGACGATGAGTCAATCTTCCAACCGATTCCTTGTAAGAAATTCTCTTTCAAAGTTCCAGAGGAGGAGGAGAAGAAGAAGGAGAAGGAAAAGACAGCTAAATCGAAAAAACATGACAAAAATGGAAATAACAAAGAACCTCATGGTGGGACCAATGGTTCCAATGGTTCCAGCAACGGATCTAAAGGTTCTAATGGCAAAGGAGATGATTATGAATATGAACAAAATGGAAATGATCAGTCAATAACTGATTGTTCAATAGCCACAACGGCTGAATTCTCTCATGACACAGATGCGACTGAAATAGACTCCCTTGATGGGTATGAACTTCAGGATGAGGACGATGGCCTGTGTGAGCAGGCAGATTTACGGTTGTTTGGTCTCCCAGACAGCCGGAGAGATGTCTGGGCGACAGACACATATAGGTCCTGTGACCGCTCTTTTACCCAGACCAAACTAGAGGTTATTGAAGAGGAGAAAACTCCAGAGGAATGTCAAAAGGACACTGTCAAAAAGGATACACCCTCAAATGGTGTTCAGTCTGATGGTGTTAGTAAAGATGGAGCTAAAAGTCAGGAACAAAAACTCTCTGATAAAGAGGGATTTTCAGACACTTACTTTAGTTATAAGTTAGAAGAGGAGTTTAACTCTCCTTTTAAGACTGTGGCCACTAAAGGGCTGGACTTTGACCCCTGGCCCAGTAAAGGTGGAGAAGAAGAAGTCGTTGACATGGGAGGGACACGGGGAAGCAATGGTGAGCCTAAGCCTTATGGATCGGCCGTCGACGACCAGTCTCAGGTCACAACACCAGATACTACCCCAGCCCGAACACCAACGGACGATAGCACGCCGACGAGCGAGCCAAACCCATTCCCCTTCCATGAAGGGAAGATGTTTGAGATGACACGCAGTGGTGCGATTGACATGAGCAAGAGGGACATGGTGGAGGAGAGGCTCCAGTTTTTTCAGATTGGTGAGCATTCCTACTCAGCGGGCAGGTACAGGGTCAGGGACTCAGAGATTGATGCCTCCTCACAACACAGGGATCAGTTTATTATGCAAGATCCTACAAATATCTTATCAGTCCCCCAAGTCTCTATCCAGACTACTACTGTTCAACTAGAAATATCAAATGCGGCTGGGAGTTACAGCATGTGCAGAGACTCCAATACGGAGCCTAAATTCTCCACTTTTAAAACAGGATTCAAGCAGTCACATGATAAAACCTCAGTTGCTTCAAATAACACTTCTACATGTAGAACTCCAAGCACCTTAAATTGTTCTAATAACATAACCTCAGGAACAACTGTAGATAGTTTGTACTCTGCAACATCAAACTATGCCGATTATTGTACTTTAATTACATCAACCATTACAGAGAACAGTTTGAATAATAAACCATCTTGCATCACAGAAGATCATTCAAATAACAGAATTCCTTCAGGTACATTCCAACAGAGCACAGATTATTCTTCTGGCCATTCACAAAAGGTTAGGAATTCCCAAACAAGTAGCAGCAATGCCAGTAGCAACATCCCTGATACCCATTTTGTCTGTTCAGGTGTCTTTCAGCCTGGCAGTATTGCGTTCAACTTGTTGTCCTCTTCGGCACCCACTCTGCAGGAGGTCAGCAGGATTGAAACATCCTTCAGCCAGTTAGAGGCAAACAACAGGGAAAGCAGGACTTTTCCATGTGTAGCAATAACAAACACGGAAGCCAAAGAGAGCAAAGGCCAGATATTCAAATCCAGGTTACCACTGAGGGCGCCCAGCCGAAAACTATGCAATCAGAGTCGACCAATTGTGAAACACAAGGCACAAGAAAACAAATTCCTAATCAGGAAACACACTATGCATAAAGTCAGGGAAAGATTGGACCCTTTTCAGGGTTTATTTCCAAAGTCTAGGATCCCAGTGATGGAAGCCATTAAATACCCGTCTTGTTCTCAGGAGCGGAAGCAGGTTACAACCAAATCTGCAATAAGTGATAGGAGTATTAAAACAGCCAAGGGTGATAAGCAGCAAACAAAAAGCAGATTCAGCACTGAACACAGATACAGTTTAACAAAGCCCCCCAGTAGAGGTACCGCAAAAGAGACAGGAAGAAAAAACAGTGCAGTACTCTCAAAAAACACAAAAACGAGTTCCGTCAGAGGTTATGTTGCCCCCCCTTTGGAAAAACTGATCCCCCAGGAGGCTAAAGCAAAGTTAGAGGGAAAATCACTGCCCACTGAGGACGAGGACAGCTGCAGCCTCAGCACTACCAGGAACACTTCCCTGTCAGAACCATCTAGAACCTCTAGAAGTTCCTGCACTTCACGCACCTCTACCTCCACGTCCACCTGCACCACCACATCAACACCATCTGCTAGAGATGTGAGAGCTGAGGTTGAGCAGGCCAGCAGTGAGAGGAGGAGGAGGAGGATGAGCAGCAGGAAGAGTAGGCGGACACTTGGAGGGAAGGAGCAAGAGCAGAAGGAGGAAGGGAGTCAGGTTGATCCACCAATCACGGCTCCTGTCACGGAGAACGAGACTAGTTTGTAAACTCTTTCTTGAACGCTTACGTTACTCTATGGGATGCATGTAGCTGTTGTGGGTGCTTTGTGACGTGACGTAACTGTAGCTGTCATTTCTTCTTCCTGTCATTCTTGTTATCTGTGTCCTGTGCTGTCTGATAGACATAGATTTTAAAGTCTTGACTGTGGACTCCCTGGATCAAGCCAGAGGTTTTATTTCATATTTCAAAATCTGTGAGGAAACAGGATGTCAGTTAATTACCTCATCAAAATAATGTCCTGCTAGTGGCAGCTTTACGACAAACTAAATTAGGTCTTTTAGAAAGAAAAGGGTCGTAGCCTATGAACTAGAACTTCATTATCAGAGAACAACTTTTAGTTTGGTTTTAAGAGTTGGGAGTGAGTATGCTTTTCCACTAGTGGGTCCACCTTGCACATCCCCCAGTTTCCTTTCACACTAAAGATGAAGTTAGGTTTGCACCTCACCACACGACATAACACACCACACCGATCACCTCCACTCTGGACATGTCCGAGACCCGGTTGTCAGTGACTGCTTGGGGAAATATGACCTTGTGTTTGTTTTTGGTCCGCTTGCCTGGTTTGTAGATATCACGTGGTGGTGCGGTGAAAACAATTCATAAGCTGAACTTGACAGTCAAGAGTGTGTCGGTGTAGTAAGTCGTCCAGAAGTGGTTGGGAAAGCTGGATGACTTTTGATTTCAAGTCGAAGCGATGAATTGTTTTTATCAGTGAGAGGGAATGTTGCCTGGTGGTAGATTGTGTGTTTTTAGTGACGTGATACAAAACTCTCTAAACTTTTTTTACTAATTCTAATACTACTTAACGTCAAACATTTCAGTGTGAATATATGGTTTCAGTTTTTCTTTTCTGGCCTTTCAGATCCTTGATACTATTATCAGTCCCTTCATAGTTCTAGTAGCCGCAACATTAAAGCTAGTCCAGTTAACATTGTATAGAAATCCCTACGTAGGTTCAATGAATGGAGAAAAAATAAATCAAATACACTCATTTTAATAGTTATAGAATGGTAATTTGAGGGATGAAGGTTAGTTTGGCTCCTGGACAAGAAATCATCCAACATCACATCTCACATTTTGGTTTCTATTCAGAGCCAATACATTAGCTTTAATTCGTGAGCGTAGAGGTGGTGGTAGTAACAGTATCCAGTTTTAGTTTCATATCTATTTAATGAACAGATTATGATAGAGGCATCTTCTAGTCCAACCTTTTGCCAGAAGGTTTTCCGAAATGTCCAACAGCTAAACTGAAATGTTGAAGGAGAGTCTGGCCAGAAAAGCGTTTTGTTTTTTTTTTGTTTTTTTCCGGAAGTGAGGCCTGGGACGGTGAGCTAAAGTTGGTCTTAATGTTTGTTCCAACACCAACACAACAGGGTTTAATATGAACTTCACATCAGTGGAAGGGAAAAAAAGTCTAATTTAACTAAGTAGGTAGTCACTTCACTAGTTATTTAGTAGGTCTTAGTATCAATAGTCCCAAACAGACAAACTTTCAGTTCACAATCCCAATTCAATTCTCTCATTAAATGTCACTGATTCCTTCTGGGAGCTATTTTTGTGAGTCTCCTATTGAGAAGCACACTCTTTGATTCCTGTCATAATCTCACACTAACTGTTTGTATCCTGCCCTTCCTTGCTACCTCTCACAGGCCCTCAGAGTCCCTGTGAGAGAACAGACATTCGCATGGCAATAGTAGCTGACCACCTGGGACTCAGCTGGACTGGTGAGTCGAAACGCACCTCACATTTTCACTCTAAAAACCAGCACCGGAACACTAATGTGTGCTAATCAGCGCAAGAGAAAATCATTTCCATCTCAATCAGTTCAGCTCTCGTGCTCGTGTGATTGCACTCAGTTTTTCCATTGGACTTGATGGCCATCATGCAGCATGAGAGGATTCATTAGGTGCATTTTAAAGAGCACTGAGAGAGGATTAGTTTTACAGTGTTTGTTGCCATCTGGTGGACGAATATTATGACAATATCCTGGACTGAGCAGTACCGCAGTGGCATTTATACTCGCATACACATCATCTGGGATATTAGAAAACTCAGATAATATTCTAACCTTCGGATTGTTTTGAAAAGTTAAACATTTTCAACTCACTGTGAGAAATAAAAGGATTTGGGAAGTGAAAAATATGTGCAGCAGTACATGTTTTGCTAATTATAATGAACAAATTGTGTTACATGCATTTGTGTGTTTAAATGTATTGGAGAGAAACATTAAGAGGATTTATGTGTATACTGCATGTGAGCAACGATAAAGGCGTGGCCTCTGCAGTTTGCTCCAAGCCTGACCACCTGCACTGCAGCACTAGCCTGCATGTGAGCGGCTGGGTGTGGATGCCCTGTAATCGTGTGTGTGTATGTGTGTGCACGCATTCGGAGGCATCCTCTAAAGTGTGAATAGTTGTCGCCGCGCGCCGCGCCTGTCTGTCCTGTGCCGGGACTGACTGAGTGAGCGAGCGAGCGAGCCAAGGAAAGGAATCTAATCCATATTTAATGTGTGTTCCTGTTGCAAAGCCGCAGTGAACGAGTCGATCTGCTGAACATCATGTTCCCATGTTTTTAGATTTATCGCCGTACTCTTGTCTGGACAGGAAGCATTTTGGCAGTTAGAGCGGATGTTTTATGCCCGTCGCCTCTTGTTTCAGGAAGCAATCAAATGCAGCTTGTAACTGTGAAATAATCTGCAACGCTTAGGTATCTTTTCTAACTCATTATTATTGCAGTTTTTTTGTATGTCAACTAATTTTAGAGCCAAACCAACCTGTGCATTAGCAGCTCCTCTTCATAAAGTACTCTCACATCCTTATTGATGTTCTATGATGCTGTGAGCCACCACCTAACTTGTATGTGAATTTTGGTCCTTTTCGGTGGTACTTTCTACAGAAAAATAAAAAATTTTTTGCTGCTGTTACAGAGCTGGCCAGGGAGCTGGAGTTCTCTGTGGAAGAGATCAACTTCATCAGAGTGGAGAACCCCAATTCCCTGACAGCACAGAGCTTCATGCTCCTAAAGAAATGGGTGCACAGGGACGGTAAAAATGCCACAAGTAAGCAAAGCTCATGTATATAAGATATTAGGCTGAATAGCTGCTAGAGTATGTGAAACAATAATCTATATAAATAATATGAATGTTTTGTGGCGCTACAACCTGACTCCCTCTCTCTCCGTCCTCTCTAGCGGATGCTTTAACTGCGGTGCTGACTAAGATCAATCGGTTGGATATTGTGACTTTGCTGGAAGGGCCCATATTTGACTACGGTAACATTTCAGGCACACGCTGCTTTGCCGATGATAACGCAGTATTCCCGGATCAGTCCGATGGTAAAGTGTAGCCCACCCTAGCTGAACTCTCAGTCTATCTCTCAGTCTGTCCCTTCACCCTTCTTCACCTCCTCTCTCAGCCAGATAGTCAGACCTGACGGTGCAAACAAATAACGGAACCAATCCGGCTCGACCAAACAATGGAAGTTAATTAGGCGCTAACGGACCATCAGGTAGCAATAGCATCAGTCAGCTTGTTAGTCTTCCAACACTGGGCAGTGCGACTCATTCATAGCACTCAGTCATTGGAACAATAATGACAAGTGACAGATCTTTAAACTTATTTGATTTTAATTAAGTGCAGGGAAATCTGTACCACTTTTGGTGCATGAGACTGTTTTTGTAAAATGTACAAAAGCATGATGAAGGAACTGAACGGCATCTCATCTGATAAAGGTACTGGTAATCCTGTCGACAAGATTGACGGTGTGCGTTTTTCAGATGGGGCCGTGCACTGGTTTGTAATTTGGTTTAACAATAGTTATGTTTATGTGTATGTTTTTGAAATTTGACCTCGGGTACAACACAGGTTTATCTTCTGCAGATTGGTTTGATTGAAATACATAAAAACATAATTATAAGAACCAATTTATAACAAACTGCATGGTCGCTTTAAGCAGTATGTTTCCTCTCTCCTTCTACATTTCTCTCTTTCCTCTCAAAAGAACGTGAAATGTGGCAGTAATCAGTGGTTGTGACGGATACACCGAGGGCCATTTCAGGACTTTGACAATGTGCCGTTTGTGGTCGATATATTGCAAGTCATGAGGCGATTTTCCTCTTTATTGCCGTGGATAATTACAGAAAACACTCCATTTAAAAGAGTAATCTGACATCTATAGGTGCTAATCACTTTACAGATGCAGATTTTATATTAATAAAAGGATATAAAGTAGTAAGCTTTAAGCAACTACATTAATAGCTGCTATATGTTTCAATAATAATAACCTGAAGGTCCATATTAATGTCTTCTTCCTCCATCGCTTCATTAACTGTATGCTTGCTGCTATTAGTTTTGCCCATGCAAATCCTTAGAAATAATAAAAATATATGTTTTAATCTGTCGTCTGAGGAAACAAGGAGATAAAGAGCCTCGGTGAAATCAGGGTTAGTTCGCTAACCAGAGGCACACTTTGAAACAAAGCTCTGAGATGCTCCTCATTCCCAGTCTGTCTATTTAGGTTTCTTAAAGTCATCTTAACACAAGGATCGGTGTTCCCGTTGCTCTGACCAACAGCGGAACCGAGAGGATCTTTTTGCGAAGATGACTTTCAAGCGAAACCGATATTTGAAATTTAAAAAAAAAGAAGAATAAATCAACAAAATGCATGGCTGTGGCTCTGTGTGAGAGGCTGCCTGCTCTGAATGTCGTTGACTCCCAGCGATACACTTTTAACACTCTTTAAACGGGTGGAGCCTTTTCAACACATCCAGGAGTGTTTTTTATGTTATTTATTTTTGTCCCTTTGGATCAGGATGTGCCCACGTAACACAGCGACACTCTGAGATGAGCTGAAAATGAAACACCTTTTTTCAAAGTGTGCAGTGTATAATTGTGCTTCTGTGTCGCCGCTGTTAGCTGTACTGTACCTGTCATCTCCTGGGTTCCTCCGAGCCTCCCAGCCTCCCAGCCTCTACGCTCCACTGTAGCTTCTCCTGCTTTGAGACCTCCAGCCTCCTCCTCCTCCTCTTCCTCTACCTCTTCCTCTTCTTGCTTCTGAGCAACTAACTTCTACAGCGCTGAGCACCACTAACCGGCTAATTCCCAGCAATGCCTACCTTTTGCTAGCAGCTTCTGGACCCAATCATAGCTTGCGCTGCTACCCTTGCTGCTGATCAGAATGAGACACATACAACTTCCCCGCAAGTCACTTCAGGGAGCTGACAGGTTTAGGCGACTTCTGTGAGAGCTAGTTTGTCATATCTGCTGCACGGAGTAGGCAGCTGCTCTTGAGTGGAGATTTGGAAGGTTGACCAGATGTGCGTTTATATAAGCCAGCAATTAGTCCTGAGCCTCTAAGTCTTTGTTTTTGAAAGAGGCAAACACTTCAGACAGCAAATGCTAACTAGCACGAAGACGAACTGACTGGCTTTGTGAATGTACACCTGTTTATCTCACCTCTGCAAAAGAGCAGCGCTCAACCTTCCCATGGGAATCATGTGAGACTGGTCAATGCTTTGGTGACATACGTCGCGCTTTAATGTTGATTATATACAACATGTGCTGTATATACAAAGAAAGTAGTCTGGAGTTTTTCTTAGAGAGGGTGCACAGCTGGACCTCAGTATTTAAACAAGCCTTCTTTTCAACGTCCCCACCCCCCACCCACTTACAGTCCCTATGACAGTTAGTTAGTTTGCAGCTCAACAAACTTTTGTCCTCAAGATTTCAAACTATTTTTTTACCATCCCGTGATGAACTGTTCTGAACGATGCTACCGCTAAGAAGCTTCCTCTTGCTTATCGGCCCAGATAAGCAAACCCATGTTTCTGATGTGCAATCTTTTCCGCTTCTGCAGCTTCCTGAACAATTCAGCCTTCATCAGTCACATGTTCACTGTCTTCACTGTCTCTGCGTACTGACCACTTTGGTTTTGACGCTACATGCTCGTGTTTGTCTTTTCATCTTGTCTAACCGTGCTCTTCGTTTCTTTTTCTGTCCCTTGTGAATTGTGATAACTGCAACAGCTCCGAAACTTTTTAGAAGTCCTACGTTCCCCCTGTGTCCCCGAACGCGTCGGCCCTCCCCTCTGCACACTACCTCTGTCTCTTCTCCTCCTCCTCCTCCTCCTCATCCCTCTCTCCCCAGCCTTATCACACCTTTCACTTCTCCTTCATCTGCCTTTCCCCCTTCCACGCCTCCTGTTTACCTCCTACCTGTCGCTCCTGTTCTCCCTCACCTCTCCACCCTGACTTACTCCTCTTCTCTTCCGTCCTCACCTCGAAGTCCTTTAACCGGCACCTCGTTCTTCTTTCCTCCTCACTTCTCCCCCTCTGCCCTCTGTCTGCCCTCGCCTCCTCCTCCTCCTCCTTCTTCCTCGCTTCCTCCTATTGTCCTTTCCCCTCCTCTTCATCCTGCCTCTCAGTCTACTCCCCCACACCTCTCCTTATCTGGCCCTTCCTCTCCCACCTTCCCATCTCCTCCTCCTGTTCATTCCCCAGTTTCTCCTCCTTTGCCCTCTCCTTCTTTAATACGTGCCTCCTCTTCATCTCCACATCCCGCCACCGCTTCTCCCTCTCCCCCACCCCAATCTTCTCCTTCTCCAGCTCCAGCTCTTCCCCCTGTCTCTCCTCCAACCTCTCCCCTCCCTCCTGGTATCCCTCCTTACTTCCGCCGGGATCGTTCGGTTCCCGAGGTTTACATTTAGACGGTTGCTCTGCTCCTCTCCGCCTTTTTTCTTTAAATCAACACAACCGAGCTACTTGAATAACGCTCAAGCCTTTTGCTCGTTAACTAACGTGGTTACTGACAATGAGCATTGGTGAAGATTGTGTTTTGAGGTGCTGTAACGAAGTCCTTCCTCACAAATTTCACGCATTTAATTCATGGTAATTTATGTTACAAAACTTGACGCTGAAGTGCATTTACCAAACTACTGACTTAGTTAAGTGCCACTTTTAGGGACATTGCAGATAATGTTTGTGGAAATTTTATAAAAACAGTATGTTAACTTTTTAGGGTACGTTTTATACTCTGTTACCATCTATTTTCGATCTTGTCCTGTCTTCTCTGGGGAGCTGGTTCAGAAGTCACACTGGAGTTCATGTTAATATGGATTCATTTAAACATGTGTATTTTTAATTCCACTTGATGGCAGCAGCAGGAACAAGATGTAAACGCAACAACGCTGACATGATTTCATTACAAAGAATTTTTTTTAACCGATACAGACAAAAAAGTTGGATATTGAGGACTATCTGCTCAGATGACGTGTATGTCGCTGTTAATCTCATGCGTCAACCGCATAAGCAAATCTGTGCACGAGTATAATCCGTTCTCAACGGAGCAACCCCAGACCAATATCCTGGGTTGGGCTGGCTTTCAGGCTAGATACAGAGTAGCAGTCCAACATTCACGCTTCTTTTAGCTCTAATTTGTTCTCAATCCCTGGAAGATACCCGACTCTTTAGCTGCTAAGTCCTCCACTATTTTCACCAGCTAGTCGCTAACTAAAGAACTCCATTGTCTAGTCCTGGGCAGACAACGCCCAGAACTAGAGAGAGTCTCAAGCTCCCCTCTAAATGATGGCTAACGTTGCTCTGTGCTGGATTCACAGGTAGAGAGTAAATGCAGCATTAATGTGTTAAGGTTAAACGTGTGACTTGTGAACACATGCCACCCTTAAATGTTTCAAGTGTTTCTCATTTCATCACTTCCACCACTGTACCTCTCCTTCCCCTCCCTCTTTCCTCACGTATTTTTTTGTGTCTGTTCGTCCCTCTTGGAACCTCTCGGCCTCTAATCCTTTACTCCTGCCGTCCACCCAGGATACCAGAATATAGAGCTGGAGCTGAAAACCCCCACAGAACTCAACTACGTGCCCCCTACCCCGCTGCACTCAGACGACTTCTTTAGCGAGGGCGATGGTAGCGTAGAGTCCCCTAGCAAGACCGTGCTTACTAGACCTAGCGACCTCTCTCTCACTCAGACCACCAGTACCTCCAGCAGCGACCCCCCCACGGTGGCCCCGGGCCCCAGCTCCAATGGGCTGAAGCCGCCCATGGCTGGGGCTGAAGACACAGCCTTGACCGGCGGAGATAGAAGGATATCTGAGGAAGAAAGACCCGGAGCGGATAATGACAGAAGAGCAGTAGAGCAATCAGGAAAGGGGGCAGAAGAACTGATTGCAGAGGGAGGTGTTGTTTTGAAGAGTCTGGGAGGAAACCTAAAAGAGGAGGTCACCTCAGACGCCGGTCCTGGGAACGGAAAGGAGGACGAAGAGGAGATGACCGAGGAGAGGCTGCAGAGTCTGCTGGAGGATATAAAGCTGGAAGGAGGCGTGGAGGACGAGGAGATGACGGAAGAGAGGGTGAATGCCATCATTGAACAAGTACGCCAAGCAGAAAAAGACATTTGTTCAGTTCCAGGTTGGAGAAGTGAGACGTCTGGCGCAACCGTAGAGTCGGCAGCTCAACGCCACAGTCCCGGCGCTGAGGAGGGCAGGTAGGATTCCATCTGATTCGTATTTCTGTACAAAACTTCAGTGTGAGTCTAGACGCTGATATAATCACCTCCATGCTCCACTCTTCCAGTCCTGACAGTCTAGCCGATTCACTGGAGCAACCGCCGGCCCAGAATGGAGGTCACACCGAGGCAGGGAAGGAAAAGGAGGCCAAGAAGAAGGAGGACAGCAGCACAGCGGGACCGAGCAGAGGACGGGAGGAGGGAGGTGACAGGTCCCAGCACAAAGTCCAGGTGAGAGTCATTCTTCCAGACGGGAAATTAAGCTCACAGTTTATCTACTGAAAAGTCTTTGAATGCATTTTGGATTCATTCAAATCCTCATGTGCTGTTGTCTAAAGCCTTTCAAGAATCAATTTCGGTTTTAGCGGGATTAAAACGTTTAAGGCTCCAAAGCACAGCCCAGGATTAAGAGCCTGCCCTAACTACGGGTATTACGACTGTGCCCACTAAGTCTTTAATTGACAACATGGATGTTATGTGTACACTTCAACACGCTGCCTTCACCAGCGGGGTGTTAGACCGATGGAGTCCAGCTCTGACGAGGAGACCACTGTCACCACAAGGGTGTACCGCAGACGGGTCATACTCAAGGTGTGTGCGGCCTGGTGTGTGGAGATTGCTCGCTCGAGTGTAGCAGAAGCTGCGTGACTCTGCGCAAGTGTGTGAAGAAGCAGTGCTTGTAAAATGTGCAGAAACTGGCTTTGCCTTTTGATAATGTTCTGAACATATTTGAAAAAGTACACTGCGCTGAGATGGAAACTAGACTGCAGTTGCTATAGCATGACATGCTACTCACTGTTTGCTGCTGTGAGCCTCTACACTCCCAGAAATGCTGTTTGGTTTGATTGGTTTGGGAGTTTCTTCCTGGTTGGTGTACTGCATGTAGCTCCTGGAAGTCATTCTGAGGCTGGATTTCCACAGAAGCAGAAGATCTGAGTGTGTCCAACCGCCTTCTGACACACGAGGGCTAAAGTGGTGGTAGTTAATGTCTTAATTCAAACAAGATACGAGCTGCAACTTAAATTTGATTAATTTTCTGAATATTTTCTCAGGGAATCATTTAATCTCTTAGTCTGACAATGTTTTCTAGACCCAACAAGACAATTTACAACTGCAAAAGGCTACGCCAACAAATGTTTACACTTGTTTACGGAAGGCTGCAAAAAAATTGATGAAAACTGATTTATTTTATGGCGACTAATCAATAGATTGTTGATCGGTTTGACTTTTGAGCGCATAATAATACATTTGTGTGGTCTTGTTAAATGCGGTGTTGCCTTGGTTCTGCTTGTGCACGAAGGATTTGGTTGGAAAAGTCATTCCAACGGACGGTTGCAAGTGAAATTTTGTGTATTTCTTTTTGGTTTTTGGTTTTCCACTTGAAGCCGAATTTGAATCATAAACATTTTGTTTTATATTTCTATAGAATAAATGCTTGTAAAACAGTAAACTATTGGCTTCCTTCCCAGCTCTATGTAAAGAGTTCTGCATCATGAATACGACCTATGAATGGTCATTTAGTTCTAGATATATTTTTTAACCAATCTGACCATTCTAGTAATGAAAATAATAATCATAATTACCCTGGTTGTGCATGTATAAAGACTGCAGTGCAGTTGTGACAGGCAGGCTGAGGTCTTTCTGGAAATGCTTCTCCATTTGCTTGAAAAAAACGACAACAGACGAATAACAATCTCATAGATAACCCAACATGCAACCTTTCCCGCCTCATGCTTCCCACCCCCTTGTCTCTCACTACTCCTCCATCTGTATTCAAACCTTCACCCCAGGGAGAGGAGGCCAAAAACATTCCTGGAGAGTCTGTGATCGAGGAGCAGTTCACAGACGAAGACGGAAATCTGGTCACCAGAAAAGTAACCATCATCATCATCCTCCTCCTCCTGCATTACCTCATCATTATCCCACTGCTGGCACACACACATAATAAACACACACAGTGTTTCCAGTTGCTAGAATCTGTTAGCTTCACATAGTACTCTCACATAGTAACACACAGACTGTATCACCAAGCATCTCATACACCAGAACACACACACACGCCCATGCATCTTCCTTCTTTTCATCATTTCCTTTCTCAAAATGCTTCACCCACAACCCCCCCGTGACACGCTTCTGCCCCCTACAGGTGATCAGAAAGGTGGTGCGCCGAGTGTTGCACTCGCAGGAAAGGAGTCAAAGTGAAGGCGAAATTATTGCAGAAGAAGGAGCTGGTGGTGATGGTGGTGGTAGTGGTGTAGCTTCAGGTGGAGCAGATGCTGCTTCTTCAACACCACCAGCAGCAGCAGCAGCAGCAGCAGCAGCACCAGGGGGGAAGGGGAAGAAGAAGGGGAAGCGCTCTCGTCATGGCCACAAGGAGGAGGCCCAGAGAGGGAAAACTGAGGTTGCCGTTAAAACCGACCGCCTGACTTAGTCGTCTGAGCTACCCTGGCTCACTTACACCTGCATGAACCTGTAACCGAATGTAGAGTAAAATCATGTAGACTAATGTGGAAAAAAAAATCCCAACCCTGCAGATCTTTACAACGTATAACTCGTCCATGCCAGAAAGGATGAGTAGAGTACACACTAATAGGCTCCCAAGTGAGGACGGTTTATTCGTATTTAAAGCCCATTTGCCCCAAAGTATTCTCCTGATTAATCCTGGTATCTAGAGTTTGACTGTAGAGAAGTACTTCACATGTGTGTGAAGGTTCTCAGTCATCCAGGTCATGGCTTATCCGTAGAGATGAAATCAGAGCTGAAGACTCGGACGAGTGGCGAAACGCCTTCTCAGAAATCTCTACAAGTCCAGCTGCCTTTGTTAAACGCTTTTTGGAAGTGCTTCACATGTGCAGTTTGAGGCTAGTTCATCAGAGACATGCTGCAACGTAGCTCCAACTCCAACATTAGCCGCTCAGTTCCAACCAAAGTACACAGAGAAACTAAAAACAGCTGGCGACCCGTTGACTGGCATTTTAGAGGCGTAATGACAAAATGATGCCAACACACCAAAGTATAAATGCTTGCAATGATGCATCTATGACTATGACATGTCTTGACATATGGAAGGGGAATTTTCTGCGCTTGTCCTAGAGATGCGAACAAAGAAATGCATTTTGGAGCCTTCACAGCACATACGTTTCCGGAAAGGTGCATGTCAGGCCTTCCGGTAGTTTCAGAGCTTTATATGTTGAGCAAAGGCAGTTGGTGAAGATGAGCAAGAGACGGTTGAGAGAAAGCAAAAATAAATCAAAGTCTTTGTGCAGAATTCTGTCCTCATGAGACTCCCAGGACTTTAGCTGTGTTTTATATACATTTTGAGCACATATCACCAGAGTGGATACGCAGAAATCGCAGAATCATTAATCTTATCTCGCTGTCTGGATATGTGTTTTGCAGTTTGCAGTGGTTGTGATGTGTGTGTTTCTCCGGTAGTGCCAACAGTCTTTGTCCCTAAGTCTAAGCTCATTGACTGGGCTTCAGAACTACTAATATCCAGTGTTTCAACTAATATAGAAGAAATGTTAGTTTGAGCATGTGTGATTTAGTTTATAGTTGTACAGATGTAATAATTTTAACATTCCTTTCTCTCTCCTTAATCTCATCTTTCTTCCAGCATGCTGTCTGATGTAGTAGCTGAGCTCAACTGCGCTTCATTAACACCTGAGGTTCATATTTAGTTTGAGTACGGAACTGACTGTTTCTTTGTTTTTCTGTCTCACGATGAACCTCACCGCTTCCATCGATCTCTCTCAAGTCTGGAGATGGTGCCAACAAGAAACAAGGAAGAAGAGTCATTCATAACAGCAGAGCTCTCACCTAAAACCTGGTAAGGGCCTAATAATATGAAGAATAACAGAAACAGTGTGCCATAGTGATGTACATGTCGCTTATTTTAGCAACCACATTGATTATACATTATGTTACTGGCGCTTAAACTAGTTCTTAGAAATAGTTTGACATTTTAGAATATCTGCTTATTTGCTTTCTTTTTGAGAGTTAAGCAAAGAAATCGCTAAAGCTTTAGCCAGCTGGTTATTAGCTTAACACCAAGACTGGAAAGATGGGGAAACTTTAGTCTGATGCTGTTCCAAGGTAAAAAAAACATCAAGCATTAAGTTGCAGCTTTCATCTTTGTCTGTGCAGACCATAGACTGTATATAAATATGGACAACCCGTCCCCACTTCCTTGCATTGACCAAACTGGCGCTATTTTCCCGTGGATACTGGTGGCGCCATCTTGCGAGTTTGGAGACTGAGCAGTACGGTCCGAGAGTGGAACCACGCGGAGCCGTGATATCAATCAGTCTATGATATCGAACCACACTTCCGCCAGACTCACTCGTGTTTTTGTTTAACTAATACTACGCTCTGCTCTACCTCCACTTCCTGTGGCGTTGCATGTCTGAGTTAACTGAATTAACTACCTAAGATGACAGAAACCATCCTTAAAATTTTTTTTGATGCGCCCAAGTCCCATCCGCTAACATAGAGGGGGTGGAACTTATTTATGACCTATACTGCAGCCAGCCACCAGGGGGAGCTCTACTTGCTTTGGTTACACTTTCAAGGAGCTGTTCCTCAGTCCATCTTTATAAAGTCTATGGTTCAGACTAAAATAATATACGTAGTGAAGATTTTGAGGGAATTTAACAAAGGTTTTTGTAATCATGTATTATAATATTTCATAATTTATCCTATTAGACATTCATGTGAAATTTTGTCATACTTACAGTATGGTTGGTTAAGTTAATCACCTATAGTTTCACATTTTCTTCACAATAATCATTAAATTAATTCAATTATTTTTAATCATTTGTTATATAAAAATAGTTTAAAACATATTTTAATCACTTGTTATTTAACTAACAGTCTAAAACCTGAAGATGTTCAAATAGAAGTGATATAAAACAAAGAAAAATGCCTTCTTCACCTTGCCACCTGACATCTAGTCAAACCATCATTTCAGACATATTCTGGGCTCAGGCTTTCAATTAAAACTTGTGATCCTTTACCCCAGGTCCACAGACGTCCACCTGCGGCCCCCCCCCACCACACATACACCCTGGGAGGAAAAACGGACCGGAGCCCGAGAAACAGCGGAGCCATGTCAATCAGTCAACACGTGTCTGAAGCTTTCACTTAACAACGCATGGTTTTCAGCAAGACAACGCAAAAACAAGCTACTTTTCTTTGATTTCGCATGAGCATGTCACCAAAGTCACTCACTGTTCGGAAAAAACAACAACACCGAAGGACACGCATGGACGTGAGCTGGAACTTCCTTTTACCTACAGCGAATGAAAGGCGTCTGGCACAAGTTGCGAGGGGTGGAAGGTGTTGGGGGGGGGGGGGGGGGGGGGGGGGGGGGGCGAACTGCTGACAGATAAGACTTCACTCTCTCTGACACTCGCCTTATATGGTCTATTTTTTCCTCCTGGATCCACAGTATTGGGGTGTACCGCGTGGTTCTTTTATAAAAACTGATATATAATATAGTAAATGGGTGATTTTGTTGTATATAAACGACACTGTATAAAATCTAAAAAAAAAAAAATCAAAAAAATCAGTAGCTTCACAGATTGTTTATGCACTGATTTGAGTTGAAGCTTGGCAGAGTCGGTGCGTCTGTATCGGGAGGTCGACACTGTTTGAGCAGCCTTGAGAGTGTCACCTGACATGCTCTTCCCAATTTAAAAAGGAACAATAAAGCCGTTATGTGAATGAGAGACGAATGGAAAAGAAAAAAAAAAAACAACTGCTTGATTTTTAAACACGTTTCTTTTGAACGCCGCTCTGTCTGTGGAACATTCTTTGAATTCAGAGAAAGGATATTTTGCTGCATGTGACGTCACTTTATTTTTAACGCTTTCCTTTTATTTTTCCTCCTAACTCAAAAGCACTGTAATACAATTAGAGGGGGGTTTGATGGTACTTATGTCTGTGTGAGCTCTCATAACCCATCTGTCATCTATAACTGTTCTTCGGATTTATTTTTTACAATCGAAAAACACACACTCCACAGTCACATGGCGAAATAGCAAAGCTTCATTCTTGCGCCGCAAGGAAACTGCTTTTATTGGATTTTATTTGTGTAAAACATCAAATAAAACCCGTCTGTGCGTAAGCCCCCCATGCATAACCGCAACTGTACGTTTAGGCTTTTAGGTCTACTGTGGTTTTAAAAAGGGGCCTGTGTTTTATTTTGGCGGTCCGTTGACTTTTATCTGGTTTGATTGGTTGTCTTTACATGAGAACAGAGAATCCCATTTTTTATTTTTTTATTTTTCAGCCCCAAGTCTAATTCTTTGTACCGACAGCTGAAATCACACAAATCACTCTATTGATCACACACACGTAGTTAAAATGAGGTTTTCTGTTCATGTGTAAATGTTTTTATTCTCGTCCTTTATTTTATTTTTTTTCATACAAATCCACCCTAAGCATCCGTTGTCGATGATAAATCTGGTACCAACATGTATGACGAACCAACATAGCCTACACTGGATGATCCAAGTAATTATTTAAGCAGAAAAAATAAATGGTGTTTAAACTGAGCCGAGTCTTGTCTGCTTTCTTGATCTTTAGACTGCAGCATTGGCATCTATTTGCGTGTTAAGACACAGCGGTAATGTTTCTCCGTCGGACTGATTAACTTGCGAAGGTAATAAAATACTCCATTCAACTTTTATCAACAAATTATCACACGTTATCAAGCCAAATTAAAGAGGAATTACCGTTTTTTACAACCTGGACCTTATTTCTGGCATAAAATACAATCGTTTATTCACCCATATAACTTTGGTGTCATTTGGAGTTGTTTGGAAGATATTAGATCCAGCGGAGCGCCCCGTATATCCATATAGTGGGAGTGACTGGGGCACCAAAACGCAGCCTCTAAATAACACGTTATCTGCCACGAAACTGCTATTCCCCGTTGAGTCCCGAGTTTCCTGTTATCTATTCACAGACGTGCAGCGGTTTGTTGTTCTTTGGCCAGCTGCTCCTCTCTCTGCCTCCGCATCCTCCTTTCAACAAGCTCCTCATCCGTATACTCTGGCTCAAAACAGTAAGGACGTCCATCATAAACAAAGTCGTCGTCCACAACCTCAGAATCGGAAAAATATTCAGCCATGTTGCAAAAAAATAGCAGCAGCAAATTACAGGTAAACAAGCCGACCGTCGAGGGTGCGCACGGCGCTCAGAGATGACATCATCCAGGTCAAATCTACAGACCTCAGATGATGACAACAGGTAACTCCAGACTCAACAGGGAATAGCACTAGCCTATCGTAACAAAATACTAGTGAAATGAACGAGTTTCACAGCAGTTAATGTTTTATTTAGAGGCTGCGTTTTCGGTGCCCCAGTCACTCCCACTATATGGATATACGCAGCGCTCCACTGGATCTAAACGACTCCCAAATGACTCCAAATGATACCAAAGTTATATGGGTGAGTAAACGATCGTATTTTATGCCAGAAATAAGGTCCAGGTTGTAAAAAAACGGTAATTCCCCTTTAATTCGGCTTGATAATGTGTGATAATTTGTTGATAAAAGATGAATGGATTATTTTATTACCTTCGCAGGTTAATTAGTCACAGACATATTGGACAAGCTACAGGAAAAATTAATGAATCAGTAACGTGTCTGTGAAGATTTTCAGTCATCCGTGAAAGTTAAAATTACAGCAGTTAGACTTGCTGAGTTTTCTCAAAGACATTTCACCGCTAATTCAAGTGGCCTCTTCAGTTCTAAACAACTGGTGGGGAGTTTATATTTTTTATTTCTCATTTTTTTATTTTGTTGTGAATAATCTGGATGATTACAAATGATCCTGAAGGTGACCTGCATGTTTCATGACAAATCTAGGCCAATAGCTGTCGGTGTCAATATGGCGCAACAGGATACAAATTTAAATGTAGTCCATATTTTTTGCAAATGTCCATCATCGATCCTTCCAATATTTGTTAAATTATTCCAGATGTGAAGGATATCCTGCTTCACTCCATTTTATATTATTGTGACTTTGACATTTTTGGATAAAGGATGGCTGGTCGGAGAAAATAATACTCATGAAGCTCCCATATTGGACTGTTTTTTTTTTTTTCCCCTGATGATTTGTAGAATAACAGAAACCAATAGATTTATTTGTAACAAAACTTACAATGACGTGTTTGAAACTACTGATAAAAACTGACTCCCTGATCATTATTTAAACATAATACATGAAAGTTATAAAGAAAAAAAACAAACAAAAAAATAAATAATAATTGTTGCAGCAGGTAGACATTCATTGTATTTTCAACAGATTTCATTCATTCAGTCATTCATTCATTCATCTTCTGTAACCGCTTGATCCTGTTTTCAACAGATTTATAACAGCTAATTATTGATTAATCTGCATTTGTTATGGTCTACAAAATATTCAGAACAAATGCCTGTCCCGATATATTAAAGCTAGTTGGCTCATTCTTTGTACATAGCTTTTACTTTTTTTATATATCTAAATAAAATAAAAAAATCTTGATATGGAATAAATATTTGATATTTTTCCACATAATTTGCGTACCAGCATTTTGAAACCTTTAAAATGAGGTATAATAAAACTGTGGAATATAATCATTACGGTAAGTGATCAGGGTTGTTCACATGAATATAGAAATGTAGTGTGATCCATCAAGTAAGTGTAACTCATTACATTTGGCATAATATCAGTAACATTAACTGTAACATCTCAGCAGAGAAACATGACCTACAACTGGCTTATTTCACTATGTGAGGTTTGGTAGCAGATCTAAACACTGCATTCTACAAACAGTGGTGGTTTCATTTTTAATTGTTTTTTTCTCTTGTTAAAATCATAAACATCTTGCGGATCTTCTCACCTCACATTATTCCTTAAATGTTGGACTATCGCTTCAAAAAGCAGCATGTCTCAGCATTAAAGGTTTGTCAGCTGGGTGGATTCATCCCCGTGAGTCTGAGCGTGTCTTTTCAGATCGTCTTTCCTCAGGAATCCTCTGCCGCAGACGCTGCAGCAGTGCGTTCGCTCCCCTTCGTGAACTCCCATGTGTTTGGTCAGCGATCCTCCAGCGCTGAAGCTTTTCCCGCACACGTTACACAGATACGGCTTCTCTCCCGTGTGGGACCTCATGTGGATTTTCAACGCTCCGCTCTTGTAGAACTTTTTGTCACAGATGGCGCACCGGTGCGTGGACTCTCCCGTGTGGATCATCATGTGCGTTTTCAGAGTCCCCCTCTGCCTGAAGCCTTTCCCGCAGATGCTGCAAAGGAACGGTTTCTCCCCGGTGTGGATTCTCATGTGTGCCCTCATATATTCTTTAAAGCTAAAGCTCTGACCGCACACGCTGCAGATGTACGGCTTCTCCCCCGTGTGAACCCTCATGTGTCCCATCAAGTTTCCATTTTGAGCAAAGGCCTTGCCGCAGACGGTGCAGACGAACGGTTTCTCTCCCGTGTGAGTTCTCATGTGCATCTCCAGCTGTTTATGGCCGTCAAAATGTTTGCCACAGACTTCACAGTCGTTTGTTCTGATGTAGGTTTGCAAGTGAAGCCTTAAGCTCTCTTCATTCTCAAAGTGTTTCCCGCACACACCACACAGATCTGCATTGCTCTCGTCTTCTTGTACATGCTTCAGAAAAGAGGCTCTGTAGCGGAAAGACTTGCCACAAACTTTACAGCAGTATTTCAGATGAGATAAATCCAGATTCTTAGATGGCTTAGGTTTACTTTTTGACTTTTGTAAACAAGATCTTTCATTGGTCTCCTCTTTATCACTCTCTCCATCGTCACTATCACTTCCTCCACTCTCCCTCCAGTCCTCACCACCATCCTCCAGTTCACTCTCCAAGCCCCTTTCTTCCAATTGTTTGTCATCAGTTTGATCCCTGCAACAGTTTTCTTCGTTGTGGGTTTGTAAATGCACCTTCAGTGTCTCGTCGGACTCCAGGTGTTTTCCACAGACTCCACACAGATCTGTGCTCTGCTCGTGCTTGAGTACGTGTTTGAGAAAAGAACGGTGGTAGTGAAAAAACTTGCCACACACTCTGCAACAACTCTGGCCCGTAGATTGGCTCAAGTGAAGCCTCAAGCTGTCCTCGGTCTCAAAATTCTGACCTGAATCCCTCTTATGTTCTTGCACATAAGCACTGTAGGAGAGTGATTTGTCACAGACTTTGCAACTGTATTTCATATCAGATAAATCTGTGCAGTCGTTAGGTTTTTGTTCAGTTTCTGTTTTTGACTCTCTATGTAAACAAGATCCTTCTCCGGTGTCTTTATCGCTGCCTCCGTTGTCGCTATCCTCATCACTTTCCCCTGCTGTACTCACAGCGATCTCTGCCCCGGACTGGTTGTCATCTGTCTCATCCTTGCAGCCATTTCCCTCGTTGTGGGTCTGTAAATGCACCTTCAGTCTCTCATCAGACTCCAGATGTTTTCCACAGACGCCGCACAAATCAGCAGTCTGCTCATGTGTCAGGGCATGCTTGAGGAAAGAGCGTTTGTACCGGAAAAACTTGCCACAAACTCTGCAACAGCTGCGTCTGGCTTTATCGTTCTTGTTTGCTGCGGCTTTTTTCTTTTGAGGCTCTCCGTGAGAAGATCTTCCACACTTTTTGCAAAAATCTGCACCCTGAATTTCTCTTTGAACTCTTCTTCTTTTGTTTGGTTTAAGTGGTGTCTCACTTACTTCTCTATCACTTTTGTTATTTTCACACACAGCCTCTGAGATATTCGGCGACGGGTCCCGCTGGTGACAGTGCTCTCTTTGTCTCTCTGTTTCTATCACTGTTGAGGCGCCTTTACCTGCTTGTCGGTTGCTAGACTCAGAGTTTGTCTCTGTCGATGCGTCTTTAAGGTGAGGTGGATCCAGCATTGTCTGAACCGGACTGAAGCTCCTAATCTGCTCACATTTCTGATGCTCAGAGGAAATGTCCTTTTCACAATCCGACCCAGAGTCTGGCAGTTTATCTGCAAAGAAAATGTTGATAGAACATTCATTAAATACAAAGCTTGTATGCATGAGCTGTAGAGAAAAAGAAAAAAAAAAACTATTTGCAGCTAATGCTGTTAAAAATGAGTTGGTTTAATGTTCAGTATACCTGTTCTGAGACGGGAACATGACACCTCTGCCTCACATTCATTCATCATAATCTCAAGGATCCTGAATATCTCATCAGCCACCTTTTGTACGATGGCCCTTTGCTGTTCAGGCGACATTTCTGATGGAAAGAGTTAATGAAAAGAATAAGCACAACAACTGGACTTTTATACCGAGAGGCATGTCTAATATTCACATGGTTTCTATCCACAGGGGTAGATGAAATACATAAAACATCCGTCAGTGGAATACAGGTCACCATCGCCACAAACTAGAGCCTGAAAAAATAACTTCTAAGCGGACTCAACCACTTTTCCATTCAGTTTTAAGAAGAAGTTCACATTAACATTCATTAAAAGTTGGCCATATAGAAGGACCAGTGTTATAAGACAGTAGTTCTGTAGATTTAGAAACTTATTTGTAGGAAAATACCCATTATTAGATCAAATGCTATTATTAGAAGTGATGTTAGAAAGACTAAAAGTGTGGTTATTATTATTATTTATTTTTTAGAGGCCGTGTTTTCTGTTCCAAACTACACTACAAATATTTTCTTGACTGATACTACCCCTCATATCAAAACATTAATTTTATTTCACTGGGTAACATCTGTATTTATTTTATTATTATTATTTTTGTAACAGGAAACTTATTTTAAAAAATCTCGTTTATATAAACCCACTTCAAAAAAAATTTTTCTACCCAGCCCATTTTGTGAATTTTAAATGAACAATTTTTGTCTGTATATTTTCATAATAATTTGCGTTTGAGGTCTTACTATAAAACCATTTTAATATCTGATAATAATAATAATAATAATAATAATAATAATAATAATAATTGCAGTATTTCTTATTAAGTGTGTTGTGTTTACTACCTGACGTGTGAAGCATGTTTTCTCTTATCATCTTCTCCGTAACAGTGAATATCTCCTCCGCAGCTGCCGCCAGTCTTTCGGCCACCAGCGTCCGCAGCGCCGTCAGTTTAGCCATGACGGACCGACGAGGTTTGTTCTTCAAACCGTCAGCATTTTGTAGCTTTGACTAGTTTTGTTGTGGTAGAAACGCATACATCCACTAAAGAGGAGCCATATTACTTCCGCTGTCGACTTCTTCTTCTTCTTTTCCAAATCGGGTCGATCATGATGGTGGCTCAATACCGCCATCTTCCGTTTTATAGGAAAATACCTAGTATATACAGTCAATGGAAAATACCTTTATTTAAGAGCAACCGTTTTACGAATGGGGTTTTATAAAGTATTGAAAACATTACAAAATTGTGCTTTTTGTGCTTTTATTTCTGCTGTTATTTATTATTACTTAATTCTAAATGAAAATTTTAAATGAAAAGGAGGAATAGATAACTTTTTTTTTTCTGGTACTGCACTTTTAACTAAAGTATAATAGGTACAATTTTAACATTACTTGTTTTTTATTCCATTTATTTGAATGAATAAAAAAATATACAAAACACTACCAAGCAGTACATGGAAAAGTCTGGGGCAAATATGGCGTAATGCTAATTAAGTTTAGCTAAGCTAGTTGCCTGTGCCTGTGGCGTAGCTAGCATTGGCTAACTAGCCAACGCTAATGGTTTACAGCTGTCTCAACAACATGGCTTTTAAACTAACTACTACTGTAGTTAGCCAATTTACTGTAGCTAAATTAAAAGACATTTTTGAAATACAGATAAATTTTGTGGTCTTAAAACAGCATTAAATAGATTAAAGTATGGTTATTGGTTTGAGAACTTCTACAATATCGACCTTTCCATGCATGGTAATAAATCAGTTTACTGCAAAACTATTACTCATAAACAAGTGTGTTATCTCCTCCAATAAAATATCCCTAGAACTATATAAAATAAAAGTCCAGCGTAATTACATATCATTAAATTACAAACCAAGCCATTCATTCAAGATTTTTATTAAAAAATACAAACATTTTCAAAAAATATTTTCTATAACATTTAAAAATACATCACTATCCCAGCTGAAATAACATCTTTGAGTGACTGATGAGCAAACATTTGCTGCTAGACTTGTGCATGGACTCTGAAATGACCTTAATTATCATGTTGTGCTTACTTCAGAATAGCTAATTGTGCCAGCGGGCATCTTGGATAGTGCTTTCTCTTTGTGTCACAGTGTTCAGAGTTCAGCATCCACACGATTGATCTCATAGCTTTTCTGCTGGATCAGCTGGTCATGTGAATGTAATAAGCAGAAAAGGAGAGTGTTTTTTTAATTTTATCAGGAAGAGAGTTCCATCTCATTAGTCTTTTATAACCAGAGCTCACACTCCCTTTTTGCTGTCCATGCTCATAGCTCTGTTGACACAGTACGGAATGAGGCTGACGGTGACCAGAGGCACGGTGGCGCTCTTGCAGAAGGACAGCAGGTAGAAAAGGACTGCGGTGTGCGTGGGAGGCCTGAAGGAGTCAAACAGGTGCAGCAGGAATAGAGAGCTGATGATGCATCCCGCTTTGACCGCTGTGCTGTTGCTCTTTTTGGTCTCTGTGTAGAGCGGTGAGTGCAGGCCAAGGCCAAGGCCAAACAGAGTGCCCATGTTGCGAAGGAGGCTGGCGAAGGGCGTGGAGTCCAGGTGCACCCACTCAGCCTTGATGCACCACTTCTGAGCTTTCTCCAGAGTCCACAGCAGGTCCACTCCCATAGCTTTGAGCAGGAGGTAGAAGCCGACAGCGAAGGAGGTCAAGAAGAGAGTGGTGTAGAAGTATTTCTTCATGCTGGCGTTGTAGATCCACTGAGTTCTGCTGAAAGCCTCGGCCACAATCATACCTAGGATGTACATTAGAACCCCAGGTAAACCACTGCAGACTAGACAACTGACCTTTCACCCACTGAAATAGTACACAAACAGTTTCCATGCTGACCTGTGATAACACCAGCAACAACCTGGTGGGGGAAGTGTGCAGCGATGAAGACCCTGGACAGACAGACACACACCTGGACTCCCCAAAACAGCGTCCACAGAACGGCCTTCAGATACCTGTTGACACGCAAAGGTAGATTTGTCAGCGCACCCCACTAAACCCGCTTATCATGAGGACTTCATCCACCTCTGAGTCAAAACAACAACCCATGTAACCCATCTTTCCAACCAATAGGTCTCATAAGTCAATGATCAACCACAGCAAAGAACAGATAGTGTGTCCAGAACGATAAGCCCTGTTCAAAGCAAAATGGTCAACAATGTTGACGTCAGAGGACACCAGAGAGCAAAGCTAAACTTGTAGGTTTTGCAGACAGTTCTCTGACTCACCAGTGGTTGCTGGTGGATTTCTTGCTTGCAGGTTTCTTCTTGCTGGACATTACGGCGAGGATCGAGGTCACCAGGGTGTAGTAGATGCCTGCAGCTCCCATAGCGTGGCCAGAGGGGCTGCCTAGATAACATAGATGGAGAGGAAAGGGTACATATCAGTGTCTGATTCACTCGCATTTTTCATTCATTGTTCATTGTTGTGCCAAAAGATAAGAGAGTGAATGAGTGCGTAAAGAGCACTACTTTAAAAGTATTTAAGTACTCATTGATTCTGGCTTCTGGTCCATTGTGCAGAAACAGGTTTGTTTAATCCTAATTTTATTTAGGAGTCTAAGCACATGCACCATTTAAGCACAATATCAACTGACATCTCAATCTTAAGACGGGCTTTTCTTTCTCACATGATCTTGAGGACGTGTCAGAATCTAGACCTTCAGTGTGTAAATACTAAATTACTACACCACCTCAAACCTGGAGCCAAATGATTAAAAGATGGAGAGTGGAAAGAGCTGGGGGTAAATGCAGCAGTGCATGTTTATGTCTCACCTGGCCCAGTCTCACAGGTCATGGGATACTGCTCAATGTGAGGAGGAACAGTGTTTGCATAATGAGCCGTCTCGTGGACCCACCAGTACGGCCTCTCTCCAAACAGGATCCTGAAGAAGACGACAGAAATGTGCACTCAGTTATAGTTGTTAAAAACTGATTTCACATGCTCAGTTTAAAGGTATGGATAGTGAACTCTCACCATTTGAACACCAAGTTCAGCCAGTCTCCAATCACGGCCACCCAGATGAGCTTAATGCCTACTGAAGCCCGCAGATGAAACCAAAGCGGGAAGAAGATGAAGAAGGTGTTCCTGAGATCCGCCGCCCAGGACACCCAGAGAAACAAACCCTGGGCGTCTGCGTAGTTGGTCTGCAGGTAGTGAGTGCTGCTCACCCCAAAGCCCTGCAAGACGTCCATCATGGCATTAAACATCTCAGCTGTCTGAGGGAGAAATCTCAGTCTGTTGATGTGTGAGTGACAAAAAAAGAGAGGACTGTTGCTATCAGTGACAGAGCCGGGTGGTTTTATACCAGAGGGACCCACCACCCAAACGCATGCTCACACTGATCTTTGGACCTTACGCATGTGTAATAAAACACTGGGAGAGTTTGGGAGGTTTGTCACACAAACAAGCTGAAAAGATAGTGGGAAAACAAAAACGTCAATTGGTATCTTTGACGCTGAATTACTGTACGTAGCACGGGAGCGAGGACGTCATTGACAAATGGCTGCCTTCCATAGTTAAATTAATTTTCTTTACACAGAAATTATATGTGTGAGCTCTGAACTTTTAACTTCCCTCCATGTTGCTTAGATTTTTACAGAATTTCTCGAAAACGTTTTTATGAATGCTTGCACTGACTATTAATTTCTCAGTTATGTAATTGTTTTTTTTCGATGAATTGGTGAAAACATAACCCCGTTCAGAACGATGGAGTAACCCATTTGTGGGTTACATAATGCGCTCAGTAATTAAGTGATTGCCCTGAGTAGATGTTGTGGAGATAGCTGGTGATAAAACAGAAGAAAACAGATTAGCAGGTTAGAGGCTGTGCTCAACTTACTGCTCTGTTATGACATAAGAAAAAAGAAAAACCTTTATTAGTCCCGCAATGGGGAAATTGCAGACTTTTTTTTTTTTTTTTTTTTTTTTTGCACAGGTCTGCAAAGAAGAGATCATGTTAGATCCTTGTTTTTGGGACTCATTCATGAAAAGTTGAATTATTGTTTCTCAGTTTGGCATCCTAACCACAAGTAGAAGGTACAGAAAGTGTATGCAAGGGATAAAAAGGATTAACTGTGAGCTAAGATCAATGGATTTCACTTGGAGTTTGTACAGGAGCTACTTTATTTCTCAGATAAGAGAACATTTTTTATTTTTTTCTAGAAATCTAGGATCTGCCAGAGGGCACCTTTCTGTGACGATAGATTTCAGCAGAGGGGGCCTCAGGGGTTTAAAGGTTAGGGAACCTGTCTGCACTGTCCCAAAGGCAAACAAATTTGCTAGCCTTGAGTAAAGTCCAATGGGAATCACACAGAGCTAGGACAGAAGGGCCAGCCTGCTGACAGGAACATAATCAACAATAAAAGACAAAACACCCCAGATTCAGTGCATCATCCCCAGACGGAGATCTGGGTCTGCGATATCATGGATCTTCTCCACAGCTGGGGGGTTGAGCTGGCAGTCCATCTGCAGACCAGACACAGCAGCTACGAGGGCTTGTTCAGCCTGGCGTCCACGGTGGCAGATCTGCACACCACGTTCTTCTGCTGGTTCCCGATCTGGTTCCACCTGCGCAAGGACTCGGGGCTCAGGCTCATCTGGGTGGCGGTCATTGGAGACTGGCTCAACTTGGTCCTGAAATGGTAAACTAATCAAAAGATCTAGTCACATACAAATGGAGAGGGCTCACAGTTGTGTTTCGTGTTTCTCGGTTTCCCCCGTGACAGGGTTATGTTTGGGGAGAGACCCTACTGGTGGGTTCAGGAGACCAAGTTTTACGGCGCAGGACAAGCTCCCTCGCTGCAGCAGTTTCCCATCACATGTGAGACTGGACCAGGTAGAGTTCACGACAGACCAGGAGATCACATGACGACTCTCTTTTCTTTCCAAAGAATTCATTGATTTAGTCTGTCACAGCAGGATGATTAGATTTGGCACAGTGAACTATTAGCCTAGTTAAGTAAATCGCCAGACAATTGTTGTTGTGTGATGTTTGGCAAGAGAGCACAGCTTTCTATGAAATGATTTAAGTGGTAATAATTGGGTTATAAACTCCAGTACCTTTGGCCTTTTGTGGTGCCTTTAATTTTTTTCTCAGTGGTTTGCATTTGTCAACTGTGCAAAGCTTTAATATAATTTATGCAACCTTTGCCTTAAATTAGGAAATGCTAAGTTTAAGTCTATTCCTTGCAGGAAGCCCTTCAGGTCATGCCATGGGCGCAGCTGGTGTCTGGTATGTCATGGTGACAGCGCTGCTCTCTTTTGCAACAGAAAAACGATGCCCCCCTTTACTATACAAGTGAGTAATTCGTAATTATTTATTCCTCTGAAAACAAGCTTCTGGGAGAGGGTGTAGACTCATGATCCGGGTTTCAGATTGTTGCAGATTGTCCTGTGGTCGCTCATGCTCCTGGTATTGCTGATGGTCTGCATGTCCAGGGTCTACATGGCTGCCCACTTCCCCCACCAGGTCATTGCTGGAGTCATCACAGGTTGGTGTTGTTTTGTAAAGTTTGTCTGATTGACAAATATAGAAGCAACTGTGATATTAAAAGGCTTCTCTCAATTATAAAGTTCCACTAACATGATATATTTAGGTTGATGATAATCATCTGAACGGGACCATTCTCCCTAATCAGTATTTTAGACAAAGAGATTGCTTAGCTTAGCTTAGCATAATGTCTGGAAAGTTTAGCATGGCCTTGTCTAACAAGGACAAAACCTACCAGTACAACCCTATTGGGCTGTAACATGTAACATTAATTAGCTTTACAAATGTTGCTATGTGACTTGTTTTACCTGACATCCATTTGTGCACACAGACAAAGAGTAGTGAGTCCCCTTGGTCTTAGATGCGTCTTCACCCTCAGTCCTGGGATTCGAACTGGTGACCCTCCAGTCCCAAGGCCAGAGTTACTTCCCATTCAACTTGATTAATATCTATTATGTTTGATGGACCCTCTTCTTTTATTTATTTTTTTTGCCAGGTGTTCTGGTTGCTGAGCTGAGCTCCAAGGTGAAATGGATCTACAACGCCAGCATGAACAAGTACTTCTTCATAACCCTCTTCCTGACCTCCTTTGCCTTCGGCTTCTACCTCCTCCTCAAAGCTCTGGGTGTGGACCTGCTGTGGACCATGGCAAAAGCTCAGAAGTGGTGCATCAGGCCAGAGTGGGTCAACCTGGACTCCGCGCCCTTCGCTAGCCTCCTTCGTAACATGGGATCTCTGTTTGGCCTTGGCCTTGGGCTGCACTCGCCGCTCTTCAACAACACCAGGAAGGAGAACACAAGCACCACGTTCAAGATGGGATGTATTGTAATCTCTTTAATCCTGCTACAGTTGTTGGATGGGTGGACATTTTCCTCTGAAAACCACGTGACTTTTTATGGCCTGTCTTTCGGTAAGAGTGCAGTCGCACTTTTAATCCCAACCACTCTTGTGCCTTGGGCTCTCTACAGTATTTGCAAGGGAAAGAAAGAAGACAAAAAGTTGTAGTTTAATTTTTCTGTATCTACTAGGATTGTTTCTTCTTTTTGTTTTAGGCTCTAGGACATTTAAAGTTTCAGGAGTTTAAGTTTAATATTTTAGTGAATAGACTTATTACTGAGAGTTAGGTTATCTTCAAATGGAACTCATGAGCTTTTGTTTACCACATGAAGTCACGTAGGGTACACAAAATGCTTGGAGTTCAAGTGCCCCAACCGCTGCTAGGCAACTGTTGAGGTCTAGAAGCCACTGAGGCTAACTATTAATAAGCTAACGACCAGGTAATTTAAATTAGGGAATACAAAAGTGTATTTAAAGGACAAGGACATTGGGAATATCAATATTTTACTCATAGTTTTGTAAAACTGCAAAGAAATATTGTAATAAATGACAAAATATTAATTTATGCTGCACTTCTGCCATTTGTAAAAACATCAGCTAACATGACTTTAAGCTAACACTTAAAGCCAGATTAGCAAAACATTTGCAGTCACAAGATTAGGAATACCACAAGATGACGTGGTTCATGTTGACGTCTCTTGTTTACGCAGTAATTACCACCCATTTGAAGGCAACATGAGACTGATGTCACTCTAATGTCTAAATGTCTAAATATGACCAACTGTTAGCAACTGGTTAGCTTAGCTTAGAGTGAGTACTAGAAACTGGAAGTAACAACTAGCCTGGCTCTGTCAGGTGAAATAATGGACAAACAGGCACCTCTGAATCTCATTAATGAATATGTTACATTACATTTGTTTAATTTTTGTTTAAATAAGAGCTGGAGTAGCTATAGGCTAAACTTGTGAGCTGGCTCAGACATGACAGGGGTGTCAATTTTCATATTTCTCTCTAAAATGTCAGACTATATCACAAAATAAAATAAAAAATTGTAATGCCTGTTAGCTTCTATAAGCTGTGCTGTAACAGTGCTAATATGGTCATAATCAAATTATTATAGATTTTTGTTTTTGTTCCTAATTAGATTTAGTCATCTGTAAATGTTGCCATCTAATTTTTCTCTCAGAAAAAAATTGTCTGCACATATTACATGCCCCAGAAATATAGGCTACTCATGTAAAATAAGAAAGACTTTTATACAAACACTGTTATTCCTTAGCTAACAAATAAAACTGTTTTTTATAACAACCTGTTTTCTACAAAGAGTGGTGCTTATTTTAGAAGCGTTGAGCTGTTTTCTCAGAACGTCTCAGACTGATTAATTCTCCGGCAGGGAACAACCATTAAACATTAACCAGAGCATGCTCTCTTCACTCCCACATAGTGGCACTGCCTTTCAGCCATGCGTCTCCACCAGCGGCTCGGGGGGTCAAGGGGCAGAAAGCGTTGCAGACAACACGTGCGTTTAATGTCACACATTGTTCCGGTGACATGTCAGGGGAGTTCTGGACGCATGGTACTGAGATCAGCAGCGTTTCAAAGGTCACCATTACGACGGACTCACCTCCGTAAATTTGATAATGAGATCATAAAACAATGTTGGTAATGTATCATTGTGGGTCAGTAAGGAGTAATCTGGTCATGACCAGAGGAAATTTTCAATTAATCAATCAATCTCATGTGGGTTTCTTTTTTACTTCAAATGTAATATTCATAGTACAGAACTGTGCAGGAAGGAGCTGTGGAATTTATTCTGAAGCATAATAATGAGCTCAAACACACGACAAGAGTCAAAGAAGAAGAAGAAGAAAAAGAAAAAGATGGAGTCCTGCAGAAGATGGTTTATTAGTCCTGACCTCGACATTATGGAGTCACTTTGGGCTCCATGAAAGCCTGCTTAAAATAAATGATTTGACAAAAGGCATGAAGAATCAAACAAAGATGAAGCCTTGTGCAAAGATAAAATGTAATGAAAACTATTCACAGTATTGTTTTCTCACATTGCCTTTAATTCCTAGATAGTTTTGCACATGAACTCCACTTTTTCAAATGTGAAAACTGTCCAGAAGTCACGGTCTGATGACACAAACACCGTGGCATTGACACATTTCCCGCCTGCAAATCACAAGTCTCCTTTTATTTTTTCAACCACCTCCTCTCACTTTTATCTGTTGTAGTCGTTTCCTACGCTTATCTCCAGAAGCTATATCTATATGGCGCTGCTATATACGGGCAGGCTGCATGCGCGTGAAGGAGAGGGTGGAGGGGTCAGCGGACAGACATCCCAACTGCGTCAGGGACGTTGAGCAACTGTTGACATCAGTTCACATGCACGACGGTTGGCTCAGATTGGTTGTTTTTCCTCAGGTATAATGTGCAGGTCTAATCTTATCACCTCGGTTGCTTCAGGAAAAACAGCAACACCAAAAAAAACACAGTTTTAGTTTACATCAGTAGCGTTCATATTGTTCACATGAAAGTTTGGAGTCGTCGTGAAAGGTGATGAAATACTGCACATGGAGGGAAGTGGTGCAAAAGTTGCATCAAATGTTTTTTTATCAGTGTAGTGTATTGATCTTCCCTCGTCCTGTTTTCCAGGTTCAAAAAGGTTTCATAAGTATCTTGAGGTTCCTAATTCAGTCAAGCAAATGAGAAATGATTTCATACACATGAAAATATTTTCATTAAATGCTTTAGGCATTTACTTATTATTCTATTAAGGCATATTGCGCTGGGTGCACTTTTAAGGAGCTGCTTAAATCTCATTGTACTGTGTATAATGACAATAAAGGCTATAGAATTTATGGGAGGATTGCATATTTTTTGGGTGTATTTCTTTATTTTTAGTTTCTTAATTCAGTCTAGCAAATAAGAAATTATGATGAAAAACATTTTATTTCACCATTTAATGTTCTGTTATGGCACATTTTTAGGTGATTAGGTGATATTGAATTTTAAATGCTTTCTAAAGGTTTTTTTTTTTTTTGAATGCAAGACATTTTTTCCTGCCCTGAGTAGTGTCTGCAGGTCTTTAGACACCACACAGTCTCTGTTCCTCTATAGTTAATTTCAGCTATTTCATGCATTTTCTTAACCCTTTATTGGGCGAGGAACCATATTTGGTAACTTCCACACACATTTTAAATTGCGTTCCTGCGCCTCTCACTGAGGTTGTGAGTGAGGCATGTGGTTTTCCCCCAGCCAGTCAGTAAAGATCAAGGCAACATTTTAAAATCAGGGTAAAATGTGGTCTGCAAGGTCCACCTCTGCTTTATTAGGTACCACGAATAAGTGTCCTAATATTGTCTAATGTGATAATGTGTATGTGTCCAAAGACATGCTGGTTAGGTTAATTGGTGATTCTAAATTGGCCGTAGGTGTGAATGTGAGTGTGAATGGTTGTCTGTCTCTCTATGTTAGCCCTGCAATAGACTGGAGACCTGTCCAGGGTGTACCACGCCTCTCGCCCGATGACAGCTGGGATAGGCTCCAGCAGACCCTGCGACCCTTAACAGGAATAAGCGGGTACAGAAGATGAATGAATGAATGAATGTTGAAAATTTGAAGTATTTCAAAGAGTGTCCTATAAAGGATTTTTGACTTGACTTTATTAAATTTTGTACTTAAATTCTAAATTATTTCTCCGTATGGAATTAAAGTTAATTTGCCTTAATAAGACTTTAATTGTCTTAGGTCCCCTGAAATATTGGAAGTGTTGATGCCACAGAGAGTAGATTGAATGTTAAATCTGGTTTTCTGAAAACTTCTTAGCAGTGGGAACATTATATGCTTAATTTGAAGGTGTTGTACAGAGTAAAGTCACATCCTACTATTCATGAGTTTATTATTCATCTCGTCTGTTCTGAACGCAAGGCGCCTGAATGCTTTTATGCGCTATAGTGCCATCTGCAGGTCAAGAGGAGACATGACAAGCATGTCTCAACTCAAACTGCTGCAGTTTAACACAAACTGCACAGATGTGCATTAATTATCCTATAAGGAACACATTTAAACCAGATATATTTGGATTTGAATAGTAGTACATTGTTTTTTTTGTTTTTTTAATAATTATTCAATTCTATAGTTTGGTTTCCCCAAACTTTCATACTCAAAAAAATAAATAAAAATAAAATCAAAATCTCTTATCAAAACTTTTATTTAGCAGAGTCAATGCCTCAACATAGTAGACGCTTTGGAGACTTTTCACTGAACACCATTAAGTCTGTGGACCTAAAACCTCAACATTTATTTATTTCCACTGCATGGCGTAATGAATAAACCCCAGACAACATCTCACTTTACTTTAAGAGCTACAAATGAATACATTTCACAAAGATCCGAGGACAAAACGTTTAATTAAAATTAAAAAATACATAGCGCTTTTTGTTGTCTATCATCTATCTCGCCATTTTCTGAGAGAATATTTATGTCTTCAAAGGCTTTAAAACAAGAAAAATATTTTACAATTAAAACAAACCAGGAAAAAAAAAAAAAGTTGCATGTGTCCATCTATGAAAGCTATGTTTGTCGTACTGGGCTGAGCTGATTGTACTGAAGTAGGTGAATGTCTAAGTTGTGTAGTCCTTGGGCTACTGGAGCTCAACGGGCATGACGAGATGGGGAGACGGGGGCGGAGACGGCGGGAGGAACATCAGTACAGGGCGTCGGCGTTACTGCTTCGAGGCCTCTTGATCTTCTCGATGTTCTTCAGGATCATGTCGTGTAACGTTACCTGGACATAAACAGACAATTACCCTGTGAGCCCCGAGCAGGTATGAAATAAACTTCAGCAAATGATGATGATTAATCAATAAAGACCACGACATACGTATTGATTTCTGAGCTCAGATACTATGATCTTCAGGCTGATGTACTCCTTCTCGTCAATCTCGGTTACTGTGCGCCGATAGTCCTCCTGTTAAAAAAATAAATAAAAAATTAAAATAAGTTAATAAAACGTTAATATTCTATCTCTCTCTACATATATATCTTCTATTAGCCAGCAATTCAAACAGTGAATAGAGTTGAGAAATCATAGTGTGTGATGATGTGATTTTCGATTTGTGTTAACATGAAGTGTATTTATTTCATCAGGGTTTTTGGGTGTCTGTTGATCATTTAAACATGACTTTTAAACCTTTGGAGAAACCGGGATATGAGTCCAGGGACAGAACATGAGTCGATCTTACGTTCTGAACTTTTGTTTCTGGAAAATAATATTTTCACCACTCATCCACATGGCTTCAGAAGTGAAAATATTTCTTTCGAGTGTTGAAAACCGCTCCACATGCCATGATCACGTATGCAGAGAGATGTAACCATTGTTTTTTTACCCTCAAAATTCTTAAAACATGGGCAGTGTGAGCCTCTGGCAGCACCGCAACTATAATTATTTCAGTTTTGTTTATGAGATATCATGTTTTGTCATTCATCTTTGCAGACAGCTTAAAAAATATGGTAATGCTGATAAGGCTTCATATTTTTTTTTGCTATAAAGACAACAAGTGGTGAATTCAAGAAGAAGTAAAACTCAGCTTTGTGTTGGAACTACGAATAAAACCTGGGGACACTAGTTGCTGATTTAATCCAAAATTGATCCTCAAATAAAAAGTGAATTTTAAAAGTTACATATTGTGTTTTCAGTTTCTTACATCACCCCTCTTAGTCTTTTTTTTTTTTTTTTTAAAACCCTCTTTCTTCTAAAGGGCTTTAAAGGGCTGCTATACACGTTGGAAACCACCAGGTGTCACTGTGCTCACTCACGAAAAACCACAAAAACCTAAAATCTTTATCTTGTAAGACAGACCAACTTCCCAGCCTGCACATGTTTCGTGGTGGAAATTTAGTCTGCAGTCTCTCCGTTAGGATATGCTGCAGCATAAATGTTTGTGGTGATGTACACAAGAGCAACCGCACCACATGGTCATCTACGTCATCTGAGAGCCATGGAGTTGAATTTGTTTACAGCAAAATGTCTCTCGGTGGTTGGAGGACTATTCAATTGCGTGCAGAGGTTTTCTTTTTCCTCTGTATTGGTTGAAACACCCCATAATTAAATCCAAATAGCTTGCTACAACAGACTAAAAGGCCTCCTAAGGCTTTATCTGACACCAACTCCCACAACGAATATTGAATAGACTACTTTTCTACTTTATGATATACTTGACTTACCACATGAGGATATTTAGCTATTTTTGAAACCAGCTTTGCTCTTGTGATGTAGTATCTAGAAGTAAACAAGACAAACAGAAGAATTTTTTTTTACAATTTCAAAGACACACACATTTTCACGCCTCACATCGTTATGATTTCTACGAACCTTGATATCTGGTCAAGGTAAGACGCTGCCTCCCCTTCAACCGTTCGGAGTTCGGCTACCGTCTCCTCCTGGATCGACACTCCGAAGTTGTTGCCGTCCTCTATCCTGGGGATGAGCAGCTGAACCCACATTTTAACCTGAGGAAAGAAAGACATGTTGCTGAGAAAAGAAGAGAGCAACATATGGACGGCCAGGAGTCAAGTCGACCCTGGCAGTGAATATCTTGTGAAGATGATGTTATATTTTTCTACATGTCTTCATCCATATTTTACACATTTCCAGCTGTAATGCCACACTTAGTGGTCTTAAGTGTTGCAGCCAAATCCCATCCAAGATAAAATAATCCAGCTGATGACTTAAAGACATCATAAACATTACTTACTGTGTTACATTTCTCTATGAGCGTCCTGATCTCTGGCTTGACCTTTTCAATAAGCTCAACAAGGTTCCCGTTGCTCTTCATCATCCCACCAGGCATGACGAACACCTTGGTGCCACTCACTGGGAGACAGAAGAAGCAGAGGAACATGTAAGAGAAAGAAATTATAATTCAAACTTACAGGTCAGGCAGAGTTGGGCAGCTAAACGTTCGTTTTGCACAGCACTTACCCATATCCTCTCCGCCTCCATCCTCAAGCTTTCGCTTTTTGGCATTTTGCTGTGGAAAGACGCAGCAGGATTAAGTGTCATGTCTAAGCTCTGCTGCTTTAAGTATTGAGGAACGCTTCACTTTGCAAACAGAACCTTACCCCCTCTAGTCCGTCGTGGAGGTTTGAGAGCAAGATGGGGTCGGGCACCGTCAGGTTTATCTCCGAGTGGATCTCCTTCAGTTCGGTGATGTTTATGCTGGGATCCTGCACAGCAAACGCATGATTAGTTTTCACTTGGCAAAATATGTCATAAGACTTTCTAAGAAAAACTTTGGTTGATATTTTGCCAAACAAACTACATATATACATATTTTTATCGTGTCAGTAAAGTATGCCTCCTTAATATTTTTGGGTGTAATAGACCAGAGTGGGCAGAGTCCAACTGTTTACATGGACGCTGATTAATATTATGTAATAAGATACACTGTAATATGGTTATTAGAAGCTAATATTCACAACACCCCTCTCAGTCTCCTTTGAAAACTCCTTCTGATCGAGTCAGTCTGTTCTGAGGCGGTTACATAAGGCATTTTTATTGCGATGAGCCATTTTCCTCTTATTGGTGGAACACCAGTGTCCATGTAAACACAGGAAATGACAAGACTCTTGTTTTGGCATTGACTGATGTTATTATTTCAGTGTCATGATTCAATCGGAAAAAAAAAACAATCCAAATATTATATATGAAATTGTATATTGAGTGTATTGTGTATTGAGTTGGATGAAACAAATAACTTACCTTGAGAAAGTGATCAAGCTCCAGTAATTTCTTTGGGAAAAAGTTTGCGACTAGATCCTCTGCCTGCAAGCAAATCAGACACATTTAAGTGGAGTCACGTTTTAAAACTAAACACCAGTGACAGCCGTGAAAGCATAATAATAATAATAATACATTTTTTACTACTTACTTCTGAGGTGATACGTTCCCTGAAAGCATCAACCTGCGAACACACACACGCACAACAGTCCAAGCATTAGTCCCGAGTATTGTTCTGGGTAAACGTGGTCTCTTCCTTGCATTTCGATAGAAATCAGGATGAGCCATTGTGGTCTAAATTATCGCCACGGGCTCTGTAAAGTAAACCGATGCGTCTGTGTGTGAGATAAAAGCTTTAAGGTAAGATAAGTTGACGCCTGCAGCTTGTTGGGTTAGCCAGCTTGGTAGCCTGAGGCCCGCATTCTCACATGTGCTCTTCCGACAATAACTGATAATTACACACAGAGCGTTGTTCACATAAGCTTACAGCGTCCCCAGTGAAGCGTAACGTCACTGTGACACAGCACCTGTAGGAAGGTTGGACAGGTGTATTGTGGCAGGCGGGAAAAAAGCCGGTAAGCCGCCGATAGCTGCTATTAGCACTGGCCTTATCAGTGCTCTCACATCATGCTACAAAGTGTGGCTAACATGCTAGCAAGCAAATAGCAACAACAACACGTCATATAACCTTAGAATGAGTATCCAAAGGACAAGCCTCACCTTAGTTTTAATTTCATTGTCCACCTTGAGGAGTGAAGACATCTTATGTAATCTAATATGCAGAGAGCGATTGTCCCGACAACATTAAATTCACTGACAAACGTGTGGCTTACTACTTGTCAGCCACACTTGTGAGCTTAAAGATGACGTCGTCAACGCGCGACCGGCAAAAGGCGCTGCTCCGAGTGCGCTTGCGCGAAACGTCACCGTATTTTTTCGAGACGCAGCTGACGATGTAAACAAGAAAAGACAGTCGAGGGCAACAGGGATCAAACAGGCCGGTGTCACCTCAAATGATAGCCCGCTTATGCCCGTAGGTGGCCGACATGGGGCTCCCCGTCACGATTAAAGTCAACTTCCGGGGGAACGTGAAGCGATTTCTGGCCCAGGATTTGGACAAACTGGAGTGGGAATCCGTTGAAGCCTGGGTAAGCTGCTAGCAGAGCGCGTTGGCTAAACGCTGGCGCAGTTTGGTGGAGAAAAAAAAAAAAGCAGGCCCAGACATGGCCTAGACACGTAAACAATAGAGCACCTGAAGGACAGACGGTACCGTTGCGACAAAATATGTACACGTGAAGCTAATCTTTAAGCTAACTTAGCGTGTCTCGGGAAAAGACACCGAGAGAGGACAACGAGCGCTTTAAGGTTACTGCGTTTTTTTTTTTTTGTCGAGGTATATTTCTCAGCCACCCTGCCATGATTGATGTTTTCGCGACACACGTGAGAAAACAAACCGCTGATTCAATGAGAAAGTGTCTGCTGTGGATTTCACCTCGACCACCTTTGTGTTTCAGATCAAAGCGTCATTTGGGATCAACCACTTCCAAGTTAAATACTTTGACGAGGACAACGAAGAGGTAGGAGGCTCGTTGTGTACAAATGGGGTTTTGTGTGTTTTTAAATGGCTGGATGAGGGTCGTGTTTATGTTTTGACTGATTTTAATATCATCTATTTATTCGTATTTCATTTACTTTTTTCAGATTTGCATAAACAGTCAAGGTGAGTAATTTTTTCCCTCATAAAAATAAGTTAATCATTCACTAAGAAATTCCCTGTTTCATTGCGCAATATGAAAATGCTAATCCTACTATTATTATGACTGTTTATTTCCCCCCAGATGAATATGAAGAAGCCATCAAGGTACTGTCAAACGTAACAAAACGCCACACAGATTATTTTGAGAGGACCTAAACACACTGCAAACATGTTATTATCCCAGTGTAGCAGCATTCTCACAGCTGTAGAAGAACAAAAGACAGCTCTGTACCAGTACATACACTGACTCATTGAATATGCATACATGTGCAGGTGTTTGCCTTTTGTACGTTGTCGTGTCAGCCTCCAGCGCAGTGTGCTTCATGCTAATTTCAGAGCGCAGAGAAGCAGGGGAACCAGTTGCACATGAACGTGTACAAGATGAAAGGGCAGGCCTGTGGAGGCCCGCTGAAGACGGAGGTGAAGGAGCTGAAGGGCGACCTCCGGCCGGCTCCTCCTTACCCATCCCGGGTCAAAACGGTGGACAAAGGCACGCAGGTCACCCCAGAGCGCGAAGCTGTAAGGAAACTGTTGACTCTCCTCTCCCCTTGGACCCGCTTTATTTTTGCATTTTAAGTGTTTATAGCTCGCTAAGTCACGTGTAAGGTTTTTGAAATAATTTGAATGTTGCCTCAGATCAGTTAAAGATCGTGAGGAACTCTACTATAACAGCTGACCGCATGTAAATAAGAAGAATTCAGTTCAGCTCTGAATTCTGCCTTGTACTGATGCAAGTGTGATTTTGATACAGGTTGCAGTAAAGGACAAGGCGAGCAAACCAGAAGATGAGCCCCCTCCCATGTGGTTTAGATCGTACATGGAGAAAGTAAGTTTCATTTGGAATCAGTAAAGCAACAACTCAGAATTTGGATTTTTAATTAGAATCTCCTTTGTGTTTCTCTTGTACTGAATTAAATAATTTTTCGCAGTTTAAGGATGAGGTTGTAAAAGAAGTAGTGGAAAGGATGTGCAGCGACTTTTCTGGCCAGTGTTGTACCCACAAATCCTCTGATGGCCCCCTTGAGGCCATCGGGGCAAGTGGTGGCACTGTGGGACCCAGGCCGGGCCCCTCCACCTCGAATGGATCCCTTGGCTACACCCCAAACTGCAGCAGCTGCAACAAACTCACCTCGGAGGGAGCCTACAAATGCAGGTAGGCATGAAATACATCCTAACGTGGTGCTTTTGGCATTTTCTTGCATAGTTGCTGTTCCTAAGTGTTGCTCTGAGTGTGTCCACACTGATGCCTTCGATGCTTTTCCTCTCTAGTGTGTGCCCGTCCTGCATCCTGTGTGAGTTGTGCAGACATAGCCATGACCCCAGCCACAACCTCGTGAGAACCAAGACACCTCTCTCCATCCCTGAGCACGGAATGTCAGGAGAGTTAAGGTACACCTCCAAAACTGATGTTGAATTCAACTACTTCTTGAAGCTGATAGATATTTGTACGTACAACTGTGCTAGGCCCTTTTTGCTCTCACTTCTTCTACGTTAATGCAGGAAAACATGAATATAAATGCACAAGGCAGGATTGCAAATCATTCTCTAGCAGCTAGATAACTGTCATTCATGAATTTATGGGTGGGGATGTGTCTTGTTTTTGGAAAATAAACTTTTGATAGTCAACAAATAGGTGTTCCTGATGACATTTCAAACCAGGTTCCCAAGGCGAGGAGACAGGACAGTGCGCAAGGCCGAGCGACAGCGCCTCAAAGCTGAAAGAAGGCAGCTAAGAGCCGAAGTGAAGGAAATCAAGAAGAAACTGAGACTGGAGAAGAGGGGGCTGCAGTGGAGTGGGCCCTCTACCTCAGGCAGAGCCAACCTGACAAACATGACCTCAGCGTCCACCCAGGTCCCAGCCCTGCCCCCTCCTGCTGCCTCAGAAACAGCCTCAGGTCCAGCCCCAGCCCAAGGTCCCATCCCTGCCCCGGTCCCTGATCCCCAGGCCTCCAGTCCAGAGTAAGCGCCACCTCGGAAGGGCGTCCGACAGTGCTGGGTACCTCGAACCCAGCATGGATGCAAAAAAGTCATTTTTTTCCAAGAAAAGAAATCAAAATATGCCATCTTTGTAATCTAGTCTGTATGAGTGTGTCGCTGGCTGCTCTGGGGTGGTGGAAAATGTTGGAACTACCTCAATGTGAAAACTGCTGCTGCTGCTTCATAGATTTTCTAAGAAAATTGCTTTTGAGCTGCAAAAAAAATCTGGGGTCCTGCTTTTTTGATTCGTAGAGAACAAAAGAGATGGGTATTATAAGAAACCAGGGCTATTTTCAACAATGCTCTGTACACTTGAAACTAGGGGTCCTGGGGTCTCGCACACGTCCTTGGTGCCCACTATGGCTGCCTTGTTTCTGGATGAAAATCTGCCTGACGGCACCCGTCTGGATCCTGGCACCAAGTTCATCAAATACTGGAAGATGAGGAACTCGGGCACTATCAGCTGGACCTCAGAGACTAAGGTACCCCTCCCACTCGCCGAGAGGACAGGCCCCACTCTCTATGCCCCCCTGCTTCACTTCCACTTTGAGTCTCCACTCAACTCATTGCCTCTTCTTATCCTCTAACACCAGCTAAGATTTCTTTGCCAGTCTAATAGCACTAATGGCCTTTTTGTCTGAGATGTTTATCATTTTAAATCAGTTGAATCTGTGTTGTGCTTTAAGTTTTTAAGTCTTTGTCATTGTTCGAATGTCTGTGAGCGTGGCTCTCACTTGAGCGCGTGCGTGTTTTCCGTTTCGTGACCTTGGTTGCATGCTGTCGTCTTTGTGCCTTTTCGCATGTGTATTCCTATTTTGTGTTTTGTGTATGTGTGTACGTGCACCCAGCTAGTGTTCATGTGGGGAAACCTTGGCTTGGCGTCAGAGGAGAAGAGGGAGGTGCCCGTGCCCCTGCTGCTGCCCGGCCAAGTGGGAGTGGTCAGTGTGGCCTTTGTCGCTCCCGTGATGGAGGGGACGTACACCTCCCACTGGCGGCTGGCGCACTGCGGCTGCCAGTTCGGCCCGCGCGTGTGGTGCAGCATCGTGGTCGACCCCGGCGACGCCCGCAACGCACTGGGGCACCAGAGCAAACCGCCGGCAAGTCTGCAAAACCAGTGACACGCTGCACAGCTGCTACCGATTCAGTTCACACATTCTGTTTTTTTCTTCTTTAACAGTCTAGTGACCAGTCACAGAAAAACAACCATGAACCATTTTATACACTGTATAATCATTAAAAAAAAAATGCTGTCTGTTTCCGGATCCAAAAATATATATAGTTTTTATATCACAGCAAATAATTAAAAGATGAATCTATAGTTGCAACCCTTAATTATTTGAAATTAAAAGATCGTCCAGGCTAAAAGTAGAAAAAATAAATAATGCAAGCGAAGGGGTTTAAATTTAAAGATGCCGATAATGCTTGAATCTGGAGAAACCTTTTACAAATCCTTTTCACTATTACAGGAATGTTTGTCATGATTTTACAATATCAATTAAACCCTAAAGTCACAAATAAGACCAGTAGAAATTTCTGTGCGCGAAAAAATGAGGATTTACGTCAAAATAAGAGATGCGTCGCAGTCTTGATGTAAATGTAAATGTCTGAGTGATCACCGGTTTGTCGTACTAACGGTGCCGTTCTTGTTTGTGCTTTAGAAGGAGGAGGTGAAGCCGGTGGAGAAGGAGAGGGAGGTAAGGCCCCGGGTCAGCATCCCAGACCTGTCGGTGGACCTCCACCATGACGACTACTACTTCCCCTCAGTCGACCTGCTTACTGCACAGGTGCACACTCGGATAGCTCATTTGAGAGAAAGTATGCTGGAGGTGGAGTAGTGGACCGGTGTTCATAATCTCTGATCTGCTCCGTCTGTTTAGGATCTGCTGTCATTTGAGTTGCTGGATATAAATATTGTGCAGGAGTTGGAAAAGGTTCCTAACAATACTCCCGCGGGTGAGGAAGATTTTTAAACATTTAACATTTTCTTTGAGACAATTTTGTGTGTGTATCCTTTGCTTCTCCGCTCTTTAACACCTTTTACTTCCAAACATTTATTTTGGCAGCATCAAGTACGTAAATGTCGTGTCCGCTCTGCTTCATTTCTAGATTTGACACCTTGCATATCTCCTCTCCCCCACGATGCACCAGTGTTGGAAAAGAACATCACTTCGCAGATAAAGGAGGACACACAGGTCGCAGGAGTCAAAACACTTTTTGGTGAGTTAGTCATAGTTATTATACAGCAATCAGCCACAACATTATGACCACTGACAGGAGAAGAGAATGACCGTACCACCCACCTAGACCAGACCAGGCACCCCCAACCCATGGCAATGACACTCCTTGATGGCAGCAGCCATCCCCAGCAGGATGCAGCCTGACACAGGCACACACACAAAAATGGTTCAGGAACAACTTAAAATACACGAAGAACAAATTTACTAGATCATAAACTGATCAAGTATCTGTGGGATGATCCACAGAGGCCCCTCCCCTCCACCCATAGGACCCAAAGGCCCCCCACTAACAACATTATGTTGCCAGACACCACAGGACACCCTCAGAAGGCCCATGTCCATTCACTGATGAGTCACAACTGTTTTGGAGGCACAAGGGAGATCTACATCTACACAATACTAGGAAGGTGGTCATAATGTTATGCTATGTTAATGTTATCCAGTCCATCCAAGAATTAGACTAAGAGCTGTGAAGTTAGAAAGAATCTTGAGGCCAGCAGCACCAGGATACGTTACTAGCAATTGTTGAGCTGTGTGTTAGATTGCATTGTGGGTAATTTAGGTATCATTATTTGAATGATGAAGGAAGAAGTTGAAGATATTTTTTATCTTCTAACTGAGAGCATTACACTCTTGTCTTATATTTTCCAAGGAGTTAAACTGAGGCAGCAGACGGAGGTGTCGGAGCCTGTGACCCAGGAGGAAGAGAGGGAGGAGGAAATCAGCGGAGCTCAGTTCCTCTGTGAGACGCTCATCCGCTCCCTCACTTTGGAGGAAGCCCCCGACCACCGACCCCTGCGCAGGGCCTCGCACAGCAGCCACAAACCACAGCGTGAGGAGCCTCTGTGAACGCTGAACTTTGACTACACTGCACAGTTTTGTTATTAAAATGATCGACTCTTTCTTCTTGAAACCGTTTCCAGTTGTTTCCCGGGGTCCAAGCTTCTGCTTGGAGACAACAGTCGAGGCTGAGGACTCAGAGAGGCCCCAAGAGGGAAATAAAGAGATCTGTGCCGTTAGACTCGAGAGTTCAGCTCTGCCTGAGAACACGGGTCTCAACCAGATCACCCTGGAGCGAGAGACGGGGCCAGGTGAAAGAAGAACTATGTATTTTAATTTTACAGAGCCTCGCCTGCAATATCTGGAATCTCATTTTGGTGTTTTTTTTTTTGTTCTCCCACTCTCAAGTTCTTATGCTGGAACCAGAGAATGAAAACCTGCATCTCCGCTCACATCACACTAATGAGGACAATGACGTCTTGCACGCAACGCAAAACATGAAGGATGATCAGGAAGAGAAAGAGGAGGGCGGAGCCAAAGGAGAAGACTGGGATGAGGTGAGGATTGAATCTTTTGAATCTTTTTCTTTTGAAAATAATTTTTAAAAAAAAGCTGCAAGTTTCTCCTTGTACTGATGAAGTTAAAATGAGATTATTTTGAATTTATAAAGACAACATGTAAGCATCTAACCCTAACCCTAACCCTCTGAGTTCAGATTAACTGACGGGCAAAAGAAATGTGCCTAAAATAAAAGCCTGAATTCTGTTCACCTCAGTGGGAATGACGTTTGTAAATGTCCCCGTCTCCTCCTGCGTCTCAGGTCAGCAGCCAGACCTCCTCAGTCTCCTCCTGTGATGATTACATCATCGTCCTCCCAGACTGCTTTGACACCAGCCGGCCTCTGGGGGAGTCCATGTACAGCTCAGCCATGTCGCAGCCTGACTCTGCTGCTGCTGCTGCTGCTGCTGCTGCTGCTGCTGAAACCGAAACCTCAGCCGACCCAGAGCAGGAGCAAGAGGAGGACTCCATCGTGGAGCCGGTTAGGGCGGCAGCACCGCTGACGGAGGGGCAGACAGATGTGGATGCTGCCGAGGAGTCGCTGGAGAACACCTGGCCTCCGCCTGCCCCTCCCATCAACAGCACCGTGAACCAGATGCTCTGCGCCTCCCAGACTCTGGACGCCGTGACGCTCACCCCTGAGGTGGTGCCGCCGCCTGTCCTGCCTAACCCACCGCTGCCCCCACCGGCCCTCTACTCACCAAGGTTAGATGGGGGCTCGGTCAAATGATCCCTGAGTAGTTCAGAAATGTCTTAACACACACATAACGACATTTCCTTTTTAATAAATATTTCCACTGCTGCAGCCTTCAGGGGTTTAATTCTTGGTGCTCTGCGTTAAAGGTCTGAGGCACTGTACTTGGCAGAGGATCCCAGTCCTCCGGCCTGTGATCCGTATGAGCCACCCCAGCCATGTGTCCACCTAAATGGTGAGTTTTACCATCAACGGTACAATACAGTCCTAGATCTAAAGTTAAACGTTGACCTGAATTAAGAGTTTTCATTCTTCAGTCCATTGTAAGAAGATGGGAAGTAAGATATCACGCAAGTTTTCAGAATACATTACCTCAGCATCTTCAGCACAAGACTCTGTTCCTCCTCTCATACGTGTTTTCATTTGTTATTTCCTTTCATTTTCTGCAGTGTCATCTGGTCTGTCGAGATCAGCAGGCTCAGCATCCAGTGCCTTTGAGACGTATAATCCCAGACCCGGCAACGCGCTGCTGCCAAGGTGCAATACAACAAAGTGTGCAACCTAATATGTCCACCTGTTTGTTGTGCGGGAGGTTCTGCTGCTTAGTTTCCTATTTTGTGTTGATTGCAACGTTAAAAGACTACTACTGCTGCAGAACTCAGTGTAACCACAGCGCTGTGTCTGTGTTAGGGGCCAAGGAGGCATCACAGAGGGACTTGTCAAGGGGGCCCTCTCTGTGGCAGCATCTGCTTATAAGGCTCTCTTCACTGGACCAAACTGTTCAATACAGGTAGATTACACTGCAGTGTGCAAATGACTTAGATGAATGATGAATCTCTCTGGTGCTAAATACAAGCGCTTTGCAGCGATACTGTATGTAAAGGTAAAGAGAAAGGTAACTCTCTTAATGAGAGCAGAACCAAACTAAATTTGCTCAATGATTTTCCAAAAAAGGCACTAAAAGTTTTGATAGTACTTAAAGTGGCTATAAACAAGATACTGCTAGATCTTAGCACAAGGAAACTGTAAAGTAATGCCGTTGTCCAGACAACAAAACGTACAAATCCCTATCAAATTATGCTAGGGCATTAGCTTCAATGTTAAATACACGCTACATGCAACTTTAAATCATTATGTAGTTTAGAACAGTCTTGAAGAATGGAAAACGATTAATGAAACAGAAAAAAGTTCTGGTGTGTGTGCACAGTCAGGCACAGTGCAGTTTATCACTGTGTCCAGTCAAGCTATCAATAAAATTGAAACTCGTATATCTCACATGAGCCACGCCACGCTACGCTGCATCCAACGCGATAAGTGTTATTATACGCGATAAAAGAAAAACATTCGGGTAGCGGTTAATTCTTACAGACTTCGTACGTGTGCTTCAGTTTGGCAGGTTCAGCTTAAAATTACTTTCAGGAATGCACATGTGATTTATAGTGGAGAGGAAGGTAAGATTAGGATAGGAGAGGGAGAGGGTGAAATCTTTTTTGTGTGTAAAGCGTCCTTTAGGTTTGGTTATAGGAGAAGGTGAAAGTAAGATTTTGGTCTATTCTGTTTCTAAAGCGTGATGGTGCAGTCCTCCACATAGGGTTAGGGTCTAAGGCACCTGGTCTGACTAAATTCTGTCTATGGCAAATTAATATGAATGAAAAGATGACTCATTCTCTTTACTATGAAAGTTAAAAAGGTGAATATTAGTAGTTAAAGGGAGAATCTCACTCCCATCCTTTCTGCAGAGAGTTGACTCCTCACTACACAACTTTATAGGGTCATAGGTTTGCAGTATTCACGGCTGTAAAATAAATAAATAATAAATTCCACTTTTATAACTGACTCCTCATCATGACATAAAGGTAAAAACAGTTTTGATTGTTAAACAGATTGGTGAAGCTGTGTCAGAGTTATAAAAGAAATTTGGACTTGTGGTTTTCTTTGAAAGCATCAGAATGGGCGTGACACAGTACGCCTCAGAGAGACCTCTTTTTCTTCTAACATTCACCCCAGCCTCTCTCATCGTTCCTGAGCCTCCCCGTTAACCTCGTTCATCTCACGCTCCTTGTTTTCCAGCGAGGCATCGACCCCGCCGCCAGGCAGGACCCTTCCATGATGGCCATGCTCCTGGAGATGGGCTTCAGAGACCAGCGGCTCAACCAGCAGCTGCTGAGGAAGCACGGCTACAGCTTGCTGCACACCGTCAACGAGCTGGTGCAGATGGCCGAGGACGGCCAGAACGGAGCCGCCGACGCTCGGCGCTGAGGGAGGGGGAAAGCTAAGGAGGGGGGGAGGGAGGCAACTGTAAGGCCGCTAAAAATAACGGAAGAGTCGTAAGAAGGAATCGAGGCGACTTTAAAACATAATGTAAAGAGTATAATTAGAGAACAACCTGTGTAACCAGGTGCTGGATTATTTTGAGTTATTTAAAATGGAGAAAAACTATTTATGATTGATTTGAATCATTTATTTGGACCAATAGGACGACAATAATAATAATAAAAAAACATTAAAATGAAATAGGAGTTCTTGATTATTAGAGATAGGTGAACATTCATGAATGGCTTCTCCTGCCTTTAATTTAGCTTCACCATTACACACGTGTAAATTATTATGGATTATGACTTTGTTTACCGGGGCTTTATGTCAAAATGAGCAGGTGTGTATTTCCGCTCTTCATCTTTAGTGTTTGTGTGGCTGTTGTAGCTGCTTCCTCGGCACTGAATAGTCTGGATTCTAACCACAAATTAAAGTTTGTTGAATGTCCTTAAAACATAGAAAATGTGCTGAACAGCCGGCTCTCGCGTACGGCGGCGCTATCGGAGCAGCGTGGATCTTCGTGGGTGTGCGAAGGGTCAGAGTGCAGTAACGAGAAACAGATATTTAAGACTTTTTCCTCGATCATCGTAGTGAAATCTGCCTAACAATGCAATCCTTTTTCTGAATCAGAGTACTGTTATTTTAGACGTTGACATGTGGAATGTATACAAAACCGTCTGGGCGGATCACCGCTCAGACGTTCAGATGTTTTCTACGGCTTTTTAGGAGACACCTGCATGACAGGTAGAGGCTTTAGAGATGAGTCGTGTTCTCGTGGTCTTAGCACAGTCACTGGAAAATGTCCGCTCTGCGTCATATTTTATCGACCCCCTCCCCCGCCTGCCTGCCTGCCTGCCTGCATTTTGTCCTCATTTAACCACCAGCTGAAACCATTAATTCAGTACAATACAATACATTCCTCGATCTCATAGTGGAACCAAGTCTGTTTGATTTTGTTGCCTTTTACAAAAAGATGATCATTAGTTTACTGAAACATTTGTGAGTTGACCTTCTTGCGTGTGTCAGGATTTAAGTTAATGTGTACGCCTTTATTTTTATGTTTTTGAATGATTTCCTCCTTGTGTGTGTGTGTGTGATTGAGGTATTTTGATCCATTACTACTTATTACATTTCTGATTGTCCATGTTTTATGGAACCACGATCCAGACAATAATTCTGAACATATCTACAACGCTTGTCAAACTATTCTTCTGAAACAGAGTGTATTTGTACATTAAATACCCGTCTGTCAATCCGCCAATAAACTATTTGCACACCTTCCTTGCCTCTCTGTTAATGGAATATCTCAAAATATAGGTCAAGCAATACTGTGCACCTTTTTCTGTTGTTGATACGCTACATTATGGAAAAGGTTAACCATGTGATGTCGGAAGTACAGAGGTTACTATGTGTTGATTATACTGTGTTTATGGCAACCTTTAAACAGCCTTTTTATGCTTCAGAGTTGGATTACTGAGTGCGTTGAGGATTTAGGGGCCAATATCCAATTCAGAGGTCCATATGGTGTCATTCTTTATTTGCTCATTCATTTTGGAATGACACTTCTTACTGAATTACACAATATATGACTGAAAATATAAGTTTTAAGATTTATAATTAATTTTGAATTCTGGAAATTTGCTGTCTCGTCAAAAAGTGTGGAGGAGATTGATACCACTGTAATTGTTTTGTGTGGTAAAATTAAAAGCATATATGACATCCAGTTAGCTTAGCTTTTACCTAAAAGCAAAATACTGTCCCACAAGCCAGACTAACTTCCCCGTCCAGTCCAACCTTTGTGGCGTTGGACTGGAACTGGAACCGAATATGGAGCAAGATTGTTTGGTTGGGATTTATGTGGTGACGGACGGAAGACTAACAACGATGTAGTTCTACATGTCATCTGAGCGCCAACAAAATGGCTCTGATTGATGGTAAGACTATTCAACTGCGTGCAGAGGTATTTTTCTGTATCAGTTGACACGCACCACATAAATCCAAATGCTGTGTTATAGACTCATACTTATTTGAGCCTGGCTATTGTATCTCTCGACCCTAGTCCCAAACTAGAAAGACTGATCAGAATCCATGTCTGTGTTTTGGCCCCAAGAACCTCGAGCCTCAATCTCAAGAGATAAATCTTTGTGGAACATTACAAGGTGTGTGTGACTAAAATCAGCTGCTGAGAGAAACACCTTAAGCAGGAAAACATGATCCTGCTAGATGTGCCCTTAGCAAAAAGTAGTATACTTGAAGTTCATTTTATTAAGTGTACTTGAGTATAAGTATAAGTATAGTAAGTATACTACAGACCATGTACTTGTAGTGTAGAAAGTATACTAATTTAATACTTCTTCCGGCTAAATTGGAACGTTTTAAGTATATAAAAGTATACTTTAAGTCTACTTATAAAAGTATACTTTAAGTATACTTTTATAAACTAAAATATGGACTAGAAGTATATACCTAGTACACTAGCAGTATATAGATGAGTGTACTTGTGGTATACTTAGAGTATACTTTTATAAACTAAAACATATAACTAGTACACTAGTAGTATACTGAAGAGTGTACTTGTGGTATACTTTTATAAACTAAAATGTGGACTAGAAGTATATACCTAGTACACTAGTAGTATATAGATGTGTGTACTTGTGGTATACTTGAAAGTGTACTTTTGTAAACTTAAAATGACCTTATAAAGTATACTTAAAGTATACTTTTATAAACTTAAAAATGTTCCAATTTAGTCCGAAGAAGTATTAAATTAGTATACTTTGTAGTACACTACAAGTACATGGTCTGTAGTATATTCCTATACTTATACTCAAGCATACTTAATAAAATGAACTTCAAGTATACTACTTTTTGCTAAGGGTGGCCACGTTATGTAACAGAAAAGCATGTCAAGCAACCGCTTTATAGTTGTGGCCACTATTAAAATAAACCAACATTTGTAAGTTGACCAAGAATGCAGCCAGCAACTGGTTAGCTCAGCACAAAGGCGGAAAAACAGGAAACTGTCAAGTCTGTGGAATGATAAATTATTGCTTTTACACTTATATATTTGTACAATGATGAATTATTAGTAAGCAAGGGGTGTTGAGTAGATCCCGTTTCTCCTGGCATCATGCTGGGCTAAGGTAACCAGCTACTGGATGTATTTAACAGGCAAAGTCAAGCTGAGCAACAAATATAAAAATTCTCCAAAATTTATTTTACAATTGTGGTCGCTATTAAAATAAAACCTCTGTTAATCTAACGCAAACTAACATTAATTCTTGCAACTGCTAGGGGGCAGAGTGGAGTTGGCTTTGCTCTCAAAAGAGCAGCAGGAAACATTTTTTTTCCTCTGTGACAATATATGAGTTTAATGCATCCATGTGTGTACTTGCAACTGAATTTCAAAGTATAATAGTGCCTGTTATTTTGGGTGTATCTGAACTGCGTAGTAGTGCTGTATGAAGCAAGAAAAGCACATGTGATCTGCAGTAGTGTCTGATCCGTTACCTAAAGAACGAGGAAGTGTTCCTCCCACTAGATTCTAGTTTTGTGGAAGCAGCTACTCGGCTCTCTTTGTTTTGAAATTTTATGGCCATCGGCAGAATTTATGTCTCTTCACCAGGCGATATTTGGAGTTAAAACTGAAGGTAGGTTCATCTTAATGTTGTTGTATTAAACTCTCATTACAAAGATGTGGTGTAGCCTTCTGTATTAAACAGCAATAATCAGATTTCTAAATTTACTAAGCACTGAAAACACAATTGTAGGCATGCATTTAATTCATATTTTGGATTCATTTTGGATTTTGGATGAATACTGCATATGTATATGTTATGAATGATTTATGATGTAGCTAGGGAAAGTGAAGAAAAAATATAGCCAGACGTTTTTTGTAAGTGGCTTTAAAGTGAGTGCATGCTAATCAATGTTTAATGTAGGCTTACTGTGTGGAGCTACAACTCAGCAAACAGAACAAACCAGTTGAGTTTCCTCTTCCTAAGAAAGATCGAAGACATCTAAAGCCACATGTCCAGCTGAAATTATTCAAATTAAACACATAGAATGTACGTGTAAAAGCAATTCAAAATCGCAGTAAACAGGAAATAAACTCTTGTTAACTCACAGCTTTTGCATCATCAGAACAGAGTGATTCAGTATCTCGCGAAGGATGACACAGTCATTATCAGTACTTGTTGCATCATTGCAAGTCTGCTATATTTATGTCATCCAGCAGGAAATGGAACATTGAATGTGATACTGAAAGTTGATGCTGAACCTATTTAAAATCCTGAGCCTCAAGATCTGATGTTGTTGTATCTAAAATCCAACACATTGCTTTGCTTCTTCTTTTAATGCCATTTTAGTAGTTCATTTAGTTTTATGATTCTATAGTGGACCATAGAACTATAAAATAATTTCATTGAGGTGTTTTTTTTTTGTTGCCACCACAGTGTAGACTTTGCTCACCTCGTGACAGTTGTAGGAAATATGTGCTTTATTGGTCATTTAAGGGTTTGCGAGGAAGGCAACAGGTAGCTGGAAAAGACTCAGGAAAGACGACGATACAAGTCTGGTCTCTTGTTTTCTACTTTAGGTTGGACATTTACCTCTTATAAAGTATGGTGGTTAGGCCTGGCCACAACAGCAAAACTGTAGAGGATCCTGACTGGACAGAAGGGATGGAGACAGCGAAAACACTGAAGTACTTTCCCCCATATGGTTCCGTCAATGGAAACGCCACTGGAAACGCTACAGGAGACACCTGTCCAACATGTCGAGGCACTGGACGAATTCCCAGAGGTTGGTTTGCTGAAAAGTCAGATTTTAAATGTTTATTGTTTAAATGTTTGATGTTAATATTTACTGCATTAATATGAACCTACACCCCAAGATGAGGCATTATATTCCTGATTTTCCCTTTTTAGTTTAGGAAGAGAGTCCAAATAGTCAGCCATCTTTCCTTTGCTAAAAACCGACACTGTGTTGCATTCCACATCTCCAAAAAACTGGAAGTGAGACAAAGCCAAATACTTTCACTTCATGTTTGCAATTTAAAAAGTACTTTTTCTTCTGTTTGTTTATGTTGACAGGTCACGAAGACCAGCTAGTTGCCGTAATACCATGTAATGACGTGAGGCTGAAACCCAGACGCACGTAAGGAATAGGCCTGTATGAGCATGCGTGTGTGCTTTTATAAAGTCTGCAGTGGATTTGTGCTTATGAGAGGACTTGCACTGTTGCACCATGTCATTTAATATGAACAATTGTGCATTTCAGGAAGCTGTACGTTTTCGTCTCCATGGTTGTGTGTCTCCTTCTTTGCTGCCTGATTCTGTTTTTCCTCTTCCCACGGAGTATCACCCTGACACCAGTGTCTGTGATGTCAGTGACAGTGTACTTCTCCCCAGATACAGTTGAAATGGAAGTGACAGTAAGTAACTGCAATGCAGAGGCTTGTCCGGTCTTTTGAAATCTGGATATGATGTTTATAATCACCAAAACAGGATATTTCAAGAACCCGATCAAAACTGGGATGCGCATGTCCATGTAAACACAGTCTCTAAGACAACACTATTTGACATTTGTTTGCCTATTAAAAGATTGTTATCCTTAACAAATGTTTTAATTAGTGAGGCAAATAATATGTAGTAAGACTTGCATCAATGACACACATATTAAAATTACATTTAAAAAAATGTGCCCTCTGGCTCTAATCTCGGCATCCGAACATGAGTTAAGCTAATTTTGTCGACTCAAAGCTAGCTTCTTAGCTACACTCAACACTAATCTTAAAGTTTTTATTTTTCCTCTAAATAAACAGAACTGATGTCCAGCATGTTTACAGTTCACTTAGGAACTAATTCAAAAGTTATGTAACATGATATGACTAGTTATGCTGAAAGCAAACTAGCATAGCTTTGCAGTGTTGCAGTAACTTCCATTAGCTTCTGACCGTAAATGGATTCATGAGATTTGGAGTTATTTAAGTTACACATATGAAAGCAAACACATTTTCCTTTTAGCTACTTTACAGTTGTGGTCACTGTTAAAACAAATGAACATTGGCAACTTGACTAAGAATACAGCCAGCTGCTGGTTAACTTAGCACAAAGATAAGAAACAGGGAAAACAGCTAGCAGGGTCTGTCAAATGATAGCCAACACCAACCCTCCTGAAAATGGTGAATTATTAATGTTACATTCCATCTTTGTACAAATTTGAAGCAGGAATGTCTCCACAGATACCCAGATTCAAACACTGTAAGCATTTTGTTTGGCGATAGATATTGACTGCTGGTTGTATATTGCGTCAGTATCATATCGTATAAGTCATATGAAATACAATCCGGTTCTGGGTACTAGCTCACTTATCGTAAAAAAATTAGCTCACTTATCGTAAAAAAATTGAGGGATCTGTTTATTATGTTCTTTAAACACATCAGAAACTGATTCTTCCTTGATTATGACAAGTGCAGCAGCAGCAGTTTAAAATCTGTTTGATGACTAATGATGACACTACATACAGTATATCATTCTTCATTCAGTATGTATAGTCTACTTTTCCAACTATGGTAACCAGACATCCCTAGCAACTGTTTTATGGTATTTGTCAAATCACTATCCACAAGGAGTCGCCTAAATTGCATTCACATGACAGACTGCAGATAGCAGCCACAGTTATGCGAAGGTCAATGTTCCCTGAGACTCTTTATTAATGGAAAGGTGTGTTGGTTGCATCTGACGAGCTGCGTGTTTCCTTCTACAGAATCTCATCAACATCTCCAACGAGAACTTTTTCCCACTGCAGATTGTTGAGTTTAACATGCAGGGGGTGATTGCTGACATGGTCATGGGTAAGACCAAGATATCTAATATGACAGCCATCCAGCCCCGGTCACAGAAATCGGTGAGTTTCACGCAGAATAGAATATGCAATAATATATCTTTGACGTGCAGTATGTTTCTTACCTCTGTGTTTTGACCTTTTGCAGTACACCATTGAAATTGACCTTCCTCTTACAGACAAAGGCTTAGTGTAAGAAATGAACCTTTAAATTCAAAACATCACAGTTTTGTATAAAAATACATATCCACCATTACTGTTTATATGTCTGAATTCAGCATGTCCACACATCTCTTTCAGATCTTACTGCAAGTCCAGCTCTTTCAAGATTCACACCTTATTTCTGCAGCTGCAGTAAGTGTCAATATCAATGTAGAAACCAACGGAAGAGGCAGACACGTTAGTTTATCTCAAACCCACAGGGTGTTAGAGGCATCATTCTTCTGCAGTGTCAGGTCACAAAGCACAATCGCATTATACGTTCAGGTCAAATCTCTAAATCTGCTTTCTGATAACTCAGTGTTGTGCTGCTTTTTGAATTAAGCAAAACTGGATGTGATCTTCCCCACAAAAACAAGCATGTGGCTTTTTCATTTGCTTTACTTCTGTTTTGTACAGGAAACATTTCTGGTTTTGATGAGTCTCAAATGTGGTCAGCAGTTTCTTCTGTAAACAGTGAATGACACATTTGCGCTTAAGGGGCAAGTAAATGCAAATAACATTGTCATACTGGGCTAATAATTTGCTGTACGTAGTGTCCTGTTTTCAAGTTGCACACCAAACAGTCAACAGTCAATACACATTATTCTTGTGATGAGACAAATTATTGACTTTGGCATACAATATAATATACAGTATATGTATTACAATTTGATATGTGATAGCAAGCAATAATGACACTGAACTGCTCTCTTGTTGAGACATGTCTCTGGCCAAGATAAATGTTTATGCTCCTTCTAGGTCCGTTTTGGTCTCCACCAATGCCTGAGAAAATTATGTGGCTCTTAAGCTGCTAAATCTCCACTAGCTTTTTCTGTCTACACTTTTGGTGCTGAGTAATAGGAGGTTTAGACTATTGACGCAGAAGCTATGGTGACAGTGCAGAGCATACGTAGACCCTGCACAGACCCTAGTGCCGTAGTTGACATGCACCTCTCCAGAAATGTAACTACTACAAAACAAAGAGCTAAAAGACAATAAAATGTTCCTCAAGTAAGATATATGCTTCTCTGTTGGATCTATGGTACACATGGTACAGCATAGCTCCATACTCTGTACCCCATAGCTTGTGCTGTAGCCTGACCCCCTCCAGAAATATAACTAAACATCATAGACCACAATACCTCAAAACGGAGGATACAATTTAAGTTCAGCAAAGATCAGTTGCTGAAGTATAAACCAGGCTGTTCAGTTGTGGGTATCTGCAGAGTTAGGTGATAATTTATCGTGGCTTCTTTTCTCGATATCAGCTTCTTTTACATCACACACAGCCAAAGGATCCATTATTAATATAGAAATATTGATTAGCTCAGCTTTAAAACATTAGAAAAACAGGATTAAGTATGTTTTTTTTTCTTCTTTTGTTCCCCTCAGAATGACGATGAATATTTCCTACATGTCTCACACGGAGCAGCTGTCTCTGGACGCCTATGAATATATTGACTGTGGCACAAATTCAACAATCCCTCATCCTGTGAAATCCAAATGACAAGTCACCATACCTTTATCCTCTTTGTATTTCATCTGAATATGTGAGTAATAACCGCTGTGACAATACGTCTCGTCTTATTCTGTATGTTGTCAGAGCATACTGTGAGGTTACTATCAATCACTACAATGTCGTTTATAAATACTGATGCTTCCTATGTCTTAGCAAGGATAATTTTTGCTCTTTTTTGTGTGATATCTGTGAGTTAATCACAAGATCAAATGTCTCATAATGTGCAATTCAAACAGTATTGTATAGTAATGTAAATGTCACTATGCTTTTTAAGTAGCTTAATTTTTGTGTTGTTGGATGTTGACCTCTGTTTTTCATTTGCACTTTATTAAACTGTGGCAGATTGTGTTTTTTTTTTTCATTTCTTCTTTTTTTGTGGTTTTAAGGGTGACGTTAAAGGCGAGTTAAAAAACATTTAGTGTAGTGTCGGTACGAAGGAAATCCACTGGTTGGTTTTACTTAAATCCGCATGCAAATACCACAGTGTAGAAGTTCTCCATTACAAGAATAAACAATGCACTTATGTAAAAGTATGTAGTTACTGTGTGTAAAAGTACGTAGTTATGATTTGGGAATTTTACTTAAATATTTAAAGTATGAGCATGCAATGCAGAAAAATTGAATCCACAGTGTTATATAATTAAAATATAACTGATCAAGCACACATGTAAAGAACATGTCAATGCTGAAACAGGTTGAGATCATAGAAATAATGTTTAAGTATTTTTGTAAAGCTGCAACTAATTTCAACTTTAACCCCAAGGTTCATACATTGTTTATTTTCATCATGATAAATATATATATTTTTTATTATTAATAGCCTTAATCTTTTGTCAAATTTTGGGAAATTGGCACAAAGTATTTGGAATTTTTGTAGTTTAATGTATATGTTTTAGAAGCTCAAGTCAAATCTTTTTTGGTAAAGTAACTACAATTATTTTATCATGTAAATAAAATCAAATAAAATACTCATAGTGCAAATACCTCAAAGCTCTCAGCTGTATACCACCACTGAGAATTACAAATATTAATCCTAATCAGACATTTTTGTTTTTATTAATGTAATCAGCAAGACTCTTTTAGCTCAAGATCTCATTTGTGAGATTGACCAGAGAATATTTCCTCCTGCTCTTTAAGAGTTTGTACACATGGTGGAGCCAAAGCATTATTACAGAATCACAGTACATGTACAAGTTGCTGTATATGATAGTATAAGGGAATTTTTGTTTAATGAAATTAATCTTTATCAAAAGATAAACGATGACAGGGATGTTTATATTTTTTTGCGTACATATATGTTTGACACTTTACTCTTGTACTTTTGTCTCTGAAGTTTCTTATTCATCCAGGTCATGGTTCTTCAGATTAAAAAGACTAGTTAGGAGTTTTATTTAGTACATCTGTGGTTGCTGCCCACTTTTTGTCACTCGCGTGACTGAAGTCTGTAACGACCGGATACTCAGCTGGAAATAAAGGGTGTTGCTCAGATTAACCTGGGTGCTGTTCTGTTTATTTCCACAATTAGTGGTACTCCAACGACTCACCCATGAGGGGTGAAATGTCTTTGAGAAAATCCCAAGCAAGTCTAGTTGTGTTGTTTTGTTTTAGCTTTGTTTTCAGATACTCTTATACTTTTATGTATTTGTGTACTAATTTATCTGTGGAATAATGAAAGGCATTCTGGTGACACTTGCATGTACTCCTTGAAGGACTTCTGTAAGATCCCACCCATTGTTTTTCATTTAGAAGAGCACCCACGATTCTCATGTACTAAAATATATATCTAAATAAAAATACATGACTGACAACAACTGGCATGTGTAGATCTGGCCTTGCATATATGGAAACGCTCCCTGAAACTATGAATATCAGAGCGGAGAACTGCAGTCCCTACAGGTAACATGGATTATGCAGCTGGAAAGCATTGTGCTGAAGCAAACCACGGTTCACCTTCTTCACTGAGATTCTGGGGGATTGAGGAGGTCAGGATGCCTGACAGAGAGGGAGATCATCTCAACAAACTGTCCCATGGAGAAATGTTTTGGATGCACACACTCAATACCCTGAGCCGAAATGAACTCAGTGATGACCTCAGTTTCAGATGTTATTTAAATTAGTGACCATCTGGACTGCGATTGTGACTACCATGCCGTGTGATTGGTACATGTAACCAGAATCATACGATAAAAGTTGTGATGGGTCCCCTGATAATTGGGCATAACCCTATTCTGTGTATTAACTGTGACCTCTAATGCTCTATGGGAAGGTGATTTTTTTTAAATGATAGATAGATAGACCATACAAAATCTGTAAAGATAGGTAAGTATATATCAAAAATATTACAGTGAAATTAATGAATGAAACGACAACCAAAAGCTTCCATGTGCAAATTTGCCAGTTAAACTCCAGAGTGTCATCTGTCACACACAAGTGAAATATTATTATTCTGTCCTTGATGTTTAAAATATTTTTATAGAATTAAATAAGCACAATCAGTATAAAAAAATAAAAAAGGCGAGGTAAAATAAAGATTTAAATACAGTTTATTCTCAAGTGCAGATTTGAGCGTCCCCCCTCCTGCAGTTCACTCTTTCACATGCAGGGGGCGTAGAGCAGCTCTCCAGTTGTCCGTGTCGTCAGGCCGGCTTTAAGGTGCCGTGCTCTCCACAGTCCCTCCAGAGATCCTCAGTGCTGCAGGAGGAGAGCAGCAGGAGAGCCGAGCGACGGGACAAACATCATTTGCTGCCAGCTATGGACGTGTTTATTGCTTGTGGATGATGATCCCGACGAACATTTAAAAAGGTAAGAACGAGCTCAGCTTATTATTTTAATCTTTGCTTCGTGCGGTCTTGGAAAAAACTGCGTGCGTGTTTGTTAACTTAACCTCAAAGATAATCTTACAAGCGCTGTTGGAGATGTTGAGGTAAATTATTTGCACAGTTAACCAAGTGGCTAAAATGTGTGCAGTACAGACTAGATGAGGAGAGTTTCGTGCAGGAGAGGAAGAAAATTAATAAAAGTATATACTTCAAATACAGTTAAGCAATGAAAAGATCAGTTCAAAGACATGCATTTTGCCTCCTGAAAAAAACATTACTGCTGGATGAGACACCTAGAACATGCAGAAACAACATTTTTCGGTTCATAAGCAAATAGATGTCCTCTTGTAAACATGCAATGGCTGTATTCTGTCCAAATGCAGCTGTTTGATGGGTATCAGGATGTCAACAACAACCGGATTAGTGCTGCTGCAGCAGTCCTCATAGAATACATATTATCCATCCGCTGTGCTGAAATCAATCTGCCCCAGGAAAAGCCTTCCAGGTTTAGCAGTCTTAAGAGGATTAGCCTTAGCAAATAAGAAAATTACTGTACATAACCTCAGACACCCAGTTGTTTGGCTCTGCGGTTTAAAAGACGCTGATTGTTTTAAATAATCCAAAGTAAAAATGGCTCAAGTTTGTGTGAAATTAAACTGTGGGACAGTGATTGATAAATCTCAACAGGAACTGCTGCGCTGATGGGATTAAAATGCATCAAACACTTTAAAATGTTCTTCCACTGACAATCGCCGCTATCTATTGCCAGCGTCTCCTCTGCGATCCCTTAGGTGACACTGTGAACTAGCACCTAGATTGCAGACATTCCTTAAACACCCATTATCTTCTCATTGAATGTTAACCCAGCCTCTGCTTGTGTGCTCTGATAAGGTATCCAGCACCATCTGATCCCGCCTGCCTCCGAGGACAAATGCCAATCTACTGAGAAAGGATAACATCAGGAATCTGTCACCTCGCTTAAGTGGGTGTGAACTGCTTGGCTGGAATCATGGGGAACCAGCTGACTGATATCGCTCCCAGCACGCCGTTCCTGCCAAGCTTTCAGTCTGTGCATGTGGTGGTTATCGGCCTCGATTCAGCCGGCAAAACCTCTCTGCTGTACAGGCTCAAGCTGAAGGAGTTCGTGAAGACGATCCCCACCAAGGGGTTCAACATGGAGAAGATCAAGGTGGCGGTGGGGACATCCCGAGCTATAAACTTCCAGGTGTGGGATGTAGGCGGACAGGAGAAGCTGCGCCCGCTTTGGAAGTCTTACACCCGGCGGACGGACGGGCTGGTGTTTGTGGTGGACTCCACCGAGCTTGAGAGGATGGAGGAGGCCAAAGTGGAGCTCCACAAGATCACCCGCACCTCAGAGAACCAGGGAGTCCCCGTGCTAATCCTGGCCAACAAACAGGACCTGGACTCGGCCTTGTCTGTCAGCGAGGTGGAGAAGCTGCTTTCTGTTCATGAACTGAGCATGTACACGCTGCACCACGTGCAGAGCTGCAGCGCTGTGGACGGTCAGGGACTCCAGCTGGGCCTGGAGAAACTGTACGAGATGATCCTGAAGAGGAGGAAGATGGTGAAGAACAACAGGAACAGAAAGAGATGAACTCTTGGCTCACACAGTGGACGCTACCTTAGGAGATTTATCCACTGCTGAGACGCTTCCAAGCTTAATAGTCCCTTTTAATGGGAGAGCGATTTGTGCCAACAAAACAACAATTACACATGGCCTCGGGGTCAGGAGGAATGGATTTGCTCATAATAACTGAAGCAGTATTGACATTCTTTGTTCTGCAATCATGCAGCTGCCCTTTGAAAGCTATAGATTTAAAGGAAATCTTGATAGCAGTTAGTCTTCACTAAGTGCTTTAAAGAAGATTTCTAACAAACAAGACATTTGCATGTGAATTTTAGGACTAAAATATGAGCACATTTACTTCCACGGGGCAGATGTGTGGTGAAGAAAGTATGAAATAAATTTCTGAATCTGCCCCACTAAATATCTGCTTTTGTTCCAGAGTGTATGGATGTTTCCCCAGAATATTTATTCAAGTATTTGGCTCGGACAGACGGACTTTTGTTTTGTAAATGATATGAAATGAAGCAGTGCAGCGCAGATTTAGTTTGATTGCCATGGAAAAGTGATCCTAAGTGCATTCCCTTCATAGACACAGATTTTTCAGTTCGTATAATAATAGTGTTTATACAAATTGTACATTTTTGTAAAACTGAAGACTTAATAAATATAAGCCTTGTACAGAACATTCTTTGTAGAGAATTAAATTAACAAACCGAACATCTCGATAGCTCAGACCTGGGGCCAAAATATGATTATGAGTGAGAGGAATGCCTGTTACTACATACAAATATGCTTTAAAATGATTAAATTTCTCAGCTATCCATTTCAGCGCCTTTCAGTTTAATGTTTTGCTTGTCTGGCATGCATTTTAACTTGGTTTCGGTTGTGTTAGCTGGAAGCTGTTAATCTGACGCTACCTGCTGAGCCACAAACAACAGAGTATTTAGCGGCTTAAGAAACAGATGTTTCCCACAGGAGTCCTACACAGAGCTAAATGAATGTTTGGCTTAAAACACACAGCTAATGTTGCTCCATGTTTGTGTGTAAATAGGGAACAGTTTGCTAACCTTAAAGGTGATCACACATCAGTCCTGCATCCTAAGCTTGTTTCTGTTCCTCACCCAGTTAGCAAAAGAAGTACAGCTATAGCAGGTTTGAATGTCTGTACGATCTAAGACCCAGTTCAGACCTGGCTTTAACATGTGATATATAAGTATATAAGTAGCCATCCTAAATAATGACTGGTGTCTTTATTTACCTTTATTTATTGCTGCTACCAGTGCATAACACTTCCAGGGTTTGAGTTCTAATCTTTGTGCCTAAATAATGATTTAATGAGTGCGTTTTCAGTGAGTGAGACTTAACACGTCACTGTGATCCAGAATTTACATCATATCACCACGTCTGGGCGCACACCCAACAAACAGTGCTGTTTATTATTCTCGCTTGTGATGCAATAACTCAGTACGCATGTTCATACACCATTTTAAGACCGTCCAGATTGCGACACCCTTGCCTGCCTGGATCAGCAAACGAGGCCATCGGAGGGGGGGGAGGTGCGGCGCCCCCTTCCGCTCCCCGACACAAGACAAAACAATCCATTTAGTTTGATCCCCACCTTCTAGTCGGCCAACTGCTGACAGCGTAATTGCATCAATTAGCGGTGAGTTGGCTCAGAGATGAGGCGCTTCAGTCCTGTTGTTGATGTTGTGATCATGGGCGACTGAATCACCGGAGGGCATCGTAGTTGCACAGCAGATGCTCTGTCGCACTGAATGAAGTAATTCTGATTTAGACAGACCACTTCACATCAGTTTAGATTTTATTGCTGTTTAGTATCGTAACTCTATAGATAGCTGCAATCTGATTAAGGAGGTGTCCTCAATCGTTTTCAAGGAAATAACGTCACTGCCGGATGCCTGGTATTTTGAATACAATCGGACAAAACATGATCTCCTGCTCACTTGTTGACTAAGATGCAAAACAATACCAGAGAAGAGAAAGTAAAGGCATTGACCTTTCCGGTTATTTGCATTTCACTATACTTGTGTCAATATATTCCTGCACACCGATGGATTATTGTTCGATTATTGTGTTCAAACTACTTGTGGCAGCTCTGTCACTTATCCTCTTACTTATACTTGCAAATCTCTTAAGCTGCCACTCAAAGATGATATTATGCAACAAATACAAGGTCCAATCTACAGATGGCAAATTGCTGACCTGCATACTGTTTGTGCGTGTGTGCTCCTGCGATGTATTCGTCTTGCCTGACATGATGAGATAATGACTTGTTACCTACTCACGGGCCTCCTGCTGAGCGTCCTTAAATGCTCAATGTCAAGCCAGACTTGCTCGCACGTAGACGCATGCACATATGACAAGAGGTGAACACACCCGCACACACATCTTGACTTCTGTGACCTCACCGTACCCCTTATTCACACTGGTGAGCTCATTAAAAGTTTCAAGGATGCCTTTTGCAGAATCATCTTGACACAGCAGCTGGTCCCTGAATAAATTTGCATTGCGATGTGTTTGCAACAGCTGAGACACGCTGCGGCCATTTGGAAGCATCAGTCAGCCAATGAAAAACATCTAAACATTCTGTGATTGAGATTCTCTGCCCGGAATAAAAGGTGTCAAAGACACTGTACTGCAAAAAGGGAAAGGTGTTGTTGTGCTTACAGTATACTGCACGCTTGATTGACTTCCCAGCAGTAGGGGAAAAAAAACCTAAGGGAGCTTTTTTGCACTCTGCATTTCGTTTCTGCCACATGCTGTGCAGACTGCTTGTTACTCTCTGCCGCGCCTTCTGTTTTCTAGGGCGTAATGGTGGCTGACACACAAGAGACGGAAGCCTTGGGGACTGTGTGTCAGCGCGTAGACAGGGGAGTTTCACATAGACAGGTGTTTATACCTGGAACATTGTGACATAAATCAGTGACAGGAACGTCACTGGGCTTAAAAAAATACTAAAAAGACACAAACAACTAATTCTTCCCGCTATTCTCCTACAAAATTATAAAGCAATGAATGCGAGGGTGCACAGTGTGTATAACAAGACTAGCCTGCAGCCATGCTAGCAGCTCCGTGAAGCAGCTCTCAGTGGGGTTTGTGCTACCTTCAAATGGAACTCATGAGCTTGTGGTTACAGCATGGGAGGTCGTGTAAAACACTTGGTGTTCAACATCAGCTGTAAGTCATGAGAACAGAGCTGCTTGGCAACTGTTGGCGTCCACAGCCTACTAGGTTAACAATTAAGCAAGCTAATGACCGGGTAACTTGTAAAGGTCATTGTCAATATCAAACCTTTCCTAAAATATATTATAAAATTACTGACCGAAACTGTAGCATATTAACTTATCATTCGTTTCTGAAAACATCAGCAAACACTTCGTACTTTCAAGGTCGTACATGTTACAAAATGCTAACAATGCTAAGACTCTGTTGTTTAGCATGTTTCCTTAGCAGGTAGAAGAAAAAACTTTGATTAGTAACTTCCAGTTTTACACAAAAACACTGGATGAAGACAGATAACATTTCTTGAACGACAAGCAAATTTGTATGCTCGCTCCATATGCAAAACCTTTTCCTCCTTATTCTTTGTGCAGTAGCTGGAATGTTTAAATAAAGATAAGTTGATTTTAAACAAGGTTACGGGGTTATGCTAGCAGAGTATTAATAAGGCTGTGATTTGAACTAAATCAGCATGCTAACATAGTTTGCTATCACCATCTTTGCTTAGAGTGTTAGCATGCTAGTAAGAAACTGAGATGGGAATTGTTAGTTTTGCTGGTGATTGGTCTTGAACCAAAGCACAACAAGCTGCCCTATAGACCCTGAATATTTGTAACACATTTTGAGAAGAAAGCAGTGGTAGATGAAGCAATGTTTCACTAGTGAACTGACTTGTTAAACATAACTAAGCAAATACGAAGAGACTCAGCTAGGCAAATGTGTTTGTGGTGGCACCATTATGTTAAAGATCAGGGGATCATCAAACCTCTTAGAATAAATCCTCTGGGCATGGTGAATATTTTTTGGTAAATTTCATAGCAATGCATCAAATAGCTTTTTTAAAAAAAATATTCAAGTGTAAACCAACGTATTGGACTGACGAGGTCAACCAACCAACATACACCTGGCTTGGCTCGAAACAGAATACAAAAACTAATTTCCGTCGGTGAGCTTAGGGGTGTAAACCACCAACAACACCATCAACGCTGTAACATTTATGATAAAACAACAACACATAAATAACAACAGGGCAGTAATGCTCTGCTGCAGTCTCTTTATAGCCCCTGAGATGAAAAGCAGCGGGGAGCTGGGCACAAATCCAACCCTCTTAACATGTCCAACCAGGCCCTAGACGTGATCTTCCGTCGCCATGACAACCCGAAGTCAGCAGTCACTAAAGGGTGACCCGAGAGGGCAGTGGTGGGGGTCAAATTGCTTTTTGTGGCTGGATGTCCAATCCAGCTGAGGTTACTGAGGGGGCAGGGAGATTAGAAAAAGAAGCTCCGATCAATACGGGAACCCTGAGATCACCACCTCACACTGTCTGACTCTCTGTCTGTTTCTTTTCCATTCTCTTTCTTGTTTTAAACTTCTTTAACTCTCTACATGAACTTTGCCGTTTATTGATACTGATGTCAATTACCTTGGCAATATCTCAAATTTCATGCCAACAGAGCGTTTCTAGCCAACTGAGCTTGTTGACACTGGTGTGGTTGCAGGGCAAGGTTGGTGCAGAGTGAAGGTCTTTCGAAGGTTCAAAAGGGACAGTGTATGTGGGAGGGCTGGATTAGTTGCTTCAGCTTTTATTCCTGAAAGGTCGTAAAGCTGCCACTTGGCCTTCATTTAGAGTCACGCTCGTAGGATTGAATGGGTGGGAAGGGATTGCAAAGGAAAGTGAAGCTTGAAATCTTTTGCACTCGGGGCTATAAAGGAAGAAAGAATTAACAACAAGGCTGTATTTCTTGGATGTGAAGGAGACAATGTCACAGTGGGAGGGGATTCTATGTTTGTGTCGAATGGCCTTTATCTCTGAGGTGAACCTACACCAAAACGTATGGACCCAATTGTCCATTTAATACATCCCCCAGCTAAAGCACAGGAATCATTTTCGATTTATTGGGAATAGGCAATTTCACATCAGGGGCGTGGAAGCTTTTATACAGACACTTGTTTCCAAGCAAATACTCAGAGTCAAGGATGATTTATTACCAAGGGAGCCACGAGGAAATAATGGGCCACATATTTACTGTGATTCAAACTTCATGGCCAGACTTTTCCATAACTTGTCTGGCTGCAGGAGGGGGATATAAATATGACCTCATGGATGATTTCATCCTTGCACAAAGAGACTCAAAGGGTCAAGATTCAATCGCTTTTCAAAAGCAATCTCTTCTCCTGTTCCCTTGATGCATGTGGCTCACGAGGTGTTTCATAAATGTTGATTTTAATAGGTGTGGCAAATCACACTACAATTGTGTTTTGAATTATTATTACACAGATTGGTTATTACTAAACACTTTGGAAACTATTACCATTTCTGTATTTTTTTATTTTGTATTTTCCTTAGGCTAGCTCTGTTTTTTTGAAGTTGGGTTATATGAGGTATATTCATAGTCGGTGTATTACCTAAAGTAAATGATGGTCGGCGTGCTATATTCAGAACATTAATACGCAGCCTTTTCCAATGGGTAACTGAAGCTGTTATAACAATCTATGCTCTCTTCAAAGCCACCAGACTCATTCATTCATTCATTTATTCATCTTCTGTACCCGCTTATTCCTGTTAAGGGTCGCGGGGATCTGCTGGAGCCTATCCCAGCTGTCTTCGGGTGAGAGGCGGGCTACACCCTGGACAGGTCGCCAGTCTATCGTAGGGCTAGCCACCAGACTCCATTGGCAAAAACAGTCATTTTACCTCAAACACACAGGTTGCTGATCTACTGCTGCCTTCATCGGTTGGTTTGTTTCTATGGGTTATCGTTTGGCTTTGGTAAGACCTTAAATTGACATCCACATGAATGCGTTAAAGCGCCAAATTAGACAGGAGTAGAGGAAGCAACTCTCATGATCTGTGTGGTAAAATTACTGTTTTTGTTAACAAACTTTGGTAGCTATGAAGGGGTGGATTTAAGTTTTAGTTCAGACAGTCATTGCTTGTCTTTTTTGCCAGCACTCCTGTTTGACTGTCTTAAATGGGGGCGTGCCTACCACCATCTACTGTAGGTAAAACACGGATAAGTAGCCCACTTCAGAGAAACCAAACTATCACTTTAAAGCGGCAGCATTTAATCCACTGTAGATTCTGTACTCCCATATCCGCCACCCTGGGTCTTTCCCCTGATCCCACACTAGGATTACCCAGAAACCCATCTGGCGCTTGCCAGCTAGTTGGGTGTACATGAACAGCACCCACTAAACACCAGCTCTTGTTAATCCCGACTGTTGTTGCTGTTTGGAAGCAGACAGACCTCTGATCTGCAACCCAGACTGGTGAGGAACAAACCTGCTGTGAGGTGATCAGAGCTGTTTATCTGTGTCACCCTGGCATCGGGATTATGTGGCTTGATTTAATGTTTTAATATGACAGGAGAGACGTAAAAGAATTGGTGCTGTTAAAGATGTACTTGAGGATAACAACTGCGACTCTGCATAATGCTGAGCCATCACAGGTCTTGAGAGCTATCCGCATGTTAAGTTACTTGATCGTCTTTGTAGTTGACATTTGGTCACTAGTGTACGTTCCAGGCTGTGTTTGCCTAGGTTAGACTCCTGTACATTTTCAATCGCAAATATTTGAGTGAAACAAGCAGAATGTGAAAATATTGCTAGAGTATAGAAGGAGAAGGTTCTTCTCTTCACTGCTTTCTTATTGAAGATAAAATATCAACATCGACTCTCGGTTTACCCGAATCTCTAAAGCCGCTATCCGTGTGCTGAATTTGGTGGTAGGAACCAAATTTGTTATTTCTTGAGGTAAACTTTTACGTCATATGTCAGCCAACTGTATCAGATGCTTCCTTTGGTTGTCGCCTAAATCGGCTTTAAAGTTGGGTGTTTTTCTCTTATCATTGTCACAATTCGCTCAGTTTCAAAAAGCGGTAATCGCTGCTAGTTGCTTCCAATGTATTCACATCTTAACAAATAGAGCAGCCGCTTAAGAATACAAGAACACATTTAGATCTTACATAATAAAATCCCCAAAATAACGAACCTGTTATTTTTGTTAGCTGTCCGGTGTTTTGGTTCACCTACACCGTTTTCCACCAAACTATTTTAAATTAAAAATTGTCCAAGACGTGCTATCAAACACCAGCTCAACATTAAATAGAAGATGACACAGTAAGAGGCTAGCTATCGGGTCACATTTAACATTAAACAAAGATGTTTCCTTCAGGTGTTGGTACGGACCAAAAACTGAGCTAAAACAGAACGAGTACTTCACTTTAATGAGCTGAACCTAAACCCTGCAAGAATCATAATGTTGCTTTGTAACTGCCACATGTGCAAATAAGCAACTATAGCTGTCAAATTGACGTCGCTCTCTGTAATGTAGTTGGAAAACAGTTTTCCACCTCATATTAAAGTGAACTTGAACTTTGTCACTCCAGTGAAGCACAGCTGTGTCTGAAGAAAGGATGACTCGGCCCACTGAAAACACAGACTGTATCTTTGAGGTCATGCTGTCTTTCTCTCTGTCTCTCCACGGGTCCTTTGTTGGCTCTGCATCCTGCCTGGGAGACCAAGACCAGAGCTCCAGCAAGTGTGGGACCCCAATACCGTGGCTCTCCCCCCAGGATGCAAGAGCTGCCTGGGGTTTTGTTTAGTTTTGGCCAGACAGGGAAAGCACGTGAGCATGAGACTGATGCACGTGAGCTGACGATTCGTGTTGGGAAGGTTTTTCTCTGTGTGTGTGCTGCCAGTGGGAGGATGATCACTGACAAATCATGGCATGTCACGCATATCTGTTTTTCTCCCTGTTGTCACTTTCTTTCTTTCTTCCTTCCATTCTAGTTTCTGAATAAATCAGAAACACAATCTTCCGTAAAGGTCTTAGCTAACCTTGAGACTGACCGTTCATTTTTTATGCTGGAAAGAGAAGTTGACAAATGCTTCTCAGCTTAGGTGCACATACATGCTATCACAACCCGGCTCTTAAGAAGTGATGAGAGAGGGAGACAACACATAGTCGTGGTGTGCAGACCGTCTTTTAATTACATTAACAACATTTTAAAGGTTTCCACAAAGTAACACGGTAACTCAATCTGCCAGCTAGAGCTGAGAGAGAGCGCAGATCTTGCAAGCCTTGTTTATATGCTCTTGAACCCAGTCTGCTCAGGTGTGGTGCATCTCTAATAAGGGCTCAGCTCCGCCTATCAGCTAAACGAAAGGAGGGAAGAGAAAGAAAGAAAAAAGCCAACCCTGAGGTTATCACAACGCTGCAAGGTTTGACTGTAGCATAGTCTGAGTTTGTTTCATTACCAGAGAAATGTCCAAAGTGTCCACCTCCAGGATCTTCTCACTCGACTGGTCATTTCTGCTGACGTTGGTGATATCTTAGATTTTTCCTCCTTCACGAACATGAACTTGATGGAGTACAACGTCTTGATTAATAACGATTTGATTGCTTGCCACAAAGTTATTTTTGTGACCTCTTCCTTTTCCAACCAATGCCACCAATATGTCAAAAATTTACATTTTCAATAGACCTACTTTATTTCCTTGACCTAATAGACCTAATTCATGCTAATATAAGTAAGATGGCAAACAATTATACCTGCAAATATGATTCAAATCAGTATATTAGTATTGCTGAGCTACTGTCATCACCAATTGCAGTGGTTCTGTACATACAACCTATGTTTTGTACACTACACAAAACACCAGAACTGTATCAGAGAGAAGGAGGCAGTAAAAATATCAGATTCTCTGAAACAAAGCAATTGTAATACAGCAACATATGATGACAAATCCTAACTCATGCTAAACATTATTAGTAGTCATTAATCTTATTGTTTATTTGTCACTTAGCTGAAGAATATCTCCGCTGTGAATTATGCGTGTGTGCAAAGAACTGAAAACTGTACTGTGGAGAGAAGACCCCAGGAATCTTGATGGAGGCTGTGAAGGGGAACCCATGCGGATCAGATCTGGTATTTGGGACTCTGTCTCCCAAATGAGGCACCCACAGTGGCGTTTCTGTTCATCCCAGCCACACTGCGGTATTCCACAAGCCATCACAGGATTCCTTTTGTTGCTTTTGCATGTTATTTTATCAAAGATTTCTCTGTTTGAGCTTCTGAAGTTGGCCAGACTGCCAGGCCGATGCTCATCACTGCTGATATGACAACAGGGGATGTAGTTATTGACTCAAATCAACATCAAATTAGTTTCAAATTGACAAAAAAAAAAAAAGCATTTGGCCGCAAATTAATTGTGCATATTTGCTTGTGTTTGAGAGGCGGTTATTCCTAGTACTCCTAAATTATACAATTACAAATGTAATCAAATTGTTTTGCTAAGAAAAACTTCCAAAGGGCAGAGATGGTTGCTTTATTTTCCAGTTAAATAGTCATGTCAGTAAATTATCATTTATTTTCTTACTGATAGAGTGATGGAAAATTGTTTCTTATCTGCGCCTTCTTATAAAACTTCATGGGACACGAAGTTAGCTTAGCTTAACACAAAGACTGGACTGTCTGTTAAAAAAAACAAAAAAAAAAACTAGCCTAACTTGTATCATAAAAAACAAAAATATAAACCAACACTTTTAGTTTGTTAGTTTACCTGGACCCCAAACCTAAATTTAAAAACAACAGTTTCCTAGATTTTACGGAAAGGGCCAGATTACCTGTATTTTTAATGCTAAGCTAATAATCTTCTGGTTCTAGATCTAGCTAGCTAAACTTATGCTAGATTGTGAAGAAAACTGGCTTAATTAAATATGCAGACTAAAAGCAGGAGAAATTTGCATTAGGGACTTAATATACCGACAAGACATTTTCTTTTGCCTACGTATATAACCAAGTTTACTGTCATTAACGGATTTTTCGTACACTAAGCAAATTCTTACTTTCCCAAACATCTCAGTTTCGTCGCCTACAATTAGGCTACCAATTGTTTTGCTATAATATTCAGAGTCAACGTAATGCATGTTGACAATAAACCTGAACATAACAGTACTGACTAATAACAAGTTTTCAGCTCTATGTCCCAGGTAATGTTGCTGTACATCAAGCACAGGCGGTGCCGTAGCTGTTTGTTTATTCATGTGTACTCACGACCCATGTTCAAAGGTGACATAGTCAAAGTCCTCCAGTGTCGCTTTAATCTTGTTAGAAAGGACTAAAACTGGGAGTGTTGCCAGGGATCACCAGTGGAATGAGACCAGCAGGTCACAAATAGCCTTAAGTCCCGTCTAGACATGAGAGCTAATGGATGGTAAGACCCTACATATGCAGACCCACACGTCCTGCCAAACGATTAGAAAATGATATGGGAAAGAGTCAAACAAAAGAATTAGGATTCCTTTATCTTATTTTAGATGATTACAATAAAGGAAACATTTACTTTGTTCGGTCACAGTGAATATGAATAGGTCATATTTTTGGCCCGTTACACTATTCCTGTGGACACCATGGAACACTGTTTTGTAAAAAAATAAGAAATACTGTCAATAATAACAGAGCAGCTGAAGGTTGAAAGGTCAGGATAGGTCGGCCATTTTGGTTTTGGTGATACATTTTGAGAAACATGAGATAGTTCACACAAAACTAAATGGTAATGGGTTCAATGATTTGTATATTGCCACTGACTAGCGGCATATTCCATCAAAACTACCAGAATGGAGGGAGTTAGCTTAGCTTCACACAATCACTGGACTATCTGGAGAAAAAAGACTAGACTGGCTTTGAGTCATGAACAAAATTTTTAAACCAACACTTTTTGCTTGTTAGTTTATCTGGAATCCACACCTAAATTTAAAAACAAATTCTAGATGTCATGGACAGAGCAAGGTTAGCTATTTGTAGTTTTTTATGCTAAGATAATAATCTTCTGGCTCTAGCTAGAAAACGTTTGCTAGATTAACTTAGGAAATTGGCTTAGTTTGGTGACTTAACTAAGTCATTTGAGTGACTTAACATGTCAACAAGATTTTGAAAAACATGGGATAGTACACACAAAACTAAATGGTTTTGTTTATTAAAACCACCCGAATGGTGGGAGTTTACCTCTTGAATAAGAAGGTCATTATTAACATGCTAATGTGCCATTTGTTTTTTTAATTTATCCCACTAGTGGAGCACTGGCTACAGGCAAGTTAGCGTGCCAACTGTCTCATGTCGGTTTGAAAATAGATTGGCGCCAGATGTTTTCAAATCTGAACTTTTGTTGTCTATTTCTGTATCTTTGTCTATTAATTTATTGTGAAATTTTACTAAATTAACAGTTCATCACATCACTGTATGTGACACTTTACATATCAAGGTGTAAGTGTTCTCTCTGCCACGAGAACATATACTGTACGTAAAGTACAATGAACATTTTCTAACTTGCTTCATTTGTCACCAAAAAAAGGTGTCAAGCTAAATTAATTTGTTGGAGTCAACTATTATAATTACAGGTTAAACTTCAAGAGGACACGGATGCTCCAACTTTATCTAACATTTGGGCCTACTATATCTATATCTAAGTTAGCAAAGGACTTCTCAGTATCAAACTTCTGTATTTTTCTGCCTTGCCCTATCCATTTGAGCTGCACATTGTTGATGAAAGAACAGGAAAAAAAAACCCTCAAAGGTTGCACAATGGCCTTCATTATCCCCCTTCCTCCATTAGTTATTTTTCTCTCATGCTGCAATGTGATGAAATACTGAGGTAGCACCACCTCTTTTTTTCCTCACTCAATTGTGCATGCATCTTTATTTCTGTATTTAAGGATGAAACCCCGGTGCACACTTGAAACCGTCATGCCACTTCCCAAGTATAGGAGGGGGGGGGCATTACCATTGTGATTCCCCTTTGTCTGTCGCCCAAGACACCCCCGCTTCCATTACTGTAATAGAAGAGGAAAGGCAGGAAAGTAAATGGAAAGCCATTGTGTGAACGCTTTTTGGAATATGTCCCGTGGCACACATTTAAATCACCCTAAATGGAGCATCCAACGATCTGTGCAGAGGAGCTTGACTTAAACTGCATCCGCCGGCCCTCTTTCATTAGCAACTTATTAAACCTGAATGGAAACTTGGTGAGTGCAACATTAAAAAAAAAAGAAAAAAAAAAGAAAGAAAAACGCCTCAGGCTGCAGCTGAATGCGACTAAATACCCTGTCATTCTTTCAAGGGCACTCTGCAATTTTAGGCAAATGCAGAGGATTCGAGACTTCAGCCTGGCAGTTGCTTTTACGTGGTTATAGTTCTATTAAGGCAGTGGAGACCACAATTTGCCATTCATTATTCACCAGCTGTGTTTTATTTGCGTTAAAGCACACATACTGGGCTTCAGAACAGCGTAACAGCTGCACTAGAAACACCAGGAGGTTAGGAGAAAAAAAAAACACACTGGAAATTGTAGCATTTGTTAGGAGAATAAATACAGAAAAACATGATTAGTGTCACATAAGAATCTGATGTTTTCTTCCCAGAGGCAAAGAGGCAGCACAGTGCAACAGGAATATATGTGTCAGCTGCAGCGTAGAGCTCACGGCTCAGCGTGTGTCATGGGACAGCAGCTCGGAAGGTGAAGCAGGACGACAGAGGAAGTATTGTGTTTCCCAATGCGTCGTCGCCTGGTGGTCGGCGCACAGGCCGGAGATGACACGCGATGGATGTGCTCGACTGACAGTTTCAGAGTCTGCAGTGCAGAAAAACAGAGGGAATACGGGGAGGACACAATTACAGGTGCACACTGACACCAATAACTCTCATTCTGCGGGGTAAAATGACTATTATTAGACGATCTCACACAGACATGATTGAATGGATATTAAAAATGCATGAGTAGTTCCCAGATAATTATCACACAGTGGGAAGAGAGATATTTTTTGTTGCTTGTTAAGCTGTCGAAGTTCAGTAAGAAGACACAAACAGGCAATGATATCACTTCTTTGGATTTATATAAAAAAATAGATGACTACTTCCTCATTCATCCTTTCCTTAACATTTATTAAATTGAATTAAACCAGATCATCTCAGCTTGGTTGAGAAGTCCCATCTATATTGTATTATTTCAACATAGGCTTTGCTGCAGCACTGATGCAAACTAAAGCTTTAAAACACTTCACAGACGCAATCAAATGTTCTTTTGACATTTTTGAACAACACAATATGCAGATGTTCAAAGTGGAGCTAATTTTATCACATGCACAGAGTACACAGACATAAGCATGCACTGCAAATAAATTATGGCAGGCAACGATACGACGGAAAAGTGGGATCACAGAGCAAGTGAATTTATATTTAGTGCATGTAATGTATTTTGGCTTTACTAGGTCAACATTTGCAGAGACTTAGAAAAGAAGATTAATACCACTTGTATATCTCCCTGTTTAATACAAAGCTACAGCCAGTCAGCTAGCTTAGTTTAGCAAAAAAAAAGGTGGAAGCACGGGGAAACAGCATGCTTGGTTACTGTGTGTCCACATGTAAAAATCAGTTCATCAGTTCTCTGATTTCTTTTGTCTCATAATATAAAATGATAGAGTATAAAAATGGTAGGTTGACAAAGCCAGGCTAGCTTTATGCTTGGCTAAGCTAAACTAAGCTAATTGACTATCTGGTATCAACCATCTAATGCAATCAAATCAGTTTGTTTGTTGTGGGAAATGTGAACCATTTAAGGTGAATTTTAGTTTTGCATTTTGAACACCATAATCTGCTTTAAGAAGAAGAAAAGATCTAACATGATGAGATGTTGTGTGAAGTATATGGTTTTACATTTATTCAGTTTGCTTCCTGTAACAGTGCTTGAATTAAATAGCACAATAAACCTATAGTTAAAGCATTCCAACATCCCAAATAATGATTAAAGTTTATCTTATGTGCATATCTGCATTAAGAGGCAACCCTTGTGGCTGAAAACTTAAGAAAACATGATGCGCCAACAACAAACTGCAGTTCCAGGAATGACTACTGGGGGCTCACTGTAAAATGGAGCAAATTCGCATAGGCCTCCGTGTAGAAATAAACATGTTTGCAGCCTGGCACAAACAAAAAATCAAAAATTAGCTGGGAGTTAGGGCCAGTCAAGTACTGATGAGATGGCGACGGCCACAGACACCACACTGGGCTTCAAATCCGCTCCTCAGGAAACATACTGGTGATGTCTCAAGGGTTCATACAGTTAAAGACAATTAGTTTAACATCTATAATTTCTACAGTTTGTTCCTTTCATTTGTCTTTACAAAACAATTACCACTATATAGAATTATACCAAGAGAAATACATTGGGTATGTGCACAAACAGCAAAGCGTCATGGGAACTAGTATCGCAGCACAAACAGGATTAGTTTTTCTGCATCACCTTAGGCTGATGCTTGGCTGCCCTCACTTTAGCCTCAGTATGGCAGCAGTTAACATGATTAACACTTGTTGACTGACCACGCAGTTTGTGGATTGGAAATAAAATAGCCTCTAATGGTAATTAATACCCTGCAAGTAGCTATTTTTTCTTTTATTGTTGTTAAAATCAAAGATACCTATCTGTATGGAGAGCAGCATGTGAATGGCTAGTTAAAAACAGAAATAGGCAGCAGCAATCAGAATGCATTCCACATCACTGGAAAAAACCCAAACAGGCCATGTGCAAAATATTCGGTATAACAGAAGCAGAAGTGCTGAAGCATTACAGTCTCATGAATGATAATTGTTGTAGGAACAGTTTGGTTTAAGAGCGAATTCATTTATTAATAGTTTATGGCCTGTGAGTGTACTACTGACTGATTTTAATTCATTTTGGAGAACAGGAGTGAATCCTGCAGGACCCTCAGCTCATAACTTGCCTTCAGGCAGGAATCAGGACTACTCAGGGAACAAGAGTCAGCCTTTCGCTCTGCACTCAGAAACAAACATCGGTTTCATGTTTTTATCCCAGAAGTAGGTTGCTTGCTATAATCTGCCCAGTAACAGTTAGTCAGTGTGCATATGTGCGTTAGCGGCCGTGCATGGGTTTGATGGTTGTGTGCAAGCATGCATAAGTGTGTGCATGTGAAGCCAGCAGTAAGTGGGCTGAGGGGAGTGGAGGAGGTTGAGGAGGAGGAGTGGGTGGAGGAGGCCAGTGGTAAAAAGGCTTCAACAAAAGCTAAAGATAGCACAGCGCTTGCAGGCACTCAATGAAGCTCAGCTTTCTCTGTCAAGGTTACACATGCATACAGAGGGATAGCAGCAAGGGCCTGGGAGTGCAGGAGAAGCCCTTACTCAACAGCAAAATAAAACCTCTACACAGGTGACTGAGAGTTTATGGGATAATGTACACCACTATCTATAATGCAATGTTCACATCTGGCTTGATCTTATGACAATGTTGAAAAAAAAACCCAACCCTTTATGATATAAGACAGAGAAGTATGTTGAATGTTGAGCAGTGCAAAATCTGTGGTGCTGCAAACAATATTGAACATAGGATGGAAACAACACAACCCCCGCCCAGTTGTAATCATGTGTAGTCCTAAAGTGCATTCAAGTTTCCTTTTATTTTTCTCCCATGACCACCTTCATAATATTGTGTAGATCTCCCTTGTGCCTCCAAAACATTTATGACTCATCAGAGAATGGACACGAGCCTTCTGAGAGTGTCCTGTGGTGTCTGGTAACAGAATGTTGTTAGTGTGGGGCTTTGGGTCCTATGGGTTGAGGGGAGGGGTCTATGTGGATCATCCCACAGATACTTGATCAGTTTGGGATCTAGGGAATTTGGAGGCCAGGTCAACACCTTGTGCTAATGTTTTTTGAATTGTTCCTAAATCATTTTTGTGTTTGTCCCCGTGCCAGGCTGCATCCTGCTGGGGATGGCTGCTGTCATCAAGGAGTGTCATTGCTATGGGGTGGGGGTGCCCGGTCTAGTCTAAGTGGGGGGTACATGTCTAAGTAACATCCACATGAATGCCAGGTCCAAAGGTTTCCAAGAAGAACATTGGATTGTCACAAGAAGGTCATTGTTATTTACTTCCCCTGTCAGTGGTCATAATGTTATGCCTGATCACTGAATGCATCTAATATTGTGTAATCCTCAATGTCACAGTGAGCCTGACACAAGTTCCTCAGTCAACCATGTTGGTAATGATTCGGGATGTGTAAGTCACCAATCGACAGACCTCACAGGGTGTTGATCCAGAGGCTTGAGATGCTTGGTTTCCATTATCTGTATTTCTGCAGCCAGCCTTATAGCTCCGGTGGAAAAAATTCAGACTAAATTTCCCACATCCTTCCTGCTAACTTGAGATTAAGTGGTAAATCAATTAGAAATGACATCAGCAGCAGCAGGCGACCCGTTGATCGGCTTCCGTCCAGCCACATGTCAATGTGTCTCGCCAGCTCCATCCAGCTCGCTAATAGCTGGGGTTTAAAGATAGAACTGAGCTAATGGACACTGTCCAAAAGACTGCCGATCACAGCTGTGAGGTCAATCACAGAGCTAGTTAAAGCCTCCATTGTGCTCCATTTAGATGATTTGTGGCTTTTCTGGGATCTTGACCGTCTTGACATCCAATCGTATGGTTTGGAAGGGGTGTAAAACCTTGTCTTACATCCAGGACAATCATGGCATGTCAGGGTCAAGCAACACATATCATCAGTCCATCTCACAGATGTGGACTGTCAGGGATGAAATGATCATACACATTGATCTATATCTATCTTTATATGCTGTATGCTGTATGTGTGTGTCAGGGAAGTGTCTTTTGACAGTGTCAGGTTTTGAAAGGTTTCTTTCGTTGTTATGATGCCAGAACAATTAATTTCAATTCAGTTTTATTTATATAGTGTCAATAAGAATAAGATACTTCTACTCTATGAGATATGAGTTAAAAGTGAGCTAACCTGCGACTACATGCATCTTTTGGTTGTTAGGTGAGTAAACCAGGTACTTGCGTAGCCCTTTCCCTAGGGTTGGGCAGTCAACAAGCATCTGTGACCCTAGTTCTTGCAGTGTGTCTGCAACATTACCACTAGCTGGACTTCTGATGATGACTTAACAAATTGGTGAGGGATCTAAAAAGAAAAGAGGCCCAATACACATGTGCCAACAGGCCATTGGTTGTAGTCTTTGTGCGGCGTTCAAGTGTAACGTCCAGGCACAGGCAACGACAATTGCCGGAACTTCCTTAATGTTGGTTTGGTGTGTCCGTAGCTTACGGAGAGAGTAATGTTACATTTCTGTGGTTTCATAACTCTGATTATTATAATATCACATCTGATACTGATAGTAGTATTGGAGCTGGGACCTCCATAACTCCAGCTATAGACCACTGGTCTCTCATGTACACATTTTTGGTCAAAGGACATTTTGTTAAAAAAGTCTGAAGTCAAGAGATAAAGCTGTGTAATACTTATCAGTGACTAAATGTTTAATCCTATATTAAATGGTTACACAAGTAGCACAGAAAATACAATCTCCATATATGGAGAAACAAGAAACAAGAAGACAAATCTACCAGTGTTCTCGATTCAGAGCAGGTCATGCATTTGTGGATTTACATGTTCATGTGTAACCAGATTATAAACATGAAAACAGTTCAGTCATTGTGATATAACATGACTTCACAAACTCATGTAATTCAGGATGGCCGATAATCAAATGTTGCCGGAAAAGGTTCAGCAAGTCTGTAACAACAAAATGCCACAGGGATGCTTTATAACATCATATTTAAGTCTGAGCTTACTGAGATTTACAGCACTCTGCTTGATCGCCTCCACACCTCTGTCCTCTCTGCTAGCCTGGTCTTTCTGCCTTTGCACTCTTTGCCTCATTATTTGAATCCAAATACAGATTACCTAAGTCAGCGAGGGGTGGCTGTGGTTATCACATTATCTCGCTGGGGTTGAAATAACATTTGGCCTAATCAGGGTTTGACAAAGAGGCCATTATAAACGGGACACAAACACGCTGGGCTGTAAATCACATTCCACAAAACGAGAGAAATCCTCTCCTCAAACATGCCACTCTGCAAGACTGAGGTCTGTTTGCGGTGGAAAGTGAGAACAAGTATTTGTTGTGGAGGGAGAATGCAATCAGTTTTTCCACATGTCAATGGGTCAAGCTCGGAGCAGAGCCTTCTAATCGCCGATGGCTTGTACAGACCTCTTTAGGTGCTTATTGGAGTGAACCATGAAAAAGTAGGTTACAAAACGAATGAGGAGAATGCAGATATGGTTATAAACTACAAGAGGGCCAGTCTGTTTTATAGAGTAGTGTGAAAGACCTTACTAAATAATACATTCATGTGCCTTGATTTATAATGTTAATAATTTAGATGAGTAGAATATTGAGGCTGGAGGACTAATATGTTTGCGAAGTCATCTTAAAAAATGTAAAAACAGACAACTGTAGAAGAATTGGGAATGAGAACTACAGCCGAACATCTTTCACAGAAACAAATTTACTGATAAATTGATTGTAAAATGGTTATGTTGCATGGGTTGACATGTACAACTTGAAGAATGCAGGTTGCTTTTTTCATTATCATTTGTCCACAACTTTTGACTAGACCACTGAGTGGATAAAGATGGATAAACCCTCCGTGAAGCCACCCATAGGTTTCCAGAAGAGCAGTTTTGAAGCTCAGTGTGGTGTTTCCGGCCGTTGCCATCTTGGCAGTGCCTGACGCCACCCAACTCCCAGCTAATTCAAAAATGGGCAAAGGGGTGGAGCCCACTTGTTTCTGCTGTAAAGTTGAAAATTTTAACATAGAGGTCTATTGTCACTTTTACAGCCAGCCTCAAGTGGCCATTGGAGGAACTGCAGATTTTGGCACTTCCACATTGCTTAGCCTGGGAAGTTACAGTTAAAATATTTTAGCAAATACTTATTCAATTGCCGAGAATGTTGTATTTAATTCTCCAGATGATAAAATAATAATTTTGAGTTAATCGACTGACTTTTCAGCGAGAGGTAATTATCTTCTGCATCTGCAAAAACTAGGAATTCCCACTTGCCTGGATTGCGCAGGATGGATGCAAAGTCTGAACAGGGCAGTACATTGATTGGTAAAATGTCTGCATGCTAGCTTGGTCACTGTGGTCAAAAGTGCACCTGTGACTACAACCTCACATAGTCATGGCTGAACAGTCTTGCTTCATGTTACATTAAAATTTGTACAGTCTCAAATGTCATGTCTGAATTGAAATTTGAATTTGCACCGAGTGGAATTCAGGATGTGAATGATGTAAATGAGAAATAATTTGTTTAGAGTGTTTTCTCACTGGACAAGCAGATAGACTGAAAAAATAGGCAGATTAATGACTGACAACATACGTAATCTTTTGAATCTTACAAACGAAATTTTTACAGTGTATGTAGCTTTGGCATTTAAATGTTTTGAGACATTTCTGGGTTGTTTTATTTATTTAAAACCGACTATATTTATTTTTTCGGTAACCTACAGACCTCTGTTTTCATTAACCACTGACACTGACAAAAGGCGACCAAGCAGAAGCTCTAAATTCACAAGTTACATCAGAAACGAGCAGACAGCCCGACTGAAAATGACCTCGCCTGAAAGAAAAACACCCGAGGTTGAGACCTCTTCTCTCCTCTGTGAGATTAATGTGGGCAGAGTGACCACCCAGAAGAGAAGCAGAGGGGTCAACAAGGCCAGACAGTCAGGTTCACATAAAAAAATGACTTGCACAAATAAATACGTGTGTGCAAACAGATAGCCTGCAAACCTCATTTATATAATAACACTGTATGCCGTGATTGTGGTTTTACTGTCTGACAGCACAGATACATTTGTGATCTTTGCTCCCAAGACATCAACATTCAAACTGCACCCTGGTTTAATCAAGGTGGCCAGTAAGGCAGATGGTTATATCAATCACACTTCACAATTGTTGCCCCCCCACCGTAGAAAGTGCTATTGTTACATATTCTTGGATATAAGACAAATAACCTTCTCCTCACTGGCTACAAAAGCTTCTGGCTAAAGCTGGACCAAGCAGTGGTCACTGCGAATAAAAGGAGCTCAGATTGATTGAGACGCACTGATCCTGGTATGAAAGGAGCCCGGGGCTAAAAGGCACCACGTGCAAGATATGCATTACAATGGAGTGATCGTTTAGAGGCAGCTGTAAATGATAGAGTACAGCACATGCAGAGACCATCTGGATAATTCAGCAAAAGGCTAGGGATCCCTCCATTTAGAAAGGTTTTCAGTGTCTTTATTAAAGTGAGTCTCGAAAAGATGCAGTGGTAATAAATATTTTTCAAAACGTTGCATTCAACTTGAACAGCTGTGTTTTACTTTACAAAAATTACATGGTGGCCAGTGACAAGCGTAGGCCTCTACGGGTGTTTTGTGGATGTTGAAGCGTTATGTTCCTTGAAAATGACATGAAACCTAAATGTGTACCTGCCACACTGATATGCTCAAGCAAAAGAATTCCATATAGAATATATTGAGTACATGCTTATTGAGAAATCTACACATAAATTGATTTTAAATAATAAATTCTGGCTTCCCTGCTGGCGTAGATGGTAAAAATGCAGAGCTGTTTTGTGCCCCTGGGACATATTTGACAGTGATTACAGGCAGGTTTCTGTTTCTCAATGTTTTTTTAGTCAGTAATTGAAACCCCCCCCCCACACACACATCTCTTTAGTTATTATGGATGACAAACAACTAATTACACATCAGCACTGGAAAAACAATCCCAAATATAAATGAAAATGTTATATATCCTTGTGTTTACGGTGGGTTTATTTGAACATTTTCACGGAAAATTGCAGAAGCAAAACAGAAACACAAAATTAAAGCCGTATGTCGTAAAACCAAAACATGGTGCTGAAAGATGCTAAAATGCTAACATGGAAGAAATTTATCCGCAATTGCAAATGAGCATTAGAAGATATTGCAAATCTTCTAAAACGTTATGTATGTCACTGAAAATTTCCAACTCCCTGCTGCTGGGAAAGAGGTTGGTGAGTGATGGCTAAGAGAATCAAAACAGAAACATAACATTAAAGCTGCATGTTGTAAAAACCAAAACAAGGCGCTGAAAAAGGCTAAGAGAGTGAGAGTTAAGTTTTTTGTGTTTTCATCGCTGTTCACTTCACGTTTCACATAGTGATTTGATTCCTTACTGATGTTGATGAGTGCAGCTTTAATGCCATGTTATCATCCTACATCATGATTTCTCTTTTAGATGTAACTGTTGTCCAGAATAGAGGAAGTAAATCGTGTGTAATTTAAAAAAAATAAAATAAAAACTGCATCTAAAACTGTTCATTCTCTCATTGCAGTCATTGCAACTGACCTACTCATTTTCAAAAATAAACCTACCAGAGAGGAGCATCAGTACAAGCCACTCATGCACTCCATACAGGTTTTACACATTCACAGAAGCTCATATCAGATATTGGTCCGACCACAATCAGATCTGAGCGCGCCGCATGACTCCGCTGGCTGTCACTGGTGGCTGATTTGCAGAAGGACTCAGGTGGTGGTCGTCCAATTAACTGGCCACGAGGCGCCATGATGTAAAACAAGGAGGAGAAACTGTCAATAAAAATGCTCCTAAATCAATGTTAAGTCTTGACATCTCTCTACCAGATGGGGCTCGTGCCGGCCTCAGTTGCAGAATCCCCATAATTTATCCGTTCTGCATTTTTATGTTACATTATCGCTGCGGTGCCTGCTGCTCTTCTTTCTTCTTTAAAATTGGCAATAAAATAAAATAAAAGAACTGATAGAGTGGAAAAATACACAGCTGCTGAAAATAAAAATAAAAATAAAAAAAGCCACTACATTTTATTGTGCTGTAAATGTTTACTAAATGGAATACAGGATTCACAAAAAACAAAAAAGATTTATTTATTTGTTAAAGATTATATACTCTCCTGTAAAACTAAACAAAGGTTTCTTAGTTTCAGTCAGATGTGGGACAGAAGCGGCTTACTAAAACATGAAAAGTAAGGAGGCTCAAGCTGAACGTTGCAGGCCAAAAAAAATAAAAATAAAAAATAGAAATTTTCCTGACCAAATAATGATCTACATCTTCTGTCTAGAAGATGTGGATTTATATAAAGTAGCAGCATTGTCCCATTACTTGTGGAGCTTGTTGGTATTATATTTTTGTGTTTTCAGGCAGTATATTTTCACTTTACAGTTTTTTTTAAAGGCCTTTGATTTGATCTCGATTTGAGATCCCAACATCCCAGCATCCCATCTTGAATTTATGGATGCAGCTTTAGAACCTGAAGGCCTCGAATATTAAGTCTTATTATGTGAATGTGTCAAGGTCGGCAGATGCTCTCCGGGTAGCTTTGGTAAAGTTGCTGAAGTGTAAATGTTCCCAAATTTCAGTAAAGAGAGCAACATCAGAACAGATAAGATATGATAAAATAATTCCTTATTTATCCCACAGTGGGGGAATTTGCATGCATGTGTCGCTAGCCTTAGTCTTTTCTCTGATATAATCCAGGATCTGTCTCACATGACATTAGTTAATTCATAAAGTTTAACTCTTCTTTGTGACATACTGAAAAATCTTAATAGTAATGCTCTGAGTACAGGCCTATTGTGCCTAATATTGCAGCTAACTCAGACTGAACTATCACTTCTCTGGGGAGGAATTTACTAAGGGGTAAATTGATCTGCTAAATTGTCTGTAGACACATTTAGTTTCCCACAGATCTAATATTTTGTCCAGTAGTACTTGTGTACGTAACGTTATACACACACAGACGCGCACGCGCAGGTGTGTTCACAACAGGGAGCTCAAATTCTTGTTCCGCAAGATCTGTTGTTGCCATGGCATTGCACTGCATCTCCTTACATTGCCATGGAAACTCAAAAATGATGACTGGCACGGGGCTTTAAGTGAAGTGGGTCAAGAGCATCTGAGTCAAGTCGAAAAAGCCCAGCGGCACACTGAAAACGTCTCAGCGGGATTTACAGGCCACCAACAGCAAACCTGACCCGGCCCATCAACTTGTCAGGTGGATCCGTTAAATAAGCCAACTAAGCCAACTATAAATGCAGATGCACGCTATGATAAAAGGAATTAATGAAGTCACAGACGCTGGAGAAGGTTGACATATTCTCCAAAATGAGTGAAGAACAAACTCATTTAAAGTGTCAGCCTCAAAGATTTTAATTTAAGTTAGAATATGATACTACATGGTAGCGATTGAACCTTTACCCCACTAGTAAAGTGATATGAACATCCTTGCATTTACAGTTTTAGGAAATTTAGGTGTTTGTCCCTTTTCTTCCCATCCCATCTCCCAGGTGTGATCTTTCTACCAGAGACAGTAGGTGGTGGAGCTAATGTTCAACTCACTGTCAATGGCTGCAGCCGAATCAGAATGAAAATGTCTCATCTATGGTTGGAATAAATCTGTTCTTTCTGAGCATGTTTGCTCTACGTGTGGTAAACACGAGGTGACGAACTTCAACGAGGGACAGAAACATGGAGGTTGCAAAACAAGCAGTTGTTGAAACAAGTGTTTAAAAAGAAGAGCAAAGCCAGAATCCACGTGGGCAGCAACGTTGAAAACGTGGCTCCATCTTGGCCGTCTCCTTCTACTGAATCAATCCAATGCTGCCAATAAAGTTGGCAGGGAAACAGTTGTTCTTCTGTTATATTTCTGGCAGCATCAACGCTCCATAGCAGAAGAACCACATTGTCAGAAAAGTTATGCTGTGATTGATGTTTTGGGGCATTTAAACACGTGCACCTTATCAGATCATTTTATTTAGCGTCCATGTAAACTGTTAGGTCAGGATCTCTGATGAGAATGACTGAAGAAATATTGCCCTTGTAATCGTAGTCACTGTTTGTTCAAAGAAAACAAAACAGAGATGTTTGAGATTGTCACTTGAAAGACAGAATCAAATAGTGACCTGAGACAAACATTTCCTCTTGAGTAATTTTGATCGTGTGAAATCCATCATTTGTGGGCCACTGGCTGAACTCCACTGAGTGAATTATTATGACTCATTAACCCACTTTAAAAGCCCTTCATTCGAAGATGCCATCAAGGGGTTACAAAAAAGGAACAGCTCTTACTGCATACCCCCAACTCTGCTGACTGACAGTTAAATAAGACTCAGACGGATCATTAATCATGCATTATTTACCGTTCGCTGTGTGCGTGGATATAATTATTGTTTGGTTAAATAGTCCCCCTCTGCGCCTCTGAAAATGAACGCTTCATACACTCTAATCTGTGTGGACTTGTGGCTCCATCTTGTGGTTGTGTGAGACCATCGGATCGTGCTTGTCTTGCAACAAAAAGCAGCTACAAAAAAAATCACTTTTTTCTTATTAACTGAAAGAAATCAGTTCCAGATCTTGAAATCTCACATATTTTCGCTTCAGATCTGCATCATTGAAACAGTGACAAGAGCTACACATAGCCTTCTTACCTCAGTGTACAACAAATAAATATCTTTTTAAGTGCTTATGCTGACATCTAGAGGTGGACAGAGCCGACACTTCCATCAAGATGTGTGAATTACCATATGTTCATATTTGGCAAGACAAACAGGAAAGAAATTGTATTATTTTTTACTAACACAATTAACATGTGTCTTCCACTTTGCATATATTGTAATATGAAAAGTGAAAGAGACATGTTAATGGTTTTAAAAATGTTTTTAATTGTTCTTGCATGAAATCGTTATTTGCAAGCTGCCATCTTAATTTTTTTTTCTAGAGAGAGGTACAAAAATCCAAGATGACACACAGATTTCTAGCAAGGAAATTTATATTTTATATTCCAGCCACACTTTCAATATATGGAGCAACGTTAGTAAACTGAGACGTTTCAGCTTGTAGCCTTATTCAGGGTCAATTTACAGTCAAAGACAGAAACCCAATACTGTTGAAAATCTGTATGGCTGTTGAGATGAGAACCTCAGTTTTACTCTCTTTCTGCCAACAATGAATTTTCCATCTTAAAAAACAGTTCATCAGGGAAATAAAGCAACAAGGTTCGCCAGGTTTCAGTGTGCTGTTCACAAATTTTCTAAATAAACAGAGCCCAGAACAATCCTGTACACAGAAAAAAAGCAAGCGGCCCTAATGTATAACCTTGTGGTACTCCACAGGCTGCAGAGGAAAATTTGATTGATTCAAACAAAAGCTGCTCTGCCTTGGTTGTCTCAAAGGATTTGATTGTGTCTTCCTGTGTTGCCCCCCACCCCATCCAGCACATTTAAAATCGACTGGAAGATCAACAGTTAGCTGAACCCTATCAGCCAACATCAGCGTTGAGGCGTACCTGTGCTCTAAATAGTAAAAGCATTAATGGGCAGTTTTGGTTTGATATGTACAACAGTCACATGTACAATGGCATCACAACACTGTTTCGTAAAACTAAAAAGCCACTATAATTAAAAACACAGCTATGGGTGAACTGGATCATCTAATTAGGATATGCTTTTAGTGTAATTGATTTATTGAGATATTTAGATGGAGACAACTGGAAAAAACGAGTTGATTAATAAAGTCTAGGGAAATTTTACGGTCAACATGTGAAACCAGTCCTGAAAGAAATGACCACTTGTTGATGGCCCAGCACGAAACAAAAAACATCCGGACTCAGTCCTATTATCCACTAACAGATGACTTCTGGCAACTTATCAGAGACGTGGTTATGAAACGCGGCCATAAAGCGCAGTGTGTCTAATTTTAGCATCTCACGAGCAGCACTTGAAGGCAGCACGCTGTCCTCCCTTGTTGACGTGGTGTCACTACCGTCCTCCTCCGGTCCAGCAGCTCCGTCTCCGGAGTGTCTGACTGCTTGTGGGGTGTGTCTGCTGGAGATAGTGGCGGAGAAAAGGAGTTGCGTCAAGCGAGCCTCAAACACAGAGAACAACACCGGAGGTTGTGTTGCATTGTCGTTAAAATAAAAGCAGCACATTGCATGCAACTGAAAATGGTGACTGTAGTGAAATATAAGACCCATGTTATTGTTGTACATCTCAAACAATAACTCTGGTTCCAAGCAGATGTTTTACTCTTTGTGGTAATGGTATAGTTCAACTCTTGTGTGGAGTGATAGGGCCTGGGTCAAAACTGAAGTTCCGGCTCATCTCAGATGTGCTGGAAGTGGTTACGACGGAACAACTTTGGTTTTAACTGATAACATGCACCTTCACTTTGCAACCATTTCCTGTGGCGTACCACATGGTTCCACATTAGGTCCTCTTATATTTTTGTGCAAAAAGAAGAATCTGAAAACAAGGGCAACAGGACCTGTACAGTTTCTTGAAGACAACTTTTTCAGTTCTAGGTGGATGGGTGGTGAAGAAACTCAAGACACTCTTGAAGATATAGACAATATTCTATAAAGTGCTGCTTAAATGTTTTTAGACCACTCAGAATCATTTTTGCATAAGAATGACTCAAAACATCAGCAGGTCCTGACAGTAGACCTGACAGTAGACAATGAGACCCCAATCAAACAAATGAAACAGAAATGTTATGCTTTTGTATTTGTTTATTCAAGAAAATCAATAATGTGTATATGACACATATTTCAGAGAGGGTGGCACAGTGGCGAGGTGGTTAGCACTGAGGAGTTTGCATGTTCTCCCTGTGTCTGCGTGGGTTCTCTCCGGGTACTCCGGCTTCCTCCCACCATCCAAAGACATGCTCATTAGGTTAACTGGTGATTCTAAATTGGCCGTAGGTGTGAATGTGAGTGTGAATGGTTGTCTGTCTCTCTATGTTAGCCCTGCGATAACCTGTCCAGGGTGTACCCCGCCTCTCGCCGGATGACAGCTGGGATAGGCTCCAGCAGACCCCCTTGACCCTTAACAGGAATAAGCGGGTACAGAAGATGAATGAATGAACATATTTCAGAGACAAATATAAACATATTAAAATAAACTGGCTTAGAAACGCTATAACAAATCCCTCTTTTACTTTGAAAGTGAAGCCGGATTTGCTTGAAAAAATTCCCACCACATTGACACCGATGGGAGAGGCTGTCGAGCTCCCGCCTCTTCAGACACCTTGTAGCGCGCGCGCGCACGACTCACGTGCGGAGGTAAAATGCAGCTGAACGACGAGACGAAGCTCACGAGTCTGACATTAGTTTGAGAGACGGAGAAGAAGAGGAAGAAGAAGAAGAAGAGGAGGCATGAAGAAACACCTGAGTCCCACGAAGCAGCAGCAGCAGCAGCCGCCGCCGCAGCCTCCGCCACCGGCTGAAGTCCCGGCTCCAGGCTGCGAGGTTACCGTCCAACAACTCAACGAGCTCCTGTCCGACGACAACGGCTTATACACCCTACCGACACAACACTTCAACGAGGTCTTCCCCAGGATATACATCGGAAACGCGTGAGTCTTCTCAGCCTCTCTCCCAGACACCACAGTGACAACAGTGTCGCATGTCCAGGCAGCACGCACGCAGGGCGGGCTTGTTATTTTTGGCGTCTCCGCTGTCATCATGGACGAAGCCGACAGCCTGTTGTTGTCAACAAATAACCTCCAAGAAGCAGCAGCAGCAGCAGCAGCAGCCTGTAGCCCATAGCAGCGTGCCACACAGTTGGAGGTTGTGTAACAATGTAACACAATAACAACAATATTAATGTCACAATAACGTAATGTATCCGAGGATCAGTCGGCTCCTGGTTCAAATGTATGGCTGCACAGATTCAGACGTGAAGGACGCTAATATTAAAATATATAAATATATTTCTGTTTTTACTCAATGAATCCCTCCATCGTGCCATCTTCATCAAGCCGCTCCCCATTCCACCCCGGAACACAACAATCACCTCATCAGAATCTCATCTTTCATTCATAAAATGCAAAACAATAGGTGGCCCTCATGCAGAACAAAGAGGATCGTGACAAATCAAAAGATGCTCTCTAATCATATGCAGCAGAAACCATAGTATGTGTAGAGTAGTAGGTTTACAGTGTAGGCTGTACACCTTTATGACCTAATTCAAGAACAGAAGAATGGGTATTTTTATTATTTTCTTCTAGGGAAGCTTTAGAGAGACCAGATCACTTAAAACAAACCTGTTGTCAAAACAGAAATGCAGCTGAATGTTAGAATCTGATTTACTGCCACACACATACAAGCAATTTGTCTTGGTGTTTGGCGCAGCACGGACAGAGAAATAAGAAACGACATGAAATGTACGAAGAATATTTTGAAATTGTGGTTCTAAATAGCAGTAGTACACATTGTGATCTAATGTGCAGAAAAAAAAAACGGTGAATGTGCAAATGCTCACAACATCAAGTGTAACAGGATGTGTTGTTTACGGCAATTTAACAGCTCAAGAAATGCTCTTTAAAAAAAAAAACTGATTAATTAGTTGATTAACTGAGAAATAATCTGTAGCTACATTTGTCAGTGTTTTTTTTTTAAATTATTTTTCAAACGAAATTGCTAAATATGAAATTAACTGAGTGTTTCATTCTTTTTTTATTTATTTATTGTTTAATTTTATGACATTTTATTGATCAAATAATGAATTGAACTGCCAGACCTATCAATAATGAAAATCTGAATTTGTTGCAGCCTTGTTCCCAATAAGTAATGCATTAGCCTACAAGTAAATGTGCAGCTAAACTGCACAAGTAATACAATTTTAGGTGGAGACAATTCTCAGTTTTGGTTATCAGAGAAGTTTTTGTTATTTTAGAAGCAAAATTTATTCTGCTCGTCAAAAGCTGAACTTCTAAGACTGAACGTTAGCATTAGCACAAACCAGACATAGTTTTCTGTGTATAAAATCATACTGAGGGACAAATGAGTAGCTGCAATTGAACTCCATCCCTCTGTGAAAGATGCTGTGCGCTCAGACCCGTAGCGTATATAGTTTATATGTGTATGGAAACATGTCAAGGACCGAACCATAAATCCACAGTTGTTGGTTGACTGGTTGCCATTGGCTTGGAAATTAAATTGCTGTCTCCTTAGTAATTTACAGCTTGGCGTTCCAGTAAAACCAGTTCCTGGTACTTCCTGCTCTGATTGTGTATGGAATTGACCATCCGACACAAGTGTTTGAACCGGTAAAACAAGTACACAACCTTCTTCAATCTTCGTGTCAGTGCGCTGACAAACTGACCCTAACCCTTAAAAAAAACAGATGGATTATTTTCTTTTTTAATAATTTTTGCTCTTATTGGACAGCCATAGTGTAGACAGATGGAAATGTTGGGAAAGAAAGAAAGAAATTAAGATGGACGAACCAACCGTGACATCAGCCTTAGGATCCCTGGAAAGCAGTTTTGAAGCTCAGTGTGGAGTCTCCGGCTGTCGCCATGTTGGCACCACCTTAACTCCATCTACTTCCCGGCTGATTCAAAAATAGTTAGTTAGCATTAGTTGAACTGAGACAGGCGGGTAAAGGCCAACAAATGGTTGTTTTAATATAAAATGTGAGGAAGGATGAATAAAATATAGCAGATGAGCTGATAGCATCAAATATACAAAATAAACTTTCCATCTTCAGTGTAAAACAAACAAACAAAAAACCTTTTCACGTCTCAAGTTTCAGCTTTCTCGGAACACCCAATAAAGAATAAAACGGTTACGGAAAATCTGACTTTCAAATATATTCTGCAGACTTGTAATGTAATCCAAGCTTTCACAGAGCAGCTCCTAATGTAACTTTTATGGATTCGTGGTGGAGAAGCGATCCGGGGATGCCCCAGAGAAAGTTGTTGTCTCCGTGCAGTCCATCATGTGGCTCCGGCCTCTGCCAGCAGAGTGCCGGAGGAGGAGGAGGAGGGGCGAGCAGGACAGAATACGAGCGCATTACTGTAGCGCGGTGCTACAACTAAATCAATCTGAATGTGCCAACCTGGCCGGCCAAGTCTCCACGCAAAGTGCAGGCGTTCCGGTGCTTAGCTGAAGCTGATCAGACCACACTGTCGGCCTCAAAAGGAGACTCGAATGAGCTCTAAGCTTTATGATTTCCTCTTGATGAAGAAATTGTGTTCTCTCTTCAAACAACTTGAGATTAATTAGTGAACAAGTTTACTATTAAAGTGTATTATAGACTGTCTGTCTGAACAGGCTGAAAGCATTGGTGTAATGTAACGCGATATTACAAATGTCTCAGGCAGAGCGAGGTGGTATTGATTGTTGATTGAAACCTGGGCCTCGTCCACCGTTTCCACCGCTTGGGACCCGGTAGGCATCTCTGCTGATGCATCTTATTAATTGTACCCTGTTACAAATCAGATCGGCGAGCTGGCCAGCAAAATCCAATTTAAAAACAAATGCACCTATTAACACAGTGCTCGTGTGTGTGTGGCGAATGACACAGATGTCTTTTTGCAGTTCCAAAAAAAAAAAAAATTGTCCTTGAAAATATTCATTAAACCTTCTCATGATGGCGTCCCTCGGGAATTAAGCTCCAATATCTAGTTTGACTGTAGGTCATGACCCAGTTAAATACACGTGTTAATTGTTCGTTTGTGTAAGAAAATCTTCTTATTTTAACTACTGTTTTCTTTTCAATATCCATCGTTTGAAGAAGTCCTCTGTGAGTTATTTCATTGCATAAGTCGGTGACCAGCACAGCACTTGTGTTTGTTCAGCTACTCAGTGAAAATGTCCATAAATGCATTATGACTGTACTTTGCAAACTTTTTCAGATCAGTAGTAGTCAGCAGTCTGACACCAGCGCGCGCAGCTCAGGGACACGTCTTAAGGTGTGGTTGTTTGCAGAAACACTCTGGCTCTTTGTGAAGCAGGTCTTTAATAATGGATGCGTTGGGACTGCAGATCCCCGGGTGAGTAGGCTAGGACAGGCCAGGCAAATCGGAAAGGAAACCACTGGCTGTGAACCCGGTTCAACCCGGCGCGCCTCCGCGTCGCGTTGCGTAGAAGTACAGTAAATGTGAGCCACGCTCCAGCACACAGAGAGGCTTCGGGATTATGTTCGCTTTACTTGCGCTGCATGTAAGTGCTCTCTCTCACTGTAAGCATTTACTGAATCATTCATGAGCACAAGTTTACGCTCGGTCTAAATATACACAAGACGTTTTGTGAATGAAACGGGGAAAATGATGAACGTTGCTTCATCACATTTCTCTGTCCTGCAGCTGGCAGACGGTGTCAGACAGAGCGCTTCCTCTCTTCTCATATAAAGCAAAATAGTGGCGGGGAGGATTTTTTTATTAGTTCTTGTGGCGTGGGCTTTGCAGTCACCACCTCTGGGGAGCTGCCCGGGGTCACCTAGCCTCCCCCCTGCAGCCTGGTATTGACTGTAAGCAGATATGGCAATAAAAGCACACAGCTCTGTCAGGGTGAGCGTTTTTATAGATTAAGGAAGATTTACAATGCTTCGATTTGAATAAAGGTAAATATAGAGGTGACAACTTTACCCTAGATAGCCTCAATTTCCATTTTTGCCATATATGTTTTGTCTATTAGATCTGTGTAGCAACATTATAATGTATATTGTACTGTTTAAAGATAAATTATGTAGAATTAGTGACACTAATTGCTCCATAAAACCTAAATACATTTTACTATATTGATACACAAAAAGATGTCTTAATCAGAATCGATGATCAGTGTCTTTGGCCAGGTTGGATGGTCACCATAGGCTTTGAGCCAGGCAGCCCAGAACGTTGTATTGCTCTGTATAGATCTAATATGCAGTATTGCAGTACTGAAAGGCAGCATTTATTAGAGCTGGAGGTAAGCAGAAATAGATTTATTGTTTCCTGGAAGGAGAGAGGGTGGAGATAGAGATGAAGCTGCTGGAGTGGAGCTGTACTTGTCTGTTGTCCCGCTTGAAATCATCCAGTGCCGAAAGAAATGAAATCGTGTCGTGTTTGTTTCTTTTACATTTGTATTCCTTTTTAATCCATCTGTTTCACTTTTGTTTGGTTTTTCCTGCCTCATAATTCTTGCCTTTGAAGACAGTTGCTCTGTTTTGCGCTATTTTCTGTGCACGGCTCATTTAAAATCGGTTTTGTCTCAAAGCCATCCAGTGTCTGTAGCATTTTGGTGACAAATACCGCTATTGTATTGTGTCCCCTATGTTTAGATCATCTTTTAGCTCTGTGAACCATTCAAGTTGATGGACAGTCCTTCTACTGCTAAGTTCTGCAAAGCCCTTTTTGCATCTCCCAGTGGACATATGGTGTCCACGAAATGCATGCAGAGTTGTTACGAAAGATGCAACCTGTACTGTCAAAATGTCACTTTGAAATAAAAACGGTGCCGACACACTTCTTCACTGGTATGTGCCTTGTTCTGCTTCTCATCATTTTATGATGTGACAGAACCAAAACATATATCTTCCTATCAACAGTCGCCCTGAAAGTCTTATTTTTCAACTCTGACCATTATCGCCGTCTCGCCCATCCAGGTTCGTCGCCCAGAACACGATGCGTCTGCAGAAACTCGGAGTGACGCACGTCCTCAACGTGGCAGAGGGGACCTCCTTCATGCACGTCAACACCAGTGCGGAGTTCTACGCCGGCACGGGCATCACGTACCACGGCATCAAGGCCAACGACACCGATCAGTTCTGCCTCTGTGCCTTCTTTGAGGAGGGGGCTGACTTTATCGACAAGGCCTTAGCACACAATAATGGCAAAGGTGAGGCTATTTAGAAGCCCTTCTTTGTTTCCAGGTGTTTGAATGGTCAGATGGTGTTTGAACGGTTTTACAATGAGATCGCATCACCACTGGAAATTATAACCCAACTTAGTTTCTGCACTTCAACATTGCTGCTTGGTTTCAGTTCACATGGGATTATTTCCAACCGCAACAAGCAACTGCAAAACCCCAATAAACATCTTATTTCCTGCAAAGCACCCAACCACAAGTAAAGGTAGCAACCACCAAGTGAACATAGTGACCCATTTAGCAAATAAAAAAAACTAATATTACCGTCAGGAACTGGTAAAGCAGAAAGGAAAGTGGACTTACCTGGTAACTACAAACACATGCACCATTGTTCAACATACTTTTGCTTCAGTAGACTTTGGTTGCACTGCTAGAGCATAGAGCTGTTCCATCAATTCCTTCAGCCCCATCTGCATATAAAACAATTCACCCGTCACTCTTTGCTTTGTAGCTGAAAGTTGATCACTAGTGGATATTCCAGGCCTCTCGTCGCCAAGGTAACCCTCTTTCATTTTCCCTCTCAGAATGAGTGAAACAAGCTAAACATACAAATACTGCTACTGTATGGACGGCGCTTGTTCTTGCCGCCAGTGCTCTCTATTTGAGAATAAAATACCACCAATGACTCCATCTGGGCTCACCTGATGCTCCAAGACTATCAGCATGGTGACTTTGGTGGTGGGAACCAAAGTCGTGGACGGTGGTTCTCTGCGGTTAACATTTGGCATCTTTTTGTATTTCGACATGGTTGTTTAAGAAATGAGGAGCTACTCATTGCATCAGTTGGGGTTAAATAACTTGTTGCCAACTGAAAGATAATCCCCCATGCAGTAATTATCCAATAGGAGGCTCGTACCTATTTGCTTAGTTAAATCCAGGTGGCGACTTTTATTTTGGCCAGGCGGTGTATTTAACAAAAAAAATAAAAATCGAAATGGTTCCAGTAGCTGTAACGTCAAGAACTTAATGGAACTGTCAGGGTCATGCTTTATATGTGCTGTAACTTCCTGCACCGTGTAGTCTTTTGCATTATATGCCAAATCTCTTCCTGTAAAGGTCAGCCGTGTCTGAATGACACACAGCCAGCTTAACTTGTATTCCATGTCTGTAAAGGTCTTCTTCAGAGTGAAATGTTAAAGTAGCCATATGGTGGTTCTGCTATAACTGTATTGGTTTCAGAACGGTTTTGTTAAAGAACAAACAGTAAAACAATGTTTTTCTCACTGCAGCAGCTCACACCTCATTTGCTCCCACAATTCAAGACGTGAAAACAAGCTCCTCTTCTTGCTTGTCTAAAAAAAAAACAAAGGCCTCTTTCATTGACTCAATCTCAGTCCACGTCTTTGCCGTAAATTGAAGACTGGAGACAATCATGTTGGCCCTGATTGCATTAAGCTAAATCTGACACACTCCTGAGCCCTGCTCCATATTCCATGTTATCAGATCACGTCCCTCGATGTCAGCGTTGTCAGAATCTTCCATGCATACATGCACCTGTAGAAATAGTTTTTACTAGCAGTGTTAAACAGGCGCTGTGACACTTCACTTCTGGACTGTTTAAGAGAACAAAACAAGCACTGCTGTATATATTTTTTAAAAGGCTACATGCTGCCGGGTCAGATGTGCTATATTCTTACATCTCACACGTCCGTACAGGAGTTTGGAAAGCAGAATTGAAGAAACAGTCAACCCCAGTGGGCCTCAACTCTAAAAATAAAAAAATAAAAAATAACGAAAGAAAGAAAAATCTTCCCCTGTTCTCCCAAAGCTACGACTAAATTTAGCCACTGCATGTGGAGGATATAGAAGAATACAGGACACAGAAAGCATCCTGCATTCCCAGGCAGTTTGTCAAAATGTGCACGAGTATCAAAGGTGAAGAGCTGTGCAGAAGAGAGAATTTTGCTACAGCTCGATGTTGTGCTTCCTGCATCATAATCTGTGACATTTCATGACCCTCAGCTGTGAGCTCTAAAAAGGTCATAGGTCCGGGGTTTCAATGAGGGACTGCAGTGATGCATTGTTCCCAGGAGTTTCCTGTAGCAAAGCCTTAAGGCTTCAGCGTGTCATGTTTACAAGCTCTGCACACTTTCATCTAATTACTATGATTTGAAATTAGTCATTTAAAAGTGTTAGAATAAGAGAATTATCAGAAACCACGGCCCCACAAAGGAATTGAGCGTCTTTTAGCTCAAGGTTTTCTAATCAATCAGTCTAATCTATTAACCTTGAATTCTGCAGCATGCAGAAAATAAGGTGTGACAAATTTGCAGTGAGTTTCTCGCACTAAACCAAACAACGTTATATCCTGCTGCCAGTCTTTTAAAATTTTCATAGGTGTGCTTGTGATTCTATTTTTGTATGTGTGAGAATTAACAAGTAGCTTAAAACAAAGGCTAAAGCTTGCTTCAAATTCTTAACACTTTTCCCCGACCTCTTTTCTTGTTCTTTTTCTTCTTTGTGATTAATTTCCTTTTGCTTTTTTCCTTTTATTTTAAGGTTAAGTGCAGAGATTCATATTGGGTAAATATGGGGAGAACAAGAGGGGTTTGACATTCAACAAAGCCTGTTGCAACAACTGATGGTACTTTAAAGGCTCATTTAAGGTATTGTGGGACTAGACGTAACGTAACTTACGCACGTAGCCTACGCCTATGCGAGCAATTTATACTTGTGCACTCGTCAGTCTGGCTCGCTCTGTAAAAACGACACCCAAACACTAGTCGGCGTTGTGTCTTTTTTTGCCAGTTGGGTTAATTTTTGTTTCTACTTCCTGCTTCACTTTCAATAATGGCAACAGAAACTTTCGCCGAAATTTTGCTGAAGACGAGTCATACAAATGTTTCTATCTCCGAACCTCCTTTCCTCTATGTGGTCCATCTTTATTGATCCAAAACAATCAATTTGAAAATTGTGGAGATGGATAAGCATATCCCATAATAAATATACTAAAATAACTCCATACTAAAGCTGTTGCGCTCTGCGTCGCCGTGGTGCGTAGTTACATTTCTGGGGAGGTGCATGTCAGGCTGGCTACGTACACTGTATTCCCAAAATTGATTAATTAAATTCAGGTGTTCCAATGACTTCCATGGCCTAAGGTGAATAAAATCCAGTACCTAGGCATGCAGACTGCTTCTACAAACATTTGTGAAAGAATGGGTCACTCTCAGGAGCTCAGTGAATTCCAGCGTGGTACTGTGATAGGATGCCACCTGTGAAACAAGTCCAGTCGTAAAATTTCCTCGCTACTAAATATTCCACAGTCAACTGTCAGTGGTATTATAACAAAGTGGAAGCGATTGGGAACGACAGCAAGAGGTTGCCAACTTTCTGCAGAGTCAGTCGCTACAGACCTCTTAACTTCATGTGGCCTTCAGATTAGCTCAAGAACAGTGCGTAGAGAGCTTCATGGAATGGGTTTCCATGCCCAAGCAGCTGCATCCAAGCCATACATCACTAAGTGCAGTGCTAAGCGTCGGATGCAGTGGTGTAAAGCATGCCACCACTGGACTCTAGAGCAGTGGAGACGCATTCTCTGGAGTGACGAATCATGGTTCTCCATCTGGCAATCTGATGGACGAATCTGGGTTTGGCGGTTGCCGGGAGAACGGTACTTGTCTGACTGCATTGTGCCAAGTGTGAAGTTTGATGGAGGGGGGTTATGGTATGGGGTTGTTTTTCAGAGCTGGGCTTGGGCCCTTAGTTCCAGTGAAAGGAACTCTGAATGCTTCAGCATACCAAGAGATTTTGGACAATTCCATGCTCCCAACTGTGTGGGAACAGTTTGGGGATGGCCCTTTCCTGTTCCAACATGACTGCGCGCCAGTGCACAAAGCAAGGTCCATAAAGACACGGATGAGTGAGTTTGGTGTGGAAGAACTTGACTGGCCTGCACAGAGTCCTGACCTCAACCCGATAGAACACCTTTGGGATGAATTAGAGCCAAGGCTGCGAGCCAAGCCTTCTCATCCAGCATCAGTGTTTGACCTCACAAATGGGCTTCTGGAAGAATGGTCAAAAATTCTCATAAACACACTCCTAAACCTTGTGGAAAGCCTTCCCAGAAGAGTTGAAGCTGTAATAGCTGCAAAGGGCGGGCCGATGTCGTATTAAGTCCTATGGATTAAGAATGGGATGTCACATGCGTGTAAAGTCAGATGAGCGAATACATTTGGCAATATAGTGTAGCTACGGCATCACATTGACGCAGAAGCCTAAACTGTCTATAATCCTTCAAATGGTGTACACGCTCAAACCATCTCCTCTTTAAAGTGTTGGTGATGTACATGTGGAAAGTGATTGGAGTAGTATTCCACACAAATCCACATATTTACACAATCAGTGCGACGTTGCCGCCCTAAAGGAGTAGAGACTGGGAAATGTGTCAACTAGAGAGTGATGGAGTGAGGAGATGAGTGAAGCCAAATCTCCTGTGTGTCTAACAAGAGGATACAGTGGAATCAGCATCGATCTGTGGCAGGCCCGGTGATTAGGTATTGAAGAGGTCATTTCATTGGCAGAGGACTATTGAGGAAGGAAAGAGGAGAAGAGAGGAGTAAGATGTTGGGGATAATAGTAGAAGAGGGACATGGAGAGGTGTTGAGTTTCAAATAAAGTGCAGAATCTGCAGATCTGACCTGAGTCCAGCTCGTCTGCTGCTCTGCCAAGTCAAATCCCTCATGGCGCTTCAGCTAGACTGTAATGAAAGTGTAGGTTACACACAGAGAAATGGAAACAGTACAAACAGGCTTGAAAGTAGAAATGCGGTGAACACAGGTGTGTTCTGCACCAGCGCTGATTCTCTGCCGTATGCAGGACGCGTCACATGGGTGCAGTGAAGATGATTGACTTTGCCGAGTCTGCAGCAGAGGTCAGGTCTTGTATTTGCATCTCCTGGCAAGGAATCTGCTTCGTAGGCAACTTTATCCGCAGCATATGTTCCCACAACTACTCTTACTCTCTTTTGTTTTCTTTGTTAATTCAATTCTTCCTTGTTTCCTCATTTTACTTCAGCCTCCTTGTTTGTTTTTCATAGAGCAAACATTCACCATTAAGGAATAAATCTGGTATGTCTGTTCAGTCTTAGAGATTACTTAGGCATTACTTCAAAGCCACTGACACAAAACATGAATTCTCCATGTTCTAATCATTTCAACTTAATTCTAAAGTTATCTCTTGACGTTTGTCTGTTTGTGTTTTTTATTAAATTTTCTCTTTTCCAGTAAAATGTTCAAACATTTTTGCAACTTCATATGCTCATGTAATTGTTTTTTGTGGATGTCTGCCTCTGCCCTACATAGAAAAACGGTCTCATGCGTTGTTGTTGTTGGCAACACTTGACAGAACCCACAGCCTAAAACCCCCAGAGGAAATGCAAAGGTGATGATGGCAAGAAAATAAATGGAAGAAATCTTCTAGCCAGAGAGACGGAAACGAAAGAGTGAGGTTGGATGGAAGAGAATGGAGGAGATGAGCAGAAAAGAGATTAAGAAGAAAGTAGATGAATTCCTATGAAGAGTACATCTGGATAAAGCAGCATACTAATACATGATACAAACAAGTGTTCACGATACTAGATGATGCATGGAAGATTGATAGTGGTTAAAAAGAATAGATAGTCAGCATCCAAAGAATAAGCAGGAACACAGAGGCAGCAAACTTGTGATGATATTAGATACTCCAATCAGGCATAACATTATGACCACCTTCCTAATATTGTGTAGGTCTCCCTTGTGCCTCCAAAACAGTTGGGACTCATCAGTGAATGGACATGGCCCTTATGAGGGTGTCCTGTGGTGTCTGACAACAGAATGTTGTTAGTGGGGGCTTTTTGGGTCCTATGGGTTGAGAGGAGGGGCCTCTGTGGATCATCCCACAGATAATTGCCTGTGTCAGGCTGCATCCTGCTGCCATCAACGAGTGTCATTGCCATGGGGTGGGGGTGCCTGGTCTAGTCTAGGTGGGTTACATGTCTAAATAACATCCACACAAATGGCAGGTCCAGAAGTTCCCCAGCAGAACATTGAATTGTCACAAGATGTCAATGTTATTTACTTCTCTTGTCAGTGGTTTTATTGTTTTTGCTGATTGGTGTATATTACAGGTGAGTTGGCTTGTATATTGTATGAATATATGAAGATTCTCAGATTGGAGAATTATGTAAGACATTTAGGAAGGAGCGAACAACTGTGAGCAATGGACATTGGGCATTTTGGTGTTACCAGGTTTACAGAGAAGAACTGTGTAACTCTGCAGATGAGATACACACAACTCTCGACCAGACACTAACTGAAGGGGGGGCAGACGTAATCAGAGTGCATACAATTCAATCAGTACCTTCCATATAAAAACAATGTGAAGTACTCGTCGCTAGATCTTTATCCTCGCACCACACTCATCGCTCTGTTCTGTATCCTCCAGGGAAGGTGTATGTCCACTGCAGAGAAGGCTACAGCCGCTCCCCTACCATGGTTGTCGCCTACCTCATGCTGCGCCATAAAATGGATGCCCGGCAGGCCGTGGCCACCGTGCGGCATAAGAGAGAGATCGGCCCCAACGAAGGCTTCCTTCGCCAACTGTGCCAACTCAACGAGAAGCTGGCGAAGGAGGGCAAGCTCAACGGGGAGGTGGGCAAACTAAAGACCAAATGAAAGCAGGACCCTCCGCTGTGTCTCCTCCCATCATGCCTTTCGCAGGCTTCACCTGCTCTCGGAGACTGACCCCACCCTGACCAAACCAGCACCCATCTTAACACATCAGGGGTATTCTCAAACATACATGCATTTATCTGTGTAAATAATTATTCCCCACGCACACGTACATGCTGTTTATTTCCAAATCTTGTTTTTCCTTCATACGTCTCTTGCTGTTCTTTAAAGAGTGTGCTCTCAAACACAAACGAAACCCCTTTTTATACACGACAGAGATGTGCAGATCGCGCTGCCGAAAGCTCGAAATCTGCCTCGTTTTTGAGCTGAGCTACCTAAAGCATTCCCACAAGTTAAGAAGGTGAAAACTTTCCCCTGATTTTTAAGATTTCCTTACAAAGTTGTAGATTAAATTAGAAGATAATAGCACAATCATTCCATAGTTTTCCACTGCCGGGAATATCAGCGATGTCTCCGCCAGCAGGAGTCCTCCATAGATTCCTAACAAACTCCTAATTACAAAATGGCCACACATCATGCACCATAAGTCCGCCAGGATGTCAGGATGGAGGAAAATCCCAAACATTCCATGAAGACAACAAAAATAAATGACCTCCAGACTCAAAATCCTTAAGATCCTTATTTTTTTAATCTTCTGCCTCTAGGGGGAGATATTTAATGCACAAATAGCTCACACTCTAGTGCAAGCTCGAGCTCTGTGTGGCATATTTCCGTCCCTTGACTCTTCGGCCTCTAGTTTGACAGCGGCAGCTTGAAACGTATCGTCAGTGCAAAGGTCGCGCTGATTAAAAATAATGAGCTGCGTGGGTTGTTCTTGTAGCAGCCGTATTTAGCTGACGAATGTTCGCTTTAGCTAAACGCTCGGCTCAGTTAGCATCCAGAGAAGGAGAATACAGTCGGGGCAGTAATCTAAGGGGAACATTTTTTTGAAGTCAGTATCCTTCTACGTAAAATAGTGGTAATATCAAGCTTCTTGTGATTTAGTCATGAAAGCAGCGGGATATTTGTTTGTTAGTTTTATAAGTTACTTTTCCAAGGAAGACCTTAATCTTGATGAGTAAAATCACTCTAAATACAAACTGCAGGTTCAGTTCGTGTGTCAGAGGTACATTTAGTCCACTTTTAGGATGTAATACCTTGTATAATATACCTGGAATGATGTACAGGGTCTTTAACGTTTATTTATACTATAAAGACAATATCACAGTTTTACCTTAGTAGATGTACAACTGCTTTAACAAAAGTCTTTTTAAATGATCTATGATGAACACTTTTCATATTTCACATATAGAAATTATAGTGTAGTATAGCAGTGTGATCTGCCAACGCGGATCAGTACTCCAAATGGATTTGAACAAAAGGCCAAAATAGCAAAAATAAGATGCATTTTCTAATTTAGCCAGCGTAATGCGAGTTGTCAGTCGTTGCCACAGCTAACATGGCAGTGTTAAGTTAGATTTATGCTTCTGTGTATGGCAAAGCCGACACCATAGCCTCACATACACCTCCCTGGAATGGCAACTGGTAGTCGCCATCATGTCACATCCTGTTCCTATAGAGTCAAATAACTAACTAAAGCAAAACATATCCAAACAATTGACACGTGGACATGCATCAACATTATATTAACAACCTAAAATGGCAGAAACCGTCCTTGAAAAAAAATTATTTGACGTGTGTTTTAGTGTTTTAGTTTGGCCCAAGTCCCGTCCACTAATGTGAAGGGGGTGGAGCTTATGACCTATACTGCAGCCAGCCACCAGGGGGCGCTCTACTCGCTTTGGCTTCACTTTTGAGAAGCAGTTTCGCGTCCATCTTTATACAGTCTATGGCTCATAAAAGAGAAGCTCCAAACACCTTTGTTTGAAGTATGCAAAGAAATAAAATACAGCTGAGTAGACTGCTGACTGACATTTTAGAGGCGTCATCACAGAATGACGCCGACACACCAGCACACACGTACAGATGGTTAAAAAACATCTTCGGCCCCTTGGCTACTGACATAGAGGCACGGTTCCAGCTTTAGACGCCGGTTTCACCCTGTTTACCACTGTCAAACTAGAGGCTTTTAGTTTTTCCCAGGGGGAAGAATGTCACCCACTTCTAACAGAGAGTCACAGTCATCACGCCAGAGAGTTGTCCACTGCCAATTCCCTGACACGGCCATTCAGCCAGTATCCAACACCACCGTTTCATCAACACAGTTTTGTCAGAGCTCCATGCACCTCCTCAATGTGTGTCTCATATAGTAATTTATGCACACAAAATCACAAAGCCTTGTTTCTGTTTGTTTATATGTACTAAAGCATTGCAATATATGTCAATACCCCATCAGATATATAGAATGTAATCACATTTAATATGACTAACCGGGCAGTAGTTGTCACATATAGACGACAGTTTGAAAGACACTGTATTTAATACATAAATAGACCTACGTAGTGTCAGGAAAGAGTGTTCCTAAAAATCTGCAGCAGAGACATCGCGAGAGTGAGAAAAGTCTGAGATGGAAAGTCGGGACTCGCCTCAGTTTGCAGATTACATTCAGAAACGAGTTCAGATTGTCTCCTGAATTTAAGTTCTGAGGCATGTCAGCATGAATCCAGGCTTTCTCACCACAGAGGAAGATGAAAACGTGGCTGTCTCACATCATTAATGGCTCTATTTATTCCCCATGTGATATATCTGTATACATTCAAATATATACTGTATGTATACTGTATATACATATTTAAGTGTTGACATATATGAATGTACGAGCAATGTGTCTATAATGTGTAGGTATCGTCAGTGAGTCCTTATGTATCATGTTATATTTGTATCGCAGAGTAGCTCCTTCATTCTTTCACGTTTAATTACATGCACATTGATATTCAGTATATGATGTGCATGTAAAATGTGGCGTAATTGTGATGCCGTTATATCACAATTGTGCGGAAACTTGCTTATGATGACAGGGTTTTATTCCAAGGCTCAGCCAGGATACTGGGGGCATGTAATCATCGTTGTGTTTATCAGTGTTTTGTACATGTTTCCACTGTAATGCTAATTTATTCATAAAATTCAGCAAGATGCAGGTGGCAGCACAAAAAGCATTCATCTCATCACTTTTTTGATACGGTGCTTCGAAACATGTCTGACACTTTTTTTTTCCTGCTAAGCAACACTGAGTTTCCTGAAACTGGCTTGTGACTCACTCCTGAACAGTTGTTTGCTGCTGACGCTTCACTAGGGGGAGCTACAGAGTCATTATTCAACCAGGACTCCTGATTTAGTTCATTCAAATTTTAAAGGCTGAATCTAATGTTTCATTAGTTTAAAAACATTTTTAATTTACACAGAATTAATAGAAAGCTTCAGAATTAAATGAGCTTTAAATGCCGTTTAAAATGTCAATGAGATGATCTCTTGATCTTTGAACACGTGCAGGAAACAAAGAGAAAGGTATGGGGTTAATATCAGGCCATAATTTGAAACTGAAATCTTAGCAGTGACAAACATTAAAAAGACGTGAAACACAGTAAAGAGTCCTGCAGCTGTGAGGAAGGAAGACACAAAAACACAGAAATTTGGATTTTCTTCACTATAAAATGTTATGCAAGCTTTAAAAACTTCAAAATCTATTAGCTTTCAGACTTTCACATCTGGTTCTGAAGTTTTGAATTATGGCATGATATTAATCCCATAGAAAAGCGGCAGAAAATCTGCAAATGTGTACAATTGATTTTATAAAATGCCTGTTTATTTATTTATTCAGTCATTTCCCTTTCTAAACTATTGAATGAACAGGACATACTAGGTCATCCTCTTAATTTTTAATTTTCTAGATGCAGAATTGTTCACTTTACAATCAAATCTTTCTTAACTAAGCACGGTAGTGTCCAAACTAGAGCCAAAACATCAATTGTTTAATGTACAGAAAAAATGCATGAGACTTAAATGACTCCGGCTTTTCCAATGTGCAGATTTATCGTCTTACTTTATAGTATGTTGAATATCTTTCTGATCATTTTTGGCTCTGGGAAATTATGTTCATATTCAGTATTTTTTATTGACCCATTTTGGTCTATAAAAACCTCAGAAAATGTCGATTGGAAATAATTTGATTCCTGCTCCAGATAGTGTCCAAATAAGTATACATGAACACATAAATACAGCCGGAGGAGACGTTTTAAAAGCCCTCTAATCTCATAAAACCCAACGTTTAGATCCCAAAATATACACTGAAGTGTCCACTGCTGCTTTGGCCTCATTATTGGCCAGGAGGAACAGTCAGAGAAGGGAATATCCTCACAGGGAGTTACAACTGAGGGCTAACTTGTTCTTAAGTGAGAACAAGAGTTCAGTTGGGATGTGTCTCAGTCCTGGCCTGTGCACAGTTTGCTCCAGTCGCCTCTGAGCCCTCTCATTTCTTTCCATTCATTACATGTGAAAATGTGAAGCATTTGATTTCTAGCAAACACAACTCCCTCCTCTGTGATTGCCGAATAGTGTCTGGCAAGACGCATCAAGTGCAGCGGTTCAACGCTAAGTCCATTTTCAAGTATAATTTAATGCATGTCATAGTGCATTTTCCCACCACTGCTGCATGAACCCCCGCACCACCACAACAGTGAAGACTTCAGGCAAAGAGAACCTCTCCTTACACGCCAAAATGGTTCGTGCCAAGTGACCGACTCAACCTTACACAAGGCCTTTTAAATGTTTACGGCTGACTTTGCCGTCATTCAAACAGCCCGGGGTTTCACTCGTAAGGATATTTGCATCCGCTCTACAGTACTGCCCTCTTCCTGAACACACAAAAATGCAGAATTGCATGGTTCCGCGTTGGTGTCCGTCTACGCAGAGCAAAAGATGATGGGTCTATTAGCGAGTGCGAAGGTTGTTGAGATGAACAGGCCAACAGGGCATCACAACTGGATGAAGAAGTGGTGCGCCGATGAAATGCAGATTGGTTGAAGGGTTGGTTTGGAAAGGGAGTGATTATAGTAGACCTGTCCTCCCTGCAACAGCAGCAGTGGCAAAGCAAACAAGAAACCCACGATTTTGATTGTTCCTCTTTCTTTTGACACTAACATTCATGTGGCAACAGTCAACTTCAACAGCTAGAAGCTCTTGAACGTAGCACCAACGCGGTACTGTGCTGGAGCCTTACACAGTTTGGGATTTCTTTGAGATTTCGTGGTAAGGTTCTTCAAATCTGTCCAGAACGAGGGTATGTACTTGATAGCATCAACTGCCTAACTGAGCTGCTTGTTTTGTAAATCATGGTCATTTTTTAATTTTTTTGGCCCCAAACATTCAAACACTCTTGCTGGAGCCCAACTAGCCAACTTGAACGTGACATACAGCCGGAGAAATGACTGGAAACGCTTTTTTGACGAAGCAAAGATGGCAGCCAAGTAAAATTTCCACCATGGTTTACACACTTGTCTTAACACACTTTTATGCATCATGGAACAGATAAACACTGCCACCTGCCGTTCTGTTTTAGTCACTCATCTTGATTACGATCATCATAATTAGTCACAAATTATTATTTTTCTCCCCAAAAGTGAAACCCTGTAATATCAATATTAAGCGAGTGACTTGTTTAAAAGGTACCAGCATCATTTTGTGGGTATTACATTGCGTATTATCGAGAATGTCAAACGTGAAATGCCATCGATGTATACTGTTATATATACTGAGTATGTAACACGCACTAAGGCAATCGTGAATTGCTGCATTTTACCGTCTTAACAGGCCTATTACGTTCTAAAGATTGTTCGATATTGGTTCTAGAGAGTGGAAATCGCAGATCAAACATTAACGTATCTTCTCAAAGCAGAGTTCAGTTAATTTTTTGTCTAGATTTTGTCCCGTTTTAAGGAGTTGATTACAGGTTTGATTAATTTTTTGCAAATAAAGACAGTTTTTTTTTGTACAGAGGGATATAGAAAAGTGTGATTGTGACCTGCTTTTCCTGCCGCTCAGTTAAATCCACATTGTCACGATCCGTGTTGCTTTTGGGTGAGTCACCTCCATGTATAATGGTAGTCAGGCCTGGGCCAGGCGGTAATTGTGCTTCATTCATGGTGCTTGTTCAAAAGCAGAGCGTAGAGAGAGAGCAGGGCTGTTAGGTAAGCCAAACAGAGCGTGGTAGTTGTGTTTATTATCGCAGAAAAGTACATTAAATTGACTTACAAATAATTTCCTGTGATTTTCGATCAAATTCGCTGTCCCGTGTGGCGTAACTCCAGCCATCTGTGGGCAAGGAGCTGAGCTGTTTTAAAGCCTCTGTGACTGACAGTTCATGTCTGACATCATGGAAACAAAATCATCTGGCTGAACTTCTCTGCAGTAAACCCCGTCCCTCTGGTTCACCGGAGGGCGTTCTAACAAACACCGGAAATTACTTACAAATACCGTCTGGCTCAGGTAAGGTGCTGACTGCAGAGCTGTCATCTTTTCCTCGCTTCTCGTTCTGATAAACAGCTTAGAGCAGGAGATTTAGCACAAATGAGTCCACTGCCTGACTCCTCCTGGAGTCCATTACACTCTCCCGTCACACGGTTAGATTTCTGTTTGTGTACAGATGTCATGGAGGACGTTGTTGTGATGTTGGATTGGCTGATAATGTGTATGTACACCGATCAGGCATAACATTATGACCTAATGTCCTAATACCGTGTAGGTCTCCCTTGTGCCTCCAAAACAGTTGTGACTCATCAGAGAATGGACTTGGGCCTTCTGAGGGTGTCCTGTGGTGTCTGGCAACAGAATGTTAGTTAGTGGGGGCCTTTGGGTACAGATCAGATACTTGATCACTTTGGGATCTAGTGAATTTGGAGGCCAGGTCAACACCTTGTGCTGTTCTTCATGTTTTCTGAGTTGTTCCTAAACCGTTTTTGTGTGTGTGCCTGTGTCAGGCTGCATCCTGCTGGGGATGGCTGCTCCCATCAAGGGGTGTCATTACTATGGGGTGGGTAGTACCTGGTCTGGTCTAGGTGGGTGCTACATGTCTAAGTAACATCCACATGAATCAATGCCAGGTCCAAAAGTTTCCCAGCAGAACACTGTATTGTCACAAGATGGTCGATGTTATTTACGTCACCTGTCAGTGGTCATAATGTTATGCCTGATTGGTGTATATATACAGCATATCTATATATACAGATTTGTCACCCCCCCCACTGACATCTGAACATACAGTAACGACACGGCACTCGGCACCCGAAGCCTTACAGCGATGATTGATTCTTTAGGTACGTTTTTTGAGTTTGTTTATCTCACTTCACGCAGAAAGAAAGGGGACGCTCCCTTACAGGACGAGACAGCGATGAAGTGCACTTGATTTTAAATGGCGATGTTATTTTTCTTACCTTGGAGACGTCCCTTCTTTCTTATGTTTAAGAAATAAATGGCTGAGGTATTGACATCTTGGAATAATGCGTGGTTTATTATATTGATGCCAGACATGAGATTTAAAAATACTGTAAATCAAGTACACCATACCCCATTTTGAACTTCTTAATGTAGAGTTAAGTATTTTTTATGTGTATAACAACTATCTATTTAAAATTATGTGTAAATGACACACATTTATCCACAAAAGATTCAGCAACCAAAAAGGTGAATTAAAGAAGTAAAGGTGAGAGAGGTAAACCAGCTGACATGTTCAAAGCTTACATTATTTGTTTTATCTGGGATACAAAATGTAATTGAATCACTTTTTGAAGCAGGCTGAAAAGGTTTACGACAACCCTCTCTGACAAGAAACAAACTATAAAATATGTCATCAAACTCCATTGACAAAAACAGTAATTTTACGCTGAAGAACACTAGATTTGCTGCTGTGCCTCTGTCTCAATCTGTTATTATGTTTGTGTTATTGTGTGACTTTGGTGTCTTAAATTGTTCATTTGCACTTGAAATAACTTGTCAAAACACCAAATTTAAACTCATACAGATCAGCAACTCCAGTGCTCTGTGAGTTAAAATTTTGTCAGTGGAGTCTGGTGGCTTTGAAGAGGGTGATACAACGGCGTCATTTCCCTGTTGGAAAAGGCTGTCCAATTGCAACCTGAAGTGGTGATAATATTCTAATTATGTTGTACACTCAAACTGATCTTTGCTTTAGGTGTCTAAAAATTTTTTGTTGCTTGCTCCATCAACAGCAATTCGTTGCTTGTCTTTGATGCCGATATTCCTGTCCGATTCTCCAAACTGGAGGCATGCCATTGGCAGCAAATCTACTGGAAACCAGTATGCACCTTTTAAACACGGAGTCCATTCATTCGTAATGAAGACCGTTTTTTTAATTAAAATGAGTGTGGTCCATTTACAGGGTACTGCATCCTTCAAAAAGAAGAGTTAAAGGGTTTTCCATTAAACATGTAGGTATTAAGAGCAGATAAAAAGACACACAAGCTACTTAAATGACTACTGCTGCCCCCGAGTGGTCAAAAAATGAATTATTGCAGCTTTAATTAACAGACTTCAGCTAGTTGATGTCTTCAACTGAAGACGTGACCTCAACATCAATTATTTAATTTGTTTGTCTTTAGAAAAATGCTTCACATGAAGATTAATTTTTCTTTTACAGTGAACCTACTAAATAATAATGAAATTTTTTCTGGTTACTGCGCTTTTTGTCCACAGCTTTGTTTTCCCTTTATTTTACCAGGAAGGTCCCATTGAGACACAGTGTCTCTTCTACCAGGGAGTCCTGGTCAAGATGGCAGCAATTATACAGTATAAGTTATAAAAGACAAGGAAATACAACATAGGACATGGGTACAGAGCAAAGACATCAAAAACAGACTAACACAGAGAACACAGAGTCAAAGACAACAAAGACTAGGGAGAGCCAAAAATACATTAGAATGAAATAAAAATACTAGAAGCAGTGACACTGTTCAGTGTAAGTCAGCTTTAAAATATTTTTAAAAACAGTTACCAAACTGTCCTCAACTTTTAAGAAAATCAGGTACAAGAAAGACACAAAATATGTGTTGTTGTTGGGCCTCTGTTGGAACAATTTAGATTATTTATTAATAATTAAAATCATTTGGTGAGGTAAGATGTTGAATGAAAAAGCATCTGCGAGTAACAAATGAATGCAGCACTGCTTCATTCTAACCAAAGCCTTAATGCAGTTGAACTTGTGTTGCTAAATATCATGGGAACTGTATTCCACGGGTGTACAGGCGACAAATTTAGATCCCAGTATCTCCATCAAATGGATAAAATTCACAATATACACAAGGACATATCAGATACAAGTAGATGGAAGCACTGGACTTCAGCCACTATGAAAACACAGAGCGTACATAATCTACTGCAGCTTATTCATAGCAGAACACTCATGTCTAAATCCTTATTGAGGCCTAGAGGTTGCAGCATTTCTAAGGAGCGGATCCAAAAAAGCTCTCTGGTACAATCTCCTGTCAACATCACCTCTTCTATGGAGAGTTATTGGCTTTGTACCCTGGAACCGCAGAAGAAGAAACGGAATGTGAATGATTATTAAAGTGACAGGCTGCAGTGTATCTTTGTATTTTATGTCCACTAGTTTCACCAGCTCAGGTAGAACACATATTATATACACTTATACATACTATGTATAATGCATTTTAAAAGTATTTGCATCCCTAGAACTTTCTACATAATTTTCTGCATAAAAATGACTCAAAACATAAACATTTTTCACGATTTTCACTAAGAGAACTAAAGAGAACCCAATTAAACAAATGAAACTGAAATATATTGCTTTTGTGCTTCCTAATTCAAGAAAATGAATAATTTTGAACAACTGAACTCCTGTTTTGTGACCCCCTTGTAGAAGCAATAACAACAACAACAACTTAACATTTCCGGTAACTGCTGATCTGTCGTCTACAGCAACTTGGAGGAATTTTAGCCCATTCCTCAGAACAGAACCACTTCAGTTCTGAAAATGTTTCCTCACATTAACTGCTTGCTTCCGGGCCTTACACAACATTTCTACTGGATTAAGATCAGGACTTTGACTTGGTCGTTCCAAAACATTTAATTTAGTTCTTGTGTAGCCATTCTTTTGTGGAACGGCTTGTGTTCTCAGGGTTGTTGTCTCACTTCATGACCCAGTTTCTCTTATGATTCAGCTCATGGACAGATGTCCTGACATTTTCTCTTTGAATTCTCTGGTTTAGTTCAGGATTCGTTGGTCCATTAACGTTGGTAAGGCGCCCCGGCCCAGATGGAGTAAAACAGGCCAAAGCAAAGACATTACCACCTCCGTGATTCACAGACAGGAGGAGGTTCTGATGCTGGAAGGCAGTGTTGTTTAGTCTCCAGACGTGAACCTCTCATTTAAGCCAAACAATTCTAGAGAGGCCTTTAGTTGCTTAGAAGTTAATCTGTGTTCCTTCATGACCTCTCAGACTATCGTGCGTCTTGCTTTTGGAGTGATCTTTGTTGGTCAACCACTCCCATGGAGGGTAACAGTCGTCTTAAATCTCCTCCATTTGTTCACAATATATCTGACTGCGGATTTGTGGATTCCAGTCTCTTTAAAGCTGATTTCTTTTTAAACTTTTCCAGACTGATGGTCATTAACAACTCTTTTTCTAAGGAAGCTCATTTGTCCTATATCATCATACACTTCCAAAACCATGCGTTGTGAAGATCAGACTGTGACGAATCCCCGATTCTTTTAAACAAAACTTGTCAGTGAACAACACCTGAGCCTCACTATATTTACTGAAAACACGTCCAAACAGATGGACTCTTATTTGAAATTAACTTTACCTCTCTGCTGGTCGAGAGAGGTAAAGACCGAGGTAAATCAGGTGTCTTGCGTTCTCTCCCTCAGGTGAAGCTGATCTGCGGTAATCGGCAGGATCTGATAAATAGGGGGTGGAAACCATGTCTCACTCTCACTCAAACTTTCTTCTCCCAGCTACTGCAGCAGGAGTCATTGTTTCTGTAGTGTTTGTTCTGTAGTCTTTCTTATTTCTGATTAGGGTTCACTTACCTTTGCACCTCACAGCTATGTAATATTGGCTCATTTTCTTTAAGATTATAAAGTTGTAGGCATGTGCTTCTCAAATGTGAACATTATCTTGTTCCCTGTTTTTAATAATCACCAACTCTTTTACGAGGAAGTAATCTGAGTACGTTAACATCAGCTGCAGTCTTCTGGCATTTTACGCACTGAACAATCAATCCAAATAATGAACTACTGAAGTACGTAAACGGTTAATACTATCTTTTCTGAGGGGGCTTCAATGCAAGCTGAGATAGCCTCCAGCCCTCCAAGGTTTTGGATAATGCAGGGGTGGATGAGTGAGACTTCTGGGGCACTAGTCTGCTGTGGTGTGGCCACTAGGTGGAGGCATACCCTTGTTCTAACCTGGCGTCTGAAAGGAAAGCCATGAGGACTAATGACAAAAAAATAAAATAGCAGAGGAAAAAGGGAGGAAAAGTCTGAGGGGAAATTACATCAAGAGCGGGAATGAGATGACAGGGACAGAACGAGTTAGCCTTCCAAGTCTGAGGCTCCAAGTGTTGATGCAAATGCTATTTTATGTTTCACAAGACTACACCGGCACACCTGGGATGGACCAGTAACGCAGCATGACATCCATCAGGGTTAAAACTGATTGGAGTTACTCTCTCTCTACCTTGTGCACTCCACGGTCCCTTGCACAGCAATTACTGCAGACCAGCTGTGTGGTCCCTTCGGGGCCCCCAGTAAACCAGGGACCTCCTCCCTGCTACGCCTGAATTCAAGCTCGCTACAAGTTAAGAATTTCAAATAGCCGTTTCATGAAACACGGAAAAGGTCAACAGTTGAAGGTTTCTGTAATTGAAATAAAAAGCGTAAAAAGCCAGACCTATTAGGCTCCGTCGTAACTCCACATCCAGGGTGCCTGATTGAGAAACATGCCATGCACAGTGCTCACCAGGGACAGCCGAGGGTCAGGAAGTAGCTCGGGTAAAATGGAGGGATTATGTGTTGCAGCAGGTTATAGGTCCCTCTCTGCTGCTCATTTGAAGGAATCCAGGGTGCTTGTTTCCGAAATCTCATCAATAACAGCGCTGTGCTCCGTGTGATGAAGTGCCATTTATTTCAGCTATGCGCAGCGGCGGTTTGTGTGGCGTGGAAATGTTTATAGCTAAAGCCGGAATCAAAGCAGACAAGTTCCTGCTCTCGGGCTGATGGCGCGGCCCACGTTCTCGCTGGCGACACTTTAGCCAGCGACTCCGCGGAAGGATGTGTTTACACTCAAGATGGATTTGATTTAGGGGGTTTCTACTTTTCAAATAGAAGTGAATTAAAATGTCCTGCTTTCGCTGGACTCTCACCATCTGTAGCTTTTCTTTCCCAGATGAGAGTGCGCCTTTCGTACCTGATCTCATATTATGAGTCACTCATCGAGTTTGAATAGTACGGGTGGAAGCTCGTGTTTGATACTTGTTTATGGGGGAAATGATTCACTGGTGAGGAACAGGATATCCAATCAGTCACACACACTTTCTTGATAGACTTGAATTTTTTCCTATAATCTCACCAAATAAAGTTATCAGTTGCCTTTGAAATTTTTATTGCCCCTCGACTCATTTATCCTGCTTTCCCTCAGACTTTATTTGTGAAGTCCAGTGAGTCGGTTTGCAAACTTCCAGCGTCGCGCCTTCATTTTTTATTTTTTTTTGTGTCAGGATTCGTCAAATGGCTCAGATACACGTTCCCTCATGTGGTCCATTCAGCTTCAATCCTTGTTTTTAATATGTTTATCAAATAGAAAGCACATGACGCTCGCTTTAAACCCTCAGCATTCAGAGTACGGAGCGGGTGAGAAGGAGAAACGCACATCTGCGGCGCAGCGCTAATTATTATAAAATACCAAGCAGAAAAGCAGAAAGAGAGAAAATGGGCTTTTTTTGGTGCCGAGCGGCCCTCAGATCGTCTTCCAAGCGCCTGTGCCCGTGGAGCTCGCTGCTTGTTTCATCTCTCGAGTGCTGTTTTAGTGCACTTGCTGTGCTGGCCCCGAGGGGCCAGAGTTTGCACATCAAAACTGCACACTGACAGGAAGATAAAGCCGTCGCCGGGCCAAACAAAAGACTCTTAAGACATTAATACTTTGAGGATCCCTTTGAAAAACAAGGAGGGACATGTATGTGGTAATAATGACGAGAAACACTTAATAAGAACAATATCCCCTGAACAGCAGAGCGACATTTAATAATCGTGGAAAGCACTCGGGCGAAACGGGCCTCGTTTTCAGCGTCAGAACTGATTTCACCAACTGCAAAAGGATGCACATAATGAGTGGCTGCGTTCACGTGGACAGTATTCCTTCAGCCTAACTAGAATCATTCTGATCAGAGATTTAAACTTAACTGTTAAAATGGAAAATTGTGTGATAAAATACCATATACACCGATCAGGCATAACATTATGACTACTGACAGGAGAAGTACAATAACATTGACCATCTTGTAACAATGCAATGTTCTGCTGGGAAACGTTTGTACCTGGCATTCATGTGGATGTTACTTAGACATGTACCACCCACCCCATAGCAGTGACACTCCTTGATGACAGCAGCCATCCCCAGCAGGACGCAGCCTGACACAGGCACACACACAAAAACAGTTTAGGAACAACTCAAAAAACATGAAGAACAGGTGTTGACCTGGCCTCCAAATTCACTAGATCCCAAACTGATCAAGTATCTATGGGATGCACTGTAACAAGCCTGATCCACAGAGGCCCCTCCCCTCAACCCACAGGATCCAAAGACCCCCACTGACAACACCACAGGACACCCTCAGAAGACCCATGTTCATTCTCTAATGAGTCACAACTGTTTTGGAGGCACAAGGGAGACCTACACAATATTAGGAAGGTGGTCATAATGTTATGCCTGAGCAGTGTGTGTGTTGCCACGCCCCCCTGCACCTCCACTGGCCTTGCACTGACAGTGCTTGTGTTTAATTACCTTAACCAGCCACACCTGAGAAGTTGTGAATAAGAAGGCCTGGTTGAGGAGACCTAAGATGACAACTGTTCAGCTGCAGAAGCTCTCCATGTCTCACCTGTTGCCTCTTTGTTGTCTTTTTAATCTCAAGTAGTTAATAATCTGAATAATAGGCCAGTCTGAATGAAAAAAAATACCCAGTGTAACCACTTCAATCAGATATTCAGATGAACAGATATTTTTAAATCAATGCTTTCTGCACACGTTTGCCTCATGTGGGGTAGAACATCAGGTGCAGGAAATAGTTGAAAGAAGCCAGAATCTGTGTGGCCAGCAACACTGAAAACTTCATCTTGGTCATCTTCTTCCACTGAGTCATTCTGCTATTGTCAAAAAAATCGTAGTCTTCTGTCAAATTTCTGGCAGATTCGAAGCTTCACAGCGGCAGAACTACTTTATTAAAACATGATTGATGTTTTAGGGCATGTAAACTTGTTAAACATGTTTAGTGTACACGTAAAAAGCAGGAATCTCAAAAGGACTTAGGTAACAATGTTGAAACACTGGCGTCATTTTCAGCCTTAAAATGGGTTTTGTGTCCCCAGAAGTGGAATAGTTTATGCACACTGGAAACATTAACTATTTGCTCAACCGTTACCTACAAACTCCATCTATTACAAAACAAAATACGCACTGCGTCTGCATCCCTGCGCTTGTGCTTGTCCTTTTACAGGAATTGCACTTGAGTGATGCATTTTATGTAATCCGCTCCAGATGTGCTGTACCACTCAATTAACATCACCTGCTCGAGGTTAACTGCCTCACATTCCTAATACAGTCACTGCTCAGGCTTTGTACTGTAGCAGCGTACACTTCATTAACAGGAGGTTGTTTTTTTTTTTTTCCTTCTTTGAGGCATGGCTTAGGTTTTTAATAAGCTCATTATGTTTTTCAGTCTTTAACTAGAAAGCATGTGTGTGTGCAGCACTTTAGGACATGACGGAAACCGAGCTGTATCCTGTTCATGAGAAATCATAAAGCTGCTTATTGATTTCATTTTTTATTTGAATGCACAACTGCATAAATACACCTTATGTATTCTTACATCACATTCGGATTTGGCACATCCGATGGGATTCTCATGCGTGGAAGTGATCCGCCTTGTTTATATAGAAATCTGTCTTTAGAAGAGAGGCCAGCGAGTACTGTTTCAGCTGTACCGGAGCATGCAACCCTCCCAGTCACAAATGACCCGGCTGCGTGCGGTCAGACTTCGTGAAGAGGTGCAGGAAAGCAACATTTCTGCATAAAACAAAGGCTGGACTTTGTCAGGAAGCCGCACGGTGGGTGGGCTCGGGGCTGACGGCAAGCTGCAGCACCTTTGCGCGACGAGCCGAGGCACGACCCCTTTTAAAAAACTCTGCTTATAATTAGCCTTTATTGGATTAAATACGAGAGCTGCGGATTATTCTCACCCGCTTGTTATCTTGTTTTATTAATCTTGTAAAATTGTGAGCGATTCTCCGCTAACAGTATCAGCCTGTCTCTGAGCTGGTGAGAGCTCGTAGCCTGTTTGTACTTTCATGCTTAATTAGCACACCTTGCGAAGTGTTCTGGGAAAGAATGTACAGCACCGACGCAGCACCAGACTTCTCATTCACCACCTGCGTATATCAGCTGCAGGCTCCCTCTGATATTTTCATAAACTGGGAGAGTTTCTTGTTTCTTCTTGCAAAAACACTTGTCCGTCATTACTTGGCACCTGACGGTCCAACACAGAAATAGCTCAATTATAACATGAATCACGACACGATCTGACTGGATTTCTATCATGTGCAATTTATAGATTTATTCTGGCAAATTCAGGTAGTTCCTTCGGTGCTGAAAGTAAGATAAAAATATGCCACTCTCATGTGGCTCATTCATGTATTAAATGTGGAACCACAGATCAGACCGCCAACATGTCATATCCAGAGTGAGCTTGCATCCCCCTCAACCTTTTTTAGGGTAAAACAATCATGTGTGCTCTTCATAAAAAGAAGCTGTGTAAACACTTTTACAGAAACCAGTTGAAATCAGTACCTACGCGGCTAGTTGGTTGCACGACTAGTAAATCCAGTTAGCATTAAAGAAGTCTTCCATATAACTTGCACGTTCTATGGCAGGCAGAGCTGACATAGTGTCTTTGGGCCATTCATCAGATAATTTATTTCTGGTTTAGTTTTGTACTTCTAGTCTACATTAAAGTTTATGGCAAGCGAAATTGGTTTTCCCCCAAAATGGGGCGGAGACAAGCTTTAAGTTCCCGGGTGTGCTACGGAGACTATTAGCCTAGCTAGCCTAAAATAAACACCTCATAACTAGGTTATTTTTATTAATACTATTAAAAATAAAAGAGCAACTACTGTTTTTACAACCTGGACCTTATTTCTGGCATAACATACAATCGTTTCTTCACCCATATAACTTTGGTGTTATTTTTTGTCATTCAGATGATATTTAGATCCGCGAATATCCATATAGTGGGAGTGACTGGGGCACCGAAACGTGGCCTCTAAATAACGGTATCTGCTGCGAAACTCGTTCATTACACCAATATTTTGTTATGATACGCTAGTGCTATTCCCCGTTGAGTCCGGAGTATTTGATGCCAGAAATAAGGTCCGGGTTGTAAAAAACGGTAGTGGTAAGACATAACCATAACCCATAAAACCTCAAACCATCATTTTATATTTCTATTAACTGGTGATCTTTAGAGCTTGTGTATATTTCTGAATCATGCTTCTGGTCTTTATCTAAGCTATGCTAAATCTAGGCTCCAGCTCCATTTGTAAAGTACAAACAAAGTACTTTTTTAGAGAACTAGCCTGAAACCATGCCTCATGTATTATGCACACAGATGCCTTATGAGGCCCTAACAATATATACACACATCACACTTTATATATATATATATATATATAAAGGAGAAACTTAGCTTGAGGCCTCTTCTTTAAACTGCAGGCATTGTCAAAATGAGAGACACCACCTTCATCCGTCTGACAATAGCCGGAGCGTTAATTGCAGCCCTCGCCTCTATGACTGCTACGAAGGTTATATTTAAACCTTTTATGTGCTGTTTGATAGGATGCAGTTTAGATTGAAGGGGAAGGTGCAGCGTGTGAGGCACGTTAGTCAGCAGAAAGCTGCTGCTGGGAACACCTTGAACAAGACGCTAGCATGACGGGCTCATCATTTAACCCAACGCTGTCAATATGAATTTATCTACTTCATTTATTCCGTGGGCAGGAACAGATGGGATATTGAACTTTTATGGACACACATCTGTCCATGCCGAAGTGTAAAATGTTTTCACAGCCGCCACGCACTTACCTACCTTGTCATCAATAATAACTTTATCGCACTGTTCAGAAAAAGAAAACGGCAAGGTGCTGAACAAAGCAGAGGTTCAAGTACAAAGGATTACACCGATCGGACACAAACAACAATTATATAAAAGAGGGCCTTGTGACAAAAGAGAGTTTACATTGACTTAGCTAACCATAACTTGGAACTACGAACACCAAAAGCCCGATCTCCACTGGTTACAAGGAACGATTCAATAACAATGATGCTGTGTCAGCAATAGCAGTAAAAAGCAACAGGCTACAATTAGTTTCAATGGAAGTTGGCAGTATGAAGCAACAAACCAGTCCCCACTCGTCGCTGAGTGAGGTACAAATGAAACATGAGCTGATTTCAACTTTTTCAATGCCCTAATGACGCGGTTACACGTTAAACCAATAAAATGCATTTGCCTCACCAGTTAACTTTTAAACGCCCAATGGCGTCCATTAGCGCTTGAGCAACACTTGGCTGTTTTATAACTTTTGTCGCTCGTGGCAGCTGATCAGCTAGTTTTCTAAATATTTGAGAAATTGTTTGACCTTTAAGGACATCGCTCTCATATCTGTGTATTAAACCTTTCATGTACTTCAATACAGGATATCCAGTCTTTTCTGTGACCTACTATATTCATACCTGTACTCAAATCATGGTTACAGGAATAATCAGATGATGACTTGGCTGATAATGCCCTGATAACTGTGTGTTAACACTTGATTTTACCTGACATACATTCACATCTGTGCATACATATTACAATCAGGATTATGTGAATCATAGAGAAACATGTTGGCAACCATTAACCGTCAAAAGGAGGCACTTCTGAATAACATGGAAAAGTACAAATTCAGCAGTTATATCATATGGTATATATAAGTTGAAGAAAAGTTTATGAAATGCAAAACAAGTTTGAGTAAGAAACACTCACAACAAAATATTTTCAGCTGTACAAGAACAGAGACTTGACACTGCGACAAAACCACCCGACAACACGCGACATATCTATTGTGTCCATGTGTGACGGAAAAGGAGACACACACATAGCGATAGTGGTGTACTCTGTGTAGTGAATAATTTGTCTGGTGATTTCTCTCGGCGCTGAGAATAGCACCCGTGGCCGGCTGGCGGGCAGCGTGCTGGTGGCGAGCGGTGCGCTGAGAGGATCAGGGTGGTTAGCAAACATCTTTGTGTGGTCTCTGAGGTCCAGCCGGACGAGTTCCCACAGTTCCTACTCCTTGGCTGCAAGTCGGATTCAATGGGCGTACTTTCTATTTTGATGATTCTCTGAAAAAAGCCCAAAGACAAACAATGGAAATGGCTGTAGCCTGATTTATGGCAGCCAGAGATACGTCTTTCAGTTTTCTCGCATGGAAACCACATAAAAGATCAGCGAGGAAGAAGAATTCCACTTTGGATTTTAAGGCTTATCATGTCTCTCAGCCAGAGCTCGCCCGGAGTAGTCTGTCACCTCGCAGTGACCTTTCTCTCTGCTGGAGTCACCCATCATGGCTGACAGCAGACAAACAGATTGTACCTACAGTTAAGGCTTAAGATAAGGACAATACTAATCACTGAAAGCATCCTGTGCTATAATCCGATCTTCGATGTTATTTTTAATTCCATTTTTCTCTCCCCCACAACTCACAGAACTTAATCTGGATCACAGAAACGAGGAAGATTATTGCTTTATTTCACTACAATATTGTTCCTCTGATCATAGATAAATAGTTTTCTTCATAGGACAATGCACGGATATAATTTAGAAAGAGCTGTGAGTAAAGAATCTATCAATAAATCAGTTAACCCTTCCATTTTATGGAGAGAGTGAACTCTAGTGTTCCCCACAAAATGATGCCGAGCCGGGCCCTTGTCAATAATGACGCACTTACAATACATTATACGTCACTGATCATTTTTATAGTGACTGACAACCTTTAGATTCTTTACATGTCTACGAATCATGAGAGCGATGAAAACGTGAACGTAAGCGCACATGTATTTTTGATCGTTTTAGTCCAGCAACATTTCCAGTTTAGCGACCTCTGCTGCTTTTAGCATTAAGGGAGTTCTGTTAACAAGACTGTTGCAATGTTGGGAGAAAAAAAAGAAGCTGTTGCCATAAACCATAACAGATGTAAAGTTGTCAGAGTCAATTTTGACATTTAGGTGCATATATTCTTGTCATAATCTTAGGTAAAGCATCTATCAGTTCTCGGAACAACTGCCTATGACTCATCTTGCACTGGGGGCGTGGACTATTTCTGCACTCAATGAAATGCTTTCTGGAAGTTTCATGTCCCTCCCTCCTCCTGTGTCTCTCCTTCACCGACCGCACGGTCGGCTTTGTCTCTCAGCTGGAAGTCCTGTGGGCGTCGCCCGCTCAGGCCGCTGGAGCTGACCAATCAGAACAGAATGGGCTTTTCGAAAGGATGGGCACTCTCCCTGACTTCCTGTTTTTGCGGCATACATGTAAATATACAGAATTAAATCACACCACACTAGCCATTTCAATGAACCTTTGTGAACTGAAATATACACCCTGTGCTGTGGCATAATAATGAGGATTGCTTCACATAATCCACTTAAAATCTGAGCTAAATATATCCAGATGTGTAGTTTCTTAAAATGTCAATATGATGCACAAACACTTCATAAACATCTGCATGTACATGATCACAGACGTTTCCAAAGTGTAACATCATCTGTACTCAGATTTGTGCTGTCACATGCAATAAAACAATGTACTTTTGACGCCCCATTTTTTTGAGCAGGAACTTGTTCCTAAATATACAGTTTATGACAGCTGCTCAATTGGAATTAACATTCAGGAATGATTCAAACCACAATAAAACATCAGAGTAATTATTACTGATCCACATCTAAAGAGAACACATCAACACATTTTCAGAAAGCTTGTATTGAATATCTTGTTTTTGCAAAAGAGAACATAAACATAAATTATACGGCTGTACAACAGATTTGGGTACATTTACTGCTGTAATACTGGGGCAGCATTTGATTTAGAATTAGAATTAGAAATACCAGTTATGGTATGAATGCTAGAAGCGTGCTTTTTCTGGTGGCATACTTATTTAAACAGTCTAATTTAAGCATAGAGTGTTGGCAAGAGAAAATGTACAAGATCTTGATCTAAATCTATAGTGCAGGACTTTTACAAATAAATTAAGATACATTTATTTAAATATTTCTAATCGGCACAGGTAAATTTATATTTTCCAGTATACTGAAGTTTTAAATCAGTGTTTTGTAGCAATTTGTATTCAATCAACTAGCTATGATTGTTTTACCACAGTGAAGAGTGGAGCAACCCAGGTGTATGGCAGGGTTACAAATGTAACTAAGGTTCTATGAATTCATTTCCACTTTCTGGTGGGCAGGAAGACAAAAATAAAATCTAAGAAAAGTTTCTGATACTCCAAATAAAGTACGTCACACACGTGTTAACACTGTTTGTGTAATTACTCTCACTGCCAGAAGGGGGAGACACATGTTCCATGCTGTACCTTTAAATAATTTAAAATTGGCGAGATTTTGATTTAAATTTCTACACATGAATTAACCAAGATTATGGAAATTTAAATTTGAACAAATTATATGGCTTAGCTGTTTAAGTAATTACTCGCACTACCAGAGGGGGAGAGACACGGCCCATATTGTACCTTTAAATAATTTAAAATTGGCGAAAAATTTCCCAAAAAAATACCAAAATTTAAATTTGATATTATATTACTTGACAGTTTGTGACACATTTCAGTTGGTATCAAATATACTCAATACCAAGCCCAGGCCTTATAGAAAACTATTTTCTTTTTCAACAGAGAGGCTAAAGAAGGGCAATAATTCATACTTAATCCAAGGTGTCACCATTCGTATCAGAAAAAAATCAAACCTCTTCATGTTCTTCTAGTCCTGACTGTAATATCTTTCTCGGGGCTGATGTGAGAACGCCAAAAAAGTCAAACCTGAGCCCGCTTTGCATAATTGCGGTAGACACACTATGAATAATTCCTTCACTCATACTAGACTTTAAACATTGCAGAGTTTAAAACAGGCAGCGCCGTAATAATATCTCCTTATTTGCTGTCAGAGGACTATATAAATGTGTCGGGGGAAAAGACGAATTTGCTTCCAACCTTTGCGATCAAGTAGTTAATTAAGTTTGATGATGAATCACACTTTGAAACACGAGGCACGAGGAGTTGGAAGGGTTTGTTTATAGACTGAAAACACTGCTTTTCTCCATTTCCATAAAAATTATGCTCCGCCATCTCCTGCGGCGCTGGAGGCCTTCTCGCAATCTGGTGCGCATCTGATTGTTATTTGGGCCTCATAGTACTGTTATCATGATAAAAAAAAAACCACTGTGCTGGGGCCCAAGGGTTCTATAAAAAATCCCAGAGAGGTCTAAATTTGAGACCGTGACTGACATCCGTCGCGATGTCGGCGAGAAAGGCTGTAATCAGAGCTGGCTTAGTGTAGACAGTGGGGACCATCAATCCCTCCCTGAAAAAAAAAAAAAATCTGGCACAACCTTAGAGCTGGAGGGTTACACACAATAGGAGGACATAGCTGTCTGCTCTGCTTACTTTAAAATGTTTTGGATCGTAAAACGGAGAATCATGCTCGACATCAGAATTCATAAATGTTACAAAAGTTCCATCAGCACTTGGTGAAAAATTCCTTCTGAGCTTCTCAAGGTGCAAGCTGATGTAGATTTTTTTTTTTGTCAAATAATTTTTAACTCCTTTCCAAAAGCTCTTGCACATCAGTGGCTATGTTTACATGGACGGTTTTTCTTCAACCTGACGGAAAGAAGTATGATCAGTAACTCTTGACATGCACAAAGTGGATGTGTCCTCTGTGGAGCATCAAATCTGCTGGAAATGAAACAAAAGAAGACCTGGGGCAAACATGCTCGGAGAGAACTGGACTTATTCCAACGAGAGGAAATGATCAGATCAAGCGTTTGCGTGGCTATTAGGCGCAAGATTTTAGCCACGACAGCTATTATCTCACTGCTGTGCTTTTCAGCTTTTCCTAACACACCTTTCACGCTATCCCCCCAAACAATATAATCCATGTTCATCTTTTGCTCCCTAAGGACAGATTTCATAAATATGTACAATGTTTTTCCACTTTCAGTCCACTCCCCGTGGTTCAGCTCCAGACGCTAACTGCACTTGACAACATCTCAACTTCGGTAACAGCTGTGGGATAAAGGAATTTGTAGATTAAGAGACAATGCTGCCTTAAACCTTTAGTAAACACATGCGTGCGAGGACACTGTTGAATGTGCAACATGTCACGTTTTCTGTTCTGTAGTAGGACTGCAGAAAGCATGGCTGGACTTGACTCTCCAGAAATTAGACTTTTGTGCAACGGTGAAAGGCCTCCTCGTCGTCACTGCATCTTCAGCAGAAAATAAAAAGCTTGGAGCCTCATTTTTCACGATAAAATCATTTTAATTTAGTGTTATGCTCAGTCATGTCCACCGCTTGGAACCGTGATGGACGGCCATCTGACCGCGGCTGCAAACCCTGATTTCAGGCTTGTATAAAACAGGAGGACGTGTATGATTATGGAAGCATCTCTGAGCCGCAATGAGCAGGTTCGGTAATGTGTTATTGACCAAGATAACCGCTCTATATCTCTGACTTTACTTTCTCCCTTTCGGGCCGCTATCGTGACTTGCCTCTGCATGACCATCAAACCCAGTGGGCACTAAAAAAAGACCAGTGTGATGCTAATGAGCTCTAATCCTATCTCTTCCCCCTCCACAAGTTTATTCTCCCTCAAGAGGGCAGTGTTTGAATGAGGGAGCCTCCATCTGTCAGCACTCATCATGTCGCTGGGATAAGGGGGATGCCAAGAACTTTCAGTCCTCGGTCCATATTATTCAAACCAGATATAGAACATTGGATTCTCATGAAGAACATTAGCTGAATTCAAACATAAGTGTGGTCTTATTGCAAGAGGAGGAAGGGGTAGGCTGAGAAAACACCAACAACAATAAATCCCAGCTGAGATTTATATTTATATATATATATATATATATATATATATATATTCTGTCTTTTATTTATTTTTCTCAGAATTGAACATCTCATTGCTTTGGATGTGTCTGCTGAGAGCCGAGACAATGTGTAATTAATGCGAGGGATGAATGATTCGTTTGTGCGCAGCCTCGTGTCAAACGGGGCTTGCATGTTGCGGCAGTGGAACAACTCGAGATCCAGTCCAAGATAAACCACCTCAGAAATACTTTTCGAGACACGTAATGCTGCGGAAGTCATTAAAAGGGGCGAGAAGATGCGTTTGTGAACTTAATTCCAACAACAACACCGGCAGGGGCGGAATGATGTGCGCGTCGGTTTTGTTTTCTTTCCCCCGCTCGTGCTCTCTCACTCTCATCCCTCGATCTCTACATCTTTACCTCCCCCTCCTTTTGTATATGTCTCCTTTCTCTTTTTATTTCTACTCTTTAAAATCTCCCCCTTTTTCATTCCTCTCTTTCTCTGTTCACCTTCTCACTCTCGCTTCTCGTGCCCTTTCTCTCTTTGCGCACTAACCCAAGCCTCCCCACCTCCTCCCCCTCCTCTCCTTTCTCAATGAATCTCTCTCCCAGGTTCGACCCCTCCCACTTTGTGTAAAGGCTTAATTGTCAGCCCCGACGGAAACTTGCGTAAAGCTTAAATACCGCGTGCGCCTCTCGCACTGAAGGTGGAAGTGACCAACGTGTCCAAAGCAGGGCATCTCTGGCGTGTTCTACTTTTTTTCTTCTTTGAGTTCTGGTTCTCCTCCTGGTGTGATACTTCTTTTTTTTTTGGTTTATCCGCGGCGCCAAGTGACCGACAGTCAGCATGCAGGTGTCTCTGGCCCTCCTCGTCTCCAGCTCGGCGCTCCTGCTGCTCCAGGGATGCTGCACCGCCGTGAAGGGATGGAAGGTACTAAAAAACGATGGCACGGAGATTTTACCGGAGTACAGAGAAAATTCTCGGACGCCCCAGGAGGCAATACTGCAGGCGTCCAACGGCAACAATAACAACAACAACAACAACAACAGCAACACAGTGAATAACAGGGCGAAAAGCGGCGGAAGGACGGCAAACACCGTTTCATTCAGTGAGTGCCATATTTTGAACTGGTTAAATCTTCAAATTGTTCAAATTTACAAATGGAAAATAAAAAATACAGCAGCAGATTCACCGTTAGTTTTATAATAATCATTACATTATAGCTTTTATTTGAGTTTTTATTTGTGGTCTCATGCGTAAAAGTGAGGAACATCACAGCTTTTTGAGGATAAAGATAATTTTTGACAAATTTCAGGTTAGTTCAATCTATTTTGTGAATAAGTATTTACTTAGTTCGGGTGATTTGACTTAAATTTAATTAAATTTTAGCAAAATTTAAAAAATATTTTATGTTTGTGATTCGTCAAATGCTTCAACAAAGCTTAAGTTTACCTCAAAAATATAAATTAAATTTGTCAGATTTTTCTCATTTGGTAATATAAATTTAGATGTGGGAAATCTAGGCTTTCCAGTTGACTATTTAATTTTTTTTATTTATTTTTACAGCACATAAAGACAACCTGCCTTCACATTCAGCCTCACTTTCACACCACTTCCCTGATTAGGAGCAGCTCTCTCGTGTGGGAAGTGTTTTTTTGTGTTTAATCCAAAGATGAGGGTGATGAGAGTGCCTCAGACGCACATTCTTGTGGTTTCTTCCCCTGCACAATTTGGAGCAGAGCATTCAGAGACACTCTTTTTTTTTTTTTTCTCTCTCGCTCTCCTTCTTCTTTTTCTCTTCACGTTGTCTTCCAGGTTGTTTCCTCTTCTCTTTATGCTATTAGTCAAGCTCTGCTTACGCCATAACTATCTGATTGCAACAACATGTCTCCCAAATAGAAAAGCACACACAGTTTGTTCTTTGGGGTGAAAGTCTTTTTTTGGAGGAGGGGGAGGAGGATTTAGAAATGGCTTTTTAAATGCAACACTGCCTTTTGAGAATGATTCCCACCTGTGGCTAGTGAGGCTTGTTTGTTCTGATTGAGCAGAGCATGCGGGATGATCTCGCGCCTGCTCTCGAGATGGGTGGCGCGATGTGTTTGCTTAATCACGGCCACTTCATTTACAGATCAGAGGAGGTGATTGATTAGATTAGAGGAGCAACCGCTGATGGAGCGAATTAGCACGTCAAGGTCAGTTATTGTGACTGATTTTGTCTTCAGGAGGTGGGATAAGCAATCACACGCGAAGCAAACAAATCCTCACACTAAACACTTGTTTTTCTGCTTCGTTTGTAGGAAACAAAAAAAAAACAAAAAAAAGACGGGGAAACACATCTTTTGTTTTCCCAGTGAATGCGAAGCACATGTGCTCGCATACGGAGACAGAAATCTCCTGGATTATTTTCTCAGTTTTGGTCCTGGGACAGCTCCCCCCGTGGTCCCCGTGGGGGTCACGGCGCAGGCTTTGACCACAGCCTGGACTCCCTCCAGTCCTCTCCCAAGGCTTGTCTCTCGGAGCTGAGGGAAAAGAAGCAGCTCACGCAACTGTACAGTAGTCTAGTGTGCGATGCTTTTTCATTTTCAGGCCACCCTCATTAGAAAGGTTTTCCTCCGACTGGCAGCAGAGAGGAGAGCAGGAAATGTGGAGGAGAAAAACTAGAGTTTGGGCTTCGTGAACAAGACGGCCTGACTTTTTTTTTATTTTAATGGTAATTGGTTGAAACTGCTGCCCAGTAGGACTTGTATACTACTGTGGTCCCTTCAGCAGTGGCCACAGAATAACACAAGATCAGGTTCTCGTGGGGAGAAAACAAAAAAAAAAAAGGAAGTCACCTCACATAAATCCTTTGTTCAGCCCTTTTTGCGAAGAAAGCCTCAGAGGAAAACAGATCCCTCTCTGAGTGTATCATTTCTGAACCAACAGTCCTTTTGCCCCCCCCCCCCCCCCCTTTTTTTTACACTCAGCTTGTAAAAAAAAAAAAACACGGGACAATAACTCATGCGTACGGCTGTTTAAAAGCTGTGGCTGAAATATAGGATTACAGGCTGAGTGCGTGGTCTCAAATCAGTCTGGCAAATGTCCAGTTTGCTCGAAAGTGTCCCGCTTTAAAATAACCAGACAGCTATTTACTCCTCCATCGCCACATACATTTCCTGAGGGGCCAGCGCCGAGTGCCAGCGCTTTTCTTCCAGCTCGGCTCGCTTTTGATTGAGCTGTTTAATGGCCCTCAGGTCTGGATTTGCTATCAGCTGATTGCTGCCAGCTGGATGTCTTTGCCGAGCCTTGTTGTCAGCTAATGATCGGAGCATGAATCAAATTCAGATCTGATCTCGATGGATCAAACCTCCACTTAAAAGTACAAATTGCGCCATTAGGTTGAATTTATAAAAGTGGACTCCTCGCAAATTAAATGCTGCCTCCAATTCAGATGCTATCTTATCCGTGTTGGTTTTATTTGACCGCAAGAAGGGGAGAGTCAGGAGTCAGGGAAAATGATCGCAAACTGGAATAAAAGACAGCACTGAAGCGGTTAACTTGCAACATGTCCATTCCAGTGTGCGGCACTTCAAAGTGTTTGTGTTGGGCTGATTCCACGAGTGTTTAACTGTGATATCCTGCTCTTCATCCCAGGTGCCTCGGAGCTGAGCTGCAGGGAGCTGCGGTCCACCCGCTACATCACCGACGGATCTTGCCGCAGCGCCAAGCCCGTCAAGGAGCTGGTGTGTTCGGGCCAGTGTCTGCCCTCGCACCTCATGCCCAACTCCATCGTCCGGGGCAAGTGGTGGAGGAACAGCGCCTCGGACTACCGCTGCATCCCGGCGCACTCCCGGACGCGCCGGGTCCAGCTGCAGTGTCCCAACGGCAACACTCGGACTTACAAGATCCGCGTGGTCACGTCCTGCAAGTGCAAGCGCTTCAGGCCCCACCACAACCAGTCGGTGGCCAAGGAGGTCCCGAAGGCGCAGCGCAACAAGAAGCGCTTGTCTCAAGATCGGAGCAAGAACAACACGCCACTGGTGGGCAACTCGTACTGATGCTCCTCTGCAGCATCCAGAGACCAAAGCGCACTCATACACACATGTTAACACAACACACCAACCAACATATCTCCCTTCAAATAGAGAGGGGATGCAATTTCAAGGAGAGCGAATTCATAAGCTAATTGCTAGGCTGATTGTAAGTCGTCAGTCTGTATTTTTCAGTCACTTGACAGCGTTATTTGTGAACTTTGCTTATTTGCATGAGTCAGTGCCAGGGCTTGCCACGACTGTGACTAGTCAGGGGATGCAGCGCCATGATGGATAATACGAAACATGTATCTGATCACCCCAACAGCTCTCTGAGCTCGGCTCTGCCTTCCACTCAGACAGATTTCTTTTAATGAGAAGTCCTCCCTGAGGCTTTGAACCCATCTGTACAAACATCCAGCGGATGCAGAACTACAGCTCTGTTTAAAGCTGAAAAGGTGTATCCGCGCTCCAAAGTGGTTGTAATCCATCTCCTTTTCGGCTGCATGTGCGTGGAGGAGACGGCGGCAGCTCTGGGGTCTCAGACGGTGGGATGTTGACAGCTTTTGAGAGGCCCTGGTGTGTACAGCGGTCCAGGCAGCGCTCTGGCAGCCCGCTAAAGGCCTCCCTCATCGGGATAGCTCCACGGCGCTCTCCGAGTCAGTTACAGTTTTCCCACAGCTAGATGCAAAAAGTCAGGAGCGAAAGAGAAAGCAGCGCTAACACCACAGGGCACGGGGCATTGCTGTGACTCCCCTTAATTACTAAATGAGCCCATTCCTGTGTTAGGATTTGAGTCATAAAAAAGCCATTTCCTCTAGACATAGCCGGTTCCTGTTTGCTGGAATCACACACAAAACAGTGCACATGGCGTGTAGGAGGCATAAAGAAAATGTGCGTGGTTATGTTGTTACCTAGGGGCAGAGAGCTCTCCAACACACCCACACTGGAATTCTTTCATTGCGGCGCTCAAACCATCCCCAGCCAAAATCCATCTGTCGTGTTAGCCTGCAGGATTCGAGACACCTCCACTCCTCTCTGCACCCATTCTGTAAATAGCTCAAGACAGGAATAAAAATAATACGGTTTTTATCATTGTACTGAAAATCCAGCGAGGAAGAGGAAGTGGCGATGTCCAGCCTGTCGCTGACGGACAACACAAACCTCCTTCCCCCGCCCCAGATTGGACTGAACTTCGCCGAGATTATCCGCAACGCTTCCTGTCAGCGCTGTGTTGTTTTCCCGCTTGTATTGCTTCCTGATTTTATTTTTTTTTAAGGTTGTCTAAGCTGTGCCGGCGATGTTTGCTTCCGTGTGTGTTTTGATATGGCAACTGGAACGAGGGGGTTTTGTCGCGTGGGCCGAGGGGCGCGGCGCGATTGTACATATCATATCTGTGCGGTGTTCTGCGACGGAGGGCCCTCGCGCGACGTTTAAGGAGAAGCAGGCGAGGGAGCGAGGGCTGCTCTCAACAGACGCAAAGAAGGACTGTTACAAAGAATGAACTGCATATTTATTTTTTATTTCCACATTTAAATTATTTATGCAACCTTTTGTAGTAAATGATAGCCATTATTGTCATATAGTATGATAGAGACCTTGGAAGTGAAAAACTGTACAGAACCCGAATAAAGTAAAGGAAGATATATTTGCAAAGAGTTGGCTTATTTGGTATCATTTGTATTTGAAGGTGCTGCAGGTGACTCATCCCTTTACTAGCCTTTATAAACACGATATAAACAGTTAATAAGCGACTTATGACATACTATAATGTAGTTGTAGGCAGATTTTGTGTGGAGTTACGTTATGATGTGCAATAAATCTTTTATTTAAGTACAAAATATTTGGGGTTAAAGTTTGTAACTGTACGTGCATTTTTGTCCGCTGTCCATGCAAAGAAAATCAGCCGCCTGGGAAGTTGAGGTTAGCCACTGTTTGTCTGCTCAACTTTGCAAACCGAGAGGAATCCTCTCTCTTGACGTCTCAGTCACAACATTTCTTCGCTCACTCTCCGCCTCTCCTCCCTCAAGGCTTTGAGCTCCGCGCACCGCGAGCTTCGGAGTCCAAAGTTTTGTGGATGCTTGCCGTATCTGGAGCAAACACGCCAACAGAAATACGAATTTTCGCCGAAACTTTGGGCTTGACCTCGCAGTCCACGGACTGAAAACCTCCCTCGGGCTAAGTGAGGTATTTACTTTTAATTACTGGGACAAAATCTCCCTTAAATGACCAAATAAACCACGGTGCAAATACAAAATAGAAAATCACTGTGGTAACTGTGACTGAGAGCTTCACTTGTGCCAGGGCAGAGCTGTGGATATTAAATTTCACTACATCATCCATAATGTGCACTCATTATGTCATTTTCAAGCCCCGGTTTCCAAGAGAGAACAGACATGCCATGAGTTTACTCAGGAAACTAGCATGGAATAAGTTTCCCAAGAAATTTAATCATACATCCTTAACGGCGGTTTGTGAAGTACGCATATTGATGCTGACAAAGCATGTGAACCGACCTGCAGGTGACCCAAGCAGACCTGGGGAATACCAAGGTGCACGAGAAGTCAAGAATGATCTACTCCCGACGAACGTTACGAGCCTGCGACACTCGGTTTAGGCGCCGATGCGAAGTGAAATCAGGGGCAGGTTTGAATACCAGGTGCAGAAGTCTCTGAGGGTGAAGTGTAAGAAAAGTTCACAAACAGTTCCTATTGAGTCATGGCCTCTATGAGGAATATTTATAGAACTGACAGAGTGTCCACAATGCAATGATTAACGTCTTCCTTTGTCCAAATGCAGGAGAGGATTGCCGTACAGGAAAGAGAAAAGTGATGCCTTGTCTCTGAGCACAATCTGTATCGAGCTCATCTTTCAGCTCACAATTTGGTCAGATAAAACTCTCACAGCACATTGCTAATCGACTCGTCTCCGTCTCGCCACGTCTTCAGTTTATGTGTCAGTGTCGAGATACAGTTCCCAAATGCGCAGTCGTCCTTTGAGCTCGCATGAAGGAATGGTAAAATATCTCGTTTCAGCTTTGCGCGGCGCAGACTTCTTGTTTATCACACGCAGTCAGAACATTGTCTAAAAAGCAGCCACTTGAACGGCTCAGACGCTGTCAACACAGACTTAACTGATGTCCTGCCAGTTGCTAAAAGACACAGTCAAATAAAATAGATTGTATATCATCTGCAAATAAAGAGATGCCTGACTGATGCTTGTTTTTGCCAGCGGAATGCGTCTCACAAAAGCGAGTAAAGATCTCCGCTGTTGACTGCAAAACAGCACCAGTGGAAAGTGGCTGGAGGTGACGTTCGTAGCATGTGAGGAACTTTCTCTCACGCGCCAAGAGCTGACCCGTATAAATGGCTTTAAAACGTCGGGTTTCTGCTCAGACAGTTGTGCAACTCAGTGATTCGAGCCCCCCAAGACGTTTATTGAGGTGGAATATATTTACCAGAGTACAAGAGCACATAATACTCAGACTTATACCGAGAGTTACATAAAGTCAAAATGCCTCAACAGTAGATTCACCTCTAGGCCTTCCAGTCTAACTTTTCCAGGAGAGGATATTATTGCTCCGGTCAAACACATATGGACAATGACGGATGTACTTGGAGACGGATGTTTGTGCTCCACCAACCACTCCCTTATCAGGTCATGAACACTAATAGCCTAAAACAAATGGAAACCAGAAGAGATGTCTGGCTGCCTAAAGGAATGAGGAACGCACAAGTTCAACTAATTTTGTGTTCTTCCAGCGATACAGGCTTTGGAAGGTGGATAGTGTTTCCTGCAAGCCGAGAATATAATTCTCATCAGGGAAGGGAGAAGCCGGGGTCAGGACGGAGGCGAGACTGAGGATGTCCTCCTATGTTAACATCAGCATCCCGACAGCCGCTACGATGAAAACACACCATCTCCGCGAGAGTAGGATTAGGTGACACTTTTCCAGAGATGGACAGAAGCAACGTACGGGTCAGGGGCCTTCCACTGAGCCATGTAAGCCTCGGTCTCTCAGCTGAGGCCAGGCATGTAGAGAGAGGCGAGCCAACCATATGTGCTCAGGACAACAGGAGGTGCAGAGGATAGGAAACAGGGCTGTCAACAAACAATTCTAAACAACCCCAGCAAGCCCCAAGGTTCTGGAGGCAGAATGCGTTTCCTCGCTTAATCATCCCCTTATGGGCTAAGAAACACCCACAAAAATATTAATCAGTTTCCGTATTTCAGGAAATAAGTGATTTCCACCCTGGAACAATAATAAAAGAAGTTCAGTCCACCATTTAGATTGGGCTTGCGGATATTTGTACCAGAGCTACAAAAAAAAAAAAAAAAAAAAAAAATCTGTGTTAACTTACCAACTTTTTCAGGCCCTTTATGTCAAACGTGAAAGCTTACATGTGTAACTGCTGCGACTGCTGTAGACCGTGCCTGGAGGTACGTAAAGGTCAATCTAACACGTGTAGAAATGACAGTATACACAACCCGTCATTTGGCAATTAGCTTGAGGTCGACAGACCTGACGAGTCAGGGAAAAGCTGACATGAGCAAGGTCAGTACCTCCCCACACAAGCAATTAAAATGTCTCTGAACATTTGATGCGGTGTACACTGTTATGCTGTGCATGTGTAACAGCGAAACTGCTGTTCACCATCTTGTCACAAGTACAAGCAAGGTTATTTAGCAAATCCTTTTTGCTAATGGCTGCTTGAACCCATGAAACTTTTTCCTAACCCTATTTAAACGTAAAATTTTCTTTGAGAATATTTAATTTCATGGCTTATGGTTCTTTATGAGCACTACCTCTGTCAGACACAAAATGACGTTTCATGCTAACAGTTGAACGTTTGTTATAATTGAAATTTCCATCCTTGGTTTGGTTTGCTGGCTAACCTACCATGATGTGAGAAGCAGCTCCTAGCTAGCCAGCTAACTGTTCTGCTGTTGTTAGCTGTTTTTTCAAGCTGGACAGACAGTGTACACTCTACTTGGACTTTATCTGGTTAGTTTTGATCATTAAGCATTACCGTCACGCAACGACCTCCAATGATTTTAAAAAAAAAAGGTCCAGAAACTGCAGTTTGTCTAGTGGCCACTTGAGGTTGCTTCAAAAGTCAGTCAACCTCCATTGACCTCTATGGTAAAATGTCCAAATTTACAGCAGAAACAAACATGCAGCTGTTTTAGTCTCTATAATTTCTCCCTTACTGACAACTGGACATGATACACTTATGTAAATCCTTGCTTATATCGGGGCATATCAGGGAGTAGCTGCCCTGCACTACAGGTTGGTTGCCCTTACAGGCCGTTAGCTGTCTGCCTCAGAGTCGTCCACTTACCTTAGCTGCAAGTCAGGAGCTATAAAGATGACATCAGCCAGGGCCACCACACTAAACCTCAAAACTGCTCTTCTGGAAATCTATGGCTGAGGTCACAGAGGGTTCGTAGAGCATCTTTATATACAGTCAGTGGTCGCCAAACAGGCCAACGAGAAGATGGAAATGGCTTAACCCTTTTAGGGCACTGTAGCAGCAATACACTCATGAAACTGGCTTTAAAATGTATGAATAAGTATTTTTCTTTTTCAAATTAAGGCTGAGAAGTTTCAACAATTTCCAATTTTGCTGTTTAACGTCCACACATTTGTCAAATAAGCTGACTCTCTTCACTCATCACCGTCTGCTGGTCATTTTCCACACCCAGTGACGTAGCAAAATGGCTTCAAAGAACCATAATTACTGCTTCTCATCACCTTTTTACTACATCAATTTCAGTCTTGGGTATTCAGGAGTTCCTATCATCAGCAAACCAGATCCATTTATTAAGGACGTTGTAGCCTATTTGTACGTATACGCACCAGCACGCCATCTGAACCTGCAACGGACGGGCCTGTTAAGCCTCATAGAAACACACATGTACGAAAAAATCACACGGGAGCACGCGCTCGCATAAATCTGCCGGTCACCCGGAGCCTGCATGTTTTCAATAAGGCGAGTTAATACAGCAGACATTTCTGAAAAATAGAAACGCCATCGTTAATAAGCTCGCCTCCTTTAAGAGCGCGCAGAAACAATTAAATCAGATTTTAAAACAGGAGCAAAGTATTTGTGTGGGTGGTAGACATGGCATGTCGGGGGGATTATGCAGCCCATGAGAAGCAGATTTATGACAGGCAGTAGTCAGTCTCATAACCAAAACCTCCCCTCGCATTTCGAGCCCTCGCAGAAATAAATGCGAGGAGTGAATCAAACCAATTTTCTCGATGTCATCATTGCTAACCACAGCGATGGTGATTGGATTAATGTGGTGGTGCCAGCCAGACCGTGACTAGTGATCCATCCCTCCCTGTGCCCTCCCTTCCTCTATGCTCATATATTTTTAGGGGGCATTACAGCTGATTCTGATCATGACAAAGCTTTCTGGACGCGAGCTAGCCGATGACAACATTAATTTTGTCCAGTTCGAATTAAATTAACTTCTGGGCATTATACCGACGCTAAGCCCACTGGCTTAGGAGCGGCGCTTGTTCCTTTTTAGCTTGCGTCTCTCTCTCTCGGGGAAGGTACCTAGAGCGACCTGGCTAGAGAAATCCTGCAAACGCCGTGTTCACTTGACTGGCATTGCAAAATCGACTGTTCAGGACCAGTAAGTAAACAGTGGCGTATTCTCCTTCCCAGATCAACAAACTGGAGTTTATTCCCTGAGGGTTTATGGCTACTTCCACAGACAGGCTGGTGCCTTTGTGCTTGTTTGTATGTTTGTGTCACAGTTCCCCAGCTGAGGAGGCTATTTTGAGGCAGCAGCGTAACATTGCTACGTTGCATATTTCACCCTGAACCTGATATATACAGTCAGTGTATTCCGATTTTTGCCCCAGATGGAAGCGGTTTTATTTTTTAAGGCCTGTTGCTGATTAATCGCGTTGTTGTTTTTTTGTTTTGTTTTTTTCCCCCCTCCTGCTTTATTCTGACCCCTCTGGACCGGCTCAGCGCAATCAGCTCCAAGTGCAGTGGAAATTGTTTCCTATCCATGTGGCCGTGGGTGCACGACCCAGGAGAGGCCGAGGCAGATATCTCAACAATCTCCCCAGCTTAGGAGAGTTTAAGATCGGGATCAATTCAGCGCTGCAGCCCTTATCAGATGTCAAAGAGCCTCTGGAGCTACATGCCAGATTGAGTGTCCCAATCTTGACCCATGTTGCAAAGAAGGCCCCTGAAAGCATGTTGTTGGCCTGTGGTGAAAAATAATGGAGGATAAGTCAACCCTCATGCTATAAAACAAAGTTTACTTTGAGAATCGTGTTCCAATTTTTTTTTATTTGCACTTTACATCAGCATAATTGATAGCTGGGCATAGGATTTTCCCATGGAAAAGACCTTGTCAGTGGTGTGAGAGCGGAGTAGTCTGATACTGGGGCGTGGGCACGAATATTACTGTTATGACAGTTAAAGCTAATTGTTCGTTGAACTGCTCTATGAGAAAGTGTCTCTTTTTATGACTCACAGTCTACCATCTGCACATCGGCGGAGAACTTTTCCATTTCAAACATCAAGTGTTTGCATCATCTCCAGATTGTCACTGAGATCAGTAGAAGCATGGGACGGAGTTCAGCAATAAAGTTCTGCCATGATGATATATTACTCTCTGTTTTTACCAACATCTGAAGTGACGATGCGCTGCTATCGCTTTAATAAAAACACTGAAAGCGGCAACTTCTCTCCACTTCTCTGTCCTTCTTGGGTTTGTTCAGCCAAATTCACATGCGTGGGTTTAACTGTTGCTTGGAGAGGCCTTTGGTTTGTTTCATGTTGTTGTCGCAGCGAGCCGAGATCGATCCCTTAGTCTACATGTCTGACCCAGCAGGAAGGAACACGGAGCAAACGGTATTTTGTCTACCTCCACTGAAAAGGAATCGATGCGGAGACAGTTAATTCAAACAGCAGATGCCTATGGGCCTTTATGAGCCGGAGAATATAGACAATTAAACGCATCACAAGATCATCTCAGTCGACCGTGTATGTCTCAACCACCAAATGCCAAAAATGAGCACTGTAAACTGTGGCGTCCCATTGATTTTGGAGGGAAACTTGCGTGTCTCTGCGCTGTCCTGCCGACAGAAAATGTGCTTTTTTTTCTCCTCTAATGAATTTGAATAACACGCCTCCGTGCCAAATGATATAAAACTACAGACAGCAAGGCCAAACACCTTCTTAAAAAACGGCTACATCAATGGAGACGAGGTTTTTATGTCATAATCGATCATATTTTGCAGCCCTTGGCAGAGGAGGAGCACATTCAGATACACGTTCAATAAATAAAACCTGATTGCTGTCGTGTCAACAGTTAATCACCCAGCACAGACGCTGTGTTTCTCCTCCAATCGCTGCAATATAAATGATCTGTCTGGGTCAGACTCCGTCTCGGTCTGGACAACGATGAAACACTTGTGGAAGCATTGAACTGACACTGAGAGAAAGAACACAAAAACAAGTGCAGTACAATTCCAGTCATACTCGTGTGGTTAACTTTAAGTGTTTTGTAATCCTATACCCTACAATGTTAAAAACAAACCTTTCTTTTTTCGTGTGAAAGGAATTCCAGAAGTGGAGAGCCACTTGTGACCCACCAGTCCAAGTCCCTCAAAAGCAGACGCTCTTGTAAAGCCTGGCTGCAGCCAACAGTTCCAGACACCCTTCAGGCTCCAGGTCTGAAACGGCTCAGGTCACAGTGTGAGGCGCCAATGGCCCACACAGGACTATCACAACACCCATGCGCACACTGGCCAAAAGTATGTGGACAACAATGAGCCTGGGACAGTTTTAATTGTTTGGGTTAGCTCCCTTTGTTCCTATTAGGAGAACCCCCAATGCTACAGAAAACCAAGATAGATTAGACAATTGTAAGCTTCCAACTTCGACTGTGAGCCATTCCACATCATAAAACTACCATTCCTGATCTCACTAATGAGCCTGTGGTGGAACGGCAGCAAACGCCGCGTCCAAAATCTTATGGAAAGTCATAGATTTTGCTGAAAAATCAATACTTTGACACACGACCAATGTCAATGTCAAAAAGGGGCGACCCTATCTTAATCATTGTTACTGTAGCTGTGTTTTACTACCAGTTCTTTAAAAATGTTTTAACATAATTTCTTTGAGTAGAATCTGTGGCTGACCTCTGCAATTCTGAAGCTCTTTGAAGCTCTTCAACAGCTTCTTCCCTGCCACAGTCAGACTGATGGCAAAACAATAACCATTGAACTTGTGCAAAAAAATAACCAAACACTACCTCACTTTAATTACATGTGCAATAGCTGACTTAATATTATTGTCTCTGTACAATGTACAACCTGTTCTGTAGTTCCCTGACAAATGTGCAATAGTCCATCAGTGCAATATTCCCAATACTCTCTCTAACTCTCTCTCTCTCTCTCCCTCTCTCCTGCTCTCCCCCTCACCCCACCTCACATTCCTAGAACCAGTCAAACCAGTTTATCTATCTACTATTATTTATTACTCTGTCACCAACATTGCCCTCTCACCTTCATACTTGTTTATTGTAATATTACAGTTGCATAGTGCTTCTATATTTTGTATTTATACTTTTTGTTGTATAGTTATTTCTATATTTATACTTCTCATTTTAACTAAACTGTTGACTCTGTGAGAGCCCTGCACAAGAATTCCACTGTGCCTGGACTGTTGGTTTATGCACAAATGGCCAAATAAAGAACCTTGAACCTTGAGCATGGCGTCTCCTTGCCATCTTGGCAACACCTGACTCACCCTAACTAGTGGAGTGGAGTGATGCTGTGGGTGGCGGGCGGGCGGGCGATGCCGAGACGACACCGACCTATCAAAGCGGCCGAACACTTATTTATGCATAACTGTAAACCTTTATACGACATGAATGGAGAAACTAGCTATCGGCGGGGAGCACCAAGATGTAAACATTGTTCATTTCTGGTTGACACGGAGGTGTATGAGGATTGACCCACTTTTGGAAACAGCCTCAAGGAACTGTCTTTGGAAAGTTAACATTTGCTTCATTTTTCTGAAAGAAATATGTTCGGGCAGCTATTGTGACTGACGACTTTCTCAACTGGCTAATGTCAGCAGTTTAGAATTACCTCATCACATGTGAATTACACCAATCAGCCACAACGTTATGACCACTGACAGGAGAAGTAAGTAACATTGGCCATCTTGTGACAATACAATGTTCTGCTGGGAAACTTTTGGAAATGGTGGGAAACCATTCATTGGTGTGGATGTTACTTAGACATGTACCACCCACCTAGACCAGACCAGGCACCCCCACGCCATAGCAATGACACTCCTTGATGGCAGCAGCCATCCCCAGCAGGATGCAACCTGACTCAAAAAACATGAAAACAATGTTATGCCTGATCAGTGTATATTGAGTTCCCAACCAGTGCAGTGACCCTTTATCAATCTAAACCAAGTAAAAAGACAAAATCCTTTCAAGGCTCCGGACCAGAAGCTTTGTGCATGATGAAGAACATGATTGGAAGAGCAGAGTAGCTCAGGACAGGTCTGGTGGTCTGCAACGCTTCCACCTCTGGAATGTCCATATCACAAACTGTGATCACTTCCCATCTCCTGAAGAACTGTTACAAGCGAGCAGTTCATTTCAATGTCAGATGTCTTTCTTTCTTTTTTTGCCTCCTTTTCCCCCCACCATGTAATGGCATCCACCGCGCAGTGTGCGGACAGACGGGGAGAGCGCTTTCTGCTCCCATAAATAAAGCCGAGGTAGGCTCCGGCCTGTTTCATCCATCACCGAGCTGGAGCTGTGTTTGCAGAGCGGGGAGGGACGAAGGGAGGGGGGGCCGGATTCATCCATGTTCCCAGCAGCCGTCCCCCTGTGGGAACTTCACACAGCCATTAAACACCTCATGGCAGCCCGTTAGCTATCGGGCCAGCTGAACCGAAGAAAGAGCGGCGGTCCCACAAGCTCTCCTGTCGTCCCCGTGGACATGTCAACAGGTTTTTCATTTAAAGTTTTAGTGCACATCTCAGGCACATAAGTCTGCTGATATAGGAGAAATAGAGGCGCACACATCCTCAGTCTTACTGGGAGACACATGGGTGTTAATGTAGGATGTGAAATACAGTGAGAGCTCAGTGAAAAGTAGCTTTGTTTCCATTGTCAGTATCTGTTTTTAAGTGACAATTATTACAGCTGGAAATGATAATAACAACAAAGCTGTTTAAGAGAATTACCATGCAGATGATATGATTTTGGAGCAGGTGTTTAAAATTATGGTTTGATGGCTGTTTAAATTAGATTTCATTGTACATTAGATGCAAACTGACAACTCTAACAGTTAAAGATGAATGTAGGATTGCTTTCAAATATTTCTCCCCTCAAATCATAATTTCCTTGATGAAGCATTACATAACCATTAGTTCTGTTCAAACGCTTTGGGCTTTTTTACTGCCATACTTGATGGTAAGTCATCTCAAGTCCTCAGACTCCATGACAACGGGGATCCCTGGACAAACACAGATGACTTTCAGTATGTCAGCGTGGCCGGTGAAGCCTGCACTTTGAGTCTAACGGGTTGTGATAGCATCTAACATGTCCCTTAAATCACCGCTGGGAGCGAAACAAAGTGGTTTTTATGAGGGAGTGAAACGCAGGTGTTGAATTTGACAGACTCCTCCGTAGATTCCCAAGCTTTTTAAAAGCATGCATCTGGACTAATAAAGCCCTCAGTTCACAAAGACGTCGCTCGGACAGGATTTTCTGGTTATCATCACTTTAATAAAAATTTAAATGAAAAACGGAATCATAAACAAACGAGACAAACATCCACTCCCGAGCCGGAATAAAGAAAATCAACCAAAAATCCCCAGCTCCAGTATTCCTCCCCACCCCATCGTGGGAGTGGTGCAGGCCGTTTGATCTCACCTCGCCCTGATTAATGAAAGGCGAATGCCATCGACTCTCTGCGTCTCCCTTGGTTTCGCATAGCCATCCCAAAGAGTCAGGTTATGTCATCCAGGGAGTCAACGGCATTGTGTTTGTTGAGTAAGACTGAAGAGGTGGCTGCTTCCAGCACTCCTTAAAACCGCACTCCACATGCCAGGAATTCCCGGAGACCGCACAACTGGGCAGAAGCAGATGCTTGATTGATGAATAGGTTTTATTAAGCGTGTTTACTTCATCAGACAGCTGTAGTGTCTTTGAACCCTATGGCATTAAACATCGTAGTGATTTCACTGGGGCTATATGGCTTGTAAAAAGCAAAGGTTTGCACCCGTGAAAAAACAACAACAAATGTATATGTTTTCTAGCCTTCTAGCTACCTACATAATTTTTTGAGACCACTTTCCACAAGTTTCACAAGTTTCTCGATGCAAAGGGTTTGGAACGACTTTTGAATGATTATTAAATAGAAACAATTTAAAGTAATTATCATATAAGGAGAAGAGAGCAGTCTACAATGGTGCGTAAAGTAATAACTATAAATTCAGTTATAAATCTCAATAAATTATTAATATACGATGAGAAGCACAAGTCTTCAGACACAAATCAGTCCACGTTTAAACGGTAATATTGTATTAAACTGTCATTTTGAATCACTGACTTTGGAATTTGGACAACGACACCCTGATTTTATTTATTTATTTATTTATTTTGAACGATTTACCCCATTTGGATGAGGGGGAGGAGCTGGGGAGGAGCCGGGGTGGAGCGACGGGTCAATATCCTTGCGAACCATAATCTAGACAAGTCAATCAAAACTAGGATTGATTTAGCTAATGACAAAATAATGAGTTGTGGGTCTAATTTAATGACTAGGATTTCTAAAGAAATAGATTTTTTTTCGAGCCATTTTTGCCACGCCCATCTTTTACATGCAGTCAATGTGTAACTTTTAGTAATCTTAATACATATCACAGCCTTTTTCTAGGGGGTCAAAGGTCAAACAGTCCAATGGAGTTGAGTCTTCCTAATTTAATAAGCGCTAACAAAAACAAGGCATGATGCTGGAGGAAGGGAGCTAAAGAGACTGCTACGACCTGGAAACCTTAAAAATTGGTCTTGTTAATGATTTGTAAGCATTTCCACTAACCACTGATTACCATATAATTTACTGGCTGCCCGTATCACCTGCTCTTGCCATCTTTAAAAATGATTTCACAGAGACCTAAAAGAAAAGAAAACAGTGTGAGGGAGTGCGCCTGTCTGCAGGATAGACAGTGCGATTATAAAAGCATCTCTCTGGTCTCCATCATGCAGCGCGACAGTAAGGACACGGCCCTGGACCTGTGACAGCACCCATAAGTCTCCATCGGGGCCCCAGGCAGTCTGTCTCATGACTCTGTGCAGGTGCCTCGTGTTCCTGCCAGAGTCGCCAGCCAGCCAGCCCCTAAAAGGCTCTCCTCCTCCGTCTCGTCTGAGCTCCATCACGTCACTCAGTAAGACGTTCCACAGCCATGGAGGGGCTTAGCGGAGCAGGAGATCTTGTGAGATGGCCTACGAAGTATCAGATGTCACATCTGACAACAACTAGAGAGAGAGGAGCAGCATGTGTGCTGATGAAGGGGTACAAGATCAAAAGGGAACACATTCTCCTATTAGAGTACATCTACACTCTGGTGCAACGAGAACACAACTTGGAAGAAAAAAAAAACTACAAAGACTCGTCGAGAGTTATTTCCTTTCTTTCCCAGAAATAGATAAAAGGGTTAACTTAATTTCGCCATCTGTAAGGTTACCATGAAGCTAAGCCTGTTAGCTTAGCTTAGCATAAAGGCTCAAGTCAAAAAGAAAGAGCTTGCCTGCATCTGTACAAAATTTAAAAACATATGCCTACAAACACATCAAAATTTAAAAATTGAAACATCAAATAATGAGCAAATCGTTTTGTTAATTTCTTTGGTGTCTCTCATTGGTTGCAGGGAGTACAAATCCAAGCTAAGGTAAGCTAACTGGCTGCAAGCTATACATTTTCAACCCTGTCCTCTAACTCTTGGCAAGAAAGCATAACTGTATATGTTAAATACAACATCTGGGCTTGCTCACGTCCAAAATGCTCCTTCAGTTCTAAACAAACAGGTGGTAGTCCCGGGCTTTTTCTTTTTTACCCTCTTGTGGGATTGTTTAAGATACATTTGGACCACATGAGTTTTGAACCAATTTTGATATCAGGTTGCATCATGCAAGGAGAAGGTTTATTACTAACAGAAATTCTTCTCTCACGTCTCAAACACGTACACGCTATATTTTATATTTTAATTGGCGTGGCCCTAACGAGCCCGTGAGCAGTTCAGGAGGTTTAAAAGTGTATCCGTAAACACCCAAGCTGGAACTCGGACCACCTTCCCTGCCTGGAAGTCGGTCTGGAACCGCTGTGTTGGGTCAGGCCAATAAAATCATTTATGCAATGATGGACAGAAGAGTCGTGGCGACGTAGTCATACAGGTAACCTGAGCACCGTGGAGTTTAATTTGTTTACAGCAAAATGGCTCGGATTGATTGTGGGACTGTTCAATTGCAAGCGGAGGATTATTTTTCTTTGTAACAGCCCAAATGAAATAATTGGCCTGGCAGATTTTTGCTGGGTCATAATCAGTTCCCAACGGAGCGACTCTAGATCAGCTTTTGGCAAACAAAAGTTTTGTGGGCGGGGGAAGTCGGGCTGGCTTCCAGGCTGAGATAATCTTTGTCGGACCTTGGTACAAAGAAATATCCAGACCAGATTCTCCTTCAGCATAGAGGGACAACTTGTCTCAAGACGCCTGTAATGTAGAAATCAACCAGTCCATTTAGAACTGAAGAAGCCTTTTGGATGAGAGCTGATAGTGAGCAAGTCTGGTTGCTTTGTTTTAAATATTTAGATAGCATACCATGACGCAGATGAATGAGAATCCTCACAAACATAACTGTAATTGCCAAAATTTAGAAACACTTAAAGTATAAGAATGAAAATAAATTCAAATGTCTCTCTTATTTGCTTGACCTTCAACCCTCATCGTCATCCTTTTTTTTCCTAGGGTTTGAACAGTACTCGATCACCTTGCTGCTGCAGACTTGCTGGAGTCTTTCTTCACTGCAGCCCCACAGCTGTCCAACAAGTAAACCCTTTCTATTCTAGCTGATGCCTCCACAGCTGTGATTTGTCAAAAACAGGAGGGATGCGATTAGAAGTAAATAACTCGACAAACAATTAGTCCATTTAATGGCCTTCCAAACACCAGACGCCCTCTTGTACGCACACACAGTTCTTATAAATGCCCTGGCATGGTATGTGTCTGTACGGGCCAATTGGGCTCGGGTTGTAAAATTTGGTTTGTAAAGAAACAGACCAAGCACTCAGCAGATGAAAAGGCAAATGTCCCACTGAGTCTGTAAAGACCTACACAGAATTTTAACAGACGGTCACAGCTTTTCCAAATATGCAAACAAAAAAACTAAACAAAAAACGGGTTCTGGGTAACTGTGTAGCAGGAGCATGAGGGAACAACAACATGATGATATCCAGATAGAGGAGTGTGCAGAAGAAATTTCATCATTTTCATTTCAGACATTCTAAATATGACCTAATAGTGTTTGTTTATGCCTTCATGCAAGTTTCAGGTGGGAAACACCCACATACACCAATCAGGTATAACATTATGACCACCTCCCTTGTGCCTCCAAAACCGTTGTAACTCAGAATGGACATGGGCCTTCTGAGGGTGTCCTGTGGTGTCTGGCAACAGAATGTTGTTAGTGGGGGCCTTTGAGGGGAGGGGCCTCTGTGGATCATCCACAGATACTTGATCAGTTTGGGATCTAGGGACTTTGGAGACCAGGTCAACACCTTGTGCTGTTTTTCATGTTTTTTGAGTTGTTCTTAAACCGTTTTTTTTTTTTTTTTGTGTGTGTGTGTGTGTGAATGTGTCAGGGTGCATCCTGCTGCCATTAAGGAGTGTCATTGCTATGGGGTGGAGGTGCCTGGTCTGGTCTAGGTGGGAGGTACATGTCTAAGTAACATCCGCACCAATGCCAGGTCCAAAGGTTTCCCAGAGTGTCACAAGATGGTCAATGTTACTTACTTCTCCTGTCAGCGGTTTTAATGTTTTGGCTGATCGCTGCAGGTTCCGATTTGAGCTCCAATTCCCCACCAGTCTTTCAGAACTGACAAAGCTGCTCGGATGAAATGTCTTTAAGAAAAAAAAATACAAGCTTGTTTTGTTGCATATACCATGACCTTGATGACTGAGAAGCTTCACAGATAATCGCGTTTGATAGGATTCCCAAACATCCCTGTCAAGACTTAGAGTGTATAACCTGATCCACATAACATACTCTGGAGAAAGTTCCTTTTCCACAACCAGAACTGTTTTTGTTTACTCACTAAAATCAGTGGGATTTCAAATGAGGTTTCTGGTGAAGTAGGACCCGAATGCAGGACGCAGAGTGGAGGCAGAAGTTGGAAACAAAATGACTTTAAAAAAAACGTACAAGCTAAGGAGCAGCTGCAAGGAAAGGAAGCGTGTCCAAAAACACAGCTTCAAAACTAGGTAAGAACCAAAACCAAGATGAGAACTTAGGAACATGAGGAAGCATGAATATAGGACAAACAGGGGTAACATCACATCGACTTGACAGGGAAAGGCAGAGCTACACGGGCAGAGGGATTAATGAGACACAGGTGAAACAGGAGAAACCAATCCTGTGACTAAACACAAGTTGACAAACCTGGTTCATCTAGGTCATTAATTTAGTTTTTCTGCAGTATATTTATCCCATAAACAATAATGTCTTACAGGCTAAAGTCACATCTTCCCAAAAGTGACGGAGAGTTACTCCCTGGAACATGCTTTGCTTTTTTTCAGGAAGTTTTATGTAGCACTTGTAAATACAAGTCTGAAATAAATGTGATGGACAGAAAAAAATAGAAAACTAAAACCTGAAGTATCCACATAAAACTGTATACGTCTAGAGTTGATCCAATGTGCCATTGTGTGTCAAATGTATGTGGATGCATATGTTCATGTATGCTTGTGCATGCATTTTAATTAATATGTTAAAGGGGAACTACTGTTTTTTTACAACCTGGACCTTATTTCTGGCATAAAATACAATCGTTTACTCACCCATATAACTTTGGTGTTATTTAGATCCTTGTATATCCATATAGTGGGAGTGACTGGGGCACCGAAACGCAGCCTATAATAACGCATTATCTGCTGCAAAACTCAGGGAACACTTGGGAATAGCACTAGCATATCATAACAAAATATTGGTGAAATGAACGACTTTCGTGGCAGATAATGCGTTATTTAGGGGCTGTGTTTCGGTGCCCCAGTCACTCCCACTATACGCATATACGCAGATCTAAATATCTGACGAACAACTCCACATAACACCAAAGTTATATGGGTGAGTAAACGATCGTATTTTATGCCAGAAATAAGGTCCAGGTTGTAAAAAACAGTAGTTCCCCTTTAAATACTGAACAGTACACTTTGTGCAGCTCACTGTAGCATGCAAGTAGCATGCAACTTCTCAGTATGTGCAATGATCTCTTTTCCCAGCAGATACTATAGCACTGGTCAGTTCTAATGAACGACTTAATTAAAGATCGAATACGGCATATTTTACTGTAAAAGAAAACTCTTGCACTTCCTTCGCACTAGAAATGTACCTCATTCTGCTTTGCTGGGAGGATTTTCCTTTGAAACCGGCAGCAATCCAAATATTTTGTGCGATATTTCATTTCCCAAAGGTGCATTTCTTCTTTATCACTAAAAAACCCCAAGGACTGAATTAGCAACATTTAACAAATCGTCAGTGTCATTTTTTTGCATTACGTAGTGCTGCACTGGACTGCACAGTAGTGTAGATAGAGTTGAAATAATACATGCGACTCCTCAGCCAAAGCTATCTGACGCGCACGGCAAATATTTGACTTCATGTTACAAGTTCAACAAGTGAGGGGCGAAAGCAAAATACCCCCACTGATGTTTGCGCCATAAAAAACATGCGTCCTCTCGTGAATAGCAACAGAACAGCTTCCAAAAGGCCTGTTGTGCTGAAACCCAAGATCACCAAAGGGAGAAAGAAAAACCTTTTGCGAGTTAATGTCTTCCTTTTGGATCACACGTTGTGTTTGTGTCTTGAGAAACAGAGTGCCATCTGACTCCGCTTGTATCTACAGAAACCGTAAAAGAGGAAGGCGATCAGGATGGGTCAGTTGGTGTATGTTTTTAATGGCGATCATTGAAACGTGCTGCAATATCCATCAGGGATAAGAGCTCTGTGGACAAATAGAGCCGGGTGTCTCCGAGGTGCTGATTGAGCCGACAGATGGAGTATAAATTATGATGAAAAGGCATCAGCAAGGTTGACCCCCCTCCATCTACGCTTAATCTGCAGCCAAGGAGAGATTTTATTTTCCTTGCAAGATCGAGGGAAAAAATGGCCGGGGAATCATTCTGCTAAACCCTCGGTTGGCAGGCTCTGCCTCGGAGTGGTTCAGCATCTGTTGCTTTTATTTTCCGATGGAAGCTCTTTTTTTTTTTTTTTTATTCCTTTCACCATGTGAAATTGATTAATCTTTCATAATGGCAGGACCAGCCTTAATTTTGTCCAACATCTTGAGTACGGTTGATAAAATGTTTTTGGCATCGACAGTAATAAATCTAACCCTGAGGTGGTTTAAGGGTAATAGAGATCAGTGCATATTAAATGGGATGAGTTTGATTAAATAAACACTTTTAATGGCTGGTTCTGGTCTAAAATGTCCCATGCCATGTTTTGGTAGTAAAGCTTGGTTTAGTATCGTAGCAATTGAACACAGGAGTTGTAATATGGGGAAAAAAAAGTGAAGAGACAAATTTACTGCAGGCTTTAATATATCACAGCTGGCCTCCAAGATTTATTCAGAAACTAGAGCGAGTGCCGCTATCAAGATTCTCTAAATGTTATTATAGTAACCCCAGTTATCCTTCAAGAAACAAAGCAAAAACATAACCTCCTATAGGCCACGCAAACTGCAGCGGCCAGTGATTTGAACTGTGGATGACATAACTCTTTTCACAATGTGACTCAGAAGAAAAAGAAAAAAGTGACAGCACGAACCCTTTCCAATCCTGCACAGTCACTCGCGGCGGGGCCTGACCCCCTTTCCCTGTGACTCCATCGCGCACCTGTGCAGCCGAGGACCTCGGGGACGGTCCCTTGCTCAAGCCATGCACAGGGCCCTGGGCCTCCCTGTCGTGACTGATGTATGTCAGAGTGTCCCGGGGTCCTCTCCCCGTAGGTGTGGGTCTCCCTCCAGAGGCCCGATTAAAAAGGCCTGCGCTCTCAGCTGTGTTTGCCGCTTGTCAAACATTCTGGTTTATGGGCTTCATTAGCGCAGGAGGTGGGTTACATATGGGGAGTGTGTTTTACTGCCACTGGCTGTCTGTAAAGGCCAGAGATCACGACTTGTCTGGCACTCAGTAAATCAGCCGAGCATTTGCACATTTCGGTGCAGTCAGGGAACACAAGCGCAAACCGGATGACAAAGTGTTTGACGCCAAACAGTATAGAGAGATGAGAAATGCCATGATAAAACACAGTACTATAAGATTTTATGATATGTAATCAGTGCCTGACTGCGTTTATGGGAACCATCTTTTTTTTTGTACGCATGTAGGAGTTAATAATTAGTTCAATGTGACTTTTCTCTGTGTAGCTCTGCTGCAGCTGAGTCCTGCTGGATGCGTGTGGCTTAGGTTAAGCTCAGTGTTGACATCATTTGGATACATGTGACATGAAGATCCATCATTTAATAGCATTCGTGTTTTCTCTTATATTCTCTTGTGAGTGTCTCTGTCTTTCTTAAAGCACTTATCAAGAGTTTAGCTAGTTAGTTTGATGCTTCCACAAATTTCAAACTAATAATATGAGCTACATTTTGTGACCTTAATCAGACATTCATGGGTTTCATGGCTTTTTTTTCTCCTTTCATTTACTCTAATGGATTAAGTTTAACTGCATATTTTAACACCCATAAAAATATTATGCTTGGAATCTTACTGTTTTATTTTCTCAGGCTTTATAAACATCACATGGTACATTCATCTGGCAAACTTCAGGTGAGCACAATGAAAGCAATGCATGGAAGACCAAGTAGCAACCACCTGGGCTAAAAACTTAAAGGGGAACTACTGTTTTTTACAACCTGGACCTTATTTCTGGCATAAAATACAATTATTTACTCACCCATATAACTTTTGTGTAATTTGCAGTCATTCGGGAGATATTTAGATCTGCGTATATCCATATAGTGGGAGTGACTGGGGCACAGAAACGCAGCCTCTGAATAAAGCATTATCTCCCACGAAACTCGTTCATTTCACCAATACTTTGTTATCGTACACTAGTACACCGAAACGCTAGTGCTATTCCCCGTTAAGTGCGGAGTATCCTGTTATCATCATCAGAAGACAACATAACATGTAACTCCGGACTCAACAGGGAATAGCACTAGCGTTTCGGTGCCCCAGTCACTCCCACTATATGGATAAACGCTGATCTAAATATCTCCCAACTGACTATAGATTATATAAAAGTTATATGGGTGAGTAAAGAAAATAAGAAATAAGGTCCAGGTTGTAAAAAACAGTAGTTCTCCTTTAAGCCAACACGCTGCAAATGACGAAAAGTGCAGTTCCTCGAATGACCACTTGGAGCAGGCTCCAAAAAGCGAGTCAATCTCCATAGTCCTCCTTGTCTAAATATCCAACTTTACAGCAGAAATAAATACGTTGGCATTTGACAAATGTGCAGGGGAGAGATTTAATATAGCTCAGTTGTTAAAGTTGTTAGTAATTTAGGACATGATTGATTGACAGGTTAGTAGCCTCGCAGGTTGCTCGTCATTTGCCTTTTGGGGCGTTCACACTATGAGCGACAAAGGCTAAAACCCACAGATATTGTCACCATGGAGTGTCTCTCAAGCATGAATTGACATCATCAATCCTCATCATCCTCTAACTTGTTTGGAAAGGGTGAGGCCAACGCAAAAACACTGACTGTATATATAACATGGGAAGAAAAACGATGAAGCCAGCTTTACTTTCATACGTAGCGCGTCACGCCTGTCCCGTAGAGACAAAGCTTGTCGCTACATATTGCCGCCTTTCATTGGAAATATGTTGTAGCTCGTTGCTCTCTTGCCGTTAGCATTAAAGCACTACGCTCCTCTTATATGCATATGTTTTGAATTAGCCAAGACTTTGGTAAAGTCAGGAATGGCAACATGACAGAGACTAGAGACATCATAATCAGGAAACCTATGGGTGACGTCACGGAGTGTTCCTCTAACTTTGATCAAAATGCATCCAGACAAGACACCAAACATAAATTATGCATCAAACGGACCAACATTTTGCTTGTAGCCTTCATCAGGGTTAGTATACAGCACAGGAATAACAATACATACAACAGTAAGGAGGGAAATCTGTGTGGTTAAAATATTAACAAAAAGTGATAATGAGTTTACAGGATGTTTGGAGGACTTAGGGAACAACTGCAGCTTAAAGCACATGCTCGCTGACATTCCTGATGACACTTGCTGACATTTCAAGACAAAGGTCAGTTAAGGAAGTGGGGCGCTGACATTTACTGAGTTATGACCGCAAGAACTCCCCGTTCACTGCTACACAGCTATACAAGTTTTGATTTAACAGAGAAGTTGAGGAATGTTAACTTTGCTGACGTTACTTATTTCACTCATGCTAAGCCTACTAGACAGCTTGACCCCAATAGAAATTGATCACTGTTAACAAAAAACCTAGCGTGCTGTTGTTATTGGACACAAAGCACTCTCTGTTAATATACTTAATCCACCTCTGGCATCTTGTCCCTAGCCCCCTAGGGAATCCAATGTAATGTGTACAGTATTAGAGTGGAGCGCTCATCATGAAGTAAAAGATGGTGTATTACGCCTTCCAGCATTTGGTCTTTCCAGATTTCCTAGACATGATTCTGAAAAGGAACAATATATAAATTCTGAAGGTAAAGGTAGGAAATAGTACACTTCATTGCAAAGCTTTCATTTAAACATGCAGATACTGAAGGTAGACCTAGTAACTTGCCAATTTGCACATTTCTGTTAAACTGTTCGCCTACAGTGTTTCGTTGCCTAGTCAGTCCATCAGTCATTTTTCAGTTTATCTCTCTTGTAGATGTGATTTTTAGATGAGCATGGTCATCTAATCATCCTGAGTCAGACAGTTCCATAAACCGAGGCGGGACCACATAGACTGCAACCACTCACATCACAGTTTATGGGACTGTCATGACTCAAGGCAGCTCTTATAGCCATTTATCTTCAGTGTTACATTTTAACTCAAAATGCTGGTTTTGTGCGTGGTCTAATAGCTCGGTTTTCACAAAATGGACATTTTACGCAGCGTGCAAGCCTGACTGAACCGCTTTCAACCATTAATGGAATGACCTAGACATAGAATAGAGTGCTGGGGTTATTCCTGATCATTTTCAATAATTAAACATAGAAATGAAAAGTTGATTTCTACTATGCACTCCTTGATTCAAATGATTGGGTCCTTACCGGAGTTGGTTATAATACGAAGTGCCAATGCCACAAATCTAATACATGGAATTATTTAGACTTACTGGCCAGAGATCTGTGTCCCTACCAAATATGTCTCCTAATGCAGCGTAAGAGCACTTAATGCCAGTGAGTGAATACATATGGGAGGAAATTTGTTCCATCTCTTTGAGATTTAGTTGAAGGTAACCTTATATTTTCTGAGCATTTCTTGCGGTGCCTGAGTGAGGAGGAGTCACAACAGAAGTCCATATGTGTTCTACTTAACGCAGACTAACTATTGGCTGTGACCGCCATTCTATTTCTCGCCCAGTCGTGCCACTTTGACTACTGATGCGCTGGAAAATGATGATGCACGCTTTAAGGTCCGCGCCAGGCGTGGCAGACGTGCTGGTCTGTGGTAGTGAAAGCGGTTATGCTACCCAAGACGTATTTCAGTTTAATGATGCAAGGAAAACGAGGGCTTTCCCTTGAGCGTACTTTTTGGCTATTGCTATTTTTCAAGCAATTTCACCTGTCCACAGCTGGGCTCAGATCGCAGAATGATGTTGCGTCGAAGCGTGACATTGATGTCTTTTAGCGTTTTCAGACTTTGTTGTGGAAAACCGGGATACAAATGATTCCAGTCTCATCTGAGGCATTGAAATACCTGTATGTGGGTGTGCTGTCACAATGGGGTTTTAAGCACTTTGGCTCTGAGCTGACAAACCAGCAAACTGGCAACTTTCGAGCTCCTTTCGGAGGCTTTCGTCATCCACTTTCCTGGTGGTCTTCATTCTACCAAGTCAACGCATTCAGCAGTTCTCAGAGGCAGGCCTGGCAGGGCGGCAAACCTGGCAAAGTGGCCTTTCATGCAGAGAAAGAGGAGTGTGTGTGGCACATTTCACGCTGGTACGTGAGTGTGTGCATGGTGGCGGCGGAGGGGAGGCTGTCTTGTGTGGGAGCAGGGAGCTCTGTCATGAATTTAAACAGCTCACCAAGGACGAGGCACTGGCAGCAGAATGTACATCTAAGGTGACGCGTCATATAATAAAATGGCAACCGGCGTTTAATCTCATCCGTGAAAAAAAAAAAAAAAAAAGCTCCCACTTTCTCAGCAGTCCCAAAAAACACACCGCTTTCGCCAACGACGCAGATGGGGGTTGAATAATTCATGGCAACACAGGCAAAGTGTCCTCATGCTGCAGTTCTATAAAAATAATCCCATAACATCGTCACACTCACCCCATTGCTCGCTGCACTCATACAAGGCACCTGGGAGAGTTCGACAGGCCTTCAAGCCTGATGACTCAGACTTCATTCTCTGGACCTCCTCTATTCTTTGAGAAAACATTGGGAGGCATTTTTTTTTATAAAGAACAACGCAGATCTTGAGGTTTTTAATTATTTATTTTTCAACAGTCCTACACACTACAAACTCCTGGGCTGAAAAATGAAGCCTGCAGTGCCAAAAACCGCAGTTTCTTGACTGGCCACTTGAGGCTTTCACTGAAAGCGAGTCATAATCCTCCATGTTGAAATGCCAAACTTAATAAACATGAAACTAAAATAAACATGCTTACAGGCTAGTAAATAACGTATTTTTGGTGTCTACAGCTATTTTCACTATTCTTGACAACTGTATAGGGAGTAATTTAAAAAAAACTCACCTGTTTAAGGTTTAAAGGCTTAAAGGGGAACTACTGTTTTTTACAATCTGGACCTTGTTTCCGGCATAAAATCTGATCATTCACTCACCCGTATAACTTTTGTGTCATCGGGAGATATTTAGATCTGCATATATCCATATAGTGGGAGTGACTGGGGCACCGAAACGCAGCCTCTAAACAACGCATTATCTGTAGCAATGTAAGTAGCAAATTACAGGTAAACAAGCCGACCGTTGCGGGTGCGCGCGGTGCTCAGAGATGACATCACCCAGGTCAGAAGACATCATCTGGGGTCTGTAGGCCAATCTACAGACCCTGGATGATGATAACACTTAACTCCGGACTCAACGGGGAATAGCACTAGCGTACGATAACAAAATATTGGTGAAATGAACGTGTTTCGCGGCAGATAATGCGTTATTTAGAGGCTGTGTTTTTCGGTACCCTCTAAGTATCTCCCGAACGACTACAAATTACACATCGTATTTTATGCCAGAAATAAGGTCCAGGTTGTAAAAAACAGTAGATCCCCTTTAAGGTTAAGCATAATTAAGGACTTATGATGATAGGTGGGTGCTAGCTGTTTGCCTCAACTTCAGCAACCTGTCTCAGCTTTAATCACACTCCATCTCATTTACCATTTTATGGGTTTGCTGGACGTAGCTAGAATCAGGAACTGCCAAGATGGCGGCGGCCAAGACACCACAGTGAGCATCAAAACCCCTCTTTGGGAAACTCATTGGGGTGACGTCACAGAGGGTTTGTCCATCTTTATATACAGTCAAGTCAATGGAAATATTTTGAAAGTCAAGTGCGTTTCATCCCATTTGGACCAGCAACATTTCTACTGAGAAACCATCTTTCTTAGCCAAAATGTTTTTACACGGGTTGTTGACATAACTGAGCTCTTGAATTATCTCAGTGTTATGTTGCAGCTTGTTCACTTAAAACAAAAATGAAGATAAAGTGTCTGCTAGCTGCTTTCTGTACTTTAGACACAGCAGTGATTTGAATGCTTCAATGTTATCGTGCTAACATGGTCGCAGTGCTGCACATGCTAACATTTGGCACTACAAGCATCTGCAACGAATGTTAATTGTTATTGGTGACTTTAAGTGTTTGGTCTTAAAGTACTGGGCTTTCATTTTAAATGCTTAACTGGTCTCTCTGGACATGCTAAACGTTTGCTTTTGACACAAGAGGAAAAATCAGGCAACCACAAAAATACTGTAACGTTCATTCTTTGGACTATGAAGTTGACATCTTTCTCAGCCAAAACGTTGGACTGCTTTTTGTCGGGTTGCTGTGACTTAGACATAAAACAGAAATAAAAAACAAAATAAAAAATCTTGGCATGGAACACATGTGAATAAAAGCGAGAGGGGAGATGGACTGTGTGTTTTCTGACGTGAGTACGTCTCGGCTTCCAAGCGGGCAGCCTACTTACTTTGGCCATTTTTGTTCAGCTTGATCGCATTAAAAGTTGTCCACCCACTTCTTTTAATGTGCTTCCAAAGTCAAGTTGAACAATTTCATTAGAACAGCACTTTGCCCTCCTGGGAGACAGATATGGAGACAGCTGACAAGGATGATAAAGGATGGAGAACCAGCCGGGAGTGAAGCAAAGTTGTGTTAAATGTAGTGAGTACACTTTACTTTGATTTGAGTAGTTTTTTGGGGGGTTTTTTTGCCCACATTTTTCTTTTTTTAAAAAGTGAACACAAAGGTGAAACAATGACAAACTGACAACTCATGGCCGTTTGCCAGGTTTCCTCTCCTCTGGAGTGATGTGATCTCCCCCACAGAGGATATTAACAGTGACCCCTCATGTTCGTAACGTGACCTGTGGACAACCTCACTGCTCTATCTGCTCAGTTTGTTTCCAGCTCTGCACGCTGTAGTCAATTTATTCAAGGTTTCCCAATGTGGCTGCAACAACACAAATCCCAGAAAAGACATTTACATTGCGATAATGTTACGGGCCTGGGAGCCATGCAGTTTGAATGTATATTAAATGCACAGGGAGTGGAATCAGAGGCTGAAGTCGGATTTATTATTGTTTCCATGCACGGTGGAAATATTAATGTTATGCCAATGATTCCGAAGTAACCGAAAACATACCAACAGAATGTACCATACATTTGATTGTGCCTCTAATCTGCATTTGTCATCCTATACATGTCACATCACCATAAAAAAAAGCAACCATTGTTCAGGAAATAAATCATATTCTCTCCAGACATGCACACTGTAAGCGGCACTTGTAATTAAACGCCGCATCTATCGATAAAAATACTTCAAACGCTTTTTTTTTCTTCCCGTTGCCAGTGTTTTCACAAACAGGCAGCGCTGCGGTGTGAAAAAGTGGCTTTACGAGCACATAAAAGCGGATACTGTTACAGCGCACTGGCTTGTGGTCAAAATCTCTTAAATGGTTAAAACAACAGTTGGGTTTTGTGGCTCTTTTTTAAATCACCCCTTTCTTTCGCTTGAACTCGGGTCAAAAGAAAACATGGCACACTATGGTTGAACTCCAGTCCATTAAAGGAGTGCGGCTCAAAGCGATGTTGAATGGCTGTGGTTGAACATGATATTTTCTATTTCATTAGAGCGGTTTAGTAATGTAAACCTGCAGAGAGGTCTTTACGGACAGCCAAACAACAGCTATTACTGTCTTAAAGTGTAAGCAGTTATTTAATAAAGGCCGTATTTATGTTCAGAGTTGTAATCATCGGTGGGAGCAATAAGGAGGCAGCAGGGAGTAATGTTGTATATCTGCACAAGCAGAGTGATTGAATGAATGCTTTTTATTCAAAGGACTGGGACTCGTCCAGATTTCGCATGCATATGAGCGCACACACATCGCCGTGGCCACATCCGTGTGCTCTAGCCCCATGGGCCGGGGTGAGTCTCCTTCCCCTTTGTTCTAGCCGAGCGCTTGATTAGAAACATCAAGCATAATTTCCTAATTGAGCTGTCCTAACCACTTTCATCTGGGGGACGCGAGGCGAGCAGGTACGGCCGTAATCTAATAACCTCCAACGTGCAGCCCGCTCCAACAGACACATGCGAGAGAGGATGTTCACCCTCTGACTCAAGCTTTTCCATGGAAGGATTGAGTTATCATCGAAAGCATCATCGTTCCCCTTCCAGGTCCGCGTGGCCCACAGCAGATGTACCTGCTACAGCCACCTGCATCATTAGCATGCGAGCGTGCTGTCCTCGAGCAGTCTGCTCCTGTAGCACATTCTGGATATTATCTGCTCTCCTGCAGGAACAGCTGCTACGTTTATATTAAAAGCGATTATGCACCCTGGCGAAGGGTTCCGGCTATGCTGTTTGTCTGTCTTCTGCTCTACCGAGTGTTTTAACATCTTTCAGCTTGCAATTTTGGTTTTACCGCCTCAGCTTTATGGCTTTGGTTCACTCTCACTGCTCTCAGGATAGTTTCCAGACACAATAGGCAGCTGTTTTATGTTAAAACGTTCTGATAAACACAGTGGAAATTACACCTGCCCACACAAAAAAAAAAACAGAGAAACATTATGAAGTAAATTAAACAGTCAGAGTTACTGAAAAAGTTTTTTTCCGACTGAGCAAATGGGTAACAATTTGCCATTTACAATATCTTAATCATGATGTCTGGATATGGAGCTTGTTGTTCTCCGATATCTAATTGTTTCCGCTTTAAAAAACTTAAAATATGTTTAAATAATTGACAGAAGTTAATCCAAATCTTGTCTTTTTGATAGCACAGACTTATTAAGGTGTCAGACTAAATGCAGAGTGAATACAAATCGCAGTAAACTTATAGCCTAACATCAAAATTTTCAGCATAACTGTCAAATTTACTAGATTAAAAAAAAGAAAGCCATTACTGCAATCTTCATCATGTTTTATATTTCGGTATTTAACAGATTAAGAACAGCATTGCTTAAAACTTTAGAAAAGTGCTCCGTGAAAAAACTGTTTAAAAAGCCTTTTGATTAATGTTGCTGACAAGCCAACGCATAATTTTCTACCAGCCTCTGTGGACGTCTCATATAAATGTTGCTTGGCTTAAGTATTTGTTGATGAACTCCAAACTTTTAGTTCAAAACCTCCTTCGGGACAAACAAAAATGCTCATGCAAATAAATCAGGCTACATCAAATGCTTTGATAAATGAATGTAAACAAATGCAAGTCAGATGTGGGGGAAATGCATCATGGGCGTCCACAGAGGGTCTTAACCTCATCGCTGCAGTAAAAGGCTGATGTCAGATAGCTATTCTAAATGGACAGCGACTATTGAGTTGTCAGCGTGTACTCAAATCCTGATTGAATCATCTCGCTTTGGGGCCGTAGCATCATATGGCACACATGTTGTGCGCTTGCAGAGGGCCTCACACATCTATCAAATCCGAGATCAGAGTGCGATTGTGCCTGCGAGTGCGTCTGTGTTTGTGCATGTGTCAAGGTGTCTCTGTGTGTACTGAGGTCTGCAGCGTGCAACATGTGTGGAACATACGCAATCGTACGAGAAAAAAAAAAGAAATAAACCCATCCCGCGGGCATTAGAGGAATGCAGAGGGTGCAGGAGGGAGAGTAGGGAAAGGCGGTTGTGTTGACTGTGAGCCCCTATTTACCCCCTCTGCGGTGGTTGTAGATGAAGATAGCGGGAGAGGGCGGAGTCAAAGGGGTCTTATCGCGGAGCTCAATCTCTGGGTTTTGCGGCGCGGGCGTCCCTTGAGACGATCCCGACCTGGGAGAGCCCTGGGGTCAAAGCCGAACCAATAAACCTTCTCTATCTTTACCTCCTCCACACCCCTGTCCCAGCATCCCTCCATCACCAGCCTCACATACTCGTCATCCCACGGCTCTCTAAACAAGGGCATGTTGAGTCTATCAGCACTCGGGAACATGGAAGGAACCCACATCAGGAGAGGGGAAAGAAAGTTCTCTGTATTTTTTCTTGTCTGATTAAGTGTTGCAGAAATTTCTCAGTTGGTTGTTGTAAGAGGCATGAGGTCTGATTTGGAGTTATTTATGAAATACTTTGGCCCTTGACTAGCTTTGTATTTATTGTAGTTCTTTGAATTGCAGTGTCTGACACTTACGTACTTCCACATATTCCAGTTTAAACTGATTCCAATTTAAACTCCTCCTCCTTACATACAAGGCTGTATGTAACCCTAACCCTAACCCTAAGACCATGGTGCATTACATCTCAAAGACTTCATAGTACCTTATTACCTGAATAGAATTGCAGGCTTCTACTTTTTGGTACTTTGGGAGGTAGAGCCTTCAGCTATAGGACCCTTCTTCTATGGAACCAGCTCCCAGTTTGGGTTCCGGAGGCATACATGCTCTCCACTTTTGAGACTTCAGATTTTTTACTTTGGTAAATCTCATAGCTAGGGTTGGCTCACATGACCCTAGACCATTCCTTACTTATGCTGCTATAGGTCCAGGCTGCTGGGGGACCCATGATGCACTGAGCACCTATCTTCTAACTTCTTCTCTTTCTCTATCCATGCATTTGTGTACCGCTGTTACCAGCTGTGTGTTCCTCTCTCCATCTCCTTTTCTTTCTTTTTCTGTCTCTGCCCGGCCGGATTCAAGCAGATGGGTTCCCCCCTATATGAGTTGGGTTCTGTTCAAGGATTCTTCCTGTTAAAACGAAGCTTTTCCTTGCCACTTGTCGCCCCAGTGCTTGCATTGGGATTTCAACCTCTGGATTCTGCGAAAGAGTCTCGAGGCTACTTGACGTGTTTTTGATTGACTCCGTGTTTTCCCTCGTTTATTCACCGCTCACTCTATTCCTGCTCCTCTAATGAGCTGAGTACAGGAGTTTCCAGCTAAATCGTTTGGATTTTGCCACAATCTCAATCAGCGAATCCTTGCTGTCAAACTAAACTAAATTAAGTTCTCCTCTATTTTTGTCAGCTGTAATTTCACTGGAAACTGCTGCGGACATCCTCCACCCTCTTCGCATTCGGGGCCTGGGTTTAGCTGATCGGAGTCCCCTCTGCGTCAAATCCCGATTTCCAAACCGCCAACGTCTAGACCCATGTGGTTTCCTATACTAAGAACGGCCTTACCCTTTCCCCCCCTAGGAAGGAAGTCTCTCCTAATTGAAATGGTAAAAACGCCCATCATATATTTGGAGAACCCGGACTGGTATTGTCATATTTCCTTTTTATTTGACTAAAAGACCAAATATAATAATATTTAACTCATAGTTATAAGAAAACCAAGAAATTATTACATGCAAATGGCCGAAGATTCTGCATTTAATTCAATGTTTTAATTGTGATTTACGTTGTGAGAAGACATTTTGAGATATTTAAATAATTTTAATGTTTCCTCTTCTTTCTTTTTTAACATCATCCCGACAGGAAGCTGTGCGATCCAGTCAGTATGCATATTTACTGTAGCCTAAATCTAGTGTAATGGATTAGCTTTCTTCTAACAAAAGTGCTCCCAGTCTCCCAGCATTCAGGACAGTACCTCAGTGGGTGTGTGGGAACAAAAGAGCAGCAGTTCCAGCTTTTGCAGTTTTGACAGCTGATTGATGGATGGAGGATTCGACAGGAGAGGTGAAGCCGATAAATGTTGTGGCCAAATTCTTCAGCTGCCACCCTGTGCTGACATGGCAACATGGGAGTCACGGACGCGCACGAGCATGATTAAGTACATACACGCACTTCCATTGATGAATCACGAACATTTACCTACAGTAGAGTATATGGGTACGCAGCCTAAATATTTGGAGGCGCTGTCACGCTGTTTGCTGGCTGTTTGTGTGTACCTGCAGGCTTTATGTGCGCTGAGAGTCATTCCCTTCTGACAGATGGAGCTTTTAGTTCCGTTTTCAAGGTGCTCTGGGTTAATTCATTCAAGCTGCGTTACGAAGCTTTACCGTCCGTCCCTTGTGCACACCAGTGTACACTCTGTGCATCATCTATGCATCAACTCGGGGCAGTTCTTTATGTTTCAGTGTGCATGATGCTAAGTCCCCTGCTTCAGTGCGTGGGCTTTAGGTTGATTCTCTGTTGTTCTGAGACTTAATAGCGGAAAATGTAGTAAATGTAGGTCCAAATGAAAACCAGGGGCTTTTGTCAGTGTGCATTACATGTCAGCCTTCTGCTTCACCTCACCCATTGCCTACAGAGAGCCAGTAAACTGCCCCGAGACCGAGGGCCCTTCCTAGAAATGCTGTTGAACCATCACAATCCTGCCTTAGTGTTTGCATTCAAAGTATTACTGGTCAGTCCCCATCAATTACATTCTTGGCAGTCGCCGGCAGTGGAGCCAAATTTATTTAAGGGTGGTGCCCAGTTGAGATGCTTGCAAAGGCTTTGAGGAGGGCTTTTAAAGATTCCTAGGTACAAGGGAGTGCTTTGCTTTGAACTAGCCCCTTTATCATTCCAGCTCAACATCCATTAGAATGCTGCAGACATCAGTTGTGATAGATACTTTGCCCAGAAACACAGTGCTCTTTTTTGACATCTTAAAGTGATTACCAGGGTTAAAGAGGCCCTTTAACATTAGAAGAAGGACTGTGGTGGTGGTGGTGGTGGTGGTGGCGGTGGCGGTGGGGGAGCTCCAGTGAAAATGGCACATGGCTTCACGCAGTGGGAGTCTGGCACATCACTTGACGCTGCTCATGCTTCGCATTAATTTCTGTAATCACGGCTGCAGGAAGCCAGCTTTTACAGATGCAGCTGATGTCACGCCACACAACACTGCACATAAACAATATCACTTCACACCCGATGATGGTGAGTAAATGTGCCAACAATAGCACGGGTCCGTGCAGGAAACTTTGAGATGGACTTTAGCAGTTCACAGAAGCAGCGGGCATTTCTTAGTATCTGTACTTCGTGAAGGATGACCCTGTCGTCTCATGAATTTTATTTTGTCCTCTTCTGTTTTGTTCTCTTCATTCTCCAAGACAACACCCACGACATGATGTCTGATTTGTGTCTTTTCTCACTGATACAATTAGAACTGTTTCCATGCCATATATAGAGAAGCTTTGCATACAGTACCTTTACTTCCCACCCCAGTGGTGAATAAGCAGTGTACCATCCTTTCTCTGGGTTGGACATCCTTTCCTGGATGGTGTCCTCTGCTCTTTTATCTGTGTGTTTGTGTATTTATGTCAACTCGTGTGTGAATGTGTGTATCACTTCTGAGTGGTTTTGGAAACGCACCTTGTAAAACCTGGCAGCAAAATGTTTACAGATGCGTTCATTTAGTGCATTTGCAGAGGTGACTGTGAAGAGTTATTATCAGTGTAGTTTAGCTTCCTTGTGTTTCCTGTGTACACTACAAACTGGGATTTTTTAGGCATTACTCCAGACGGATGGACAAGGCCATTTTTAAACGCCTTTCAAAGCAGCGAGACAGAAATCAGTGGATGAAGTGGTGATAATATTGGTAATTTATTCACAATGAATCCAGGGCCCAGCTGGGGTGGCATAAATGTGCACAGTGTGGCACATTGCCTTGGGCCATTGTCCAGCATGTCAAACCACTACACAATTACACCAATTATACCACTTTTTTTTTTTTTTTTTTAAATGAATTGATAATTTCTTGGTTTCTTTCCCTGTGTGTGTGGTGATCTCTTGCTTGTATTTGTTTCTCGACCACCCTGCATGGGTTTGTAGATAGAAATGTCCAACAGTATGGGATTGTTTGCTAGTCTCAGGTGTACTTCCAATTTAGCCAACAATAGCATGCTAGTTAAGTTAAATGCATGACACTATGTTCACAAAGATGGTTGTTACATCCCTTTGCACTGGCTTTACGGTGTCTTTAGGTGGTATATGCCATTTTGTATTAATTTACGTACTTACTTTAATGAATTTTACCCTTTTTGTGTGTTTGTGTCAACTGTTTGCAAGCCGTAACATACTGCGTTATGGCTTGCAAGCCTAACACTGATGTTTAGCCATACTAAAATGGCTAAACATCAGTGTTAGTGTGTTGCTATGCTGATTAGCATCAGCATTTAGTTAACAATACACCCTACTGCAAGGTTGTCATCTTGGTCATAGATCCTCACAAATTTACGCATTAAAAAAGCTTTTACCTGCCAAAATGTATTCGGCTGCATAACAGGTGTGGGGGGGGGGGGGGGGGGGTGTTTTGGGAACAGAAACATTGTGATAGTTTATAGCCCACAAATATCCCACCAAGAGTGGATTGAGAAATAGCATTGTGGTTTTCTACTTTGGCTTTACTACGCAACAGGAACTTTAAACACAGTGCGGGGAAAGGTCATTCTCGAGACAATAAATTAAAAAAAAAGAACAGCGTATCGTAAATCACAGACATTGTTGGTGGTGCTAGTGCGGACGGTTCTTCATATCCTAACCCTAACCCTAGAGCAGAGTATATAAATTACAGGATAGCAGGAACTACAGATTCAAGAGGCCAAATATTCCCAATTACTGTAGCTACATGTGTGAGTACACCATTAGTCTTGTTAACTCTGAATGGACTTCTCTCCCCAGCAGCCAAAAATGACTGCATGGTTACCTGCCAGTATGTGCGAGTGGATACAGGAGGCCTTAGTGGTCTGTATCAAGTGTAATGAGAAAAGTGGATTTAGAGATCCCAGTGCCTTGGAGTGGCAACCCGCCACGAACATCAGCCAAAACAAACCAACACGCAGGTCACACACTGGAAGTTCTTTTGTCATGAGTCTGTGATCACTTTGTCATCGCGCCAGTGTTTGAATTGGTGCCGCTCCAGCTCCTAATTGAGTAAATGGTACAAAAGTTTTCACCTCTCCTCTTCAATCTCACTCCAGATCCCTGGTGATGTTTCGCCTCATTTGAAACGCTCCATGTGAGCGGTACTAAATCTTTATCTGCTTTCCATCTTATAAAAAAAAATAAAACATTTCTCCACCTGCAGTTTCACCTTTAGACGAGACCTTTCAAGTGATTTCCCGTGAAATATGCTCGATGGTAGATGCCAAGAATAAGCTTTTCACTCCTATGCAAATGATGATGATTTGGCATTTGGTTTATTTGGAAGTAGATTTAATTGATGATCATGTCATCGTTTCACACATACACACACACACACAAACAGGTGTTCCTATCTTTGAAAGGACTTTCCATTGACATAATGCATTCCCTAGGATTCCCTCCTACCAGATCTTAACAGGTTTTAACCCTCAACAAGTTGTGGGGCCCAAAAAGAAAACATGACCCCACAACGTCAATTCCCAGACTTTGGTCCCCGCAGCGTAATAAAAACAACAACACAAATACACACACACATACTTCCCTGCTAAAATCAGTTCAAGGAGAAAATATCACTGAAATAATGAAATTATTGAATTCTAGAGAGTTTTTCAGTGGAGTTGTTATTTTCAGCATCACAGACATCCCCATCTGAGAAGAGAAAGTTTCTCACCCTTTATGTACAGATGGATTTTTTTTTCTATTGATATTGGCTCATTTTTTGGATTACATCTTAAGCTTTGTGTCCTTATATCTTAATTGATGACTTCTCAAAGAAGCTCAGTAAAGTCAAGTCATCGAGGAGCTGTTAAAGCAAGATTAAAGGATAAAAGCAGCCCCTTTCCCAGTGTGTTTATTGACCAAACAAACCTCATGGCTTATGTCAGCCCTGCTGTGCACTCAGATACGTGGCCAAATGAAGGAATTCAAATTATTAATGACTCAAAAACACTACAGGCCCATCAGATAATGCTCCTGCCCACGCTTTGAAACACTTGTAAATATTTTGTTTGCAAGGCAAAGATGGAATAGCCTCCCAGCTTCTTACCAAGGCTTTCTGTGGGAAAACAAACTCAAAAGGATGGACTAGGTTTTCCCAAATGCTCCCCTTTTCCATCCCAGCTAAAAGAATGCAATCCTGTTTAATTAGGGACTACAAGCAGGCGCACGGGAAGCCCCCCATTTTTAATTTCGGGTCCCCATGGCTCCCTGGGTCGTCTCGAGCTAGTTGGGGGTCAACGATTCAAGGCCCAAGTCATAGTGCCATGCTGCCAGAGGTTACCAGGGCCAGCCGGTTCTCAGACTGTGTGTGTGTGTGCCAAGTCCAATATTCTTCTCACCCCGTCAAGACTCTATTTGGTGGATGGCATGCTACAGGCCTGCTCTAAACACATTTTCAAAATATTTGTAAACCCAAAAGGCTTCAAATATTTGAACAAGCAGACATGAAATGTTGACTACCAAATCAGCCAGGGAGCCGGCAAGCTGTGCAAGCCCCTGCAAGATTAGTTAAATGAGCGATTCCACATGACTTTCCAAAGATTCTCAAATTTAGTTTTCTAATAGGGTCCAGCTTTTGTATGTTTGTGCCACCACCCAAGTAAACACCAGAAACTTTTTGGCAATGTCCCGGATTAGAAGTCATTCCTCAGCTTCAAATAGTAACTTTGATCTGATTGAAGAGAAAGGCTTTAGTGCGGTCTGTAATCCGAGGGTTATATGTGCATGAATGCCTTATTTTACAAGAACAGATACAGCCACAGACATATGGAAAGGAACTGCCCATTGTGGGCAGTTTAATTTGTCATGTCTCTGACCAGCGGACTCCGCTAGTTATAATGATGTTGAAGTGGGAAATAAAAACAAATTGACCGATTCACGACTTGAAATGCAGCGAGAAGCATGTTCTTCTTACAGTTTTACTGCCATTATTGTCATTAGTCCTGCACACACCAAAAACAACAATGGAATTACTGCTGGCAGCAAAGGCAGACTGTGACGTCACCTAACTTCGCCTCTGTCTGGACCAAAAAATTGCGCTTGAGCACGCCGCAAAGACTACAGCCAACAACCGGCTGGCACATATGTTGTGCATCTCCATGAGGGGAAATAACTCTTTATATCAGCAGGTGGCAGTAGTTTATATTTATCATTCAAAAGGAGAAAATGAATGAGCTGCTATTGGCTGGGAGGCTAGGAAGCTAAGGCGAGCTACAAACCAAGGTACCGAGCTGGCCTCTCCTGAATCATGCTGATCATGGATGATCATGTTTTTGTGTATTTAAATGTTCAGTTGAAACAAGAGAAGAGCAGTCTGTGTGTGCCCATCAGATGCTCACTTTTGTCACATCCTTTGCTCTTCTTGTGTTCTCTCAGCAGAACAGGCCAATCAGAATGATCTCTCATGATCTGACGTGCTCTGAGCGAACATGCTGAATCAGCCAAAAGGCCTCAGTAGGAAGTGCAACAAGTGGCAACGAGTGTAACAAATCTAGGTTAACTACCTGCAAAATTCCTTCTAGGCATGATTGTATCCATTTAATACTTTTCAGTTAATCAGTTGATTAAGTTACGTATGATTGACTTTATCGCATCAATATTCATTCAAAGATTTTGCAATAGATTTTGGTTCATGCCGTGTATCGGTTACACCCCTGAATACGGAGGAAAATAGTCAGGGGGGTGTTTGGGTGGTGTTTCCTCAGGAGAAACTTTACTACTATTTACTCTCTCTTTACTACTACTTAAAAAAAAATGTACATTTGACTTCAGAGAAAACAAAAACTAAAAATGATTAGCACACAACAGGTAACCGCTAACTGATTTTGGCTAGACAGCTAGCTCCGCTCGCGCACACACTCTTGTCTCTGTTTGACCAAACAAGCGTCTAAATGTAAAAATGTATCATATGCACCCACTTCCAACTCTCTTAAGATGTTAGAAAACTGTAACGACCACTCTGCAGGTTTCAACAAACAACAGCATATCTGATTTGGTGGTCTTTCCTCAGCAGTAGCTTTGCTAGGTTGAGGGAAAAATAATTCAAATCCCATTACAGTGTGTCGGTGAAAAATCTCAGATCACTTTGTCAAACAACAAGAACTAATGAGCAATGTGAACTAAACAAATATTTAAAGTATTTTAGCCTCTTAACATTACTCTCTTGCCACAAATGAACAGTTTTGTTGACATTCCTATATCGTGAATTTATGTAGATTGCAATATTTTACAACTTAAAACTGATTTGAGATTAGATAATCTTTTAACCTGTCACATGTCCTCTAAAAAACTTTAAATGTGTCGTGTAAGATGCAGATTCCTGTGACCTTTGTGCTTTTTTGGGTGCCAATTAAGTACAACTTCTTCCTGAGTGACACCCTCAGCCGTAGGTTGGTGGGAACAGATGATCGGAGGTCAGAGGGTCTCGGTGTTCAAACATATTGACAATGCAGATATTTGACCTGACAGCGCACCCATCAATCACCTCCTCACCAGCGAACAAGCACAGCGTCAAAGATACTGAACGACACTTAATGAACCTTAATGAATTTAAAGTTTACACACTGTCACAACCGCAGCTTGATGTATTGCAATGTGATTAGGTGCAAGTAGTTAACATGCTTCACTTTAAACTGAAACCATAAGGGGTTGCAGATTATGTTTATTGTGAATGTATTGTTTGTTGTTTGATTATTAACCTATTTAGACTAGGAACTTATGGAAAAATTGGTTTTGATGGTTAAATTATTTCCACAATCTGCCAACAAAATAGTTTTATTCGACTCTCTCTGTGTACTACTTTTACTATCGGTACTTAAATTTAAATGAACATAACACACTGCGCTTAAACTATTCCTGTTGTTCTCCTGTGAAAAGAGTTAGATCTGAGATAAGCTCTCAAAGAAGCTTATTTTCCCACAGACAGACAGGAAATACAAAAGGGAGTGAAAGAGAAATGAGCAAAAGGATAAAGGTGAAAAGCTGACTACATCCTATGTTTCTGTAGCGTTTCCTCCCCAGACACTTTCTCACAAACACACATGAACACACACACACACACACACAGGACAACCTGTTCCAAAAGACCCATTGACCCTCCTGCGTGAAAGCCCACGACGACAAACAAGACATCAATAACCTGAAAAATTATACCTTGCAAGCGGAAATCACCTCGGCGCATGGAACAGGCCCAGAATGGCTGTTTAGAGCACAATTGCCTTAATACGGCAAAGGAGGGGATGTGCTTCTGTATTGTGTCGGCCAACAATAGCCGACTGCAAACTCACAGCCACGCCACCCTATGGATTTAGCAGCTCTTCATAGGGCACGCCATTGTCTCCAAAAAAAATAGCTCTTTTGTGGCTGAGGGCCAATGTGTGTCAGGTAACAGGTGGCGGAGATCAGAGATACGAGGGATATGAGAAACAGAAAGAAAAAGAAAGAGAGAGTAAGGAGGAGACGGAGGTGGAGATGTTTTTTTTTCTTTACATATATTTTGATTGCTCTTCAACTTGGGCGCAGCAGGGTTTAATCTGTTCCACTGCCTCACAAAAGGCCTGTCACAGTGGTATGATACCTCCATACACTGGGCTGCAGTGGAGCATGCAAGAGCTCTGGAAACAATCCCACAACACCCAGAACAACACCGCTACGTGGGCTCAGCAGACAGCCATAACAGCCTCTCCTCCACCGCTGCGCCTCCTTGTCAGTTACCTCACACATATAGATCTGAAATTCACTCTTCCAAATTAAAACTGTGCGGACGTTTTTAAATGAACGACGCTTAAAATGCCACACGCGAGGTGTCACTCTTACGACTAGCAAACCTTGAAAGAATCAACTCTAACTACTTTCCTATTTTTATAATTGTTTTGATTCAGTAAACCACAACTTGTCTCTCAAGTCTGCTTCCAGATGCGGCAGTTTCATGCATAAACACCACAAGAGATCTACCACAGAGCTCGACGACCACCAATTGGAGCATTCGGCTAGATAGGTATTTTCCTCGACAGTCAGTGGTGAGCAAAACAGAGCTGAAGTAACTATTGGGCTTACTGCACAATCTGGATGTGCATGTGGGCAGATATTTTCTGACACGTTCGCCAGCTTTACAAGATGATGTTATGTAAGATGCAGAAATCCTTAAATACATATATGTTGTGCGTTATGTTGTGTGTTACTGTTATGTCCCCTGCTTTTACTGCCGGTGTTCTGTTCTGTCAGTTGTCAGATATGCAGATGTTCCTGCGCTGTCCCTCATCTGCCATTGGATACTCATAGCCACGCCCCTTCCGTGGACCATCATCTGATTGGTTCGATCTGACATCACTCTGCAGGGACTGCAATAGAGCCACAGTTCACCCAACACTGGTGTATTGTGTTTTGTGGGGGGATGGGGAGGGGGGTTGTAGCCTATTCCAGCTGTTGTTAGGAATTACCTTTAGATTAATTTAGTTAGCGAGAACTTAGAACTTATTTAAGCACTTCGTTTTGTGGTTTAAGAGCTGGGCTTTACACTTAAACACCATGACACATTTAGGTTTGGGGTGTTGTTTATTGATGTGTTTTGAATTTGGAAAAAGGTTTTTCTTTTGAGATTTTATTTTTTAGAAAGCACTTGGTCTATGTTTAGTTTTGTTTTACTGATTTCTTTATTTCATTCAACACCCTTTGTCCAGTCTGAGAACAATAAACCTTAACAAAACACAATGTAATCTGGTTGAATGTTGCTTCCCTCATTCCCTATGAGAGCTGGGTCGTAACACCGACTGAAATCTTCAATGTTCAGCAAGTTGTTGGTGAAGAGTGACTGAAATGTGTGGCACAGACGACAGTTTGGGTCCTAAGGTACATTTCACACTACGAGCAATGGAGGGACAAAATGGGCAAAAGTGCAAAGTTACGTTGTTACAGAGTTCCCCTTCAAGTTTTGACCAAGAGCTCGTTGATGAAAAAGAGTTTGGTCCAGCTCAGTAGTTTTGGTTTGTTACTACTAGCTACTGTGACGTAGTGTCGAGGTCGGCTTGAGCATCTGTTTGAGCTTCATATCGCTGGCTTCCATTGAAAATTACCTGTGGCCAGTTGCTTTAAAAATCTATGTAAAAAGCTAACTCCTGAGTCAAACCACCCAACAACATCTAATGTCTCTGAAAATGTGTTTGATTTGATTAATTAGTATGATACATCCCTGATTTTAGCTTGATTATTTGGTATGAACTGCGTTTCCTAGAGCAACCTGACTGCAGTGCGACAGTGAAACATGGTACACACATCTGCCAACCCTCCACTCTATCACGCTGATTTAACGAAAATAAGCTGCAAGAATGGACTTCAAGAGTCTGCAGACTGTTAAAATTTCTGGAGCCAGCATCAACCTCCAAGGACCTTTCACCAAACCACCTGGCCCAAAAACAGATGTCTTACCCAGGGACAGAAGAGAGCCTGGTGTGGTTGAGTGCTCTCAGGTCTGACTTGGACTGGACTCGAGAGAAGAAAATGCCGTTAACACAGCTATTGGACAAAGATGTACAAAACATTCACGGATCTGCCCGTTGAAATCGCACCCTATCAGTCATTTCTGAGCGACTGGTCAACATCCAAGAGGGCACGTCCGGTGGGATGTCCTGGAGGAAATGAGGTCATAGGAACTGGACTGTGGAGTAAATGAAGTGCACCGCGCTCATCCAACTCCTCTGCCCCTGCACTTGACCTGTTGTTTCTTTCAACTTGAACTCGATTTTTACTGTTAGAGATGACTTCACTGATATACCCCCTGGTTGTCTTTGAACGCCCACACCACTACGGGCGCGCCCAGCCGGAGGTCTCATGCTCAAACAAAGCTTCTACACACATGTCCGTTTTAAGACGCTCTAAGGTCCGGTGAGCACGCTCCGATCATTCTCTGCCTGTCCAGCTTCCAGACAACAAGCTCAGCGAAGGGATTTCTGGGAACAAGAACAATTGAGGTTTATGTGATATTTTTATTGCTCAGTATACAGCAGAGAATATCGAGGAAGATGACAAAGAGAAGGGACAACATGACGAAAAATGTCACGAGCCAAAATCCTACGTCTAACATCACACGAGAACAGTTTGCACCTTAGCCTGTTGATCCTTCTGCACACCCCAAAGCAAGGGGCTTTGGGGGAAGGGGAAAAAGAGCTTGTGTCTTCTTGCCAAGCATTACGTCTTGCCTTAGTCACCATCCTCCGAGTCTTCACTCCATGCTGCATTTGTCCACATGGCCATATATGAGGACAGCCACTTAGAAGGATGATTTTTGTTTTCAACACAACCACAAAGACCAGAAAAGGAAAAGACATTTTTGAAATGGCATGAAAATGTCACATGTTAGATCAAAAACTGCTGAAAGGACGCACAAACACAAGCATTTCCTATTTCATCATTTATCTGAGTGTTTGTTTTCCAAGTCAGATTCAATGCTATTCTTTGACTATCACTGGGCTTTGATGAGTTTGCCAGGTTTTTCTTCCAATAAGCATTATGATCTGGCCCAATCACAACGGCAATGAAAAGCTTCTCGGGTCAGATTTTTTTTCCCGTTTATTAGGAAAGGCAGGTTTGTGAAGTCACATGGGCGCGTTTCCATAATGTGTTCTGATGACACTTTTGGCGTATCACCTTAGAAACAGTGTATGGAAACAAAAAGAAAATGTGATTCAGAGAACACGTGACTGATCAGCTGTTTCACCTTCTGCAGAAGAAGAGGACTCTTTCCCATGTGTATGGTGATGGTGTCCATCTTTGTTGTATGCATTACAATCTTTGCATTTCTTTGTCTTTTTCATTAGATTGCATGGCCTGTAGATAATATGAAATAATAAGTACCCCTTGCCCATGGGAAAAGATTTTATGAGCCCTTTGCTATTGGTTTTACTAGCTCTACTACTTCTTCTCTGTTTATTACAGCCTTGCTCAGCCCATACCTCAGCCCATACCGGCACCTTCTTGAGATACTACGCAACCAAGCTTCTTCGCACCAAACCAGTTGATGAATGGGCACTTTTTTTTCCTTTTTTTTATGTAATATTTCAAAACATTTGCTTCAAATCCACTTGGGAACTGTATGTAAATACTGAAGGGAAAATGTAGATGCCTTCGAAATGTGAACTTGTGAACTTACCCGAAGGAATTGCAAAAAAGCACAAAAGAGGTTTTATTTTCAAGTTCTTACTGCTAGCATCTCAGCTCTCAGTAACTTGCCATTGAACCCCTTTCATGTGTGGAGATCACCCAGAGGAGCAATACGTGAGAATGCACATGCCCAAATCAGTTGGACCTGACATTACTTAGATTTTATCCTCCAACAAAGTCAGCGTAATGTCCGATCGAGGCTGCAAGAATTCATATTGAGCAAGTTTATATTGCGGACACGTCCAAATGCCGCCAAGAATATCAGGCGTTTGACCATTTGAGGGAAGACATTCGCAGCAACAGAGCCTTGATTAATAATCGCTTGATGAAACTTCCAGAAAAATATGCAGGTCATTTGGATTACCACATTCAAACGGATCATTTATTTAATGCAGCTCTGTCATTAAAACTCTAATAAGCTTCAGAGTGTGGTGTTCATTCTCACTGGGACTGACAGTGCAAGTAATCCACTCGCGTAGCAGGAAGTCATTAAAGAAATATCAGCTTTAAAGACGATATACACACATCCGATTAAAATGTCCAAGAAGAACTGATGAAGATACAATGCAGAGACCCTGTGTGATGCAGATAGAATTCCTAAATAGAGTGTGGTTAGTAAAGTGCAGTGGGCTGTTTATCACATGTGTTTTGCAGAGTCCCTCCCTGGCTTTGTAGAAGTAACAAAGCAAAATTGCACATGACATAGACAGGGTCCATGTTGGAGTGGGTTCAAACCACACCATATCTCACAAATATGTTAGCTTGCAGTATGTAAGTAGGTAAGTGAGTGAGTGAGTGAGTGAGTGGTATGGGAACAATTGCTTTTGAGAAAAGCCCGACGACATGAGAAACAAGCTGCATGGAGGTACTAAATAACTCTTACCCCAGCGTGCAGGGCTTTAGTTTTTGGTGCAAATGACAAAAAGGTAACGAGATAACAGCGGGTCACATGCGCTGTTAAAACACAGTCGTTTTATGCAAAGCAAGGGTAACAGTTGAGCAACAGGCTGACTCATTTAAATGAAACATATATAGTTCCTTTAAAAGGTGTTGTGTCTGTAGGAAGTACGTGAAAGAGTATACTTTGGCTCCTTTATATGCAGAGGCACAAAGAAAAGCCATCGCTTCGACAAAATATGTCAAGTAACGGAAGGTCCCACCCATGTTTTACCTGAATCCCATTGAAAGAAAGTGTGCAGAACAGGATACCATTGCTATTAAAGAGGAAACAAGGCTTACCCAGTGCCAACAACTCGCTATTAAAAATGTGAATGTTTTATTGTGTTGGTGGTCTTAGGCAGATTCTTAAAATAACAGGGTTTTACACGGTTCTCACTCCCCTAGGCACTGAGCTGTGGCCGCACTTGTCTCTGGAAGATTTTCACTTTCCTTATAATGAATATGAAAAAGAAAAAGAGGGTTGGTCGCCTCATACTCCTCGATTAGTATTCTGAGAGGCAGACAAAGAGGCCGCAGCAGAATTAATAGCCTTTGACATTTCCAACTTCCTTTCCAGAATCCAGTTTGATTGGTGGGGAGGTTTTGTGTGGGTGATGATAAGAATGCCGGAAGGCTGGCTGACACTGCAAGTCCCCCCGACGGCTGGGTTCATTACTAATCTCTGGGGAGATACGTTTCAACCTGAGTCTTCTCCTTCTTTTTCCTGTTTGGGGCAAAAAACGTACAGTAAAAGGAAGAAAATTAGTAAAAGGCTTTACAATAAAGAGAGCCAAGCTTGATGAATGATCCTTTTTTGTTTGTTTGGTATGCGTCAGGTTGGTTGTTTCTTCAGGCTGTCTGATATATGAATATGATCCTTTCCCCGGGGATGTCGTGTGTGACTTGTAGCGCTTCATCACAGTCTGGTCTGCAAAACGATGTCGGCTGATCGGTGGTGATGCATGAGAAAGATACACAGGCAAGATGACTTGCCGAGCTCCTAATCTGCTGATAAATAACAGCTGCAGAGAAAAAACAAATAGTCCACATCTGTTAATGAGTTTCAGGAATTTCCACTTTCGTCCAGGAAGCCTGTATTGTTCAGCTGTGGATGTATGCCATCTTGTAGTGAGGATATTCTTCATTTGAGACACACAATATACTGATTTCATTAGACCACATTTTGGCCAGAAAAGGCTGTTCTGGAGCTGTTATCAGACAGTTTTTAATGTTATGGCTATTTTTCTTAAAATGTATTAAGTGTGTTTTAAATAGTTTTACTGATAAAGCAAGCGGCAACCTTCCAGGGGTTGAAAAATAAAGCCTATGTGCCACAAAACTGCAGTTCATTGAACGACCAATTGAGGCTAGCTCATTGACCTTTATACACAGAAAAAAAACACGTTTAAAAACCCGGTACAAAATAACAGTTTGGGTCTGTAGTACTTTTCCTCTCTCTGGTAGATTAACAAACGTATTAACTAACTCACCTGGCTTCAAGGATTAAAGCTATGCATTAAATAAGGGCGTAGCCACTTTGAGTGACAGGTGTGTGCCTTCACAAGTTTCTAGCCGTCCGCTTCTGCATCGCTTGCCCGCCTCAGCTCCCTCCCTCCTGTTCCAAAACTTTGCCCATTTCTGAGTTTGCAATAAATCAGGCGGAGCCGTGGTCTGCCAAGATGGCGACAGCTGGAGAACCCGCACTGAGCTTCAATACGGCTCTTTAGAAAACCTTTGAATGGAGGATTCGTCCATCTTTCATCTAGGCGGTTCAGACTTAACTGATGAGCACCTAGCCAGAAATGTAACTACGCGCCACGGCGACCCAGAGCGCAAGAGCTGTGATTGGTCCGCTTGGTTGTTGCGTATTTCTGCTTAGTATTTCCGGCTGCTTCTCCATCTCCGCCATTATTGAATTGATTGGATCAAAACAGATGGAACACATCAAGGAAAGGTTAACTGAGGAGGTTTGGAGATACATTTGTATGACTTGTGTTTGGCAAAATTGTTGTCGCCATTGTTGAAAGTGAAGCAGGAAGTGGAAAGTGAAGCAGGAAGTGAAAACAAAAATGAACCCGACTGGCAAAAAAGACACAGCGTCGACTAGTGTTTGGGTGGCGTTGCTACAGAACGAGCCAGACTGATGAGCGCACAAGTATAAATGGCTTGCACCGGCACTGGCTACGTTCGTGGTTTACGATGTTTAGGCTCCTTTAGACTAACTCAGAAGAGTTAAGTTGGTAAAATGAATCTTATTTAATGAAAAAGAAGCATTGTTTAGTATGTATTTTAACAAACATAACTACACATAACTTTTGTCCCACCTACCTATCCCCTATTTGCAGAACTTTCAACCTCCCAGCCTGATTTGAGTAAACCTACACCTTGCTCAACAAACTGCTGATCTTCACATCTTTGTACTGCTGTCACAGCACACAGACACCTTTACCCTCGCAGGCAAACCTCAGGAATTCAAATTACCACGCTCTCCTCATTTCTCCCCTCTCCTCACCTCTCCAGACTTCTCACACTACTCCCTCTCCTCTTTGCCAGTCAGCCATCTATAAACACTCCTCCTGCTCAGCCAACAAACGCAGCCCGAGACAAATCACGCCACGTGTAAACAGGAAAGCCAGTGAATAGACCTCACCTCCGTTCGCTTTACATGACCGCCACCAAGTCGCCTGTCAGTCAAGTCCGTAATGAGCCGTTCGTGTGATGTTTACAGTGTTTAATTCCTCTGTCTGATCCTCACATGAGAGTTTGTGAAGCAGGGAGAGTGTGAGGATGGCAGTGGGAGAGAGTAATCGCTCTTGACAGAGGAATATCTGTCACAAGGGAAGAATGACTCTGCGGTCTGATTCATAGTGAGAGGAAAGTTCTCCGTATTAGAGAGAAGGATTTGCAAGGGAGTTTGGAGGCAGTGAGGGCACACACGCAGAGACAGTTTGATTGATCCTTTAAGGTCAGGGATTATTCACGCTGCCGTATAAAAATTCATAATTGTGATCAGAATTTCCACACTTCTGCCGAAGACACAGCAAAGCATAGACAGTCCAGCAAGCCAGACGTTATTTGAAATGCAAATCAGCGCTGCAGAATTTCCACCAACTTTCACAATGTGCCAGAGGAATGTGTGGCTGTCCTATGTGAAGGGTGGAGACTGTGGTGCACATAAATCTGAGGTAATGTTAACCGCAGAGGGTGTGTGCAGACAAATCTTCATCGTTTCCACAAAATACAATCGTTTCACGGCTTGTTTGCTTATTTTTTTAAGTTTCATGTGATTAGTCATATTTCTGTGGTGGAAAGGGGAAATGGACTATTATTATTATTTGGACCAAATATTTAATGTTCCCATTATTTAAGCGAGTGCATAAACAAATGCGTCATAAGCAATTCATTGCACATACAATAACACAGGGGCTGTTTCCCACAGTGAGGACGGAGCTGGCAGCCGGGGCTCGCCTCTGCCTCAGAGCAGGTGGGAGGGAGCCAGCTCAGGGTTCAGACCACCACAGACACATGGACCACCACTACACATGTCCATGAACACAGCAGATTTTTACCATTATTAGGGTACTACTATTAGGATAACTACTCTGATGCAGACACCTGCAGAGTTTTCACAGTTACTCGAGATACATTAAACTTTAAACTTTCAAAAGTACCTGCAGATGCACAAATGTAGCCTCTGTAATGTCTTTAAATGCCACAATATTGCACTACCTGCTAAGGAGCGAAGATTGTAAGTGCAGATGCTCATGTGCTGACTCAGTTCTGTGGTAGGGTTTTGAGGCTTTGTGCTGATGTTTTTGCATTGGTCTATGTATCCCACCTGCCCTGTATTCATTTGTGAATTAGATAGCAATGGCCTAAAGGCTGTTACATACTCTACAAGAAGAAAGACATTTGTTCTCGCTCCTAGGGCTGTGAGAGAAAAATTACATCATTTTGTTCTCGCAGCCCTCATATGTAGTTCTCGCAGCTTGTTCCCGACACATCATCCGGCAGGACTTTTTTCTCATGTGGTGTCCGACAACTACTCTGTGGTCAGACATTGAAAGTGGGCATCGTTAATGCGGAAAAGCGGAAATGTTAGCGGCCACTCTGTGAGCTCCCAGATGCTAATATTCGCAGTGTGACCGCTAATCTCTCCTGGGTAGAGATCGTCATACTGTGCGTGGGTGCATGCTGAATGAATGGCATGATCCAACGGACACGGTCGTCAAAACAACTGGCCGACATCTGAAAATAATAAGAAAAGTGCCTCTCGTCGTCCATCTCCGACATATCCCACAGTGCTTAGGGCGTGTGACGTATTCTGCAGTGGGAGGGCCCTATGAGGACTTCCCTGGGGTCCAGCACTTGAGTTTCTCGTGAAGTGTAAATGACCTGGCCAGAACGAACTTTGCTCTTGTTCTTGCTCACCTTGAGAACAATTTTCTCACTTCTTGCCAAATATGTAACAAGGTTAAATCTTGCTTGACAACATTGGCCTGCTGACTCTGTTTTAAACTGGATTGCCAGAGCTAGAGCATTGACATGACATGTTCTCAGTTGCAATCCTGGGTTCTGGGGGGACCCCAGACAAATATGTACTTATGCTATCCCCCCAGTACAAATCTGTCAAAGGGTAGATAGAAAAAGGCCCATTGGCAAGGCCAATGCACTGTAGGGACTTCTTAGCTTTAAGATGGTTTTCATTGCAAAATATCCCAATAAGTAGCTGTTTGGAGCCAGAACAGGGCCCCCTTCTTATTTTTTTTCATGTGGTCCCCAACAGTTGCTTGGTTTGCATGTCTTGATGGTGCGTCACTGCTTTTTCTACAGACAGTTTTGGTCCCCAGAAGATTAATCCTTCAGACTCTGGTGACCCCATCTCGTTTGACCAACATCTACGAAGTGAACTGGCACTAAATTTAATATAGATGTCAACGGTGTGATTCAAAAATCAAATACAAAATTAAAAGGCTCTGCGTTTACACTAGTATTCCACTAAAAATCAGATTAAAAATGCTCTTTTATCAATTAACGGACAATATTAGCTCCAATTAACCATGTATTTCTCTCTGGCTGGAATAAATCTATTCATCTGGCACACACAGTTGTCAAGAAAGACAGATTCACGGACGTTGTTGGGAAAGTTGGGGCAAAAAATATTTCTCTGTTATATTTCCAACAGATTTGGTGCTCCACAGCGGGAAGAAGAACGTAGTCTATTGTTATTAATGTTTTGGGGCATGTAAACACAAATATCTTATCAGATATTTTTATTTAGTTTCTGTGTAAATGGTTGAGTTGGAATCTCTTATCTGAGTGATTTCAGTCAGGTTAAAGAATAATGATCCATACACTGTAAATGTTGTCAAGTGGACATTGAGATCTGACAGCCAGATCTCGAGTGTTCGTGTTTTATAAGTCACTGGTATTGATCAAGAAACCACTTTCAGATTTAACATTTTGCACTGGGAGAAAATGTTCCCAGTCGCGCTTTGACGTGTTGCCACTGGTTACAGCTCATTGCATCATTCTGCCTTCGAGTACTTCACTGACAGAGCAAAAGGTCACGACCAGGCTGCTTGGTCTTGGTCAACATCGCGGCTCCGGGGGAGTCATACACGAAACACGGTGATGTCACCACATGGAGGCCTCCTACACATTCCTGGATCAAACCGAAACCCCCAGCCAAACAAAATGACATACGACTGCGCTCTCATTGCACGCAATTGTCACTGGCTGCATTCATACACTCAGCATAATCCTGACATGTTACCCAGAGGACTCGGGCTGTATCGACATGGCAACACACATCTGTTTTTGAGTATTTTGTGGTCTCTTAAAAACACTCTGAAACAGGAACATTTTCATATGATTTCCCATTAATTTTCTCAGTAGGGAGAAGCTCACACTGATTTCACATTGCTCATTTTTATAATGATAAAAAATGTTTTCATTGTTTAAAACGTGAAATTGAGCATTTGCCCAGTTAGACCGTTCCATTTTTGAGAGTTAAATGCAACTAAATGTTTCATTTCCTTGTCTCTACCGCAAAGACTTAAAATCTTAAAATCATTTGGCCCTGGGTAAATGAACCCCAGTTAAGACAACAAAATAAAACATCAGATGTGTGTCACCTAAATGGTGGGTAAAAAAAGAGATTTGAGTCAGCGGTGCAGCCACGGCGGAGCCATTGTATCCTGTATCATCAAGATTAACAGCTACACTGTAGTCTGGATGTAGCCTCCGGGACTGGGGAAGTGCGTTGTGGAGTTGTTGTAGTATTTCAGCTCATTTCAAGGGAGCTTTTCCAGAGTGCAGAGGCTGCAGCGAGACCCCACCGATCACTTCTTCGTTCTTACGTTCCGACATGCTCTGAAAGAAATCTATAATCGGAGAGAAACGTATCAACCGCAGGGAATACCAAGCAGACCTACAGAGCTGGTTGTCTGGAACACAATCTAAATCACGAATGTCAATGAAGCGGCACTGCAACAGTTTGTTAACACTGTTTGTTGCTTTGTTGCTTGTTAACGTGACACCAGGCGAAGGTGTGGTGCAGTCATCATTATCTGAGAAGACAAGAAAGAGCGCAACAGAAATGTGTGTGTGCGTGTGTGTGTAGGAGGGTGTGTTTGTGTGTGTGTGCTAGCTCTGGTTTGGGAAGCGGTTAGGGGAAAATACTCTGATTTGATCTCAGATATCTCCTTTAGTTGGGTTGCTATTTACAGAACCACTGTAATGACTCAGAGCGCAAGCGACGGCGAGCATGCCGATACCCATCACTAGAGCCTGGCGAGCGGCCAAGTCTGCGCTTTTGACTGGGTGCACAGACACACAGCGTGAACTCCAAATAACAGTATTATTGTCTGGATTACGAGGGTGGAACTCAATAACTGTTTTGCATTTGCTGCAGTATTTGCTCAAGTTATTTATGGGTACGTTCTAGGCCACAGGGACAGGAGGCAGCTCTGCGTAAGGCACGTGTAATACAATTATATAAAGGTTGCTCCACAAAGTTTATTATCATACCATTTTTCAACATTTTGGATTTACGCCAGGGGAGCTTTAGAGGTGCTGCTGTGCAGATATGAAAAATTATGCTAAGCTAAGCTAACAGTCCACTAGCTGGAGATTAATAGCCTACATAACAGACATGAAAGTGATATCTATTGTCTTATCTGACTGTCAGCTAGAAAGAAAGTGTATTTCTCAAAGTTATGAGCTGCTCCTTAAATGCATAATCAAACCACAAATTCATTTTGTTTGGCGCCTCTCCTAGGTACAGAGCACTTCAGAGTTCACAGAAGTAGTTTTTAGATAAATTCTTACTAACCCATTATTCCAGCTGTCCAACAGTGACCCACACACACATACACATACACCTTACGTACCACTCATCAATCATCCTTTTCCACAGGAGTGTCCTCCAGGATTGAGTCTTAATGTCTGTTATGAAATCTGGACCATGTGTGGTAAACCAATATTAGTTTACAGTCCCTGGGCCCTTCAGTCTAGTTTGGTCCTGAGCCTAAGTACTCCTCAAAATCAAATCCATTTATAATGCAGTGGTGCATGAACATTTGCTTTCCCTTAAAAGCCCAAGCTGGAATTGAAGCCGCATCATTAAAATGGCCCTGCCAGCTTCGCTACAGTGTACGTCATTGTGCTGAAGGCATTCTTTGACTGACGGACTGACCCAGACTTCGGGTTCGAGCTGTTTACCAACGCGGCAATAAAATACACTCCAGCGCAAGAGTTTGAAACACTTTACATGTTTAGATTTTTGTCCGTCACGTATCAACGGAGGGATCCGATCTGTTCAAAATCCATTGTTCATGTTGACAGCCAGTCATAAAGTACTATGTTCACTGGGAACAGCAACAGAGACACTTTCAGACCAGATATTTCACGGTAACTACCCTCTCCCCGGGAACTGCATACCTTCAAGGATTTTATATTCCATTTGTCATTTTTGTGGCACAGATAGGAGTAAGTGGAAAGTAACCGGCAGCCGGCGATTGGTATAGCATTGTCACACAAAATACAACACACATGTAAGCCTGGACTTCTCTTGGCGTCCATTTCTCAAAGTTTTGAGCTGATGTTTACATTTTTCAGTTACGCCGCTGTCTGCTAATGTGTTTGACAAGTCAACGGACACTCGAGGTTCTTCTTGCTTTTGGAAAGTACCTACGCCTTATGTTGTTTTCAATGGAAGCCAATGACACAAAGCTACAAACCAATCGCCAACCGCGTGTGTTCGTTCCACCAATTCATTTTCTAATCAGAAGACGTGTGCAATGGCAATGAGCACTTGAGCAACACATCAACAGGCCACACTTGGTGGTTTTAGTACATTCCTCATGATATGAACACAATTTAAGTAAGAGCTAAAAAAATACCCCTAAAAAAAACCTATGAGAACTACGGACATTGACGGTTCCTGAAGTGTGGACACACCTACAAAATAAAACAAGGATGCATCTTACAGCAGTTAAAGGAACTAAAGGTTTCTCCCCCTGAAACCCCTCACAAGCCCTCACAGAGCTCTTATCCTGGAACAGTCTGGACTACATGATGAGACAGAATCAACTGAGGCAGCCTGAATCCGCAGAGAAACTGTGGCAAGCTCGCCAAGACACTTGGAGCAAACTACCTGCCAAGGATCTTGAAAAGACTTCGGGCTGATCGATATGTAAAAGAAAAACTATCCACGGTGTTATTTTTTGAAAGCATCCTCACTCACACCTCGTTTTATTCTTGCATTGTAATGTGTGACTCTGTTTTCAGTTTCCACTGGAAGCTGGAAGTAGCAGTTTTTCCACCGTAAACCCCCTGACAAGTTTCAACTCCAAATTAATGCAAGAAATACGATGCGGTGTCTTTTTCTCACCCCACCCCTTCACTTCTTCTTTTTTTCTCTTAACCGCAGCGGCGACGCCAAGGGTTTCTTCCCTCGAAATGTGACAATGATGAGGGAGAAGGTGTGGGAGACATGAGGGGCTCTGCTGGGTGTGAAGCTGTGATCCGCTGGACTGACAGGAGGGAGGGTTTTCTTTCAAATTTGCATTTTTTAAGCTGGATGCCTGCGCCGTTAACACATTCTCCGGCAGCTGCCTTGGTGTATGAAATCATAAACGTCTATTTTATGGATGGATGTTTCGGTGAGTTGGACACCACAACAGCCACTGCGGTACAAAGGCAGATACAACTAAAGAACTTAACAGAAATCAGACTAATGTATTGGAAAGCCTGCCAGCGGTTTCTTTACCGGATTCATGGATGTGCAATGAGTGCAATCTCTGCAGTAGATGTCTGCAAGCTTTTGCTTTTAGCTTTTCAGCTACGCATATGCAAGAGTGTGCATATGTTTCTACCCCACTTTGAGGCAATGTTCATATCCACCCCGTGGGGTTTCCCAGGACAGACCCCTCCCTGACACCGCACCCAGGAGAGAAGACAGGGGAGCAAAGGAGGGTCCCTGCCTGACAGCACCAGGGAATGACTCCTTCCAAATGCTATGCAGGGTGACATCTGCAAACCATAACAACTCCTTAAAACCCCCCAAATATGTGATACAAAGAACAGGGCCACGGCCTCTTTTCTTCTCCCATAATGAGGCCACGGGACAAGCATCTTCATACAGAGGAGGAGGACGAAGGAAGAAAGAAAGAAAGGAGACGAGAAAGAAGAGAGGCTCCTTCAAGTTCAACCCGAGAGTCAGTTTTTCTTTTTCTTTTTTTTTTTTTTGCGTAGATGAATTAATATTGTCACTTCTTTGCTAAACATTTATATTACACCTCAGTGGTGTAATTACAGGCATGACATACACCATAAGCATCACCATATTGAGCGGTTCAGTATGTTAGTCTTGAATTATCCCAATTGTCACCTTTACCCGGGATGTTATTTATCAAAATTATTTCAAACTGTTGCTCTTTTGCTCCCTCTACGAGCTCCGTTCAGCTTTGACAAATCCAAGCTATCATTACACTCGCCCTTTGATACAATCTATCCGAGTGAGTGCTAAGTTTGGAGGAAATTCACTACGCCGCACGATGGCATGGCCCCCTGAAATTCCACTGCTTCTTCCCTCCCCCCCTCCTGCAATTGTTGCAATTGTGTGGGTGCGCCGAGTCATGGCAGATTTGGGGCTGGGGCAGTCCTTAGACAGCGGCTGGCTCCTTCAAGGATCAACTCCATCAGACGCCAAAGCAGCCTGAGGACTTCCTGGTTCGCAGCCGCAACATTAGCACACCAGTTGAATCCAGTTGTGTGTTTTTCCGGAAAACAGCTGATAAAAATCCAGTCTGACATAAGATGGTGCCTGAATTCTTGAATATCTGCATTAATTCTTGAGAAATTTTAAAGGAGCAACTAATATTCAAAGCTGCTGGAACACTGACAGAAAGATTAGACGAAGATCTAGAATATCTGATATTAAATCTCACACAATCCCGTATATCAAGGCACATAGAAGCATGCAGGCAGCCACCCTCTGTCAAAGACATGGTGACATTCGATCAGACTGAACTCGGATAAAGTTTGCATGTCCTGACCCAGAGAGGGAGTCGACCAGATGCCTTATCTCTGCTAAGTCAGTTGAGGATCAGTGTCTGAAACGCCAGCACGCTCCACCAAAGGCCCCTGGCGTTTCCCGATGCAACCCTACCTCAATGGCCGACTTACAGACGGCTGAGGAGAAGCTCCGCCGCTCAGACTTCACCTTGGCTTCCTCTCTCATTTCCTCCTCTGTTGCCGTTTTGTTGAACACATGTAATTGCGGTGTACTTTCCCCCCCCTTCCCTGGCGAACAGGGAAAGCCCTGTGGATTCATAGGCATTGAACCCTAATTGGGCTAATGGCGGTGGTATATCTAAATTACCTCCCTCCATCCAAGCGGGTTGCTGTGTTTATGTCTGCTGCCTTGGGTAAACTCCCCCCCGTCCTGTCATTTATCGGGGCACTTGTTTGTTGTAGAATGCAGCTCCACAGCAGATCTTTATCAGCATGGCCAACTGACCTGTCTAGCTCATGTAGACGGTACTGTTTTTTTATTATTATTTTAATATATTTTTTATGACTGTGTTTCATAACCACTGTTTGACTGCGAAATGTTTGAAATAGCCAATTTAAATAATAATAAACAGCCATCTAACATATTTGGGACTATGAATGTTGCATATTAAGTATAATAACCTGCACATTTTTGGAAATGATTTGCTTTCTTTCTGAAAGAGAAGCAAAGTAATTGGTATTACTCCCATGCATTAGTGAGGATCTGGAGCTGTCGGAGCCATTTGGCACCAGTTAGCCTAGCCTAGCTTAGCATAAAGACAACAAGCAGGGAGAAACAGCTAGTCTGGCTCTTTAGTAAGCAACACTGCAGGTGCAGAGACTTTTTGGTTGCCAATTGTTGCCATCAAAATTTAGTTTTATGTTAGATGTGTGCAGGGATTTAACAAATGGGCTAATTAGAAGTGCTGGTAGGCATATTTCTTTACATTGGACACTTTGGCTAGCTGCTCCTCATGCAATTTTATGCTAAGTTAAGCTAAATGCCTGGCAAACCTTGCTTTGTCTGCGTATTTGCCAAAAATGTTTGTTGTTTTATCAGCAGCCAGTTCCCAGATCTCGGCCGTTAACTTGGTCAGTAACAATTGCCAAAACCTTGAAAAAAGGATCAAATTCCCAATAAACTGGAAAATTTCTGTTGAAAGTAACTTTCATTGGTTTGTGCCCTGAGGCAAATTGATTAAAACCAAAATTGTAACACCTGGCAGCAATAACTGCAGTTTATGTGATGTATTATTTTTTATGCTGAGCTGCTTTTCCCAGGCGTGATTAGATCATATTTGTGAAAGTGAAGTCCAAATGACAAAGACAAACTAAATGCCAAGACTTGTGTGTGTGTGTCTGTGTGTGCAGGCGACATAGGCAGTCATGGTGCAGCATTTATCTTCCATGAACAGTGACTCTATATTTGACGACTTGTTTTTGTTCTCCTTCACAGTGAATTAGGCAGAAGCAATATAGAAAGGGCAAAAATGGGTCAACCAGACTCCCAGTTCCCACCGAACAGAAGTCACGCTTTTGAACCAGCACTCCGAATACTAACCCAAATAACACTTCCGACCCCAGCGAGAATGAAAACAAAAGTCGGAGAAGGAACTACAGCGCAGTTCCTTGTTGGCCATCGAGCCACTCTCTTCCCTCAGAAAGCAACCACTGCTGCTCCCTCATTACTCCGCTGTTGCATGCACTTTGCTGCCGCCAGTGAGGAGGAATAGTTGCACTGACAGATGGGATGTGTAGGCCCGCATCAGCAGACCCTTGTTAGGCTGCAGAGTCACATCCTCCTGCAGTGCCTGCCGGTGACCTGAGGCGACCCCTTGCCGCCCCTCCTCTCCACAGGATCCATGTGAACACACTCTGCCTCCCTGAATCCCGCTGTTGACACCGACAGTGGTGTTGAGGGAAATCCTTCAGAACAGAGCCCATTCCAAATACAGAGTAGAAAACTGAAGGAAAGGCTCTTTGTTTAATTTTCTCTCTCTGCTTTGCTCAGCAGTGCAGGCCTATTTCCTCTCTCAGTTCTACTTTGGGAAGACAAAGAAAACATACCATGTCTGGCGTCCCTTTTCCTGCCCTTGTCCTGTCTATTTCATGAATTTGGAACCGTCTGCCCTTAACAATAGAGACTGTACATCACAATAAGCACCCCTGGACAATGAGTGAGATTTTGCTCTGTAATCCAGTAAGACAATGAGAAAGTGACAGATGTAATTTAGGATGTCATCGTGAACTGATGACATCCTCATCTTGAGGAGTCAAGATGAGTGGAGACAATGAGATAAAAGGAGACATGAAAAGAGGAGGCAATAAAAAGGAGACAGGGGTAGAAGAAAGTATGCGTGAGGAGACGAGAGGAGGCAGAGTGATATGAGCAGAGAGGAGATGACACAAGAGACGAGTGGCGATGAGGAGAGAGAGGACAAGAACAGACTAATGGTCTAGACACAGCACATCGAAGAACAACCGGCAACGAAGGTCGACTGTGACGTCGACTCACGTTGTCAAAAAAGTTGAACACATCATGAACTATATATAGCAAAATACATTGTATGCCACAGTGAGAGGAAATAACTCTCCACAACAGCAGGGGGCAGTAGTCTGTATTTGTTATTCATTGGGGCAATCTGGAAGAGCTAGGTAGCTAGGAGCTACAAAACCTAATACCAAGCTGGCATTTCCTGATTAATGCTGATCTGCTGGTCCAAAGTTTATTCATTCTAGATGATCATGTTGTGAAAGCGCCAATTTATTTGAATGAAAGAGCCATCTTTGTGTCACCTCCTGACTTGCTTTTGTCGTTTGCTTACTCGTCACTTTGATTTCTCTTCTTCTGCTGGTACGCTAAGCTGAACTGCCAATCGAAATTATCTCTCCATCAGTTCATCATGCTGAATGTAATTCAGGGCCTTAACTAAATTTACGTTAGGCGGTAAGAGCAAATGAGAGGGCTGGACAAAACAAAACAAAAAAGGAGGACATTTTATGAGACAAAGGGGGTGAAGACCCAAGGTGAGGACACAAGTAAGAAGAAATGGGCGAAGACGTCACAGAAAAGAGATGAGACAATATAAGAGGAGACAGCAGGAGACACTGCTAGACTGGGAAAGCCTAGTGGAGGATAAAATGAGAGGAGAGGAAACCATGTAAGACAGGAGAGGACAAAATTAATTGGATGAGACTGCGACCACAGAGGTGTGCAAAGCTCGCTCTCTATGCTGCTCCTTACTTCCTTTTCTCCATTCCAGCCCATTTCCTCGCTCCCCAGTGCCCGGCCTGGTCCAGGTTCAGGAGTCGTGGAGTGACGGTCTGCCTCACAACCTGCAGGGTCTGCAGGAAAAGGTGATTGAAACCATGTGAGATGAAGCAAACTCTGGATTCGGCTTTCCAAATGACCTAACCCCCGAAACCTTAGCTGACAAAAATCTGGAGACGATGAAAAGGTCCCAGTGGCCCCGCCTGAGCATAAATACAGACACAAACAAAAAAAAGAAAAAACAACAACTCTATACATGTACACTGCTGGAATAAATTTGCTGAATACATGTGCCAGAACACTAACTATATAGACATACACTTTTGTAGAGTTGATTACATAGAAATTTGATCCAAGTGACAATATTAACAGACTCTGGTATCAATTATACGTCCTTGTGTACTGTCACGACAACACACTCCTCCCTCTGCGAGTTTGTACCTGGGTTTCCACAACATGGCTCCTCTGATCGTTTGATTTAAGGACATGTGATGTTGAGTGTTAGGAATGTGACTGACGGGTTTCCATGAGATTCCCAACGAACCGGAACGCCGCAAGACTTCTCTAAGCACTGTGTCATCGGCGCCTTCGGAGGGAAATCCATCTAGGAGGAGTGTTTGTCGCCACTTCTATGGACGTGTGCATTCGTGTGCGCACACGTGTGCCACAGTGAGGTTTAGAATCTCTCACTCTCTTTCTCTTGCACACACACACACACACACACCCCCACACACATACACACACACACTGTACAAACTCCTTTGTTTATTTGTTTTGGGTGTAACTCCTGAAACCATGGTGCTGTGCCACACATCTCTGCGGTTTCAAATGGCAGACAGTTATACCAGCGTCGAACATTATAGTGTTGCACACTATCTCCCTCCTCCTTTTCTTATTGTGCCCGAGTCTGTTGCTCCTTTTTTTCTCTCTCTCTCTCTTTCACTCCCTCCCAACCTTTCACACCCAGACACACACTCACTGACAGACGAGAACTGGCTTCTCTGGATCTGGCGAAGCGGCGCTTCTGCAGCTCAGCTAATCACACCAAAGCACCGCTCTCAGTGAGCTCAACTGTTCCAGTGGTGCGGCCAAACTCCCATCTCCATCACCACTGCTGCCACCTTCTTTCTCACAATGTGTCATGAAGAAGAAAGAAAAAAAAGAAAAAGGCGCCCTGCCATTGACACCAAGAGCTAAGGTGAGGCCTGAAAGTAAACATAGCGTGACCTTTACAGATTTAAAACACTTTCATAATAATCATCTGTGACGGTGTTGGGAGAAGTGATCATTTGTCATTGATTTAAACAATTTCTTTGATTTTTCCTAATCCAGATTCTAAGGTCAGAGCATGTTGAACACAATACAGATTGCAAACCCCCTTGAAGCAAATGTGATTTGTTTAATTGGGCCGTATAAACTTTTTACTTCGGGTGATAAAAGCTCCCCTCTCGTTTGGTTCTGGGCAGGCAGTGTACTGCTACTGGAAATTAATTAAACGAGGCAGGCTGGATAACCGACACACTGCAAAGTCAGGTGATAATTCATCTTCCTTACCCAGTATGTTCAAGTCATTTCCATTGCTGATGGAAAATGAGACATTGTGATTCAAAGTCAAAGGCTATGTCCAGTATTACAAGACTACCTGAGACCATTCTGGGAACTAAGTGGCTGAAGCTGCACAATAAAGGTCAGATAATAGTTCCTGTATTGTAAAACGACCGGTGGAGCCTCCGAAACCTTTAGTACTTGGTACTTTAATACTGGGTTGCGGCTCAGCTAAACATGCCTGTTGAGTTGCAAGCACTGATTTTTGTTTGGATGGAGTTTTTTGGACTCCTGAATGTGGTTTGAAAACCAGCGAAAAGACCCCTCATCTAAAGTAGACTTCTGAGTTATCTGCACGGGTTTTTCCCCAAATTTGGGAAAAGTTAGCTGCTTCCACACACTTCATATCCACGTGCCAAGCTGTCTAGCATGTCCTGGAACAATCAAAGCACTCCACGATAAGCCCCTAAACGAGATGAAATTTTAATAACGTTCTGTATTATATTTCCTGTAAACCACTCTTAACGTGTTACTACTTAGCCCTGGACTGTGTTGACTCAAACTGTTCAGTGATGAACAGCGTTGTATTTCTCACTGTGTCAAATTTCTAGCTCCTCCAGTGCACTTGTTTGGCCTTCACAGACAGAACTGCCTTCTCCGACAGAACAGAGTTGTCAGAAACCAACCACTTCTGAGGGATGCCAACAGATACTCGAGTGGCATCTGGTCGCTGTGGTCTACCGCCATGTCAACCAGCCCAGGTTACACATATCATGTCTGCAGTGAAGTGATCAAACCACCAGGTTATCCCCCTTCTCTCATCCTCAATCAGGGGATTAGTTCAAGATGGTTTGTTTCGATTTGGGCTCCCTTTAAGTGGCCGGCCCTCGGTTAACCGCCACACAGTATGTGGTGCAGGCCCCCTTCGGCACGAGGCAGCCAAGGACTACAGTGGTGTGGGTGTGTATTCCTTGGAGAAAGTGGAGAAAATGAAATGCTTAAATACATTTTTGACTCGTGTTACAAAGAGAATGTGTGTGGTGGATTCACTGTCAAGGACGTGGTGAGCAAACAATGTGATGAGCTTGTACACAATGCGAAAACAAGCTGCTGAGCTAGAGACACAAAGAAATATACAAGTGTATTCTAGTTACAGGCGGGTTGGCAACTTTGAATGCTTATTTTATGTTTCTGTCTCAGGCGATCTACTCAGACTTCTGTGAACATTCTCATGTGCAGTTCATACCTCCGTGTCAATTTGACGCCGTAGCTGCAGCATCTGCCCAGACCCTAACGCCGTAGCCTGATGTGCACCTCCTGAGGAATGTAACTACGTGTCATGGCGACGCAGACTGCAAGAGCTATGACTGGTGAAGTTTCAGTCGCCATTGTTAAAAGTGAGGCCTAGGAGTAGAAAGTGAAGCAGGAAGTAGAGACAAAAATTAACCCGACTGAATAGCATTTGGGTGGAGTTTTTACAGAGCGAGCCAGACTGACGAGCCTTGGCGTAGGCTATATGCGTAGGTTACGCCGTCTACGCTCTGCAGTACTTTAAAGGGGAACTACTGTTTTTTACAACCTGGACCTTATTTCTGGCATAAAATACGATCGTTTACTCACCCATATAACTTCTGTGTAATTTGTATTCCTTCAGGAGATAATTAGATCAGCGTATATCCATATAGTGGGAGTGACTGGGGTACCGAAACGCAGCCTCTAAATAACGCATTATCTGCTGCGTAACTTGTTCATTTCACCAATATTTTGTTATCGCACCCACAATGGTCAGCTTGTTTACCTGTAACTTGCTACTGCTATGGTTCATCCACAACCTCAGAATCGGAAAAATATTCAGCCATGTTGCAAAACAACTAGCAGTAGTAAATTACAGGTAAACAAGCTGATCGTCGCGGGTGAGCTCGGCGCTCAGAGACGACATCAACCAGGTCAGAAGTCATCATTTGGGGTCTGTAGGTCAATCTACAGACCCAAGATGATGATAACAGCTAACTCCGGACTCAACGGGGAATAGCACTAGTGTACGATAGCAAAATATTGGTGAATTGAACGAGCTACGCGGCAGATAATGCGTTATTTAGAGGCTATGTTTCGGTGCCCCAGTCACTCCCACTACATGGATATACGCTGATCTAAATATCTCCCGAAGGAATACAAATTACACAAAAGTTATATGGGTGAGTAAACGATTGTATGTTATGCCAGAAATAAGGTCCAGGTTGTAAAAAGCAGTAGTTCCCCTTTAAGAGCCTTCAGTCATCCTGGTCATGGTATATCTAAAGCAAAAATAAAACAAAGGCAACTAGTATACACCCAGTATGCACCCAGTATACACCATCACTGCTGTTTAGTTTCATCTCCATTAGGCTTTAACTAAAGACGTAGCTAAAATATTCCACTACTACATTCTTTTAATGATGCGTTTTGTGTACGCAACTTAATGTAGCAAGCCTCCTTCTGAAAATATGAAGGGTACAATATTTTTCACTGGCAGTACAGAATATAATGAGTGCTCTGAAGCCCCGTTGGGACATACTATGTTCTCTAATGGGTTGTATAGAAGTCAATGATTTCCCCTTCAGTCCTGGCATGAACATAGAGCATATGGGTGTGTGTGTGTGTCTGTCTCTGCCTATACGTGTTCATGTATTCCTTCGGGTATTTGTTGTGTGTCAGTGCGGAGGTGGGGCCGTTCTAAGTTCAAAAAGTAAGTCAGAGCAAACTCGCTGCTAAGAAGGAAAAGTCTCCCTATCGGAGGAAAACAAGCGTGATTGGAAGTCAGCAATTAGCATGTTGGAGATAACAAAATGGCAGCGATAAGAGTGTCACGATTTAACTGAATAGGCAAATCCCCTGTAGGCTTCTGTGAATGCAGCTCCACACGCACAGCACACGCAGACAACAGAAATAGACACGAGTCCTGTCCTGAAAGTTATCATGCTGGATTAACATATTCCCTCATTGATGTCTGACACATTCAGTTATTATGACCTCAGACAAAAGGCACCTTCACAATTGGAGCTCCGATACAAAAAAAAAAGTGGCAGTTGCGAGAGAAGTGTGATGAAACCTTTGGTAGTCATGAAACTAAAGACAGAAGCAAAAGGGCATGAAAAAAGGTTTGTTTAACTCTGGCCAAGAAGAAAAACTTGTAGAGTTGTATATTCAAAACACAGGAGTGGTACAGATGGACATTGTAGTGCTACAAGCAAGACGTTGTCATAATCATTTTGAACAGTATAGTAGTGTGACACAGAATAAAGTCTGAATGTGCCTTTAGTGATAATTTGATCAAATGTAAGTCTAAGGAAACTACATGAACTACACAGAATGAACAAAAGCAATAGAAACAGAACAAATGAACAGTAACGATCATTAATCACAGATATACACTGTTAGCTATGAAATCAGTTGATTAAATTACACCATTTAAGGTAGTCCAAAATAGATTGAATGTCATTCAAAAAGATGTTTTAAATGTTAGTCTATCATCTACCTTTACTATGGCTTGATTGATGTACAAAACAATGAAGGATTGACGGGTAGCCAGTCTGAAATTTCCCCATGCATGCGTACTTAAACAGAAAGAGGTTAACCTTCTAACCTTCCTTCTTTCTTGTATCGACTAAATAAGGGTAATGGTGTGGGAGTGCTGGACCAAGTAAGAAACCAAAAAAAATTTTTTCACCATGTCATGTTGCAACCCTGTTTGACTCCATTCAGTGCTAGTCATCAGTACAAGGTAAGTGACCATGAATGTATTGAACTGTATTGTGTCATAAGAGTTTGTGCAGTTGTGCACATGAACCCCTCAGAAATTTTGATATTTCTGCATAAAATCAACTCAAAACATCAGATCTTTGCCTATGCCCTGACAGTAGGCGAAGAGAACCCAATCAAACAAATGAAACAGAAATATTCTACTTTTGCATTTGTTTATTTAGGTAAGTGAGCCAATATTACATATCTTTAAGGTTCAAAAGTAGGTGCACCTCTAGGATTACAAGTTGATTTCAACACCATATTAGAGTCCATCTGTCCAGAAGTGTTTCCAATCAATGTAATGATTGTTTAATAAGAAATCAGGGATTAGTCACAGTCTGATCTTCACAGCACATTTTTGTGGAAGGATTTGATGACACAGACAAAGGGGCTTTCCGAGGAGATCAAAAAGGTTGTTGTTGCTCAGTAAGCTGGAAAGGTTTACAAAACCATCTCTAAAGAGTTTGGAATCCACAAATCCACAGTCAGATAGCCTCCACAGGAGTGGTCAACCGACAAAGATCACTCCAAAAGCAAGACACAAAATAGTCTGAAAGGTCACAAAGGATTCAGGGTAACGTCTAAACACCTAAAGGCCTCTCTAATATTGACTAATGTTAATATTCATGAAGCCAACATCAGGAGAACCCTGAATAACCATGGTGTGCATGGCAGAGTGGCAAAGGTGATACCACTGCTCTCCAGAAAAACAAAACACTGCTGCCCGTCTGCAGTTTTCTAAACATCATGTAGACAAGCCAGAAAATGTTTTTGTTGGGAAATTGTTTGTGTGAAAGTGTTTTGTGGACACGAGTCCAAAGTAGAATTGTTTAGTTTAAATGAGAGGCGTCATGTCTGGAGACTAAACAACACTGTGCTCCAGCATCAGAACCTCATCCCATCCGTGAATCATGGGGTGGTAATGTTTTTGTTTGGCTGTTTTCCTCCATCTGGGCCACCGTCAGTGATGGACCAATGAATTCTGAATAATACCAGAATACTATACTAGTGTGTGGTCTATGGGTGACCACGCACTGCATGTGTCATCCAGACAGAAGTGGTTAAGGCACAGTAGCCAAGTTATGCCAGTCCGATGAGCATATGTGATACAGCCATGGCCAGAACGATCACTCGGTGTTCTAAAGGACGGCTGAAAAACGGGTTCGAAGCTGAGTGTGGTGTCTCAGTGGTGTCTCCATTTTGGATGTACCTGACTCTACGTAACTCTCGGCTAATTAAAAAATGGCCAAAGAGATGGATTTGAAGCTAGCGACCTGGGAGGCAACACAACTGTCACTTAATGCCCTTGATTATACAGTGAAAACCTTCCATGACAACACTCACTGGTTTTCTGAAGAACACTTTTGAAGCTGAATCTGAGCGGTATCAGCGGTCGGCATCTTGGCAGTGCCTTACAGCGCATTCATACAAAACTACAACTCGGTCAGTGTTACCATTGACATTGTCAACGAGTCGGAGCGCCACAACGTCATCGGCATGGGGGTTTGGAACAGCCATTGATAATGCACACAACAAGGCAACAGATTATGTGAATGGTTGACAAGTCAACGTAATAGGTGCAACAAAAATAAGCTCATCTTTCATGTTGCGCTTTTCCGTTGAAGGGTAGCGACAAATGTCGGACGTCTCCATATCACCGGCTCCCATTGAAAATGTGTTGTAGTTTGTTGCTCTATCACTGACGCACTGTTACTCTACCTAACTCTTAGGTAACTCTATCTAACTCTTAGCTAGCTCAAAAATGGTCATTAACGGAGAAATTAGCAAAACCTTTTTTGTACAAGGCTGTCAGTATGTCTATTTCTACAGTGAAGTTGGTAATTTTAACGCAGAGGTCTATGGGGAATTTGACTCGCTTTTTGAACCAGCCCCCCAAGTGGTCGTTCGAGGAACTGCAGTTTTTGTCACTTCTGTGTTTTGATTTTTCAGTCATGTATCTTTCAGTTTGAATGAAACTACAACTTCTCGTGACAGTTCATGCTTGTCAGTTGTAGGGAATAGCACCGTGGCGTGCAATGACTTGTGTTAAAATGCTGCTGGTGTGGGTTGCCCTGAAGACAGCACACCACACCTATGAAGTAAATAAATCATCTTTGATCGCATACCTGTTTCTGATTAAACCTGAGTTCATTACTGTGTAATGAGGGCATTTTTTATTTCATTTTTTTTCAGCTATGTTGAATGCGTTTGCAGCACCTGTGTTTCCTTCACCTATTCTTGACCACGGTACTTTCAATGTCTTTCATACTGGCCTCACGCAATGCTTTGAGGGGACATTTGAGACATTAGTTTGCTTAAACTCTTATTACTTTGTCTTACGATGTAATTGTTTTCACTATACAAATACAGATGTGACCAGGAGGGGCTGTTTATATGCATTTCAATCGAAAAATGAATTCAACTGCGAAATCTGATTTTAATCTCAAAGCTTGTTTTAAATGTCTCCTCAACTGTTCAAACATTATATTAATCGCCTTTTAACATAATATTGCTAAGCCTGCAGAGATTACTTCACCTGTTGTGCAATACTGTTAGGTTTGAGAATGCGCCGTTCAGATTCTTCCAAATATTTAGGCATGGGTATTAAATTGTTTGCACTCGGATGAGTAATATTTAATAAAACATTTCAATGGACAAACACATGCTTGTTATCCCATTACAAAGCGAAGCATCTGATGCGTGGAATACGATCTAGGTTCATTTTTTACGATCTTTTTTTTTTTTACATTTGTGTGCGTTGTTTTTTCTTATGCATGCGTGTGTGCATAGCTCTGTATATCTATGTCACAAAAGCAGAACAGTTTTTGTTGGCGTCTTGCCTCCGCTCTCTGCCAGAGTAACCACAAACTTAATCGCTTGCTCTTCTTTTCTTTCCTCCCTGACTCCTTTCTTCTTTTCTCGTCTCTCTTCCTTGAATGTGAGCTCCTTTATCAAAAGATGCAAGAATGTAAAGCCCTTCGCAACGGAACACTGCTGCTCTTCAATGGCACAAAAGCAAACAGGAGTCGTTGGGTTGTTCTTTGTTAATCTGTTATCTTACTGTTTCTCTCAATGTGTCCGTCTTCACCGAGGTTCAGATGGGCATTTTTAACGGCCTGCATCATGGCCAGCGAGTCAGAAAAATATCAAGCGATGGCGATACTAGCGAGGAACGCAGACGAGCTTTCAAATGGCTTGCCATTTTCTTCCAAGCATTGACATAGTTGAGGAGCAAAGCCTAATTCAAAACACAATAAATCAATGCGGATTTCACTGGGATTATGATAAGAGGGAAAAAAATATGAAGACTTGATTCTCAGGCCCCCTGAGTTATGGACTGTCTGGTTTCACCAAGAGCAACGGCTTGATCCTGAATCTGTATAAACAATCACTGGGAAAATTAGGATTACTTGTGCATATAAGGCACGGGTCAAGGCTGTGAGCGCCATATGTTTTCAGGCAAGCCTGAATAGCAGCAGCGTTACGATCGGAGTCAAAATCTAAAGACGTGTTCTTTTGACATGACGCAGCTGCAACCGATTCACAAAACAGACAAACACCTGTTAATATCCTCCCCGAGCAAGCCAGAGGCTTTTCATTGCACACAAATAGCAATAAAGGGATTCATGGCCTCACAAAAATTGTGACACATGTCAAGTTGACATCTGAGTATTTGAAACATGATTGGGCCATAATTCCTTTACAGCCAGCAGGGGCTGTTACTGCATTCAGGCTGGACCCGCTGCTTTTCTGCAAATGCATGTGGGCTTTGTTACTCTGCAGTTGCGGTGATGGATGAGCTAATACACACTGATCAGGTCCGTAAAAGAGTTTCTGAGAGAAATACCTGTCCTAAAATGATGATCGCAAGCACTCATTTATAGAAATGATAAAGCGGCGACGGAGACGTCTTTCCAGCTTTCCTTTTCTGTAAAAATTCTGTCTCGCCATCTGGGAGTGAAGGGTGATGCGAGGATGAAGGAGGAGGGATCAAAAGCTCAGATTTTTCCAAACACTGCAAAGACAAATAAACACATCATACCCCTTAAGTAATTTCTGATAAGGAGACTCAGCCTTTGCACAAACATCAATAAATAGTGACTAAGAGCAAAATGTTTCTGCGTGAAAACAATTGTCTCATATTCCCGAAATTCATGTTTTTGAATGCCATTGTATGTTGACATTTCTTGACTGCTGTATGCATTGTATAGATGCACACATACAGTAGTCACAGCTTATTCCGACAGCGAAGAAATCAGTGACTCCATACTTCCTGTTCCTTCCACTCCTCAACCCCATTAGTGGATTCTATACGCTCATTTCATATATGACTCCCTGATTTCTTTGCGAGATTACATAAACAGACAACAGTATAAGCACCTCAACACACACACAAAGGAAATACAGGGCATCCATCTGACAACTAATCACCCTTAATTGTGTGCTAATAGTGAAAGCAATGCAGAGTAGGAGGAGCGGAGCAGGATGGGGGAAAAAAAGAAAAACAAACCGCAGCAGTAGGAAAAGGAAAAGGGCAATTTCAACCAAAAAAATATTAATGCAATCAAGGCAAATTAGTAGGTTTGGGATAACATTCCTATGTGTTTACTTTGCAGGCAAGTAGCTGAAAGTTGGTACAACAGAGAGAGAGGCCAGGGAGAAGCTTGACTCACCTACCAAATGAATGCTTGCACTGTAACCGTTTTCTCAACCGTGGCTAAGAAGAAATAAAGTTCAGGTCAATATCGAGCCACAGGTCCAAAATGGATGCAGTTGTTTAGTTTCAGTCAGTCATGTCATGATGTAAAAAATCCAGGGCAAAATGTGGAAACTCTTTTATTGAGCACTGTTTAGTCACCCAGACTGAGCATGACCATTTAAATTCAATGGTGTAGAGAACGGTGATTTAGCCGCGGGAGCTGTCATTTATGATCGACTGATGTGAACATATCCTGCTTTGTTTGTGTCTTTCTGAACAAAGCTACTAGTGTCAATGTGTGTGTTCTCTTGTAGGGGCAAGACTCTTGTGGAATAGCAAGGTTGTGGGGCTGTGTTGTCCTTTTACAGCCATTTTTCACAACTTTTTAAAGGTTAAATTTGTTTAGACTTGATTTTAGGGTAAAGGTGACAATTAGGTTAAGGCACTTAGATGAGATGGTAAACGTTATGGGCTAGAAATGCTTTCACTCTTCTTGTGTCCTTGTATTTATTAAGTTGTGGGGACCAAACTCTTGCTGAACAGTAATGTTGTGGGGACATGTTGTCCTTGTGGGGACAACTTTTTATGAAAGTTAAAACCTGCTAAGAGTTGGTTCTTGGTTTTTGTGTAAATGTTATGGACTTGTGTTTTTATCCTTTCAAAGATAGAAACACAAGTTTAGGTGTGTGTGGGTGTTTTGAGTCATTTTAAGTTTGCCGCGGCTGAGTGATGAGCAGCAGAAAAAGAAGGTCAAGACAGCAGCGCAGAAACTCCAACGCTCATCTAAACAAGACGTGCTTTAGGGTTTGAACTGCGCACCGTCCCACATCTGACACACAAAGCGCCCGAAGCTGTCACACACATAACACACACTCCTCCATTACATATGCGCCGGTGACTCCTGTTTATTGAGTCGGATGTTAAATCGTCCTCCAGCGAGGAGCGCAGAGGTTCCCAAGTGTTGAAACAGACTGAGCCTTGTGTGAAAGATATCCAAACACACCACGTCCAAGTTCGCTCTGGAGACGGGCCTGTAAGAGTTTGACCAGGCCACATCACGGCCCTTTTACTAGATCAATTCGAGCTGCTCCTTGTCCAAAAGCTACAACAATCCATCTGTACAGCGTGATGTGAAAAAAGCCACTGGCTTGCTCGAGTCCTTTCTAAAATTTATATTTGTACTCAAGTCCAAAGGGCACCTGTGGAGCAGGTTTGTTTCCCGAAAACCAAAAGATATTAATTCTGTGTATTTAACATGACTGGATTCTGTAAATACACTTAGATATATATGGCATCTGTGGAAGTACATGATTGATGAGCCGGATTTTTGCAGAGGTAAGTGGTTGAGGTTAGACAGATGAACATGAAGCAGGCTCCGCAGTCACACAGCTCCCACTTGTGGAAGGAAGGAGCAACACCTTCCATCTCCGGATTGCACAGGTCTTCATTCAAGAGACACAGTTAAAACCCTGTTGTCTCCCAGCACAACAGACCCCAAAACAAATGACAGCCATCTAACAGACTCACACTTGTCATTAGTCTTTGCAAGTCAGGACAGTCTAGCTCATAGGGGAACCCATTTTTGTGAAATAAATATTTCGCAATGTGGCCTTTTCAGTCGGCGGGGTCCCATTGTCAAATGACTCAAACAAACATGACGGAATGGGACTGGTGTAAACCACGAAAGTAACTGGTTGCCTGTGAATAATGAGTGGCCGTGGTCTCGGTTGGTTTGCCGTCGATTGGAGGCAGATGTTGGAGAAAGAGCAACGCATGGGTGGCGCAATCTGGGTCAAGCTCACATGGAGGGGAGACAAGCAAAGATAAACGCAGGGGTCCTCTCCGAGCATCGTGGCCGTTGTGTTATTAAATGTTGCTAGTCCCAGTGGCACAAACAGAGAAGGCTGGAGTCAGAGAGGCGACATGAAGGTCACAGCTGAATATATATTCAGAAAGATTGCTGCTTTTCAACAAAAAAAGTAGTGATATCTTCAGAAATATATTCATAGCAGCTCAGGCTGATACTAGTTTTTTGGTGGATACATTTAGTCATGTTGTATAAACATAGATTACAAGATATACATTTCTACCTGGAACAACTACTTTTTCTTGGAGAAGGATAAAATAAAAACTTATTATAAATCACGACGCAATTTTGTAAAGGTTTCAGAGATTTCAAAGGTCAGCGGCGGAACAATAAAGCTTCTCCGGGACTCAAGAGGAAAGTCAGGTATAGACTTACACTCAATTCCTTTTTAAATTATGTGAACAACACCCTAAGGCATTGCTTTACTAATAATAGCACTGGATGTGCCAACACCTGCCAAACAGATGTGGGTGTGGTGAATGAAACTGTAAGCGTCAACGGATGGGGTGATAATAATAGGCAATAAATGATCTCTGTATGCCGCAAAACAGTTTAGTCTGCGTTCATGTTACAGTACAGTTCATGTTCATCTTCACAGTGCAGTGGGGTTTCAATTCAAGGTTTCTTGCTTGGTCAGCTCTTGTTAGATATTATTTGTCAAGACCGTATCACTTGAAAGTGGAGAGTACCTGCTTAACAACTAAGGATCTGATTCCCTTTCTATATGAGCTAGTGTTTTTATTTTTTTCTTCTGCTTCAAATTGGTTTGTCAAAATCTGGGTTGCTGTGTTGTGCAAATCCATCTCCATAATAGATGTTTTAATAGTTTAAGTGTGTTGTTGCAGTTTCAAATGTTTCTAACCACATAATGTGTTTTTCTTCTCCAACTAGACAAAGGTTAAAAAGTCTTTGTCTGCCGTGAAGACTCTCTTTTCATCCACTTTCAGATGTCAGGTCTCGGTGGCAGCATGAGGGATCCCGACTTATTCCCAGGCCAGTTGAGATGTGTAATCCCTCCAACGAGCTCTAGTTGTACCCAGAGTCTCCTCCAATTGGATGCGTCTGGGAAGCATCCAAACCACCATTGAGTCTTATTAATCTATAATTCTATTGCTGACTGTAAGAAGGCTTCAGATTCCATTCATACTAAAGAGTTGAATCAAGTATCGATGCATGACTACCCCTGCCAGTTCCAATCACAATCAGAGGAGGACCCGGCGTCCAGCTGCTGGATTATTATTGGAGCTCCAGAACGGAGCCTATTTCGTTTGGCTGGAAAGAATTGTCAGTTGATTTTCTTCTTTTCCTTTTTGCTTCGCTTGAAACACTCATTTGGAAAAATGTTCATGGGTCACCGTCCACGGGGTTGATAAAAAGAGCCTCGAAAGTTTCTGTTGGCACCGGCGAGCGTGTCAACAGGACTTTGGCAGAGCGGGGAGACTCTGCACAATCCAGGCTCAGCCTAGGAGTCTACAGACCCCAGGCCTCCGCAGTGCACCTGACCTGCAGGAGTTGGAGATGGCGGAGGAGAAGGAGTTCTAGGTTTAACTACTCATTCCTTCTCTTTTCCAGCCATCACTCTCGCTCCCAGCTGGGAACAGAGAGGTCGCAGCAAAGCCTTTTACTCTGGCTCAAGTTTAGCAACACGCAGCTCTGGCCTCCAGAAGAACTCCTATTCTCTCTGGCACAAGCTAAGGCGCTCTATCATCTCTCTCTTTCTTATACTCTCCCAGGCTCTCTCCTCCTTGCTCTCCCATGTCACATCTGTCTTCACGGGGGCTTGTAAAATCACCTGGCAAGAAGAACTCAAAGCGCTGGACGGGACCAGTGTCCCCAGTGTCCCACAAAATTTTACAAACTTTTTTTTGTTTCATTAAAATGAAAAGTTCACCAAAAAGAAGCGCACGTTTTTGTGCCAAGGGGTCAGCCATTACCGAGCTTGCTGCAACGTTACAAGGTGATTCCATATAAATTTATCTGATTCCAAACTTTTCTGAACAATGGGTATTAAATTTAATTTACTAAACATGTTGAAGCCATTGCGAACCGGCGGGTGTGCTTTTTATTTCCTGTTCTTGGACACGACTCCAGCTTGATTTCATGGATTATGAAAAAAAAAAAAAAAAAGGAACGTTGCACTGTAATTGTTTTTGCTTTAGCAGTACAACGGGCATATAAGGATGATGAATGGAGGGACTTCAGGAAGACAGAAATGGGTTTAGTATGAATGGAAATAATATGTTAGATATATGAAATGTCAGTGAACGCTCTGTATGTAATACTGTAGAACCATTCACATCATATAACAATTTAAATTCTTTGGCCTGTTGTCTCCAGCTTGCCGTAGAAGTTTGGACACTTTGGAACAACAGAAACTCTCTAATCCCTCTTTCGCCTTTATCATGTACAAACACTATTGAAGTCCTGTTGGTGCAGAGAAAGTTACGAACAGCGGATTTTTACAGTTGTCTGCTTTTGCCCGTAAGTCACACTGAGAGTCGCAATGTGGTGACAATGAACCAATTCAATAAAGTCACAGTAATGAGTTGAAACTCGCTTTGACGCTCTGCCACATTATCACGTTGTCATCTGATGCATTGTTATTAAAGGAGGTATTAATTACAGCACCTACAGTTGCAGATATGACATAAAATAGGAGACATTTTTATTTAAAACATCTGCAGGATTTAATCTTAGATCTTAAAATTTACTGGACTGTAAAAGCTCCACCTGGAAATAATCCTACAATGATGTCAAAAATTACTGTGATTTGTAAATTGGGATCTGTACCACATTAAGAATGAAGTTTTAGCTGCAAGTTTAAACTGTGTCTTATTATTAAAAGGCTATATTTCATCGCTGGTTATGATATACTTTAATGCAAGGAAGTTTATTGGTTGATCTGAAGGGAAATTGTTGGAGGGATGGATGAAATGGGTCGAAGCAAACCAGGGAGCAGGACTCAAGATTGGGGCTCGTCTCTTGAAGCTTTGGCTCCTCGTCCTACTGGTTCCTTTAATAAAAGAGGGAGCTCCCAGCTCACTGAGACTCCCTGTCCATTCAGTAGAGGGCAGTGTTGGATAAAACCTTCTGACATGACGAGGCACACACACTTATGTAAATACAGTATAATGCTGTTCTTGTCCTCTGGTCCTTGAGCTGTCATCGGGTCCAAAACGGTCCTCATGTGCATTTAAATTACACACAACAAATTGAGTCTGTCTCTTCTGAGCTATAAAATTAGACGCTAGACACAGTCAGTGGCCAAACAGAACCATTTCAATTGTTTGGATGAGACTAAAATGTTTTTGTTTTTTTTTTAAAAAAAAGACGATTGTTGCTTGAGAGCAAAGAGAAAACAGCAATAAATAATCAGAAAGAAAGTCCAAGAGGTGGGTGTGAAGAGGAAGTTGAAGATCATAGGGGAAAAGAGGATTTGAGCCCTAACCCTAACGATAACATAGAAAAGAGTCAGTAGATGATTTTAGATGTTAAAAATACATGTTCTAAGAGATTAAATCTGTTTAATTTTAATGCCACAATTTGTGACATTCATTCCTCAGTTCGACCTGTGGCGACATTAGCGTATACATTTTATTGCTAGCACCTTAAAATGTGTGAGATTTTCCTGATGAGATAAAAAAAAGTCAAAAAAATGCGAAATGTTCAAATTTAAAAACAACTCGGATGTGAAACACAGACAAACACGCTCAAAGGTGAGTTTGAAGCAGCAAATTTGTTGACGATAATCACAAGAAATGTCTTGGGCAACACTGCGAGGAGCCGCATACACAGAATCACATTTCCTCAGACTTGTTTGGCAGTTGTCTCTCATTCTGCGGTTGCAAAACATTTCAGAGAGAGCCTCAGAGGGAGCCCACAGTTGGATTAGATACACAAGAGAGCCACCCAGGCTTCATCATCACATTATACAACACTCAGAGAGCTGGGTCTGGTTCAGCTCAATTCAAAGTGAAAGTGATGGGGACCATGTTACCCCTCCGGGGGTGGGTGGGGGGAGGTTGTTCCATTGACGAGGGGGCGTTGTTTGTGGTTGAAGCGCGGCCATGGGAAGAGGAACACTGAGAGATCTTGGAAATGAAGCATGTCCACTGACGGAGGTGACAAGTAAGCTGAACAGGAGTTTGGAGGACACCGTGATGATTTTGGAAACCGCAGCTGACCGCCTCCATCTCACCCACACGTACGCACAAAGCAGAGAACAGAGTAGACATGCATTTCAACTTATAATACTAGCGGCGAGGAAAACTATTCGGATGTAATAGTCCATTAAGACAAAAGGACTGCATTCAGAGGTACTTAAGCAGGATGACTCTTGAAGTATGACTGAACTGGGTCAAACAAAATTAGTTCATTAAAGAGGCCGAGCATTCATTTATGCAAGAAGTTATTGTATAGTTGGTGGACGGATGAGTGGGGGTGAGGGGAAGGTGTGATTGAGGTAGATAGCAGAGATGAAAGAGGGTCTTCAGACGCAAAGGATCCAAGGATGCATGACTCTATATTAAGAAAATGCATTTGAAGGCTTTAGCTCCACTTCATAGGTAAGAAGTAGAATAAAATGAGGCATGGTCTTGTTGTCATGGTATTGACTTTAGAGCCTTTTCTTCATGAGATTGAGTTTTTGAACACTGTCGGTTTGGTTTTTATTGTGTTTATTTATTTATTTTTATTTTGAAAGTTTCTGCATCTTGCCTCACTTCCTGTTTTCCCTCCTTTGTGATTATATGACTGGTTTCTCCTTGTGTGCTCCTCCCTCAGTAGTCTCACCTGTGCCTTGTTAACCCGCGGTGTGTATATATATATATAGCCCTGTCTTTGGCCCAGTCCTTCATTTGTTCGTGTAACCTTGTGTTTCTTTGTCTTTCTGTTCAGCTCTGCACTGTTAAACCTCTTGATTTACACGTGCATCGAGATGAAAATCTTAAGTCTATTGTAATGAATGAACATAGAACGCAGTTGATTTAGTGATTGGATAGACATGACCTGGTAGGTAGTGGTGTGCAATCTAAGCTCACATAGAGATCAGCTTTTATTGCTGCATGAAAACTGCAACTCAACATCATCAAGGAAGCTAATTTCTTGATCCGTGGATTACATTGTGAACATATTTCCACTTGCTTGCTTCACAAGTGTCACAATGAAAGGTGAAATATCTGTTGGCATGGTGACATTCAAGACTTTAACTGCAACTTTTTAATTTTTTTTAATGCCAAACTGCTCTCAGTCTCAATACCTGATGATGATCTTGTTGCTGAATATCAGCAAATCCCTCTTTCTTTCTTTCAAACCTTCTGTCACATGGAGAGTCTGTTTTCTGTGTGTCTGCAACTAACTAGTATATTTGTTGAAAGAACATTTATCTCTCTGCTAGAAGAGCCTTAAAGCAACGCAATTTAATCTTTTATAAAACACAATCTGACTAGCTGTGTGGTTTATAAGCCCAACATCCACCTCATGGCTACTCACTTCATTAATGCAAAGCTTAATTCATTCAGTTACCACAATGTGATTGTGAAAATGTAATTTCTCTTGTTTGATGGCTGCACAATATCCACTTACGGACTCTACACAATCACTCTTACGCATTTCACAAAGGCGGTAGGAAAACGCTCTGAGATCACACAATACCGCAGGATCAGGGCGCACACCTTCCACTTCTTCCTCACTTCCACCCTGTCAAATTAACAGCGCGTTCTTAGGAGAGGGAGCAGCAGCAGTGTCAGGACGATGCAGGAGAGCCTGATTGAAGGGCTTCCGAGAATTCTCTGGCTTTGTTGTGTGGCTCCTCCGGAGCAGCAGCCGGAGGTAATGGCTTTAGCAGGGGCAGGTACACAAAGCTCCAGTGGCCACAAACCGGAGCTGGACAAACTTTACTGTTGACATCTGGAATTTCTCTACTCCCATTCCTTTTTATTTTCTTCCTCCTCTTCTTCCTTTTTTTTCTCTTTGATTGAGGGCTGACTCACTCGGTACAGTATCAATCATCGTAAACGCGTCAGCTGGCTAAATATAGACGTTTGTTTTCTTGTGCCGCTTCTGGCATTGCATATTTTACCACACATGTTATCGTGCCCTCCTCTGCTGTTGGCTTGCCCGCACACTGAACCCCTATAAGGTTTCACTGGTACATGTACACACAGGGTAATTATCATAATGGAGGCTGTCAGCGGCAATTTTTCTCCCACCCCAGATACTTTGCATCTTATCGTCTGCTGTGGCTTTGACGGGGCAGACGTTGCATTAGACCAAACATTACTCTGAGTGAAGCCCTAAATTTTCAGTGCTCACACGTTGTCATCATTCACTGTTACTGCCAATCCAATGCATGCTTTGGCTTGTCTCGGCTAAACAGGCTGCTCTTATTATTTCCATTGCAGTGATTGCACATATAACTCACCACATAAATACACATCCTATCTGAAAACAATTAAGATGGAGAAACAGCTGCTATCCTGATTTTGTAAGTCTGTGTTTATTTCAGGCTTTTTTCGTCCTAGTGATTCATCATCGGGAAAATGATTGTTTCCCGCAATTTTTAACTTCTGTTAAAGGTCAGAGAGAATAAATAAAGTGTTACACTGGCTATGTTTACATAGACACTAATACTCCACTAATTATCAGAATAAAAATGCCTCATGACCACCTCAATCAGAACAGACTGGACTGATCAGAAAGACAATTTCAATAAGATTGAGAGGGCTTTGAATAAGAAAATATTCCCCCCAAAATATTACTCACTATAAACTATGTAAAAACTTGATCCGATCATTTCTCTGCGGTTGCAATAATTCATTCTTTCTGTGGAAGTTTGCCCCATATGTGGGCTTTTGTTTGGTATGAATTTTAATTTCTCCAAGGTATTTGGGATTAGTAGGACCTAAGAACTATAAAAACTAACGGGAACGAACAGGAAGTAGTTTTTGAAAAAAGTATGTCCTCATATGTGGACATGGGGCTTATTTAACTGTATATTGCAATAAAGTCACCAATGTGTAACAAAATATAAAACTCTTTAATACCTGAACTTTGCTATTCAAAAATATAATTGCAAACAAACACTATTCTTCCTTAATAAAATAAAAAACTGTTCATTTTCAACAGTTTTCAACAATGAAATCCCAATGTCCTCAAATGAGTACTTGCTAATTCGTGATGTTGTAGCTTGTTACTATTGACAGAATTTGCCAAATGTGCATGTCATATCAAACTAGAAAAACTAATAAACATAAATAAACAAGTTTCAACCATAAAGTTTGATAAGATTTTGTATCTTGTCCACTTTTGTCCCGTTATCAACTGTAGAATGAATCTGCTGAAATGCCTGCTATCGTGATTTCACACCGACTAGTGTATTGACCCTTTGTTACTACTAGATGACAAAGGAGCCTATTTATGAGTACAACATGTATAAATGAAGCAGAATGCACAATATTCTGCCACAAACCTATAACTTAATGTCCCCATATGAGGACGCATGGTTTTCAGAAAGGCAGCTTTTATCATATTTAACATGCCATAAAACTACAAAGTTTCAGTTATTATGTCTTGAGTATCCTTGAGGTCTAGGGGTTTAAAATGCAGGCCGTGTAATCGCTCTGTTAAATTTGGATTCTTGTTGCGAAGCGTCCCTCCTTCTCTCTTCCCTCATTTCCAATCCACTCTTTCGTTTTATTTATCAAACGCTCCAAAAATAATTGAAATCGCTTTTTGTATGAATGAAAACGTCTCTCCCTGAAAACAGTTTTACATTGTCCACTTTTACAGTTAGGAAGGTCAACACTCCCATCTAATCCTTCCATCTGAACTTAATAGGCACAACAGTTAAATACTGCAGCATTTCTTCAGTAAATATGAACAAACATGCATATTTACTCACATGCAGAGAGAGAAACAGCTGCACACAAACTGAATGTATACAAACTTGACAATATTGCATGCTGTATGTCCTCACAATGGCTCAGACAGGATGCTGCTGCTCAGATAGGACTCTTCATCTGTTGTCATCTTCCATCCTCCCTCCACGTTTCCCTTCTTCTTTACCTACATCAGTGCTGGTTAAAGCTGCAGGGAAATGATGTGCGTGTGAGCATGTCTGCACAGTCATTAGGGTGATGTTCCTACCTTTTTATGTGTAGGTTATGCTTGGAGACTTTTTTTTTTTTTAACCTGCATGTGGATGTGTGGGTGGAGGTGGCTTCTTTGTGTGTGTGTGCTATGCATGTGCTGACATTCCTCTGTACAGCTAAAACTCACCACTGTGACCTTTAGGGACTCGGTGCCCCTGTGCCCTGGGAGTGGAAACCCCAAAGAGTTTGTTCCGTGCTTGAGGAAATGTTTGGTCCAGTGAGTTTGCTCCCTTCTGAGGTGTTTGTTAGCCGAGGCAGATCCTGACAACCCTCCAGGGACCGCGCTCCGCAAGCCTCTTCAAAGAGTCCCAGCTCCCAAAGCAGGAAGTCCAGCCCTGTGCTGCTTGGACACAAAAATGAAGCAGACAGGAAGGAAGGTAATCTATGAACACGCAATACTGCTACTGTCCTTAGAGCTAAAAAAAACACACACACACATACACAGGCATGTCCAATCAGTCCTTCCCGACACCTACAAAAATAGGGGTATTCCTTACACCCCACTGACATTTAGTTTGATTTATCTTGTGTTTTGCACTGTTAAATCGTCAAGTTGATCCCAAACAGCTCGGTGTGGCTGATTCTGGTTTCCTGCATTTGCACATGTGTGCAGAAACAAAGGAGTGTGCTGCTGTGTTGCAATGGCAGCAGAGATTTACCATCTGAAATAGCCAGAAATTTGGTATGCGCTATCAAATATGATGGATGGGAGGTTACTTTTTGGAGCCAGGCTGATTTATTTAGTCTCTGGCAAAATTTGTACAAAAGCACATCAGTTGCACAATATTGGAAGGGAGTGAATGCATCCGATTGTTTTTCACTGGAATGATGCTGCACACTGCTGCTAAGCTGTTCTGCACGACACCTACCCTTCAGGACATGATTGATGACCAGGATTTTATGTAGTCCTAGAATAAGCCAAACAAATGAGATTTAACGCTTAAAAAGTGCTTCTGTGTGGAATAAATGGAAATTCTGAAAGCCACTAATCCTGAAATAAAAACAATACCAGTGACAGTTTGTTCAGGAGGAGATGAACTGACTTAAATAAGTGAAGGTTCACGCTGTTTCAGCTGTTCCAACTGAAAACCACTAGAGAGCACTCTTCAATTGATTTTCCATGAAGGAAGCATTAACTCATACTGTGGGCCCGTAGCTGAGTGAGAATGTGGCTGGAACAAAAAGCCGATGTTGCTGCCAATGAAATCAGTAGCCTGGTTTCCACTGTTTGACCCAGCCTGGTCCTTCTCATATTATACAGTATGTGGTAATATTGTGGCAGCAGGGAAATTAGCTTTTGTGGTGGTGTGTCCGTGAGGTAGAGATGAGTTGTTTTCATTGTTGCAACATGATCCAACGTGGAAGCTGAAGGCCTATGATAAAATACAGGACAACGTGTTAGGGGCGATAATTAAGAACTTCCACGTATTCAGTGCAGTACACGAGGAAGAATTTATTCTTCAAACCACCACATCTCGACAGAGTTCACAGAACTGAAGAAAGCTAATACTAACCTGGCTACTGTGTAAAACCAAAATCTGACAAGAAATATTTTAATGTTTTATCTTAGTGGGCTATTAATTCAATTCACACTTTGCATTCTGGTTTCACTTGTATGCAGTATTTTCCTTTTTATCCCTGCAAAGGTAGAATCTAATTTTAATTATTAATGTTTCATTGATTCACTGATTCAATCATTCTGATCAGATTCCAACTTAACTGTTTACATGGACACTAAATAAAATGATCCGAATTGTGTGTTTACATCAGTCACTGTAGAACGTTTTCTGCAGTGACTGATGTGGTTCTGCCGGAAATATAGCAGAAGAAGAGATTTTCTCCAACAGGATGACAGTGAATTCATTCATTCATTCAGAAGACGCAGCTTTGTGAATGAACTTATAAATAGGTACGGGAAATTAGAAGCGCTGTTGTTTTTACATTACTATAATTAGAGATAACAGACTGTATGATATGTACATTAAAAGCATTTCAAAAAGTGCGTATTTATTGTCCAATATTTTCATGCAGTGTACATAATTTATCGATACAAGCGTCTTCTGTAGTTTCCAACTATGTTCACCATTTCGACAACTGGTCATTTTGCTACCTCCATGTTTCTTTTTACTCCACAAGTGGCAAACATACGTATAGTTCAAGAGCTTAGATGTTTAGGAGGTGCTAATATTTTCCAAGACCAAAGTTGAGGACACACTATAAGATTTTTTTGCAAGATTTTACCAATGATTCCCAGTCCTGCAAAGTCTGCACCACTCATGGGTAGATGGCACAAAAATGTGTGTGAGGGGAATAGACCTGACTGGACCTCACTCAAACAAGTTTGATTTTTTTAGCACAATCTTGATGCAATCAGCTTGCGTGAACTGATTACTGACCCAACTGCAAACACATGTTGCAGCCAACAGCCAATGAAAAATAGAGGGTAGGACACAGGAAATAGCATCAGAAGTAGCAACAGGAAGACAACAGGAAGTAGCGGGAATATAAAGACAACGATGGTAGACAGCGAGAGCGGAAGAGTGGAGACAAAGTGATCCTGGAGGAGAGATTAATCGAGTCATAGCAGGAGCACGAGTGACTATAAACTGTTGGTTGCAGTGCTTAACACAAATGTCGCCCTTGCGGGAGTTTGCACAAGAGTTTGATACGTACAGTTGGCTTTAGTTGGTTTGACCAATCATGTAGTCTGTGATCCCTCATCATGCGCAGTTAAGTGTGGGATCCCCAGTCTTTCAGTTGTCATACAAAGATCTGCTGAAGCCAGTCTGTTAGTGTGTACTCCTAGCCTTTTCAAAATCTGTAAAGACTGTGAAAGTTCTGTAGAGTCTCCCCAGCTTAACACTGCTTCATCAAAGCAGACAATCTAATCAACTTTGTCTTTCTTAGACCTCCATGCTCTTGCTCGTATTTAAAATAATTTTTTGTCTAAAATTTCAGACATGTATATTGTTGCGTAAAGTGGCTATAACCTTTAGGATGGCCTCTGAAAATCCCACTATGGAAAAATGGTAAACAACTTCACAATGCGAGATGATGAGCGTCCAAAGCCTTAGAGAGCTGTAATATCCCCCCACAATAGGGAGAAACTGTTGCCAACACCTGATTCCAATCATATGTGATTATTAGCACCTGTGTGTGCACCCCTCCCCCCTCCCCCTCCTTCTTTCCTCCCACACACACTCATGTATTTATGCTGTAATACTTATAGACAAGGGGCAATCAGCAGATAGTTTGCAGATTATTTTCTGGGATTGATATAATATTGGAATCATAGCCCTCTAGCCCTAAAAATTGTTATTTTTATGATGGATTGGTCAGTCAGTCAGACATCCAGAGGTTTTATATTGATATATGAGTCAAGACTTTGCAGCAGAACCATTGGTATAACCTGCTGAGAGCTGTACTTTTGTGGCCAGACATTACCTACCTACCTAATACACCATGGTTGTACGTGCTGTTTCTGCTTACTCTAGAGAAGGCTAATTATTTATGGATTAATTTAAATATCACCAATTTTATTTGCTGGTTTGTTGAACATGGCACTTTTGCGGTGATGTAATGAATCATGTGGACTTGTGCCTATTCATATTCAGTGTTGCCAGCGGACCTGTAATCCATGATTGGAGGTTGATATGGTTAATCAAATAATTATGGTACAACTCGTTTTTCCCCGAGTCCAAGACATCTGCAAATGTTTGTCCGATCAGTTGTTTATCATCCAGAAACATTCAGTTTACAAGGATATATAAAACAGAAGAACAGTTAATCTTTAAATACACTAGAGAAGTATCTAAATCTTTGCAGCTGATTATTTGTCTATGAATCAACTCTTCGGTCAAACTGGCGTCGTAGCTCAATACGACCTTCAAACCACTCAGAGTGGCTCTTTCATTCATCTGATATCTGATAGATATACACAAAGCAGAAGATCCAAACTCTACTAATAGTTTATAAACAGATCATCAGAATAAATTTCTTGTAAAATGTGAAAGTGGTCGATGCTGTTGATGAACCCTTGAATTCTTCTGCAGTTCCCTTCTGTTCCACTCAGCTGTTTAGCTCCTTTTAGCGTATTGTTTCATTTCTGTGGTCTATGATTTTATTCTTTGCCACTTTGTCTCAGAGCCATAGTTTCCAGAGTGCAATCGTTCATTTTCAGCTACAAACTTCCTAACCGCTTGATGGCCACCTGCTCGGCGCTAAGCGGCACTGTTACGACCCAGCTCACTGGGGGTAATGGGGCGTAACATAAAAAGAAACAGGTGGCAACTGGTCTGAAAACTGGATGGTGTTTTTTTAATAAGAGCGGATTTAAAGAAAGTATGCACATAAATAAAGGGAGCAGAAGTGGGCAGTGGGTGCACAACAGATATAATATAATCAAAAGAGCATAGTATAATTTGTCAAAGCTAAAACAGTAACTGAACATAAAACAGGTGGGAGAAGCACCCCTAAACCTAGTGTATCCAAACATGGAACTTCTATGTAAAATCAAGAATTTGGCACATGAACAACGTAAACCTTGCCCCAGCTCCAATACAAGGCAGAAGGTACCTCTAATCTTCAGTGTACAACAGCTCTTTTCAAAAACATGCAACTAACGACGAGATTTCAATGACAAAGCTGGCAGTAGAACAAGGCTTTTACACAGCACTCCTGATGAGGACAGGAGTTGGACTGGTGGCACTTGGACACCAGGGCAAATGGATGGAGATGAAAGGCTGATCAGGGGAGGAACCAAGAATTCGAAAACCAGGCTTGGTCCTGAAACTGTCCAGGCCTGATAGTCTGAAGCAGACTGCGCATACACAGAAATGCAGGCACAAAGGCACACTTAGCAACTAGCTTGTTCGCACGCAGTAGCTATGCAGCATTTAGCGACTGAGGAGATAGGTATTTTGTATGTATTAGACATGAGTTAATATCGTTTACAATGTTGATACCGTCCAGGGCTGAAAACGTGGAGTGTCAATTGCAGTTCTTCTAATGGCCACTTGAGGCTGTCTCCTACAGCGAGTCAATCCCCATAGAACTTACCGCCTGGTGCAAAAAAAAAAAAAAGGTTTTCGTCTCTGTAGCTCCATTCATGACAACTGTTTGATTTTTAAAACTGTAAGGTCATCTGCACTTCCAAGATGGCGACGGCCATAGCCGCCCACACTGGGCTTCAAAACTGCTCATCATGAATCCATAATAATATATCAGTGTTTTACATTTTTCATGCAGTAGACCTCAGCATCATTTTATCTTTAATTTCACATGTTGAAGCAGTGACGTCATCCTTAAACTTTGGTTAAGCAACCACAAAACCCTGTCCATTTGTCAGTGCGGCAGTCTGTCACTCTAAGTAATGCTGTTAGCAAACTAATAAGTAAAAATAAAACACACATGCCGTCCATTTTGCCCAAAGCACTTCATGTAGACTGTGTAAACAGACTATTATGCATTATAAATTGTTTTTGAAGCTAGTTAGGCATATATATTTATAGAATAAATTAATCATACCAGCTACAACACTGAAATACTAGGATATAGAGAGCATAGTTTTCTGCAGCTGAAACAGCCAGTTTACTTCAGAATAAGCACTTTTGATACTTCTGGGCTTGTACTTTTAACTATGCTAGTTTTATAGCTGTTGAGCTGTTAATACTTCTACTGAAGCAACTGTTTTCTTTCATGCTGGGATTCAGCAGAAACTGATAGCATGCTGTGATTGGGTTCTTGGCTGCGACAGCAAGAAACCAGTAGCCTTGTTTATTGGCAGCTATTTATGTGTCAGCTGAATAGAAGATGATATCTCTATGGCACTCACGGTTATCTAACGATGGGGTAAATTAACCCAGGTGCGGAAAGCCAGATTTACTTTTAGCTTATTATGTTGCATTTCATCGAAAAAGCCCTTTTCTCTTCTATCCTCCTTCTTGATCCCCTTTTCTCACACTCTTCCCCCCTCATCCCTCTTACTCATATTCACCCCCTGCTTGTTTTCAGGACAGTAGCAGAGATAAACTGCTCCCACAGTCCAGTCAGACCCAGGTGAATGCGGGGTCACGGCGGGTCACGCTGTCAGACTCAAGAGACTGATGGAGGGCCTAATCCTGCCAGTGTCACGAAGACGGATCAGATGAAAACACTTCTCACACATGCACGCACATCCATGCACAAATTTTATATGAAAGTGTTCGCAGCTTTGCACGCATGGCGGCAAAGCAACACTTTTTCACAAACACAGCTAGTGAACTTTCTTTTTCTCTAGTTTATTCTCTCACTTTCTCCCAGTCATGCACGCTCACCCCCTCTTAAACACACACAGTGCTGGAGTGACAGAAACAGGTTGCCGGCAGGGTGAGGGATGGTTTGACTCACGTCCAGCTCATTTATCTGCCGTCTCTGGTGTGTATGACTTGAGTTTGAGTCAACATACTCCTGAGGTTCTCCAACAAACACTCTCACATAAACACAGGCATACAAGAAATGTTCCCATGCACGAATCACAGGCACCGTGTGAACCATTATGCACCAAACTGGAAAACATCTGGCTCATCATAGAAAAAAAGAAGTGAACTAAGCTTCACTTAGTTTCTTAGTAGTTCTAACTGTGAAAACAGGAAGTAAATCTGTACAAATTAGTCACAAATCAAATATATAGTTTCACTTTTATTCAGTTTTGTTTCAATTTCCAGTGCAGCAATGTGGTTCACATCAGGGTTTGGATACACACTAATCATTTACAGGATCAAACGCAAGGAAATTGTGTTTTGTCTGCAGAAGGATAGATGATCAATTACCAACAATATTTCATTGCCAAATTTACTCCAGTGAAATGAATGGATTGACTTGCAGGTGTGAAGTAAATGAGTAATAGCTGCATTGCTGACTAACTCTTTTGGCTTGTGGTGTCAGACTCTGACTTAGAAAACCCAAACCTTTCTCAGATTACATAAAAGGGAGTGTAGCCATAGACCTACAGTTTAAATAGTTTTTTTTTTTTCTGCACACAAGGCAAAGTCTGAGGCCTTTTTTCCACATATCGGCACCAAGGTTGGCCTTAAAACATTTACTGGGAGCACTTTGCTGAAGGTGTGTGACTACAGATCTACACTTTAAACCAGAGTGATTTATAGTTCATATTTTTTCTGTCCTATTAAGTCCATTTTAAAGGAAATTTTGCTTCTTAAATTTAAAGTCGAACACAATTTGCTGGTTTATTGTAACGCTGATACATTGACACATGCAGGATGGTGCACTCATGAATAATTTTCTGTATCTGTCACCTGGTTTCTCCAATGTTCACAAGTGAATACACATACTGTCTTCACAATTCTAAATATCTGCATCAGCGTTGTTTATGGTCTTCCAGCTCCAACATTTGCCAAACTGTGTTTAACTTTTAAGCTAATATCACCATTTGCAAACAGACAAGCTAATTTTTGATACGCTTAATGTGATTACTTGTGTGAATCTAATGTACACTTCTGACAATGTAAACTTAGGACACAGGAAGTGTTTAACTTTTCATACCATTAGCGTAGCTTGTAATGCATTATCTTCGTGTTAGTGAGCTAGCATTACTGCAAAAACAAAAATTTTACCATAAAACCTTACATTAAGGGCAGGGACATGTACTTGTACATAATATAATTTTAGCTAGTGTCAGACAGTGGATAAAAAGTGTAAACATCCTGTTAAAATAGCAGGTTTTTATAAAGTTAAAAACATCTTACAAAGATAAATCACAATTTTTGTACATTTATTTTGAAAATCACCACTTGTGCAATGATTCAGGTTGACACATTTCAGTATAAAATAACAAAACAAAAAACATTTAACGTTAACTTTAGCCAAACTATGTTAAAACCTTAAACTAATGTCGACGTTTGCGTAGCACGTAGCTAATTCTCATAGCGCTAAATATGGCGTATGTTAGAGAAAGACAACCTTTTGTTTACACTTCTGACAACTGTCAACTTACGAGACAAGAAGTGTTTAACCTTTCATACGTACGTTAAAGTAAAATAAATAAAGATTACAGTCTAGGCAATGATGAATAGACAAAATAAGAAACGCTGAATAGTACATTTAGCTAAACTGTCAAAACTTTAAGCTAACGTCAACATTCGGGGCCGTCCTAGCTAGCAAATGCTTGTAAAGCTAAATATGGCTGTTATCTGTGCAAACAATCAAAGTTATCAAAAGAGGCAGGAAGTTTTAACCATTTCATACCATTAGCCATTTCATAGCATAGGCCTACTGGATGTAGCATAATGTAAAGATGCCAGTGTTTCAAATAGTGTAAATTTTAGCTAGCATAAAGAACATATTCGAGTTATAAAAGTATATATTCATACTTTTGTCCCCTCAAATATAGTGACGTATGTCTATAAAGGGTCGGATCATTTATTGCTACAAAAAAAATTTGCGTGCTTGCTTGCTCGCTAACATCCAAGAACAGAGAAAATAGTGGTAGCCTGCAGATTCATTTCCTATTTTTGTGACCATTCCTTTAGTCAAAAACGTCTAAGATGCACTGAAATAAATACAAACACACTCTACCTTTGCTCTGAGACACGTGCACACACACACACTCTCACTGACGTATATTTTCACAGCACACACTCTAATTTATCCTGACACACAGATGGCCCCTGCTCTGACCACAAATGCAGTGTAACCCCTGCTCCCTGTGGTGCGGCCAGGGCTCAGACTGCCAGTAAAAGCGAGGGATGCTTCATGGCTCAACAATTTGCTGGCTAAATGGAAAGGGTTTGGTGTGTGACCTCAGACACTCTCCTTTCTGCCTCTCTTTCTCTATCTCACTCGCCCTTTTTTTTCTTTCATTTTGTCCACTTCTGATTTTGTTGCTGGTGTCGTAATCTCAAATTTCTCTTTTTTTTCCCATTTGCCTTCTTCCCTTTTTTGTCTACTAGTCTTTCTTTATTTTCACTCTTTTTCTTGAAATATTTTGTGGCGAATGAATTTCTACAAGAAAAGGGTCAAAGTATGTCCTAGTATACACATAATTGACTGCTTTGAGTCAATTTTTTTCTTACAGCATTTCACAAAAACTTCTCCCTTTCTGTAAGGTGTACGTTATATTTGTCATATTCCATTTCTTTCCAACACCCTTTCACTCTAGATCCCCCCCACACCACCACCTTCTCTCGACGGAGGTGTGATCAAACTCCCCTCCCGTCTGAGAGGTCAGGAGCAAAGTAAGGACACACGAGGAAGGCAGCAAACCTCAGCTCAAAAATATGAGCAGTATGAAGAAAAGCGGTGCATTTCAGTAACGTGTGGTTCAGTGGGTTTATTGGGTAACAGATACGCCGAAATTGAGTCCAAAGTTTGGTTTAGCCAAAAAGGTTTTAATGGCATTAGAGACATTACTTCATGGGGAAGTGGCTTCTGTCGCGAGTGGCGTGCAGAGATTAAAAATCAGTCATCAGAAAACTGAACAATTGCACCCTTGCTTGATCCAAATGTGGTTAATCTGCTTGTGATTTCTGCCATAAACAGCGGCTACTGCTCCTTAATATCTCATACATAATAAATGAGACGAGCTCAACACAGAAACACAACACTTTAGGCACGACGCCCGGGTCGCAGTTTGGGAAAATATTGGCTTGTGTTTCTGAAATACGGCTCTGAAACTCCATACTGTGTTTCACTAAAGTGCGAAAACCTCAAGAGGTGTGAGCGCTTTCTATAGCCAACATCAAATTCAGTTGTCCTTTCACCTTTAAGTTAAAGAAAGTCCAGCCAGGTGGATTTGGGTGTGGAGCAGTGCACACAGACTTAGTCATTAAAAAAAAAGAAAAAAAAGAAAGAGAACGAAAGAGTTTTCAGATTGGAGGGGACAGGGAAAGATCAGGGGTGCAGAGGGAAAAGGTTAGTGTTAACTTTCCTCTAAAGGGTGTCAAGAAAGGAAACTAAATTGGGTGTCAGAAAGCGCTAAGGAGCTGAAATAAGTCAGGGTCCCCAGCTCCCAAGTGGGTGGGTGCTTGCTTTATACTTTTCAGACAATGTCCCTTTAAAAAAGCTCCATGTCTGGAAAGCCCATTAGATGTGCATATAAAATTTCCCCTGTGATTAATAGTTGATGAGGCAGGGTTGGTTGGAGGGTACTACCAACATGTGGCCGGCAGGGCTCCTCCTCTGCAGTCTCACGTTACACTCCATAAACTTGCCACTCTTTCCCACCTATATGTTTAAAAAGGAGGAGGGCTCGCTTGTCAAGAATGCCTTAGAAGAGTTGTGAAAACAGCCAGCCCGAGAAGGGGAGTCGTGCAGTTGCGGATGCAGCTCTCCCGCCGAGCCACAAGCCAGTCAGAGCCTTGAAGGAGAGGGTGTGTGAGAGCAAGACAGAGGGAAAGTGTGTGAGAGTGTGTCAGGACCAGAGGCTCCGAAGGACGTCACGCACACACACACACACACGCACTCCCAGAAGAGAGGGGGAAACGCACTGTCACAGGAAGGCGTCTATCCTCGCGCGTTCTGGGCTGTGGAAGAGTCAACAGCTCTGACAGAGGCGAACGTTCATGCAGTGAGATGATGATGCGCAGCTGAAGTGGATATTTTAAAAGACACAGATTTCCAGTCCTGACTCGAATCTCTGAAGGAGGTTAAACTTCGTGACCTGGGAAGAGTGAAAAAGACTTTAATCGAGTGTTTTTGCATCATCATGGATCAGCCAGCCAGCAGCTGCATGCGGAGCGCCCATCCCAGCAGCCCCATCTGGGGTTGCATGAGGAACCCTCACTCAGGCGTCCCGGGAGCCAATCTCCAGTTGCCCTACCAGCAGGCCCCTTTCTCCCTCCACCAGAAGCCTGAGTTCCTGGCCTACACGGACTTCTCCAGCTCCTGCCTGGTGCCGAGCGCGCCGCACGCAGCCTACCCCCGCGACGACAGACTCTACCAAGAGAACCAGGGGGGTTACCAGAGAGCCGAGTGGCAGTTCAACCCCTGCGAGACCCGGGTGAGAGCGCCCGAGGCCTGCCCGCCCGTCGTCCCCGCGGTAGTAGTAGGCGGTGGCGGGAGTGGAGGGCCTGAGCTGGACAGTGTAGGGGGGGACAGGCTGCCAGGCGCCGTGCCCGGGTGCATGGAGGGAGAATACTCACCCCAGAGCGTGGCGTCTGCTGACTCGGACAAGAAGAGCTCCAATAAGAGGAAGAGAGATGTCACAGGTGAGTGTGTGGGCAGGGAAAGATGGAGAGCACAAAAAAAAAAAAGAACTCACGACAAGAGGCTTTTAAAAGACAACTTAAAATGCACATTGGGGATATTAAAAGTGTTGTATGTCATGATGGAAATATAAAGGAAAAAGGTGGTGTTCAAGAGAAAAGAAAAACTTTCTTCTTTCTTAATTTCGTTTTGACTAAATATGTATTCAAATTCTATTTTTTGGGGTATTTTTTGCACACAAGTGTAGAATTTTTTTTTAAAAATACGCTACATGCATCAAAAAAAGCAACAAATATCCCAACAAAGGTCAAGAATGTCTTCCGTGGCCTGTCTCATAGCTGGCAACGGCACAAATTCCCTCTATTTCCTCTTAAAGCATCTTAAAGCCGCGCTCTCACCAGATCGCTATGCGAAAGGTGAGTAGGTGACAAGACTTTTGTGTTCAAGACACACTTTAAGTAGCAGTTGCATCCTCTTATTGTTTAAGAGCTCAAAAAAAGATGTCTGAAATGATTTATGGGGCGTCTGAACGGTACACTCTGCCTCTGTATCCGTTGGAAGCGGACCATTGTTTTATACCAGTAAGGCCACATTAAAGATAAAATATGGGTGTTGGGTGGGGAGGAGGGGGGTAAAGCATCACAGGTGTGTCAGAATGAATTGGTGAAATTAACTTCTGCACAGTCCCGTTGCAGATCGCAATAGCATCCAGCAATCCACACTTAAAAATAAAACTATTCCAGATATACTTATGTTACGGGCTATTTCCAGAGCATCTTACCACAGAAGAATGACTTCATGGGCCTTTGCATCCTCTAAAATACACTATAAGAAGTGTTAAATGAGCGGCATTGTATGCTTTTGGATTATAGTGTAATTTATTCCCCCCGTCGTACTTCACACTTGCTAATTAGGAAGCAAAAGTAACCGATAGCCATGACGGCCTAAAACCTTTAGATGTAACATTAGCAGCAAGACCAACAGACCAAAGGAAGCGTTTAGATTTAAAGTGAAAAAGTTTTTAATGCTCCCGAATTTCACCCTCCCAAAATAAAAACCACCCTCGACACGTGTGCAAGCGTTCAGATTTCACTCGTGGAAACTTCTGCTAAACCAACAAAAAGTTTATCTCGTTCACCTCTGTCCATAACATAATATTCAGACTGTCGCCGCTTTGGAAAAAAAAATAAAAAAAAGAAATCCTCTTAGTTGGGTCTTGGGCTTGAAAATATTTCCTACAAATTGTAAATGTGATCTGGTTAAAGAGAGAAAGCTGGGTTTACACATCTTGATACTTAATCCACTCTAAGGACTAGATGGGTGGAGTTTGCTTCATCATAACACTCCACATCATGTCGAATACATTTTCCAGTAGTACGACCGGACGTGTCCAAACTTAACACACCAAAATTATTATTTGGAAGACATGTCCAATGTATGCAACAGACATGAGGCTAATAGAAAAAGGGGGAGGTGGGAGAGCACCCCCACACCCCACCATCCTCCATTTCTTACCTTATTCTAACCTCCACTCACTACGGCTGAAAACATGCCAGACCACGTCTGGTAAAATCACTTTCCTGTGAGCCCACTTCTTACATTCTTATCCATTGACATTTTCCTGTCGTTAAGCCGTAACACAATCTCCCACTGAGTGCATGCAACATGTCTGACCACTACATCAGCTCTTGGTTTCAAAAAAAGGGAGAGAGCGAGAGAGCGTTTCACTTTTGAATTGACTAGCTGGTAGAAGAGCATATATTAGGAAAATGTCCTAAAGGCATTGCAGACGCAGCTGCTGTACAGTCTGCTCACGTCTGTGTTTTGAACTGATATGGGGATGTGGTGGAGTCCGAGTGACGTTTCCAAAACCAAAATGATGATCTGATCTTGACTTTCATCCAAAGTCTGACGATTATAATACAGCGAAACGTAAGAACAGCCTCCTGTTAGCAACAGAACATTATTACTTTTATTTCTGATGACTAGACGTACGAGTTCAGTTTCACTATGAGGCAGCGGTTTAACACTTTTATAACATAATACTCTATAATATAATAGTCAGCATGATGAATATGGTTGAGGCTTAATTTTCTTTTTTGCTACAAACATTTTTTAGTAAAGTAATTGTCAAAAATGTAACTCTTCCTTTGATTCTTTTAATAAAACAGAATAAAATATTATAAACTGTTATAGTATGACGTATAACTCTTATCTGATAACTGCTTAAAGATGCCACATAAGGAAGTTTAATTAAAGTTTTACCAATAAATCATCTGAACTCATTGTGAGATTCTGCCTCCAACTTTAAAGCACGCAAATTATTGCCATCGATCATACACGTAATTCTCGCCTGGCGTTTTTTACTTTAAAACCATCGCTTCTTTACAACAGCTTTAATTTTGCTCCTGATTAAGACAAACTGCTTTTGCACCATCCACCCAGAAAGGCACCAAATGCTATTTGCCTTTTGGGACCCTGCTGGGTGCAGAAGCATTCTCCCTGCAAGTTTACGGCCTCTGGCTGTGCAGGATATTTATTGGGGGGGCCTGTTTAGTGAGGGCCGGTGCGCCGCCCTGCCAGGTGTTCGGTCTAACCAAACCTGCTCGGAGCAGGCCGCGCCGTGCCGGCACGCTCGGGGCAGAGCGTCATTAATGTCACTCGAAGCGCAGTGAGAGGGTTTTCCATCAGCGTGGACACTCGGGCACTTGCACACACACACACACACATATATATATACATGTCCTGGTCTGCCCAGTCACATCTGGACCAGGTACTGCAGAACTGGCTCAATTATCTGGCAAGCACGGAGCAAAACTTCTCACTTTGACAAATTAGAACCAATTTCAAGAGATTACATCAGCTGCTAGTGTCGCTACCAATGCACAATTATGACCCAAACCCATTCCTTTCAACAGAGACAGAGAGAGAGAGAGGTTTTACTGGAAGTTAAAATGTATATAATTATCTTGGTAAATGAAGTATAAATTCAATGAAACGAAGGCAGACAAATCTATAAATCTGAGCAATAAACTTTTTTTGGATTGGATAATCATCGATCAAGGGTTTTAAAACTGGAGCTAATGTCAGTGTGGTTAAAAAACGTAACCGGCCGCCATATTCATAGAGATATCTCAGGCTTTTTTTTTCCTGATGTATGCTGTCATGTAAAGATGAGTTAATGTGAATCTACTCTGAATTCTCCGTTGGGAAATCTCCTGACACACACACACACACAAATGTAGGCCTCGGACCTGGACACATCCGCACCTTTGTTCTTTTGTTAGAGGCTTTAACGATGTTCCGCCGCATTCCTCTCCTAACTCAGTCCCTCTGTGGCTGGTTTGGTGGCCGCTGCTCTCGGATACCCCCCTCGCACACCGTGAGCGAACGCTTCAGATGAAGAAATGTGGAGTTTATGTCTACTCACAAACAAATAAGGGCGAAAATGCACGTGCAAATAAACAATGTGCATACGTACACACATGCTGCAGGTGAAAAGGACGCATAAGGCCAGGTCAGGGTGGTCTCTTTTTAAAGTGCTGGTTTTAGTGTTTACTATATGAGGGGCCTCCCACTAAAGAGCCTTTGGAGTTGCGGTTTGTTGGTCGGAAAGGTCCTTAAGGTCCGTTTAACAGTTAACTGGAGGCGAGAGAGCTGATTCGAATCAGATTAGCCGCGATTAAACCGAAAGGCGAGCTGGCCCCCCTCACTTTGTGTTAAACTTTGCGTTTCTGTTCTCCGCAGACATCCAGGAGTCCAGTTTTAAGGTGGATTCCAGCTGCAAGGCCAGGAAAGAGCGCACGGCGTTCACCAAGGAGCAGCTGAGGGAGCTGGAAGCGGAGTTCACCCACCACAACTACTTGACCAGGCTCCGCCGCTACGAGATCGCCGTCAACCTGGACCTCACAGAGAGACAGGTACTACCACCTCTGCCTCATGCGCCACTTCAAGTAGGGCGGGACAAAGCGTCATTCCGCTTTACCTGCTCACGCACGCACAGATAATACGAAAACAGCTACCACTTTTAAACACGGTCAGTTCCTTTTTTTCTATTTATTGCCGTCGAACTTTTCCAGCCACCACATGTCTGTATGAAAATGGCTTCACATTCGCAGCATGAAAAATGGAACCAAATAAATCAAACCGTCATCACGTATTTTGAGGTATTCCGAATGTCTCTTCTTACTAATGCGTAAACATGCTGCACACACGCATTTGCAGCACAATGAACATTTTTTTCCAGAGCACTTTTTCATGCTGCGGTTCTAGCAGAATGACGCGCCGCTTTAAATAAGTGCACGGCGGCTCCGGGCTCGACTGGGACCCGGGCGAACACGTGCCGATGCCGCTGGATTAAAAACTTCGGCCTGCCTGCCTGTCTGTCAGGCTCCGCGTCCCAGCTCCTCCTAATGAGGCCACGGTGCCACAGTGACCACACATGCTGCCGGCTGCAGCTAAATCTATTTCCCAGACTCCTGAAACACACACACACAGATGGACAGACACACACACACACACAGCCATCTTCACTCAGAGCTCCCACTGCAACTCGACAGTGTTTTTTCCAGCTCGTCCTACACGCTTTGGCGATTTGCCGTCGTTTTCAATCAGCCACGATGAGCTGACGCGCCCGAAGAGGCTACAGTATGTGGGAACAGATTTGTCTGAACCCCAGAGCTGCAGCAGAAGATGCTTAGTGGGATGCGCGGATTGTCACCCAAAGCTTCCATGAGCTGCACACAGGTTGGATGGGCGTAGAGAAGTAAATTAGGACACTTTTGCAGAGAGTTTACTTCTTTATTTATCTTGCTAATTACCTGATTTATCTCATTTGTCTGTGCCACTGATGCACATGCTTATTCTGCATGCACTTCTGCTGCAAATACTCACTACTGGACCAAAGCTGTGCAGATCTGCTGTGAAAAATAGTCCCCAAATTATGCACTGTTTACTACTTCTTGAGTAAATGTTAAGACCTACATGTCCAGCTGTTTAAGGACGTCTTTTTAAAAAATATATATAGATATATTCGTACATTTTTTCTAAAACTTCTGGGCTCCTTGAGTTTTTTTTTTTTTTTTTCTACCGTTTTTTTTTCTCAGTAATTTTCTCGAGCCTCAGGAAGCATGTGTTTTTGCAGCTATTCCTGGCGCGGGCAGTCCAAATATGAGCTCATTCTCGTTTCAGCGCGGCGCAATGATACAGATGAGCACCGTCCTCACTGCGAGTACAGTAAACTCACATCCTGTGTAGGCTGACTTCCTGATAGTTGACTTCTCTGACCCGCTGTCCATACGATACTCTCTGCCTGCGCTCGGAGGGATTTTGGAGCCAGGACCGGGAGCTTTGTACTGACAATTCGTGCTCCTTGCAAGCCCAGTGCAAACCGAGCGAATTTATGAACTGCGCCGGGAGATTTGTGGGGGATTATTTGTCCGTTTTTTTTTTTGCTGACCGTGTTGTAAATTTTGCAAAAAATTGCAAAACGGAGAGGAAAGCCACAGTGATCCTGTTACAAGTTCAAATACAGTGAAGAAATCTGCACTGTGAGAATGGAATCTGTTATATTGCCTATTGTCTCAAGGCATTATGCAGAATATATTTGTAGTGGTAATTGTTTTTAGTAGAACTAGTGCAACTTAGGATCATTTTAGCTCATTAATTATTCATTTTGAAAGAAATGTTCAGATTTCTAAACTTCTTTTGTCCAATCATGGCTCAAACCATAAATATTCCTGTAAATTCCAGCAAATACTCTTATCCAAGCGGCTAAAGCCTGACTTTTGTTTTGCTAAAAACCTCCACTTATAATAAATATATTAATAGATATGATAATTATCTATTATCTCCTGATACTCACACATTTTCATTTTGAATTCCTGCAGAGGGATAACCACAAAAACACCTCAACAGTCTTAGTCTGAATCAAAAGCATGTTTTTTGTCGCCTTTCCGAGCGCTAACGTAACACTTTCTTCGCTGCAGGTCAAAGTGTGGTTTCAGAACAGGCGGATGAAGTGGAAGAGAGTGAAGGGAGGACAGTCGGCTTCGCCCAACGACCAGGAGAACGACGACATAGACTCGGCGGCCTCGCCCAGCTCTGAATAAACAGGGCGACAGCCCTGAGCGCGCGGAGGCCTGGGATCGACTGGACACCGACGCAAAATAGTTTTTGTGGAGAGTCGGCGGCAGGAACCAAATCATTCTAGAGACTCACTGAGCTTCCTTCACGTTTTTTTTTTTTTTTTTCTGTTGTAAATAGATTTATGTCCATAATGAACTGCATTTTGATACACTATTGATAAATACTCTGGGTTTAAATATTATATAGCTGATACTTGTGGTCAAGGTCCTTGCAGCAGCTTTAAGGCGAGTGATGACATATCAAACCGTGATGTGATTGTGTTTGAGTGCATCCCCTTTGGTTCCAGTAATGTAATCATGGCCTTTGACGCTTGACTACAACCACCTGGGAAAATGCAGACTGCACAAGTGTTGCCAAGCCGTGAGTGCCTCAGAATCAGAGTTTTTTTTTTGAATTTGTCTTTTTCCTAGAACATAGTATTAATTTTTTTTGTCCTGTCAGGCATTTTCTACTTCTCCTTTTTTTATACAATTTGAATGTTATTGATAAAACACAGATGTTGACTGTTTCTGCAAATAGAATAAATCATTTTCTGCAAAATGGGGAGCATATCTTGATAATTTCTTCCACCTGCAGCGGTGGAGTCAGGACCGGACAGTAGGTTGGCTGATGGTTTTATCACGTGCGGACATTTGGGTGAGATATTACGTGGCCACAATTGCTGTAACAAAATAATTACAGGGGGAGCAGTTTGCTTGCATTTGCTTCTGATGTTGGCTGGCGTGTATACGTGTCTGCGCGGGCGGATGCCAAAGTGTTTTTCTGCTGATTCCAGAGATGCAGGTTATATAGATTTTCTAACGGGTCTGGTTTAGTGATCAATTTGCGCATGCACAAAATATTCCTGTTTACGCTCAAAAGGATATTTTTCCAAAGTTTTCCATTTGTGTGGCGGACTTCCTTCCCTCTTTCATTCCTTCAGCCACCTTCTGGAAAAGTTTGACGTCAAGATACGTGTCCAAAGCCTGCCGGTATCCAAGTTTTTCATAATGTTTAAAAGTATTTGTGTTTCTCCTTCCAATGCAAAAAATGTGGGATTTTCTTTGGGGGCATGCATCTCAACTCCAATTCTGCAAACTGACAGTTGAATTTTGATGTGAAAACCAGCTGGTGATAAACAGGCAAGAGGTCAAGCGCAGTAAGAACCCCAGGTGATATGCATATTCTGAATGCTTTGTGTATTTGCCCAAAGCGTGCCCCCCCAAAAACCCGGCTAATATCAACACGTCGCACGGCCTAATTTAGAATATCCAACTGGGCCGTGATGTTTACGTGACCTGCGTCAAATTTGGATTATTGCCATGCTCAGAATAACAGAGCGATGGCGGTTTCAACTAGTTGGAAATGAACCAACCAGTCAGAGCTTTGCAGGCGTGATTTAAAAAGGATGACATCATCTTCTTGTGCCGGAGAAATGGCGTCCAAAAAGCTGCACTGATCAATATTTTACTGGATCAGCTTAAAATCACTGTAAAATACATTGACGTACAAATCCAAAGGGGAATTTTTAACTAGTTGGCATTTATTTATTTATTTTTGTTTTCTACCTATAGCTTAACGTTTGGGTTTCTCAAACTGCTTCTATCTGTCTTGTTTCAGAAGCAGTTTAAACTCTGTGTACACTTCATGCCCAACAACAAACTGCCTTCTTACCGTTGCAGGAATTTGCAGGAATTTAGCAGCTAAGATCTTTCCCTGGGGGGTTTGTGAGATTCAAAAAAAAGCTAAAAGAATATATAATATTCAACTTGTACTCATCAGGCTGTCAGAAACATAACTTGTTCATAGCTTGTTTAGAAATCCCCAACTAAGTCCTCCGAGTAACGGCTATCAGGATTTCTGCATCGCCTGAAAGCGACACCAGCAGGACTTATACATAATGAGCTACTGATGACATGCAAAAATTGCTTTACATCAACATGATGTCAGACTGAATAATGAGGCAAAGCAAATAGGCAACTCATTCTGACAATCAGACTGAAAAACGTTTATGTAAATGTGCAGGTTTGTGTGCACACAGCTCGCGGGCGTCGGCTCCACGCTCCCAGGTGCAGCGAAAAAAAGCAGTTTCCTGTCAGGAGGTCGCCCTCCGCGAGAAAATCTTATCAGGAGGGATTAGGCAGTCCGCTCTTTGAGGGGCTCCTGCAACATGCAGAATCCTGTCTGATGATGGCATAATTATCTTCATTAATATCTCGCATGGAGGTCGGATATCCCTGAGGTCAGATCGGCTCTCATCAACGCCCACACAGATCCTGTCTATAGCTCCGTAATCCTTAAGAATGTTTTCATAGAGGCAAGTGGTCTCCTGTAGGGCCAGCACAGATCACGCTGATTGGTCTAAAGTGACCTGAGAAGCACTGACAGAGGTACAAGTAGACGAGTGTGTGTGTGTGTTTGTGTGTGTGTAGGAACATTCATTTTTGCACACCATCACTGTCATTCCAGTCAGCTCACAAAGGGCCATTAACCTGACAAGGTGGAGTCGGGCTCCAAACGCTGAAGCTTTTTGGCCCCTGCACACTATTTTCAACGGAAGCATCTGGATGGGGCCAATTTGATCTCAACCTGAGTGGAACCTAGACAAACCCACGCACAAGGCCCCCAGGACCAGGAGGGGGGGAAGAAAAAAAAAAAAAAGAACCAAAAAAAAAAAAAGCTTGCTGGCTGACCACTTGTGTATGATGGAAAAGGGAAATAATAGGTGGGTATGGGTGAAAAGACGGCTTCTCAAGTACAGGATGTTGTTGTAGCAGGTAGCCAGTCATCCAATTTCCTGCTTCCCAAAGAAAACAAGAGCTCGAGCACAGGAGTCCCCAGACTTACAATGGTGGGCCTATGCTCAGGCTCCGGCCAACCAAACAAAGCCTTCAGAGGTTACTGCCCTTTCTGCTGGTCTGCAGGGATGGGAGTTGGCGGGACGGCGGGATGGTTGCTCCGCGCACATATACGCAGAGTCGGGGTCAAGTGTTACTGTACGTCTGACCCCTGTGGGCCCCCTGCTGCAGCTGCTGGGGGTGGAATACCTCCAAGTCGATCCTCTGCCCGTTTCCCTCACTCAGCCTCTATTAGGCTCTATTATTGTATTAGTGGTAATAGTAGTCAAAATAAACCATGTCCAATTGTAATGATAGTATTAATATCGGCAGTGTAAACTAATGAAACTGGAATGTTGTTCTTCCACCACAGAGGTTCCTTTTTAAAGACACAGGGGTGGCCGAATTTATGGCTTAGATTTAATTTGTCAGTATTGTGATTGTGGGATGTTCAGTCCTGCCAAAATCACCCAATATGGTAAAACAATATAGGTTTTGCTTTCACTTATCTGTAGGGAAGTAGTTCATCAACATATTATCTCATCAGTACTCTCGTACACCTTGTTCTGGTTTTATTTACACGAAAAAAAAACGACTTGTAGACGCACGAGCTGAGGCAACGCGTCACCCCTTCGCTACGAGAAAGTCTCACCGCATCGAAGCTCGCGGCAGGCACCAAAAAAAAATAATGATGGACGCAGTCCCAGAGATATCTCCTCAGCTGTGATTATAAAAGCAGATTCAACTGCAGGAGACATTCTTGAAATAACTCCACGTCTTTTCCAACACGACCTTCTCCGTGGGCGAAGAGCAATAAGAAAACATTCGTCAGAGTCCGGAGCGGTCGCTGACTTCACCCACGGCAACGGGAATATTCTTAAAAAAACAGACTTCCAGGACTCAGACGGCACTGCCACTAAAAGCAAGAAGAAGAAGAAGAAGAAAAAAAACGGAGAATTCAGCCAAATGCTCGATTTAGGCGAGCGAGCGGAGCACGTCACCGGCGCGGGGCTAAAAATGTCGCGTTTGTGGACAAACTGGCAGTTACACGAGCAGCTGCCCTACGGCGTTTCCATTTTAAAAGATTTCCAGTTGTGAGTCACTCAAATGGATAAAACAGTATTTATATAAAAAAAGCCTTCAAAAATATAGAAACTGACACCGTGATTACACCAGAATTCACTGCAAAATAAATAATTATACATCATAAATGGATTCATGGCAGAAGTCCTACATTTAATACTGTAGTTTTTTTTTAGGCCTTGTCATAAGAAGTTGTATGGATTAGAATGCAAAATTTTAATTCAAAGGGTTATTTGATTTCTGATTAAAAAGTATGGGGTGCCCATTGAATCTATTACTTTTATTTTATTTAGAAAAATTAAGCTCGCTAAAATTTCACTTGATATTACATTCAGAACCATTTCAAAACTTCTAATCAAGGTTTGAAATTTACTTTTATGAGGAAATAAATTAAAAAATATACATATCTAGACACTTTTTTATGCGACTTTTTGTCATTTTCACTCCAAACTGGCTGAAATAAGGAAGCTTTCTAAAGTTAAACTCTTTTAGGAGTTTTCTAAAAACTAAGGTTAAAATGAAAAAGAATAAGGAGAATGTCTGACACGCAGCAAATATCATCTTCTTGATTCAAGAACGGTTTAAGGTCTGAAGTCATTCTCCTTCACCTGCTCCCCACGGGAAAATGTTTATTTTCAAAACCCGAGGCTCTGATTCGCCTCCAGCGGCTCCTGGAGGGGAAGGATCTTGATTGATCGCCGGAGGTGTGAAGGTCAGCTCTACAAGAGGCGACCGTAGAAATTAAAGCATGTCTTCCTCCTACTACGTGCTGCACTCCGCTCCATCTGCACACTGTTATCGTGTCCTGGGACGGCAGCTCGCCGCTCACATCAAAGAGTCTCTCTGATCAATCGGGCGGGCTGATAGGGAAGGCCGTCGCCGAGAGAACGTGAGACAGTGGAAGTTAAGATAACATCGTAGCGGGACGATATTGCAGGGTGAGGTGTCTGAAGGAGGAGGCTGGAGTGTGTTGCAATGGACTGCGTTTATATTTTAATGATATGGTACATGATTGTCTTTGACAGATTTGAGAGAGCTCAACAGAAGAATCTGATGTATTTCTGCGTCTTGTTAATTCTCATCTGTTTAAATCTGACAGTGGGCTCCGTCCCAGACATGTCTGTCTCACCTCTCACCGGGCAGCAAAAGACCACAGCACGCTGGCTTTCGTCAAATGAAATAGACCCATGAGAAACTCAGTGTAACAGGGCTGTTCTCTTTTCTTCCTGACCTCCTGCTCTGCCCTCCTCTCTGTGATTCTTCATCCAAGCTACTTTCAAAGCAGCTGGGAGCAGTGGACCCACATCCTCTCTTTCTTTTCATCCTTATTGTTGTTTTAGGCCACCTGCAAATCTGTTTCTCTGTTTTAGCCCCTCTCCGTTGTGTGTGTGTGCCTGTTTTCAGCCTCTCGCACATGTAAGACAGAAACGGCAAGAGAGGGAGGACGAAATATGCGATGTCTTCCGCACATCCTCCCAAGACGGCCGTTGCGTTGAAGGAGGCACACAAGCATCGTGAGACGTGTGTGTCATGTCGGAGGGAGCGTGGTTGCATGCGTGTGAGCTTGCGTGTCGGCCTGCGTACCTGTGGGTAAGAAGCCTGGCGTGGAGGCCTGCGTGGACTCGGGTGGATGTAGTCAGCGGTGGACACCGATGCAACTCGCCTCCGCTCATCCCTCTCCCACAAGTCTCTCTTCTCCGGTGATTAGCGACTCCTGCAGGAGTTATAAATCTACAATTTCCATTGCACAATAGGTCCAGACAGGCCAAAGCTGAGGAGCTGCTCAACATTAAATTATCTGAGACTTCCTGCAAAGGTTCCTTTGGATGTTGCATCTTAAGCAAAATGGATACAATAGCTTCAGGTCCATGGGACTCAGGTCTATGGCTCCCTCTGGTTGGTAATTTTGACCTGTTGTGTCCTGCCTGGTGAGGAACCAGGAAACCCGGAAGCAGTTTAGCTCTGAAAATCATCACACAGAGGACCACTCAATCACAAGGTTTGCTGAGCAAAGTGAACATAGAGGTCCTTGTTCACCAGAAAGCATACAGCGAGCACTCCCAGCGTGAACGTTGGAGAATGAGGCTAGCTAAGGTTTAGTTCAAAGACATCTGCAAAATCAGGAGAAAGCAAACAAACTAAGAAAACTCCAGATTAATGTTTCTGATACTGAAGGACAACTTTAATCTTTTTCTGATCTCCTTTAAGATCTTCTGAACAGAAATAGTACATTTGTCAAAGATGGATTCCAGATGGATCCACAAGACTAACCTACTACTCATATCTGTTTTCAGATCTGCCCGTCTTGTGTTCAAGATTAAGATAACTAATGCTACTTGGCAAAGTCACAGTGTCAAATGTTAAAATTGTTCTCTATACAGGTTTGTGAAATCTGACCAAATAACAAATTTTGGAGGTGGCATCATTGTTTGTCTGGTCAGTGTAATTGTAAAATAAACCTTGGTCTCAGTGGCTCTCTTTTTGTAAATACAAACTGAAAAAGAAGAAAAAGCAAAACACTTCAGTTAACCAGCCGGGAACCTCTGAGAGTGTAAGACAATGAGCCAAAAACTGTAGTGCCTTGGATGGCCACTAGGGTTGGCTCCAAAAGCGAGTGAATCTACGCAAGTCTCCATGTTAAAACGTCCAACTTTACAGCAGAAATAGACGTGAATTTCTCAGTTCATGGCAGCTGTACAGTGGTGATCTTATATATAACACACCTGCTTAAATGTACCTATAATTAAGGGCGTGGCCACTTTGAGTGACAGATGTGTGACCTCACAAGTTGCTAGCAGTTCACATCGGGTTAGATCTTAGGTGTTCCAACTCCACTTTATACTGAAAATGCACAGAGACGAGGAAAAGGGACTCTGCTTGCTTCCTAGCAACCGCTAACATCTGTATGGTCAGTTTATTGGGTTTTGTGGGCATGGACTTATTAAGAAAACTAAATGTTTCCATAATGGTGGCCCATTAACTACTATAAAACACAGAGAATTCTCTGGCCAAGCCTGACGAACTTCCTGTTTGTTCCCCACACACTGATGGAATACATGTTTGTGGTTGGTGTGTCATCCAAAACTTCTGCCTTTGCTGCTGAAAGAGAATAATATTTGCATCAGTGCCACCTGCTTTCACAGTTTCAAAGACTGATTTGTTCTCTGAGCGTCATCCTCAATGTTTTAGATAAAGAAAGAATTCTTATCTGGGTGCTTCAACTGGAGCAGGCCTGTATTGTGATGGTTGACATCTCAGAGCTGCTTCTCATATCAACTTGACGTGGAAGCATCATAAACTGTGTTTCTAATTGACTCTTATCTATGTTAAAGCATCTGAGAAAAGTCCTTCCCTGAGCCTACATGTCATGAAAACTGATTGGGTGTCAGTAAAACATCATAAGATGCATACCAGCCCATAATGGACAGAGGTCAACAGAAAAACATATCAATCAAACACATCAACAGCTTCTCGCTCTCTCTTCAGAACAATAGACTTTGTCTTCGCCGTAAGCCAATCCCGCATCTAGGACCTCCAACCTTCTGGTGCAACCAGCAATCCTCTCCATCACACACAGAAGCTCATTCAGGCATTGTGACCAGGTCTCCGTTCACCCTCCCGCCTCACAGGTCCCCTGTCCAAACAGCAGAGGCTTGAGGAGCGCTGGGGAAATGGGGGTGGAGGCAATGGCAGTGGGCAGCAGAGGAATCATCCATCAACACGAGGGCTCCCAGAGTGCACCAGGATCAGACTGCCGTCATAAAGGTGTCATGGTTGCTAGACAGTCAAACAACAAAAGCACCCATGTCTCATCAATGTAAAGACCCAACGTTAGCCTGGTTTCTGACATCTAACCAGAATCATCTGCAGATTATGACCACAAGAAATGCTGCAGATCCTGTATTGATAAGCCACGTAGAACATATAATCAAAACAACTTTGACATCTGAGAGTCTCTGAGACAGTGTGCAAAAAAGTGGAAAATAGTAGAACTTTAAAGCAGCATAACAAACAATATATTAAATGACGAGAATGGTGTCACTTTAGCTCATTGTTTTGGTTTTCTGACACTTATTCTCAGACACGGCACTGTAAAAAGTTTTAAAAGAATGACCTGCTCTAAACAGCAGACAGACAAAGTTAGCCACTAGCTGGTTTAAAAAGTCAGACATCTAAGAACTAAAGAGACAAATATTTCCCTTGGGAGCGGGTGAAGACAAAAGAACAAGCTTAAAGTAGAGGAAGAATTTTACTGCTTACAAAATGAAATATCGCATTCACCTTAACAACTTAATAAGATGACAATGTGACAATGTTGTGTCTTCAGATTGGACCCTAAATATCAAAAGCTATCAAAAATAATGCAGCCTTACTGCCAGGATATCTTTCAAACTATGTCTGTATTGAAATTCTCTGTTGCAAGGAGGTTAGAATACGTATTTAAAACTGTTTTGCCAGACTTTTACAAGTGAATGAATGTCTGTTAGATTCAGACGAAAAAAACGTAGACCAAATGAACAGCATGGTACAGGAGAGGTTAGGTCTCTATTGTGGTTTGTAGCTTCATAGCCAGTCCTAGCTCTTCTGGTTTTCCCTTTTGAATGACGAATAGAGACTACTGCCACCTGCTGGCAAGGAGAGTTATTTCCTTTCATGCAGCTGCGGAACATTCATGCTAGTTGGCCACTGGCTGCAGTCTTAGTGTTGTGTTCAAGAGAAACAATTTGGCTGTGCAGCAACAGGCGGCAATGAAATATGTTTTTTTTAAAAGCAACAAACATGTATTACCCATGTAGCCTGATACCCGTGGAACATGATATGCACAGTGTTTGTGCACTTACTGTCACTGCCAAAAGGGGGAGACAAAAATTCCTCAGTGTAGCTACATCCCTATTTGCACGGGACTAGTTTCACCTCTAGTACTTCGATTTAAATCCCGTGCAAATCAGTGTCTCTTTACTTTGGGGGTGTGGCTTAATTTTTTTCAAGAGTTTTGTTTCATTTGCAGCTTTTTTTTTCCTGAATGTTTTCTCTGTGCAACAAATCAAGTTTGGTGCAAAGTCAAGATGCTGCCTCACAGCATGCAGACCCATTCGCACCCATTCGCAGGAAAAAAAAGCAAATGTAAAACCATCAGAAGAACATAATCAGGAAGACAGCACATTTTGATGTGTTGGTTTTTATTGAGTAGTGCATTTGACCTAGTATGTAATATTTCATATTGTTCACATAGCTCGTGTGTTATGTCAGAGGCAGGAGTTGATTTTCAAAGAGCCCTTTGTGTTAGCATGGAAACGTAGAACTTTAACACTCACTAGCTGATCAATAAATAGCGCGGTTATTGAGTATCAGCTGCACGTTTACTACCCCCAGTAAATTCCAAGGATTTGGGTTTCCATTTAGATGCAAGATGGCAGGAGGTTTTCAGCTACAGGTGTTGTCATAAAAGAGATGACAATGGGGAGCCTGCATGAGGTAATGCCATCCATACGGGCATAGAGGAGGTCACAGTTTGTGTTTGGACAATGCGTCACTGTTTCTTTAAAATTGACTGAATTTAACTTGAATAAATGTTCAAGATAAGCCTGGTCCAAAGTTGTAGAAACCATCTGGTAGCATCCGTGACCACATGTTTATGCCACATTAATTTTCCAATAGTGTAAAATTCCCCTAAACATCTGGTGCTCAAGCAGAATGAAACGAATCTGCACACAAATAGTTTTTGGCCTGCAAATGATTTCAATAAATGTAAATGCAGCCGCACATTTAGGTCCAGCTCCGTTTGAAGATATACAGACTCCCCAGACTTCTGTCTTCTCTGCATTTTAATGATCTGTGGAGAAACCGTGGGCCAACAGTGTGACTGTGTTCACCTGTGCCAGCACACTCGGCCTGGCCTGCGTCCAAACCAGCTTTGAGCAGAACCAGAAACCAGCTCAGCCGTTGTGAACCAGGATTTGTTAAACCTCCTCATCCGTCCAATCCACCAGCACCCATCCATCTCTCCTGCTACCCATCTCTCCACCCACCCCCACTCACTCTCCAACTCCCATTGGCCCTTAAGTCTGGGCTGTATGAGCCTGTAGCGTGACAAAGTGCGTATGTGTTCGTCCACTTTGTGTGTATGTGTGCCGGCATGGATATCTGTGTGTGAGTGTGTGTGCCTGCGTTGCGTCTCTGCAGGTACGTGTGTGTGTGTGTGTGCACAAAGAGTACGGTGTCTAGGAGCCTGGCGTTTGTTATTCTCTCTACAGTCCCACTGTCTTTCATCAGGGCCCGTCCTGCAGCCCACAGACTCTCAGTATACAGTTTCATAGTCTTGGGCCCCTGTCTGCTGTAGCACGTGGGTGGATGATTTCTAACACATGGGAACCTTGGGAGCCCACGCAATGCTGGAACAATAGAGGACCTGTCAGCATCAGGGCAGTGGAAGAGGACGAGACGGCAGGCGGTGATGATGTCAGAATCATTCACACCCTCCCACACTTCATCCGCCCTTCTTGGCTCTCAGTCAGCGGGACGCAAGCACGCACAGAGACGCGTGAAGTGCAAAAACAAAAAAAAAGTGATCACTGCATGCAGATATCCCTTTACTATCTTCCTCGGCTTGCATAACACACGTGCATGGAAAGCAAATATACACAAGTACATCCACGAACGGCAGTGTAATTAACGGAAAATTTGCCACTTGGGTCTAATTTTTCTGCTGGCGTAGCTTTAAGGTACAGACTCACCAAAGTGACATTAAAAGAACGGCCGGCAACAAAGATGGAGTGTGATGTCACCTGAGTTTGGACCAAAAAGTTGAACACACCTCTACAACCATGGCCAGCGGGTACCTCAGCTCTTTGCAGGCGTGAAAGGAAATGACTCTTCATACCAGCAGGTGGCGGCGATTGATTTTTCATAACAAATTAAATGCGCCGTGTTCGCAACTGTGATTACGTAAACCCAATCCCCAATGTCAAATGGTGTGTAAGAACTTTAATCCACAGCTTGAAAGTTGGAGGTGTTTTTTTTTTCTTTCCCGTTAAATATAAGTCATCTTGCTAAAACAGATGCAAAGACTATCCTATTTTTCTGCCCGGTGGCTTGGCCATGTATCTTGAGGGGCTACTCCAAATATTGCTGTTAAAGCTGAGGGCTGTGTGGGTGCTTTGAAGACGTCTGATAAGGTTTTAAATATTGACTGCCAAAACACATCTAGCGTTGGACAAAACCGGAATATGCGTGATGGAGTGGCTGGTGCTCAATCACACAAAGGGTCCACGCACAACCTTGAACTGACTAACTGTATGTTGCAAACATATTGATGAAGAGTGTATCCTATATAGGCCTTCCTTCCAAACATCCTTGGGTAGTGTCACCCCAAATCTTCCTCCTACAGACAAGGACAAATACTCCAAATTGTCAAGATTTCGCAGTGAATAGATAATTCCAGTAGACCCTTTGGAGCATGGATTGAGTTTAAAAATGGAATCTAAGACTTGCAATAGAAGTGAAGTAGATGAACTGATACAGAGCTGTGAAGTTAGCAAAAATTTGAAAAAATAAACGTCCAAGTATGGTTCCAAAGTGCACATCTGACCAGTTTTTGTTTTCCAAAAAATCCCATTCAGGTATCCCAGAATGTATTCCACAGGCGTCATTCCAGGATGACTGTCCTGCATCCTCCCATCCTCAAGAGTCCACACTTCAGAAGTGAACGAGTACGTGGGTGGATGAAGAACACAAGTCCAAAGTTTGCGTGCTTGGAATGGATAAAAGCCCTGGAAGAGCTACTTTGAGCAGGGAGGCAAGGAAGCTAGGATGAGCTACACACCGCTGTACAGAGCTGGCTTCCTCTGAATCATGCAGATAAGCTGGTCTTACAGTTTGTTCATTCTGACTGGGTTGTTGGTGACTTTGACTTGACTATCAAACGGCATAAAATCTGAATGTCTTAAGCAAAATTCATAGTGAATTGTGATCATGAAGTATATCATCAACTGTGCAACTGTGAGCAAATTCGAAATAGATGGTTTAAGTGTATGTTATGATGATATTTTTCTGGTGATATTTTGGTAAAACAGGAAGAATTAGCAATCTGTAGCTCTAGAGCGGCTCTTCTTTGTCATGTCAATCCACTGACTTACTTAAGAATTCTCCTTATCATTCACGAACTCACTGCAATTGCACAGTATAAAATAAAGAAATCAGGCTTCTCTATTTAGGACAAAACTCTGAAGAACTTGATTTTTCTAGTCTATAGGTGATACAGATGATGGCTAGATAATGCTAGAAAATGTGTATATAATGTTTGGCCACTGATGAAAGCCCAAGCTGAAACGTTGACATTTGATTCAACGTAATGGTGAAGGAATAAAGAAGTGCTGATCGTCCACAAACCAGCACTTAATCCAGATCCACTTAAACCAGTTTATTTGAAAGTCTAATTGAAAACGACAATAATTATCCCTCACTGCACACAGAAGCAGCGTTTGCGTACGTCTATGGCAAGCACGGTTGGTCAAAGTTGAAGGCGTCTGTAAACTGTGATGGATGTTTAAAGCGAGAATCAATTTTTCCTCCATCAAACTTCTTTTAAATGTGTTCCCAGATGTCAGCAAATAACTTAGTGAGTACACTGTTACTGAAGCAACTGATGGTACAAATCAAACAAATCAAACTGCAAACGTTAACCTCAAGCTGCATGATACCAAATTTCCCCTTAAATCCTATTTCTCTGCCAGAATGACTCGTGTGTGTGTGTGTGTGTGTGTGTGTGTGTGTGTGTGTGTGCAAGTCTGTATACATGTCTGAAACTATGCACTCACATGTGTGGGGGTATGTGTGTGCACCCTGTATGTACAAAATCCCACTTAAAGCCCAGAGGATTAGGCCTCTCAGAGCAGCCGTTCTCCAGCTGCAGACCTCTTGCACGCCCAGTGGATAGCAATCTGACTTCCCGTGACACCTCCGCCTCCCTGAAAGTGAGAACCAACACTTCATCCCCATGTGGGCAGTGGATAGTCTGGATAGCCTGCATGTTAGCAAGTTGGCAGAATGAGTGTCACTCGGCTGGCAGATGTCCACTGGAACATGTTGGTTTCAGTCAGCTGGGCTGGTTGTGTGACAATAGATAGTGAGTGTGCACATCTCCTGTTACCGTGCATCTTTCTGTGTCTTTCTTCACCTCTTGAACTGGAAACAAATGATATACTTTGGCTCAGTTTCTTGTTGTGGTCTGGAAGTAGATTTAGACACAACAACAGAATCTTTACTGCTCATCCATCCATAAACACAATATGGTAAAAAGAGAAAGGAGCGTAGGTGGGTTGCTTGGATAACGAGTGTAGTTGCCGACTGTTTGGAGGTTTAGAGTCAGGGAGAAGGAAAACGGGGCAGCTCCCAATGGTCGTCTGGAGTCCGGCGAGGCCACAGCACACGCCAAGTACCAAGAGTGAGGAAAGCAATTCATCACTGGAGTTCCACAGGAGGGGGAGGCGAAGGTGGGGGCTCTCAACATTCGGCCAAACCACAACAATATGTGTGTGTGGCCATTGTTAGCTGGTCCGGGTCATTGTGTGTTGCTGGTCGCCTCCACGCCCTCTGATTTCAGTGGGAGTCAATACCTTCAGACACTCCCAAGAGGGAAGCAGTTAGGAGATCTGTGGGAATGTACAGCAGAGCAAACCTTTCCATTCATACACAAACATGCCCGGCAATTGGAATGTCCTATTTAAAGCATTTATTTTTTTTTAAAGTGGGAACAGCTCGGAATGCTATTTACAAACTGTTGTGAACAGCGAGACTAATACTGATATCTAGCATTTCCTTTCTTTGTCTTTTAGAGGCACTGACAACAAAACTGACTCAAAACTTAAAAAATGCGTAAACCTAATTTTTCTTCATTGTGTGTGTTGACTGACGGTCACAATTGTGAGTGCAGTGAACAGTGTATTTACAGTGTCAGTCAAAGGTTTGGACACCTTGTGTGTTATTTCCTAGTTAATATATTGAGTAGTTTAGAAAATAATAAAAACAAAATAATTAAATTAGTTTACACGTCCAAAAGTTTGATATATATGTAAATTTTGGAGTTCCTCAAGGCAGCATACTTGGCCCCATCGTCTTTCTCCTTATACATTTAAATGCATATATTGTGAAATAACTGATTGATTGATTGATATTGATCAGTATTTTTTAATTCAATAATTTTATGTCCAATTTTACACATACAATAATTTCAGTTTGAATCAGTTTTATTACTAAAGGCTTTTTAAGACTGCTTTCTGTGATGTATTTTCTGATGAAGCGATCATAAAAACTTCCCTTTCTTTGTAAATTCAACAGTATGAGGAGGGATTATAATTACAATTATTAAAACAAGATGAGTCAAGTAAATCTACAGAGGGTGACATCACGTGACTCTTGTCATGGGAAGCTGACAGGTTGTTATTCCAATCAGCAGGCTATCTGGGCCTAACCTAAACAAGCATGGGATTACCTCTGTGTTTGTTTTACTGTTTACTATGGGCCAGGTTAGCTCCCTCCCCACTGACAGCAACACGAGCCATTACTGCAGACCATCTGTGGACATGGGTCAGTGTTGACTTACCGCTCTCCAAATACCACACAGCTTCGTCCAGAGGGAATCAGTCAGAAACACAAATATGGTCAATGAGGAAATATGGAGGGTGTCTGTTTAAAATGACAAATTTTTTCACGTTTAGCAAGATGCAATGAATTTATGATACTCAGAATTATATCGTGATTGAAATTGCTTATGAATGACGGCCACGTGAACAGTAAAATGGTATTCGTGTTGCAAAGTAACCTACTGAGAACGTACTTTTGATTCAACTGCGCAGCACTTTTGCCAGATGACATTACAATGTGTTGCAACAAAAGTTGAGCAAGTTTTGTCTCACTCATCTTAAATGAATGAGGAGGCTGTTTCTTTTCACCATTGCTTACTGTCTGCTTAAACCCACTGAGATCCTTGATACATTAATGGCTGACTTTTTTTTTTTTTTAAAACCAAACAGTACATGAGCTCACAGAAAAAAAACTGTTGGGGATGTGAGAACTGTAAAATAAGAAATGTATACGAGGAAGTTTCTCGATTTTGTAGTCACAGCTTCGAAATAATCTCTTCAGGTCTCAACACTTCCTACTGTCAGACTGCCCGATTTTTACGGCCGTTTAACACCACATCAAAACCAGTGGTAAATAAACCAATAACATGCTCGAGTCTTGGGCACCAGCTGGTGTGAAACCAGCGGCCTGTATCCTATTTCTTAATCCCGTCCCACAGAGGACAGGAACTCTCACAGTGACTGTTGAACACGCTCGCCTTTCTACAAAACACCTGGCCAAGCCAATGGCCAAAAATGTCACCTCCGTGCTATACATCATCATCACCAGCTTTCATAACCCCGTAGTTAGTCTTCATCACTCTGTCCTCTTCCATCATCCACTTTCCATTGCCTGACCCGGCACAGGTCTGCACACACAAACAGGAAAGCTACCCTTACACCAGTTGCATTTGAGTTTGCTTGTGTCTGAAGGGGAAGTCTCAGCATCCACGACTGCCTTGGCTGTAAACCAATTCCTGCCAGGCTATCACCTTTCAGCCCCCCGGTCCCTGAGTTATTACAGTGCGGCTGTTCACAGCAGCGCTACCCCAGCGTGGTCTGGTCTGGTCCGGACCAGCACTGAGCTCTGCAGTCAGTCACCCCTCAGCCTCCCCCCCTCCCCATACGTCTCCAACCAAACGCTGAGCTGAGGGCTTCCGCCACAGGTGTCTGCGACTTTCTTCTCCTCCTCCTGTCAGTTCCTTCTCCTCTTTGACGAGAGGTTTAATTCCCCCGTCCTCCCAACGCTTCACTCCCTCCCACGCCTCTCCTCTCAATCTCTCTTTCACTCCGGGTTGGTCGGCTCTCACAGGCAGTCCAGATTGTTCTCATTTAGTCTAGTGAGTTCAGGGCTCACTATCTCACTGCGGACTCCAGAGCTCGCTTGCTGTCCATGACTGTGTCACACACACACACACACACACACACACACACACACTCACGTTCCTTTCTTCATCAATCCTCCCCCTGGATTTTACAAGTCTGAGCAGCTGGTTCAACCACTGGATCTCCGGGGATTTGGGATAGTTAAAAAGATAAAGCTTGAGGAGGGTGACAGAGGGAGAGTTCAAGGCTAAATACCAAAGGCACATTACAAAGGTTTGTTCTGGGGTATGTAGGAGTTGCTGGTTATAGGTTTATGGGAAAGTGAGACCTTTTTGCCACCTTCTCCGCCCTACGTGACCCTCTCCTCCTTTAACGCTCAGTCCACATTAAAATTGCATCATTTAAAAAAAAACTCTACACACAAAAACTTCATGAAAATAATGAAAAATGTCCAAATACGGTCCAGATTCTGAGCTGTGTTTGGACACATATCAGCACCGTGTGTTCACACACAGAGCTCTGACATAAAAACACGCCACCTGGTTCAACATTTCCCACAGTGCAATGCAACATCATCTGGCAACCCTCAGGCTGCCAATCACACACGAGCTAGCTCATAGTTTCTCTGTAACTTTTTCAAGTAGCACAGACAACATAAATCTCCTGACCCGGTCTCACATGAGTATACACCACAAATAAATCTACTCTAAATAAACCCATGGATCCATATCTTAAACCAAACTTCCTGGATTGTATTTAACAGGTACCTGAAGCAGCTATGGTTTTAGTCTGATTAATCGGTTAAACGTCCTCCCTGTCCCTTTTTGTATTTTAATCCAGACAAACTTGTTTTTCTTGTATTTTTTTTCAGTATCTGTTGTAAAACCACTGAAACAGAATGAAGTAGTGATTGGACGGCAGTGTGAACGAGCTAAATGGTAGCCTGGTGAACAATAAATCCTTTGCTGTTTGACAATAAAATGCACGTCCAGCAGAAAGTGAGTCATCTTTACGTGTTTCACTCCAAAATCTGACGAAATAATGAAATTTACTGCGGACAGAGGGTCATAATCGGGAGAAATAGATGACTTCTCAAATTCAGCTGGCAATTAATCACCCCGATTGTGGAGAGTAATGATTCCTGGTGTGGGAAGAATGAAAGTAATAGTGGGAATAGGTGTTGTTAGACACTGGAGTTTGCATTATGGCACAGACTAAAAGTGAAGACGTCCATCTAACGTTTAACTTTAACGGCACTCTTTTCCAAACCCCCAGAAGCGTTATGTTTGTCTGATAACTGCAGTGTCGGTGTACAGTTTTGGAGTTATATTTCCAATGCAGCTACACCTACTTGTAAGATGCATAGATAGGCGACCATATCCCCAACCCAACTTCGCAGATGCCTTATTGGCTCATAATAATTTTCTACTCTCCAAAAAAGTGTTTATACCATGACCAGACAACTCTGTACTCTATTTAAAATGTAGTTTGCAGTAATTTTCTTGATTAACCTGTTGGAGGCCATGAGCAAAAACCATTAAATAAAGTCGCCCCACGTAATACCAGTGTTGCTGGAGTTTTGACCGCTCCCTGTGCTGATTTTGCAAAAGGGAACTAATGGGACACTTAACCAATATTTCAAATGTAAAATTATGGTTTTGCAAAGCTGTCCAATAAAATCCAAGATTTAGAGTTAGCTCATACTCTCAGCTTGACATTAAAGGCCCTTTTTCTTTTTCACAGTTTGCAAACAAGTCAATAAAACACCAAAAACTGTCGAATCATTTTTTTTCTGCGTGCGTAGTATTTATGCCAGTTTCTTTTATTTCCCAAACACCAGCTGTGGCACTGCGAACGCCCGCCGAGTCACTTGAGCTCTGTATAATTTCCCTCCGACACAATCGACAGAAAGTGAGAAGCTGTCCAACACGGTAGCACCACCTCTCCCTCAGCTGTCCCGCTGAGTGGGAGGCCATGTTGTTTGTGTTGTGTAACTACCACTGGTGAACCGAAGCACCAGTGGTAATAAAGCCCAGAGATCACAGCGTTTGGTTGAATATTTACCTTAGACTAATCTGGACCATGGTTTATATCATCCGAGCTCTGTGAGTGGATGGAAACAGACGTGTGTGAGGAGGGGGGTGAGGAGGAGGAAGGGGGACTGGCTGGAACCACCTCATCTTGACCCTCTGCAAAAACCAGTAGACACTTTTGAGGAAACCTGATCAGCAACGAAAACATGTATGAAGTCAGATCTTTATTTAAGGTAGTCGGCAGGAGCGCAGATCTGTGATATCCAGAGGACAGGAGACAAGAGGGGGGGTGAGGGGGAGGGTGGAGTGCCCCCCCCCCCAAACGCACACACCTCCCCCACTCCTCCATCTTTCTGAGTTGTTTTCTGAATTCCTGCCAGGAAAGTTTAATGGCTGTGGAATTTGGACAGGAAAAAAGCGGCGCTGGAAGTTTCAGAGGAAGCGGGGATTTGTGCCTCACGAAGGCAGCACCTCTGTTTGTGTTCTCCCGGCCCGAGAGGGAGCGACAGACAGAGGGAATGAAAGACAGAGGAAGAGCGTCAGAGAGCTTTTCCAAACGAGCGGCGCAGGCCTCTCAGGGGAGGCAGACCTCAGACAGACAGGCCGTGATCATTTAACCTCTCATATGAATGCACAGAACAATGAAGAGACGGGCTGCCAGACACACACCCCGCACACCCACTCACGAACCGAGATGCTAAATACATGCACATGCACGTACACTCAGATGCACACTGCACCATCACAGACCATTTACAACTTCCCTTGGATTGAAACATGATCTTCAGTCTGCTCTCTGCTGCAGCCCAGCTGTTTTTCACTGCCACCTCAGACAGTAGTAAACAGATGCTGCACAAAAACGTTTGCACAAGAGGAAGAATTGTAAATTCAAAATGTGCTTCCCCTGGTTTTGTGGAATAGTAATTTGAAGTTTAATGGGTGAGCCCCTTCAAATTACACTGTTTTTTTGGTCCAAGTTTTAAATAATACAATTTCTGCATCTGTCCAAACAGACTGGAGGTAAATGGTCGTCTCTCTTTCTATTGGCATTCGGCCATTCATGGAGAAAGTTTTGGTTTTACAGGTTCTGGTTTTCCTCTACAAACTGTGAACAGTTTTCATTGGAATAACTGAGGAAAATCCAGTGTGAACATGGAAGGCAGCTCAGAACTTAACTCTAATAGGCGGTTTGGACTTCTGCATCAATTTGACGGCGTAGCTACGGCAAAAGCGCAGAGCATACCCAGATCCTAGCGCCGTAGCACTTGGTAGTAGCGTATTTTCTGCTGCTTCTCTCATCTCCGCAATTTTCAAATTGATTGTTTTGGATCGATAAACACATCGAGGAAAGGTTAACTGAGGAGGTTCAGAGATACTTCAGCTTCAGTCTACAGCAAAATTTCGGCAAATTTTCTACGAAAGTTTCAGTCGCCATTGTTGAAAGTGAAACAGGAAGTAGAAACAAAACTTAAGCCAAACATTAATATATATTTCATATTTTATCTATTTCAACGTTGGTGTCCACCAGGTTGGCATGCTTTATATAATCTGTGGTTCTGCCTTCCCACAACCTCTCAGAACCACGACTCTCACCCATGTCACCACTTAATGGCCATAGATCTGCCTGGCTCCCCATCCTTCAGCCCACACCTCTCCACGCTGAGCCCAGAGACAGATGGGTAGACATGGGGACAGACAGGCCAGGCGCCCCCCAGCCAGCCAGCCAGCCAGTCAGTCACTCAGCCCTTGGAAAGAAAGCCTTGACGCTGGAGACCACTGTATCCATTACACACAACTCCTTGATCCCGTAGCATGGCACCGGCTACCAGGGGATTCCTTAACACTCACGTCGATGCGCAGACGCACACACAAACACTCGCTCACACATGTGCGCTCGTCCCCCGAACACTCACGGGGCAGCGCAAGGACTGATGGAGACGCATCCACCTCTCATCACTGAGACGTCTTCCCGAAGCCACTCGGCGGTGTACATAAAGACCTGTTATCGGCGCATAAACTGAAGCACATGTCAAAGGTTTTAATGATGAAGAGCCACATGTGTTTCACTTCATCATGATCCTGGGCTTGTTTTTTTTTTGTTTGTTTGTTTTAATCTCTGCCTGCAGGATATTGTACTCACTAAATTAGAGCAGTTTACTTTGATAGAAATTAGAAAAGACAAACGGAAGATTTATCTAATATCATTTCAGTGCATGCATCTTCTTTAGAAGTTGATTTAGCTGATTGACCTCTTACACTCATCTCACCAGTAATGCAGCCTAATAGATTCTTGCAAAAGCATATATCATGTTTAGAATGAATCAGATAAACGTATGGACCACATAGCCTTCAGGTATTAGGCCCCTGTCCAGTGGAACAGTTTGGATTCAGGAGGCAGACGCCCTCTCAGCTGTAAAACTTATAGCTATGGCTGTCACAGGTGACCCTGGACCAGTTATGGTTATGCTGGATAAGTGGTTTAGTCATGCTGCTATACGCCCAGGCTGCTGGGGGACTTCCCTTGATGCACTGAGCAGCTCTCCTCTACGATCCTCCTCTTTCTGTGCATGTGTGCTTTCATGCACTTATACTGCATGGCACTCTCTCTCTCTCTCTCTCTCTTCCCTCCCTTCCCCTTTGCCTTTCTATGATTGTCTTTGACCTGGAGCTGCATGTTTCTGATCTGCTGTCCTTGCCCCACCAACCTTACCAGTGTTCGTTGCTTCCAGTTTGCATCCACTCCTTCCAAACTGTGGAGCGTAATTCTGCGATATACTTATGATACCTCAGATATACATACTTACTTGCTCACGTGTGCTCTTACATAATACTTACGTACTTTTTGAGAACAGTGTTTACCCACCAAGCTTTTCTACAGTGCACACTTTGAATCTCCCGTGTATAATGCATTAACTTGTGCCGTGTAGCCTTGCTCTCTTCCCTTATTTTGTTTCTGTCTCTTTACCAGATCAGTCTCAAACAGATGCCCACCCCCTCTGCTCATGTGAGCTAGGTACAAGGATTCTTCCCGTTAAAAATGAGTTTTTCTTTGCTTTAGTGCTCGCCCTGGGGATTTTAGGCCCTGGGTTCTGTAAAGTCTGTAGTGACAATTCTAAAAAAATAAAATTGACCTGAATATTTCGGTTGATTAAACAAAAAATGTTTGAAATCTTTCCTTTAGATATTGGTTAAAGAAGATTAATTCATTGGTTTTATCTGACCTAGCTACTCCCCTATGACCCGCTATATACTTATTCAACAGGTGAGCGGATCCTTTCGCTGTAACCATCCGTAATATCTTACAGACTACCCCTGTGGGATTCTTACTGGCACTTTGGGACAGATTCTGGGACTTTAAATGCAAAATTTCTTTCCCTAGTATTTAATTTAATGACGTAATGTCATCACCAGTAGAAAAGTTGGTCATAGAAATTGTGGTTTCTCTTCTCCATACTAGTTATGTTGGGTTAACACGTCAAACTTTCTCTCCTTCCGTTAAATAAAGAGTCAGGAGCAAAGTCTCAGAGCGCAATTTTACCGAATCAAGCGCTGTCAAAAGGCGTAATAAAGTCGCAGGGGGTGCTGGGGTGTTACGTTTGACACTTTGAAAGACAAACACATCCAAAAGAGGAAATTCCAGTTGACAAATGGCCCCAAAAGTGAAGTGACCGCCATATACCAGCGAGCCCCGTCACGTCACCTGTGAAGAAGTGGATGATGGTGGGCGTTAAGAGTTGTTAAATCCATTCCAGGGTTGTTAGTAGAGAAAGCTCTCCTGCCGGGTCTGGAACATAACATTTGACACCGCAGCCTTGACATGAGAAACAAACTTTTGGCACCGGCGCCCAACCCGGGAGCTCTGCTTGGACACAAGCGGAGGCTAATCTTGATAAGTAACAAAAAACAGAAGTACACAAGTCAGAAGGAATTTGTCATGGCAGCAGATTATACTTGACGAGTGGTATTCCTCGGCGTGGAAAGTATTTTGCGTTCGTCTGTTCTGGGAGCAACTGACGCTGAACAAAGCTGTTTTAAATTCCATATGCTGCTGGCAATTATGTTGTTTTCTACCCGCAAGTAATGCCTTTGTCGTCTAGGTATCTGTTTTGATTAGCCGTCCTGTCAGGGCAAGGGGATCAACAAATCAATCTTCAGACCAACTGCCAAAAGAAAATCTTTGCGAGAATCTGGTATTACTCACGCTGGATATACATCTGCAAATAAACAGAAAGTATTCATCCCCCCCCAAAAAAAAATTCATATGGTTTATATAATCCTCCACAAGAATTTTATAGAGTATTTTTTAAGAGAAAGTTCTGGTTATTTATGGTTACTGCTCATTACATGTAATTACAAACCCCTTTTGTCTGAAGCAGAAATATATTTATCATCGCACTAAAACTGGGTTGAAACAAAGCAAAGTTTGTACGCGCGATTACTTTGAACATACTGGAATAATGATTTGCCATCTTTACGCGGCACTCCGTGGATTTATTTTATGCTGTGTATTCACTCGCTTTACATCACAACGTTCAGACAGCACTCATCTATTTTTTAATGATGCTCTCAGCAGGGCTCAGAGGCCGCAAACTCTGCACACATTTGAAAGAACATGTAAGAAGGTCATAAATCTGCAGCGGCGTGCGCTTTCCTTTTTTTTTTTCCAAAGAGAGCCGAGTCTCCTGTGAACTGCTTGACCATAAGGAGCCAACATGTGTGTGCCACACATGTTCGGGGAGGAATGAGTGGTCTCCAAAAAGTTTTTTATGTGAGGACACATGGATGTTTTTCCTTCACCCAGTGACACCCAGATTTCTTTTTGTTGGATCTCTTTCGCTGTGATGTATGTGGACGTCCAGCGATACGGGCAAAGTTTTGACAGATCTTGTGAGTTGCTACCTGTAGAAGGGGGTTCCCTGTCGACCCACTTCGGACCCAGGATCGCGGCGGCGTGGTGGAACAGCGGCTGGGCCTGTTTACTCAGCTGTGGGGGCTCCCCAGGTCCAGGGGAAAGAGAGGATGTGTTCAGGGCCTCATTAATCATGGCCACTTCGGAAGAGATAAACAGGCAAGGCCCAGCAGGGATGCTGCAGCTCCTGCCGTTGACGGGGGGAAGGGATGCAGGAGAGGAGAGGTGGACAGCGTAGGGGGGAAAAGGAGGTGGTGTGGTGGGGGGGTTAGATGGAAGGCCAGAAGGCGTGTGGATGGGGGACGAGGAGAGGAGACGGTGGACTTGCACACTAGGGGATACACAATAACACTTGCTCTTTGGTTCCACATCTGCATGGCTGCACGGGCTTGTAAATCTACATTCCTTGTCTGGCCGGATGCAAACGCAGCGCCCGGTGCAAGTGCATGAACCCGAGGCCGTTTCTTTACACAGTGTTGCATTGTTTGTGCATTTTCAGCACCCTCACCCTTAGACTTAGATAAACTTTATTGATCCACAGGGGAAATTGCTTGATCACAGTAGCTTAGTTGCACATAAAAAAAACACTCTTAAGAACCACAAGTATAAGAAAGATTAAATAAAATAAAATATTATAGTAAAATCTAGTAAAATAAAATAAAAATAGTATAAGCAAAAAATAAACAGAATTAGCATATGACCAAATATAGAAGAAATAGAGACGGAAGAATATATATTACATACATAGGAATGATGGTAAGGTGCAATAGTGTCCATTAACATAAATAAGATGGAGTTATCTGTTACAGAAAGGTGAGTTCTTGTACAGCTGAGAAATGTATGAAAGAGGTCCTTTAGCGTTCACTGTGGGAGCGGAGCTGGATCAGTCTGTTGGAGAATGAGCTCCGCTGCCCCTCTATTGTCTGGTGTAGTGGATGTGACAGATTGTCCGTGATGGAGAGCCTGTCCCTCACTAAGACAAACGTCTCCAACTCACTGCCAATAACATGACCAGCCTTTCGGATCGATGACCCTTTATTAAACTAATTCTTCTACAGAGCAAAAACAAGAAGTTTAGAAATGTTTTCATGACTGAGACTTAGGTCCTTTCCCATATATCAACAGATATAATCAAACTTTATTGATATTGGCCATTTCCATCATTGTGTTTCAGAGAAAAATGAACATATGGAAAGAGCTCAAGTATCCTATACAAGGGAATCCCTAGTGGTTAAGTTACATAACTGGCTAGAATTTGAGCTAGGGCCATTTGTGTCCTACCACTTACTCTGAGCAGTCCAAAGTTGTTTAATATCAGGAAAATTAGATGTCGCAGACACACAAAACAAAAAACGCAAATAAAGGCCTGAGTCAGATAACCTGACAATAACAAGTCGGATAGGTTCGTAATTGACAGAGCTGTAGTGGAGCATGACTCGAGAAACATCATCTAACCAGATCCAAAGCTAACCAGAAGGCCAGTGTGGAGACCTGAGAATAGATGATGTGACTCGTGATTGTCATTTTGAACGAGCAACAATCTTTTTTTAGATCAAACAAAGACAAAAAATATATATTCATGTATATGCTTCTCTGCATCTGGGGCTTAGTATCGCTGGAAATGTGACTTCCATTGTCCGTGTCTCTTTCTATAGTCATACCAAAATTATATTTTTCTCTCTTCAATGCTCAACTCAAACAAGTCCAACTGCCTTTTTTTTTTGCTTCTGTCGCCTGGATGACTGAGAATCTTCACGGACAAATTATTACATCTTGTATACATTACGGGGTTGTACCGACTAGTCGACTAGTCGATTTTGCTGCTGTGCCATGACGGTTTAAACAGGAAGTCGACTAGTCGCCAGTCACATGACAACAACAACACGGACGCCTCCGAGAAGACAGGTGAGGAGGCCAGTGGGTCTTTGCAGCAAACTAGCAGCAGTTCATCAAGTGCGTGGAAGCACTTCACTAAAGATGAAACCCCTTCTACTGTGACATGCAGAATATGTGAGTCAGTCCTGAAATACAACAAAACTACTGCAATTGACACTCATCTGAAAAGGAATCTGCTAAAGCTAAAGCTAGCAGAGGAACGGTCCAAATCCTCTCAGGGGCAAACGTCTTGCGGTGAGAAGGAGGCTGCAAAACAACAAAGATAAGCTCATGTGTTTATGTTCAGTTCTGTTGTGTTCTTTTAATTGATATTGTTGCTGTGTTGTAGTTTTTTGTGTTTTTTTGCCGAGCCAGAGCCACATGTTAGAAGTTTCAGACGGTGTTTATGGTGTTGGCGTGGTCCACGGGCGACAGTAGTTTGTGTTCAAGCTTCAGTAAACTTGCAGAAAAGCCTCCGTAGCTTCCTTTGTGTGAGATGCTACTAATATGTATTCAGGTCTAGAATATAGATTTCATTGTCGCAAAGCATTACTTTCTACCGTGTTTTTATGTGTGACGTCATGGACTAGTCGACTCGACTTTCACCACATATTAGTCGACTTTAAAAAATCAGAAGTCGTTCAACCCGTTGTATATATCAAACAAAAAATACGAAAGCTCAAAAGAAAATGTAAATTAAAAACAAAACAAAATGTTAAAACAATTAAAAAATTTACATTTTCCTTTTTGTCTCATCTAATTAATTAAAAATAAAAAAACAACACAATTAGAACTTGACATATTATGCAACTGGCTGTTTTTAATTTTCGTTCTGTATCGAAGCACTATTGAGGTTTTGCATCTGCGCACTATACTGCAGTATATATGGATATATTGTGCATTAATATGTTTGCATTAATCAGCGTGCTTAGCAGTGACTCCTCTGATATAAAGCATACGCTCTGTATTATTTATTAACAGGAACTTCTGGGCTCCAAAGCTCTGACCACAAATATTGGGCCTATTCGATATGAATAAAATGTTCTCTCCAGTGTTCCCTGTTAACTCGACTCTGCTGGCTTGAGTCCCACCAGATCTTTCCCTGTCTGTCTCCCTTTCATACTCCCCATTACGAGTAAGGAATACTTGAGAGATTTGCATTCAGCTGTAAGAAAAAGACGGAGAGGAACGCTGTTTCTGTCGATCTGTCACGAGGACGAGACGCAAGGTCACGGCGCTGTGTTATTCTACACCCGCAGGCTGCGTAGACGGGACAAAGTGGACCTTGGTGAAACCTGCTCCCTCTAGGCTCCGGAAAAAAAAAAAAATAATAATACACCGTCATTACCTGCTTCTTCTCCTCTCCTACGCCTATATGTACTTCCCTCCAGACCTCTTTCTAACAACCTCTGTTTATCAGAGCAGGCAAGATTTCACTCATCTCCTGCACAATATTTCATCAGTCTGAAGGAAAAAAAGATGTCTGAGACGGACCAATCAGTTTGAGAGACCTGACAAATGCAATAAGCCAAAGATTCATTTCAGCGCTCCCTCTAAATGGGTTTTAAGATATTGTATTACTCTGTTTATGTAAGTCTATTTCTTAATTATAGTGTGCATGTGTATATATATATATATGTGTGTGTGTGTGTGTGTGTGTGTGTATGTGTGTTTATGAGTCCTGTGTGCACGTGTCCTTGCGTTGAACACTAATTGTTCTTGATAGGCTCGGAAAAGTGACATCATTACCAGATTGTCTGGGTTTCCCCCGGAGGTCAAACAAGTGGGCAAGACTTGAAATACTGCTCCACGGTGCGGTGACTGAAGCAGAGAGAGAAAAGAGATCTGCCCTGCACCGCCACTGTGATAACTTCATCAGCGGTGAATGTAACTGACACTGTACGTTGATGACTGCGCGTTCATTCCTTTTCAGTCGTTTTAATCTTTGACCCCGGTGCGATGATGGAGATCTCTTCAAGTGATGTGTTCCGTCACGAGAAGAAAAAGAAAAAAAACTTTATCTAGGACATCTGAGAGACGAGAAACAGAGGAGAGAAGTCGTGTAGACGCTACGCAACCTCAGCTTCTGTTTCTGATCTTCTGGTCGGAGCTGAGACAACATCTAGATGTGGTGTCATTACAGGATATAATGCATCGTATGAATGAATGCAAACACACAGAATAGAGCTAGACTGCATCATGCTATAGACTTTTTGAATTATTTGGGATAATAGTGTTTTATTTTCACGTGTAATTTGTGTAAATGCATAAGTTCTGAGGTTTTTACGGTGGTCAAGTGTGAATTAATCTAAAAAGAAAATTGCATTTCTCACCCGCTGCTACGTTTTGCAGCATCCTGTCCACAGTCATAACTAAGAAGCAGAGTTTTTAAACTCAGACAGCACTTCCTAGAGCTAGTTTTCTTCAAAAATTTCTTTAAAAATTCAAATGTGTCTTTCTATATTTTCTACTGTCTTGTGCTTCTTTTAATGCACGCCCTGTTGAAATTGTGCCGTTGTTGAAAGGCGCTTCACAGACAAACTTTTCTTGCCTGAACGCAAAAATCTTTTAGCACGACTGTGCTTAAATGGTGTCATGAGTATAATATGAAGAAAACCACGTGAGCGAGGTGTCGTGAACTCTTGAATGTGGATATTTTGCATAGTTCCTTGACTGGAGTTAGTTCTGCCTGATAACCAGATTTTAGACCGACTAAATAACCCAGCAGTGAAATATAAATGGTTGTAGATAAAGTTAACTTAATGTTGTGACAGTTCTGTATTGAACCAAAGCCTTTGAGAGCACTTATTTCAATGTGTATCAGGGATTTCTATACTTTCTTATTGTCTTATCTGTCAGTGGCAGATGTCGATTTTCCATTTCACTGAACAATGAATAGGAACAAGGAGTAATATGATATCATAATAAAACACTCCAACAGAAAGACTGGTTTATGATTTAACTGAGCACGTCTGTCATCTGGAGGTGAAAAACACATTTATATTTACATTTTAAAGTAATTTAGTCAATTTAACCTTTTTTATGTGCTAAACCGTGCAAAATATTGTAGCTTTGTTGTTATATTCAAACTGTGTTCTGTTGCTTATTCTTTAAGGTTGGAAAAAAAGTAGTTCAATGACGCCACCTAGTGCTCAGCCACATAACGGTCTCTGTATATTTGGTTTACAGTAGGTTTGGATTGAATACAAATGCCACATCAGTGATGAGATCCATCTGAACTTTTCCAACAGGTCCGTGTGCGTTAACTTTAATCTGATAGTTGAGCACTGAGTGACTTTCCATTAGGATTTTTAGAGGTTTAAATCGACTGTCTGATCTCAGCTGCTCTCACCATACCAGCAGGATCATTTGATAGGTGCAAATAATCCGTATACGCTGAATGCCCACACAGATGTTTTCAGTTGTGCAGCTTGCCAGATCTGCTCAGGTTGGGGCTGCACGAACCTCTGCTGGCATTTTGATCGGTTAAACCGTAACCCGTCCTGCAGTGCAGACTCACTGTAAAGCCCACAGAATCCCTGAAATATTATCTTGTCATCTTGTTGCGCGAGATAAAACTCGTTCAACTGTTACGCATAAAATATTGGAAACAGTCTGGAAATCATTTTAAAAAGGATAATCTGTTTGAAAGCAGCCAGTTATGCACACTGAGTAGTTTCACTTTTGGATACTGTGAGCGTATTATGTGGGTGATCTGAAGAGCTTGACTGCATGACTTTATTTTGAACTGACTGTCAGTACTTTTCAAAGCAAATTCAGCTTCCACTGAGCAAAATCCTCACAACTTCCCATGGTTATTCCTATACACCAATCAGCCACAACATTAAGACCACTGGCAGGAGAAGTAAATAACATTGACCATCTTGTGACAATTCAGTGTTCTGCTGGGAAACTTTTGGACATGGCATTCATTCATGTGGATGTTACTTAGACATGTACCATCCACCTAGACCAGACACCCCCACCCCATGGCAATGACACTCCTTGATGGCAGCAGGATGCAGCCTGACACAGGCACACACAAAAAAAATGGTTTAGGAACAACTAAAAAAAAAACAGCACAAGATGTTGATCTGGCCTCCAAATTCACTAGATCCCAAACTGATCAAGTATCTGTGGGATGATCCACAGAGGACAATCCCCTCAACCTATACGACCCAAAGGCCCCCAACTTACTACACCCCCATAAGGCCCATGTCCATTCTCTGATGAGTCACAACTGTTTTGGAGGCACAAGTGAGACCTACGCACTGTTAGAAAGCTGGTCATAATGTTATGCCATTGTAAAATGTTATCTGAAACTATTTAGATGCTTATTTTATTTTTTTTATCTGGCAGCAACTATAACACATCAAAGGAATAACACATTGGGTATGTTGGTTTTTGCTGTCCAGTTGTGGAAATGCAAACAAGACTTTACAGCAGCAAACAGTGACACACAATAGGGTACATTTTTATCTGTGACTCACACTTCACTGGAGCACCAGAACGGCCTGAGTGACAGCTTTCTTCCCCACCTACAGTATCGGGGCATGTCGAGGGCTTTCCAAGTCATTTACAAAAGTAATTTGTCTGGTGTTATTTCTAACTGATGTCTGGATTAAATTCATGCATCCACAGGTCTGCAAAGGATGCTCTTCCGTAAAAGCCCTCTTGGTGGCGTTTGTGACTACAACATGGCCACAGCTGACTGACTCTGACTGCAGGTCATAAACAACTGTTTCCTTTTCAGAGATCATTACTGGAAACGGCTCGCAAACAATAACCAGACTAATATCACAGATGCGAAGAATACATGGTCTTCCTCCTTGGGCCCCTCAATCATTAACAGTGACACCGAATATGACAGACTCGTCACACAGTTACCGACGTCCATCCTCCAAAAATATTTACTTACATCAAACACACCACCCCGCCGGTAATCTCAGCCACACTGTGTTGCCCGGGGACGTCACCATAAACCTTATCGTTTTTTCTCAGTTGATCACCTCCGCCATCTGCCCTTGCTTGCATTTTGCATTGCCAGACTCTATTTCAGGTAGCTGATGTGAGAGAGGGTTTAAGTAATCAAAGTCTTGCTTTATCCCCCCGTTTTTCTAATCGTTTTCTTCCTTTAACATACTGCTGAGACCTGTGCTAGAAGCTACACTTATCTGCAAAGAAAACAAGACCACACATGTCCACAGAAAGTATTCCATGAGCACTTTTTATCCGAATACTGGAGTATATTTACAAAGTGGCGGAAAAAGTAAAGAGACAGCTCATACGTTTGGGGTATTTGTAATCAGTTAAATGTGAAGCTGGCAGACAGTTAGCTTAGCTCAGCAAAAAGGAAAAAATAGCAAACACCAAAACGTTTGGTAAACTCTTTGACCTTTGCTAAGAATTACAAGACTATGTCATCGGTGGGCTTTACAGACGAGGTCGATTATTTTTAACCTCTTAAACATTTTTAAGATGTTTTCCCGCCTTTTTAATTCATTACACTAAGCTAACTTCCTGTAGCTTCATATTTAAAGCTAAGACTCATAGAAAGAAAGGAAAATGTGTTCAACTACTTTTTATCATGTATTGTGATTTCTGTTTTTTTTTTTTTTTTGGATGCTTGGGCATACTATTGAAAGCATAATTTAGTTTAAGACTAGCTAACATATTAGCAAACTGTTTTAGCACAGGTTTACAATAGTTTTAACTTTGCTGTGCATCTAGCAACAACAGTATCATACATCTGAAGCTGATATTCTCTTTGAGCTCTGTTTTTGGTCTGAGGTGTCTTTTTAGCTGCTAAATGCTAACTTTGTTCTAAGCTAGCTGTATTTCTAATGTTTGTTGCTGAACAGAGTCTGTAAAGTGTAGTGTTTGTGGCAGAAATAATATGTACCAATAAGTGAACTACATCAATAAAACTGTGGGCTGGACTCCTACACAAAAAACTGCAGATTTAGGTGGTAATTCTCCGTTTAACACTAAATTCAAGCCTGACGTTTACAGACGGCTGACTTATTAGTGTGAACATTGTTGCATTAGTGCATTCACAGCCAATATTAGTGAATGTGATATGAGCAACACATATCTAACTAAAATACATATAGCCTGTTTATACCTCTGCAGTCATCAGTTGGATATAATGCTTCCTGAATCAAGTCAATCAGTCATTCTATCTTTATCACACAATCAATTCCCATGTGAAACTGGACTCCGAGCCAGATCAATCAGCATGACTGTCAAAACAGGTCCTCCAAAGATCTTAAATAACAAGTGCCTGAATGACCTATTTAGAATCACTTGTGGTTATGCAATGGTATGTGTAACAGAATAGCACAGGGAAAATGTTTTCACTGAGCCAGACCCACCCATATCAGATGGACTCTGTGTCATAATACAGCTTTATTAGTTTCAGGGATATGGAGAGGTTGTTTTTTTTTCACATGCAGTACGCTGGTAGGTTGGCAAGAGAGGTCGCCAACAGCTAGAAAGCACACGGCTTTGGTTGTTGCTACAGGCTTCTGTAGGTTTGAAGGAGAACCCCCAACTCATGGTGGAGCTACAGGAAATCAGCAACATGATTAGAATGCATCCTCTAGGGATTTTGAATATCAATAGTTGAGTTATTTCAGTTTGGAGCAGTGAACCAGCACTGTAGAGTGGCTCAAAACATTTCAAAACAAAACAGTAAAACCAAACCTTACAGTGGAATCAGAACTCAGTAAAAATGAATGGTTGGGAATAATCATTTCCCTTTGTTTTATTTCCCTTCACATCTCAACCGCATCTCCCATGAGAAAGTAACATGAGCAACACATGATACGCTTGCTCTCAGCTCTGGAGGATGCTCTTGTTTAATAAGTATATGACAGGAATGTGTGGGAAACATGCAACGATACAACCATACAACAACATGTGTGCCTTACCTGCCAAGAGAGAAACTGGTTTAAGATGTTATCACTGGATTTTGAGTTGCAAGCTTACGAGACATTACACCTCTTCCGCCATAATTAAGGTTCAATTTGTGAATGGATTCTATTATTTTCTGTAACTATGTGTGAGATCCCCGTGCATTCCTCCCCAGTGTTGCCAGTAAGGTGATTACGGAGTATCATTTCCTCTAGCTGTGGAAACCCATTTTCTGGGTCAGTGGACCCCACCAAAGGACTGATTGAGTCTTAAAAGGGGCTCCCTCAAGCATACGTTTGCTTTCCTTGTATTGGAGACAATGGACCCAGTGCACCAGTAAAGCAACAACGCCCTTGCAACATTACTGGGAAATGCTGTAACATCAGAAGAATAGGGTGCTTAAGTCAACAACACATCCATCTCATGCAGCCTTAGCAGCATTTATCGTGTAAATTATAGTTAACCACCACGTTTTAAATGCTGGAACTTAAATGAACTTATACATGGGTAAATAAATGAAGTTAACTGAATAAATAAACAATTAAACACAGTATTTCTGGCAGGATGAATTTTCCTCTAACAGCTACATCCTCTTTATGGCACTAGAGCAAATGTCAAATAATTTAAAATTATACCATTCAGGGAACCATGAATGTCTGTGTAAAGTTTTATGCCAATACACCCAGAAGATGTGGAGATGTATCACTGGTAAAATGAGAATTTTAACCTATTGGTGGCACCAAAGGAAAGTCATGACAATCACCAAAGTCATTAAGATATATCATCTGGAAATCCTGAACATCTGTATAATATTTAATATCAATTCATGTAGAAGATGTTGAGATGTATTGCTGGAAAAAAAATTGATCTTTGTGTCATTGGTGGCTCTAAAGAAAAGGTCAGATAATTACCAGGATATATCATCTGGGAACCAAGAAAGTCTGAATAAATGTTTATGTCAACTCACCCAGAAGATTTTGAATTGTATCACTAGTAATATGGGACATTGACCCTGTTGGTGGCTCTAAAAGAATGGTCAGTTGATTACCAGAATCATCTGGATGTATCATCTGGGAACCATGAATGCCTGTGTAAACTTTTATGTCAATTGATCAAGAAGAAGTTGAGATCTATCACTGGAAATGAGAATTTGGACCTGTTGATGGCACTAGAGAACAAGTCATGAAATCACCAAAGTCGGTGGAATTTGTCCTCTGTGAACCTTGAATAATTGTACAATAGTTCAGTTTTGCTTTAGTTGATTTTTGATTAAAAATATTACCAAACTCTTGAGGTTAGCGTCAGCGCAAATGACTGTCCATTTATCTGTATTGTTCACGTTCAGTCTAAATAGAAATTAGAGGTGTTATGTGTGAGTCAAGGTCTCTACAAATGTGTTTTTGTTTAACATCAGTTTCCATTTTATCAACTCATCATTTGGCCTCACAATCTTTCACACATGGCATCAGTGGTGGAGGATATACGAGGAGGACGAGGAGGAGGAGGAGGAGGAAGAAGGCAGGGATCCGTTGTTCAATGTGTAACGAGATTCCCAGCTAATCAGTGACTTTCCTACCTTATCTCTGCTATCAGGGCACTCGGGAGGCCGAGTAACCCAGGATGAGCTGATGTCATGCCGAGATGGGTAAAAGGGGGGGGCGGGTGTGTTGCTGTGCGTACATTTGTGTGTGGTAGTAGCGTGTTCAGTTTGTGTTTGTGTGCGAGAGATTGATTGGTGTCTTTTTGTGCGTGTGTTACAGTGTCCTCAGAGATCTAGAGATGAGGCTAAGTCATATGAGGATGACTAACTGTGCCCATGGACCTTATGATGTAATACAGACAGGCCTGGTGAAATGTGTGCTTGTGTGTGTTTGGAAGGACTGTGAGGACTTTTTTTTTTTTGCATTGTGTGGTCCAGACAGCTTTTAAAATGCTGTTTGAGCGCTGAGACTTAGGGTCTTAGGGTTCAGGTTGCAATCAGGTCATATGTGTACGGCAGATTCACATGTAGGGCTGAAAGAAAGATGAATGCAATCCTCTGTGCACAGAGAGGAGGATGAGTAAGCAACTTCTGCCGTGGATGACAGTGTGGTTCCCAACTCAGCTGGAAGTCACATGAAAAAATATTCTTTAAAGGAACAGTTTGACTTTTTCGGTTATGCATTTGCTTTCTTGCCGAGCGTAACATGAGACAGAACCTGAGTCAGGCCTCGTTCTTGCTTGCATATATTGACTTCTGGCTGCAAGCAGCTGGGGTGCTTGGACTATGGTGGCTGAAAGGAAGAGAGGAACAGTGACTCCGTTGATGGCACATAGCCTCCTCGGCGAGTCAAGCATGCTCGAATACCTTCCCAAACTGCGCGCCTTTACGCTTGTCTGCCTGCAGCTAGTTCAAAATCAGCTTTATTGGTCGAGGAATTTGTTCTCTGAATTCAACCCGTCCCAGTGAGCACACTTGGAGCAGTGGGAAGTCATGCAAGGCGCCCGCGGAGCAGTTTGGGGGTTGAGGTACATGCACAAGGTACCCCAGCCATGGACAGGCACCCTATAGGCAACCCATAGAGGGGATTCAAACCAGTGAAGAGATTAAAAGTAAGATTGATGCTCTACCAACTAAACAGTCTAGGCTCTAGGTGGTTATTTCACATTTCTGAGGCAAGTGTTTTCACATCTTGTCTGATAAGAAGGCCTCAAGTGTTGGGTAATGCTCAAGGTTTCCTCCTGTGAGAAGTGAATTTGTCCTCAGTACCCGTCGCCTTAGTAAATGCTTTGGGGGTTTCAGGCTCTGTAAAACTTCTAGACACCATTTACTGACGCCATACAAATAAAACTGAATTGATGTTTCCATTGACGTAGCCTGTTTCCAAATGTGACTTATGCCTCAAAACTATTGAGAAATAACAGTATATTGTAGTGGGTATTTGATATTGTTGATAGCTAGTATACCCATCTGTGCCCAGAAAGATAAAAAGACAGGTTTTTACAGGGAGTATTGATCTATAACCATTTCTCAGTGGTCATGGTGGCAACCTGTGGATAGATCTGGTATGTGTGTTTTTGGGAATGTTTAGAAACAGTTTGTTGGGACTGTCAAATTATTATTTTCGTGTATATCATTCTTTCTTTTTCTGTGTTCCTGTGGGTTCAGTCTGCTAGGCAATGTATATTACCGTGCATGCCACATGTGCTTTTGTTTGGATTGGATTGTTTGGATCTAATTACTTAAACTTTATGTAATAGGTTTACCCTGTATGATGAATGATACGCCCATAAACTGCGGAGAGAAAAAAAGAAAAAAACTAAACTTCATTTACATTCATCGTGTGTTTGGAATGCATGTAACGGAGCCGCTTTCAGACAGACAGTTGAGCATGTGCAAAGACAAGCAAGCAGACAGGCAGGTAAGAACAAAGGCAGGTAGACAGGCAGGTCGATAGCGAGACAAACAGGCAGACAAGCAACATCTCCCTGATTGCCACAAGAGGTGTCCCTTACATTGCCCCACTCCGCAGTCAATGGAAAAATGATCTCACTCCTTCAAACGCCACTGACTTCATATCCTGATGTGAGGCTGAGAGAGGCCTGACATCAGCGCAGCTTTACCTGAGCAGAGCAAATATGGCATGACACGAGGAGGGAGTGGTCACTTCAACGCGGGCCCGAGCTGTCTCGGTGGAGTATTGTTTTTATTATGTCATGCTGCTTGGCGCTATAGCCCCCAAATATGGACGGAGCAAGAAGAAATACAAGGTGGCATGTTACATGAAACTTCTCACATCCTGTTTCTACTTCTCCACTGTCCAGGCTTGACGAAGGACTATTCCAGTTTATTTCAATTTCATTTTCAGTCATTTCTCACATTAACAATTACTGAGATCTGGGAATGCAACACCAGAGATGACAACCAGAGATGTTGTAACAAAGCCAACAGCATAACCACACTGAACCACTTTACTTGGAAGTAGAAAGGAAAATAAATGAACCTGCAATGCCAGTAGAAAAAAACAATTATTGCGTAAGAAATCTGTGCACACACAGCTACATTAAGCACAGCAGGTTCAAAACTTCACTGCAAGTGCAGTTGAGGTTGACTTTTGGTTGGTAATTTTAGCTCTCTGACCATCTGATCACGGGTTTAATCACATGTATATGTGCTGATAAATGACAAACTCTGAACAAACTAGGATAAGACTTGTGTGCATAATGTCTGATCCAGCCTATCTTTGGAAATATCTTTATAAGTAGGACGCCTACTGCCAGGGACAAGCTGTTCAAGCACTCTTGGAAGTTGTTGTATCGGAAAAACCATAGAGTACACAACACATGTTTATTGGATAGATTAAGTGAGCCCAGTATATTCTCAGTATTAGCTCAAAGTTCACCCCAGTGCAGCCTCCCCCATTAAGTCCCACATAGCTCAGAGCTGTCCTACTGTGAAATCAGTAAAAGTGCTTGAGGGCTCCTCCTCTGAGAATTTTGACTATTCATGCACGATTCACGGCTTCGTTGTTTTTTAAAAAAGAGGGGGCCCAAGGTCACGAATAAGAAAGGTCTGTGAGTGGTAGCACGTGACAAGTCTGTCAGCTGAATGTCAGTTTACAGAGCTGATGCTGCTTTTGCTGTTCTTTCAAAGCACCTTTAAAGTGAAATTCTGACTGACAAGCTTGTTGTTTGACTTAAATCCAAGAACACAAAGCTCCGCACACATTATACTGACATGTAGGTACCAGCCTCAGCTTTAAAGTGGTTCTAATATTACTCTCAGGCATCCAGCATATGTCCAAAGATACTTTTCATTAGGACAACATCACAGCACCAAACTGGCATTTTCACTCCCCAAGGACACAGCGACAGTAAAGCCCGTCCTTACAGCACTTGAACTATCAGTCCCGTATAAAGTACACGCACCTCCATCAAGGGCAGCTAATCACATTCCTGGAGTGGTGAAAGACCAGATGGCACAGAATGGCACGGCTGCTAGTCTCACGGTTGCTCACTTCAAAGACAGTGTAGAGTGGCAGGCATTTCGTACATGTAGGGCATTAGCTGGTTCTTACAGGTGCAAAGTGTCACCTTGTATCTTTGGATTGGCTTTGTGCATAGGGCGTGTGGGAATGTGTGCAGCTTCTGTGCAGCGAGGAATGGGTGATTTGTAATTACCCACTGTACGTATCTCGAGGGATTAACATTGTGCAACATGAAAGCATCTACTGTCTTTAAAATGATTTGATGTGCGTAATGGCTTTGCAACTGTCGTCATTATTTCTGGAAGAAAACAACAGAAAAATATCTGTGTAAGCCGTTCTATGAATGGGAAAGCAGTGTTAACAACAGCACAAATTTGCTTAGTAGCAGTGACTCATCTCTAAAACCACTGAAAAACTGTTGGTTGGATTGCCATGAAATTTTGACCTATTGACTTTTTGCTGCCTCCGGTAGTCCGACATTTTTGTTTACAAACAATTAATGATTAGATTGACATTCATTTGGTCCACAGCTGATGATCTCCAATGAACTTTCTCAACCACCTAAACCAGAAAATTATATAGCAAAATGTGTTGACATTTAACTGATACATGGTGACCCCTGACTTCCGATAGCACCACCTGCAGGCCGACATTCAAATGTATAAGCCACTATAAGATTGCCATAACAATTAGTGTGGCCATTCCTGATGATATGTTTTGACTTTTCATCTTGCTACGAGATCGAAGTCTTACCACTTATCCAGTGAAAAACCTCCACATTTTCTGCAGAAAATTTGGGAATTCATGGTTCCCTGAGGATGAATTACAGCTTTGGCTTTCAATAGATTCAAATATTTAATCGCGATTAATCGCATTATTTCCGTAGTTAATCAGCGATAACTCAAATGAATCACATTTTTTAAAAAGGGGATATTTGTCAAGTTTGTATTACTCTTATCAACATGTTTGTTCTTATCGAGACTAGCACGTGGCAGGACTTTGAAGCTGAACTTGAACCCTCTACCCTCAACAAGGTAAAATTATTTACTACCACTGCACTTCCGATTCAGCTTGCTTTCCACAGCGTAACTGCAGTTTTGACCACTTTCTGATTTCCCAAACTACAGGCAGAGGACATAATAACAGATTATGTGGTCATTGCACATAAATAAAAATTAACAGCATTTGAATTTATGTCAAGTTTGCGTTATTCAGATGTTAGTGACACTTTAACTTTGAGATTCCTAATTGCAACATATGGTGTCATTCAATTTCTTGGTTCATTGCTTAACATCTGCAAAACCAAGATTCCCAATTTTACTGACATTGTACTAATTAGTATGTCAGATGCTAAAGTGCTAAGACAGTATACCACTAATATTTTAAAATTTCTTCCTCAAAACTGCCAGCCCCAAAGAGTTTCAGACAACTTTTTAGCTGTTGCTTGCATTAGATGATCACAAACTGCTCCAAAAAAAGACTTCTCAAGTACTAAATCAAAAAATACACTTAACAAAGCTTCCGAAAGTAAAATTTTCTAGCTTGATCTTATTAAATCCACCATCACCCATAGTAAGACATGTGCGGTCAAGCTGAGTGACCTTGTGTTATCAGGTCTCCCAGTACCGGATAAACCCAAACTAAACACAACCACCCACTTGTTCAGGCCTCCAAACAGGCTTGTGTGTTGTTATGGTGGAAAGATCTGGAGGTATTGTTTACACCACAGAGTTTATAAGGATTGAGAGTCATTACAAGCAGGAATCCAACAAAATTAGACAGGCTCCCTTGTGAAAACAGTACAAGACAGGATTGCAAAACCATGAAACCCCAACTGAAAATGCGGAGCAGAGCTCAGAAGGGCTAAAATAACTTGCGATTAATCTGTTTTTATGTTCTTTAGTTCTCAGTGCTTAGCATGCCATTATGTTGAATTCATAATAGACATCTTTATCGTCAGTATGCCAAATAGTCCTACCATCAGCATGTCCTCCCTTTGATTCAACAGAGGCAGTTTTGATGAAGGGGAGGCCCCGGGGCCAGTCCCACTGGTTTTCCCCTTGTATGCATAGATAAACCAGCTGCATCACTATAAATGACATAACATGGGCTTTTTTGTCCTCTCAAATTAGCATGGTAATAAAGTGGAAAATGGGATATAAATGGAAATGTGGGTGAAGAAGGGGGCGGCGGCAACAATAGGAGGGTTTACTCAAGACCAGAGCGAACAAGTGAGCAAGAGAGAGGGAGAGAGACATCAACAAGGCTCCTCTGTGTCTTCTGAAAGCCGTCCTGCTTTTAGAACAAAACAGTGACTCCCACAACAATCTCCGCTCTCCACAATGCGCCTCTGGCTGGTAACGGAGCACTGGCTTTATAGCGTGAATATGAGGAAAAGAATACAAGTGCATTTGCATGTGTCTTTAACTATGTGTGAACGCCGTTTGAATAAAAGAGTTGAGTTTTTAAGCGTCAGTGAGCCACACTACCAAACATCTATTAATGCTCAGCTAAAAATAGATGCTAACAAATGCACTGCTTACTTCTCTTTGCAGAGTTCACTAAAAACTAATTTTAGAATGTGTTTAACATTTTAAAAAAGATTATGTACATGTGTTTTACCTTCATTACAGGTTTGGGGAAATATCACAAACTTTTCGAAGGTTCATTTTGGTTAATTTCACTGAAATAATGATACACATGATAGGAAATTACCACTGAAAACATTTAAGCTACTATAGCATTCATCTATTATATCTTATTTTTGATATAAGATTAAAATGTGGATGGAAATTAATACAAGAAATATGCAACTGATGATATGGATAAAGTACAATTATCCATATATCTATAAGAAATAAGCATAAATCAGGACAGATTCTACATTTATGTTAATGGTCTCTCATTTCAGACCATTAAAGTGGATGTTTTGCAGTGTGTGTGTCTGGGCGAGAGTTTGGAGTCAGCTTTGTGTCGTTGCGTTTCTGGCCGCTCAGCTGGGCCGGTGCAGCTGCATGGCAGCCACTTCTCTACAGGGCTACCAGTCAAAAACACCCCTATAAATGCTATTGTGCTCACCTGATTGATCTTTCATGGGCCCAGGGCGGGCCAGACGGGCTGACTTTGGAGGGGAATGGCAGGGAATAGTCGGCGGACAAACAAGCGAGCCTGTGTCTGCAGTAGAGGAGGTTGGGCCGCAGGTGGCTAGGAGGCACGCTTGGGTTGGCGCACTAGCCCTCGTCAGATGCCAGCAGTGACATTTCCTGACTATGGCTATACACAAGCAGGCATCCCGGCAACGGTGCAGTGTCCTGGGGGAATGAAGAAAAGGACCTTGGGTGGATTTTACAGCACTCACGGGCAAACGAGGAGGGGGGGATCCTTTAAACACTTTCTCACAAACACACTAATAAAGATCTCTTTTTTTGTTTCATCCTCTTTCTTTTCACACACACACACCTCTACTGAAGCTCATCGGCGGCTGACGGTGGGCAGGGCTAGACGGAGGCGAGTGAAGCCTGTCTGGGGCGCCGACTGAACATCACTGCCAGGAATTCCACAGGGTGGTGCACGGGTGGGGAAATCACTCGACATGTCTCTGTGGTCTAAAACCTGGCAAACGGCTACAATGATCCCCTGCCCCAGCCTCATCGGCAGGAGGTGCGAATCAAAATCCCGCAAGCCAACAAGCAATCATGTCAACAGAATTGACTCACAAATCAACTTTTAGCTTTGTTGTATGTACAGGTTGAAATTCAGCACGTTCACTGTTTACGGGCTCTCTCATTATCAAGGCCCTGGTGCGTGTTTGTTCAGGGCAGCTGTCTAAGTGCTGGCGTAAAGTACTTTAACAGCCCCAAACAACAGGATCTTTTCAGGAAGGTTGCAAGTTCAAATAATCCAACTTGACCTTTTTTGAGGAAGTGCCCTTTTGCGTCGTAAAAAATCATGCGGCAAACATAGCTGGCTCTATTTTGTCTGAAGTTATTTTCAGGTATGTATTGTTTCTTAAGGAAATAGTCTCAGGCATGGTGGGTTTCACACAGGCAGGACATGAGGCAGCCCTGAGGGGTCCAGATTTGGCAGCATGGAATAGTAAGGATGTGAGATATGTTGGGAACTTGAGGTGGAGTTGATATTATTTTTGGTCACCTTGAGAAAGAGAAACTGGAAAATGTTGCTGCACACACACACGTGCACACACACACATACAGAGAGAGACAGAGAGAGAGAGAGAGAGAGACAGCCCTGTGTTTCACACAATAAGTGTTTGCATTAGGAATGATTTTCCAGTTGGCATGGCACGTGAGAGAGGCTGTTCTTCCTCGCAAGCCCGCTCCACACTCCAAACAAACCCGGCTCCCTGACGGCCTCCGGCCTGACAGTAAGTCGTGTTTGTTTTAATGGTCCTGTGACGTCCACCGTCGATGATGAGAAACTGTAATGTGATCTTTTTCTGTCGGTGTTGCGATACAAAGGAAGTTGAACCATTCAGAGAAATCAGAAAATACTCTATTTTTAAACTTAAGGTGGTAACAATGAACATTTTATTTAAAGAATTTGCGTGACCACTTGCTCTGGGGGTTTCAGGCCGGGTTTTGTAAAGCGTCTTGAGACGATTTGTATTGTTATTGACGCTATATAAATAAAACTGAATTGAATTGAAAATGGGGCCTTTAGTAGTGACAGAGCCACAGATGATTATCAATAAAATCTGAATCTAAATTCCTCTTAATACCTCACAAAAACTTGGGGCGAGATTTTATTTGTTGTGTGCACTGATCAGGCATAACATTATAACCACCTTCCTAATATTGTGTAGGTCTCCCTTGTGTCTCCGAAACAGTTGTGACTCATTAGAGAATGGACATGGGCCTTCTGAGGGTGTCCTGTGGTGTCTGGTGGGGGCCACTGGGTCCTATGGGTTGAGGTACAAGTCTAAGTAACATCCACATGAATGCTAGGCCGGGTTGTTGCAGCGCAGTAAATGCTAATGCTGCTAACATGCTTGCCATAATAACAGTTGATAACATAGCATTCGTAGTTCCCTCTGTCCTTGTACATTTAGTCAGTTGGAATAAGCCCCCCCCCCATGAATGAATGTACATTTAGTGAGTACACCAAAAAGAATGAACAAATAGGATTAATGTGTGCAGAATTTGCACGCATGAATTGAACACACATGTTTTAGTTTTGGATTCCCCTTCACAGTCATTGCCCAGCAAAGCCGAAACAGTGGTTGTCAAGGGGAACTTCATCACATTACCGGTAGGCATACCGCTGCATGCATGCAAGCTGTGGACCACTGCTCGGTGAAAATGGGCAATGGGTGGGTGTAACCATCAGCGTAGCTACATGTACACTATATAAATTCATTAAATATCATTCATAACTGGAAGATCATGATCTTTCTTTAGCTTTTTCAGTGCACAGCGTGGTGTTGCTGTACAACGCCAGCAAAAAGCTGCTCAATTAAAAGCAGAAAAAGAAGATTAGAAAAAGAAGGCAAACGCAAGAGTTCCTGTGTTGTGTACTGTCTGGTGGCTGAGCTCAGCTTTCACATCATTTTTTTTTTTTTTCCCCAAAGTAAATGTCACGATTAACTCCACATGCTGGTAAAGATGCTTTGCGATTGTTTAGATCGCGCTTCCAGTAAATCCCCACACTTGATGCCCTTGTTTTATCAAAGATCTTCATGTGTTTATCAGTCACCATCGCCTTTATCGGGAGCGATGGAGGAGAGAGGATGACTAAAAGCTCCAGAGAGAGGGAGGAAGGGGGGGGGAGGGGGAGGGAGCGGGGGGAGACAGAGAGAGGTGTTGTAGACGAGCCTTCCACACGACACCATCCCCCCACAGACGCCCTCGGCCTCTGGGCTCCTTCTTCTCTCCGCGTCCTCTCACTCTGTGCAGGTCTGTCGTCCACTTTCATCCTTTCTGAATATTCCCCTCCATCTTCCCTCCACTCTGACACGTCTCACTCTGCCTCCCCATAACTACAACAGCTGAAGCTATAATAACATTTCATCCATCCATCAGGCACAGCCAGCTTTGATCAATAAGCACTCCGAGTCCACTCCACAGCACCGCACTGAACTTAAAATGTCTCCCCTCTGTCTCTGTTAGTACTTATCTCCCTGCTGACAAAGCTATATTAGACTCAGGGGTGGATGACTATTACAATAGATTTCACAATGCTTTTCAGCACCGTGTGTGTGTGTGTGTGTGTGTGTGTGTGTGTGTGTGCACGTACGTGTGTGCATAAATGAAGTACATGGGAAGTGATCTATGGCCACTATCTATGTTCTTCAATTTTTCAATTCATCCTAAACGATGTGGAGGAGTTGTAAATCTTGTGCATGCGGTCTGTAACAACGTGACTGTGTCGGCAGAACAGGTACAGTCACCGTGTAGGTATTTAACATGACTGCCTGTGCCCCTTTCATGGCTTTCAATTTAAAGAAGTCAACCGCATGTGAATTAAAAACACATGCGCTTCTCGAAACACGTGCTGCATTTAAAAGTCAAGTCTGAAATCACGGCGTCCAACCCCAGATTTAAAAATCTGAACTGGAGGGAGAACGGCAACCTAAGGACGCGGGTTTTTTATTTTTATTTATTTTTTTATTCACTTTTATCTGCTTTTATTCACATCTCAAAAGTCCGTTTCACGTGCAGAGAGAACAACACGGGGTGAATCACAAGTTTAAAAAATGTCATTTTCAGATGGAAAAAATGCCTTCACATCACATCCTCTTTGCCAAGGATTTTGCTAACACTGTGCAGTGACAACACAATTATGTTGAGTCACCGTTTAATGCCTGGGCTAAAATTAAGCGGCGGAAATCAGATACAGTCCAAACTCTCGCATTTTTCCCTGCTGTGTTCTGCATTCGAGTGGCGAGCCATCAAACCAAAGAGAGGCTTATTTTCTCTAGTTATTTTATTCGTTTGTAGACATTTCACGGTTAATCGCACGGTTAAAGCACGCAAGAAATGTCCGTGGTTTATGATTCATTACATTCCTCATTTGGAACCTATATTAATAAAAGAAATGTACAATTTCTTAGACTAAAAAAAACAAAACATCAACAGTCTTGACAGGTGATCTGATTTGGCCGTTGAACTCTTGACCTCACTTCTACTTCCTGTTAGCAAGAGCTCAATTGTTTGGATCACTTAGCATTAGCCAAGTGGGTGTACCATAATGGACTGGAAAACGGGCGGCTGTGACTCAGTAGGGCCACGAACCAGAGGGTTAGCGGTTTGATACCTGGAAATGAGAGCGACTATGAACCTAAGAGAGCTGATAAAGGTGAATGCAAGTGTCTGCATTTTGGAAAACGTCTTGGGGGAAATCAGTGAAGACTCCTGAACCAGTCACCTGCATTGCTGGCTGTAGACACTGTCCTGGACGTAATGTTTGATGTCTATTGGTAAGTGTCGGATTTTTCTCCCTTCTGTTGCCCGATATCAGATTAATGCATTTGGTGGTTGAGGTACAAATTGTGACTCCTTTTAGTTCTTTCTACATATATATATATATATATATATAAACATGAGCTCTATGGAACAGAATACTATTGATTCATTAGTGGAGGTGTTTGTAGGTGGCAGCGCCTGTTTGTAATATCAGAATCTGTGGCCGGTGTGCAGTTTTGTCAGTTGGTATCATTGTGTGAAATTTTATATTCAGAGGTGTGTTTTGTGAACCTTATGTCTATACTCTTTGAGGACACCTCACCTTGTGTGTAACACAAACCGACCGAATGAAACCGTGGTGGCCGGGCACATTAATGGGTCACACTAGATTCCATCGCACCCTGAATGAAAAGGCCACGTTTCTGTTTCTGAAGGAACATGTTTAGATTTAAGGTCAGATTTAAACCTGATGCTGGATGAAAGGTCAAAGAATCAACTAAACGGCTGAAGCGTGGGTCTCGGTTATCCAGGCCATGATATACTGGATACTGGAAAATTTAAGCAAAACAAAGACAACTGGACTTCTGAGTTTTCTTGAAAATGTTTTACCACTTATCCAAGCTGCAAAATATCTACACGTCATCTTCAGTTGCTTTTATTTTGGCAAGTTACTGTTCCAGATTTGTGGCTCTGTACCGTAGTGTGAAAGCTCTGGTTTTAAGCTAGCTTCACTTACAATACCCTGGCTTGCTGCTGGTAACTACTGTCATTTTTCTTTCTTTGAACCGAGCTTTTGTTTTCCATCTCAGCACAGCAAACGTAGCATCTGGTTAGTTGCTAGCAAGTGTTGCCACATCATGTAAAACGTTACCCTGTAGACGTAGTGGTGGCTGTCTCATTCTGATTTATGGTTCTGCATCAGATCTAGATCGATCTATGCCGTAGCCTGACGTGCACTTCCCCAGAAATGTAACTAAACTTTGCATTAGCATGTATTGCTGCAACTGGGACTGGTAAAACATGCATGGTCGCAGAAAACTCTCCCTCCTTCTGCCCCCTACACGCCATCTACTCTGACGTTTTTAAGCTTCAAATCCAACATGAGCAGCTCAGTTGCCATGTTTTGAAGCTCACAGAGAAACTCAACACGGCTGGCTAGCGTTCCAGGGGCGAAGTTACAGAAAGATGCTGATAAAAAGCCGCGCAAGTATAAATGTTCACACCAGTGTAGAGATAAACCCAGCTTCATGCTGCTAAAACTTTCCTCAGCACGAACCTACGTATCGCAAAGGACTGGCCCCCTAAAAAGGAGAGGCTCAGTTTCACCAGCTGGCAGTTGTAGAAAAAAAAGTAAAAGATCACAGCAGTCATATAGAATTCAACCTGATCTGTGTACTAAATTCACTGATATATATCTGGACGTCTATAACGCTCATACCCCCAGATCCTTGACCCTAATGAGGCGACATAAAAAGTTTAATTTCACTTTAAAAACTAAACATGTCTAATATTAAATCCACTTTTACTTCACGCAGAAGTTGTAAAAATATGCAGCACTTTCCAACCCGAAAAAAGAAAAGAAATCCTTTGTGTAACCTTCCTTCCTTTTCCCTTTAATCCCCTTGTGCTCCATCTTAAGGCCTATGGCTCAAGAACCATGTCTCTGTCTAAGCCTATATGGTAACAGAAGACTTTATAGAGTGGCTTAAATCTAATAAAACGGCTACTAAACAACCGTAATGTTTAATTTCCTTGAGCCCGTCCTGCTCTGCAGTGAGGCTGCTCCGCGGTGGCCGCGCAGAGCCGAGCTGATGCAATATTTACTGCCTGTTGTGTACATCTAAATGTGCATCTAAATATCATTAAGCAGGAAATAACCTGCACACTATCCCCTTTTATGAAGACTGAATATCAACAGAAGGAAGAGGAGGAGGAGGATTTGTATGCTCTTGAAATGCTCATTGTTATATCTCTGAATCTCACTGAAACTAAACACAAATCCCATCAGAACTTTGCTTCCTGTCTCTCAGCTGCCCACTCTCATTTTAAAAAAACTGTTTCGTTGGTTTTTAGGAGTTCATTATTGTGTGTGTGTGTGTGTGCTGTGTACAGTTTCAAGAAGAGCTTTAAATCGTGTGTTTTGTTTTTTTGGTACAGACTTAAAACCACAAGAATGCAAGGGCTCCTGAGCTGATCTGCGTCACTTTCAAAGCTCGTGTTTTTGATGTGCGTGACTCCTGCAGGGCTCCTGCCACCGTTTCCTCCTGCAGCTCGTCATAAGCACAGAGGCAGAGACGTGAAGCGAGGTAAACAAAGTGAGGTTCTTTGAGTTTGTCCGGGCACAAAAAGAAAAACACGTCAGGACTGTCGTGCCAGGGCAGGTTTTTATGAATGGACGGGGTTTTTTTTTTTCTTCTTCTTCTCTTCTCTCTCTTTTTTTTGTGAATGAAAAACAACTGGAAAATCCAGTAGAAAGAGCCCGCAGCGCTGCCGCGAGCTGATTGGCGGCTGCGGCGCAAGCTCCGCCCGCGGTTGCTAGGAGCCCAAGCGCCCGGGTTTGCGATAGGCTCACAGGGGGAACCGAGACTTCATTCATAAGTCGGAGCATTCATCCGGACAAAGGCAACGAAATTCGAGCCCTTGAAAGAGGAAATCCACCAATCGCGAGCCTCCGCTGGCTCGGGCCAGAGAAGCGAGTCTCCATATTATCTCCGAGAATCACGTCTGCGGCAGAAATGACAGCACAGCTGGCGCTCAAAATGTCACCGCGCTTCACCGTGAACCACACTCAAAACTTAACGTAAATGTTTGTGTGAGTGATTTGTATTGGACATATAAATGTTTTGTTGCTGTGACTCGACAAAATTATGAAAAAGAAAAAAAGAAAAAAAAAAAACACGCAACATCTGTTTCCCCTCAACTGCTTCCTAAAGAGTCTGGCACTCAAACGTGGCAAAAAAAAAAAAAAAAAAGTTCAAGAAAGAGGCTACAAAAAATAAAAACAACACATGATTCAACTTGTTTTAAGAACAGTAGGTTTTTTTAAAAGAAACTAGAAAAGCGAGTTATTTCGCAAATAAAACTACAAAACTGCACTTTTTTTTATTTTTATTTATTTTTTTGAATTATTGTTATTTTCTGCGCTTTAAAACTACCTGAAACTTCCAGGTAAAGTGACGAGCTGTCTGTCAGAGACGTTAAAAACAAATAAAAAAAAAAATAAAGAGAGAGATTTGTAAAGAGGGCCGCAGCCCGCTGGGTAATCACTCGCCATCACTTCCCCTCGGCATTTTTTGTGAATGGAGCTCATTATGCATGCAGCCTCCACGCAGCTCCATTCACAAGCAGCGCTCCCTCCTCTCCCTGCAGGCTGCGTGGACCTCACTCAACTCAGCCTAAATGACCACAAACGGTTAACGGATGGATTATAAGATGGATGGATATTTGGACCAGCAAGTGCCTTACACTTTAGCAAATGTACGTATGGATGAACTCTTCTAACTTACTGCCTTTTTTTTAAAAAAAACGTCTCCGCTGCCGGGCTTTATTTCTCTCCGCGTATCGTCTGCACGAGTTTTTTTTTTTTTTTTTTTGGCTGAAGCAGCTGCGTGTGTGCGCGATAGAAAACTGTTTGTCACAGCGCTTAAAACTAACCAAAAAACCTCCGCAAAGTAAAGCGATGGCATGTTCTGCATCGAGTAATGTTTGTCAGCGGGTTTCTTTGGGGAGATATTTGAGCTGAAGAGCGCGTCGGTGCGTGCCAAATGGTCACTCTGCTCAGACGCAAACAGCGCGTTTGTTTTTCCAAGATTTCCTCCACAATGTGTTTGAGCTTGGTGCTCACATGCTGCAGTAGGCTCTCATTTATTAATACTATTTATTAAATGCATCACTTCATGCGCATTTGTTTTTCTTTCTTTCTTTCTTTCTTGACACTGATGTGCTTTAAATGCCCTGCTGGACTCTGTTTCTCACTTCTGTTAACATGTATGGGTTCTGCAGAAGTCGCAAGGAAATGGGCCCCTAAATAGACTGTTGATGGCAGCGAAAAGGAAATACATGGACACAGAATTACCCCCTCAGGAATCTGAAGGTAAAGTAGTTCACGGTTCTGGCCTCAGGTCTCTTTTTACATGATGTTTACACACAGTATCAACCTCCAGGCAATGTCAGTGTGTGTCTTAGGTCAGCCTTTGGATATCAAGGCAAATATCAATAAGGAGTGATAAGTGGTGGTTTTGCTGATTAAACAGTCTTTCTTTCTTTCTTTCTTTCTGTTTAGACCTCTTCCAGGATTTAAGCCAACTCCAAGAGACGTGGCTCACAGAAGGTGAGACATGCCTGAAGGCTGCTTTACCTTTTTAATTTGTGGTTAACTTGTGTGATGGCTAAGAGGGTTTGGTGATATGAAGAAAAGAAAAAAAAACAAAAACATGCCTTATTTGGTCTCTCCTGCACAATCAGAACTCCCAGGCTGTGCCAGGTTTTATTTCAGTCCAAGAATGATACAACAAAGTCTCATTAATGCCCTTTTTATTGAAGTGTTTTCATAAAACTTTTATTAAAGCAAAAAGAAAAAAAAAGATGAGCTCCTCGGTTTAGCAGCCGTCCAGAGTCTTGTTGGGGTAAGCCCAAATATTCTGATGCAAAACACACACACACACACACACACACACATATGCTCATAAACCAAAAAGAAAGGCAGCCACAGTGAACACAGACGGGACATTATTAGCTTAGAGCATATCCTATTTTGGCCATGTTGGCATGTAGAGTGCGTGCCAGCCCGCCAGCCAATGCAAACAAACATGCTGTTTGGCTTGTGTCACTCAAATGGGGCACATAGCGATGAAATGAGGCCCAGTTGGAGGCAATTGTCGGCCAGTAGTAGACTTAATAGGGACTCGGATGACGTGAGCCTCAATAGAGTAATTATACTGTACGTCAAGAGAGAGGAGAAAACAACACAGGCCTTGAGTCACTGTTTTTTTCTTTTCTTTGGTGGTAACCTGGGGCACAGCCGTGGCAGGACAGAGGTGGGTTTAAAGCGTGAAAAGGGGAACTGCATCAGGAGGTGTGAATTTTGTTGCTTTGATGTTTAGGTTTTAAAGGCAAATGCCACTTCTTCTTCTTTTTTTTGACATGTGTGTTCTAAAGTGAACCACGCTGACCAGATAAACCCTCGTATTGCGGGTTCTTGAACAGTTTCTGCACAGATTTTGACACCAGAAGGCAGCTTGTTTTGTTGTGGTATTGCTTTGGAACCCAGCGGCGGTGGCGGGGTCCCGTATGTAACTCACACAGGAGTGGTGTGAAATTAAGAATTAAGAACCTTTGCATCATAGATTTTAGATTTAAGGAGATGATTTTTTTTTATAATGAGGTCATTTAACTTTTTTTTTTTTTTTGGGTAAAAGAAAGGATAGCTCCAAACACTTTGCTATGTTTTAAAACATGTCTGACCTTTGGTATATGCTGTAGGTGCTTATCCTCACAAAGTGCAGTGTATGGGTGGTGCTTTGTTATATGCAAAGCGGAATTTCTTATTTCTGACACACTGCCTGAGAAAGTCACTTTAAAACAGTCAGACCCAGTGCTGACTCTTGAGTCATTCACAGCATCTACGAAATTGGGGAAGTGAAGCCTCTGCAGTCAGAGACGCCGTGGAAGCGGATGCGTCCGCCTGCCCGGGGAGCCCACAGGCAGACGCGCATTTAAATTGGGCCCGCTCCCCGACCGGCCACTGTTTATGGCAAACAATGCCGTATCCACGTCAGCTTTCGCACCTTTTCTCATGCAGCGTCAAAAAACCAGCAAGTTCACTTCACACCACGCAGACAAAAGAGGCCAATAAAAGTGCAACAATGGGTGTCGCTTCAAAGTCCATTTGTATTCACAGATTTAGCCGTTAAAGACCACACGTAAAGGGTTAGTCCACCTAAAATGCATCTGTTCCCACTTCAGATGGTAGAAGCTTTTCAATTCTTTTTTTTTTATATTTAAAGATTGAGATATCTTTTACGCCACCACTTTGGGGCTGAATAGATATTTAGTTTGTGGTTTTAAAAGCTGCAAGAAAAGCTTTTGAAAGCTGTCAACAATATGTTTGCTCTCTGGATTACACAGAGCAGCAGAGACACTTTGAATTTAGCATTCAAACATGGGTAAGCACCGCCACTTAAACTGCATTTGCCTGTATTGTACTAGGCTGAAGTAAAAAAAAAAATCCCAGATCCTGAGGCAAATCCATTAAAAACTAGAGGTTTCTATAATTAGATGAACTGTCCTTTTGAATTTACAAATCATGCAGCGGCTTATTGTTGAGTCACAAAGAGTGAATGAGACAAAAAAAAAAAAAAGAGAGAGAGAGAGAAAGATGGAAGTGTAACTTTATCAAAGTGTTACTTAACCCTAAGTACTGGCTTGTTTTCAGCTTCCCCAACTAAGACCTCTCCTTTCCTGTTGCATTAATTAAAGACCTTATCATGACTGATTGCAGTTGTGAGGGATTCACAGAGGTTGTAAAAGGCTGGTTAGCTGGAGGGAGTTTTTTTTTTTTCTTCTTCTTCTTTTCTGCCATAGCAGAGCGGAAGCAGGAGACAGACAGACAGGGCGAAGTACTGAATGGAGAGAGTTCAGGAGCTTGTCACATCTTGTCTCATTTTTGGCCTTTAGGTTTATACGACTGCGGCTGCTTAGCTCCTCCCAGGATCTCCCACTGGGAAAGGAGAAAAAAAAAAAAAAAAAAAGTCATTCAGGGTGCCTGGAAGCATCGGGGAGAACATGCGTCTGTGCTCGTATAAACACACTTTCCTTCTTGTGCTGACTTGCATCTCAAAGCCCCTGACGAGGTGTTCCTGGAAACGAATCAGATCCGAGCGCCCATATACACACACGCGCACGCACACACACAGGAAAGTGTGCAGACACAAACTTACACCGGGGCTGCGATAACGTCTGACGCTCACCATTTATGTTTCTCTTCTCCTGCGTCTTTATGAGGTCCAGCGTGTTCCGCTTTGGACATGTTGAAACTAGTGGAAATGATTGATTGTTGGATCTGCAGAACTAAATATTGGCCCCTGCTCTGTCTCACACAGCAGCTTTACAGTATTTCTCCCCCCCTGAGGGCAAAAGACAGAAAAGTTAAAAGGGGGTAATATTATTATGGTATAGTAAACCACAGGATGCTGTGTTATATAAGAAATCGATGTCATTTATCAGAACATGCTCCAAAACGGAGTCATCCGGTTTCCTCTTCGCAGGAAGGAGGAGTGTGACGACAAGAAAGTGGATTTGAATTTCTTATTTCCTCTTTTTGCCCTCTGTCTCTGTTGCGTTTTCTCTCTCTCTCCCTCTCTCTGTGAGTTTTAGTTTCTGCCTTGTCTAGAAATACTGGATGAAGTAAGACAGAAGAGGCCGTTGAGGTTAAACGCTGGGTCAGATTTTGGTTCTTGGGGTGAGGTTACAATCAAAGATCTTGTTGCAGAGTCGCAGTGCATTCTGCAGATGTTGTTTCCTAGAGGTGAACACGCAGATAACTCCGCAAGGAAATGTAGTTATTTATCAAAAAAACAAAGAGGGCCCTTTGTCCCTTTTCTAAATGGCACTCAAGTACCCGCGGAGTGCGTTTTTGTGGCCCATTACACCCCTGATTGCGTTTGTGATATTTAATGATAGCCATCAAATTTTCCTCACCAGTTGGGTTGTGCCATGACGTAAGTGTGTGTGTGTGTGTGTGTGTGTGTGTGTGTGTGTGTTTCAAGCAGTGGAAACGCTTAAAAACTTGTGCACCTGGCGCGTCGCCAGATTAAAAGGTTGGTTCTCCTCCGCGATTAAGGGTTAGGTCATTAATTCAAGCAGGGTAGAAATGCCAGCGTTCCTAAGGCTCAGTGGGTGAATGTGACCTCCTCACCCCCTGGAAGGGCGTTGGCAGCCAAATGATTTAGGCTTCGCAGATGCGTTTGTGCGACCCAAAGCTCTAAAAGGATAATTGTGAATGGGATTCCTAAAAAAAAAAAAAAAAGTGATACAATGGTGTCTGTATAGGTCTGCTGCACCTGGGCTTTGCTTATTCAGTCAGATCCTAGAAGAGCTTCATTATGAGAGGAACCAGTAGTTTATAGACGACAACGAGTTGTCATACATCACTGTATTGGCTTGTGTGTTTTTTATTTTTTATTTTTAAATTACTGTAAGCTGGCTGTATATTGTTTCTTCAACTTGTGACATTGCAATGTTCTGCTGGGAGACTTTTGGACCTGGCATTCATGTGGATGTTACTTAGACATGTAGCACCCACCTACACCAGACCAGGCCAAATTCACTAGATCCCAAGTATCTGTGGGATGATCCACAGAGGCCCCTCCCCTCGACACATAGCACCCAAAGGCCTCCACTAACAACATTCTGTTGCCAGACACCACAGGACACCCTCAGAAGATCTATGTCCATTCTCTGATGAGTCACAACTGTTTCGGAGGCACAAGGGAGACCGACACAATATTAGGAGGGTGGTCATAATGTTATGTCTGATCGGTGCATCTCCATCCTGAGGTTCCACGTGTTTATGTGGACGCTAAATGATCTGCTAAAATAAACTGTATGTGGTTCTATGTCCCAAAGTATCAGTGCAAATACAACTTTATTTTTTTCAAAATTTATTTGCCAAGCAGAGGTTGCGTCATTTTGACTGACAGGGTCATAAAAACCCTGTCATAATCTATTTTTATCCGTCACTTTATTTTAAAAAAAAATTATAACAATGACATATTCAGTAGCATTTAATTTACATTCATTTATAAGATTCGGCTCATATAACCGGCCATCAAAGACGACTCAAGAATCATGAATCTATACGTCGATTTAACCGGCTCAGTTGAGTCCTACCACGTTTGATTGATATATAATCTATAAATTGCACCATTCAAACATCTAACATCTCACTCGGCAGAGAAACAAAACGTACTACCCGACTTGACCACTAGCAAACTAAGGCACTCAGACACTCACTCACTTACATATAATACGCCGAGAAACGAAACTTAACCGACTCATAACCTCTGCTCGTGGACTTCTGCTTAACCGAGAGTCAGCAGCTTGTCACTCGGCCGGCAGAGAAATGAAACTTAACCGACTCTTACTAATCAAGAGAGACAATTAATGTGCTCATTCGCCACCAAGTGGTCTGGGGTGTGACTTCAGATTTTTCGGAAAATGACGGAAAATATTCGGTTAACGCAACCTCTGTTGCCAAGATGTTTTCAACATTGCTACTCGCAAGGTTTTAGTCTTTTTTTTTTTTCTTTGTCTTGTTTCAATAACTGGTTGTTTTACTACCTCCATGTCTCTCCTGAAAACTCGTCATGGCACCTAATGTTTACCCCAAATGGGTCGAACACGAGCAGAAAGGAGCAGATCAAGTGTTTACACAGTTATTAAGACCTAATATTTCCCTGCTGAATCCCGTTTAAATCCGACCGGGCCTGTCTGTTCCGATTGAGGTGGCTGCGTGAGGCGTTTTTATTCAAATTATTAGTGGAACTCTTGTGTCCGTGTAAACACAGCCGGTGACAAATAGGCCTGCTCTGACCTCGCGTCACTCTTGTTTCACTCCTCCACTTCTCCTCATGCTTTCAGTGCAGTTTCCTAATTTTCCATCCGCTTCTAGTTTGACTGAAAGATTCCTCATCCGCGCCGGCAGATGAAATCCAGACTGCTCTCAGACACTTCAGTCCCCAACACTTTTCGGGGACAAAGAATGGCTCAATCCAAATAGCTGGTTTGTCGCACCGCCTGACAGATTCCCCTCACTCGTTTATCCTGAACAGCCTGTTTCAACCGTCTGGATTACTGCAGCAGAAACTGGTTAGCGGCCATAGCACAAACATGACATGGTGGTGTGTAGACGTCTGACTAGCTTGAGTAAACAGGAAAGTAGTTACATGTGCAGTAGTTACAACTGATGGAAGCAGTTTTTTTTTTTTGTAAATAAACCAAAATGATAAATAATTTCTCCGCACTCAATGACCTCCCAGCAAGCACAAATGTCAGATTCCTGCATGGGGAGATCATGCTCAACGTGCCTTTTACTTTTTCTTTCCTTTTTTTAAATCAGATCTCTGAGCTTAATCAATACTGCCAAGGAATGTTAAAGGCTACATGAGACCAGGTTGGCAGGTTCACGTCTGTGATGCCATCCAGGAGCCTCATGTTCTCGAGAATTGATCTATGGATGAGGGAAAGTGCTGGCATGCTGCACAAATCATGTCGTGAAGGTCAAATGAATGAAGCCCTGCCTTGCTGTGACTCAGATTTCAAGGAAGAGAAAGCAGAAAGACAGAAACAATGATAACGAAAGGAGAGACGGGGAGAGGTCAAATTTGGTCTAGAATATAATAATGATAATAATAATGATGTTATAATTGTGTTTGTCTCTTCTAATTCCAGCTCAGGTTCCTGACAGTGATGAACAGTTTGTTCCTGATTTCCATTCAGAGAACTGTGAGTACTTTCAGTTTCTGTGTCCTTTGAATGTTCTGCATGTGATACTGCACAGTATATTGCTTGCACGGATCAGATATGTTCACTGTTCAGATATTGATCCGTGTAACGCGCAGGGCTGTGCGTGGACAGCCACACGCGTCTTTCAGATTCAGCCAGCTGGCCTGCTGGTGTAATTCCAGCTTAAGTGTGCATGTCATGAGAAAGAGAAGGGCGAAAGCAGCGGTCAGATTTTGGCTGTGAAGCCGCCGCAGGCTTAGGTGAGGATACTGTAACTCGCTGATGTTACAGTAATCTCTTTGGCAGGCAAAGCTATGCAGAAACAGAAGGTCTAATGACCCAGTCGCCATGAAGTGAATTTGGATGCCGGCATTGTGGGGCCACCGTCACCCATTTGCATGACTTTGAAAAGCTGAATGGGTACGACCCAGGAAACCAGTAAAAAATTATTCAGGGCCCAGGTACAAAGATGGCCCTTTGTGCACATCGGAAGGTGTAAAATGGAAAAGCAAATTCCTGGGCTGCACATCTGAGCGCCTATTTGAATGAGTTTCCCTTTCTTGTTGCGCTAACAATGGCGATTCAGGATCTGGGTGGGAGTATGTGTCGCCTCTACAAACACTTTTTTTTTTCTCCCCCCTCCCCGTCCCCATTCAGCCCATTGCAGGCTTGTCCATCTTTAGCAATGACACTGAAATGCGACTTAAAGAGAACTCTGAGAATAATCCCATCCCCAAAGTAAAACTGGCAGCTTTCAGAGCCACTCAAAGGCACTTCCTCCCACTGAAACCCGCGTGTCTTTTGTGTGCAAACATCGTGCGATTTAACCAGCTCCAAGTCCCAACCCGGTGACACATGCCCTGTGCAACATTGTCTCCGCGCGTTGGCCAATAATGCGCAGGAGGAAGTGCAGATGAACCCCGGGGCACGCGGAGGTCGTGTCTACTTAACCTCCTGGCCTGTCAGCCAATCAGCTGTCAGCCTCTGCTAACGGTTGACCTGGGTATGATTTGCAGGGTCAGGGGGGCTTCAGTTTGACGGGCAGCTCACTTATACACAGCAGAGACACTCCCGCGTTGACAGACAGTCTCCCTGCTGATCAGAGTCAATAGAAACAGAGTCCAGCTCCAGAGTATCTCCCAGAGCATCTCTATTCAGCTTTGACTCAGGAAAAATTGAAGCCGACAAGCCGCTTTATAAAAACGCTTCTTCTCGAGCCTCTGTGTGTCTGTCGAAAGCACACCAGAGGAGCCCCGTACTACACTGAGAGCATTCTCAGGCATAAAAACAGGTGAGTCACCTGTTTTGGAAACTCTTAAAAAAAAATAAAAAAAAAAAAAAGCACAAAGAAAAGCCCTAATCCCAGGTGACCGGAGTATAATTGAGGCTTGCATTGAAAACGGCGCCCTGGTAAAATTAAACATTGTTGTTTACCGAGTCAAGTTGTTACCTGCATGGGTGTGGTGTCGCCGGGGGAAAAAAAAAAAAAAAAAAAAAAAAGGAGCAGAGCGATGGAAAAAAGAGGGTGGGAGAAGCGAGAACACTGGGACATGTCGGAATGCTAGGTCAGAGAAGGGGAGAGGGCAAAGGAGGGGATTGTGCAATACCTGCACATCTGGTGAATCCATCTCATCTGGTCCGTTCTCTCCCTAAGTTCACGGCTGACAAGCGGCGCTCTGGCTGCGGGCCGCCACTGAGGGAAGGTTAAGCAAACACGCAGACTTTTTATGTACTTGCCGACCTGCCCGTATGCATGTGTGTGTGTGTGTGTGTGTTTTTAAAGGTAATCGAGTCACCGGTGATAACGGCGCTCCGTATTTTTTATTTTTTTCCCCCCACTGAGCTGATGTGCACGTCTCAAAGTGAGGATTTTAATCTCGTCAAGGTTCAGGTCTGATGTTTGTTTCTCGGCGCTGACAGCACCTTCGGGGGTTATCCTCGCCTGACGCTAGGCAGTCGGACAGATCCTTTTGTCTGTGAGCCGCCTGCGGGGAGGAAACACATGGAGGTGTCAGTCAAATTTATGGTGCTCATACTTAATTAAAATAGTTTGGACATGTCGCAGCTTTAGTTTTTTGTTTTGTGTGTGTCAGCAGCACTAGTTTTTAGCGAAGGCTCTGCCTGCACTGAGAGCTTGTTCTCCTTTGTCCAAGTATGTTGTTTACACTTGAAGCAGCTCGAGAGATGTGACCCATTCATAAATTTTCTTCCCTGTGTGCGTAAAAGGAAGTGTGCCTCTCCCTCCCCCCTCTCTCTTTCTCTCTCTCTCTCTCTCTCTCTCTCTCTCTCTCTCTTGCTTTCTCCCCCAGTCCTCTGCTGCTCTCTCCTTCAGTCTTCATTCATAAAAAAGCCCTACAGTACTACAGATCCCCCCTCTCTCTCTCTCCCTCTCTCTTACGCCCCCCCTCCTGCTCTCCAAGTGGATACTCCAAACCCCTCCCTCCCTTCCTGTGTCTGCACAAACTAAGTCAAATTTAAAAATCTGGACTCTCCCTCCCTCCCCTTTCCCTTTTCTCCCTACCTCTCTCTCCGTCTCTCCCTGCGCACACACACATTGAGCGTTCCAAGATGTGAACTAATCCAGTGATTTTAGAGCTGTGTGGGACGATTGTTTAGTTTCGGGCCTTGCAGTAATTATATAGGAAGTTGCGGCTATAGAATGCCGTTACAGTTCCTTCTCAGAGCGCGAGCTGAGCGAGGGAGAGAAAGGAGAGGAGGCGGCGAGGGCATGCCGTTAAGCTCCTTCAAAGTCCGCCTTATCTTACATTTCGTCTGATCCCAGCGTGACTGTTTTTACTTGGAAGCTAAATAAAATGATGCGATCAGATAAGTGTGTTTACACGGCCCAAAAATCGGAAATGAACAAACAGGTGTTGCCCACTGCAAAGCATCGGATTGGGCAGAAATATAAGGGAAGGATTTTATTTCCCAACTTTATTGACAAAGCTGAATCCACTCAATAGAAGAAGACGACCGAGATGGAGCCACATTTTCAGCGTTGCTGCTGACATGGGTTCCGGCTTCCTTTCTTTTCCAGCACTTGTTTGAACAACTGGTTGTTTTTTGACCTCAGTGTTTCTGTCCCTCCTGGAAACCAGATCAAGTGTTTACGTGCTTGTAAGGAGATAATATTGTTCTACTGAACAGATTATCAAATTTGATAGAAAACTCCTTCTGTTCAGGTCAGTCTCTTCTGACTGAGCTGTTTACATGAGGCCTTGCTATTCAGATTATTAGTGGAATAGTAGTGTGTATGAAAAAGCAGATGCAAAAAAAAAAAAAACACCCTAACCATAACTACATGCTACATTTTTTGGAGGGCATTTAAATTACTTAAAAAAAACTTCCTTTTTTCTTTAATTCTTTGGTATAAAATTGAGAAAAATGTCTCAATTTACATATAAAATGTCCGTACGGTGCTAGCTTTGTCAGACCAAGAATAAAAAAAAAAGTCAAATTGTCACAGATATGTGGTGTAATTACATTAAAAGTGTTTTTCTGTTCATCAAAAAGAGTTGCAGTAACCCGGCTCTTAACCGAATCCTCCCAGCAGCGTGTCTCTCTGGCTCTGTGTGTTCTGCTTTGTCATGAATTCACAGCCTCCCTCTTGTTTGGGTTGTTTTTCTGGATCCGAACTGGCCCAATCAGGCCCTATTTGGAGCGTGGGGCGATGGGGTGAATCGACCCCCCTCCTCCCCTCAAAAAAAAAACAACTCCTTCTTTCCCCAAAAGAGAAACATGCAGCTCTGTGTTCTCCACTTTCCAAAATACAGCTGCTACGCAACAAAGTGTGCAAAAACAGCCAGGTGCCTGCCAGACGTGCGCAGATACCGCCGGCTCGCTGGCTGGCTGGCTGGCTGGCTGGCTCTGGGGAGGGCGAGGCTTCTTGCACGACAGTGTTTATTGTGGCATTTTGTTTTGTTTATGGGTAAAATGGTTGATTTCTCTTACGTGAGCAGATGAGTTCTTTTGACAGCCTCTCATGTGTGCACATAAACACTCTTGGCCTGGCGCACGCACGCACACACACACAGATTCTCTTTACACACAAACTTCAGCCCTGCAGTTTTATGAATGGGCTGGTTGTGAAAGACTGGCTGAGGCAGCACATTGAGTTAAGGGGAGTAAACCTTCATTCATGACATTGACATGAGTTATTCCGCCGCTAACGACACCTAAGAGAAGTGCAGGGCCATTTTTCTGTCAGCCTTTCTCTGACTACAATGTTCTTTTCAAGATATTATTTTATTAGACCTGCTATACCCAGTGAAGATAAATACTCTCCATTTGCTTTATGTTTATTTGCTGGAGTTTGAATCACATCTTTGATCTGAACATATTTGGTTTTAATTGAGTTTCAGTTGGGCAAAAACAGAGGTGTGGCAACGGCACAAAGGTCATTTCAACATTATTTAGTAATCTTTTAGTCAGTCACATCAACCGAAATGAGTTTGTAATGGCCGGGCATTTGGAGTGAAAGGCGTTTAACGGCTTCCAGTGGGGAGGTAAAAGCTGAACTTCACCGTGTTGATTCAGAACAGCCCTGTCAAAGCCAGGGGGGCCGAGGGGATTTGAGCCAGGCAGCGAAGCCCGAGTGTCAGCGGCAGAGCTTTGTGAATGGGCTGCAGTGTGTGTTTTATTACAGGAGAGCGAGGGGAGGTGTTTGCGCAAGGAAAAGAGAGTTTGTGTGCGCCCGGCGCATCCCTGTGATATTCGTGTGCATCAAATGTCGGCATGTTTCTGCTTATTTGCTCGCGCGGCTCTGCTTTCTGCGGTGGGAAAGGAGAAAGAGGCGAGGTCGTTAAAATAACTGTAGCTGAACTTGAAGCGATCGCTAAGAGTGTGTCAAATGCACACACAGAACCGTGATGGTGTCCAGTCTGGGCATGTTGCTTGTTAGGATAATCCCAGTTACTTGCAGCTTGAGTCTTAGTCTAGTTTTGGCCACCATCCACCTGAGAAGGAATATGATTACTCAACAATTAGCGAGGTCTAAGAATGCAGTAATCCGTAAAGAAGCTTAAATGGGAAGGAAAACTTATTACCATATTACCTTCCCATATTACCCAAACAATCATAAGATCTCAAATCTGATCAGAATAGGTAAGAATACCTCCACACACAATTGGATAGCCCCCCAAAATCCAAATCAGAGTGATTTTGTTGTAAACTAATTCAATTGTATGGCGCTCAGGTGACATGTTTGCATAAACCAAATGGATTTGATGGACCCCTCAGATCCTTGCAGGAGCATAAACAGTACCCAACGTGGAGGCTCCAGACCAAATTTCGGTCGCAAACGATGCTACAGTGAATGGGTGAAGTCAGGCCTGGCTTCCAGGCTAATAGTGCAAAGTTTTTCCTCCAAAATCCAGACATATTTCCAGTGTTTCCTTTTTGATTGTACCAAGTGGAATCACAAAATTCCATCAAACAATTTTTCGTAACTTTCCCAAACCAGTCACTTGCTGCGCTAATAATCAGAATTATAGCTCAGTCAGGCCTAGTCTAGCCTGATCAGATTGAATTTTGAACTGGATTGAGAGGGGTGGTGTAAATGTGTAGTTATTAGGAATAAATAGATTTATTTCTCCAAGTTTGCCCCACGTGGGTTAATTCATCGGGTGATGTGCCAAGTTTCCGGAAGGGACCAAAATATGGAGGTGGCAAAACAACCAGTTGTTCAAACAAGTGTTGTAAAAAGCCGGAATCCATTTGGACAGCAACGCCGAAAGTGTGGCTCCATCTTGGCCATCTTCTTCTGTTGAACAAGTTCTCTGTTGTCAACAAAGTTGGGGAAGAAAACCTTCTTCTTCTTCTTCTTCTGTTATATTTCCATCATATTCAGCACTCAACCACTTTAATTTAATATATGCAAACAGTTAAATAGGAAGTTCTCACCAGGAATCCCTCCAAGCATGGAGGGAAATGTGAATGCGCCAAATGTGAACGACTATTCTTGTGTCTTGTCTTTTGTAAATGGGTTTGTTTCTAGAATTCGTCACCTTAAAACCACTTTGTGCTGGATGTTTCTTTCCCTGGCTGATTTACTTGTAGCAGATGTTTCCAGTAAATGGTTCACAAAACCCTTAGAAAACAAGAGATTTCCAGATCTGTTTGTGTTGCTCCTCGGCCAACAGGACACGCTCATACGGCATCAACGCGCTAAACCCGCACTGCACGTGAGCGGAAAGGGTAGCTGCAACGTATCGTAACCTGCTGACACAGACCAGAAGGTGTGTGGAGTGAACTGAGAGCCAGTGTACGATGATATCGATCCTCGCCGATCCAGGAGCGGAGTAGGAGGAGATGGAGGGGGTTGATAGATGACTTGATAAAGATAAAGGGCAGATAAATCAGCTTGAAGGCAGATAGGGGAAGGAGAGGGGCAAGAGCGGGTCAAAACGTGCCGTTTAGCATTACGGTCGAGATCCCGATCGAGAAGCCGAGAGAGGGTGAAAGGGAGGGCGAGAGGGGTTACGAGAAGCGCGGGAAGAACTGTGGATGTGGCATGTTCGCTGATAATTTCAGGCAAGGTGTCCCGGCCTTTCCGTGTGTTATCTCTTTCTGATAAGGCAGATTCCACCTCTGAGGCGCACATAAAGGCGCACACACCCTTCCCTCGCATCCACAATTACCCCGGTGGGCAGCTCATTATATCATTTCAGTAACGGTGTGTGGGGCTGGATCGATGGCTACATTAAACATTAAGAGGGGACAGCTATATTGGGGGCTGAGGGATCCAGAGTGAGGAGTCAATATTGTGCCAGATTAATTACATCCACCCCTCGCCTGTGACGGGATGTCCCTCTCGCCGCACACGTCCCGAGACAGGGATGTATTGTACCGGGTCCACTAAACAGCAGCGGGCCGGCCAGATTTATGACTGGTCAATGGCCATTTATAAAGAGCCAACGCTGCACAATTGAAAGTGAAGTGGACAATAGGGAAAACATGAGATGTCAGAACGTTTAGTGATTTAAACTGTAATCCCTTGATACAACCAAGAAAGTGGAAGTTAATTATTAAATAAAGTTCCATTTTCCCATCCCTCAGTCATTTCTTTGCTCAGAAAATAAAACATACAACACTTTTAAACTGATTCTGATTGATAGCCAGTTCATTGAGAAGGCTGCAGCTCAAGAATCATTCCAAGAACACTTTGCTCTATTTCCAGTTGCTGAAAAGGGAAGTGAAACTATGATGTTGGCAAAATTGCCTGCCTTTCTCATGATTACTGTCATTCAGTCCTACATCCTGTTAGCCAATGCACCATGATGCACCAAAGACTTTTTAACGGCCAACGGAGGAACCAAAAGAGACCAAAAAAAATTAGCAAGAAAGGCTACAGAGTGCCGTACAGGCCAATCATCCGTCTCACTGATACCACTGTACTTTCCATCAATCTCGTTAGGCTTGTTTGGCAGGTATCTGACAACCATTCTTTAAATATTCAAGGGGCCTGAACCATTATCAGATGAGAGAGGAGCGACCTGTAAATCAGATAGAGCCGACGCTAATGGATCCAACACTCCCGGGCTCCCCGAGCAGACAGGCTCTGAAGCCACTCATGAGCCCGTCGGCTCTCGGAGATCAGGATGAGCTTGTCGGCGCGGGCTGGGCTGCTCGTCTCTCTGTCTCTCTCTTCCCCTCTCTGTCTGTCTTCCTGATTGTGCAGTGACCTGAGAAGCATGCACACATGTCCAGCACATGTTTCCACGCACCAGTGGAATGACTGGATAGCCTCTGCAGTCGGAACGGTCTGGATCATATTGTATCGGCTCGCTTCCCCTTGCCTCTGCTCGCTCTCTGCTTCTCTCACTCTCTCAGAATTTTTCCACTGAACTACAACCTGCAAAGACAAAACGCATTTAATTCATACTGTACTTTAGTTTTACTGTATTTGTTTAACCGAAAGAACAGTTGCTACGCTATGGAAGTAAATGTAGTGTAGAAAAATGATTCCTGTGAAGATACTGTAACTGCAGCGATTGTAGTTATTGATTTTCTCTGGCAATTGGGATGATTTACAGTAGGTCTTCACATTTATTAGATTTGTCTTTGTCTTCTTCAATGGCTAGCCTCGGTTATGAAAATGAAAAGAATTGCAATCAACGTGATATGCACAGGTTTAGGTTTGGTTTTGATGACCTACCTGGACGTACGTGTCGTCATCCTCGACACGCCTTAGCCAAAACGTAGAACCTGCACCATGGTGATGTCAGTTCTTCAGAAATTGCCTCATGTTTACTTACTGTAAGCCCAAGAACTTCATAATTGAAGGTCTTATCTTTCTGTTTGCTTTCGCATTGTGTGCAGGAACTGTAACGGTGACGTAATAGTCCACTGGCATTAATGTGTAGCATGTCACATAGTTCTGTGCCTCATAACGCAAAATATGGCAATTTTGTATATTGGCTTGATAACCCCAGAACCTTACTGTTGGTCTCTGTTTCGTTCGATGTTCAAGGCTAGTGTTAAAAGCTCTTTTTTTAAATGCCAGTCCAAACACTTGCATTTGGACCCCTCACTTTACACTTTAAGTGTGAAGCTGCTTCTTCTATTGGGAACTTTCCACAAAGCAGGAACTGAAAAGTCGGACACAAAAAAAAGTGGTACTTCTCCAACGACAAGTTCCAACAGTGAGAAAAAAACTGGAAGTCTGTGCAAAACAAAATGTCAGAACGCTTTTCACAATATCAGGCCTAAAGTACAAACATCAGGAAGTTTTTTTTTAAAAAAAATTTAATCCATGTCTAGCAACCTGAAGGAAAATAAAAGCTGCGGCATTTAAACTTCTGACTTGTGCAACTGAACTTAGGTGTTGTGCTTTAAAGCCCAATTATTATATCTCTCTTTTTTTTTTTTTTTTTTTTTTTTTTACATGTCAGTGTTGTGGGGGTAAACCTTAAAAATCATTGTAAAAAGGTGCAAAAACTAAATATTTAGATCTTTTAACTTAAAAAAACTCAAGGCTAGAAAAGAACCCAAACTTGGTCTGAGAAAGTAAAAACTCGCCTCTGCACCTAGGAGAAAAATTACCACTGAAACATAGGTTACATCGAAAACTAGTCAAATTCTTCTTAATTACGCTGTTGCTTTTCCCTACTATACCTCTGCCACAATGGAGCTACATATTCAGCTAAGCAAATAATGTTGTTTTCAGCGTGAGTGTGAATCAATAACTTCCTTTTCAACCTTTAAAACCATTGTGGTAATAATTGGCGTCCTGGTTATTATCGATCCGTCGCCGCATAAGGAATCAATTGGCGTGAGTGGGGAGAACCAGGTGTAGCCTGCAATTCCAGCTCACTTTCAGCGAGGCCACGTGCTGCTCGCGCCGCACATGTGCAATGCACCGTCATCCGAGATAAGAACCAGATCCCGTAAGGAAGGTGCCTGTAAGAGAGCGCCTTGAATCTTATTTGTATGATTGGGCCTTTAAAGTGCGTATTTACATTAACGCTCACATGTTCTTCGCTTTGGCGAGATCCAGTCACCCTGCTTGACACCGGGGCTGATGTCCAATGAGTTATTGTGAGCGAGGCTGTCGTGTGCTGCAGACTTCCAGAGGCTTAAGACTTGGCCAAGTCGCATATAAACATTGAATGTAAGACTCTCCAGATGCACTCCTGTCTTGAGATTGGATTTCCCTACACCAGGGCCTTTAATGGTAGGAAATAATACGACACGAGAGTTCATAGCCAGGTCTCGTCTATTGCATAAAATGGCTTGTTCATTTATGATTTTGAACGACTGGAACAGTAAAGCTTAATCTCATAATTTCGCCTCCTTTGACGCAGCATGAATGTGTTTTTATTTCCCATAGGAATCCAGTAGTGTTTCCCAGCGTATTCACACCACCTCCATATGGCTCATCTGACAGGCCCATTGTATAGAGAAGAGTGTGTGTGTGTGTGTGTGTGTGAATGTGTGCGTAGGGGGTGCCATCCCTGCTCATGCGATTTGTTTGTGGTGGGTGTCTGTTGAATAGGAGCCCCCCCGCTCCTCAATGTAATGATCCCTCTACTTCCTAAAGCACTCAACCATGACCATCACCTTTCACCCCACATCCTCCCCCTCCAAGAGCCAACATTTACATATGTATAAGTCCATCTCCACCCCGCCTTTAGCTGGGGGGGTCATCTCTATACGTAGGGGTGATGGTAAAGAATACAACAAAATAAGGGAGGCGGAGATAAGACAAGTTTGGATTCAGTAAGAAGCCTTTAACCCTTATCAGTTTAGGAAGTGGTGGGAATCTGCCGAGATCCTCCCAGTGTTGAAGGACGACGTGCACAGCCTTGGCAGCGTGCCTGCCAGAGCATACACACAAATATGAATGTATGCTTTAGTACACACGCCTCTGTGTCATCTCAAAATCCGCTGCTTCACCAGGCCACAGCTCGTGTGTACGGGATCTGTCTTTTAACTTCTAAACACCTTTCACGTTCTCCACGCTTAAGTTCATGAACCGACCCTCCCCCTCGGTGCAGAAGAAGAACCCGTGAAATATGAGGATCTCTGTGAAGAGGTGATGTAACATTTACCAAAAGCAGTTAGAGGAGGTCATATTGCCCCCAAATAAAAGCAGGAAGAGATGGGGACCTGAAGAACATAACTCTCTCTGGATCCGTTTACACAACTGCCAGCACCTTTATAAACTTTAGCAGCAAATTTGACATAATTTGGACAGGGAGATTTACTGTAATATGCCAGAGAGTTTGTAATAACTGGTGGAGACCAGAGTTTGTTTTAATTTAGGGGCTATTCTTGGAACTGGATGTTTGATTAATTCCCAAATTGTGTTTTTAGACATGCAAGGGACCTTTTTGGTCTCAATATCACCATTTGTACAGATGTAACTGGGCTCCAGAGGACGAATCCCAGCAGCTTTGCAGACTTTTCAATAACTTATCAAGGGAATTCTCTTTAAGTCTTGTATCCTAAACAGTGTCTCTTGAAGTGCAACTTCCAGTATCCCGTAGCACATCTGCTTTAGTGTGGAGGAAAAAGCTGCATGAAGCCCTTCTGAATCGAAACACAGATAGCTCATTGTGGTGCATTGATTTGTTTTTCTTGCCAAATACGCCTATCAGCCACAACATTAAAACCACTGACAGGAGAAGTGAATAACATCTTGTGACAATTCAATGTTCTGCTGGGAAACCTTTGGACTTGGCATTCATGTGGATGTTACTTAGACATGTACCACCCACCTAGACCAGACCAGACCAACCACCCCCACCCCATCTCAAAAACAGCACAAGGTGTTGACCTGGCCTTCAAATTCTCTAGATCCCGAATTGATCCAAGTATCTGTGGGATGATCCACAGAGGCCCCTCCCCTCAACCCATTGGACCCAAAGGCCCCAACTAACAACATTCTGTTGCCAGACACAGGACACCCTCAGAAGACCCATGTCCATTCTCTGATGAGTCACAAATGTTTCGGAGGCACAAGGGAGACCTACACAATATTAGGAAGATGGTCATAATGTTATGCCTGATCGATGTTTTGGCAAGAAACACTGCTACTGCTAATTACTGCTAATGAAGGTCAACTATTTGAACCAAAAATTTGTGCTTGAAGACACCACAAAGACTACCGCTAATTGGCAACCAGCACCAACGCTCTTTGCCTGAGTCAGAGGAAATAACTCTTCATACCAGCAGGTGGCAGTAGTCTGTATTCACCATTCAAAGGGGAAACAGGAAGCGCTGCTATTAGCCGGGAGGCTAGGAACCTAGGATGACCGACAAACCGTCATTCAACATGATCTTATTGTTGCGAAAATATAAGATAATAGGAATATTCAGACGATGTTAAGACGAAATATGTGACGTGAATATTATTTTCTTGCCTTCGTCACTTCTGTTTCTCCTCTCGTGCAATGGTTTGCTTAGCTTAATAGCAAATCTGAATGATATCTTTCACCAATATGTCCTGCCATGATTCAACATCCTCAGTCAGCTGAAAAGCAGGAAACACTGTCCGATCTGCACTCATACTGTGGGACACACCAAAAAAATACTAGGAGTAGTTAGCTTTGTGTGTCATGGCCCTCACAATTGTCAGTGTGAGCGTGTTAGCACACTCCTGTTAACCTGTAGTTCAAATCACTACTGTACCAAAGAACAGAAATTGGTGCATTCATTGTTCATGTTCATTGGTGTATTCATTCATTTCATTTATTTAGCAGAACATCAACCAACTCTAACTAATTGGAAACGTGCCCGAACAGCAATCACAGCCACTTGCCAACACAAGAAGCTGTCTGGTGCTCATTTACCAGATTTATTAATCATCCAGAAAGGTCACACACAAATAGCTCAAACGCACACATACCCAGACCCCTCCAAATACAGCTGACGCCGTTCCCAGGACGGGACCGTTTGAAATGGAACATCCTCATAAAACCAAGAGCCACATCAAGGGCAATGTATCCCTGCCAATCGCATTAGCAGCTCCACTTGGCCGCATTGTGAGTGGACTTGTGTACAGTCTCTGAGGATCGTTTGCAGTTCATGACCACGGCAGAGAAAAGAGGGGGGATGTCAACAGACAAACGGGCTCGCATTAGCCGAGCGGCAGTCATGTGCCACCCCGAGTGTACCAGCAGACGAGCTGTCGGAGACTTAGAGGAGGCTGGAATCCCATCGCGTCTGTCTGGGAAATCTGGGTAAATGTGCTCTAATCCTGTTGATCCTCCGCTAAAGCCAACACTTCCTCACCTGCCTGCCATGGGAGAGTGAGCACAGACCAAAAATAGGAAGGTGATGATGATGATGATGAGCAGCACTGTTTGATGATCAGAGTCGGTTTATCATTTGCTCTCGGAGGCAAACGGGCAAAAGTGAAATAAAGGAAATAGCAGCAGAAAGGGAGTTCAAACTTTGAAGTATGAATATGTAGGTGTAAGCTCTTTCCACGGTCTTCACTCTCATTTTGAATAGCAAAAACTGTAATTGTAACACATGTAAAATGAAGATGAAGAATTAAAAATAACCACTTTAATGTCAAGTATTTAAATCTGAAAAAAAAAAAAAACCTAATCCTCACATTTGAGATGCAGAAAATTAGGCTTTTTTTTCCCTTAATCATTTTTAGTGACACTTGATGATGAACCCTTTTATATCTTGGTACTTTATTGTATTTTTACAGCCTGGTCAGAGAGTTCATGAAACAGCAGAGCCTAACTAGAGATGCTTCTGTGGTTTGTGTCTCTATAATCTTTTCTCACTCTTTGTTCACGCCATTTTCCTCCTTCATTTTCTATTTTTTTTTTAGTTTCACTTCCCAGTCAGCCAGACCTTCTCTTCTTTTTTTGCCTCCACTTTTTGTCAATGGACAACACTGTGTAATTACCTGGTCTGTGCTTTCAGTGTGGCCTGCTTTGTCAGCTCCACACCCACTCCGTGCACACGCACACACTTACTTTTACGCGCACACATTCGCGAGCGTTCATAGATGGAGTCCGGCCCGAGATTGCACACACTTAAACGCACACTCAGGCGCACACATAAATACATGCCTCCCCAGCTGGAAGTGCACAGCTGCTGCTGTTTACCCTGTCGGGACCAGAAAAACATCCTGTACAGTTCTCCGGGTGAAAACCTCCCCTCGCATAATAAACACAAGCCCTCGGCACAGTTTGAAGCTCCACTTTGGGTGGTTTCTGTGGCCATCAAGGCAAAGGTCCCCTCCAGCAGTCCAGCTTGACGGACAGTTTGGGGTGTTAAAGACTTGAGGGCATACCTATGGGGGTCATGAAACAGAAAAAAAAAAGGTCTTTTTGGACTGTGTGGCATTATCAGGTTATCACACTTCTTTTTTCATCTTCCCATCTTTACACAAGTGCAAAAAAAAAAGAAAAATAAATGATGGCTAACATCTGGGCACCAATAGGAAAGAATGCTGAGACCGAGAATCGGTGTATATGCTGTTCTAACAGAGGTGTGACATTTACTTTCATCGACTCGGAAGACATCTCTCTGGCCCGTACGGTTGTTTAGCTTTAAGCTCGACTTTGACAGAGGAAGTTTTGGCTGCTGTTGTGTCTGGAAGAGTGAAGAAAAGTGGGCGAGGACACTTTGGGCTTTCCAAATGACTGCTGGAATGCAGTCGTGTGTGAGCATGTGTGTTTTTTTGTGCGCCTGTTCCTCTCTGTGTTTATGCAAGTGTGTGTTTATACCCGTCTGTCTGCTGCCCCGTGTTTTGCCGTTGACAGTCACTTTAAGCGTTTTGGCTGGCACGTAAAAGAGATTCCTGTGCAGACAGAAGAATTTGCTTTGGCCTTTGAGCTCGGCTGCAGTAGTATCGGGGCAGGGCTGAATATCACAAAGGAATATACAAAGCCGGCTGCGTTGTGTGCCAACCCTCACCTCTGTGTTCTGTTTACTGTCTCTTTTGTAGCGGTGGCATTTCACAGCCCTCCAGTCACCATCAAGAAGGAACCGCAGAGTCCCGGCTCCGACCCCAGCCAGTCCTGTAGCCACAAGCAGACCTTCAGCTACCCCAGTGGAGAGCAGTGCCTTTATGCCAGGTACCTCCAGGTTCTCCTCTTCAGACTAGCTAAAACAAAGGCAACTGAACTTGTTAGAGCTTTCTTGAAGGTGTTTCACCACTCATCCAAGTGTCTTCATCAGTTCTAAATAACCGTCACACATTTTTGTTATTTTTTAACATTTATGTGTGGTGCCATGGTGGATGATACCACCCAGGATAATCTAATCTAACAGCATCCTCTAATTTCAGGTGATTAGGTTGTCAACAGAACCTAGTTATGACTTTCAGGTGGGCACCACTTTGATGAGTGGTAGAACATCTCCAAAAAACTCAATCTAGTCCAGTTGCCAGTTGTTTTTCAAGAATCACTCTTCTGGTTACTTAGGAATTACAAGAAAACACACTGTCATCAGATTTTCTCAACAGAAAGTACTCCCACTGAAACTATTACTGCAAATTATGACGCTGTTTCTGGAAAGAAACGTGTTACCGTGGAACTGCGAGCGCCAAATTTTTAATGGTCAATTTAGGCTCTGATGATTGCAGTTTCATTATTTACCTCCATTGCATTAAAGTGGAGGCAGAAATCTCAAGGGACACAAGAGCATGATTCATTGTCTCCGGCGCATATTTACTGGCATCCGCTGTTAGAAAAGGCAGAGCAAAATGAAACAATGATTGTTTGGTTTTTATCCTTCTCAACAACAACAGCAGCAGCACCAGCAGCTATCCCTGTACAGCGGCCCAGCGCTGGTCAGCTGTCATCATGCATGAGTCCACACAACAAAAACTCTGACCACATGTTATTGACTGAACTCCCACGAAAGGACTCCCATTAGCTCTGTTTGTTGTATTGACTGAAAAAAGTTCGACCCTGTCATGACATGTGTATTCATGCGTGGATGTGTCCTCACGAGAGTGTTCATGTATTTTTTTTAATTTTTTTTACAGTGCCTATGAGCAGAAAAGGGCTGCGGGAGGAGCTAAGAGCTCCTGCCCAGGGACCCCAATGTCCCCCATGCAGCAGCATTACTCCCCAAAACCTGCCACGGCCGGACGGCCCGATGCTGGCTACATGAACCCAGCTGCCACCTCCCAGCCACTTCCCAGCAACAGTTATTCTATCAACACCAGGTGACACTGCATGGAAATCTTAGCAGCGGGGATTAGGGATTCAAGAATCGTCTATTTATAGTTGGTACAAGAACTGAACTGTTGTATCTGATTTCTCAGTTCCAGGTTTCAGGGCCCTTCAGGTGACCCCATGTGCCCCCAGTTCCCCCCACCAGGGCAGGCCTTTCAGCGCATGCCATCTGCCCCAGCTGGACATGGCAGTGGCGGGGGAGGGGGCGGAGGGCCAGGGGGCGGAGGTGGTGGCGGCGGCGGAGGCGGCGGGGGTTATCATCGGCAGCACTCTGACCCCTGCATGCCTTACCTGCAGCAAAGCTTTAAGCAAGAATACCTTGACCCGCTGTACGAGCGGGCAGCCCACATGGCAGGACCAGGGCACGGGACCGGACAGGGACACGGGCATGGGCACGGGCACGGGCACGGACCTCACCCCCACCCACATCCACATCCACACCAACACTCACACCCACACCGGTTCCCACCAGCCCACATGATGGTCAAGCAAGAGCCCACAGACTACACCTATGAACCTGGTGAGTGATACACAATGTTGTATATTAAAAATGATTCGGCACAAGCTGCTACAGTTTTAGCTTTTCTGTTTCCATAGCCCAAGAAAGAATTGTATAATTGATCAATATATATTTTGGTCTCATAGAATAATAAAAAAAAAAAAAACACAGGTTACATTTCCTTAAACTAAAATATGGCCAAAAAACAAATACATTTAAATAGAAATCATTAAAAAAAACAAGACATTGTCATTTTTGAGAACCAGCAAATGTCTGGTATCTTTTAACTCTCAGGGTTACTAAAGGCCTAATGCTACAAAAAATAAACCTCATGTCAGTTTTTATGTTTTAAAAAATAATGAAGATGTGCTGAAAAGTGCGATGTATATGTTTTAGTGCACATAAAATCACATTTTAATGTATAAGTGTATACTTGTGAACTGGAACTTGAGTTCAGTTTATTTAGTGTCTTTCCTCCTGTTGGATTAAATCAAAACCTCCCCGGTGTGCATAGCTAACTCCAGTACAAAATGTCCAAAAGGCAAACAAACTTCTTCTCTGTATCTAGACTCCCTCTCAAACAAAACTCCTCCTTTCAACTCTCTGACACTTTGCAACAAAAAGAAAAAAAGTATTTTTTTTTTCTCTGCTGCAGCTACACTCCTCCCTCCCTCCTCCCTCCTCGCCTCCCTCCCTCCGTTCACCGCTCTCTGTGAACGAGAGAGAGAGGCAGAGGAATTTCATTGAGAAAATGGAGGGCACTGGAAAGACTAGAGTCCCTGGTGGAGTGCTCCGAGGTTTCAGGTTGCACCAGCGGCTTCCTTTTTCTGCAGGCAGATGAACTCATAATGGAAAAATGAGCGTGGCCGCAGTAACTCGAACCTCTCACTGGCTGGGCTTTGGGAGAGGGTGAGGGAGGGGGGGGGCGGGCGGGAGGAGCGGAGGGTACGGGGTGGGGTAGCCAGCTCAGGCGCTTTAACAACAAGCTTCACCAGTGGAAAGCACAAAAACCAGCTCATCTGCTCCGTGTGTTTAAAAACGGAGGGAAGAGAGAGAGAGAGAGAAAGAGAAAGAGAGAGAGAGAAACATTGTGTCCTCATTCACCTGTACGGAAGCTGCTACAGATTCCCACAGGTCGGGTGTGAACCGCAAATCATGCCTTCAAGTGCTGAAACCAGCAAACAAAACAAAACAAAAAGAGGAACGACGCGACCTTGAGAACGAAGGAGGGAAAGTGCAATAGGATGTTTTTCTGTGGATAACTGCTAGAAGGAGTTGCATTTGGTGGAGTTTCCTTTGAGGCGTCTCTGATATGAGTTTGACCAGCTGCAGAGGCTGATCTGACATAAAAGATCAGAGTGCATCCGTCTCTTGGAGACAGATATTCAACGCGCCGGGGAAGTCAAAATCTGGAGAAGGACAAATTAAATCAGTCAAATTTAATGTGAACAAATTTCCCTTTATGAGCACAGCTTCTCTGGGACAGTGTGTAAAGGCTGGTTATAGTAAAAGGACTAAATGAAAAAAACATTATTGGATTCTGGGCTGTCCTATAAATCCAAACAAAGCCATAAATTTAAAGTGTTTCGTTCAGGCAGTTACATTAATTAACTGGTGTGAGAGGTTTTGACTGGAGGCGCTTTTTATAAACACCCTAGGATTTTCTTTGTTATTATTTTACATGGCTGTTTAATTGTAATCCCATCCCAAAACTGTAAGATCAGAAGCATGTAATGTGAAAATGGTAATGGGGCAGAGGAGAGAGGTGTATTGAAGTAAATGGCGTGTAAAGACACCGCCGCCAGTGTTCTCTTTTTAATGTGAACAATGGCAGTTAAATGCCACACGTCTACAATTCCGTTTTAAAAGCAGGCTAGAGAAAAGGGACTCCTAGTTTCACATTCAAATTGGCATTCCACCACTTAATCACTGCCATTGTGTCGCATGAAAGACACAAAATGGCCGAGGCACTCAGTGCACAATTAACCCCCGGCGCTATCACACCCAATCTGCCCATCTCTCCCCCGGTGGGAGCCTGCCACCGCTGCCAGACGTATTATTTACAGTATGATCGAGTGCCGCTGCCCTGGAATGGAGGGTTTTGATTTTCCCCAGTGGCGTCTTATCACGGTCACAGCGCTGCAGCTGCATTCCCCAGGAGTGAGTCACGGTCGGAGCCAGAGGCAAAGAGCTGCACCTTTCCGTTGCACTTTCTGTGCACTTGTTTGCGCCCATTGATGCAGCTGACGGACAAACACATACGGACCAGTCGCTGACTCATCTTCTTTTGTGCGCACAGACGGCCATAGAAAGAGTTAGATACACAAAAACAACAGAAGGGCAGCACAATCGCGGGAGCTTAATAGTCTCGGAGCGTATGACAACATGTAAAAAAGTGTTTCAACACGCAGCCTGAAAGTTCACGAGGTGCAATGTGAAATCTATTTCGGTGAATGCAGCTTTTTGAGCCAGTCATTGATGTGCCCAGACGAAGTGCAGACACTGTATACTGTACCACTTTTCTGGTCTGGTGAAGGTGGCTTGCTCACGGCCTAAAAATACCACCAGAGACAAGAGAAGTGATATGATAAATGCAGGGTTTGTCCTTGCAATGCTCGCCGTGATCAGAAAACATCCATACGATACATCGCTGGGGAAGGCACACAGTTTGACATTTCATTTCGTCGCACTTAAGAGCAGCTTTCTTCTTTTTTTTGACCTGAAGATATTTGTGTTTCTTCTACAGATGTGCCTGGATGTCCCTCGATGTACCACCACAACGAGGGCTACCCAAACCCCCAGCACAGCAATGAAGGTAATTTGAACATTTGCATGACCTGATTGACCTCATCTATAAATAACCTTCACCTTTTGCCTTAAATTGTAATTTTTTATGGATGGATCCAACCTCCTCCAGTCTCCAGTGCTTTATCTTCATCACGCTTTTGCTGGTTAGAGCTCTGCGGTCATTGGCTAACCGGCGTAGAGTGTCCGTGTTTCCATTGGCTAACCAGTGGTGTGTCTATATTTCCATTGGCAGTGGCTCTCGCCTCACCCCTGCCTCAAGAATCCCTGAATAAACATAACTCCTGGAAAAAGCCCCTGCAAAAAGGAAAACAAGCCCTCCCTTCACTCCCCATTGTTTGTTAGATGGTTTGGGGTAATTCAGATTCTTATTCGGCTATATTCTGCGGATAGAAGCTGTCAAAAGACTCTTAAAGGTCCAGAGGATTTTACAAAGAAGTTCACGAGATTCAAGCCCCCTTTTTTTTCCCCCGGCTATGAAGCCCTCTCCCCGTTGAAGTGCTCTAGAATACTTTTGTAAAAGACGAGTGCGCACTTCTCGATGTTGTTCATGCGTGAATGGATCCTTGTCTTTTCGATATTCAAAGCTTGGCGCTGATCCCAAGACAACAAGCTAGTTGTGCTGAGATCAAGGCCACTTGGAGCTCTAACACAATTCTCCTCTTGTCTCCCAGGCTATCTGTTTGAAAATGACTCCCGTGTGGTTCCAGAGAAGTTCGAAGGTGAGCCTTGCCTACTCATAACTCCCTCTGCACTCGCACAGTTTCATTCGCGACACCACAGTATCCAAGGTGTTAGGTGATGACAGAAGTGTAAGAGACGATCACTCCAGTCTCTATAACTGATCACACGTCATTCAGGCATCGAAGGTCCTTGTGTAACAGCTACATGTGTCTCTGTGTGCTCAGGAGCTCACTTGGTGGGTTTGGTTACTTCCGTGCATACCACGTAGGGCTCCTCTGTCACAGAGACGAGCGGTTTCCCATGGTGTTCTTGGTCACTGACGCTAAAGGAGATTGAGTGAAGAGCCCGAGGGTGTCAGCCCTGGTTGAACCAGTGAAGTGTGCGAGCTCTCAGAGAGACGACAGCAGTAACTTAGCTGTGCTTCTCATGTTCCCACACTTGTGTACAACAGATCCAGTGACCGGTAAACAAGCGAGAACCAAACACGAATCAGTGTCCCTTTACCGACTTACTGCCTTACCTGTCCTTCACGGTAGCAATCTTGATTTTTACCCATATCTTCTGAGCTACCTTTAGGTTTTATTTCATCAAACATTTCGCCCACATTAAAGGATTCATTCAGTTCAAGTCATTGTGCATACATGAAGTTCAGATGACCTGTTGGCTGAAGCAGAAGCATTGCAATCGATCTTTATGGCCTGCATCACAAGCTGGTCAGATCCAGTAGCTCCCAGGCCACTTTAAATTCAAACAATTTTGCTAAACATGCTAACCTTTTTTCTGTTCTCGTCGTCCAGGTGAGGTGAAGCAGGAAGGGGGCGGCGTTTTTCGCGAGGGCACGCCTTACCAGCGCCGCGGCTCTTTGCAGCTCTGGCAGTTCCTGGTGGCTCTTCTGGACGACCCGGGCAATGCCCACTTCATAGCCTGGACCGGCCGCGGCATGGAGTTCAAACTCATTGAACCCGAAGAGGTACGTCTGAACCCTTTGAGTCAACATTGGGGGTAAAATTTGAAATTGCCACTGTGCATCATGGCTGCATATTGAGGCCTTGACATTTTGTGAGAAAATATACGTAGGGATTTCAGCTATTAAGCGAGAAGTTGAGACTTTTTGAACCGATCCTGATACAATCCAAAATCTTTTGAGGCGACTGTTGATCCTGCATTCGGAAGCCTTTCTGCAGATTTTGGCGCTTTGAGCCGCCGCAGCAATAAAATCAAATGTTTGGAGAAAGAGATGCATAATTTAAAAGGCATTAGCAACATTTTTAGTGCCATTACTGTATTGCTTAACAGACAGTGGAGAGTGTTAATAGAGATCATGACGTTAATATAAATCTGATAAGGACAGGAGTTATTCTTGGAATGAATATGGCAAGACTCTGAGGTGCTGCCTCGATTACAGCAATCAGGAGTGGGATTTGGCCACTTTCCTCGTAGGTCTATTCTCTGATCCATCTTCCATTAGCCCCCCCATTCATTATTCAACACATGCACCGCTGGATTGATAAATGAAGGACGCGAGCCATTGCAGAAACATCCAGCCACCCCCGTTCTCTCTCGCCTAGTCGCATATCTTCAGTCAGGACATTTTCGCCATGTTTAAGTCTGCAGTTTGACTGGACGCATCAGACAGCTTCCATTTAGGTGGGCCCTAATACGGAGCGGCTTATATTGTGTTTTCCATTATCTTTTTACTGTACATTAAAAATGAATGGGGGTAAGAGTTTTACAAGAGCAATTAGGGCTGAGAGCCCACTCAGAGATCAAACAAGGGCTCCTTGGCCACTGTGGGATACGACCTGTCTTCCTGAGTCATGAATCTCAGAGCTTCCCTTCCCCCAGCTCTACCGTCCCCACATCTGGGTTGTTTGTCAACATAACATTTATTCACTGCTGCCATGTGATCTGATTGACTCCCTCCTCAATGCCCCGACCGCGTTTGGTTTTGGTGAGACGTTAATTTTCTATCAGAGGTAGCGGTTTCTTATCAGGGTTCAGTTTTGGGCCGTATTTTATCGGCTGCCATGGCTCCTATTTCACTGCAAACACTGTGGGACTCTGGTTGCATTCAAGTGGTAATGGGTTACATAAAAAGGAAGTGAAGCCACATGTGGGGACTCGCCCTGCTCTTGGCGTGTTGACACAGTTGACTTTATAAGCAGAGGGGGCAGTTTGGCTTGTCACAGAGGACCCCTAGTGGCGGGGGTGTGGAGTCACAAGCACCAGCGTCAGCTTTTTAGTTTCCATCATGAGGATTTTGAGGGTAAAAGAAACACAAATGACACTCCTCCAACGAGGCCACTAACGTTTTTTTAACTTCCTCCTTCCTCCTCAGGTTGCCAGGCTGTGGGGCATGCAGAAGAACCGTCCAGCCATGAACTATGACAAGCTCAGTCGCTCTCTGCGCTATTACTACGAGAAGGGAATCATGCAAAAGGTACAGGATCGCGCCTCTCTGCTACTCTAAGGGCTCAGAGAATTTAGAAATTAAACTAGTGTGGCCTTCACCTGTTTGCCATCTTCTATATGAGGACAAATCTAATGGTATCAGTTTTGTAGAGGCTTTATGAGCTGTAACTAATGGCTTTAAATGGTTCCAGTAATAACATGTCCAGATGCATCTTATTGTCTTATAACTGACCCGTAAATGTTCAATGATCTTTATAAAGCCACTAGTGGCAGCTTATAAATCCACTGTAAAGGGGGAGCCTATTACCATATGTGTAAAAAGCAACAATATGAAGGACGACATTTGTAATTCTTCTCTACCTTTTCTTATTTTACACCCTCTTGACCTCCTCTCCTCCCCTTGTCTTCTCCTGCTCCTTCTGTCTTCTCCCCCTCCCCCTCATTCTCTTCTTAATTTTCTCCTACTCCCTCTCAAGTTCTTGCCCTCATCTTCCTCCCCTCATTCCCTCCTCCTCCCCCTATTTTCCACCATTTCTTCTTTCAGTTCTTCTCTCATCCTGCACTTTCTCTTCCTGTTTTTCAATCTCACATTTGCCACCATCTTCTACTCTTCATCTCCTCTTACGTCTCACCTTCTTCTCCTTCTGTCATCCTACACCTTCTTTTCCTCCTTCTGGTGGTCCTCATCTTTTTTCTTCTTCTTGTCGCCCCACCAAGCCTCCCTTTTCCCTCCTTCCCTCCCTTCCTCCCTCTTGTCCCCCTTCCATCATCTCCCCTTCCCTACCTCCTTTTTCTGCTTCCTCCCTCCCTTTTCTCCCCTTCCCTACCCCCCTTCCTCCTTTCTTCTTCCCTCTCTCTTTTGCCAACTTCTTCTCCTCCTTCCGGTTGGTGGTCCTCATTTTCTTTCTTCTTGTTGTCCCGCTTCTCCTCCTCCTCTCACCCCACTCCTTCTAATCCTTCCCGTCTCCTTTTCTTCTCCCTCTCCTTGTAAATATCCACAGAAAACACGGTTGTTGTACATTCCTACCAGCCTCAAGTCATTCTCTGTCTTTGTCCAGGTGGCAGGCGAGCGCTACGTTTACAAGTTTGTGTGTGAGCCCGAGGCCCTCATCTCTCTGGCCTTCCCTGACAATCAGCGGCCCAGCCTGAAGGCCGAGTTCGAGCGCTACGTCAACGAGGAGGACACAGTGCCCCTGTCGCACCTGGACGAGGGAGTGCCCTACACCCCGGAACAAGCCCCTCAGAACATGGGCCCCCAGCCCTACTCCAAAGGCTACATGTACTAAAAGCCAGCCCCCCCCACCACCACCACTCCCCTACCCCCTCGCGCCCTTCCTTTCTACCCCACCTTCAGAAATGCCCATCATCATACACACCCTGAAACCCTGCGCACCTCTTGCACATGCCCACCCCATCCACTTGTATATAAGGCTATGGTGTTTTTGTTTTAAATTAATCTCATTAGGGATTCATTTTGTTTTTTGTTTTTAAGAGCTGCATTCCTCACACATCTGAGGCCTATTCAATCCATAAACATGACTGTGGTTGAAGAGATTGCTTAATAAATACCCATAATAATACTCAAACTGAAGTCCAGACTATTCTTTGTGTTTCGGTTGTGAGTCATATTACAAGGTAGTACATGATGACACGTCACTGGACTAAACAAACATGACTAAAAGAAGTATTACTGAACCAAGAATAAAAGTTCAATATTGCGACAAAACTGCACCAAAGCTAAACCTTTGACTGTAAAAAGCTTAAAGCAAAGTGAGATTAAAACCAATGTTTTTGGGTTTTTTTAGCCACATTTACCTCAACATGCAGAAAGCTGGGGAAATGATGATAACCCAGCAAGGGCCACTTCCTGTACGTGCTCATATTGGTCAGTGCAGGGCTGTGAAAAGCAAATCGAAACCTGATAAGCCAATTAATCAGTAACATTTGCAATGTTTACAAGGACTCTATTCCACTAATAATCTGAATTAAAAGAAAAAGCCTCCAATAAGTAGGGATTTTCAACAGGAAAATATTAGCTCCTTTGATGCTCCCAGCAGGCAGAACCACTTTGTGAAAGCTGCAACTGATATTTTGGGGCTTGTCAACACACATCTCACCAGATCATTTTATTTAGCGTCCATGTAAAAAGTTGGAATCTCTGATCAGAACGATCGATCGGGTTGAAGAAATATTGTCCAAGCGGTAAACCCATGCGTCACGACAGACCGTGGTGCCACTGCATGGTCAAGCGGGGTGCATTTGTGTTTAATATGTGACAGAAATCTACTATATTTCTGTTAACAACCAACAATTTAAGTAATAATGATTACGCAAAAAGCTAGCAAGGCCTGGATAATGCTTTAGGGATAAGGACTGAAACCTCGTTGGACAGCAGCACACAACTAGACCGGCATCAGGATTCAGTTTCAAATGTGACCACTCTTTACAATCTGCCATTCCACAGCCAATGAGGACTCAGATTTTTTGAAGAGAGTCCTGCAGAGGTGGAGGTACACCACCTGCAGGTCAAGTCAGGGTACAGTACCCGTCAGGGAGCTGATTCGTGGCTGCAGATGTTAAGCAACAGCTGCAAGTAGCTTTCTGGACCTGAATAGCAGTTTTTTTCCACAGGATACAAGAGAATATTTCATAATTTGTTTATCTTTATCTTCACTCTTACAAATAATGCAACCAAATAATGGCTAAGAAATATTAGATTTTTTTTTTGCTAACTTGCTTATTCCCCTTCAATAAAATCCTGTATTTTGCAATTTACTTTAAGTATGCACGTGAAATCAAACAGTTAAATTTTTATAAACTACCTCTCAATGACGCATTTAAAAAAACTAATAATAAAAACTGTGTCCTGATCTCCCTGTACGGAACGATCCTGGATGAAGTTCTCAGTCTGGGCCTGCCTGTCCTCCAAAACAAACGACCACACACTGCTTTCGATTTAGCCCGATAAAGGTTATTTATAAAGGTTGCAAGCTTTATTGAATCTGACGTACCCCGCGATTTATTAAACAGAAACATGTGCGAAGTCGCCCTCGGAAAATGTTTGGAAAGGGCAGCCGCTGTCCGAAACATTTCTTGGCAGGCGACCGAATGAACCATCTGCGTCTCAGCAGCTATCGCGGGTTCACTTCGACCAGCTGGATGGATCTAGACGTCGTTACACCTGCAGCGAGGACGCCGATTGGTCGAACCACTGTGGTTCTCGTGAGAATCCGGCACGAGATAAAGCTTTACCATAGTGTTCCCACTAGAGGTTTAAAGATATCAATCCTGACGGGGCTGAAGACTGAAATTGAATCTTCTTCGAGTCACATACCTCTGGTCTGGGAAAGATGCTCCGAAAAGATAACGTGGAGATGATGGTGAGACAAGGTGGACAACTCCAAAGGGACCTCAGCAATCTAAAGCACAGAGATGAAGACTGATAAATAAAGTCAGTGTCCTTAAAGTGGTCCAGTCATGCAGCTATTATTCATCTACACTGAGACTTGACATTAATTGTACCAGTAAACACAGCTGCCATTTAAAACACTAAAATCTAAAACCCTAACACTCTAACCCTAACCCTATAGATTTAATTTGCGTTAAAGGGGTCTGTTAGCTCAACAAGGGTATATTTAATTAAAAAGAAAAACAAAAAAAGACAACAAGTGAGCCTCTGCAGATGAAAAGTGGTCGTCTCAGGCCTCTTCAACAACACTCTTTCTTCGGTCTTCTCGGGTGTGGCTGCTTTAAGTAATCAGGCACAACCCAAAGACACTAGCACTGCCACCACAAGGCCAGTAGAGCTGCAGAGGGGCGTAACAGGGACTGATGGCAGCATGATAATTGATAGGCACACTGTTCTGACACTACCTGGAGAGATAGCTCTGCACAGCAGGGATGAGACCAGCGTCCAGCTCTCCCCAGTTGAAGAGGTGGGCTTCAAAGGAAGAAACAATCCGCTTCATGTTCTGTGTCTGTATCATCCTAAGAAAGGCAGGGAAAGTCATTAAAAGCAAAGCAGCAATATGCTGGAACCAGACTTGGGGATTTATGATACTTAAAATGGTATTATATGAGGTTAAGGAACATAGAGTATTTCTCAAGGGCCCCATCCGGCGTAATGAAGGAACACGGAGTCGTGTACTCAGCACACCGTGGGTCAAGGGGCTTGATTAGTGCCTCCATGCAGTCCTCGAAACCAATGCTGCAAAATGGTTAAAAATTCAAGACAAGCTTAAAGACATCTAATAAAAATCGGGAGGATGGAGGATGTGGAAAAACCTAACCTCCTCAGAGACTCTTTCGGCCGCCGTCATATCAACCAGCCTCGCATGAACCGGTTTCTGCAACTATGGTACTACAAGGTTTGTATTTCATCAACATGTTGGAGGTTGTAAAGTGGCATCAGATCTAGCTGAACGCCTTTTCTTTCGTCTTCGCCGTTTCCAATCATTCCCCACACTGTGCCCAATAAATCAGTGTCTCATACTGGGACAAGCTGATCCTCAAGCTCAGTAATATTCCGCCCTGTCTCTGCTCCGTCTTCTTCTACCAATAAGATAACTGGTTCCCTTCAAAGGTACGTCTTTTCCGCCCCAGAAGATGTTTTGTCCCAGCCTCCATCTGCAGAGGAGGCGAACTCTGAATCGGGACGAGTGTAAAGTTCACCCGAAATCCACACAACCGCCTGCAACCAGGCATTTTGTTTAATTAAGATGAGCTGCCGAGATAATGAACTTCCCAACAAGATCTTTTTGTATTAAACAGTGAGTCAGAGGTTGTGAAACTTCAGATACCTCCCCTCGGGCTACAGGAGGCTGAGTCATTATGCGCATTATGTCTCTGTGTGCCAGTGTAAACTCATAGGAAAGCCTGATAATCATCTCCAGCTCTGACATGGTAACAGTGGAACAGGCCTGGCCCAGGACGGATGGTGAAAATTTATTGTCTAAAATCCGAAATCTCTGACACAGTAGATTGCTGTTTTGTTGCCTTTTTAAGCAGTGTCTGGTTGGAAGTAATATTTGTGGCAGACACATTTAAGTTAGTTTCACTGACTGGAATGACGCTTTTCGGCTCGAGGCCTTTGTCAGGGTCGCCCACAAGCCGAGAAATGTCTGCTTACAAATGTTGATGGAGTTTCGACCACTTCATATATGCTTTCCTCCTTTATACGACTCGGAATAAAGGTAATGTGCAACAGAAGTATGACGCTGTTTGAAGACTGCAGCAAGGAAGCACATTTATTCATTGCATCTACCATGCTGAGAACTTTGTTCCATTTGCTATACACCAATCAGACATAACATTATGACCACCTTCCTAATATTGTGTAGGTCTCCCTTGTGCGTCCAAAACAGTTGTGACTCATCTGAGAATGGACACGGGTTTTCTGAAGGTGTCCTGTGGTGTCAGGATGTTGTTAGTGGGGGCCTTTGGGTCCTATGGGTTGAGGGGAGGGGCCTCTGATGATCACCCCACAGATACTTGATCAGTTTGGGATCTGGTGAATTTGGAGGCCAGGTCAACACCTGTTTTTATTGAGTTGTTCCTAAACTGTTCTTGTGTGTCTGTGTCAGGCTGCATCCTGCTAGGGATGGCTGCTGCCATCAAGGAGTGTCATTGCTATGGGGTGGGGGGGCCTGGTCTGGTCTAGGTGGGTGGTGCATGTCTAAGTAACATCCATATGAATGCCAGGTCCAAAAGTTTCCCAGCAGAACACTGTATTGTCACAAGATGGTCAATGTTATTCACTTCTCGTGGCAGTGGTCATAATGTTGTGGCTGATCGGTGTATGTTTTAAGGATCTGTCCTCACTTGACACTAATGGCAACATAAGAGTTTTAACCTATTTGGTTTTTCTATTGCAAATTGTGTTTTTATTTTAGTTCCTGAAATTAAAAAACAGAATTATGGTTTATGATATCGGATAATTTGGATTCCTGCTTCTATATTACGAATTAATATTATTCTATTTTATTTTCTATTCTATGTTTTTGCTTGGAAGTGCATTAAAACCAATGGTATGACTGTTGTCTGTTCCTCGTTTGTATCATTAATTGTACAGTTAATATATGACATCAGAACTGTTTTGTGTTATAATTCCAAATGGGGAAGATTTAAGCCTCCTTTGCCTCAAGTAGGACAACATTAATCTGTTTTAATCTACATGTATAAACTTCTGTGGCTATTATTGTTGCTCCTGCGCGTTAGATAGCATCAAGGGAGCACACACAAATCCCTTGTAGTGTGCCAAGTAGTAATAAAATAAATATTCAGAAAGATGTGCACAGACCTCTTATGACAACAAAGGACTTTCTGGAAGATGGATGTATACCTTCACTGCTTCGAATGGGCTCACGTCCATGCTCCACTCAGGGATTGTGGTTTTTCTTCTTCGAGCTCGGTCTCTACTTCATCTGCGGAGGAAATAGACGAAAGAAAAGATATGATCCTGCAGCGTAGCTTCAAATTTTGCATAAAGAATAAAATTAGCTTTAATTTGGTCGTCTTCTGTTTTGGGAAGGATTCCTTAACTCCTCGTCAAATTTTGGAAACTCTTCTTTAGAAGAAACTGGAAGGTTAAAAACAATCAGAGGAAGGTGTAGTGATAAAATACAAAGCCACATAAAGAAGTAAAATTAAGGCATTTAATTACAAATAATTTGCTTAATATTCTGACAGATAATATATGAAGTGTTTCTTGGCAAAGACTGATGACAAGTTTCAAAACAGCAACTGGTGTTCACATTTTGACAAAATAATGGCTGGCTTTAACTAAGAAATTTCAATTTAAGCAAAAGCAAAACATAAAAAAAAAAAAAATCCAGATTTTTTTTTTGTGGTGTTCTCCATCTTATTTACACATTTAATTTGACCTGAAGCTGCAATTTTCCCCTTTCTATTTTATTATGATCAGGAAGTGGTTGAGCTGCTTTTTCTTTAGTCTGAGTTTTGGCGGTGCTGCCCCCTACCGGTCAGGCTCACACACTACACCCGCAGTTGCTACAGATAACCAATAAAAGTTCTGATAATAAGCCATTAATATTTAGTTAAGGACAATTTCCGAGGTATTTTCCCTTTTATGGAAGTTTGAACTTCTACTCTATTATACTTCAGATTGAAATAAACTCCATCTTCCACTACATTTTATTATTACAGTAATTGGTGCCAATGAATCCCCATATTAACCTCGATAAACAATACATCGATAGAAATTAGTCAACGGAAAATGAAGACGCTGTCCATCAGGTACATCAAAAAGCTCTTTGTAGATTAAAGTAACAGTACCAATTACCCGTGATAAGAAATGGAATATAAAACAGATTTTACTAGCAAGAGGGTGAATACCTTAAAGCAATACAAACTGGCTTCCGGTTTGGCTGATGGAGTAGTAAGACGTGTGGAGGAGCCGCTCTCCCAAACTCTAGATAACTTGCCCATTTAATTACTCAAAACTTGAAATTCAACCGAGTAAGAACTAGATGGCGGGCAGACGGAACGTTAAAGGCCAAAAAGGTGATGAAAATATGCCGAAATTGCAAGAAAAGAGTAACGTGGCGGATCAGGCTAGCAATGCTAAGTCGGCTCAGGCTAGCAATGCTAAGTCGGCTCAGGCTGCTACAGGCGGAGAAGCCACAGCACACCTGAGCGACACTCGACCGAGCATGGCCCCTGAAGACATAATTACGGCGATAAAGGAGCTAAAAGCGGACATAAAGAAGGGCAATGAAGGCGTTAAACATGAGATAGTCGGCCTGAGACAAGAAATTAACGGCAAACTCGACAAACTTGCAACGGAAGTGCAAGGTTTATCTGAGCGCGTAGAAGAAACGGAGTCGCGCGTGGGACAGATGGAGGACTGGGCAGAGGATGCAACCCGGGCGCTCCTCACCTGTCTGGAACAACAAAGATATCTCCAGCAAAAAGTTACTGACCTCGAATCTCGTTCAAGAAGAAATAATGTGCGAGTCTTCGGAGTAGCGGAGGGAGAGGAAGGCGACTCGATGATGCAGTTTATAGTGAATCTCATCAAAAGTGAGTTGACAATGCTGCGAGATGTGGATCTGAAAATACAGCGGGCTCACCGCAGCCTGGCCCCGAGACCTTCGACAGGTGCCCACCCGCGACCCATCATTGTGAACTTCCAGGAGTTCTCCACCAAGGAGATGGTACTGAGAGAGGCTTGGAAAAAGGGGAAAATCCTGGTGGGTAACCGGGCTCTTCACTTTGACCATGACTACGCATCAGAGATAGTCAAAAAACGTAAGGAATATAACGAGATAAAGAAAGCTCTGAAGGAAAGAGGGATCCGTTTCCAAACACCATACACCCGGATGCGGATTCACTGGGACTCGGGGGTCCGCACTTATGACAGCGCACAGGAAGCACAGAGGGATCTGAAGAAACGAGGTTTCCAAATAGAGGATCCAGTGGCGACCGAGGGGGACAGCAGCCTGGAGAAACAGCTGGCGGAGCGGCTGGGATGGAAGCTGGCAGCGAACACCCGGGAAAGGAGCTCGACCGCAGCGCAGAGAGCGAGAGAAAAACTCCTCGGGTTCCAGAGGAAACAAGCGGAGGAATCAGGAACTGGGACGTAAGCCGCACCGCTTAATGTGATTATTTACTTTTGGCCTTTAATAAATACACAACACCTGGGAGGAGCGGCGTCTCTTAAATGAAACTTGTTGGACCTGTAAGATGGTAGAGTTTTTGTTACCTAACTCTTTTACCACTCTTGACTTTGGGCCCTCTCTAAGTGAGAGGCTTCACCCTCGACTCACCAACGGAGTCACAGGCGAGGGAGACTTCCCTCCACGTTTGGAGGCCTGTTTAAGTTCACGTTCACTGTTTTGTGTTCAGATCTTAGTTTGGGGGATTTATGACTCAGCTGATTTTCGGACTGTATATGATAGGGTCACGTGATCTGAGGTGCGCTTCTTTGAATGTGAATGGTCTGAGTAACCCGGTAAAAAGAAAAAAGGTTCTTGCTAAAATGAAAAAAGATAAAGCACAAGTGATTTTTCTTCAAGAGACGCATATGTCTAAAAAAGAACATGAAAAGTTGAAAACATTTGGTTATTCAAATTCTTTCTTTAGCTCATGTGTAAACAGTCGTAGAAGAGGAGTGGCAATTCTGATTTCTAACAGCCTTAATTTTGAACAGAGCTCAGAAAGGTGTGATAAAGAGGGCAGATATGTAATTATTAAAGGGAGAATAGATAATGTACTCGTCACATTTGCTAATATATACGCCCCTCCAGAAAGTGATAGAAAATTTATCAGGTCTCTATTTGATACGTTAAAATCAGAAAGTGAAGGGATTTTGGTTTGTGCTGGGGATTGGAACACAATTCTAAACCACTCAATGGATACGACGAGCACTAAAAAGCAGAAAGTACATAAATCGAGCGATCTTAATTTTCTGATCAAAGAGATGGGTCTTTTTGATGTCTGGAGGAGCCTTCACCAGCAGGAAAGAGATTTTACCCATTATTCAGCCACTCACCGGGTTCATTCCAGAATAGACCTTTTCTTGATGAACAATGTAGATAGACACAGAGTGAAGGATTGTTCAATAGGAACAGCAGATATATCAGACCACAATGTAATCTATTTAACTTTCCATATAAACAATAGTCGGAAGACCACATTATGGAGACTAAATACTAGTATTTTAAATAAGGAGACTGTTATAAAGGAGATTAAGGAGGAAATTAACGAATGCATAGAGGATAACAAGAACAGTCAGGTGAGCCCAGTCATCATGTGGGACACAGTAAAGGCAATAATGAGAGGGAAATTAATTTCAAGGACAGCGTATTTAAATAAGATGAAAAGGCTAAAATATGACGAATTAGAGAAAACATTGAGGGAATTAGAGAAACAACAACAAAAAGATGAAGATAAGAGATTGACAGACAAGATTAAAGTACAAAAAAAGCAGATAGATGATCTTCTGAATGAGGAATTGGAAAAGAAAATGAAATTTGCAAAACAAACCTTTTATGAATCGGGACCAAAAGCAACAAAGATTCTAGCAAAACGCCTCAGGGCACAACAGAAGAGGAATACCATTCATAAAATTAGAGACCCCTTGACTAAAGAGATAACATATGAACCAGAGGAAATTCATAATATCTTTCAAACCTATTATAAATCATTATATTCACAGCCTAATAATATTGACAATGGAAAGATTAAACAATATTTACTATCGTTAGACCTTCCATCCATAGGGAAAGTACAAAATGATGTGCTGACCACCCCTATTACAAAGAAAGAGCTAGACGTAGCCATTAACAAATTAAAATCAAATAAAAGTCCTGGGAGCGACGGCTACCCTAATGAATGGTATAAAATCTTCAAAGAAGACCTCACCCCTTTACTGTTAGAATCATTTAATTGTACATTAAATGAAGCTGTAACACCACCATCATGGAAAGAAGCGGTGATATCAGTCATTCCAAAAGAAGGTAAAAATATAGAAAACTGTGAATCCTATCGTCCCATCTCTATATTAAACGTAGACTATAAGTTGTTTACCTCTATAATCTCTAGAAGAATTGAACACTACCTGCCTGATTTAATACATGAGGATCAGACAGGTTTTATCAAAGGCCGCCAGACTCAAGACAACATTAGGCGAACCCTACATATTATAGAACAGATCAACAAAAAACATCTGAGTGCAGCTCTGATCAGCCTTGACGCCGAAAAGGCGTTTGACAGAGTCTGCTGGCCTTTTCTATATGGGGTGCTAGAGAAACTTGGCTTTAATGAAAAGTTCATCAGATGTATACAAGCTCTTTACACAGAGCCAAGTGCTAGAATAAAAATTAATGGCCATCTGACCAGCAGTTTTAAGCTATTTAGGGGCACCCGCCAAGGATGCTGCCTTAGCCCCACACTTTTTGCAATATTCATAGAGCCTTTAGCACAAACCATAAGACAAAACTCTGATATTAAAGGAATCAACATGGCAAATGAGGAACATGTAATAGGACTCTTTGCCGATGACGTCATCACCTACCTCCAAAATCCTGAATTAACATTCCCTAGGCTCATGTCAGTTCTGAGGGAATATGGTCAGTTATCTGGATATAAACTGAATGTTTCTAAAACACAGGTCCTCTCCTTTAATTACACACCAAGCAGAACAATCAGATCGGAATATAAAATAAAGTGGGATTCAAAGTCGATAAAATATTTAGGAGTACTACTCACACAAGAATGTTACAGAATTTTTGAAATAAATTATGAATCCATAAATGATAAGATTCGGAGAGATATCAGGAAATGGTCAACACTAATATTAGACTTTAGTTCAAGGATTGAGACAGTGAAGTTGAACGTGTTGCCGAGGTTGTTGTATATTTTTTTATCGTTACCAACCAGAATCCCAGAATCTCAATTCATAGCATGGGATAAACAACTATCTAGATTCATTTGGGCAGGAGCTAGGCCAAGGGTTAAATTTAAAACGCTTCAACTGGACAGAGAAAAGGGTGGTCTTGCGGTACCTAATCTCAGAGAGTACTACTATGCTGCCCAGATGAGGTATCTCGTCTATTGGTGCTCTCCAGATTACCAAGCCAGGTGGAAACACATTGAACTGAATGTGGATCATTCTCACCCTCAAGCTAGACTGGGGGGTGCTGATCACACAAACCTAAAGGGGGAAAATTCAATAATAGAAGATTCATTAAAAATTTGGTATGAAATTGTGAGAAAATATAATTTGGAAAGTGAAATTGGACTCTTGGTTTGGCCATCTCACACACCTCGGTTTGGTCCTGGAGTGCTGGACAATGCCTTTGCAAGCTGGACAGTAAGAGGGATGACAGCTGTATGTACTCTCTTGGAGGGTAAAAGTTTTAAAACATTTCAACAATTTAAAGAGGAATTCAATTTGGTAAATGGAGACTTTTTTAGATATCTACAGTTAAGACATTTCTTTGATATTGAGATTAAAAAAAGACTGTCTGCAGAAGACACTGAAGTGGTTGAAGTGTTTACAAGTGCATATAAACTAACACCGACTAAGATCGTAACTAAACTGTACAGAGGACTACAGAAACGGAATGGTAGGGATTCTCTTTATGTGAAATTGAAATGGGATTCAGAGCTGGGCATTGAATTATCGGAGAGTGATTGGCGCTCTATCTGCAGAACTCAACAAACCTCCACTTGCTCTAAAAGATGGAGGGAATTCGGTTGGAAAAACTTAATCCGTTTTTTCGTCACACCTCATATTAAAAGTAAACAACTGGGTCTACCACAACAATGCTGGAGACAATGTGGGCAGATGAGTGCCAATCACTCGCATGTGTTTTGGTCTTGCTCAAACCTGCAACCATTTTGGGATGGAGTTACACTAATCCTGGAAGTGATTTTAAAGTATAAGGTGCCTAGAGACCCTCGAATCCTGTACCTGGGCCTGATGACAGGGGACATTATTCATAACAAGGACACTTATCTTTTTAAAATTCTAATATTGGCCAGTAAAAAGGCCATCACAAGAAACTGGTTAAAAGCTGACCCGCCAACCACAGGGCAGTGGTTGGACATTGTCAAGGAGCTATACTCTATGGAAAAACTGACTTTCTACTTAAGACTGGAAGCAAGGACTCTGCATCAACGCTGGGAAAAATGGACCAGATTCACGGAAAGCTCACAGCCTCAGTAATCATGATGGAGAACAGTATAGGGCATCATGGTTCCCCCCCTTTTTGTTAGTTTATAACTATTGTTAGTTTTTCTTCTCGTTACATGCTCTACACGCGTCACTCTGTAATTTGATGCTGTTTATTTCTATTGTAGAGCAATGGAGTATATGCAGTACTCTTGTTTTTACTTATGTTTTTTTTTTTGTTTGTTTGTTTTTCTGTGAAAAAAAAAGACAAATAAAGAGTTTAAAAAAAAAAAAAAAAAAAAAAAGCAATACAAACTAAAGTTAAGAATTCAAATGAAATTATTCATTAGTCTGCCTACTTTAGAATTCAAACCTATCATTTTAAATTGTGAATACGGTTCCTAGGTTTAGTTTTTGTAATCATCTTTCTTTTCCATTTTTTTGTGACCTGTTACAACCAGCACCAACCTCCCCCTCTCTCCCTCTCAGGTTGCTTTTGGAGTAACTTTCCATGTACTTCAACAGATGTAAGAAAATGTAGAATTTAATGAGGACACGTTATCACAGTTCCACTGTAGATGTCGAACGCGCTGACGAGTGAAAACTGTCTAGGATATTATACAAAACATATCAAGCATACATCTTTCAAGTCACCAAAGAACTGACAAAGTGAAACATAAAAGAAGCCAGGTTATAATTCCTCCAGGTCCTTATTCAGCCTCAACACTAAGCTGCTACTACAGTTTACACAGTTAGAATAAATAGCCCATGAGACTATTTAGAAGACTTTTAAAACCAGATATGAAGGGTTTCCTATCATTCCTGCTCTTTAGTGCTAATAAAAACAAATAGCTCCTTATCTAAAATAATGAGTCTAAAAGGACCACAGATGGATTTCAGATAATTTAGTCCAGAGAGAGAAAAAAAAAAAAAAAAAGATGCGAGCACAGATTGAAACCGAATTGTGATGTGGACCCTTCAACCAGCAGGGCCTGCTGTAAGTGACTTCATCACCAATGTCCAAACATCCGCGCGGTGTATTCGTGACGGATCAGCGGCGTCTGAAGGCGCGAGAGATTCTCCAGGCGTTGGGCTCCTCGTAGCGGTTGTACAGGGGCTCCAGGCGTTGCTGTTTCTTCTGTTTGCTGAGGCGCGTGGGGTCGGACACTTTGAAGAAGGCGGGGGAAAACTCTACCAGCCAGCGAGGGTCGATGGTGGTCACCTCCCGCATGTACTCCTTGGTAGTCAGCACCAACTCGTGGTACACAACCCTGCAGACGAGAGAGAGGCCGGAAATTAAACACGGACCACGTTTACATCCTGTTAAAGAGAGGAACATGTAGAACTGAGATGCTGACATACCACTCAGGCTGTCTGTTGAACAAAGCACTGGACGGGTGAATGTACACAACTTGCTGATCTATGAGGGTCCTGTAGCCCTCTTGTGGATCCTTCTTGGCTGCATTCCTGAAGAAACCACTGCAGATGGCTTTCTGGACTCGCACTGTGGCTTTACCACAAGACACCACATCCAATTTATGCCTGAGGAGAAAAGAACACATTGGATGTTTAAAGCCTTTTGTTTGTCATTAACATTTTACGTGATTCTTTTATTTGACACAGTGGATCTGTTTTACCTGTCCATAATACCCAGCATCTGTTTGCGGATGTCCTGAGCTCTGCGCAGGGAGCGAGCCTGGATGAAATTCTCGTAACACCAGGGGTTGGAGAACTTGTTGTTCTTCCAGGAGTTGTAGACAGCCAGCAGAGTCAGGTGATCGCCCTCAGGCTGGTGGAACTTGGCCTTCTTCTGGTCAGCCAGGGCCTGCTTGTCCTTTACCACACAAAAGACATTATTGGATTAGAAAACTATTTAACACAGCATTACGGATATCCAAACTGAAGGGATTATAGCACACAAACCGACACAAATTTCAATATACAGTCCAAAAACTTTCCGATTCCCTTCTAAGCTTTTAAATTTTGGATATTAGAGGAAGGCATACCTTTGGCCTGTAGAAGACGTTCTGCACAGACAGCATTGACACGATCGTGAGCATCTCTTCACTGCAGCCCAGATGGACGGACATGATCAACATCTTACACAGCATGGGCTCCAGAGGAAACTCAGCCATCTAGGAGGCAGAATTACACAGAAAAAAAATTAAGTATAACAGCTTAAACAAACCCATGACTCCGTATTTACAGCTGAGGGAAGGTAAATTTCTCCTCACCCTTCTACCCAGTCGTGTGAGCAAACCCTCGTCGTCCAGAGCTCCCAGAGTGTAGAGCTGCTCCATGGCTGTGATTAGGGTCTCCATGGGAGGAGCGTCCATGAAGTCAAAAGAGAGAAGGTCATTGATACCCATTGCCTGGAAGACAGAAACACAAATATAAAAAGAAAGTCAATCACAAAAGTCACAAATGTAGAGAAGTAGCTTGGATCTCAGTCGCCGTAGGATAACACGTAAAGCCAGCGGTACCTTCAGAGACAGGACAGTGCTGGCCAAGTTGGTTCTCTGGATCTCAGGCACGTTGGTCGTCAGCATCTCGTCTCTGTAGGCTCTCTCAGTGTACAGCCTGTAACACTTCCCAGGGCCTGTTCTGCCGGCGCGACCGGCCCTCTGCTTGGCTTGAGCCTGAAATCAAATATAATAAATTGTGTTACGATAAAAGAAAAACATTTGCAAACACAATTAAAACATCAGGGAAGTTGTGTTATTTTACTGCAGTATCAAGTACAAAGACTCTCCTACCTGTGAGATTGGAGTCACTACCAGCTGATCAATGCCAGTCTTGGAGTTGTAAACTTTCTGCTTGACAAAGCCAGGATCCACTACGTAATAGATTCCATCGATGGTCAGAGAGGTTTCTGCAATGTTTGTAGCAATGACAACCTGAAAAAAACAACACCAAGCCATTATAATAATGTTTTGTCCCAAACTTGGACTGTGGTAAATGTAGACCACATTTACCACACTGCTGAAACACTTGGAGACTAAAAAACAAAACTAGCAGAAGAGACATAGTCCTGTGTTTTAAAGATCACTGTGAAGGTACCTTTCTGCTGCCTGGAGGTGCTGGGTCAAAGATCCTGGTCTGCATCTCACTGGGCAGGGCAGAATAAACCGGCAGAATAATCAGTTCAGGAACATCGGGTCCCAGTGACTTCATCCTCTCATACAGGATCTCACAGGCGGTGTCGATCTCTTCCTGTCCAGTTAAAAACACCAGGACGTCACCTGAGCAGAGAGGAGGCACAAGGAGAAGGTTAGCAATGCAAAAGCCTTGTGGTAAAAACATGTATATTTTCAAGATTTAAAAAGTCGTACCTGGAGGCTCAGTCAGATGAATCTGCATGACGGTGATGAGACTGGCGTCCAGGTAGTCCGTCTCAGGTTCTTTGGTGTAAAGAACCTCCACTGGATACGTCCTGCCAGGGATTGTGAAGATGGGTGCTTCGTAGAAATACTGAGAGAACTTCACGGCGTCCAATGTGGCTGAGGTTACAATCAGCTTCATGTCTGTGCGCTTCTGTACAGTCTACAAAAACAAAACAGAAACCCTCAGAATCTCTTTCAATACTTGCATTAGCATTTTGAAAAAGAAAAAAAAAACAAAAAACATATGAACTGTTGCTGGATCCTGCTTACCTTCTTGAGGAGACCAAACAGAACATCGGTGTGGATTGTCCTCTCGTGGGCTTCATCCAACATGATAATGGCATACTGGCCCAACTCGGAGTCAATCAAACACTCTCTCAGCAGCATACCGTCTGTCATGTACTTGATCACCGTCTCAGGACTGGTGCAGTCCTCAAAACGGATGGTGTAACCCACCTGGAAAACACATAAACGATGAGCTGCTCTGCTCCGTGGAACAAATCCCTGAAAACAACATATTGTAGATCTATTTAAATACTCAGACATATTTAAGGTTTAATCACTCACTTCTTGTCCAAGACAACAACCATACTCCTCAGAGACTCTCTTGGCCACAGACATGGCTGCCACACGACGGGGCTGCGTACAGCCAATCTTCCCCCTGGTGGTATAACCTGCCTCCGCCAGGTACTGAGTGATCTGCGTGGTCTTCCCAGAGCCAGTCTCTCCGATGACAATTAGAATCTGGTTGTCATGAACAGCCTGTAACAGATGAACAGCAAAGGTCACAAACCCATTCCCCTTTATGGATTTAATCTATCTGGATGGGAATAAAGCTATAATGGGTAAATAAAAATGCCAACAGGAGAGTGATACTACACACACTTCCACCACCTGCATTGTGGCACATGCATTTCTTTTCTGACATTTCTGTGGGGACCGTTTGATAACGCACTTCATCAGCACCAGACGAAAGAATGGAAAATGAAAATGAAGGCTGAAATCTGGTTATTTCCTACCGATGCATCCAAAAAGCGTAAATTACTTTAAGCATCAACATCTGCTTGTTAAAGGATGATCACATTCTCAAAAGAAGCTCATCAGAATCATTTAGAAACTCCCATCTGAAGCGTGCAACTAAATATCTGAAAACTCTCCCTTGGAGTTTGGTTGTTAAACCGTAACGAACCTGAATGAGCTGCTCCTTCAGCTTGTAGATGGGCAGGCTCTCCCTCTGCTCCAGGATTGAGAGTTGGGTCTTCTTTCCGTAGGACGCCTTGTTCCCTCCAAAAGCATGCTTCTTCCACTCTGGGATGTCATTGGGCATCATGCCAATGCCTCTCATGTTAGCGGCAATCTGCCTGCCGTCAACTGCAAAAGAGGAGAAGAAGTTCACTTGACAATGAAGAGATAAATGTGTCTATTTGAACTAAAATCGGCAGGGTTAATGCAGGATAAGGCCCACCAATGGAAATTGTCTAGAGCACCTTAGGGCTATGGAGAGCATACAGACACACTGAACCACTGCAAGACTATTCCATCCGGCCAGATGGGGGGCTGCAGGAAGCCAGATAAACATCACCAGTACTGGGAAGCCTGAGGGGGTTCTGTCTGTCAGCGTGGAGGAAGTGTGTGGTTTTCATAAAGCAGGGAAAACGCACAGACTCCAAAATGAATTCTGATTTTTTAAGCCTAGTAGCCTAAAGAAAAACCATTTCTCAATGACATCTAAACACAGACATTAGGAGAACCAATAGGGTAATTGAAATATATTTTTATGTTGAGGACTTAATCTCCAACATCTGCGTCTTAACGAATGACGTGATCAGCGTGTCTAATAGATTTCTAACCGTCTGGCAGCGGGTCGACCCAGTGTTTGTTCAGCCCCATGGGGATGGAGTCCATCTCTGCCTCGCGTGCAGCCTGCTTCAGCTCTCGTCTCTCCTTAGCCAGAGCGCTCTGCATCATGGCGGCCTGGGACAGAGAGCCATCTGGATTCTGTGGAGAGCAAAGGGGAAACCAATTGCTCATTAAGTGTTCAAATGTCAATCCAAATTAAACTACATCATGACGCAAAATGCAACGCTCTGTAAGTGATGCTGTCAAATGTAATACCATCCTTGTTTTCTTAAACATTGTACCTGAGGAAAATAGAACTCCAGTTTAGTCACAATACGTCGGTTCTCCATTTACTAAACCAAATAAAAAGCATCCTTAAAAATGAGTTACCTTGACGATCTTGACGGGACTCATGTCCATGCTTTGTTTGGTGTGTCCCCTTAGGAACGGTGGTTCCTCTTCAACCAGCTCAATCTCCAGGTCTTCATCTGTATGAAAATGAACACAACCAGTCAGTAAGCAGTGAGCTCTCAGTCATTGTTTATGTAGGACTAGACAACATTTCTTGAGCATGATCAGCGATTCCAGCTTCACTGTTTACATAGACACTTAATAGAATGATCTGAGAACCAGAGCGTTTACATGTCCCATGCATCATAGACCTTTTCTGATCAGGATGAAAATACCACTTTCCCCTTTATGTATTGACAACACTGAATTTGCTCCAAACAAGACTATAATTTTGTAATTATTTAATGTTTACTTTTTTCCTCCCTCTCCAGCTTGCACTGTCCTTAAATGGTCTGCTGCTGCAACATTGCAATTTTCCCCCACTGTGGGATAAATAAAGGATTATCTTAAGACAGAGTCGTGTTTTCAGCGTTGCTGCCCACATGTTCTCCAGCTTCGTTTATCTTTTGAAACACTTGTTTGGTTGTTTTGCTACCTCCATGTTCCTGTCCCGCATGGAAACTTGTAATGTTACTAGATTTTTCACTCAGTTTGGGGCAAACATATAAACACATTTATTCCAACCAGAGAGAAACAATCAGGGCCTCTCGATCTGATGCCCATGTAAGGACAACAACCGCAAATGTTACATTACCTACTTACATAACTAAACATTTTCCAAAATTAAATGAAATCGCTTGTTACAGCCACTTGGTTTCACATTTCAAATAAAGTTTTTATAATGATTTTGTGTAGAATTTGGAAATCTTGACTGTGTTTGCATGATGAGAAGACTATAACTTACCCTCTTCATCATCAACCTTAGGAAGGATTCCTGTCTCATCATCAAAATCAGGGAATTCTTCTTTGGACAGCACGTTGGCAGCAATCATCTGAGGGCAGACACAAAGCATGAGTATTGTGCTAAGATAAGTCGTCAGACAGGACTGAGTGTTTTCCCCTAAGACTCAAAAGAAACTTGTACCACTCTGAACATGTGCCCACCTGTTTGATCTCCCACTTCTCTGGGTCAGAGATCTTTGTGAGCCTCTTGCGCTCCAATGTGTCATCCTGTTCCAGCTCAGGGGCGTGGCCCAGGTTCAGGTTGCTTGGTCGATCGGGATTCCTCATTGAGATCTCCTCTCCGCCGTCGGGGCCTACGTTCCTCCTCCTGTTGGGGTTCAGGTCTTCTCCGGTCTCTTGGTCCACATCCTGACGAACAGAGGAGGAACATAAATCATTAAAATATAATTAAGTACCAGCCAATAGTGTTATCAACTGCCCAGACTGGACCTTTTTTTCTTTTATTCTCAGTAAATCTGTGTGTTTTCTTACCTTCATACTGAGGCTGGTCTTGGAGCCAGTGAAAGACAGAACCTTGACTTTGACCCGTTGACCTTTGCTGACAACATCAGCCACATTAGCCACACGGCCCTCTCTACGCAGCTCAGAAATGTGGACCAAACCCTCCCATCGTTTCCTAGAAATTTGAAAATACATTGCGGTTTAGCTTATAAATGAAATACATACACCCCACCAGTATCCAGCAGTCCAAGCTGAAGTTGAGTAAAGGTTGTAATTTCATACTGACCGTAGTCCCTCCAGTTGAACAAAGCATCCAAACTGCATGATGCTGGTGACTTTTCCGTTGTAGATGTCGCCAACAGAAGGCTCCTCTGGTGGAGGGCGATCTACGTGTTTGTCCTTCCAGTCCCTGTCTTCTTTCTTAGGGCTGGGCGACCGCTCGGACCAGCGGGAAGATTTATCTCTTCTTTTGCCACGATCGCGATCTCTGTCTCTATCCCTGTGCCTGTCTCTATCTCTGGAGCGAGACCTGGATCTGGAATGTGATCGAGAACGATGCCGCCTCTTCCTGTCCTTGTCCCGGTTCCTGTCTCGGTCTCGGTCTCTGTGTCTGTCCCTTTCTCTGCTTCTGCTGCGACTTCGACTGTGATGCCTACCTTTCTCTGACCTGCGAGAGTAAGTGGGACATGTATGAAAAAGCCACAATTGACAGACTGTACTAAAACAAAACACAACACAACAAAAAAAAAAATAAATCACACACAAACTCCACAGAAATCTGGTCTTTACAGTATATTGAGATAGATTTATTTATCCCGAGAGAAATTCTGTATCCAGTAGCACTTTGGTTTCATACATTTAACAATATAACCTAGCTAGCGGACAAATGAAATGTGTCCAGTCGTCTTACCTGTTCTTGCTCACTTTGGAGTCTGACCCACTGACACTGGGCATAAACATCTCTAGTTCTTTCATGGCATCAGCTGCCACTTTCACATCATCTTCATCCAATAGCTTCTGAATTTTTGAAAACAAAAAAAAAATGAATTAGTAACACCGTCGTCATTCATTAGGCAACATTTAAGCTTTCATAATAGTCACTTTTAAGATTCACCAGGGCCACACAGTAGGCAGCACAGTCGATAGGGAATATTGAGTTTAATGTTCAGATGCGAAACCATTTTGTAGGGCTTGAGTCAACCAAAGAGACTCTTTAGACTTTTCATGACATAGAAATCGTATGTCACTTCTATATTCAATAATCAGCTACAGTGCACTAAAAGCAAGCTACACGGTATCCTAAATTTGTTTTAAATGTTCATCAATGACTGGTATTTGCATGACTTTAAACACTTTCATATCATTAATTTAAACTGAAATGAAAACAGTTGACTGTGAACACAGAAGATCTGTGCCAGGTGCCAAAGCCTCAAGTCTTAAAAACAACAACATCTTTAGAGGATATGCCATGTTCATTGTTGAACTTAATGTGCTTTTCTCTATTATGAAAGTAACACAATTGTCTGACCAGTACCGGACCAATATGTTCAGACAAGAACATATTGAACAACCAATTGACCAGCCGACAGGAAGACTACCGTTTGTTGCAGGCTGTCTGACATCGACACAGTTAACTCACACCCTTAGTGACATGTAGATGTGGAGCAGCACAATATCATTTAAGACGAATTTACACATAAATTCAAACTATCTCCGTTTCTCCTCACACTATTTGATGAATGTGCAAATCCATAACATCCCCAAAATGAAGATTTTGCAATACACTACTGTGTAAAGGTAATAACAGCAGGTCAAAGAGACACCATCAACAAATAGTCTGCTGGTGTAGCGTACCTTTGGTTCTGGGTCATTTGGTCTGCAGAGTGCAGGAAACAACTCCTTCAACTTATCCTTTTCTGTCTTCGGCGTAACCGACTCTTCAACAGCTGAAAGAGGCGGATATTGTTCATTTTAGAAGAGGTGCATGTTATTGGTGTTTATTTTAGAGATTTATGACTGGCACTTTAGTACAGCTATCAGCCAACAGCCTTTAACCGAGATGAACGGATAGCTTAATGGTAGCATGAGCTCACCTTTACTTGCAGATGCCTTGGATGGAGGTCGCATAGTCTGAATGAGCCTGAGCAAATTACTGATGAGAGAATCCTACAATAAACACGGCGGAGAAAAAAAAAAAAAAGTTAGTGACCAAGTCGAGCTGGTTAAAAGTTAGCTTCAATGTTGTAACGATGAACTCACCGTGAATTCGGCTCCATTTTGCAGCAACAGAGCTTTAAATCCATCGAAACTCGGCTGTTTTTCAGCAAGGCTGATGACAAATTCAGCTGCGAAGCAACAAAATTAGAAATTAGACAGGGCATTAGCATAACTCCAACGTTGATCGAAACTCACACTCCAGCGCACACCAAACAATAATTTTAGCTCTAGTGAGGTGTTGTTCCAAACTTATAAATATAATTAACAATACACCTTGTTGGGGGGAACAGTCTAAAAAGAGATTAAACTTGTGGAAGACATGCTAGCTTACAAACTTAACGGTTGATACAGAGGCTAGCTAGCAAACAACGGCTAGTTAGCACAAGCTAGCTACCTGGTTTTACAGTGTTACGAGGCCAAAAATACTCACCTAAGTCTTTGTCACTTATCCCAAGATGGTTGTCAAGTTCCGTGCATACTTTGGACACCAACGACAGATACTCAAGCTGCGATAGCTCGTCGACTCCGCCGTCTGCCATTTCTCCACGAGTCTTGTTTTTGTTCAGGGAACGTAGACGCCGACGGACATATTGGATGTGGGCAACTTCCACTTCCGCCTTTAACGGAAATGCGGTTGAGGTCTTCCGTGTTGGGTGTTGTTGCCATGGGCACGTCACACGATGGCGCTAAAGCTCCTAACGATAATTTCACATCAAAACTTTTTTTTTTTTTTAAACCACGGATCTCAGCACATGTTTTCAGTTACTGTGCTATATCTATCTACCATTTGGGGTTTAGCAGCAGACATAAAAAAAAATATTCAAGTCATACATCAAATCAAAAGTCATGTGAGGTTTTTAGCCTACATGCATTTCACCTTGTTTTATGTGCATGTATGAATACTATAGCCTTTGGGGAGCATTACAGCTAAATGTATTGTATAGCCTTGTAGTCTAATGATAGGTTTAGGGTGTCTGAAATGATTACAAAGCTCTTTTCTCATCCCACTGTGCTCTGCAGTGAAACACATTATGTGGACAGGTGAACTTGTGGCCTTGATTGCAAGGGTTTTGTTAACTGTTAACGAATGCACACCCTTAATATAAGTTTTGGTGAATTTATTGTGTCACTGTGGGAGCAATTTCTTTTGCAGGAAGGCTTCAAGTCTTCTTGTTATATAGCAGCAAATGACTGCCCGTGGATTTCTACAGTTCAGCTGTCCGCATACTTATGTCAGTGCAGCTTATAGCAAACTACTGAATGTGTAGAAGTCATGAGAAGCAAAGCAAACTTATACCAGACTTATGAACTCTTGGCTTCTTACCTTAGTTTTGATATTGGCCAGTGCACAAAGTGTCTCTACATATGGTCATGATTCATGGTTCTGCACTCACTAACTGGTTTATCTCTCTTGGAGTCTTGGACGTGTTTACCGAGGAAGACGTGTAGCCCAGTAAATCAGCGCTGCATGTTCTATCGCTCACGTTGTCATCATAATGCATTGTACAAGGTGAGCTGTGGTTTTTTTAGGGTGTTGGGGGGAGCACTTGGGATGCAGAAGAGACGTCTTTCCTCCCCGCGTCCTGGGATAACCTTCCATATACCACCTGGGTAATTTGAAACTTCCTGACCCAGCCTCATGGACCCTCCCACACATTCACATGTGTGCACTGTCCTCTGTCTGTTTACTCTACAGATTTCTGCCTGCGTCTACTTGGCTCCCACCTCACAACCCCCCCCCACACACACACCTCTAATCTCCTTATTAAATTCAGTCCTCATTGTCTATACGCACACTTCTTATTAAACACACCAGCGCTTCATTCCTGACACAGAGGCCTGCGTTTCATCTGACGTTAACATAACTTGTGACATTTCATAGTTTTGAGATAGAACATTATGTCTGCACGTGTCCTGCCATGTCACACCAGACGAGCTTCTGTAATGGTCGCTAATTACGTTTGCTTCACTTGGCATTTCTGCTCTCGCTTCTTTAAAAGCATGCATTTTACATTTTCATGTCTTGCGATGTTGACTTAGGCCGTAATGGATTCTCGCAGAGGGGCTTCCCGGGAGGTCACTTTCCTCAGAAACCCCATACAATCTATTCCAAGTCGGTGTGTGTGTGTTTTTTTTCTTATTTTCCAAGTATCTCTCCTCTCGTACGGTTAAAAAAACACAATATGGACTTTATTTAGCTGTTCATCTTTTGTTACTGTCTCAGTAAAGGAAAATGCATTTTTCCTTTAAGCCCAAAGTTCAAAGCGCGTGCACCTCAAGGCCAAACGTGCGTGGACACCAGAACATTGCACCCATATGAAATCTGCTGCTATATGAGAGTCTCCCGTCTTCTGCAAAGACTTTCCTGGAAACTGGGCTCAGGGAGCATTAGCGTTGGTCCAAAACTGATATTGGGTGAAAAGAATGGTTGCTGAATGGGGTTGAGGTAAGAAAATATGGATCTGGCTTTGTGTGCTGGGGCAACAAACTGTCATGTCAAAACCAGGAAAGGAAAGGCCATCCTCAAACTATTGACACAAAGATGGAAGCACAATAATGTAAATAAGTGAGTTAAAAGATACCCCTACAATCACATCTACAGCTCAATAATTAACACAATGCATATTCTTTGTTTAATCCATACAAATCTAGAAACATCAAGTTAGCATGAAGTGCTGATCATTGGCTGTATGAAAAGATGGGTGAACCCTCCTTGATGTCGCCCAGAGGAATCCTGAAGAGTAGTTTTGAAGCTCAGAGCAGTGGCACTGGCGGACGCCATCTTGGCTGCGCCTGACTGCGCCTGACTCAGACCTAATTAAAAGAAAGTGGATGTGAACGGAGCTGAGGAGAACTGGTGATGCCAAGGAAGACAACAAACAATCTGCGAAACACACAAGCCTCGACACTGTAAAAAAAATAAAAGCAATAGATACAAAAAAGGCTGTAAACATGTTCATTTTTGTTGTAAAGTTTTAATGTTGAGCTCTATGGTGATTGCCAGGCTTTTGGAGCCTGCCCCAAGTGGTCATATGAGGAACTGTAGTTTTTGGCACTATGCTTTTATATCTGATATCTGATGGTGATTTTTGGCTTCAGAAAAAAAGCAATGAGCTAAAAGACCCAGAGGCTCAAGCTAAGTGGAAATGCTGAGTCTTTTTCATCATAATTTGTGGGCTAATCACTACAAGTTACTCTTGTCATACTCTTTTCAACCTTGCTTACAATTTCCCAGTGAACAGACAGATGCAGTGTTTACCTGATTCAAGATTCTTTATTGTCAGATACTCCGTAAAACAATGCAGCATCATTGCCAGTACTGAAATTCTTGGAGCATGGGGCCCACTCAACTTCACAGAAGCAAAATACAATAAATAAAATAGAGTAAAGTAGAATGACAAAAAGATGAAGAAGATAAAAGAGATATGTGGCAAAATTAGATAAATATATAAAAACAGAATAAAGTGAGATTGTGCATGCGTGTGTGTGGCGGTTCAGCGGTTCAGTAGCCTGATGGCTTGCGGGTAGAAACTGTCCCTGAACATGCTGGTTCGTGTGCGGGAGCTCCGAAACCGCCTGCCAGACCGTAGGAGTGTGAACAGTGGACTGTCGGGAGTGCGAATCTGGAGTCGCGCTGTCACGGTGAATACATTTTTGTTTGCCAAAAAGTCCTTATTTACATTATCATTACATCAGAAGTGCTTTTAGAGAGACGTGGACTTTGGATGTCTGGTTCTACGCGACAAGAATCCCCTCCAAGGCCTCAGCTTTGAAAGCATATCAGTTTCTTTGGAATGGGGTTGAGGTACTTATCCACATTTCAACAGCTTTAGCTACACATTAGAAAAGACTGCTGGATGGCAAGGCAACGCAGTGACAATACGGTAAATGCAATGTACACTTTAACTGATACAAATCTCTTCGGTGGGCTTTGTTTTAGGCGTTTAAAATACATCTACAGCCACCCCTTGCTTGGCTTTGGTTGTGGTACTCTCTGCTTTCGCTGAATGCCACCCACCATCTACTGTTGGTAAAACACTGACTATAATTAGCTACCTCACGTAACCCCACCTCAAGAAAACATTCCCTTTTGACCGACAGATATGAGGGTGACGTCGAGCTTGTCTTCTAAGTTTCAGAAAGACAACAGGGTTTCTCAAAAGGTCAAACTACTCCCCCAAGACTTCTCTTCGTGCTCACTAGTTATTGGACACGATCGTCCACATACTATTGTTTAACTAAGTAATCAACTGCAACAACAAAAGCATGACAGAGGAACAGGGAGAACAATCTGCTACTTCAGGCAGGCTGAGCCCTTTAAGCTTCTCCTAAGAATCTGTTTGTTTTCTCTCTTTGTCCATTTACGCACTTTGCCGGGAATCCAGCCAATGTTTATAAAAAATGTTCCTCAAATACCACCCTTCTTCTCTTTCACTTTCTCTGTGGGCTGTGGGCTTTTGTGATTATGTATATAAGTTCAGTTCCAGGGGCCATTTAAGGGCATTTCTCTCAGTCCTCACCTGACCTGATTTGAGAGGAAGCCGGGAAATGTATGGGCAACAGGAGACGGGGGAAGTGGGTGGGCTTACACTTACATAACACACGATAATGTATGCAGGACACATGGCTGCCCTTATACGCAGTTTCTATGGGGAGAGTTGATGACACGGGAGAGGGAGAGACTGTGAGGATTAACCGGACTGAGAAATAGAAATGGGAAGAGGAAAAGAGAGAAAGCTTCTGTTGGATCTGATCCATGAAAGATTCTTTTGAAAGAGAGTGTGTGTACATGAGAGTGAAAGAGACGGAGTGGGAGAGGTATTAGTAGGCCGCTCTCTCTGCCCTGGGTCTCAATACTTGGCTTTGCATTCTTTTGCTCCACTGTCCTGGTAAACAAGACATACTCATGTCTGTGCAAAGTTCTTTTGAGCCATTTTTGTAGGACACAGTGATCAAACTGGAAAGATTTGACATATACATAGGCTGTGTAAAGTACAACATGTGCTTTCTGTAGCTACAGCTGCCTGCAAGCCTGCACCTATGTATATGAAGAAAGCCTGGAAAAGCAGGTTGGACAAATAAGAGTCTGCAAACAGTCTTTGTGATCCGAGCATATACTGCAATTGACAGCACAGCTGTCTGCAATGTTCTCCTGCTGCTGAGTGGAAAATTCCTGCTATGACCGAGCATGAAGCATGTGTATGTGAGAGAGAGGGAGGGAGGGAGGGAGGGCGTATGTGCATGACACATGCACTAGAGAGAGGAAAAGAGGAGGGCGATCGGAGGGGGCTGGGTTATCGTCCAAACAGCTAGTGAGGGATTGGTTGGCGGAAAAGCTGCCTTTGTGAGATCACAGCCCCCACAACAGCTTCCACCCACATAGCGGACTTCAAGTGAAAAGAGCCACCCAGCCTGCGGCCAATTAATGGAAAAAAAGTGGACTTAAGAAAGTGGAGGCTTGAAATCATTCACACTCACCTGCTGCACACTAAAAGAGCCAATTACACAGCTCTCCATATGAGTCATTATGGACTTTCCAGTGGCGACTACAGCTACTATCATTGAGGAAAGTGGAGTAGCTTGAATCATCCTTGCCAAGATAGAGTGTACAGTGATAAATCATTTTATAAAGCATAGGATGGTCTTTACTTTCAGACTTTCATTCTGAAAAATAAGACAGACTCATATAGTTTAAGTGCTAGTGAACAATGTTGGTTATTTATTAATGTTAAAGCTCCTATCAATATTGTTGTGGTATCAGTGGTTGAAATAAACTCTACAAAGTTAAAAAAAAAAAAAGTATGAAATGAGCATACTATAGTGAGTAACCCACAAATAATTGCAAGGAGACTCAACATTTCCACTTAGCTTGAGCCTCTGGGTCTTTTAGTTTCATTGATTTCTAGCCAAAAAAAAAAAAAAATCACCCTCATCGGCTGTTCTCGGCACAAAACAAACCGAATGCAAGCTGGTTAACTAATGCACAGACGGACCCCGATGCCATCCTAACCCACATGAACGCATGAATCATCCACCCACCACGCACCTGAATGAATTATTTTCTCAGATTTAGAGATCCGCTACTAATCACACATTACCATGTGTGTACCGGTGGGAATTATGATGTGATAATATACAAAGACGGGAGCATAAGTAAACATTTATTTAAAGCTAAAACTGGCACTATAGCCTGAACACCGGCTGAAAACTCCAAAGTAATGATGCACTTCTGTTCATTTTTACTTGATTAAAAAATGAACTATGTAAGCTATTATTTCAGTCTATCCAACTTGTGGATTATTTTCCGTGTTTGTGGACATAACAGTCGCCTGAGCTTCACTATGGTGAACACAGTGGAGCGTTTAGCTGCAAACCTTTCCGCCAGGGGCTGGTGGAGACCAAACACGGAGATAAAAGAAGCGTTGCGTTTATTCCGATTTGCGCCTGAAATCCAGCCAGATTTCCCCCGCCCACTAAATTTTAGCGGCGGAAAGTTGGTCTGGAGCGGCTCCGGTGGTAGCTGATTATGCTCCAGCAAGGATCCGCCGAGCCAATCAAATCGCCTGGGTGGCATTCACGCGATGATGGACAGAAGAGTAACAGCAACATGGTCAGACACGTGATCTGGGCGCTGTAGAGTGGGATGTGTAAATTAGCAGCTGTTACTTTAGCCGTCAGCTCCACTGATACCAAGTGGCCAAAAATAATGCAGCAAATAATGATTATTCTCTATATTTATGAGAAAATGTGACATCTTTTGGAGTTGGTGAATGTTTAATTTCGGTAGAATCAAACCTATTTCATAATCCTTTACTTATTGTTCTGTGGCTTGTCGAATGAACTTTAACATGTGTCTTTAGTTCAGTCTTTTTGCTCTTCTGTAGTATGAATTATGTATTTCCACCAAGAAATATTTATTTGCATATTGCCAGCTGCACTTTTCAACTATATCAGTAGGTATTAATTTAAAGGCTTAGGTTTGAACACACATTTTGAGGATAAACGGTTCCCCCAGGACAGCATTTGGACACCAGATGGTGACACACCGTCAGGCCGCGCACGTCAACATAAAGTGACCTTATATAACCCGGCCCTTCGACGCAGACCTTTACCCCACTTCATCGTTTACATTTTCTCCTCTCACGGGTCAGACTCCAACCTCAGTCTCTATTTGGACAAGGGAAGCTACATATGAAACTCTCCTACCATTTTCTGCGGTACCTTCCTGCCTGTGGAAATACAAACGACTCCATATTTCTACTGTATGAGCTTAAGGTGTTAGCGGAGCTGATGACGGGCTTTCCACAGTTTGCTGAGCTGCTAATCCAAATTGCCCCAATTTACAGTAAAAGGCCGGATCGTTAACCCATGACACCAGGGATTACAAGGTAGGTGGAAAACTGACCTTTTTGCTTTTTAATAATACCACTGAGGTGGAACATGCTGGAGCTGAGAGAGGGCCAGTAACACCTCAGCAGCCTCCTCATCTGCGACAACGAAGTTGAAGAAGTCTCGTGTGTGTGTGTGTGTCGCCGGGAAACCTCAGACATCTGAGTTGATCTGTCAATAAGTCAGACGGAATGAGCTGCGACGTGCCGCTGATGAACTGAGCAGCGCTGCCAGCACCTGTCTCTCCGGCCCTGACGTTGATTCGACCAGACAAATTTCATTCACTCCTCATTTAACCATTCTCTCGGCCCCGCGGAGTCGCCGCTCGCAGCTGTGAGGAACACTGTTCTTCAATTATGCAAATACTTTTCACCAAACGGAGGTGCGCGCACACCGCTGGCGTACGTCGCTGTCCTTAATCTAAGTAGGATTAAGTGCTCATCTTGGATTATGGTGATCGGGGACATTTACATTTTCATCTACCGGAGAACTGCATCAGAACTGCAGAGCTTGGCTGAGCGGTGTTTAAATGTGTTCAACCTCATTTGTCAGCATTACACACAGCAGCCTCTTCAGTTTCACCAATTTGCTGTAGACTGCAGGTGCGCAGATAGGTCAACAAAAACTCATGTACAAATGAGGTGGAATCAGGAAGATCCCATCGCACGTTCCGTCTCCATTCCTCCACGGTCAATTTGAGCTGTTTCTGCTGCTCCATTGACTCCGCAATGCCCTCCTTCCCACTTTGTCATAAATCCATTCATTTTCCACTTCATTGTCACTACCCTTGTCCAATGATCTTTTTCCTACAGTACGTTCTTTGAGTAAATCACTCCCTGTGCTTTGAATTTCAGCGCAATTCTGGCCCTGTTTCAGACTCTCTGTGTGGAGAGCTCTTCCTCCCTATCTCTACCTCATCTTTCATTCGCCTCGGCCGTTTTACTCCACCAACATCATACTGAAGTCCTAGTCGAAGGTGAAGATCTCACCTGAGCAAGCTCTCCTAACGTTAGCATGCACATTCAGAGATCAGCCACAACATTAAAACCACTGATAGTAGAAGGAAATATCATTGACCATCTTGTGACAATTCTTTTGGACCTGGCATTTATGTGGATGTTACTTAGACATGTAGCACCCACCTAGACCAGACCAGGCACCCCCACCCCATAGCAATGACACAAAAAAACATGAAGAACAGCACAAAGTGTTGACCTGGCCTCCAAATTCACTAGATCCCAAACTGATCAAGTATCCGTGGAATGATCCACAGAGGCCCCTCAACCCACAGGACCCAAATGTTTATTGAATACACCGGGACAGTAACACACGTGTCCTTAATATGCTCCAAACAAGAATAAGCATCACAACCCGGGATACTTTTAAGCATGCCAACACAACCAAAGAGAAACGAGAGGATGACAAGAAAGGTGTTTGTGGGTTTCGTTTATTAGTCCATTGATGCATACCTTCACGGCACACAGCTTAGCTGGGCGGAGAACCGAGAGCCAAGAACAGACCAAAGAGCCAACGAGATGTAAATTTAGTCACATATTTATTACATAAATATATAGTAAAATAGACCAGCGACAATTACCATAAAAATATCTTCCTTTAAAACCCTGACCATAAACAAAGATTTGAAAATCACACATTGACATTTACAAACACGCTGATTGTCTGGACCTGGTATAAGCAGCCCACCACATAAACCTGACATCACACCACCCACTGGACTCGTGTTCTGGAGGAGGAGGAGGAGGAGGAGGAGGAGGAGGCAAGAAGGGGGTGGGGGAGGTGGTGGTAGGTGCTCAGGAACAACAGGGGGATTGGGTAATTGCAGGGAGGACAGGTCCAGGTGAGGAGGGGTTCGGTGTGATGAAGGTGCGGGTGGCGTGAGAGGAGATCACAGTAGATATTCGGAGGTTTTCCTGCGGGTGTGTTGTGTTTTATTTTATTTGAAAAACAAAAAACAAAAAAAAACAAGACAAGTGAGTATTTATTTAGCCCAGAGTGTCGCCTAAAGCTGTAGCTGTATGTCCTTGCATGTTTACATACCCCTGTGCTCCGTGGGAATGAGTCCTGAATATTGTTCCTTCGCCTTGTATGCCAGTGACACTGACGTCAGCTGAGAGGTAAATGAAGAGAGAAACAAACGAGAAGAACAGATCCTAGGTCTAATAATATTTACAGACATTTTATTATTGTCTGGGCCGACCTGCACAAGACACCAAGAGGCTGGAGGGAAATTTACAATATAAGATGTCGGTCGCTGCGACTGAATGTACTTTCTGTTAAATACTCTCTCTGTTTCTCTTTGCATTGAACTGAAAATATGTGACTGTGTGGCACCTCTGGATAGAGACTGAACGAGAGATCTCTGCTGTTATACAGTGAATGGCCATGTGTATCCCTGCACATTGTGTCCTCTAGAATAGGATGTTTCATTCTACTGCAGATTTTTGTGTCCTTCGCCTTCGTCACGTGGCGGCTTGGCCCTGATCCAGGATGGCTGCGCTACGTGCAAGTGCTTCAGTCGTTCATTGACTCAAAATATCAACTGAAAGACTGATGACAATTCCCTCCATGGTTGGCAACCTCCTTTAACAATTTACAAGTTGAGGAAAACAGCAGACTCGGGTAGGTAAGTCCAAGATATAGTAGCATCCTCTGTCTTGATCAGAAACTAAATCTTGCTTCTCCGTCCCTTCTGTCTTTGATTCTACATGGCTTTTATTGACTTTAAGAACATTTCTTGGCAACTTAAATATTATACGGTGTCTACGGACTTTCGTAAGCCAAATGGCGATCGTGGATCAGGGCAAGTCACAGGCTTGCTTTAGTCTCTTGCACATTATCGTTTCCGCCCATCTCCAGAGACTGTCTCAGCTGATGGTGTACCCAGATAGCTGCGACAACAAGCTGACACCGCAACTGGCTAGAAACACCCAACACACTGTCTTTGGCACCTTCCAACTATCCCCGACCTCCGACTGACCGGTCGACCCCTGAGCGTCTGCAGAACGCATCATTGTTTTCCCAGCAGCCTCTGCAGTCACAGTGATGCAAGGACCTCATAACGGTAACATTGTGCGCCGTAGCGACGTTTTTTTTTGTTTTTTTTTTGTTTTGTTTTTTTAAACAGCTCGTTTGCATGTTTTCTGTGACATTCGTAAAATATCTACTGCTGGTCTGAAGCCTCGAAGGTGTAGCCTGTGTTTTCCATAGTCGTGAATTTGCTGAGCGGGTTGAACGGGATCCTTGAGAAAATCGGAGGAAAATAAAAGACAGTAGAAAACCCAAAAAGAAACAACACATACACACACAAAAAAAAACAGCATTTAACCCAGAGAGAGCTCGTCAGACTGTGAGGTCACGGTCAGGATGCAGCTGAAGCACCTGAACACGCAAAAGGTGTTGTGGTTGAATGCGCCGTCCTCGAAAAGCCCCAGGACACTGTCAAGGTTTGAACTTGTTCTTGGTTCATCACGTGGTCTCTCATGCACTTGTCTTTTCTGTCGAGGTGCACAAGGACTCTTCTCAAAAGGACAGCGGATAGTAAAATATTGAATACAGACACATATAGTTCATGGACATTTGCACAACACCTAGAAATAGATAGAAGTCTGACATCAAAACATCTATCTGCACCGACTGCTGCATACAACACGTGGCACCTGTTGTGACCGCCAGGTGTCTGCTTTCCAGTGAAGCACTAATCCCGCTGTTGAGGAGACCCTACTAGAAGCATGCTTAAGCTTTCTGCACACGCAACACTGAGGTCTGTCTGCTGTAAACAATGGGAGGATTAAAGGTGGTACAGTCAAGAGGATGTTCCTGGTGGAGCCTTACGGAGGTGTTTTGCTGGTGCTGTATAAGGTGACCTGCTACAGAGTGGAAAACAGTTTATAAATGGATCCTCTTCTTCAGGTTTCAAAGTTAGCTGAGCGCCGGGTGTAGAGGCGGGCTTAAATACTCCTATATGTGCCAAGAGAGCTGTCGGTGTAGGTGAGTGAATTTGACCGGAGAGAAGGACAAGGGAGACATGTGGGACGGACAAGCACAGGGGAAGGAGAAAGCACCTTTTGAGGCCGGTTCATCAAACCTGAGCAGTTCTGAACCAATTCAAAACCTTGTTTTCAACCTGACAAACATTGCATATATTTCTCATAAGCACAGACGTTCCCTGCTTATAATTTCTCTAATCTCTGATCTTATATATCTCTGATTGATAGATAGACTATTATTAAAAGGTGAGATCATTTGCGTACATTCTTAGCTGTCTCGGCATGCGATTTCCCACCCGTTTACAAAAATATCCCCCGTGACAATAAATCTAGATAGTCGGAGCAGCACAAAACCTACAGACCACACAACAACGCCTACACGTGTTCTTCTTCGTTCTTAAACGGGATTTGGTTCACTAGGCTAAAACAGGACAGTGTCCACTCAAAGCTATTCGTAATGGCGGCGGATGATGGACGTCACGTGAAACTGGACACGGAATGGGGCGAGTCGGTGTAGTATTTTCTTGTGATCAATACAACTCTATTTACACTCTATTTGATTCCTCTTAGTCAGCTATTAACGAGGAAGGCTCACTACCGAGCCGTATGTTAACACTCAATTACGCTTCAAACACTCGGTCGGGACAAAAATCCTGATTACATGGTTCGGCTCGTGGGTTTCAGTATTCTCTGCGGATTTTCTAATGTGGCCACAAAGGGAGTATTGGCTCAGATTTAGTCATTTAATATGGTGTGTAGCGGTAGCCTAAAAATCACTCTCAGGAGTCTTCCGTTTCTACAAACCCCCCTGCTCACTAATACACTCTTTTCCCCAGATTCGACTCCGCAGCGTTTTCTTAGTGCAAGGCTTCATAAATCCTCTGGTGCCCCGATGAAACTCGCTGTAGAACAACACCACAGAGGAGCAGGGATACAAAACCAATCAATAAGGCCATCATTTGAAAACAGAATTGCAAAGCCTTCAAGGGCAGCCGTGGAAGTAATCTGCTCTATCCCGCAGCCACGTTTTTTTTTTTTTTGTTTGCTAGGATTGTTGCAGCTTTTCTTTTGAAATATTACCCGGTCTTTTAATTCCGTTTTCATCTCCTGCAACCTCACGATCCTCCAATGGCAATGGTTCCCCTTTCTTCTTACTCTCAGCTAGCCTGCTATACTCAGTATTAGTTACATTCTTCAAAGGAAATAATACAAGTCTTTTCTACAGACTTCTGTCACAAACTGCGGCCTAAAAAGGTGCTTTAGGGAGCTTCGGAGGGAAAGCAAAGCAGGTCGATCAGAAATCAGCGACACAGACGTTCATAGCAAAGCATTCGCACACTTACACACGACACGGTGAACGCCGACGTTCACATGCACGCGCCTATTTACATGCACAGCCTTGGTCTGAGCCATGCCAGCCTTTCCGCACATCACAAAGTTAAACAATAAGCACACAAAAATAGAACTGTGGATGAAAGAACAAAGCCAGTTCCTTTGCCGCCCCCCGTCGAGGGTGTTTGGTGCCTGACTTATATGGGAGCCACGGACTGCTATATGTACACCATAAGCCAACTGGGTGAGGGAGAGCTGGATATTGCTGCTGGCACTGTTACTGTCGGTTAGGACTGAATTATTCTCATTCATTTATTTTTATTTATTGACTTATTTATTTATTGTTTTGCACAATCTGCCACATCCATGAGAAATGAATGCTATTTTTGATCAAATGCTCAGATTGGACTTTAGAAATAAAAATAAGATGACCTGACTAAAATCTAAATTTTCAGTGGCAACCCATTTCTGCCAGGAAAAAAAAAAAAAAAAAAAAGAGGAATGATGAAAAGTACGGAATAATAAAAGGAAAACTACTTCTGGTCAAATTTGGACATTACAAAAATTTGAGATACATTAAAGATTTGGATGTAATTGGTAAAAATGCACCAAATTTTTAGATAATTAAATATTTTGGCACTGTAGCTCCAAAATGTTGTATTTTTGTCATTACTTATATTTCACTAATTACTAATTTCAATAATTAAAAGAATTTAAAGACATGAACAAAAAGAAATGTTAAAATATTTTTGATTTTTCATCATTCAGACATAATTAAAAGGTTTTACTTAGTATCACAAAATCTTTATGAGTTACCTTTATTTTCTGTCATTACAAATTAATGACAAAAAATTTCATTTACAATCATAACTGTAAATCCAAAATTAGATTTTTAAAACAAAAGGGTAATTTACTCTTCTATTTTCATCGTTTTGACATGAAATGTTGATAATTTCTTTTTATTTTTGTCATTTTGGACATTTAAGCTGCTTTTGAGTTTTCCTGGCAGTAATGGGCTTCCGTAGAAAAAGCCTGAACAACGCACAAACCCTCCCAACCAAACAATACCAACAGACAACGCTCTCCCACCTCCACACATGAAGAAATCTGTTTTCGTTTAGGGTTAAGAAAGCAAAGAGGGCTGATTATTCAGGTAGACTCATGCTCCAATTCTTGGGAACCTGAATGTCTACACCTGTTCATCCTGACTCGTGTCCAGGAACAAACGCAGAATTGGAAAAAAATGTGCATTGGTGAAGACAAAAAAAAGATGAGCTAACAATGAGTTTTCATCTAAGGTTCATCATCATTTATTAGAAAATGTTTTTTTTTTTTTTTTTACCTGAGAGAATCCTTCAATAGCTTCCTTTACCCAGTCACAAAAAGTGGTCTGTGGTTGTGTGTGTGCATGTGTGTGCATGTTTGTGTGTGTGTGGACCGGGTCCCGCTGATGCTCTCATTGAAAGGTGCACTATTTCCCCACGAATATATAAAAGAGATCTGATTGGACGAGAATTACGCCACAAGATTCACTCACACGCAGTTATTGCACTTGAAAAATAACTAAACTTGTGCAAAACGCACTTGGCTTGGGTGCAATTTATGTCATTTTACACTGCCACAATATTTATAATCAAAGAATTGTTCACTTACAGTGAGTTTGGGCCATTCAAAGTGCTTTTAAGTTAAGTGCTCAAGTAAAATCAAAGGTCATCAGGTCCTAGATGACCATCTCAATGGGGCAATGTCTTTTTTTTTTTCTTTAATTTTGTGATTGCAATAAGGTCAAACCCTGCCCTCACATCTCAAAAGCAGAGGTAATAGGTCAAGTAAACTTTCCCATGCTACGTTACGCCCCACATACGGACGTCGACAATTTCAAATACTACTACATTAACTTGGTCGCAGGATACAAAGATTAAAGCTTCACACACGTCTTCCAGAAGTACTGAGTTTAGGGGCTTATCCGAATCTTGGAATTTGAGACTCTGTGGCCTTAATACACCAAACAATGAGAGCATCGCATTAAAGATACATGAGTAGTGCCCAAACCTCCAAACAACACACATATACGTACACATACACCACTTTCTGAGCAGTTTTACAAAAACAGCACATCTCATAGAATTCTTATCCTCCACAACCTCCCCAGTACCCCTCCAACTTCTCTGGGACCCAGACTGCCAGCCAACGAGCTGGGCTGAAGGCCAGCCAGCTCCAACAGTCCAGGCCCTCGCCCACACAAAGTAGCAAGGGTCTTTGGGTCATGCAAAGAACCTCTGGAATTCAAGCCAGGCCGAATTGGATTTCATGACCAAGACTGGCTCGTCGTTGTTACCGTGAGCTTGTCTTTTGCAGGGATTTGGAGGGTGATTGCATAGACATCCTGCTACTTGCATGTCTTAACAAACTCTACATTTGGCATAGAGGGGGACTAAAACACAACCATTAAACCAAAGACATTACAGACAATCTGCACCCTTGTCCAATGTGTCAACATGTGAGGAAAACCAAGGATCTATGGAGGAATGGGCTACGTAGCTCCGTAAAACCAGCCTCAAAATCATCACATGCGGTCTGGAAACAACTTCTTTTTGGAGTTGGTGTTGTCATCAATGGGGATTGACCAAAATTACTTTTAGCTTTAAGCAGCGTGACCTGAAATCCTGGAAATCAGTTCAAAGTGTTGTCATTTAAGGGTTCGCTTTTAATTTCATGCGTCCTGGGCAGATCTCAGGAAAGGTAAGAGTCAATTCATCGTGATTTCAACCAGATATTGGTTCAACTACATGGGGCACCATGTACAAATAAATGGGGCCTCAAGCAGCAAAGTCTCTCAGACTATTTCAATTCAAAAACTGATGATCCAAGATTTTTTTTGGCTGGTTTTATGGAGGCATCGGGGCAGTGGACAATGAGCCAATGCACTTTAGATTTTGCCAACTATAATGTGGGCGTGCAGCAGCCATGTTTGCTCTCCAAATAACAACCTTCTTATGTTCTATTCATATCTCCACCGCCCACCTACCGCCCCAGCTCAACAAAACAATCCCACTGCCCCCACTGACCTTCAGCTACCGTGGCTGCTGACAGCACCCACATCAATAGTTCGGAAGAACCAATTCCACAGGTGAACAGACACACAAAACTGTAGTCATCCGTGTGTAGCATGTCGTTGTGAACTCATGAGGGGAATGCATCTATCTCTTTTGCAAACAAGAGGAGGCACAGGGTTCATGATTAATGTCACGGGGCACTTCTGAATATGGATCTGCATGCACATGTGAGAGGGCGCACACATAGAAATGTAACAAGCATTACACATTACTTTTTCTTCTGCTTACAAGACAGTGGGATGTTGCGGTTAAATTCAGTTTTTCTTTTTTTACAATGACTCTTGAGTGTTTCTTTTGTATTTACATCCTTGGTTATGGGCGAAAGAAAACGAAAAGAAAATCAAAACATACAAAAGTACATAACATAGTATTGCACCTTGCAGACGGGCAATATATATTCTCAGTTTTGTTGGTTAGTTTGTAACGTCTATGTGACACCACTATCCTCTCTGCTGGTGTGTGGAAGTTAGGTCGTGGGTGCCGGGCTCAGGTCCAGCCCCCTCCTGTCAGCTACATTCAATACCATAAAACACTCAGCCATTACAAAAGTCAAAATCCCTCAGTCTCTGGGCCATTCACATTGTAAGTTAACTGTCTTCAGACTGTGCCTCGAAGTCGGAGAAGCGTTCGCGTTGGCAGACGACTTCTCGCAACATTCTTCTCGCGCTTACGTTGCGTTTATCGCCCGTCATCTGGGAACCAAATCAATAAGATACAGGGCACCAAAGGTTGAGGGAAGCGTCCTTTTGTAACTTATGCATACACACAAGCACATAGCATCTTAACATGTACATTATTATTATTTTTTTTTTTAAATCTATATATGCATCTCTGAACTTTCACATGTGCCTGCAAAATATGACTCCTCCCAAGTTCCTTTGAGTTTTGTGTTGTGTGAGGTATGATAAGATTGTGTTTCAGTTTTTTTTTCTCCATATTTTCAGTTTTATGTTGCATTATTTTTTTCTATTTGTGTTTTTTTTCTCCAAAGTTGTATTTTGTAAAAAAAGAAAAGGAAAAAAAAAAGAAACTATATATATACATATATGTATATATATGTATATATATAAATTCCTGTTTTGTTGGTTGTATATTCCTCCTGATAAAAGGGGACGGACAACTGGACAGACACACAGACGAACAGATCAGTTGGCTTATAAACACAAACTATAGATGTGAAAAAGAAGTGAAATATTTTCTATGTTACACTGCACGCATGGTCAAAAAGTGACTACAGCTGTTTTTTTTTTCTCTTTTACACAGAGCAGTTTAAGCGTCAAAAAACAAACAGAAATATAAGAAAACAATGATAAAATGAAAAAAACAAAACAAAAAAACTATCTCCAATAATTTTGTTCAGGAGTCTTTTTTAAAGTCATCTCTTTTCATTTTTGTTTTATGGATTTATAATCATTTCATATATCTTTTTTCTAAATCAGACTCAGAAGGTAAAGCAGCATTATAACCCCTACACACACAGACCCAGTCAGCTCACGAGAACAAAGGACATCGATTATTTTTTCTTTTTCAGTTCTTTTACAAAGATGTGTTGGAATTCCAAACCGGCATCTCTGGAATGTGGGATCTCTTCCTGATCCTCACCGTTTGAAAGTCGGAGGTTATCCTTGTGGAGGGAGCTGAGGAGGGTGGGGTGGGGACATTTGGGGTCGTCAGCTGGCATGGGAGCAAGGGGTTCATGTGGGGCTGTGCTGGGGGAGCCGAAGGGGAGACACCCCTACATCTCCATCTCCCGTTCCTCCATGTGTTTTTTAACATCGTCTCTACAACCGGCCACATCACCCGCTCTCACCCATGCCGGTGATGGCAGTGAGGGTCGAGGGCCCTCGGGCTTTTTCTTTTATTTCCTGTCCCGTGCTTTCTTCTCTGCATCCTCGCATTCTCGCACTCAAGTCTCTCGCTCCTGACGCTGCTGCTTTGCCGTTCACATTCAATCGGTGGCGCCGCCCTAAAGGGCAGTTATGGCCAGCCTTGTCTCACAAGGGAGAGGCCTAGATCCTGTTTGGTGTCGATGATTCTGGGCCAAACTTGGGGGTGAGTGGGTAGGACAGCTAGGGTGATTAGGGAAGAGGAGAGGAGATGATGATGGAGGAGGAGGAGGGCTCAGAATCTGAAAAGTGGGCTGATATTGCTATAGGAGGGATGATGGGACAATGAGTTCTACAGGGAGAAAGAATAAGTGCTACTCAGCCATCTCACCTCTTCTATGCAGAGATTTCTCTCCACCCTGTTTTGGGCTGGTTATGTGCTGTTGGTCTAATACTGACAACAGGACAGGTTTGGGACTGAGCCCACTGCATCTTCCAGCCTCTGTTACACAGAGCAGCTTAGGAAACTAATTTAGGGTGATTTTTTTGGTCAGGGAAACTAATAAGCAATCCAACAAGAGAGGGCAGATTAAACTGTACAAGCAAGGGGTGAAAAGGGAGGACCATTGCAGTAGTGCAAAAACTTCCATCAGCCTGGCTGAGTGGGGACTCTTATAATGGGGGTGGGGCCCAATTCAGTCTGAGCTAGGCTCCACAAAAGGGCAATGTCATGAGTTGGAGTAGTGGAGGGTAGAGAAGGTGATGGATCTCTGGAAGTGGAGATGTGCTCGAGGAAGGGATTCAGACCAGGCTACACCATTGTGCCCAAAGATGGCACTCCAGTTCCAACCTCCTCCCAGCGTTGCTCAGACTTACGAAGCAGCGAGGCGCGGCCAACCGTGTGTCGTCCCTCCGTTCAGGTACTTTCTGAGAGATACCCATCCTTTACAAGTGCCCAGTAAGAACTACTGCTTGGGACAGAATATAAAATGAATCTTCTTAGTCTCTGATTTCTTTCATTCTCTTCTCGTAAGAGTGGTAAACCCAGTTAGATTTGGCTTGGCCCCAGAATTGGAATGAACAGAGCGGGCTTTTCTAATCAAATCAACATTCTTGTATGGTCATTTTGGCGAGTACACTTACGATATCTGCCGTGGATACTGGGTGTGAGATACTACAGCTGCAGTGGCGAGCACCGGGGAAAGTGCACGAGACTAAAAGAGCTGCTGTGTTGTTCATTTCAGTTGAGAACATTCCATCTTTTTTACGTCAAATGCACTTCAAATGCATAAGAGAGAGCTTATTACAATGAAAACACGTATCAAGTGTACTGTGGAACGTCATCGTGATGCAGACGGAAACTGCCCTTTCTATGCATGCTAATTCAACGGGTGCAGCCACCATGGGTTTTCAGTTACTCTGTTATCGATCCTCTTGCTTGCTTGCTTGCTTTGGTGGGTGTCAGCCGGGCCGTACATCCACACTGTCCTTAGACGCTTCTGTGAGTCGGTTTCCGTTTTTCTTTTTTTACAGAAACAGGTAATCCAAATTCGAAAAGATGACACTTGGTCCCATATAACAAAAAAAAAAGAGCTAACCCACAAGTGATGGGTACCACTCCCTGGAGGAGTCGGTAAAACCTTCCAGGGGAAATGGTCGGCCCTCCTGTCTTCAGTGGTATTTCATTTGAACCAAGTGATAGCGCTGAGTGTGTGTATTCTGCGAGTGTTTTGTCTTTCCATGACCAGGTGTGCACCTATTTAGAAACTATGCACGTCTGTGTGTTAATCTACACATGCGCCAACTTGAATGGTGTATGTCTGTGTGTAGGCTGTGGGCAGCTGCCCTGTGTCCACAGAGGTGAGGTAGTGTCTGACACCACAGCGGCAGTATCGCTGCCCCAGCCTGGGGGTGTGTCCACTTTGAGGTAAATGGTAGCCTTCTTGGCATTTGCCTGCTCTCAGTGACGCCCATGGTAAAAAAAAAAGGCAAATGTGTATGGAAGCCTGGAGGGGCCACACTGAGCTGAGTCCGTGAGGAGAGGACTCTGTACAAACCCTGCAGGTTAGGGCTGTATATCGACACTGCCGTGCAGTGCATACAGTAAAATGAGGCATTCACGTTACTCTGAGGTGATGTGTGTTTTCATGTTTGTGTGTCTGTGTATGTGTGTGTGTCAGATATAGTGTGGGAGAGACACAGAGAGGAACAGGGTGTGTATGTTGTAAGATGAGCTTTGCTGTCTTGCTGATGGTTGCTGCTATTCAAAACCTCCTTGGAGGCCGGGTGTGGCAGATTTACCTCTGACCCCTGACTGTGAATCCACAGTCCTGATATTACATCGTATTTCATCTGACTATCTCCTCCTTCCTCTAACTGAATCCCTTCCTCCTCCCCCTCCCTCCTCTCTTCCTTTCCTTTCTTCGCTGCAATGATCCCTTGGAGAGAGAAGGCTTTAATTGTCTTTCATAAGATGGTAGGCTGCTGGCACAGGCAGCACAGGCAATGACAAGGCAAATCTGCTCATCTGTGTCTGTGTTTGTGTGTGTGTGTGCGCTGTATGTCACAGGAGCCGGTCCGATGACAAAACTGAAGGTAGATATGGAGCCATGGTTTACAAGTTTTTCCAAGGTAGACAACACAATTTCAAAAAACTGGAGTAGCCTTATATAAATATAGCACCGGTTTTCAGTGGGATCTATGAAGTAGTAGTAGTAGTAGTAGTAGAAGTAGAAGCTCCAAAAAAACAGATGTAACGGCTCAGATTGAGTTGAGTAACTGACAACTAGGTCTGGTGGCCCTGCTTTACCGCAGCCACTATGCACCAGAAGTAATGTTTAACACAGCTGCTGAAATTTGAATGTGCAGTGTCTGCGTGCGCCTGCTTGACAGTGAGAAATAATATTGTCCATATTTTCTGAACAACTGCCTTAGCACTAATTCAGAAATAATACTGAGAGGTGCTGACCAGCTTTGAAGCTGGAAACAGGGGCTTCAAAACGTGTAAATCTGTGACCGCTACAAAGAACCAAGGAGAGGTAACGAACCCCGGCAGCGAGCGCTGCTCTAAAGAACTGAGGTGGAACAGGCTGTGGTGGTGTAAGTGTGTCCGTGTTGTGTGTGTGTGTTTGTGTATGTGTCTTGGCAAATGGCTACAACTCTTAATAGATAAGACATTATGCTCAGACAGAAGGGCCCCCACATGGATTTTAAAACAGGGGTGTGTACAAGGAGGAGACAGAGGTGTTTGTTTCACTCTCCTATTGCTGGTGTGTTGCTTCTGTTATTGTTGCTTCCAGTTTTAAAACCACATACTTTAAATGTGATGCCGGAGAAACGCAGATTCCTGCAGAGAGGACTCTCTCTCCATCCTTCCCCTTGAAAAAAAAATCTCCCATCGTGCCCCAGCTTCCTCGACGCTTTGCGTGTTTCACACCTCCTGGTCCTCAAAGACCTCCAGGAAGAGCGGAGGGAAGAGTTCGTTGGGGCACTCCACCTTCATGTGAAGGAAGCGACTGGCGTGGCACGCCCCGATCATCCTCAGGTCCGTCACCTTCATTAGGAGCTTCGGCCAGAAGTGGGGAATGTTGTGCTTGCGGTAGTTGATGTAGTGCTCGAACGCCAGCAAGTAGGTCTCCTGGCACTTCTCGATCTTGTCCACGCAGGTCAGGCCTGAGCGGTCTGTGGGATGAAAAGAAGAAGAGTTGGTTTATAGGGAAGTAGATAGGGTTAAGGTAGATTTATGAGAGAAAAGGCAGGAAAAGATAACCAAAAACGGAGGGAGGAAAGAGAAAGGAACATTTGAAAAAAATAATTTTCTGTAACTGCTTATCCTCGAGAGGGTTGCGGAGAAGCCGGAGCCTATCCAAGCTGTCATTGTGTGATTGTACAGCAGTGGGTAATAAATATATCATGGAAGTGAGTCTCCAAGAGCAGACAATACTAAACACTCACCTTCAAATTACACCAAGCTAAAATTGAAACACTGTCAATGCTACAAACATAAGTTGAACAAACGAGTCAAAGGTTTTTAAATCAACACCTACCTGAGCTCATTAGAAGCACGGCCTGCAACAGGGCCACTTCCGTGTCGTCCAGGTTGAACTGCGCCAGGCTCTTGCCCAAATCGAAGATGGCGTCGGACACCACGCCCAGCCCACCGTTCTTCAGTTGCTCGCGCTTCACAGCCATCTCCCCGCTCAGCGTCAGCGTCTCGCTTTCCGGGTCGTAGCGCATGGCTGCTCGAAGCGACATGATCTCCATGCAGCAACCCTTCAGCAGGATGATCTGGTCTTCACAAGGCAGCTGGGAGACAAAATATATTTGTTTATTGTTAATGCATACTTAGGTTCCCAAAGCGGGAGCATTACTCTGCCAGGTGAACACAGCAATTGCACAGAGCTGTGCCCGGTTAGAGAGAGAGGTCTCAGCTTGTTTGCACTTGCTCCCTGGAGTGGTTGGTTTTCAGCGTGAACACGTTACCCATGGACTGATATACTATGAATAACTAAGCAGTTTAACTGATGTGTCTTGGAAGAGTGCACACTTTTGTGCAACGGACAAAGTTCAGTGCACCTTCTCATCATAAATACTGTACATAAACCATGTTTTCTAAGTGTAGCCTACATGCTTGATTATGTCCATATACAGAACTCTGGTACATGAGCTACAGAACTTTCACTGCTGATGCTCCAATTACAATTTAATAGTTTCCTGATTACTTACAATCCAATTTTTCCTTGCAAGTGTGTAGTGTGGAGGTCGGGTCAGAAATTTCTCTTGACTTTTTGTCTCAATTGCCCCGTGAACATGAAGCGAACAGAGGTTAAATGCAACACTGTAATAAAACTGAATGAATTAATCCCTGAATCGGAAAGAAATATAGGTGCGTCATATAGTGCTAAACAATTAGGATATTGAAAGTGACTGAAGATGTAAATGTTGTTGTTATTTGTTAGGGAGGAATTTATTGTTAGAGAATAATTTCACTTGCCTATAGATAGTTTGTGTAGTTAATGTTAGATTACTGCTGGGGTCAGTTATCTGCCCTATTTTCTCTTTGAGGAATATGCCAAGGCCATGGTCCCTCTTTGGCGTCTTCAATCTCACTCTCTGGCTGTCTACAGACACAGCTGTAGAGTTAGATGATAACGCCCTCCGTCACCGGAGGACATTTTGTATTTCCTAGCTGGTGTGAATCCTTATCTTCATGTTTATGTAATATAGCCAATTGGATGTTAACACATCTCCCCTTTGTTGCCTCGGCCCACCTTTCAAGTATAAGAATCTGAGCTTTACTGTTCGACCCTTAGAATTGAGGTGGACTCATGCACTTATGTTGTGATGACGAAGCTTCTGTTCTCCTCGATCGACCTACTCCTTGATCGAACCTAAATAAACTCCTTCAGCATAAGACATACAGGACTCTGGTACTTCTTCTTCATCGGCATCACCACAAATTCCTCCCTAACATTATTAAGTTCGGGATGGAGAATATAATGGAAGCAGGGCTTTATGAAAAGGTAGGAGAGAGAAGTCTTCTTATTGATTCAATAAGTTATTGCTTAAATTCAGAAACAAATTATGGTATATTGGGAGAAACATTTATACCCAGAAATATATATATATGTATATATATATACACTATATTACCAAAAGTATTCGCTCACCCATTCAAATGATCAGAATCAGGTGTTCTAATCACTTGGCCTGGCCCCAGGTGTATAAATTCAAGCACTTAGGCATGCAGACTGTGAAACAAGACATTTGTGAAAGAATGGGCCGCTCTCAGGAGCTCAGTGAATTCCAGCGTGGAACTGTCATAGGATGCCACTTGTGCAACAAATCCAGTCGTGAAATTTCCTCGCTCCTAAATATTCCACAGTCAACTGTCAGCTCTATTATAACAAAATGGAAGCGTTTGGGAAAAACAGCAACTCAGCCACGAAGTGGTAGGCCACGTAAAGTGACGGAGAGGGGTCAGCGGATGCTGAAGCGCATAGTGCAAAGAGGTCGCCGACTTTCTGCACAGTCAATTGCTACAGAGCTACAAACTTCATGTGACCTTCAGATTAGCCCAAGTACAGTACGCAGAGAGCTTCATGGAATGGGTTTCCATGGCCGAGCAGCTGCAGCCAAGCCACACATCACCAAGTGCAATGCAAGGCGTCGGATGCAATGGTGTAAAGCACGCCGCCACTGGCCTCTAGAGCAGTGGAGACGCGTTCTCTGGAGTGATGAATCACGCTTTTCCATCTGGCAATCTGATGGACGAGTCTGGGTTTGGAGGTTGCCAGGAGAACGGTACATTTCAGATTGCATTGTGCCAACTGTGAAATTTGGTGGAGGAGGAATTATGGTATGGGGTTGTTTTTCAGGAGCTGGGCTTGGCCCCTTAGTTCCAGTGAAAGGAACATTGAATGCTTCAAGATACCAAAACATTTTGGACAATTCCATGCTCCCAACCTTGTGGGAACAGTTTGGAGCGGGCCCCTTCCTCTTCCAACATGACTGTGCACCAGTGCACAAAGCAAGGTCCATAAAGACGTGGATGACAGAGTCTGGTGTGGATGAACTTGACTGGCCTGCACAGAGTCCTGACCTGAACCCGATAGAACACCTTTGGGATGAATTAGAGCGGAGACTGAGAGCCAGGCCTTCTCGACCAACATCAGTGTGTGACCTCACCAATGCGCTTTTGGAAGAATGGTCAAAAATTCCTATAAACACTCTCCTCAACCTTGTGGACAGTCTTCCCAGAAGAGTTGAAGCTGTAATAGCTGCAAAAGGTGGACCGACATCATATTGAATTCTATGAGTTAGGAATGGGATGGCACTTCAGTTCATAGAATGAGTAAAGGCAGGTGAGCGAATACTTTTGGTAATATAGTGTATATATGTACACAAGGTCCAATAGGTTATGAGGTATGATTAGTTTTTTTTTATTGGTCAAACAGTGTATTTACATTCTTTTGGACCAATTCATCGACTGTCATCTGCAAACAAGTTGACATTCACCGATGGCAGTGACCGATGAGTCAATTTTGCATTGGTTATTTGCCGTCTGACTCAGAAACCCTATTTATGCCTGCATTTATAAATTATGTAAAAAGTAATTATATATGGTACGGATTTAAAATTTACATAAAAATGCATTTATGTTTTGGAAGTACTGGAAAATTCTTCTCACTGAGTCGGTAACTAAAGGGGTTTTTGAAAGGTTACACTGAAGTAGGTGTCCTGAATTTGCATCAAACGGGGAATTAATAACAACAACAAAAACATACTACTACTACTACTATTGGCACAGCATACAGGCCAGTGTGTTATACTGACAAACTATAATGGGTTTCGGTCCAGAATTAGAGAATCCCTATGTTTTTTATACACCTTGTCATTTACAAGTTGAGTGTTTTGTGGCATATTGTTAAATAATTAGTTTTAAAAAGAAAAATGAATGAATATATGTACTGTTACTAGGTTTGGCTGTGTTGCTATACTCCCATTTCTTAACCATTTTAGCCAGAATCCAAGTTGTATTTGACCAGATTCAATCTTTTAAAACGAATTCAATAAAACAAATAAGAAGAAGAGTAATATTAACAGAAAGGAAGAGACAGATGTGGAAAACAGGAGGAGAAAGAGACAGACATTATTTTCTACTGATGAACTCAGATTATTACTACTACACCCTGATTTACATGGATATTAGGCTCCGCACTGGAACCTGCTCGATTAGATCTGCACACTCCGGCATGCTGGATGAATCTCACCTTGACATAAGCTTGTTTCTCACTTTATCGCTCTCGACTGCTGAGCTGATTAATTGGCATTCATTGGCTTGATTTCGTCTTGTAAAATTGTAACCAGGGGGCACAGTTAAAGTAAATGCTTATAATGCGGTTACTGCTGCATCAATTAGTGGGAAAGCAACAGATTAATTTTTAGTGGCAAAATAAATACTGGCTTTATTTCCGTGCATTCTTATCGCCAATTCGCTGCAGTAGCACAACCTGCTGTCATGTAAGCTAAACAGGGTCCCTGACGCCGCCTCTTCAGTCAGATTCTTTCAGAATATAATCTGTTCTATTGTGAATTAAAGACATTAAACATTACTGATTGTCTGCTTTGGCGCCTGGAATACTAAAATGCTGTATCCGTATCTCATCACACAATCATTCGAGCAGTAGAATCCAGTAGAATATTTGTGAAATAATACAAGAATCTGAATAAATTTTACTTTAAAATACGCCGATTCTGATTTTTATTACCTCTAGTTTTAAAGGTATCTGTGAGGCATGGATCACAGTCACAACGTTCCCTCTGCTGTAATTCACTCCACTGCAGACTCACACAGCGTTTTTCACTGCAGCTGTCCCTCTAGACAATAACTCTGCTACCCTGATAATTATCCAATCACACAAGGTCTCATTACAAGCAGCAGAGAGAAAAAACATGATTACGTGTTGCTAATTAAAGCCGGGCAAACAGGAGGAGAGGGCTTTGCTGATTGTTGTCAGTGGCAACAAAGGCTGCTTGTGTGTTTATTTTCCCCCGAAGCACACACACATTGTGACTTACGAAAGGAAATACGTAATTGATCAGAGGTTCACCTTTTTGTTAGACAGTTTTTTCTTGATCTAGAAAAATTTACCCCCAAAAGGTTGTGATCACTAATCTCTTAAGGTCTTCTTCAAATACGTAAGCTGCTAATTCTACTGCACAACTCTTAAGACTTATCCTTAGCTAACACACACACACACACACTCAGCCTGTCAGAAGCCTGGAGTTGCCTGCAGTACGTTGTAGTTCCCTTTCCTCTCCCACATTCCCCCCTCCGCTCTTCTAGACAATTAAACACCACTCACCTCAGAGAACATGGGCAGTTTTTTGGCAAAGTCGACGACGCGGGTGATGGCAGGAGTGATGATCTTGGTGAATTCACTGAAGGCCTCCAGGTCCACCTTGTCTCCGTCTGACGTGGGGGCGACTGGAGACTGGCCAATTTTGTCTGGCTGCACGGGGGAAGAGGGGGGGAAATAAACGCGGGTGAATTATTAGAGGCACGGTTAAGAGAAAAATTAGAGACGTGCAGAGGAAAAGTTCAGGCTGAGCTGAAAGGGATGAAAGCCAGAGAAAGCAATTAACAATTGTGGACTCAAAAGAAACGCAGAAAAAGGGCCAGCCATCTAAAGGCTGACATATTTAATCATGTGCGCTTGCATTGTTGTTGAGAAATGTACACAGTTAAGTTTGAATCTCTGATCAGAATGATTTCAATGGGTGAAAGAAAATTGTCCGTGTGAAAATTGTCCTTGTCTTTGCTGGTGAAAATACCACTGCACCCACAGCACTGAGTACATTAGTTGGGGACTAATTTTAGCAGCGGTAGACTACTATGTACTCCAGATTGAGGAGCACTGGATAAGCACTATAATGCCCGAAGTTGTTTTTGAGAACTCAAAAATGATATATGAGATCTGTTTAGCAAGATTTACGTCACTGCGCTGGGAATGCATGCAGACGCTGCAGGAATTTTGAACAGTACTGAGAAACAGATGTTTTTTTTCACATAGTAATATACAGAATATTCCCAGCTGCGTGGTCCACATGGTGCACACGTAGTATAATTTAGCATATTTTAATAAAAAAGAGAAGAAAGTGCACAGAACCATGAAGAAGACATGACAGTAGATAACATTAGAGCAAGCTACATTTGAAAGTACAGGTTTGTTCTTTGATCGAAAGAGCACAAAAGAAGACGACAGAAATCTCTGAGGTTCCTGAAATCCAGAGGACACACCAACAACAACAGTCTTGAGGCTTTATTAAAAAGACAATTGATCAGATAAGGACTGCAGACAGCGTTTAGTGAAAGGAATGGGACATGTCAGCAGAAGGAAAGGGAATATTTAGAGAGGAAGACTGCAGAGGGGATCTGCAGACCGGTAACACGCATGTTGTGAGTTGTGAGCTGTGTAAATAAAGGTCATGACTATGAAAAATATTGCTTCATGCTCCACTGAATAAAACATATGCCAAGGCCATAGTTATCTGCTAGGCTAGGCTTCGGCTATAAACAGATGAGATAAAAGCATAGAAATAGTGGCCTCACACGAGGAGCCATTAATCAGAATATAGAGAGAAGGAAATACAGAGTGAAGGATTGCTTAAATTGGTCCAAACTTAGCAAATCCTCTGCGGTGCAGCTGGGAGATGAGCAATTATGGAAAATTTAAATAACTGCAATAATAACGTTGATGGACTGCAACTCTTATCATGTAAGAGCCAAAACAAAGCTTTGCTAGAGAGGGATTGGTGGTGTTTTTCATTTTAGTGGAACAAATAGCAAAGAGACCGAGGTTCATAACCGAAAGATTCCTACTCACTACCGTGGAGAAGAAAAAAACAAGTCAAGACTGGTTTCTAGTATAGTTTCTGGGTATTTATTTGGGGGGATTTTCTGGGGATTTCTTCCTTGAGCAAAATACCGAATTGAAAATGGCCTCCTCCGATGCCTTTGAATAATCCACAGATTCCATTGTCTACACATATTTTCATGGGTATTACTTATTCAGAAGAGTGTAGTCTCAAAGAAAACTTTCACAGTGAAATCTGTGGATTACCAGATTAATGTTAGCAATGCTTCTTGGAATAGGTGTGGCCGAAGATGTTTTTGCCACAGTTTTCAAACCAAACAAATTTCCATTTAGCTCCAGTATACTGTGATAGAATCAGAAATCTCCACACCTAGACAACTATCTATATGCAAAAGTATAAGCCTATAAAGGCTTAGTACGCTACACTAGCCCACACAGTGCCAGTTGAGCTAATCACTGCCTGGTAAATCTGTATTTCACTGTATACCAAAGTTTATATATCCGGTGTCAGTGGTGACATTCAAGAGCTGGCTCATTGCTAGAGATGTAACAACAACATTGACACTGACTGTTTACCAGAACCAGAAGAAGGGAAACAACTCTAACAGTGAAACCGGAGAAGCCTACAGCAAATAGGACCAGAAAGTTACCAATGTAACCACGGTTCTATGAATTCAACATGTCAGGCGGTCAGGAAGAAGAAACACTCAAGAAACACTTCTGATCTCCATTTCTACTCCAGGGAAAGAACATTTTGCATTCAGAGGCTAAAAAAGAAACTAATCAACAGAAGACAAACACAGATTTATTTGTGTGCCTTATTCTATTTGCTGAAAGAGAAGGGACTGAGCAGCTCTAGGCTGTAGACATAAGTCTATGTCATAAGTTGTTTTTTGTGGAAATTCCTAAAATATCCTTCAGTTTAAGGGTTTAACGGTCCTTCAACTGTGTAGAAGTTTCTCAACAGAGTTAAGTTAATTAGTCAATACTACAAGTGTTGCTTGTAGCTTGAGGTCATTGATTGTGTTTTACAAATACTCTCCACAACTTGGGCCAACGGGGGCTTCTTGAGTGCTTTCTTTAGGACAAATATGATTTTTTTGCAACTGTTATTGCTTGTTTATTAACTCAATGGCCTTCTGGGTGACAGTGAGGGAAAACACTCGGCTATACCCACAAAACTACCAAGGGATTGTGTGTTTGATACTAGCTAGCCTGGGAGCCTGAAGAAGCCTTAAAGTGTCATAAGCTTTCCTTAAACAAAACTCTTTTCTACCACTTACAGATAAGTAAACCGCTTGTAATGTGTCCCAAAAGAAACTCAGGATATTTGAGCTTGAAGATGAATCATTGTTATTTAGGGAATTGGCAATTGCTACACCAAGAGGGGAAAGGGGAAAAAACTTTTGACTGCAGTCTCATCTTTTATGTGCAGAGCTCCAACTGTTAATCGTTTATCAAATGCATTAGGTCTGGAAAGTTTGTTCCTGCAGAGCTGGAGAGGAGAAATTAATTCCGTATATGGTCGGGATGATCTAAGTGGATGATTTCACCTCAGAGAAATTATGTGTGTAATTTAATTCATGTCTTTTTTCATTACTTTAAATATAATTATCATTGTAAAACTCTGAAAAACCTTCCGGTCGGTTGTTGATCTACGGCAATAACTCACAGACTACTTTGTAATGTGCTGTGATTTCAGGTTCGCAAGCTTCAGTGGAAAAACTCCCCTTTCATACCTAATATTACGCAGACATCTGTGTTTCAGGTTGTTTTTTAAATGCATTGATATAAATCATTTGGCATTAAAAGGTTCAGATAAACGGTACTGCACTCTGGGATGCGCTACAAGATGATAAGATCACCTCGTGAGTGCATATCTATAGTTACTCTACACAGAATTCTGAACGTCTTCATTAAACCAGAACCATATGTCCAGTACGTCCAGTCCTTTCTGTTTCTGATCTCCTGCCCTGAAGTTTTAGCGTAGCCGAGTCTCTGATTAGCCAGGGAGAGCATGTTTAAAGGAAGTCATTTGAGCTAATGTTGCTGAGACCAGGAACTTATAGTTCAGAAGTTCAAGACCTTTTGAAAGGAAAGGAGATTTATATGAGGCTCTCAGGAGGATCTGCACTTCACTTGGCCTTGAACAGTGAATAAAACCTTGGAGCGAATAGTGTGGACTGACCTTTACTAGCAGGGTAGCAGTAACTCAAGGCTAGTTACTTTAGCATCATACGTGTTAGCTAATTAGAGCAATGTTGCATCCATGCTTAATAATTTGAACAATGTATGGTTGTTCTAGCTCAAAGAAATATCTGACAATAAGTCCCATGGAATAAACTGAATCTTGTTAGTGATTGCTTTTATACCGATTACATCCAGAATGCCATCCGCTATTCGTTTGTAGTTTGGATTGTTGTGTAAAAGACGAGCTAATAGCCAAGATTTGTAATTCAAATGGCTATTCATTTATCAAGGCAGCTACGACCTCTACAAAGACTTAACTGATGCCATAAAAAGCATTTTCCAGTAGCTGACAGCCGAGCGTGAGAGAGAGAGAGAACACTGAGAGGCTACAAGTCAGACAGAGAGTGTGTTTAGTTGCAGATCTGGATCAAGGCGTAGTCATAAATGGACTTGACAAATCCAAAGAATTCAAGACTCGCAGCAAGAACAAGGGTTTCCTATTTTCTTGTCATGCTCCTCTTCATCCCCGCTGACCTTGCAGCGGCAGTTCAAGAGTCTCTTAATTGCCCTCACCTGAGGAGGCTGGATAAAAGTGGATGAAAGTCAAGCCTGGAGAGGCCTGAAGAAGCCATCGCTTTTTAGCTGACCAAGCGCACCCTGATCCTATTTTGTTGTTTTTCCTTTATTTATAGATAAAAAAAAATGTTTTATTGTTGTAAACTCTGGTGTCTGGTCTCCACATTATACTGTGGCCCACAAGCTGGTTCATAATGGCACTGAATGCTATGGGCGATGTAAAAAAAAAAAAGGCTTTGGATCAAACTGTATGTCTCCGCTGGGTGTTCATGGTGTCCTATGAGTTACCTGTTTAATTTCATGTATAAACTCAAGGCTTCTGCTTTCTGCATTCATTAGCCCGAACTATCAGGAGTTCAGTCAGTGAATCATTAAGCAAAGTCATCATTCAGTGAGTGGACAACACTTGTATGCTGAAGTAGAGTGCATAACAAGTGGTGTCACTGCTGCTGTTTTAAAGCAACAGTCCCAACAGGGCTGCAGAGACACATCCTGGTCGACTTTGCATGTCAGTTTGGATATTCAGTGAACCAAGCTCAGGGCGATACAGTACTCAACAGTAGCCTGGTTACTGGGCTAACAGGTCTTTAAATTTAGTTTGTTGTAAGCTCTGTCTTGACAGAAATATGTATTTTTAACCCTAATTATGAGCTTCCACCTACACACTGTGACCTTTAGCCGAAAGAAAAAGTCTTAATTTATGCAGCCAGATTAATTTCCTGCCAGAATATCAGTCCGGTGACATGCCTTTTGGATTTCATAATGGGCCGTGTTTCACAGGATACAGAGAAAACATTACCTTTGCATGCAATTGAATAGTCCTCCAACCAGTCAGAGCTATGTTGTTGTGAACAAATTCAACTCCACGGCGCTCAGATGACGCGTATTACTACGTTGGGCAAATTATTTGATTGTTCTGGCAGATCTTAGCTGGGGCAGAGAGACTCCAGACCAACTTTCCAGGGAGCGGGGGGGATGTTCGGGCTGGAGTGCCTACTAGACAAAATGATTCTGCACACAGACTACAAATTTCTCTTTTAAGAGAGCTCTTAAATGTTTTCTTTGCCGTCACACCCGACCGCTTCCCTCCGCAACTTATAGTTGTCCTCAGATGAACACCTAGCTATCACAACTCCCTGGCACACGGTTTTTAAAATTAAAACTCTATATTTGGCCCTGATCTCAGTGACAACTGCATCTCATGTAAACGTGGGCCAAAGCATGAGGTCAGTGTCTGTGAAGAGGGGAAGCCTGACACAAGGCAGGGACTCCCTGACGGGGCAGTCCAGGATGAATTGAGTGCAAGCACAGCAGGAGAGCAGCGTGAGAGAGAGAGAGAGAGAGACACTCCAGCCTGCCAACTTACAGATGAGTGCTCATGACTGAGGATTTGCCTTGGCTGAGATAAGGAGGCAGCTTACAGAAAGCAGATGGGCAAAATAGAAGGCGAAGCACGGGCAGACTCAGAGGGACAGTGAGGGAGGAAACAAAGAAACGAAGATTAAAGTGAAAATCGTGAGTCAAGGTGTAAATGAAAACTTTGAAGGGAATTAGGCCTGGTTAAGAGCCCAGGGGGATTAGGATGAATAAACCTCCTAAATGCTGGAGAGAACAGAAGAATAAAGACACAGGAGGAGAAAAATGGAAAAAGACAGAAGGGAATAGAGAGTGATAACGTCAAGAGAGCGGAGAGAAGCAGCTCAGCCAGATAAAACGAAACTCTGATTTACGGGTTTGTTTGGAAAAAACCAAGGCAGCGCCGGAGAATAAGTAGTGTGAAATTATTTGTGGCGTTGAGTGTTTTTGTGCTCTAAAAGGTTTAATGTCAAATCATATTGTTGCCATTTTAAACGGGGACACGCCACAGAAAACGAAATGTGACTTAGATGAATTCCATCCTTAGATCTTGGGATATTATTTTTGTAGTTTGCCATTAAATTACACTCAAATTAAAGCTATAAAAGACTAAAATCATGAGTTATGGCAGGGATTGTTGCCAGTTCTGTCTATAATGTCAGTTAAAGAAAATCAAATCCAATACAATCATCATAAAAATATTTTTCTTTTTCTTCTTCCTCTTCTTACCAGGAATTTGCGCTTCTGCTTCCACTGCGCGCCCTGAGCGTTGGTGTGCCGATGGGCCTCGGTCACCAGGCGGATTAGCTCCCACTCGGCCCCCGTGGGCTCTGGACGGCTCTGGAGGGTTTTCACCATTTCCTCCTTCTTGCGTCGCTCCCTGTTCTCCTCAATCAGGCGCCGCTTCGCCACCCGCTTTGAGTCATCCAGCACCACTGGATGAAGGGAGTAGGGTTCAGTAAGTCCACGCGTCGTTCATCGTCCCTCCCTGCATTGACACTTATTTGTGTGTGCATAAAAAGTAAAATAAAAACACTCACGGTCCATGGCCATGCCCACGGCAATGCACTTCTTGAAGCGGCAGAGCTGGCACTGGTTGCGGGTGATCTTGTCGATGATGCAGCAGCCATCATACTTACAGGAGTAGGAGGGGTGGAGGTTCTTCTGAATGGTCCTGCGGAAGAAACCCTGCAGGGAGGTAGAGAGCAAGGGAGAGGCGGATGAATGGATGTTACAGTCAGTCCTAGTATTGTGCAGGTCTCCCTTGTGCCTCCAAAAGAGTTGTGACTCATCAGAGAATGGAAATGGGCCTTCTGAGGGTGTCCTGTGGTGTCTGGCAGGAGGATGTTGTTAGTGGGGGCCTTTGAGGGGAGGGGCCTCTGTGGATCATCCCACAGATACTTGATCAGTTTGGGATCTAGGGAATCTGGAGGCCAGGTCAACACCTTGTGCTTTTTTTTTCAGTTGTTCCTAAACTGATTTTGTGTGTGTGCCTGTGTCAGGCTGCATCCTGCTGGGTCTGTCATTAAAGGAGTGTCATTGGTATGGGGTGGGGGTGCCTGGTCTGGTCTAGGTTGGTGGTACATGTCTAAGTAACATTCACAGCAATGCCAGGTTCAAATGTTTCCCAGCATAATACTGAATTGTCACAAGATGGTCAATGTTATTTACTTCACCTGTCAGTTGTTTTTTTGGCTGATATGTGTGTGTGATGAATATTAATTCAGAAACTTTTGGCTCCTCACTTGCAATCAAACCAGGCAATTTGTGTAATTGTTTGTAATGTTACTGCTGGAAGGCAACAGTGTCCGCATGAGAAATCATGAATTTACGTCCATAAAGTAAGATTTAATATTGACTGTATAATTAAATTAACAGCATTATTTTGCAAAGTGAAGGAACCTACGCGTTTGACGTTGCATGAATTATTTAGAATAAATCTGTAGCGCCTAAATAAAAAATGCAAATGTTTTCGAGAGCGGCTCCATTACTTGACACATCAAATACGAACACAAACCCACAGAGCTCAATCACAATCCCTTCCCTGGCATCTCAGATAGATCACGATGAACAGAAGCAGACCGATCACGCAGCGCACTGACAGCAAGACAGACAAATGACACGAGCCCGAGCTGATGTGACAGCAGCGTGTCTATTACCTTGGTACGTGTTAGTGAGTATATAGAGCAATGAAAGTGGCTCTTTCTGAGTAGGTGCATGCATGGCTCCATGTGACCGTGTGCTGACCTCACATCAACTATTCTGACAGATACTATGGGACATACTATGTGTATGTGTGTGTCTCTCTGTCTGTGTTTATGTGCGTACCTTGCAGCCCTCGCAGGTAATGCAGCGGTAGTGGTAACCCGTGGCCTTGTCGCCACACACCACACATGGCTCATCCTTTTCGAGGTAGCTGGGGATGTACCCTGGAGGAAAGAAGAGGAGAAAGACAAAGTGAGACAGAATAAGGTTATGCTTGCAAGCATTTCAATCTGTAAAGTAAGAAAATAAAACAATTAACATTATATTGAGTTAGAAAGAAGCACTGCATCAAGGAAGTGGTCTTCCTGGCTGCAAAGTACTCTGACGCCCTATTTGTACCACCAGGCTTAATGTGGTAAGAGGTTCTTCACAGATTTCTTTCTGACTAATCTCAAACTTGTGCGCACCACAAGATTTAAAACAAGATATTTAGATTAATGTGCCAGATTAGGGAGCTTGATATGCACCGCTTCATGAGATTTCACAGGTTATGTCAACAAAACCAAGTGCTTAGTGGTGGTTAGCACTGATGTCTCACAGCAAGAAGGTTCTGGGTTTGAATCCATCGGCCTACTGGGGTCTTTCTGTGTGGAGTTTGCATGTGGTGATTCTAAACTGGCCGTAGTGTGAATGGTTGTCTGCCTCTCTGTGTGAGCCCTGCAATGGACAGGCGACCTGTCCAGGGTGTACCCCGCCTCTCGCCCAATGACAACTGGGATAGGCTTAAGTGCAGAAGACAAACTACTGTGGATGAGAAACTGCCTTGGGAGCCCCAGTCAACAAACTACAACACCGTCAAGCAATGGTGTTCTTGTGGACCTGTTTCTCTCGTTGGTTATTGTGAAAATACAAATGTAATCATCCAGATTTTAAGTCGTACAAATCAAATTATGTCTGATATTAGTCAGAGACATCCCTCATGAGTCTACAAGTGGTTCTGGAGGTTTAAGAGCAGATCTGTTAACCCCATACATTACCAGATAATCTTTGCTGAATCTTTGTTATCGAGCGAGGTCCTCCGATTGTCGGAAGGAATAAAGAAAGAAGAAAGCACAAAACTCTTAAAAAGTCTTAGCCTATTTTTTTTTTTTATTTTCCTTTACAGGCACAAACGATGGAGAAGCTGCACTGCGGAATTTTCCAACAGATTCATTCAGATCTTAAAGAACTGGAGAAACTTTATTGTCCATAACAAGCTGCTGACAGCTGCACACCAGGAGCGACTTCCACCTTTACTAATTACTTATTTTTAATTACGAAAATGTCCCTTTTTTAATTACGTTGGAATTAATTGACAGGTCTTTTAATGGGCCAGCTAACACAGCTTTTGGGCATGTTCAGCCATTACTCGATAAAGACAGAGGCAGGAAAGACACAGTAGGATAATGACTTGCAGCAAAGGCAGTCCAAGCAGCTGGGAATCAAACCTGGGACTCTCTCTTGCTGGTGTTGTAGGCCGAGGTTTATCATAGGTGGACATTTGTAAAATTTTTGCTTCGAATGATGGCTTGTTGAGGAAAATACATTATGTATTTCATTTAGTTTTAATGTACAGTATATTGTAACCAATGTGGTCACACCGTTACAGACAGGGTCTTTGATGTTACTCTAGGTATTGTATGGTACTGTATTTTAAGGCTGAAAGCTTACATAAATTACCAGCTGATCTAAATTTACATCATATGGATTGTTTTCTCTATAATCATCTCCGCCTCTCTGCAGCATTTCATTTGCTTTACAGTCAGGAACAGAACAGTTCGTTCTTTTTCCATACTGCCTGAAAGAACAGCGAGGGAGTGAGTGCAGAGACACAGGAAATAGCAGCTTTTCAGGCATTTTGTGTGATATACAGCTAAGAAGCTGGGGAGGAAGGGAGATGGTACACTGCGAGTAGCACATCTATTCAGTGCGGGTGTTTGAGACTGAACACACACGAATAAAACAACTGGAAAATGTTTGCTCTCGCACTGCACCAACAGTTTCAACCCTTTCTCGTCCGTTACACAGTTTTCTGTTGGTTTTGCAGAATGACAACAACCCCAGACATACAGGAAGAAGAAAAAGAGATGCAAAAGATAGCATGGACCCCACAGAGTCTCAGATAACATTAAGAAACAGAGGAAACTGAGACAGCCAAATTGATTTATGATTCTACATACACTGATCAGGCATAACATTATGACCACTGACAGGAGAGGTAAATAACACTGACCATCTTGTGACAATACAATGTTCTGCTGGGAAAAGTTTGGACCTGGCATTCATGTGGATGTTACTTGGACATGTAGCACCCACCTAGACCAGACCAGACACCCTCCACCCCATAGCAATGACACTCCTTGATGGCAACAGCCATCCCCAGCAGGATGCAGTCTGCCTGACACAGGCACACACACAAAAACGCATACAAAGGCCCCTCCCCTCAACCCATAGGACCCAAAGGCCCCCCACTAACAACACTATGTTGCCAGACACCGAAGGACACCCTCAGAAGGCCCATGTCTATTCTCTGATGAGTCCCAACTGTTTTGGAGGCATAAAGGAGACCTACACAATATTAGCAAGGTGGTCATAATGTTATGCCTGATTGGTGTATACAGTACGCAGAGCCCATGACACTGTGAGCATGTATACTTGTGAACTGGTATTTCTGCAATTACACTGCAAAAACTTTGTTTACTGGAAACCATGATGACTAAAGGTACGGACACACCGACCTAATGTCAAATGCATAAAAGTTTCCTGGGTCTGGACCAAAAAGGTTGCACTTGATCACAACGCAGAGACCACAGCCAAAGACCAGCTGTTGCACACGTTAGGAGTCTGCGTGAAAGGAAACAGGCCTTCACACCAGTAGGTGGCAGTACTCTGTATTCCTCATTAAAATGGTTCAAACAATAACCAAAACTACGACCACAGACTCTCACAATGGTCAACGGCCGACCGTCAGCTTGATGCATTCCATGGAGTGGAAGCTGAACTGAGAGACTGAAACCAAGCAAACCCATCAAGACGCCAAAGACATACGTAAGTCAAGCTGCAGCTACGAAATTCTACATAGAAGAATAAACCAGGCTTCAATTCACAGAACTACCTGACAAGCACCTTAAAACCCTCTTTATATTAATACGAATGTCAACAGATATAAATTATTGGTGGCATTATTTGTGAAAGCATGATTCCTTTACTTTCAGCGAATAAAACATCTGTACAGCACCACATGCTTGTAAGTCTGTGTACCAATGCGTGGCGAGTGCTGTGACAGGCGGTGTCAGTTGAGCTCTGCCTTTTGGCTTTGTTGCAGATTTTAGAAGAGGAGGGGCGAGGGCAAGAAGACAACATTGGGGGGGAGGAAAGACAAGAACAAGTGCCAAAGGGACACGAGTGACATTTTGCCCAAATTGATTTTCTAATAGCGTTGAGAAGCCCTTCCCTTTTTTTCTTTTCTTCTGTTGATAAAAATTCTCAGGGATTTGTAAGAACTTCAAGAGAGATAAAAAAAATAAATAAATAGTGGAATATAGAGGGAAAATGTACGAGTCTATTTGCTGATAAAAGCAGCACAAGAGAGAAAAAACTGAAAAATAATGTGGGAGAATGAAGAGCAGAAGAGATTTTTAAAAAAAAGGGGTGCCAAAGAAAATATGACCGAGAATGTGTTTACGTGGAAACTAGTATTATCAGAGAAATAGCCCAAAGTGAATAAAAAAGCCTCACGTAAGCAGACTGGCCTGGACAGAGGGAACATTCAATCCGATCAACCCGATCTGATAATTTCTCTCTTCTATCTATTTATTAATGTGCATATTTGCCGCGACGGGTTGCGAAAAGGGAGACAACCAGTAGTTTAAAAACAAGTGCCTAAAAGGATGAACAAAGACTTTCCACAATCCATGTGGACAGCAACATTGAGAATGTGGCTCCAACTTGGCTCTAAGCTGTCAATTACTATTTGTCTGAAACAGTTAAGTTAAAATCAGACATATTAAAGTCTGACTGAGGAAATATTGTCAGCAGAGTATCATCATTAGAAAACTGTCTGCTCCACTGTGTTGGCAAGGCGAGCAGCCGCAGATGTATCCCAGGACCGTTCTGCTGGGGCTCTGCTGGAAGACAAGCCCAAAATCAATACTGCTGCTGCAGCTCTGTGGTCACCAAACCTTCCCATAACAGGGCTCAGCAGTCACTCCAAAAACCCAGGAAAGGGAAGGAGATTTTTCTAGCGCGGTCGGGTCAAGATAAATATTTTGTCTTCACAAGTTTCCCCAACATAACATCTGTCCTTTCGCTTCATTAAAGCGTGAGGATTGGGCTGAGCGAACCAGGCTGAGCGAACCAGGCCCCTGAAGAGGTCTCGGGATTGTTTCTCCGAGGTCCTTACATGACAACAGCTCGGCGAGATGACATTTGAGACTGTAAACATGGAGGACGTTAGGGGAAATACTGACTGTACGCATACGCTGGAACAGCAGCGATTATACAAAATCAAGTACGCCCACTGCTGTTGCGCACACTGTCTCTGCTGCTGAATCCCAGTCTTGCCTAGGAATTATTTAGTCACAACTGATTTCGTATCTCAAAAAAGTTTTGTTTGTATCACCCCGACAAAATGACGTCCCCATTTAGCTATGGTCTGATCTCAACAGTTGAATAGTTAAAGGGGAACTACTGTTTTTTACAACCTGGACCTTATTTCTGGCATAAAATATGATCATTTACTCACCCATATAACTTTTGTGTCATTTGTAGTCGTTCAGGAGATATTTAGATCTGCGCATATCCATATTGTGGGAGTGACTGGGGCACCGAAACGCAGCCTCTAAATAACGCATTATCTGCAGCGAAACTCGTTCATTTCACCAATATTTTGTTATTTTGTTGGATGATGTCATCTCTGAGCGCTGCTCGCACCCACAGCGGTCGGATTGTTCACCTGTAATTGTGCTGCTGCTATGGTTCGTCCACAACCTCGGAATCGGAAAAATATTCAGCCACGTTGCAAAAAATTAACAGACCACGGATGATGATAACAGCTAACTCCGGACTCAACGGGGAATAGCACTAGCGTACGATAACAAAATATTGGTGAAATGAATGAGTTTCGTGGCAGATAATGCGTTATTTAGAGGCTGCGTCTCGGTGCCCCAGTCACTCCCACTATATGGATATATGCAGATCTAAATATCTCCAGAACGACTACAAATTACACAAAAGTTATATGGGTGAGTAAACGATCGTATTTTATGCCAGAAATAAGGTCCAGGTTGTAAAAAACAGTAGTTCCCCTTTCAGCAATTACAGGGTCTACTTTCTTCTGCTAGCTGGTTGCTAAATTTGCCTGCAGCTTGCTTTTTACTGGGCAGTGAACAATGAGTTGAGGGTGGTTGAAAAATAAATGACTCTGGTTTGTTAATGCAAGAAATCATTTCAAAATTAAATGCAAGCATTTAGCACTGTGAACAAAAAAATAAAATAAAAATTGATCGATGCAGCTTTAAAGCTGTTGATTATCTTACGTTAATCAACTCACTTATTATTATTTTAACACCAAAACTGGATTGAGTTATCACAAATGAGTAAACCTCCCCTTTAAATTCAGGACTACTGTCATTGGAAATTATTACTTTTTTAAAGCTTGTCTTAAGTAACCGCAAAAAAAAAAAAAAAAGATATATTTTTCAGTTCGCTGAAGCTAATTCTTTCCAAACCATGATAATTTACTAAATTACTAAGCGACGTTAATGCTCATATTAGGTCACTAATGTGCTCTTAAGTGTCCTTAATGGCTGTTGAGGACCCCGCTGAGTTTGGGTAAGGGTCGACTCTCCTCCAGGAAAATGCTGACATCACTACAGTGTATATAATTCAATCTCGGGCAAGTGTGCCCCTAAGACAGTCATACTCTCATGCTTTCCCAGTTCAAATGGACCGTGGCAGGTAGAGTGTGGCACAAGATTCCAGCAGTGATGCAGAGAGGCAGCAAATACGCCTGCTGGGAGGGAAAACATGTGGAAAGCACTTGGCTTTGGCAGGTATAAATCAAGACACCAGTGACTTTTATTTTTTTTTGTCGGCGTTCATTCAACACCATCTTTCCCTCTCTCAATATCCCTCCACCCTTCTTCACTCCCCTCTCGGCTTGGGGGATTTAAAGCTGTCACTCTAACAATGAACTGCGCCCGACTCACAAGCAGACAAAGCAGGAGGCTTTCACTTATTGATGACATATGCCAAGGTGCTGTTCCTTTTCTCTTTGGATCTGACAAATCGAAAGTGTAATGTACACGAGACAGCAGTGACTCGTGTGCCGGCAACTTCTGTGCAGTCACTCAGCTGCCTGTATTCACCCCAGTGAGACTGACAGTTTTCATGAAAAGAACCTAAAAATAAGTCAGACTTCCATAAACAGAGTGATGGGAAAAAAGTAGAGGTGCGTGTCTGAGGAGATTGAAAATTTCAGATTTCAGCCATAAACACTGCAGTTCCTCAAATGGCCACTTGAGGGGGCTCCGAAATACAGTATTAAATTTTACAGTGATAAACATGTTAACAGGTCTCTTTGCCTGTATTGTAATTAACCATTAGTTAGGTGGAGTCAAGCACTGTTACGATATGAAGCTGCTAAAAACTGCAGTTCCTCTATCAGCCACTAGAGGCTAGCTCCGAAAGCGAGTCAAACCCCATAGATGTCACTGTTGAAATGTCTTCAACTTCACAGCAGAAATAAACGTGCTTACAACCTGGTACAAAAATGTTTTTTTGTCTCTATGGATAATTTCTCCATCCATGACAACTGTACTGACATGAATTTTTGTAACAATATTAAGCTTTAAAGTTCTGCATAATTAAGGGAACGGCAGCTTTGATTGACAGGTGGGTGCCCTCTTATGACGCTAGCTGACCCAGCCGCCTCAACTTCACTCACACGCCACGTTTTTGCCAGTTAACCAGAAGTCAGATGGAGTCAGGGACTGTCAAGATGGCGGCCATCAGAGACAACACACCGAGCTTCGAAACTGCTCTGCGGCAAACGGAATGGGTGAGTTTAAGTCGGGTTTGTCAGTTAAATGTTTCTTTCTTAGCTTCCACTTCAGAGGTACGTTTCTCTCCATCCAAACACCGTCCACCAGATACTCACCAGTCATACTCTTCACGGAACATTGGCTGTTCTTCCTCTTCCTTTTCGGGCCATTGAGCCACCTGAGAGAGAAAAAGAAGGAGAAAGAGAGAAAGAGGAATGAATGAAAGTGCCTCTAAATATAGTACACCTTTTCTGTATAAGAATACATTGTAGGGAAAGACACATATGGAGATGCACAATACAAACTAAAATTCCCACTTTGTCTCTGGCTTTCTGGCTTTGGACAGATGATTTCTAAGTAGACTCCATTTAACAGCATCACTTCCCTTCACTTGTAATATTTATCGAAAAGTCTGCGAGCCACAAAATCAAGTTAGTCCAGGTGCAAAGGTTCACGATCAGACGCCACTTTCCAGGAAATCTTTTTAAATGAAGGTTGTTAATGGGGTCTGCGACGGCGGTATGACACACAAACAACAGATCAAGTAGAGAAAAGGTAATGTAATGCATCTGTACAGTTCATGCATTGCCATTTAAGGAGGAAAGCTTTCCGTATCGTTTTACCAGCCAACCATCTGGTACTCAAATCAGGCAAAGAAATAGGAGCTTGATTTGCCACCATACACTTTAATTTATAGTAGAAGAGTAGCGGGGCTCACAAAGTAAAGGCATAAAGTTTATGTTAAAGGAAAAGGGAGATTTTCTTGGTAAGTCTTCGCTGTAGCTCCAAACTGACTCCAGGCAGCAGGGGAAAGACTTTTTGCGGAATACAATTAAGCCTCCAAATCACTCCAATTATAAGATTGCACTTTGGAAATCTCTCCAATAACACAAGAAAAACAAAGACTGCAACTCAGTATGGATCAAACATACTCAAAGCAACACACACACAACGCTCAGCAGGAGATTCACACACATACCTGCAACCACGCTGACACATATGAAAGGCATGCAAAGCACAGATGGGAACTGGCAGCTCTGAAGGGAATTATGAAAGCACAGTGATGGAGGAGGGGGAGGGGGGGAGCAAGTATGAAAAGAGAGTTAATGTATGGCATAGACTCAGTGAGTGCTCTCTGTCAGTGCTGGATGGCGTCTAGGATCCCGAGAGTCCAGCTCTCTGCTCTCAGACAGCCTCCAGCTCTTCTCCCACAGCAGCTCCAGGACAGGGAGCAGGACTCCATTAACACCATAAATAAAATGATTCTCCTACTCCGGTCAGACGCAGCGCACAGGACTCCAGGTTGTATATTGTCCATGACAGAGGTCTATTACACTATGTGCTTTATAATCTGGCGAAAGGATCCCTCCTCTGCTGCTCTTCCTTTAGGTCATGACTTATGTCTTATCCAAGTTTTATGTCCGACCTACACGGTATGAAGCAACCTGAGGTCAGTTTGTGCGCAGATTTTGGGCTATTAATTCAGCACAACACTGATAAAACTGTGTAATAGACAAAAGGAACAAATTCTCATAAAGGAGAGACTGAAATTTCACATTTTTGGGGTCTGTTTGCCTAAAAACTCCCATGTTAAATCATTCCCTGGCTGCTGTAAATTATAGTCATAATAAAATAAAAAATCCATTTTCCCACTTGTCATACCAACATAAAACATGTTCTGTCCGACTCTGAAACATGTCACATGACTGCAGACCCTACAAGTATATAAATATATCAGATATGCTGTATTTCAGCCTTTCGAATGACACCTTCATTTGGACCTTCACATGAATAAAGTGTAATCTAGTCTCTGTTGCTACCACACTTCAATCTACACACTATATAAAGAAACCGAATACACCTTTCCTTGCACCCAAACTATTGTTCACCTTTCCTTCCTCCAAAGCCCTCAGACATGATCAGTAAATAAAAAGAAAGGTTAATATCATCTATATTACAAACAACACACAATTAGTTTTAATATGCTCCAATGTTGTCAAATTAAAAACACTCATTATTGCTATGAGTTGTGTTTCTTGCTGCAAATTCATTATTATTATTATTTTCATATAACAGGACTCCCTGCATGTAGAGACCATAGACTGTATAAAGGTGGACGGCGGAACTGCTCCTCAAAAGTGAAGCAAAAGCAACTAGAGCTCCCCCTGGTGGATGGCTGCAGTAAAGGTCATAAGCTGCCTTTACGTGGACACTAGCATTCAGCTAATGATAAAAATTTAAAGCTTTCAATCGGAACAGACTGATCAGAAGGAATTTCAGATTGCAAGGGGTTGTGTAAACCCTTTGATTACGCGTTCAAAAGAAAAGTATTAGCTCCTAATAACCACGTAAACGCTTGATGTGATGGTTTCCCTCTGGCTGGAATAAATCCGTTCTTTCTGAGCATGTTTGCTTCACGTGGGGTAAACATCAGGTGACGAGCTTCCAGGAGGGACAGAAACACGGAGGTAGAAAAACAACCAGTTGTTCAAACAAAGCGTTAGAAAAGACGATCAATGCCAGGGTCGATGAGGGAAACGACGTTAAACATGTGACCCCAACTTGATCGTCTTTTGCTGTTGAATGAATTCAGCGTTCTCAGTAAAGCCGTGGAACAAAGCTTGTTCTTCTTATGTTATATTTCTGGCTGTGAAAAAGGTCAATATAAAATGTTTTATAAACATTTAACATCTTCCGTCCGTGCTTCAAAAATAAGCCGCAGATTTGTTTGCATCTAAAAACCAGCAATGATTTTAAAAAAAATGATATTCAAACCAACAAACACTGTTTGCCCCTGAGAAACATAGCAATATAATTGCCTGTTAAGTTCACAAGTTGCTGTAATTGAGCCTAAATGTCAACTCAAACTGCCCTTCATTATTTACCTAGACTTTAATTACAGCAGTGTCTTCTTCTCAGTTACATATCTTCCCTTTGCCCTTTCAAAATATGTCAGATGGATTAACAGAGCATTAAATTAAGCTCTTAAATGGCCTGTTGAGTCAAAGCATGATTTATCATGATTGCTGGGCTTTCAGCATAGTTATTAAAACTCTTCTGTGGCCCGTCCCGTGCATATACGGTCCCTGTCACTGTGGAGCGTTGGTGGAGAACGTGGAAGGAGTTAGCACGTCCACCTGTGAGGCAACGCTTCTTGGCACACACCGACAGTCGAGGCTGCAGCGTGCATGTTTCTCAATTTTAATATGCTGAGGAATCTGGCGCTTCTTTGAACGTGACAGATGCTTTTTATTTACTTTGTGGGAAATATTGTCAGTTAAGGTGTCAGGAATATGGTGGGAAAAAAAAGAATTAAAGCTGTCACAGCAGCAGAAATGATAAGGTGGGATTTTCACCGACTGCCACTCAGAGGTAAGCATCTCTCTCTCTCTGCCAGCTGGCTCTCACATCACTCCACAGAGCCGCTGGAGGCGACAACCATCAGACTGTCAGCTACGTGACATGTTTGTGCAGATGGGAACATCAGCAAACTGTATATCAACAGATACTCTTTGTTCAGCTCCCTCTCTGCCTCTTAAAACGACTTCTCTGCATCTCAACAACCGGTGACAACCCACCACAACCTGCCACTCTGTTTCCCCTCATATGAGCTGAGCACAAAGTCAGAGAACTGGCACAGCACAGATACAATTAGGAAATAATTATAATAATAATAATAATACAATCTATAGCTCTCTGCAAAAGCTCTACGCTGCTATTAATATCTGATCAATCCCAAAATAGAACTTCAACAAACAAATGGAAAACGGTAGGCAAATACAATATTTATGTAAGATTTCTGCAAGATGTTGCATCTTCAGTAGTAATTAACTTCCTGATGGCTAGAGGCTGTGTAAGAAACAAGCACAGACAAAACTGATTTAAAACAAACAAACAAAAAAAACAAAAAACAGGAAGTTTTGATTTGGATCACACAGCTGGTGAATGCACAGCCACTTAGCGCATACAAGTACTCCTGCTCATGGATAAGAACTTCATGCATAATTGAATATTTTTTGATGGAATGCAAGGTTTTGCAGGTCGAGGCACGGCGCCGTGTGCTGAGCATGCACACCGCACAGCACTACTTTTCGATCCCCTGCTCTTACGCCCGGATAGGATACACATTGCAGCACGCCTCCATAAATGCAAAGGCCTGCACGGTGCGCCCCCCTCTGCAACCCAAGCCTACCCCACGCAGACGTGCATATACTGTACTTTCTCTGCAGCGACGCTGTGTGAAACTTACAATAAACTGTACTCTGGTGTGGCCCGAAGGCTGTGCAGAAAACGCACACATGCTGCGCAACTACAGCACCCATACCCAGAAGCAAATGAGAAGAATCGACAAAACGAGACAAAAAACAAACTCACAGTTCCGACCTGATGATGCAGGGTAAAATATGCATGGTACAGGAGGATTTCTAGTTGAATTTGCAGATGCGGATAGTACACATCCCTCACGCTGTGTTTCTCACTCTGATGTCTCTACCATTTGTGCTAAGTTTAGCCTGCTGACCCACTCAAATAGTCCTTGCCTCTCCCGCCCTCTTCCTCTTATCTGTGGGACTCTCTTGCTCTGCTGCTAGCACCACCCAGCCCATCCTGACTGTAACGCAGCCAGCTTCTCCCCTTGTGACTTTGACAGCCAACGAATAGTGCTTCCAACAGGTATTGCCGGTCTGTCAGGGAACTCTGTGCTCTCTACAAGAGACTACAACATTAAGACAGGTTCCCTTAAGGCTCCAGCAGAACACATGACTCCTATAGAAAATTACAAGTGCTGCCAACGGTGATCAATGCCAGAGAACTTCAGACGTTACAGTCCTTATAGAAAATTTTCCTCATGTTTGAGTAGCTAAAAGATATGGCTGGGGTTAATCTATATTTTGTCATCTTCAAATGCTTTTAATACACATTTCAGTTTCTACAGTCATGGTAATGAAATTATATGAGGTTCTTGGACATTTTGGAACCTCACGGTGCACAAAAATATTACTAGACGAGACTTGAGGTGAGGTGAAGGGTCTTTTTTCTCATTTAGGGCGACTTAAACCTTTAATTGAAATCTGGCAGATGGAGAAGCACCTGCTTTGGAGCTCATGCAACAATACAAAGACACTCAGAATAGTCCAGAGAATTATATCCATAACAGAGTCTGAATGAGGCCCCCTGTCCTATGTTTAGCGTGCTACAGTCGCCTATTGTTGTGCCTGCATGCTACAGGCCTACAGCTGGGTCTGTCCCGTCCTGTGCATCCAGCGCTAATGGACACTTTGTTCCCTCGTGTGTCCCGCCACTGTCTAAATTACAGGCTTAGTTAGAAGAGTATATTGCATGCCAATGACTGAAAGCAAACTGACCAAACACATGGAGCTAAATGCTGAGACTCATATATCTCGTACTGAAAAATCTGTACCATCAATTTTCTATAAATGCCAGTCTGCAAATGGCACCGCTATCAAAAGACACCACTGAGATTCCTGCAACGCGACTTCTCTTTTATAAATCCGGGAACAATAATTGACTGAGGAAACTGACAGTTTTTCAGTCACTTAGTCTTATTAGTTGTGCTCTGACTGATTGACTGACTGATCGAACCGCACAACTACCTGGCTAGAAAGCAGGCAAGCTGTTTTTTCCTCACAGTGCTGGTAATTGTGAGATGAACTTTGGTTTAAATGCTTTTTGTCCCGGGGTAGATTGCCATGGTAACTGAGGCAGCAGTTATCCCAGGGCGAGGTCAAAGGGTGCCCAAGTGTCCTTTGGGAACAGTTTCATCTCCAAAAACATTACTTGCTGTAAATATTAGGAAGAATTGCAACATGCAGTACGCAATGAAAGACAGAGCTCAATCAACACAATGTTGAATTCATCAGACTACTACGCCCTGTCCACATATAAAAAGTTTTGCTCTTCACTCATCGCGTTCTACCTTACAGTCGGTTACTAGTGGACATTCAAAGCCTGGTTGACTCTTGTATGTTTCCCACCTAGAATGAGCTACCTCCGTTTTCTCCTTTCTATTTGGAAGGAAAATACCGCCACTGAAGCCGCTGTGAATTTGGAGGTAGGAACCAAAGTCAAGGATATTGTCTCAATGTGAGGAACTGTCTTTACGTCATGTGTCTTTCAGTTTTATGCGTCCCAAACAACCTGGTTGTGTTCATACCTTTACTTTAAGGCCGGCCACTTGCTATCAAATTCCCCAGGATGCATCGTGATGCAATGTCTGAACGGGGCCTTTGAGGTGGCGGAATTGAGGTGATGGCCAACGGGCGTAAATCATATGGTTTACCATAAGGAAACCCACGACTTTGGTTCCTACCACTTCAATCAAGTTCAATAGAAGAGTAGCTCATCACTTCAGCAAACCCAAACTGCACAATTTCACTCACAACTCATACAAGGACAAAAACAAATGTCACGTCTGCGCCTGCATTTCTGAAATTATTGACGTTCCCCGTGAGTGTATGCGTTTATTTATAGCTGCATACCATAGCTACATCTGAGCTGTGCAAACAAAGTAACAGATCATAAGCCATATAGACCTGTACATCCTGTTTTTAAAAGTCAAGTTGACCTACTTAAGCCTTCTTTACAGGACGTAGCCTTTTTTTAATCCTTAAAGTAAATACCAAAATCTAATATTCACTAGTATGGGTGAATGCAGATGGAGTGATGGCTGTGTTGACAGTATTTTCTTCTCAGATAATGGAGATTTACGACGTACAGCTTTGATCTAAACAACAGTACTGGACTGTGACTTGTCAGTGTTGGAATGTAGGGTAGCCCCATCCGTACACTAGAAATATTTTCATGCTTTGCGTGTCTCACTAGAATACACAAGAGGGACCGACTGCCAGCTACAAAGTGACAGGCGACGAGCAAATCACTTTACATGTGGAAGGTTGCTTTGGACGCATCAATTGCAGCCCAAGGAGGTTTTGATGTACACGCTGAAACATAACCATATGCCGCTAAAAGAGCACATCAACCAAAGACAGCGCCTTCGTATTTAGACAAAAATATTAGTATATACTTTTTATCAAAGCCACAACAAACAAAGGACTGCCGAAGTCGTAAATCCATAACAATGCTCTCAACAGGGGCATGGCAGGATGTCCTCATCTCCAGAGGAAGGAAAAGCTGAATCTTGTTCAGTTGTGCCACAGACATGGGAAAAAATCCTTTCATGCTAAACACGACTCTCTCCGTGCCCCCTTTCCTTCTCTCTACACTACATGTGTGAATTTAGACATCGCTGCCTTTGTAGGCACAGATTATTTTTTGTGGGCTCCTTGACACAGTTACTACAGTGCAGCCCATCTTATGTTATTTACAGCAAAGTGCCTGCCTGTGGTGAATCTGAAATTCAGATGAGCAATGAAACGTGAACAATTAACTTAGAAGTGTGATCTTCTCATATGCATGACGGGTGGGAGGATCTCAGATAAAGGCGCAGGATAAAAAAAAAACTGGCCCATTTCCTGGATTCAACAAACCTCGTGTTACTGTGGTGCAAGTCTTTGCGGCTGTTAATGCAACACTTTGCAAGCAATCTTTCATCAGCAGTGGTGACATGTAAGGAAAAGTGATGCAAGCAGAAATCCAACATGACGTAAAGCGTACAGCAACTTGTGAATCTTAATGTGCCGTCATGACACAATGTGAGTGGCTGCATGAAGTATCACCATTTAATTAAGTGTTAGATAGAATATCATTAATCACTCTTCAGTTCAAACAACAAGCTGACAACATGCAAAAGGGACGTGCTTGAGATTTAATAAAATCCACTGTCATGCTGAACACACCGCTCATATCCACCATAAGTGGCAACCACTCTAGAGCTTAAGTATTTGTGCTTTTAATTATCTTTGACGTGCAAAGCTCTGCAGCCAGCACTCACAGGTGAAATAAGCAGATGTGCAACAAATTCCTAAACTCAAGCATGTCAACTGAAGTAAAGTAAAAGGTCCGGTGCATTCATTCCTACATTAACGACCATGCCGATTGTCCTTGCGCCTCAGCGGCAAAGCTGTTAATCTCCTGACAGGTGTCCATGATAGCTGAGAAATCTACAAGGCTTCACACATGATGGTTCCTTACAGACGGTCTGCCGGTCCCTTCACATGGTAACAAAAACATAACCTCAATGTTATTACTACTGCATAAGGTCAGGTTTAACTGGGGAAGGGGAAAAAGGATTTGAGGGTCCAGGAGTTAAATTAAAACATGTAATGTTGATGGTCTATGCATAGTGATGTCTTTACATGCCACTTTTGCGGCAACATGGAAACCACTCTGGTTTGGTTCTAGTTTGCCTAATAATCAGAACATAAAACGTTGGCTCCCAGCTTGAACCAAAAACATGTATCTGCTGACTCTACAAAGAGTTTCCTTTCCACTCATGCAGGCCATACGCATTAATGGTGCACATCCAGGCAGAGACCATTAAATGATAATGAAATTCTGCAAGTTCCCCACACCGTAAGAAAACACCATCCATGAATTTGGTTTCAACTACCAAAGTAGCGGGATTGGAGCGTCGGGTGAACCCAGATGGAACAGCGGATCCTTGACTGTATTATCTTTTCAAATAGCCAGCAGTGACAGTGTTACCTTGGCAACCAGAGCCTTGAAGGTCAACAGTTGGTCTGTGCTGGTTCTTGGGATAGAACACAGCAAAAGCTTGCAAGCAATCAGTGCGACCATCATACCCCATCTTACTACCATTATGCGCTGTGCAACTTTGATTACGATGGTTCAGCTAAAAAACTGGGAAAATGGTTTGCTGGCTAGCACCAAGACTCTTGAAGCAAAACAGCTTGAGACTGGTGCCACAGCAATTCATCAGAAAGCATGGAAAAGGCTGCTTACTGCTTAGTCTCAAAGTGGTAAACACAGAAATGTTTTCCTTTCTAATAGAGACAATAAAGACAGTAAACCTGCAAAAAAATGGTTCTGTTTGATTACATGGATAGGTTTAAGGTTTTCATTATAGTTTTACCAAATAAGATTTTGTTGTCAGATTATATAGCCATATAAATAAGCTTGTGGGTAAATGCTTTCCGCAGTGTGTAATTCCTCGACAGCCTATTACCATAATAGGATTAAACAGAGTGAAAACATGATCTGATGAACCAGAAGCTTCCATCATCTTCTGAAGCCACACCCCCAACCCGTAATTATACTTTCAAACACTAAAGAGACAACTTTAGGTTGTCCTGGAGAAATGTACTCACTCATTACTTTAAAGGAAATCATAATAATGGCGTTTAAACAAATGAAAAACCTTGTCAAAGCCAGCGCAGACTGACATGTACTGATATATATTCTTTCCTATACCCAGAGGCCTCTTCCATACAGAGGGCCCCTTCCTCTCTAGCCGTATGAGAAAAGCCCCATTCCACTAATATTATGTTTTCATTAATGAGAAGGGGCTTTAAACAGGGCCGTGTTTGTTTGTCTTCAGGGCAGCCTCACTGGCTCTGCTTCTTGAGTATAGGCAGGAACATTGGGGTCAGATGCAGCTATAGGGCTAAGCACTCTGAAAAGAGCTCAGAGAGGCGCTTGTCTGAAAAAAAATATATAAATATGTCCTGAGACTTAAAAACAAAGCAGCGTGAGAATGAAAAAAGTCAAACTGAAGAATAAAGACTGCCTTATGAATGTCCTTGCAAAACCTCATTCACACATGACACCATGTCATGGAAGACTTAACATCAGAAACACCAAGCAAAAAAATCAAAAAAGGCACATGATCAGCACAGACGAAAAAACTATTAAATGTCCAACTCACTGTTTCTCTTCTCCCTCTGATGGGTTAGAGTCCTGCTCCTTGGGCATGTGTTCCATTCACCTTAATTCCATCCAGCAGCCAATCATGAGAGACTGAGGCAAGCCCCACCCTCGGATGCACACTTGTCATTCGCCGGTTGGGAGAGGTCAGTCAGTGGAACATGACAGGGTCCCGTCCCCGGGGTTGAGGGAGGGGAACGGAGGCGCCTCCGAAAGGAGTTGTCCCCCCCTGTGAGGTCGGTGTGTTGTGGCTCGATGCGAAGCTGCAAGATAGAGAGGTTGTTGGAGGCTCCGCAAAGGTGAACCAGATGGCGTCCGGGCCAGGGCTGGAGGAGGATGTCGGGCTCAGGAAAGCGGAGGGAGGAGTGGGATCCAGTCTGGAAGAGAACAAAGGACACAATTAGATACTGTAGAAACAATAACCCAATCAGAGTAAAATACTTCATGCCAAATAATTATGCAAATTTTTTGAGGAGAAGAGCCAAAAACTGGCAACTCAGTGGTGCACATTTGTTGTCTCTTACTTCTCCATCACAGCCATCTGTTTATCTTTGGCTTAGGACTCATGGGCAGACAAAACAAAGAAAACAACTCCATATTAATCTACAACTCTAGCTATTTTTTTCCTTTATTAATTAACTGGCTGATTATGTCCTCAGCGACATATATTCTGATCACCGTCACAGGAGGTTAAAGGAACCGGAAATGGTTCACATTAGAGCAGATGGAACCGCACATTTAAGATTTCTGTTCGCTTGTCCAAGCACCTTTCTTTTTCTGTGACACTAGGATTATCAATAAATGGAGAGGACGCTGACAAAATCAGAATCACTGAGATCTAAAATAGACCCGTAACTTTGCCCACACTTGCAAATTTATAACCCAGCTCCATTAATCCTACCAACTCAATCTGGCCCAAGACCCGACATCTTGCTTTTAGATGGAAAATGGCTGCATTTATGTTGCACCTCTACCCAAAGTCCATTACAATTTTCCGGTCTTTCACCCATTCAAACACACACGCTGAAACTGACGGTAGCAGGGTATTATACAACGTGCTATCCTGACCATGAGGAGCAGGTTGACCAGTAGTACATGCGGCCTGAAGGAGCTGGGGATTGAACAACCTAATCTCCAGTTCCTCATCCATTTACTACAATTACCTCACTAGGCTAATGCAAGGCATTAAGTGCCGAGTTGTTTTCCTCCCTCCAATAGGCATCTACTTGACAGCTCAACACATGGCATGCATGGATGTAGATGACTGCCTTCATCAAACCCAGAACTGGAGTGACTAGATAAGAGCTTCATCTCATCCTATGTCTGCATCGAGTCAGCTCCACTAAGCCTCCTGTGAGTATAACTCTCACACTGTAACATTACATGACCCCATGTCATATGAAACAGGCTTTTCCTCGACCATACAGGAATTCCTCTGAGTCAAACACAAGGTTAGTACAGGACACACTGGCCTGGAGGTCAAAAACTAGCTCCTAAACTGCACACGGAATGTCACCTCTTGTCAAAGGGTATGAATGTGCAGCTGCACATGTTTGCAGGGTCTCGATCAATTAGACACTTCCTCTGTGGTCCAGTACGGATTTATTCTTGCCTCCGCTAATCCCTGCTTCAGTGCCTTTATAATCTGGAACAGTGGTAAACAGGACATGAGAACATCCCGAGACAGGACTGATATTACTATTGCTTTCATTGCTAATAGAGCGGTTACGCTGGGGGTGCAAACCAAGGCCTGCAGCGAATTAGGAAAAGAGGCATTCAACAATGTTAGCCTGTCTAGAAACACAGTTGTACGGCAAATTGCAGACTTGCCGACTCCATGTGACGAAAGCTCAGATTCCACAGACACCGCACAGCTGTTCATTTTTTTATCGGGAAGCTGACACTTGATAACTTACTTTACAGAAAAGGAGATCGAGAACCCTGCCAACCATCCTTCGGCCCAAAGCACAGCGTCACTGTTCCCCCTGAGAGCAGCACTGTTATAAGTAATATTTACTTAAAAATACACTCCACAGTATTCAGTTGTTAATAAATCCAATTTATGTTAAAAGTTTTAAATATACGACTTTACCAAAGTCGGGTCACAGTGACAGAAGTCTAGTTATGGTATTCCAAACATCCTAACAACGTTCTCCAGGTCTTTTTGAGGGATACCAAGGCATTGCCAGGACAGATTAGACATGTACTCCCTTCAGCGAGCTCTGGGTTTTCCTGGTCTCCTCCCAGCTGTACGATAAACCTCTGAAGAATAGCGCCCAGGAGGCACCCTCACCAAATGCCCAATCCACCTCAATGGTTGCCTTTCAAAGCAAAGGAGAAGTGGCTCTACTCTTAACTCCCTTTGGACCTTTAAACTCCAAACCCTGTCTCGAAGACTGAGCCCAGGCACCCTCAGAAACTCATTTTGGCTGCAACTATCCTCAATCTCATTCTTTCGATCACTACCCAGAAGTTCATGACCGTCTGTGATGGGTTGGAACGTAGACCGACGTGTCAGTCGAAAGCTTCACCGTACAGCTCAATGATCCGGTACAACAACTACATTACTGCCGACGGCGCACTAATCCAGCTATCCATCTCTTGCTTCAATTCACCATCACTCATGAACAACGTCTGAGATACTTATAAGGAAATGTTTTGCTTGGGGTAGCAACTCGCCCCCCAGCTTGGAGAGAACAATCACCAGGGCCTCAGACTTGGAGGTGTTGACACCCATCCCAGCTGGTTCGCACTCAGCTCCAAATTATACATCATATTATGAGTAATTAGTTTTCATTGTGTAAAACATGAAGTGTTTTTGACGACACAGAAAATAAAAGAATTGCGGACAATGGTTCTATAACATGATGTATGGATGTAGAGGATGGATGTAGGTGAGCTCCTTCAGACCATTCACCGTTCATTACTCATGAGATAAAGAGCTGCAGGAATAATACAATTTGCTGAGTGTTGCAACTACAATATAAGCTAATTACATTCAAAGAATCAAATAAATATCCACCACAGCAACCTCAAAATGACTCTCGTTTATTATGTTTCCATTGAAAATAACATTAACCTTAATTTAGAGCTACAACACGCAACAAAACACATACGCACTTAAATACACAAACACAAAGTGTGCATGTGGGGAGAGCCACATTGAGCCAATCAGGATAGTGAATAGGAGGATAATGGCATAAACCAAACCCATCTTTCTATCGCATACACTGTTGCTACGAGTGGTGCTCATCTCACTTTGCACAAAGCACAATTAGTTTATCACACCAGGAGGACAGAGGAGAAAAGGAAGGTGGGTACTGTTTGATTAGCAACTGAAATTACCCTTGATATTTGAGAAACATGAAGCGGTTAGAGTGCAATAAACATGTTTTATGATCTGAGGCTACTTTTCAATCTCAAATTTTATGTCCACTTAAGCTGTGGTCATTTCAAAACTCTCACCACTGATTCATATGACAACACTAAGTTAAAAGGAGTATCAGGGAGCATGCTCAAATCACAGACAGAGCTACTCAAAGGCCGAAAATTAAATAAAACTTTAAATTCTTTTCCCCATTTTTCCTTAAAGCGTATGTCCCGATACAATTTTGCATTACATTGCATTTTATTTAGTTATTTTTATCCCCATGTAGGACGGCTTCAAGGCATTTCCAGGAAAAGAACAACACATCAGTGCTCTGATAAATCTATCTGCCTTTAACCACGAGCTATGCAGTCCCCCTCTTTCATCTCGACCAGCGTGTCCTTGCATGTTGTCCCTCCAACCCCGGAAGTTATGCTTACATTAATATCCCCTATATTCAAGGTCAGGGCATGAAAATGCACTTTGTCAGGTGGTCTTGGGCCTGCTAAGAGTGGCGGCATACTTGAGCTGAGGGAAAACTGTGTAAAGAGAGGAGATAAGGCGGGAAAGTGAGAAAGAAAGAAACTAATAAGATAAAGTTAGTTTGGGGAAAAAATATACAGTATGTTCAGTGGGGAGTAAGGTTGGTGAAAGGTGAAAAAAGGATTTGATTTAAGTCACAGTTGGAATGAAGAAGAAATAAACCCACTTATCGGGGATAGAAGATAAAAACAAGAAGAGGCGGGACGTGTCGAAAGCCAGGTTAAGCTTTGATTTAGCTATTTTTGAGCAAAACCGCACATTAGGAGATAAATATCTGTGGTTGCACATGTCCAAATCAGTTGCACATTTATTATAAAACAACGTATGGTCTATGCGCCTCAACAGCAATAAAACGTGAATTGTGCGGGTCATACTGGGACTGCATCGGCGAGCAAATCATGAGTAACAGCATGTGACTCCTTTATTTTAAATGGGGGATAAATAGCTATTGTGGGAAGCAGCCCTCAGCAGAAAAACAGAATGATCGAATTTCGAAGGTGACTGAAACTTGGCTAGGCGCCTTCTTTACATATGCATTTACAATCTCCTGGCCAAGGTGGGGCTTGTCACCATGGTAGCCAAGAAAGCAATGAAGGAGATTGTGACATGTGTTTAACAATCCATTGCTCCTCCTATGAAAGTGGACTTTGCAAAACCCATGCAAGCTTGACTGACTGCAAATTTGTCAAAGGTCATACGACATTCTGGGATTCATTGGCAAGAGACCTGCTCCGTTATTTATACATGAGGTGGAACATGTTCTTGACTAATCTTCCAATGGCAGCATGGGCAGTTCTAGAGTTCTATCCAACCACTTCTTCAGCGTCCACCTGCACTCTGTGCAGCTGCAAAATGATTGGCATCTCATCAATAAATGAATGACTTCCTGGAGAGCTTTGAGGCTCAACGCTAGCAGAAGTGCCAGACAGAAGCAGCATATTTACCGGGATGTTTGTAATGAGACTACAACAGTCACCGTTGTCAAGGAAAAACTATATTAATATTCAAAAAGAGCACCAACTTTACAGAGCGCACACAGCCACCCCCGCACGCTACAATTCACGTGGTTCATTCACCTTTATTCTCTTCCTTTCCAGTTCAACTTCAACATTATAATTGGACCTACGAATGCTAGCCTTTTTTTCCGCCTCTAACAGGGTTCACTTTTAATTGCATGCTTTAAAATGCATCAAAAGCATAACTAGCGAATGCATGTTGTTGCCTGGAGAAGCTCCGAATTAATTAAACACGACCTGCCTCTGTTTCAAGTCAAAGAGATCAATGTTCCCGTGCTCTTCAAAAAGAGGGGAGAAATGAAAAGTGGATGACGATGGAAGGGAGAAATAGTTCTGTTCAAGGATGCTGGGTTGTGTTTTGATAGAGGGAAATCAATTGAAATCATTATTAAAGAACGATGGCACTGAAATAATATTGAGTAACTGCTCTACCCAGAGATTCAGCGCTCGTCAGCTGGCAGTCAGCTAGGATCACAGGAGTAGAGATCAGACTGTGGGATATACTAGGCGGCTTTCACTTCTTTTTCCATCCCTGTGTCTTATCAGAGTCGTCTAATTGCTTGGAATCGACTTTTAAATAGTATTTCCGTCAATATACCAGGAGAATCACAAAAGAGAACGTTTTCTGAAACATCAGACATGGATCCATCTGATGTCTGATAAGATCTGTTGAATGTTTTTAGCCCTCACATGACATCTAATCAGAATGTGATGCTTGTGAGAATAAAGTGGAAAAACTGTGTTCTCAGTCAAATGTCAACGGATGAAAAAAGATTAATCAAATCAGGAGGTGTTGGGACCTACACTTACCCTGCTTGGTAACCTCTGACGACACTTTCTAACAAGCCTAAAAACGAGCTTTGCCATTTTAGCCCTTTTAGAGAGTCATCTGACGTTTGATATGATCTCACTTTCCCTCTCTGAATGTCTCCTTTCAGATGCCAGGCCATTTAAATGTCATAGTCGCCCTCCAATTTGGATGAAAATGTAGTCTGGAGCTAGTTATATACACTCCATATTTCTTTGTACTTGAGGGTTGGAGGGACGTAGCCTACATTTTGCCAAAGGAGGCTTTGTGCAGGTGCCCATGTACACTCCACAAATCCAACAGCTCCAACCGTACAAGTGGACCAGCACAGTAAAGACAACTTTGTGGTGTCCGCAGTTGTCTGTGTGTCCCCAGCTGAGCGTAATTGAGGGTTTATGCCGTGTTGGGACTGCCAGCGCTAAAGCAACTGGCTGCGAGTCAGTTTCAGTGGAGGCTGGCAACATACAGCTACGAACTGACGCCAGACACTTGTCGCTGTGAGATGGGTGCGGTGCTACAAATCAAACTTTAGCAGGCTTCGACTTTTTCAGCACTGCAATGATGTGGTGGAACGTCGACCAGCCGTATTTAGTATGAAGCTCAGACGAAAGTTCAATAAGGAAGATCTGTTCCCAGGTTCAATCTGTCCCTTCATGGTCAATTTGGGTGATTTCTGCTCTTATGTTGTCTTTGCCACTCAATTTTTCATTACTCTCGTCCAGTGTTTTCTCTCAGTCTCAAGTCCAACTCATCCCGGTAGTTCAGGGGGTCTCAACCTCCATATAGACTATTTGCTCCACCACCACCAGGGTCTAGACTACTTCACTGGAGCCCAACCGCCAAGATACTTTGGTGGTGTTGTACTCTCAAATGATTGCTGGATTGAAATGTTTGTTTCAATGTTTCACTTGCAAATGACTTAACATCCACAAGCACTAGAGCAATTGCATTTAAAACCCTGTCAACTCAAAAAATAATCAGAATCAGTCAATCCGCTATAAATGTACACCTCAATGTTTGTGCAGCAGAAGATGAGGGTGCATACCACACACGCTTAGCCACATTGAGCAAATTTCAGCCCCTGAGCCTCCAGAGGAGAGCCCTTGTTAAAATTCGCACCATGGCAGACGACGTGGGGGTCAGTGCTCCCGACTCCCAAGGGTGGCCTGAGCAATTAGTGGTTAAGTAATGGAGCAAGACCGGGCCAAGTTGTTGATGCGTGGCACTTGCAGTCTGATCACAGAGGAAATGGCGGGGGAAAACAGGGGGGAGGAGGGTGTTAGTACCCCGGGAGTTGAAAGCAGGCAAAGGGAAAGCAATCATGTTTCATGCTACGTCTCTTCCCGCTCTTTCCCCAGGCTAATTACTGCGGAGGAATTTTTAATAGGTGCTAATGGGTCACATAACAGAAACCGAATGCAATCTGCGTAGCCATGTTTCTAAATGTAACCCCGTCGCTCTGGGTACGTAACAATGTTGACGTTCTGCTCACATGTGTAAGTGGCGGTTCAGGTTTCGTGCTTGTAAGGTAACGGGCAAATATACATGCTACTCAGCATCTGTTTATTCAGTATCACTCAAGCAAGAACAATCTGACTCAGCAGCTCGTGACACCCAACAAACACACTGTTTGAACTTTGACCTACTTTGACAGCGACGGCAAAATTTAGATGCCAAACAAGCAAACAGTGGGTTTGACACATGTTCCTCTGATTAGTACACAAGAGGAGCAAGAACTGTTTTAGAAAGACCCCCACATCTCATTGCCTGTCTCTACTGGTTACAGTATGTTTCTTATTCTGTTTGCATGCACTATGAGCGTTTGTCTGTGCATACATATTTGGTCTGCAGCCAAGGACAAATCGGAACAAAATGCTCGGGAACAAAATGCTCGCAACACACTGCGTGTTTTCTCTTTCACCGAACAATCGCTCTGTATGATCTCTCCCTTTCTCCACGTCGTCTATCCTTCTTTCAGCTGCCGTTTGTTATTTATCTACAGAATCTCTACGCAGCACCCCTACTCCGGCTGTCTTTACCTTGGCTCTTATCAGCTCTCGGCATGTTGCTCTCAAAAGTAATAACGATGATAACAATAAGGCTTGTAAAACAAAACCCCTGGGAAAGTAGAACCCTTGTTATTTTGGTCCCAGATTAACAGTCTACCAAAATGGTTCCCTCCCAACAGGCAAAGAGCTCGTAAAATGATGTTAATATTTATAGAAAATAAACGCAGCAGTTATAAAAAGACACTGGGCACACTACAAAGAGATGCAAAACAACCACAAGATGTAAAATGACTACGAACGGACATAAAATAGCTACAAACGCATTCAATTTGACCACAAAGAGATGCAAAATTGCTACAAAGAAAACACAAACAGTCTATGTGGGAGCCTTTTACATGAAATATTGAAACGGGAAAGCGATGAAACTCAGCTGGATGCGCGGAGACAAGCAGAGCTGGTTCACATTCAAACACAAGCGCCGGAGCCGATTTTAAACTCTTGTTTGCTCAGAAGAAGCTGCCTGAGCACACATTCACACCCAGTAGCCGCCCAGTGTAGCCGCAGTCTTCAAACCTTGGGCACAGACCAGAGCCACTGGGACAGTTAAAGGTCAGCTGCCTTGCTCAGTGGAATGTCAGCAGTAGTTATTTACGGGGACGGGCAGGCTGGTTCCCGGCACTGAGACTGACAAGCAGTTGAAGACATAAATTTATTCTTTTTCATACTTGCAGGCCGCGGATAACTTTCTACTGTAATGATGCTGCCAGCCTCCCCTTCTCCTCCCCCTTGCAGAATTACGTCTGTATGGGGGACAAGTAACATGAAGTAACATCACGACAGGCTGATGTAAAAGCAACAGATGTTTTGAGTGCTTCCTTTGTCGTGTCGATTCATTTGCGAACCCTTTATTGTCACATATCGACACTTAAAAGTTACGAATAATGCTCATATTTACCATCAGCTAATTGTGTTGGTTATATTCTCAGGGAATAATTGAACCAATTCATTTTTAAAATGTCGGAAACTGGTGGAAAATACCCATCACGGGTTCTCAGAGCCCAAGCTGTGTTATTCACTCAGCTGTTCAAAAGCAAATGCATTCAGCAGGCGATGATACACAGCACAGAATAGGAGCACATTTTCACATTCGAGCAGCCAGACCAGGCAAATGTTTCACATATTTACCTGACAATTGAATGAAGCCGTTACTCAGTTGTCTAAAAAGCTGTCCAATCATTTTCTTAACAATTATTCAGCTACATATTTTGGTACCCGACGATTCTCTTTAGCGGTCGGTGTCGGTAGCAGAAGTGATTTTCATTTGGCATCAACGGTGACAGGGAAAATAAAAGCATGATGGATTTATTTTTACAGGCGGGATAAACGCAGTGAGCAAAATCTTCGCTGGCTTTCTGCGGCCCGGGTTTGTTTAACTGCTAAGAGCAAACTTAAGATGATGCATCGTCAGCTGGGGTTAAATGAGGCTTTGAGCGCTTTAAAGAGATCTACATATCTACATGAAATAAAAAATGTGTCTAATGTGTCTGCTTATGGAGAATGTGAGCCAAAAAAAAGTACAGCACTGTGTAAAAGTTTCAGGGATTTAGATTAGATACTTAGATTGATGACCATTGCGCAGTCACAACAGGGAGGCGTGTGTACCAAATGAATTCTGCAGAAGTCGTAGAGAACTATCTTTTGTCCTGCAGCAGATGCTGAGGAATGATCTCAATACTATGGAGTCAGTTCTTCATGATCTTTGACCAACCTACCTGCCACGAACATTCCCGCAAGTCTAACTAGGAGAACTTGTGAAAAAGAATGATGTACAAAAAATGTTATTACAAATTTATTATGTTATTAACATACACTGATCAGGCATAACATTATGCCCACTACCAGGAGAAGTAAATAACATTGACCATCTTGTGACAATTCAATGTTCGGCTAAGAAACGTTTGGACCTGGCATTCATGTGGATTTTACTTAGACATGTACCACCCACCTAGACCAGACCAGGCACCCCCGCCCCATAGCAATGACACTCCTTGATGGCAGCAGCCATCCACAGCAGGATGCAGCCTGACACAGGCACACACACAAAAACAGTTTAGGAACAACTCAAAAAACATGAAGAACAGCACAAGGTGTTGACCTAGCCTCCAAATTCCCTAGATCCCAAACTGATCTGGATGCACTGGAACAAACCTGATCCACAGAGGCCCCTCCCCTCAACCCATAGGACCTAAAAGCCCCCACTAACAACATTCTGCTGCCAGACACCACAGGACACCCTCAGAAGGCCCATGTCCACTCTCTGATGAGTCACAACTGCTTTGGAGGCACAGGGAGACCTACACAATATTAGGAAGGTGGTCATAATGTTATGCCTGATCGGTGTATTTGCTTTAAATGAACCAGACGGTGAGGAAATAAAAAACAATCTGCTCTTTCTCTCTCCCACTTCCCCTTTCTCCACTCTCCCTCTCTCTTATCCCTCCCCTTCCCACCCTCCTTTGGCAGGAACAAGTTAAGGTGCTGCCAAGAATGTGACTGCACTTGGAAAACAAATTCAGTTCACACTCTCCCTTTTTGTTTTCACTTCTGTTTTCCTCCACTCGCAGTTTCACTTTTTTTCTTAAGGTGGGCCCGCCGAGCGCCGCAGAGCTCCCGGCACTTCCAAAGGGGGTCGCAGCCGAGGGATTTTAGGCAGATCGAGCCATCCGCGGTCCGCCGCCTCCTGCTCGGCTCAGCTCGTATTTATCGGCTAAGCTCTCCGCGCTTTCCGCCCAGCTCTCCCCAACACACGCACTCAGCTGTTTTCTTTCTGCTCTTGCATTCCCCCCACCCCGTCGGCCCACCTTAAGAAAAACTGCACAGGCTGAAACTGTCGGAGGCCGAATGCGTGTGTGTGTGTGTGTGTGTGTGTGTGTGTGCATGTTTTCCACAATTGTTTCGTTCACTTCCTAACACTTGTTCATTTCCTCACAGCTAATGGAAGTGTCGAGTTGCAACAACACAACAGATGAAGTGAAATCTTGAGATAGTTGCTGATTGGGTGGTGGGGTGTTAAAGATCTCAAAGGCCTTTTAAGCATCGATAAGTGGTGAATACAGTTTCAATTCACTCTCGATTTGCTGAACAGCTTTATTTATTTGAGGGATGAGAGTTTTTAACAATACTTCACGAAAAGGGTATAAAGCCATAAAAGGAAGCTTGTTGGTTTAAGCTTAAGACTTTTTCCTGCAGAGTAAGCGCACATGTGCACGGTGCAACCTCTGCGGTTGCAAATGTTTGGAGGCAGCAGTCATGCCACATTTCATTTGACAAGAGAGGGAGAGCTGTCAGTGTGTGCCGTACGTGTGTGAGCATGTGCAGGTGGTGTAATTAGATGATCTCGCAGTGTAGGAAATTCAGTTTGCATTGTGTGTGTGTGCAAGCATGCGTTTGCCTATATAATGATGTGTGTGTTAGTGTATGCTCGGGTGTGTGTCCAGCATTAGACAGATTGAGTTGACAGTGCCAACGCAGACGGCCAGGGGAGAAGGTTGTGAGTCTGCGGTGTGTGTGACTGGGCACCGAGCCTGACCTGCAGCACCACGTGTGTGTGTGTGCGCGAGCGCGAGAGCACTAACACACTCACGTAGCCTCGCTTCACGGATAACTTTATCCAGCCGTGCCAGCAATCTGAGCAATCGCTCTCCTCTAGCCTTCTCCTCCCGCTCCCCTGGCTTCCTCTATCCACACACAGGTGCTGTTGGCATGGTAACAGCACCTGTGAGAGGTCTCCTCTGCCCAGATTAGTGATGGAGCTGCAGGAAAGCTCCCAAAAGCCCACAGCATTGGAAGGTTTATCATAAATATTAATGGTAATGAAGTGTCTCCTAACGAATAGGTTACAGGAAACGTATTTTTGTTGCCCAAATTTATACTTGAACACCTGCTTAAAGAAAATATGTGCAATAGTTGATCATTTGTATTAATCAGTGTTACTTTACATATTCACTTTTTCTTGTTTGTGTTTTGACCACCTTACACTCGATGCTTTAAGACATTGTCAATCTAGTAGTAGTATCGCCTAATATAAGAACACACAAGCATTTGTTTTAAAGAAGTCGAACACTGTTTGGTCTCCATTAAATCACATCCAGAGTTCACAGATGCCCTGAAACGGCAGGAGTCGTGTGCATGTCATGTTGCACTACACGAGCCTCGCAGCCAGCATTGTGCTTGAGTGCTTGTGCGTTTCCGTGAGTGCACCGTGAGTTCGGCTTCTCTGAGTTTACAAACTGAGGCAGGGAACCAGGCACCGGCCGTGGTCCAAGTAAAACAAACCAGACCCGTGTCAGGCACATAAACACGGGCAGAAAAAAAATAATAAAATCATACGAGCAAATGTGCGCAAACGGAGCGATGTCTCTGCTAATTTGGCTTTTAGGTCTAAGAGGGGGAGCCGGTCTGTGTGAGCAGATTTCAGGAAGGAGAGAGTTTATCCTCAGCACGTCCAGATACTATTATGTGTCTGAGCAGCGGAACTCGTGCACACGCATGCCCAGCGTTAACTGGCCTTCCATCGCCCTGAATACGATCATGACCTGATCTGAGAGCTCAAACACAGCGAGTAACTCAGCCACAGAGGAGTGATTTGTGCCAGTCAGTCGCTGCAGCATCCTGCCTGTTTAAAGAAAACAGACGTGCGGGCTCTGACAGTTTACTGAAAATCATCCAATACAGTGCCCGCTCTGATGGTAAAAGCATCATGGTTGTCTATTAAAAGTCCCGTTTGTCATGTGTCTGCAGAACGGGGTCAGAATACGTGAATAGCGGCCACCAATATAAACCTAAAGTGCCACATAAACCGATCAGCCATAACATCAAAACCACTGACAGGAGAAGTAAATAACTTTGACCGCCTTGTGACAGTTCTGCTGGGAAACTTTTAGACCTGGTATTCGTGTGGATGTTACGTAGACATATAGCACCCACCTAGACCAGACCACGCACCCCCACCCCATAGCAACGACACTCCTTGATGGCAGCAGCCGTCCCCAACAGGATGCAGCCTGACACAGACAAAAACAGTTTAGGAACAACTAAAAAAAACATGAAAAACAGCACAAGGTGTTGACCTGGCCTCACTAGATCCCAAACTGATCAAGTATCTGTGGGGTGATCCACAGAGGCCCCTCCCCGTCAAAAGGGAGAATATTAGGCAGGTGGTCATAATGTTATGCCTGATCAGTGTATTTTTCTGTGCATGTCTGAACTAAACATAAAGACAAGGACGAAAACACAAATTTTAAACACAGAGCAGCAACTGTAAATGAGCCCAACCCCTCCCCTGTGCCTCAACGTTACAGGTGTCTTTGAGACACAGCGCTGACCTCTAAGCTGCGTGCACAACCGCACAGCCCGCACAGCCCGTACACCGTGACACCTTCCTCCAACCCCTCAAGCCCTTTCATTCATCTCCACATCTCAGCCACCTCTGTAATGAGCAATAAAACACGTACTGTACAGAGACACACACATATACACTAAAAAGGACCAACGTGGTCATTTCTTACATGTGGCACCCTCCCACCCACGGGTGTAATGAAGCCTACAAAAAAACGCGGTGAGGACCCTGGGTGCCGCAGAGCCACAACTACACCCACCTCACACTATAATCTCAACCCTTTCCTGGCTGCACACAGCGGATCCTGTGAAAAAGGAGAAGGTGGTAAAGGGGGAGGAGAACCGAGTGGGGCCGAAAAGGTAGAGCGAACAGGCTGGAAGGTGATTTTCTTGGCAGGGAGACATGTTGGGGTACCGAGGGCAAGGGGCCCCTGATTCCCACCAGCTTCTCTGAATGCATGTGTGGTCCTGGATCTGATTAGCACACAGCCCTCGTCGAACACACAACGACGCACACAACACGATTACAGTACAGATGCCCACATGTACATGGGAATACAGGCCTTTACTCACATTTTAAACACAGTCAGGCAGCCGACACATGCTGCACACGTGCAAACTCCTCAGCGTTCAGAGCTTGCTCCCTGAACAGTGTCAGAATACGCGAAGAGGACAGGCGGCTTGCAGTTTTCCGACTTGTAAAGTGCAAACCGGTGATAAAAAAAACAGAAGACAACGGTACAGATGGGAAACGGAGAGAAACCGCAGTCCTGCCAGCAAAGGAGTGCAAAGTTTTCACTGCAAACATCCCAGAGGAGTATACCCAAGCAATTACCCAAATGAATTCTCATTGCTGGCTTTTTCCGCAGATGCCACAGTGTGTATGAGCTCATCCGGAGTATGCTTATATTAGCTTAAAAGAAAATTGCGTCCTTGTGGCGATCTGCACACAGACTCTGCACGAGAATGCGAGTATGTGCTGGCAAACAGAGACACAAGACAGAAACGGTTTGATCGGATGTCGGAATTAATTTTATGCCACTTAAACACGTCTTTGAATCTTGCATGTCTTTGCATGTCTTTGCCTGTAACGCGGTTGGGGGGGGGGTGGGTGGGGGGATGTAACGGCAGCAGAGGCCGTGTGTTCAGACAGGCTCCACCTGTCTTAGAGCCACCCCCAGGAGCAAGTTCATGTGATTCTTTGCGCCGGATGATTTATCATTTGTCATCGCTGCGGTTATTCCCCCCCTTAAATTTTACTGCATCTGCTTCCACATGCAAATCTCGAGGCTCACGACGCATAAAACGCAGAGTCTGTTATACACATTAAGACAAGAGAGCAACACGGAATCCGGGACTTTTTTGGACTCGGCGGCACAAATCATTGCCGCGGGTGCTGTCGGGTCTCCTGCGGCGAAATGAAATAAATAACGCACGACATAGGCTCAAGAACTGCATCTTGAGACAGAGGGAGGAGGGCAGAGTGCAGGACGAGCCGTCAGCGTCCCGTCAGCACCACCTCGGCTTTGTGTTTCTGCCCTGGTGGGGTGGTATGTGCGTAACGATCGGGGAGGCTCTATAAAATACTGTTGCGTTGGAGCTGTAAGGCAGGGAATCTGCGGTTGGTACGTGACTGCATCTGTGCGATTACTCTATACTCACATTAGTTTGTGGATGTGAACGTGCAAACTGTAACTTCTAATGCATGCTTGAGGTTTAACTTGGGACATCTGTAGGTGTAACCCATCAGAAACTTGCGTCACTGGTGTCTGTTAACAGCTAGATACTGTTAGTCCCTGTCCTCTTTCTCCAATGAATGGTGCTCAAATGGCCCATTATCAGCCAGAGGCTCCAGTCTCAAGGTGTGAATGGGGGTGATACCTCTTGGGGACAGAAGTTAAGACTGCATTGTAAAGTGATTACAGATTATATCTCAGGCCAGCTCCCCTTAGCTCAGGACCCTACGCTGCTGCCTAGAGCACAGCCTGGCGTGCACCAACCCAGAAGTGCGACTTCAACAGCTGTGATTGGTCCCAAATGCATTTCTGTGTTCACGTGTCTCAGCGGCCGGACAAGCACAGGAAAATCTCCCTTGTTCAGCTTCCTCCACACCATCTACCCAGACTGTGATCTCAGTGAAAGTAACTGCTGATCCACGTTTATTAACTCCAGCTCCGGCGTTAGCAGCTTAATTCTAGACATCATTGTTTGGAGTTCACAGAGAGACAGCTGACTAGTCACTGACTGCCTTGTGTTTTAGTGGTATAATTACAGAACAATGCCGACACGGGTATCAATGCCTTCACCGACGTAGCCCCCTACAATGAAGCCTCCTCGTAGACGTATTGCGGGAGTGTAAACAGAGCTATACAGTCCTCACCAGTAAACCTAATGTTCTGGCTCATGCAGGCTGCACGGCTCTGCTGCTCCAGAGATCTCTGGTTGAGTAAAGCAAGCATCTTCTTCAGCTGCACCACAACGCTCTCCCAACACATTTGCAGCTCGATACGTGATGCAACCTTAGTGCACTGGGGGTTTCCACTGTCAAATGCTGCACATACTGTACAACACTCCACTGCACCACGAAGGTCAATCGAGTAGCAATACCCGAAAAATGTTTCTAAGCAAAGGGGCTAACGCACAGAAGCGTACAGTATGTGTGTTCATGAGCTTTTTCTGTTTGTGCGCACACATCTCCACCTGTCCTTGGACAGGGTGGAGGCAGACAAACAAGCGACTCTGTGGAGGTATATTTCCAGCTTGTAACGTCTTATAAGGTCTCCAAAGAAACAAATTACTAAAAAATACATGTGTATAAAAGTCAGGATGCTTGTTTGTGATTACACACAAGATTACGGGAAAACAAAACAGCCGCTTTTTCCTATCTCATATTTACATCTGTGCGATAGCGGCTGAAGTAATTACAACAGATATTTTCCAGCACTGATAATATATTGTGTAAAAATACAAAACAGCATTCAAACTAATGTGTAAAGGAATGAACTATGAACCATGTGCATGAGATAAGAAATTCTTCTCATGTGCCAAACGAAAACATTGTAAACCTCTTTTAATTGCAGCTTGATCGAAATTCTTTTATCAAAAAATAACAAATTAAAAGTTGAACTCACAAGGGTTTTACAGCTTTACTCAGTCGTGGCTAATGCCCCGTTTCCACATAGCTCTGTCTAATCAACTCTAAACCCAATCATTATTGTTTGTTGTTTTATTGAGGATTACTCATGCTCAGATGCTTGACTATGTTGGCAGTCAAACTGCGTAAATGCTCACTTTAAAAAAAAAAAAAAAGTTCAGCCAGTGTTCTCACAGTGAACTGGTGGTAAGCTCATATTACACGGCAATTTTCTCATCATGCCGTCAAAACGTGAAGTTCAAGGGAAAGAGCTTTCAAGTGGGCTGGCTAACTATTAATTCAACACAGCAAACAAGAAAGACAGGAGGTCCTGATCTCTGTTTCTGATCTTAATTTGTTTTGAACTGTTGCTGCAGGTAGGGGTCACGTTTCCATCCACCTGTCAAGACCCCTAGGGGGCATAATTCATATTTTGTTCAGACTTAATGGCACCAAACTTAGAGATGTTGCAGTATAATTCACATAGTTGAGATATGTTATGCGTTTGTTTTACTGAATAAAATGTAAACTGTTGGATGAAAAGCCTCTCAGACAAGTGAACATTATGTACGCTAAGATACTTCTCATCCGAGCCGCCCTTTCGCTCGAGGGGACGCCAGGACTGCATATCATGCGCTGCGCCGCGGCGACGAGAACGATGACGCTCTGTAGCGGGATAGTCCTGTTTGACCAGATACAGAGCAGCCGTTACGGAGCGCAGATGGCAGTGAGGCTCCTTCACACTTCACAGAGTCTGTGTTCAAAATACCACCGCGTACACAAACATCTTCAAATGATCCTATCGCGTGGAAGCGTGCAGGCACCGACACATTAAGAGCGCACGAACATGCCGTATAGAACGCATGCACGCCGAAAGGTCAGAGGTGCGCAGTGTACTCGAGTTCACGCTCCGCTGCAGTTCAGGCAGCCGAAGAATAAGTGCATCTAACACACACACACACACACACACACACACACACAGTCGCTTTATCCCTTATAGAAAAAACTATTCAGCACTGCGTCAATTTGGCAGGCTGACCCCAACGTGATCTCACCCAGAGGCTCCTCTGAATCAAAGCGAAGGTAGAGACAAAAGAGGACGGTTCAGTGAGGGACCGAGAGGGGAGGAAGGGTGGTTAGAGGACACAAACAAAGAAGATAAAATGGCTGCATGGCTGACTTCACAGCATGATCTGTGTGTTTGATTTACAATACGTGTGTGAGTGCACGCAGGCGTACACATATGCACAACAGGGGAAGGAGAACAGTCCATCATGACATTCCAGCAACACAGCTATCTGTGTTAACAGGTGCAAACAATAATTCACCCCTACATGCTCATGCTAACTTAGGTTTTGGCCACCTTAAAGCTATGAACTATTTTCTTCCTATAAAACGTTATTGTTGATTGATGTTTACTGGATTTAGTGCATCTTTACCTCAAAACAGAAGCTTTAAGGGTCATGGCTGTGGGATTTAGTCAGGAGTTCACATGTTTATGTAACCGTCTATTGTCTTTTAATATGTCTGTCCTGGAATGTAAGTTACATAAACATGCAGTGTAGTTAATAGACCGAACAAACCAGAATCACGGCCTACTGCCAGGCAGTCGAGCTGCATTTTAAATCTACGTCTTGCCAGACTCAGATCTGAAGGAATTTAACGTGATAAGTATTGGCAAAGTAGAAGTTAGCACTAAACAGTATCGACATTTCTGATTCCAGGGAAATCTCCTGACCTGCTTGTATGAATTCTTGCGTCATAAAGGTGTTTTGAGTATGAGCACCAAATTTGAAGAAATTGCCTATAGGTGCTCCTTGGTTGTCACGATCAAGAGTGGGGTGGGCGGAAGACCCAGGAGCACAATGCTGTTAATTCAAATTAAATTCATAAACAGCTACTTTTATAATAAATTACTGGTAAATTTCTTATATCAAGAAAATCTACTTGCAGTTTCCCTAAAATTTGAGAATTCGCCCATTTTCTTTTTTGATTGACATGACTGACAATTCAACATCTAACATTGTGGTTAGCGAAACAAAAATGGACAATTTGTGCAGGATGAAGCTGTGGCCAAATATGAATACTAGAGAGGTTTGGACACGAAATTCTAAACGATTCATTCTCGAGTCCAAGCGGACATTTGTGCCAAATATGTAATAATTCCCTCCAGGCATTCCTGAGATAATCCAAAATCATAATGCTCGACAAAGATCAAACCCATTGAGAACTACTTTTAAAATCAATTCATTACTATTAAATGTATTTAATCTAGTAAATATTTTGTGGTTGCAGCTTCTAAAATCTGAGAATCTGACCCTTTTTTTCCTCATTTACAAGTCTGGGACATCTTTGTGCTAGTTAAACACTGACTGAGAAATGTGGCCGTATAAAGCAGTAACCAAATAGGGAACAATGAGGATACTATGGAGAGAAAATTTAGATTGAGACAGATTGCTTCCAAGCATGCTTTTAATAATAGAGACAGGGGACATCATTTAATTTAACTTAATATAAGATAGTTTATTTAATTTTATCAATAAATATGAGCTTTTAGTGGCTCAAATTGATCAAATCAATGTGTTATCTTTCAAATATCAGACATTTTTATTGCAGAATTCACCCTTTGTTTGTCCTCGAGCACTGTTTTGTTCCTCTGAGTGGAGGAACAATAATACAAACATGTTGGATAACACCGAACGGGGCATCAGAAAGGGATCTTTAAGCACAGTTTATACCTCTGCGGGAGACAGACGGCGTAACTATGCACGTAACCTACGTCGGTGCGATCCATTTATACTTGTGCGCTCGTCAGTCTTTGTAAAAACGCCACCCAAACACTAGTCGTCATTTTTGCCAGTTTGGATAATTGTTGTTTCTACTTCCTGCTTTACTTTTAACAATGGCGAATTGAGTTAAAAAGACTAGTCATACAAATGTTTGTATCTCTGAACGCCCTCAGTTAATCTTTCCTCGACATGTTCCATCTCTTTTGATCCAAAACAATCAATTCAGTTATTGTGGAGATGAAGAAGCAGCCGGAAATACTAAAGCAGAAACACGCTACTACCAAGTGGACCAATCACAGCTCTTGCTCTGCGTTAGGGTCTGCGTAGGGTCTGGGCTGTGAAAAAGTGAAGCTGTCCTTTAATTTGTCTAAATTTGACCCGTATATAACCAACACGGTCAGCAGAGAACATTAACAGCTGAAATTCCAGCATCATTACGTTACACAAACCTTTCCCTAGAAAGCAGAGGAGTGAACAAAGGCACAAAAACATTTAGACGCATTAAAAACATGCCATGAATGACTAACATCCAAAAGCGGTTTCCCAAGCATGTTTTACCCAAAGATAGCAATGTGGAATGGAGAGCACAGAAGTGGGTGGACTGCTGAAATAATTTCTTCATTTATCAATCTGACACAGCCGTGACATTAAAGACAAACAAGCTGTTGTGGCTCAGAGACAATCAATTAACTACAGTAACTCGCTCACTGGGCCACACACTGTGGGATGGCAGATCCAGTATCCAGAGCACAGCCAGCAGCCGCTTCCACGGCTCTCATTAGTCAAGTGGGACTGAGCCAAAGCCAGGGCTGCCATTTAAAACCTGAGATCAAAAGTAGCGCTTGATTCACTGAAACAGTTCACTCACATCACTGGGAATAAAATCCAGAGGAGGGCTATTAATCCTCGGTGCAGACTAAGATCTAGAGTCTAGATTTGCATGTGGCATTAGCATCATAGATCTAGATATAATGGGGGATGATGCGTTGCCATGAGACACTAAGCTAAAACGGTACATGGAAGATTTGTTCTACATAAGCTGAACGAAGGGTTGCGATAGATCGGAGATTTCCCTAACACAGATAGTAGAAGGAAAAGGGAGTTGCATATATCTGCATTACTATCCTAGCGCATGAGTAAATGTAACATGAGAACAAGGATCCAGGCGGTTTAATGTTTACATAGGGATTAAGTTATGTACACTAATTATGTAGAGGGTGCTCAAAGCTAAATTCAGCATTTAGCAAAGTTAACAGGATGTTTGATTTTGCATAGAAGACAATGCAAGGCTCTAAATGTGAGATATTCAGGGAATATTAATATGGTAGCGATCTATAAACCTGGAGTAACAGATTTTTAAGAGGATGAAATAGTTGCACATCTTGTGGTTATGAGAAAAAAACGTTACAATTCTTTCAGAGTTGTGTTTCTGACCTTCAGGGGGAATATAAATGCAGTATTCGATCTCTTTTAGCTCCGTTTTGGTCTCTACCAAGTCCTACACGAAACATATGAGTCTTAATCTGCTACATGCTCCACTGCAGCTCTGTACAGGCAATTCACAAGATATACAACAAGACAGTGTGCTTATTACAAATGAAAATCCAGTTTGCAGTTTGATATAGTACTTATAGATATACACGGATCAGCCACAACATTATGACCACTGACAGGATGTGTTCTACTGGGAAACGTTTGGACCTGGCCTTCGTGTGGATGTTACTTAGACATGTAGCACTCATCTAGACCAGACCAGGCACCCCCACCCCATAGTAATAACACTCCCTGATGGCAGAAGCCATCCGCAGCAGGATACAACCTGACACACAAAAACGGTTAAGGAACAACTCAAAAAACACGAAAAACAGCAGAAATTGTTGACCTGACCTTCAAATTCACTAGATCCCAAACTGAACAAGTATCTGTGGGATTCACTGGAACAAGCCTGATCCACAGAGGCTCCTCTCCTCAACCCATAGGTCCCAAAGGCCCCCACCAACAACATTCTGTAACCAGACACCACAGGACACCCTCAGAAGGACCATGTCCATTCTCTGATGAGTCGCGACTGTTTTGGAGGCACAAGGGAGACCTACACAATATTAGGCAGGTGGTCATAATGTTATGACAGATTGGTGTATGCCATTAGCCAACAACATCAAAATAAGAAAACATCCTGTTTTCTTCTATGTTCAAATTTCCTCTCCTTTTAATAACTGCATCTTAATTTAAACTTTCCACTGCATGTCTTTGCCTCTTATTGAACACTATGAACTATGAATGTCTTTGTTTGAATGGCGTGACTTGCTTCACTTCACTGTCTTCCCTCATTCAGTATTTTGCACTGTATCATTTTTGCCCGCAGAAAAAAAAAGTTAAAAATATTCTTTATCAGCATCTGCAACCATTCAAAAGCTACTAAAATCATACATTGAGTGTAAACAACATTAAAACAAGTACAAGTGTTCTCGTGTCGCTTGTTTGGGACCATGCTGCCCCTGCGTCTGTTCAGATGTAGATACTAAAAGGGCCCATTATGCTGCAGCCACAGCCCTCCGCTAACAGCTGCACCCAAAGACAAACAGGCCGCTTCAGCAGCCTTATCACAAACAGCAGGCCTGTGCCAGCTGCCTGGAGCTCATGTGGCCTATCATTAGACTAATGGGCAGTCGATTAATGTTAACATGCCAGCAGAGCTCATATCGGTGAGATCTACAGGTCGGTGCAGAGCCATTAATAACATAATTGACTGGCAGGCGTTTTGTCCGCCGGTCTTCTATCCTTCCTTTGTGATCTTTTCTTAATCATGCACCAATCTGTCTTCCTTTTCCTTTGTCTGTCATGATTACACTTCATGAATTAAACTGAGGCGACCCAGGGCAGATTCTTTTTTTCATCCTTTTACATAGAGCATCTCAGATTTCTGTGTCGTTTCATGTTACTGTCACCCCTCCCTGATGCTGAGAAATAGAAACACGATATACAGAAAAATGCTGCTTGAGGACAAATCAAAAGTATAACATAACATGTTATACAAATGTATGACAACTGCAACACACCCTCCGTCCATATCCGGCTCTCCCTGCCTGCACAGAAAACGGATACCATGAGACTTGATTAGGTTATTTCACATAACGCATGATTGAGTTTATCCACTGCACAGGGCTTTGTTTTGCGCTACAGACTCACAGTTTCTGGAGGTCGCATACAGCAGCAAATTAGGGCCAAGAAAGAAAGCTGTGATTAAAAATAAACCACATGGGTTGTGAAGGTGCTATTCTAGCTGTGATGTTTTTGAGTCAGCCTTTCAAAAACAAAGGATTCATGATCAATTATTTTTTAATCACAACATCGATTCACACCCATCGCATGTTTATATGACAACAATTCCGCTATGTTTAAATTAGCAGGAAGATATCCGGCGTCAAACCAAGCACCCCCTTTCCCTCTTACGGTTTTACAGAATTAATTCACACAGGTAAATCAGGTTTCCTAAAGAGAACTATGATTAGAGTTTATAATGTCCTCAGGCTGCTCAAAAGTGAAGCCAAAGCAAGTAGAGCCCCCCCTGGTGGCTGGTTGCAGTATGAGTCATAAGCTCCACCTCCTCCATGTTAGTGGACGGGACTTGGGTCAAACTAAAACACTAAAATACACGTCAAATTTTATTTATTTTTTTTCAAGGATGGTTGCTGCGCAGACTCTGGACTCGCAAGATGGCGCTGCCCGCATCCCCGAGAAAATAGCGTCAGTTTGGCCAATGCGAGGAAGTGGGGACATGGTGTGTATATTTATATACAGTCTATGGTCTGCACAGTATATAGTGTTTTGTTTAAATTAGTCATTTACATTGTGAGAAGCACTAAGACTCACATTTCAGTAATGGTCACATTTATTTTTCAACCTTCCTGATAAAAATATAATTATGATAAAAAATAAAATATGTTAATGAAGGTTTGTGGTTTCTGTGCACCTAAGTCTACAGTGAAATATCTCATACTGCCGTGACATTTCCCCAGAGAATAAACCCTAATGATGTCTGAACAGGATGTAAAGGCGTGAAATTTGATGCAGAAATTCATGTTCATCAGAATGAACTTCAGGCATCATTGGGTCGACATTTCCACTGGCCTCAGCTGCACTTTGTGCTAATATTAGCACGCCAAGCTAAGATGATGTCGGTGGCTAACGTTAAACCTGGTAGTCATTATCATGTTAGCAATGGTCATTAAGACTGTTCTTCTAAATTCACATCTGGCTCGGCGCGCTATGCTTCCATACTGCATTGCTCAAGCCTTTAAGAACTCATATCCATTTATCCACATTTCTTTTTCCGCTGCAGACTAAAAAAAAAAAAAAAAGGCAGCTCATACATCCCTCTGGGTTCTCGAAGCCCTCCCACGCCACATGAGATGTATAATCCTTTCTTCTGGCTCAGTCCCTAATGGGAGGGTCTTGAAGGCAACCTAATCAAATACTCCAACTTGTGTTGGACACACACTTTGGCTCTCCGTGATTGTTTTCTTTTGGTTTACCTTCTGGGCTGTGTTTGGAGAGTAAGACGTCTGCAGTATCCCAGCAGTCCACTCCAGTTTGACGCAAGCAGTACATTTCTGCTTGCGTCAAACTCCATGTAATTTAACTCCTTCACTCATCAGTATCCTCTTGTGTATGTAATTTTAAAACATTTCAGACTTTAGTCTTGCTTTCAAATATAATTAATAGTGCTTCATGTTAGAAAAATGCCATTAGCATTCATCATAATAAACGTTCCCCTGACCTCCATTTGGGAGCCAAAACTTTGCACAACTGTTGTAAATATACTTTTCTATGGATGCTGAGAGGAAATAGCAACCTACTGTGGCAATATCCCCGCTTAAGAGGATTGGGAATTCAAACCAGGCAGTTTGTGCTGAATAAAATATCACAGCCAGAGGGGTCCTGTGTTGGTCGATTGCTCAGCTCTCTGCACAGAGGTGTGGCGGTGGGAGTCTGCATGTGAGACAGAGCCAGGAGGCATAGTGCTCGCTTTTTAATGTCAGCGGGAGAAGGGCAGATGGTGAAAATGTGACAGTGTGAGAGGAAGGTGTATAGCAGCAATGGGCTGAGCATCAAAATCGTTGAGATTTTATCATTTAACAAGAAGTAAAACGCAGTTTCATTTTTATCTCAACAAGGTTGCAAAGCACAGAGGCCGCTTGTTTTATCTTCCACAAGTCTTGGAAAGATGCTCTAGCACATCTGGTAATCGGCTTGAAGTCTGACACCTTTTTGCTCAAGCTGTCTTTCATTTAAGTGCATTCTCATAACCGAGCATTAAATCATAGGCCAGCACGTATGAACAATACACAGATGGACACCTGTCAAAAAGAATCGCATTAGACAAACGTGGTTTCATTCATTAAAACAGGAATGTGCTGTTCGTGCCAACTCAGACTGCATGACACTCTGATAGCGACTGATAGTTACTGTCATTTCCGTCTCGTGGTTTAGAAATAAATAACCCCTTGGTTTCTTTGTCACAACACAGAAGTTGTTAAATGATCATTTCCGAGCCGTATCAAGATTGAACTGTTTCCTCTGCTCTGACTAACAAGGGCGCCCTAAAAACGACAATGACATAGAGAGAATAAAACAAGTCTGGACCAGCACAATTCATTCCTATCATACATGCCACAGTATCAGCCTATTGAAACCATACACCTGTCTGCCACAACATTAAAACCACTGACAGGAGAAGTGAATAGCATTGACCATCTTGTGACAATTCAATGTTCTGCTGGGAAACTTTTGGACCTGGCATTCGTGTGGATGTTACTTAGACATGTAGCACCCACCTAGACCAGACCAGGCACCCCCACCCCATAGCAATGACACTCCTTGATGCCAGCAGGACGCAGCCTGACACAGGCACACACACAAAAACGGTTTAACTCAAAAAACATGAAAAACAGCACAAGGTGTTGACCTGGCCTCCAAACTGATCAAGTATCTGTGGGCTGATCCACAGAGGCCCCTCCCCTCAACCCATAGGACCCAAAGGCCCCCCACTAACAACATTCTGTTGCCAGACACCACAGGACACCCTCAGAAGGCCCATGTCCGCTAAGTGACTCTAGTCTTTGGTCCGGGTTCTAAGCGTTAGAAATCCAGGTAAAATAACCAAGTCATAAGGGCTGTCAAGTGCCAGTCAAATTTTCAAGGTTATTTGATGATATGAAAATAAACTCTGCAAGGCAACTGCATTTTATTTCTCTTCACGGTTTCATTAAAGTCAAACAGGACAGTTAAAGTAGCTTTAACATCAAGTGGGCCGCAACTGGCCACAATTTATTCCTACCTTACTGCTCAAATTTGTCACTTTGAATAGAATCTGTAAGGCCGTTGCTTTTTTTCTCTTTGTGGATTTTGCAAAAGTACAAACTGAAAAGTATGAAATTAGAGTTTTGCATCCAATGTGAGCATTTAACTGACCATTTTCAAGCCTGAGGGCGAATGACAGGAAATGGCTAACCGCCCCAGCTAAAAAGCAGTAGGTGTTTATTCACTAAATAAAATCTTTTTGTAGCGTTGGCATTACCGAGGGCAAATATGAACAAGTAAGGATTGTGTGAGCAGGTAAATGAAGTTGCGCTTTGTCTAAATGAACTTTCATTAAACATTCCCTTTTATGTTTGCACTACTCCTATTTTGCATTCCAAGAGTTCTATTGAAAGAGCAAAATATCTAAGTGTCCGTAGATGTGCAGCGCTGGGCTGAATTAATGATAGGGAGAGAGTGTGTTTGAACATGATTATTAATGGAGTGCCAGGAGCAACATGACAAATTTAACTTGTTTCACTTTTGAATTAAAGTATTGGCAGCTTATGCAGACAGACCTTTCTTTCGTCAAATGTTGAGTGACATCCAATTATCAACCAGCGCAATCTGCAATACTTTTGTTTTCTGATGTGCAGAAAGTTTTTCTTGGAGAGTTTTTATCTTTGCTGTTTAATTGGACTGTAAAGCAAACCTGTGGTCTTTGATCTCATTGAAGTTTCGTCCGGCCTTTGAATGTGGCACCCCTTTGGGGATGTTATTTACCGAGCGTTTGAACGTCTATGCATTATTTGTGAGGCTGATATAATGATTACAGTGTTCTCTCAGTGCCTCCAGCCAGTGAACCGTCGCCCCGTTCCCTGCATCAATCCAGGATTTCAAAATAAAAGGTGGGGAAATGTTCAACTGCAATACAGACAACAACCCTGTATACACTCAGAGCACAGAAATAGAGTAAATGCATGACGTGTTTTCATAAAAAATACAAATGTCACCGTAGAAAAGCGCAAGATTCCTGCAAGGTTGCACATAACTCAGCTGATCAATTTTGATGTCTTTTTATTTGTTTTCATAAAACTCCCAGAACAAGACTCGGGCCCAAGCAGAGTGACTCATAATCGCGGCGCTCAAGGCTTTTCTACAACTAAACAGGCAGTCTAAACAGATAACCTACATAACACATTCATCTGTCACACCCTCACCACACACAATCGCATGAGGTAGCACAGGAGACGGGCTGGCTGCGCTGGCTTCTCGGCGCTGTTAACTAACAGAAGCAGACATGCATGGCTGATGTCAGATGGGAAACATTAAATAGAAAGGGACCTCAGGGGACCGAGAAACAGGACTGGAGCCGTCCTGCTTCTGTTTCGGTCCCTCAGCAAGTCTGAAAGGAACACGTGTGTGTTCTCGTTTTTATTAAGCTGCGGGGGCCAAACTCTTGTGGAATACTAACGTTGTGGAGCCATTTTTCTGGGCCACACAACTTTTAGAGGGTTAAAATCTGTGAAGACTTGGTTTTAGGGTAAAGGTTATAATTAGGTTAGGGGCTTACTTGAGATGGGTAGGGTTAGGTAAGTGCTAGGGAATGCATTATGTCAATTGAAAGTCCTTTCATACATGATGTTTTTATGTGTGCATGTGTGTCCCTTCACTGACCTCTGCATGCTGCAGCTAATCACATTGTATAATTACATTGCTTATAAGTCAAAACCCCAGGGTCATCTTCATTAACTGTCACGCTGCCTGTTTTTGGTGAATGGACACGTGTCGTTATCGTGCCATTTTTAATTAATAGCATTAACCGATGCCGTCCGAAGCCGTGCGGCGCTTGTGAGCATCAAGGTCTATCGCCTAATAGCCGTGTCTGATAATGAATACGACGTTGCTTATGGGGTGGATTTTTCCATTATGACGGTCGTGACAACCGCCAGCGGTTTATTAGGGCGAGGTGACGGGTTAGCTGTGCATATCTATGTCACCTCTAACAGGATGTTCAAGAATTAAGAAGTTAACAAATAAGGAAAATTAGATTAGATGTTCTGCCTGAAGTAGCACATTTGTAAGGGCACGGTGTTAATCAGAACTAGGAAAATGTAAAGCAGGCGGCACAGTGATGTGGTGGTTAGCACTGATGCCTCCCAGCAAAAAGGTTCTGGGTTCGAATCCGTCGGCCAACTGGGGCCTTTCTGTGTGGAGTTTGCATGTTCTCCTTGTGTATGCGTGGGTTCTCTCGGGGTACTCCGGCTTCCTCCCACCGTCCAAAGACATGCTTGTTCATTGGTGATTCTAAATTGGCCGTAGGTGTGAGTGTGAATGGTTGTCTGTTTCTCTGTGTTAGCCCTGCGACAGACTGGCAACCTGTCCAGGGTGTACCCCGCCTCTCGCCCAATGACAGCTGGGACAGGCTCCAGCACCCCTGCGTCCCTCCAGAGGACAAGCAGTTACAGAAAATGAATGATGTGTATGGTGTCCCGTAATAAACGCAGAGGTGAAATGTGTTCATATTAAGATTGTAAATTTTGTCCATGTAAATATCTGTTGTATTCTGAGGTGTGATCTCTGACCTGAGTGTTTCCAATTCGACTCCCTCTAACCTATCTATGTGCGGCTTTAACCACCTGTCATGTGCCTTTGTGCAGCATTTACATAACGTGCTAACCGCAGAGCTTATAAAACTGAAAGCTCCCGTACATATTCCTGAAATGCTTCCAATAAACACCCTCTCTGCATATTCTATTGCTGCTGTCGTATTTCCACTCTCCTACAGGAGCACGTTTGCTTCTTACGCATATGCGAGGAGACAAGCAATTTTGCTCCTTGTTTATCTTAATCAGTGTTTCCCATACATTGATTTATTTGCCGTCTACATCAACACTGGCCGCCGTGTATTGATTTTCTATTTCCATTTCAGTGTTTAAAACGGGTAAAATCTTGTTTCTACGTGCAAAGTATTGATCTGCTCTGCCCAACTCTCGCCTTCTCTGTCAACACATTGACAGCGGAGTTGTGTGTGTGCTCGGTCGGAATCCAAAAATCATCACGCACCGGAGGCAGAGTTGCCAGTTGTGTCACGTAATGATTGTATTTGTGCAGTAATCTTTCCCTCTGTACGATCAATAATGTCCGCTAGTCTTGGGACACTTATTGTTTTGTAATCAGTCTTCTTCCTCTGATGTTTTATGTCAGCTGGAAAAGGGATTTGAGGATAATGATTTAATTTGGCCAAAACTGGTGCAGTCAAACTAACACTGATAAGCTAGCCTAGAGCCAACTCTTCAAAAAAAGCAAAAATACTTAAAATGATTACAGAGTCTTCATTTGGGTTGGCCCATCAGATTCTATTTGCGCAACAACAATATGTTTGCTCCTAGTGTAGACGGGGAAATTTAGAAATAAGTTTGGAGTTGTCGAGGTTATCACGCTGCACATACAGTAGCTGCTGGTCAATACTGCCTGCGCAAGAGATTATGTCAACTATGAATGTTTGTTCCATCACTCACACACATGAATTGTGAAGAGAAGATTCAAAAGGCTGTGTCCTGAGATCCCTGGAAATCTAAAAAGAAATGTAACCAGGTAGCTAAAGCAGTACGAGGGGATCCCAGTGTTTCCCGCCTTTTTTTTTTTTTTGACAATTTCTTTTGTTTGTCTTAATAAAAGCCCCTAATTATGATGCTATCCCAGCTATTATTTAAAATATTTATACAGTATATGACACATAACATAAGAACATGCGTTTTGTATCAATTCATCTTTAAATTTCTGTAATAACGCACCTATTGGATTTAGCGCCAAACAGCAGCAACCTGTGCTGTTCAGACAGGAATACGAGACAAAATGCTGTTGAGACGTGACTTTCTAGGAACAAATGTATGTTATATTAAGTTAAGTATCAGCCAATAAATATAACTTATAGTAAACAGTTGAATTTCGATTTTGCTAGCTAGCGCATATAAAGTTAAGCTAGTTCACGTTACGTCTGGAGTTGCTTACTTCGAGTTTTGACCGACTCTCTTTAAATAACCGTAAATCTGGTCTAAAAAAATCAAGAGCACAAACATCAGGTTTTAAAAAGTGCCGGTAACGTACATTACACCCGGGCGGGCCCCCATAGCATTAACATTGTATGGGAAACACTGGGATCCAACAGAGATAGCTGCAGCAAATGAAGATATACAGTATATATAGGGCCAGCAGGGTCATCAGGATTGGTTGACACTTTCACACCAAGCAAAGACCCCTCTGGGACAACAACAGACCAGCTATACCAACTATAGCGAGCAGGCTATAAAACTAATAGCACACTCTTTGTACTGCTACTGGAAATTTAAGCACAGACTCTCACTTCTATGTCCAAAACAAGTTTTTCCATTATGTGCAGCCATTACACCTCGGCCATGTTTGTGTGCACCGGTTCCAGTTAATTGAAAGTCCTGCTGGGCCCGAGGCGGCGCTGGTGTTGGTTTACCGCTTCTATTGATTCCGTATTAAACTACCGCACTTTCTGCCACAGAGGCTGCAAACTGAAACGCATTTTTTTTTAACAGCGTGAGAGGCAAATACAACGGGAAGAAAAAGTGTGAGCTGGTTGGGATCGTTGAAAAAAAAAAAAGCAAAAGAGAGAGAAGAGGAAAGTATTTACAGTGGATTCACAGCTGAGCCATTAAACCAAAGCTATTAAATCAATTTCCTCTAATCTGGACAGGGCCAACCCAGGGCAGGAAATGCCAGACAATAAGCTTCTCAAGGGAAAACCAGAAAACCGGCCATTGTGCCTGCAAACAGAGCATAAACTGAAGATCTGATTTAATAAAACTGCCTTGTTTTGTTGTTTGTTTGTTTTTTTTTTCTACTGCCGGAGAAGGCGCCCGATCTTTCATTCCCTAGTTTTGCCCACACTGTGCGGTACGAGGCACTAGCGAATCACACACCTCATCACTAAAGAGCATGCCTGAATAACACAGGAGCCAATTTAATACAGTACTGACAGGTAGGCTATTAGCAGCGTGGTTTGTGCAACATATATTATGCAAATGTGGGTGTTGTCTCTACTATATTTTTAATGGTTATTCATCTCCTGTTTTGAAAAGGGTTTCATATGAGCCAAGAAAATGTCTTTATAAGCAAAAAAACTTTCAGAAAAATAATACACCGAACTGACAAAACATTCAGGGAACAGACGGGAAGAGTAGAGTCTCAGTTTTAAAAAGTCTTAGATGCCAGGATGCAGAGAAACAACAGGAGGGTTTAAACATCACTGCTTCATTTCAAGTCTGAAACTGGCAGCAAATCAGAAGATACAGAGCAATTTGATTTAATCTGAGTTGCTGAGGCAGCGTAGGGTAACCTTTTTTTGTCATTATGAGGCAGGTTAGATGTCTTCATTACCAATTAATCCAACCTGGATTTATCTTCAAAGACAATTTATCTTTCCTAAAAGTTTGCTGCTTTCACACTGTGCTCCAATTTCGCGCAGATTCATCCCTAAGATCGCATATCCTCCTCACGGAATCTGGGCCACCTCACTTACGCTGCAGTTTTGTAAGTCCTTTGTTATGCTGATGCAGACGTCACATTGGCCGGCACCTGCAGTAATAGTGCGACACTATTCTGGCAGGACGATAATGGCCCCCGTCATTCAATCTTCTCCCGGGACAACTGAGGACGTTGGGTTGCTTACGAGGCCTTTCGTGCGTTTGTGTGTCTGTAGGGGATGTGCCTCTATCCTGTGTCGGTCCATTAGCTCACAATCGAGGAGTGCGGGGTGAACGTCTGACGGTACTCGGCTGTGAAGCGACTACATTTTACGCCCACTATTTTCGATATTTTCCTTCCTGCCTCTGCATCCATGTGCATTTTAGTATCCGTGCATGTGCCCAGTCCAAGCTGTTTTATTATGTCATTGTGTCTGCAACTGCAGGGATCGCATTAAATGAAATGCAGAGGTTGCACTCTGGCTCTATAAACAGCTCCTCTTCTTCCCATCCCAATGTGCAATCCTTTCAGTTCCCTTGTTGCCACAACAACACGTGCTCCAAACCACAACTTCCTGGTGAAGCTGCGAGGCGATTGGCTGAAAGCGGCACATACCCCCGACACGCCTACGCTGAAATGCTTACTGAGGTTTCTGGCACTAGCTGCTGCTGGCCTTCCTGCAGAAGCAATCGGAGTGCTGCAACTCTGTAATGCGACTGTACGCTCACACACTCCTTCCGTAGACATTAATAAAAAAAAAAAAAAACACACACCAGTGCTAGAGTTATTAGCATTAGCGCATTAGCAAACATCAGTGCCGGGCAGCGCTGCAGAGGACGGCTGCCAAGAGTGACTGGCCGTGTCAAAACACATCGCTCACACCTACACACTGTGTGCTTTTATTCCACTGGTACTTCATTGATAGACTCTCAGCAGCATGCTTCACAAGATGAGGTGCTGAACAGATAGGACACTCACCGTGATTCTAAAGTGGACCACTGATGTACAATTTCTTTAGGAAATTGAAGCCCAATCTAACAGGCTTAAGAGACTTTTTTTATTTATTTTTCTTCTAATTCAGAGTTTGCAGTATTTTTATAGTTTCTGTGGCTTTTCCAAGAGCCCGCCCTGTAAACCACAAACTTAGCCCACAGCGAGAACCTCATCCTGGGCCACCTATAAGGGCTTTCCAGCTACACACACCGCTTAGCCACTGCTGCATGACCAATGTGCATGTAGCCTAAATGACAGCCAAAAGCCTCTTTCACAGAGAAAGAGGGAGACAGTAAAATAAATATTGCCTTGTGACCTGCTAAAATTAGAAACCTAGCAATGAGGTCTGGGGACCCAATCCAGCTTGTTCTGCTTAGCTGTCTTTTATATGCACTGGAATTAAATTAAGTGAACGCAAAAACGCCGTTTTACAAGATGAGTAACAGCATATGGCTCGCACGGGGGGAATTCCAGCTCTGCCCTTCAGGCCAACTACACTGAAACACCAAAATAACCGTCACCTTGGAGCAAAATGTAAGAAAAACGCAGGATGGTTACATAAAACAAGTGAACCTGTTCTTAAGAGTTATTAAATCTATTTCTTGGCACTGAGAGCCGTTGCCGTAGCATTCCCTATGGAGAGGAATACAGTAACTAGAAACGCTGCTGATGGCTCAGCTTGTTTGCTTCCTTTAGCATTTTACATTCACTTATAGATCTAGGTTAAAGTTTAAGGCTATAATGCACCGAGCGGAACAAGAAGCCCTGCTGCCTCTCTGACCAAGAACCTCTCCAGGGGCGGTAATGCATTTCCCTTAAATCGTGGAGAGCGTATAGGTGGAAGGGAAGCAGAATGGAGCAGCGTGGCCGGGCAGTCATCGATTATGGTAATTAACAGAGAGGAAATGTGCCTTTTTTTTTTTTTTATTTATGCAGAGCTGCAGAGGGGAAACAGAGGAGAGGGGAAGCCGTGAAAAAGAGAGGCAGTTGTAACGGTATGCATCCTTGTGAAATAAGCAGAACATAAGTAGGTTTCTAGTGTATGGATGGAGCTGGCACTTCTCTGCATCACTTCTCTTTGTTTGAAATGACACAATTCCATCTCAGTTCACACGACATGGTGAGTTTGGTGCTAGGAAACAAAGTAGTGAACGGTGTTTCCTTGGGGGTAAACGTGAATTAACTCTTATCAGTCATTTCCACTGGCCGTCACCTCAATTGCATCCCCACAAAGTTGAAATTTGTTTAAAGTGGTACCCGCACACTTTGCATCACCAAAGGTTTTTTCTCCTATCATTGCTACAACTCCCTGAATTTCATTCAAACGTCACAGTCTTTTGTCAATGCGTTGCTTAAATTTACTTTAAAGCACTGTTGCTGGCTGCACTGAAAATGTCAAAACATTGCACAGTAGTTACAAGGCACAGCTTGTATCCACTGAGTCAAAGATCAGCTGCTAATATTCAGACGGCTGGAGCAGCGCTGCAAGCTCAAGGTCCAAACTTAAATCCCGCCAGCTTAGCTACATAAAGCCGCTTAAATAGCAGCATTTAACATATGCATCTATAAATGTGCAATTTTCTCCCATCCAAAACTCTAAATTTCATACTCCGTCCCCATCATAAAGCACACACCGCAGATTCGCACCACTGCCAACTGATATAAATATACATTTAACAAGTCTCAATGCCACTCTGTGCTTTATTTAATTATTTTTCTGGTTTGAGGACCTTGCTTTATTTCTTTAACTCATGGGCGTCCAAGGCTGCTCTGAGCCCAAGAGAACGGAAAAGAGGAAAAACAAGAGGAGTCGTCGGAGGCGAGGCGTCTAGCTCCATAAAAATCTGTCTCTTGGGGGGTTTTTGTGCGTGCATAATGGTGGTAATTAGCTGATCAAACAGATTGACACCGGACCAGCGTGTGTGGGCTCTAATAATATGGATCATTAGCTATATTGTTTGGGTGGATGGTGTTTGTGCATGTAGCAGATATAGCTGAACCTACTGCTGGATTTGACAACAAAAAATAAAAAGTAAAAAAGACATTTGTTCCTTTGTTCTGAACGCTGGCTGCAAAAAGGAACCTGGGGCACCTGATAGCTCGCCGGGATAAGCAGGGATAAACTGAGGCTACAGTCCTCACTGCTGCTACTACTACTTTCGCAACTGAAAGTACATGTACTGTAGATTTCTTCTAACAAAGACTGGATATCGTAGCTATGGTCCCAGTTGCAGCGTTAGAAGACAGGAATATAAAATCCAAAAATCACACTTGAATATACTTGCTACGTGGGGACTGACCAGACGCAGGCCTGCAAACAAAACCAGGCCCCAACTGCTAGTTAAAGAAACCAGGCTTTAACTTATGTAACGGCCCCAGACCAGGAGTAAGGTTCTACCTCCCACTGTATCCCCCTCTGCGGGATAAAAGTCCTCTCTGAACGTGTTTCATCTGCCCCCTTGGCCGCCACATCCCACATCCCACATCCTTCTAATGACATTTACGACCTGACTGATGGGACAATGGCCAGGCTGCTGCTTGTGTTCGTGAGTGGTCGTTTGATCAGCCAAGGCCCACCCTGTGCGTCCTCAGACGTTAAAAGCGGTGGCGAAGGCCAGGTGAAATTACTGTACATACACAGCGCCGCCTAGAAGTGTTTGCGCCAATCAGAATGTTGTACAAAACATGGCTAAAAACATCAGCAGACCTTCGGGTCCAATTAGGGGATCCAATTAAAACAAAAGCAAACAAATGAAGCGTGTGTGCATTTATTTATTCAAGAAGATAAATCGTTTGTACATATCCGAGAGTTGCAAAAGCATGTGAACCCTTGTTTTCAGTCTCTGGTGTGAACTTTATTGCAGCAATAACAGCAACTAAATAATTCCGGTAACTGCTGACCAATCATCTGCAGCGGCTTGCAAGAAACAAATACACAAGTATAATATTTTAGTTTCATCTGTATAATTTAGTAGCTTTACAATGATTCCTTTATGTTATTACCCAAATGTATACATTTAATCCGAGTGTGAATATTTATAATCTGTCACAGCCAAGGTCCTGGGGGTTTATACAGCGCGTAGAAGGAACACACAAGCTCATGCTAAATCACTTGCACATATAGCAGGGAGCAAAAACACACATATGCAATGCGAGCGAGTCACTTTTCTGGATCTTCTCCAAGCGCCGCGCTCCTAATAGGCAAGCTGAACAGCATTAGCGCGCTTCTGTTTGTGGGCGACGGGCCCGTGAGGAGGAGCGAGACGAGCCAAAGATAAGCAGAGGGAGGATGAGGACGAGTCATTACACTTGACACAGTCACAGCAGGACAGAGAGAGATAGAGAGAGAGAGAGAGAGAGAGAGAGGCTTATTTGTTTCAGTTCATTATCTGATGTGCTCAGAGAGATGGGTTTCTGATGACAGCCCGAGCTTCTGACCTCGGAGACATTTTAAAAGGAAAAGCAAGTCAAAACAAACAATAATTACCACATGATGAATTATCAGCGAGGATTCTGGCAGGTGGTAAAGCCTCATGAAGCTTCCACTATAATTGGTCTGCAATTACAGACAGATTGATACCCTCTTAGTAGCAGATAATGCCATGCTTCCTTCATTTGGGCATGTTGTGATGCTCTATATTCTTCTAACTGTCAACAAACCTCACAAAAAGAGAAAAAACAAGAAGGAATTGATCCCACTAACCACTGTAGGTTCAAAGCTTGGTACATCTCATCGCTCTGAGCTCCATCGCTGAGCCACCGTGCACCATCCTGCTGCAGTACATACTCATTAGAGCAGTGGTTCCCAACCCTTTTTTCCTTGAAGCCCATATTACTTGTTAAGAAAAGCTGAGCACCCTCAGCTCGCACACAAAATCTGTAGTTTGCGCACACAAGCATCAAGTTTGTCATTACACTACATGATGTTTGAGTCACTTTTTGATCCAGAACTGTCATTAGCTAGCTTCCCGCCACACATGGTGCAGTATAGTCCTGGACCAAAGCTTAAATAACTCCTTACTTGTCTTTTTTCATGTAGACAAAAATGACGTCATCCATACTCTTCTGTTCCTCTGACATGTTTCATTCATTAAAACAGTGATTTTTCCGGCTCTATGGAAAACGAGAGTGAGCCGGGGTGAGCTTGCCAGGTAGCCGCTAGCTAATTTGATGAGACAGATCGAGAGCCGAGAGGTCGCAGAGGTGTGGCTCGTGCTTGAAGCCAGCCCAGCTTCCCACGCCTACAATCTTTTTGCGGTTGAACGTTGGTCTGGAATCGCCGAGAACTGATTAGGTGGCGTCAAAAATCTGTTGGGCCAATCAAATCGTTTGGACGGGCAGTTCTGCGGCGATGGACAGAAGAGTAAAAGCGGCATAGCCCTACACGTCGACTCTGCGTAGCTGAATTTGTTTAGAACAAAATGGCAGCCGTTGGAAAAGCAAGCTGTTTAGAGTCCGCCAATGTGTCTGCTGTAAAATATATAGGCAAAGAAATAGCGTTGAAACCCATATGGTCGAGCCATTTACTCGCTGGACAAATGGAACAAATCGCTTGTATGTGCACCCATACTTGGCCGACGAAGCTGATTTACATTTACATTATTTTTGACAACCTCAAACCAGAGAATTTTATTCCGTGGCTGAAAATAGTGCCCAACAGCTGCACTACTGTTTGACCAACTTCTGCTTAAAGCTACAGCCGTTTTGCAACATGAAACCTGCCCTTTATAAAAATTAAACTATATATATATATATATATATATATATATATATATATAAAATTACATACATATATATTATATTTATATTTGAGCCACTTTTAGACATCTTTAGTAGGAAGTTATGGGTTTAGGGTGCCACAGACAGGGAAGCAAAATGTGCTGAAACAGACTTATTTTGTTGCTGGTGGCGTTTTGGTTGGTCGGTTTTGGTTTTTCGGAAAAAATATTGTACCCCTCGCTCTCCAATTAAGGTTTGATGTCCCTCAAAAGTCCTAAATGAGGCGGCTTATGTCCAGATTTCAGTAACAGCAGTGCAGCAAGTACGTAAAACATGTAACCCTGAGCCCATCTTAATTTATATATAGTTTAGATGCCAGAGAGAGGAGAGATGCAGCGAAGGTACTGCTGCTAGTGGCTAACATAACAGCTCATTAATCCTAACATGGTCTGGAAATAGAAGGCAAAAAAAAAAAAAAAAAACCCCGAAGAGCATCTAGGAGGGGTGCAAATGGGCGAGCTGACATCCACAAATACAAATCAAAATGCCACAGGGAAAATGAATGAGTCTGGTCTTAAAACACCACATAACAGGGCCTCACTTGTGTTTGACAGCTGCAAATAACTATGTTCACTCAAAAACATCAGCAGCAGCGGCAACGAAGTGCAGCGGTCAGCTGCACGGTCGGGACTGTGTACTTTCAGCGCTAATGTATTCGATCTCGCATTTAGCCTGTCGGAGCGAGAAAAAAAAAAAAAAAAAAAAAGCGCTCACTTCAGTCACCACGAGAATGCAGGCTGGCCACACAGAACGCACTCTATCCCAGTCTGGAGCCACTGTGTTTGCCAGGGAACCATTTCCCCCCGAGCCACTGGCAAATAGTCTCTGAGCGTTCGGTGGGTGGGTGGGCGGCTGGCGGGGGAGCAGTGATCAATGAGCTGTGGACAGGGTGGCAGCAGACAGTTAGTTAGTTCAGCTGATAATGTTATGACAGAGAGCAGCAAAGACACTTCCAGGACGATGAAGCCTCTGTGAGCTCCCTGGAGGAACGACGGTTAAAGCTAAATGGTAAACATGGCACCACTGCTGCTGGCAATAAGCCCTCCTACCGGGGCTCCAACCTGTGTGTAATTAAATTATAATTTTGACAAGGCTTCATATTTTATTTTTAGCCACTTTTGTGTCACACATTATGTGAAGAATTCATTTTGGACAACCCCCAACCCTTTGGCTTGTAACCTACTTGAAATCAAGTTCAGTCTACTTGTGACCTTTCATTATTATCTCCTTTATATCGACAAATCTGTTTCCCTTTCAGGGCAATTTAAAGGCCATAAAGAGGTGCACGTGTCCAGAATCTCTCAAGCAAATCAAGAGATATTAATTCGCTTCCATTGACTTAAAGTTCTATTATCTTTGCATGTGGGAGTGTGTCATGACACCAACTTGGTGGCTTTTACCTGCCATTACTGTGCAATCCTTCACAGGCATGTGTGTGTTCTGCACAGTTGTGTGAAAAAGAGAGGAGAGTGGCAGAAACACCATGTGGTGCCCTCTCAACAATTCTGCTGAGAGTGAGTGGGATGAGGAACAGCCAGCAGTGAAACTGGGATTTTCTAATGAGGAAATGTTTTTGTGTATCGACCGCTTCTCTGTCAGAGGTTAGTTGGAGGAGCTAAATGGGAGGAATGCTAGCCTGTTCCCGGGATGGGGCGGACCAGAGTTTACCTGTCATACATTTTCCGAAAACAAATTCCCCTGAACCTGCGAAGGTGGTCATTACGGGCAAGTCAAGCCTGTGTGTGTGCCTGTTCAAGGGAGCATGTGAGGTGAGTCGAAACATCAGTCATCACTAATTTTCTTGGATTAAAAAGACCGAGCAGGTGCGCCGTGTAACCAATTATAGAGAGAACATGGGCTTTTTTTTAACCCTAAAACTCAGGTCCGGACATTACTGCTTTGTGTTAGTGTACACAAATGAAGAAATATTAAGGGCTTCTTTGGTCAAACTAGGAGTTCAAACTTTTAAAGTCCTCATAAAATACAAAAAGGTGTTTTAAATATGTATTTCTGTGCCGTGCGTCCCCGACACGCCATTATCCGACCAAACATTCAGAAAAAAAGTTGTTGTAGTTATTCTTCATGGCATTTTAAAGTTTGTCTTTTCATGGAAAATTATTAAAAATGTTAGCGACTCATCCCGTACTAGGGGGCGTGTACTAATTTTGCATCCAATGAAAAGCTTTCTCAAGATTTCAAGTGCCACCCCAGCTGCTCAGGGCACTGGAGCTGACAAGGCAGAGCAGACTAGACCTTTGGATCGGGGGATGGTTTCCCTCGTTCTGTTTTTACAGTGCACTCACAGATTCTGAAAAGAGCACTCTGCTAGTCATTTCATGGACACTTTAAGACCACTTTTTAAGCTTTCTGAGAAAGAAGAGCGTACTATAATCATCACACAAAGAACACATCTAAACGTTGTTTGTGTAAATGTGCATTAAGCCACCTGTGGAGCTCCCAGCAGTAGACAGAAAAACACAAATGCTGAGGCATTATATGTATAATGGACTCCGGCCATTATGTATTTCCTCCTATACAATCAGAGCACAAACATCCCCTAACAAGAGCAGAATCCCAATAGCCTCATGCCACTAATTGCTGTCTTCTGAGCGATTTGCTATACATTTGCAGGGGTTGTTTGGGTAATTTGCTTCATTGCCAGCAACAGTACATCTGTCCTTTCACCAGACAGAACACAAGAAAGCACAAGACATATTTAGTGTAATTTTCCACTCACAGATTGCTTTTACTCAGGCAGAAAATATGTTACCCAAGGGCTTGGCAAAACCACCAGGCTCCATTTACAGACAAGTTAGACAGTACTGCCACAACATATTTATTCATGGATCACGGAATTATTTTATTTACTATAATGGTTGAAAATCAGAAAACAAAGACAGACAAAGACATCAATTACTGAGTGTTATGGCCACTGCCATTACTGCCCTTGTAATGGAAAGTCGCCTGCGATTGGGTCTGGGTCCTTTCTGCAGCTCGGACTGATTGGTGTGCCATCCAAGCATAGGCCTCGGCTTGCCCAGGCAACTAGACACCCTCTAGTCTGGCCTTAGCACTGCGCCTTCTAGTTGTGTCACTTCATCACCGAAAACAATAAACCTTCACAAAAACCATTTACATCTGGTTTAATGTTGCTTCCGTGTTCCCCGAGTAGAGCTGGTTCATAACACTGAGGATAAAAAATAGGGATGCAATGGCGCAATGTTGTAATCGATGTAGCGCCTTTCATGGAACACTTACATGCACTCCCTAATTATAATAACCGAAAAAGCCAAAACATTGGCAAAAGTGTTGGAATTCTTTAAACAGCAGCCCAATATGATTCACACTTTGAAAAAAAAGAAATGGCCCACTACAGCAGCTCAACCGCTATGTCTCAACGGACAAGATCCATCGGCTTTTCCATCACTACTTGGACTATTACAGTGAGTTTTGTCTGATTGTTGGTTGGTAGTCAGTGCCAGTGAGTTGTCGTAGTGTCCTCTTCTGTTTAATTTCTGACAACAACTCAACTCAGACTCTTTAGTACAGATGCTAATGGCTAATACGCTAATGCTGCTTTCCGGTGCATTTCCAAGTTGTAAGCAGTTTGTGTCTCTTTTCATATTAACCTATGAAACCTATGATTTCCATTAACATTCCGCTCTAAGTGGGCGGAAGCAACTGCATTTCCAATTACAATTGGCACAAGCCATTAAACTTTAATCATACTCAGCACTATCTATGCTAATTAATGGCAGAATATATTAAAGAACACTTTTTCAAATTGGCCCTGCGCTAATTAGGAAGGTGCAACTTTTGTGTATAACGGTATCACTGGGTGAAAGTTAAAAGTTTCCTCATTGACAGACTTCACATTAAAACAAATTGTTAGGAGGAAGGGTTTGAATAAACAGTTTGGTGGTAAATTGAACAATGATTATCTAATATTAATCATCATCAATTAATCAACAAATGAATCGTAAAAAATCATAGACAGATTATGCGATTGAAAAAATAATCCTTTGCAGGAGCCGGAAATAAAAACGCAGCAAAACCAACGCTGTGTGGCCAGTGAACTCCATTTCCACTCAGTGTGACAATAATGTGGACTGACACGCTGCCACTGCAGGCATGATATTAAAATCCAGGCTGAGACATTCAGAAACAGCCTGGAAAAAATAAAAAATAAAAAAATAAAAAGCAGCTATTGTTTTGTGCAGAACGTTGTGTCAAGACTTCAGACTGGATTTGGCTAAGACAGGAACCTAATACTAAAACTCTAAAATACCAGAATCAGTGAGGACTAATGTAAAAGTCACTGAATTGTGAAGAGGAACAGGATAAATTGTAAGAAGGATTAGTCTTACTTGGGCTACTGTGCTAGAGATTAATTCACTGGGCTGAGTGCATCTAAAAGCTTAACTTTACTTTGTTCTAATGTATGTCAAAAGGGTCGATAGGTGAAATGTGATAATTTAAAAAAAATTAAATCTGCCCTAGTTTTTTCATTATTATTGATTCTAAAGGCTGCTACATAATCCGCGAAACGTTTCTCGCTTCAATGGTTGCAAGAACGAAGTGACTTTGCTTTGTTCTCGCAGCCCTCGTTTGGGAGTTCAGCTTGTTCTCGACACATCAACCAGGCAGAACTTTGTTCTCGTGTGGCGTCCGGTAACTATTCTGTGATTGGTCATAAACTGGGGAGTGGGCGTGGCTAATGTGGAAAAGCGAAAATGCTAGCGGCCACTCCGGGAGATCCCAGATGCAAATATTCGCAGTGTGACCGCGTAGAGATTGGTATACAGTGTGTGGGTGCATGCTGAATGAACGGTCGTGATCCGACGGACGCGGCCGTCAAAGCGACTGTCCAACATCCAAAAATAATAGGAAAAGTGCCTCCCGTTGTCCGTCTCTCCCACAATGCTTAGCACATGTGACGTATGCTTCAGAGGGAGGACACCATGAGGACTTCCCTGCAGTTCGGGACTCCAGAGTTTCTCGTGAAGTATAACTGACCTGGCCAAAATGAACTTTTTTCTTGTTCTCGCAGCCCTAGGAGCAAGAACTAATTTGTAACAGCCATGTAACAGCCTTAAGTCAAAACTATGGCGTCCAAGTAGCTAGGGATTATTCTGCTTCACTCATTTATTATCACTTAACTTCTATTAGCCTAACATTTAATGGTGAGTATTGGCATGTTTTAAAGTTAGCACCTGTAGCACAGGTCTTTGAAGTTATTTGACGTGATTAATAAGAACTGGGAACGAGGCAACATCAGTCAGCAGAAGCCTGACAGGCAACAGACACAAGCAGTCGGGTGATCAGACAGGTTCTGAACAGCCCCCAGGTTAGTCACACTCGTTAAACCTAAGGCTGTGTTCAAACATTTCGTTTTTTGTTTTTTAAAGCCGTCAGTGTCTGTTTTAAGGAGTGCACTGTGTTTTCAGAAAACACAAAGGCAGCTTTTTGCTCAGTGTGTCTGAAATTGGACTCGAACTCGGGCTGATCCCGGCACAGCTCTGTCTGCTTTCCAGCTGTAGTCGGTCCAACGAGGCGAACTTCAGACTCTTGCTCGGTCTTAAGTATGTACTGAATTGCATGTCTTCCAAATGTAGCTTCTGCGCTAAATTATGGTTAGCACCATACTGTGCCCGCCCCGTACACACCCACAAGCGTCTGGGAAAACCAACATCTTCCTCCCTTTCAGCTTTGAAGGCCAGCGTGAGATCCAGTAGTTTCAGCATTTTGCATCGCGGAAATATTGCCTTTGTTGTAAGAAAAGATGTCCTCGCCCGAGTTTTAGAACAAGCGCTGCCGACGATTTTCATCCAAAACTATGTTACACGTAGTACAACATAAAATTTGCACTGGAACTGTAAAGTTTCAATAAGCTGGTTGAACTGCCTACTTCTTTAAAACTTCTCTGACCATGTGTCTTCTTACTGTGTCATTGTAAACAGAAATGAGTGATTATTAAATAAGATCTGCATTGTAAACGGCTGGAATTTTCCTTTAAGCTTCCTTTAAGAACTTTGCATGTTCTAGCATGCTTTCTAGCCCAGAAAATAAAGAAAAGGTAAGAGTGTGTGACCGAGTATACCAGATGTTCTTTCATCAGGAAAAGCAAGGCAAATTTAACACAAGGCACTTTAGAGAGTAAAAGTCAGACGTAATAAAAGCCAGATTTCCTCATTTCTAGTTTGGTTACTTCTTCTCTTTGTTCAAACAGAAATGATTTTCAATAAGAGGTGCTCTGTTCCAACACGGACTGCTGACGGTCACATTATATATCACTTGATTTTTCCAATTTCACTTCTGCTGCTGACATGACCGACTCCTGGGCTTCGTACAAAATGCACTACGAAATGTGCATGCCACACAGTTTGTACACATGTGTGCATATGAAGTGTATGCACTGTAGCAGCTATGTCAGCAACGGCCCTGTGGCAGCAGGTGGGATTTATGAGGTGCTAAGAATGCTTGCCTGTAGCACTGTGACTGGAGACTGATCCCACCTCCTCGTCTCCCCATGGCCCTGCCTAACACCTCGCCTGACTCCTACTTAAAGACACACAGACATACATTCACATGAATGCACGGCTGCATATGTACGTACAGTACCCCCCTCTGCACACACATATGCGCACATCAACCCCTGAACCTTAAAGTGTGAGCCCAAAGTCTGCACCACCCCGACTCCAGCTCCGACAGACTAACTTCCTGGGGCTAAACACACCTTCTAAAATGTCCTGCTCAGCCTGTTCCTTTGCCTTCAACAATTTTCCTTCCCCACTGACTATATCTCCATGACACTTATTCTGGCCTTTGTCTAACCCACAGGCGCGGAGATACTGCACTGAGGGGGTCGCTGAGATAGAAAAGACCATCTTGAAAAAGCTTTGAAAGGTTACCGCCGCAGTCAGTGACGAGGGAGCACATTTCACAGCTTTTACAAGCTTCATGAATCTTCTCCTTTTACTGGAGGACATTGAAGATGCTCTCATGTCTGACAGAAAGTGTAGGGTTGCATTTTCTCTGACTGCTGCAAATTATTCTTTAGCTTAAGAGAGCAAGTAAACACACGCAGTATATGAAATGATTACTTATCTTAAGACACTATATTAATGTTCTCTCTTGGCCTATCTTTTTAGTATGTAAACATGACAGTTTTTGTTGTTGAAATCTAGGTGTGGCATTAAGCCAATAATCCAATGAATCAGTATTTCCCTGTGCAACTTGGACTTCTGTTTTTTAAACAGACTGTGTCACCCATTTCCCGAAAGGTGGTTTTGAAGCTCAGTGTGGTGAGTCTGGTGGTCGCCATCTTGGCAGTGTCTGACTCCACCTAACTCCTGGCTAATTCAAAAATAATTTAGCCATGTTTTATAAAAACTCTCCCCCGTACAATTGTCACAAATGGAAAAAATGGCCATCGAGACCAAAACAGTTTTTTTCTGCTGTAAATTTGGATATTTTTAACTTGGAGGCCTGTGGGGACTGATTTGATTTTTGGAGAGAGCCTCAAGTGGACATTTGAGTTTTTCACTTTACAGTCCCAGATGCTGCCACTTAAAAAATATCATAGCTGAAAATGTGCTGTGCAAGAAGAAACCTTCAGTCAAAGCAACTGTTAGTCTGGTCAAACCAGGTCACTAACCTCTCTGACGTCTAGGGTCAACACCCTGGAAGCATCGTGCCCATTTACAAGACTGGAAAACATATAGAGGAGTAATCGTGGCTACGTTACCACCTCGTACCCCATCGCAGGCGACAATGTGGCACTCATAATCACAGCAGCACACAAGAGGGGGTGCAAATGACAACACATTTTGCTCATGGGTAATAAGACTATTGTTATGAAGATTGACAGCAAGAGCCAGTAACCACTTTCACCATGAGACTCCCTCAAATAGTCATTGTCCTATATTCCTGAAATCACCACTCCACAAAAGCAGTTATAAAAGGCTCACTCTAATGTCACAACAGTGTGTTGTCTTGCGACTGACATCCTCTTTGGTTGGCTATGAGCTCTCTGTCATTAAAGGCATTCTCAACAAACATCTGTCCAAACAACTCTGGGGGTTATTCAGTCTCACTCGGTCCGAGCTGCTATGCATTATCTGCCTCCGCTGCTTCCCTAATGCTGCAGGGACTTAGAGCGGGATTAAACTGCAATTATGCGCTTCCCATTTCTCTCCAGCTGTGTGTGGAGAGGAGAGGAGAGGAGAGGAGAGGAGAGGAGAGGAGAGGAGAGGAGAGGAGGAGACTGTGCGAGGCACAAATTCAAAGGTTTTGTTCAAAGTCACAGTCGTTTCAAACCAAAATGAGTATATGGTGCTCCATCATCTTAACTGTCACGCGGTTACTTAAAATATCTGTTTGCGTGTTTCCAGTGAGAAAAATGTCTTACTTATAAACAGCTGTGTCATCAGCAAGTGTAAGGCAAGTGTAAGCAATCTGCGCTACATGAACGGTAAAGTGCTTTCGTTGCTTTGTGTCAGTAGAGCGATGTGAGTATTTTTCATATAACTCTCAGGTATTCCAGTCACTTTCAAGCACAGCATCTAAATGATGGAAACTCAAATGCTCTGCATGCATTTTGCATCCTATACAGTTATGTTACTGCGCCAACTCAAAAGAAAGATGATGGTTTAAGTTCAATCTCGAGGGAAAATAAATCATCACAGGGACGTGATGCAAAACAGGTGTCAACCCCCGCCCCCGACAAATGAATATTTTTACAGAAAGGAATCTACAGTAATCAGTCACTCTGCACACTTGTTAATAATCCATTACGTGACATTAGCTGGCCCGGCAACACAACCGTTCATTGTGACCCAGCGTCAAATACCGGTAATGTAAGATTTGTTATTTCCTTTCTGGCTGAGAAGGGGCAGCTGCCTTTAACATGATAGCTCTGGCCCAATATTAACAAATACCACGGCTGAACAAAGAGAATGAAACGATTAAATGATGAAATAAATCAGCTGCGTCCAGCACTCGTCAAAGTGGTAACAACAGAAACAAGGCTCCAGAAAACCGGTAGACTTCACTCCCCTATTTGGCACGCTGCGGCTTCATGTGTCGCTCCAACACAAACGTATCTGAATCTTAATGAGCTGCAGCTGGAAAGAAAATACACCCAGCGATGAAAAGATAATTTTTCGTTGAGGAAAAAAAATAAAGAAATGTTTGAGCAGCTCAAAAATGTTTTTCACTCTAGAGCAGTTTCTTCAGATGTTTCTTTCAGGTTGCATGCACCTATAAATGTGTGTACACGTGTGCACCTCCACATCTCTAATGTTACGTATAGTAGCAAGGGAAGTAGGATTGAAAATACCATTACAGCATGTTGCTTGAGTTGGACTAATGATTTGAATATAAGAAATTACTTTTTTTACCTTTTGGGAGCAGATGAAACATGGGTAGAGTGTGCATGAGGCAGAGGAGACAGATCCATAATTAATAACCTTGAGCAATACCATATTTGGACGCGTTTGCTCTATAACTGAAAGAGTGTAAAGCAATGAAGTTTAATTTAACGAAGCAGCTAAAATCACTCGCTGAATACTCTTTCGTTCGGTATTGTTCTAGTACTTAAAGCCTGTACAAACAAGAAGTGACTAGCAGTAATGTGACGGATTTTACTGAAGCGATGCAAAGTGGGCGGGTACCAAGTTGAACTAACAGCCAGTGGGAACAATCGGTACAGTTGAGTGGCATTTGATGTAAACACAGAGCTCTGAAAACATTTATGTCAAGAAGACGCCGCCTACGCCTACTGTGATTCCCACCACTAAACTCCCCATGCTGGTAGTGGGCTTGGAGCATTGTGTTAACCCAAAATGGAGTAGTGGTGTCATTTTCTTTTTAAATAAGGTCAGTTTTAATTTTGTAGCATCAACAACAACCCAAATCATCTCAAGACACTTTTGCACAACTCGGAATCTGAAACCCCCCAAAAGAGGCCCCAAAAGAGCAAAAACTGAAGGATGGTGACAAAAAACTCTCTTTTAACAAAAAGAGCAGAACCCAATCATTTACTGTAGGAAACACTGGTCTTTGACTTTTTAACTACCACCAGATGCAGCATGCTGGCAGTGTCGGATAAATCCAAAAAGAAACATTTGGGGTAGTAACCATACAAGAGGGTGACCCAACACCTACTAGCGACCAACTATCAGCCACAAAGATATGGGTAACGAGCGAGGGTGCTTTCAATGTGGACAGGGCTTTAGGCTCAATCGGACTTTGTTCTACTGAGCTGCCAAGTCCTGTAAATCTCTGGTCCGACTGATTTGGAACTGTGTATTCAGACGTATAGCTCAGTGATAGGGTTGTAGTGAAGGTTATCAGTAAAGTTGATAAGTTGATCTGACAAACTTGTTAGCAAACACATTGTGCAGGATTTGCACACCCAACTGAAAGAGAGCAACGTCATCCTCCATTAGATGCCATGTTTGTGGCAATTCTATCAAATAATCACCCTCTTTTAGCTCTGTTTTTGGTCTCCGCCCACTACTGAGGGAAATATCTGATTCTTAACAAGCTAAATGTGTTCCTCAGCTAGTCTCTAGCTTAGTTTGTTTACTGCTTGATACGGGGCAGGTAGCCTGCAATGGGTCCAATAATTTCCAGTCGATGCTGACTGAAAATGGCAGACATAGTGAGATAGAACAACTACGGGTGATAACTTTGTAGGTTCACTGCTATGAGTGATCCCTTCACAATATCAAAAAAGAAATGGAAAGTGAGTGGTGCATCAGGTCAGTAGAAACAGCATCCTTTATCATCAGTGCAGCGACTGATCAGCGTGCGAGTGCAGGGAAAGTCGGCATATGATCAAACATCCTTCGTGACAAAACACTCTTGCAAGCGGAGAATGAGTTGCTGTACAAACAGCTCCGCGGCTCGCTGGGGGCAACGCTGTGTAGTCACATATGCTAAACATCTATATATTAAACGCACAAGACGACAGGGAAAACATGACCTACCAGTCATACTGTATATGTTTATGTGAGGTTAATGATCACTCCGGGCCTCCTGCGTTGTGTAGTCTGCCTTGTCTCCGTCCTAAAAGGAAATAAAAAGAGGATTGTTAGGGCGGTTGAAAAGCCAAGACTGATGGAGGAGAAAGGAGGGAAGGAAGACATATAGCGCATAAAAAAACAAACAAAGCCATACAGTACAAAGGCCAGTGACAACACCCACTCCCTTTTTCCCCTGTAACTCCCTCTGTCACCATTCCTTAATTTTCTTGCTCTGTTTCTTCTTTCCTTCTGTTTGTCTTTTCCTACCCATGCTGACTCCTTACCCTTTACCCTTCCTTCTTTTCAGTCCCCCTCTTTTCCTTCCTACTTTAAAAACCTTGTTTTCGTCCACTTTTACAGTGCACACTTCTCTCAGTCGTTCTCCTTGTGTTGACCTCGCGTTGCTTCAATAAACCTTTTAACTTAAATGCCTTTTTTGTCTCTCTTCTCCTTGTGTGTGACGCCTCTTTCTCTCCATCTTTGTCTTCCCTCACTTTTCTCTCCCTACCTCTTTAACTCAGGATCCTCAGGCTGTTTGCCTCACAGACGACATGAAAGCCAAACATTTATCTATGGGCGTGTGTCACTGTCACGCTATGAGTGGCTAGCATTACCTTTTTTAATGTCGGCACTGGGGGTAAAGATTTGCACAGAAGGCACAGACTTCTTCTAGCTGTAGGGTAGCTACTTTGAAGTTTAGCTAGTTCCCATTTCCGGTGACTCAGGACCGTGAGCTAAGCTAGGCAAGCTAATTGTTAAATACAAAGGACCACTTTTGCTTGCTCTCTAATAAAAAGATGAATCCTAAGGGTATATGTGAAGTGCAAAGCTGGGTGTGTTTAGCCTAGCTTAGCATAAGGACTGGAAGCAGGAGACAGTAGACTTAATTGGTCTCAAAATAAAAAAACAATAATAAAAAAAAACATTAGCAGTTCTAAAGATGAGATGTCTGAACCAATATATGAATAGAAGAGTAAAAACTTTATTTAAAATATTTTGTTACCCTATGTACCCGCTAATATGCATTGCATGACAGGAACTTTGAAATAGTACCTTAGGTAACATGTTAATTACGTAACTTCAGGTGGATTTTTATTTAGATATATATTTTTTTGCCTTCAAGCTAAGATAAATATATTGTGCTGAAAAGACAGGATAATCATGTTGTCTAATTACTGGTGGAAGAACATATCTTTAACTTTTCTTAAAGACCACAAAACCATAATCACGCTCTGTGCAAACAAACCGTGTTGACAATCAGCTTAAGGACAGATATGTTGCCTCATGTTGTTCTGCTTCGGTGCAGCTTTTGGCTCTGGTTCCTGTTTGTCAGTTTCCATTAACTGCAACATGAAGAGCTGATTGTAACTCAATAACCCTATAATATATCTCTGCATCTCTGGGAAAGGAAAAAGCCTGAAACTTCATAATGAATACTTTAGTAAACAACAATTTAATGACTTAATATCTTCAAGTATCCCATTATACTTCATTACTGTAAGTCAAAAGACAGCAGCTTGTGACAAAACAACAAAGGGGAAGAGAGAATAGAGAATGACAAAGAAAAGGAAAGAGATAAGAGCATACAGAAAATCTGTGAAAGTGAAAAAGAGGAAGGAAAGAAAAACAGCTAAATTTTAAAGTGTTTCAAGAGGGCGAGGGAAGAAGGAAGCTGTTAATGTCTTCCCTTCAGACGGGAAATGCCAGAAGGAATGCATTTGCATGTGTCTCTGTGCGTGTCCCTGTCCTTCTACATGTTGAGCTGAGTACGTCTTTGTGAAATGAGGAAGTGTGAGGGCCTTGTGTAACAAGCGTGATCAGATCTTTCATGTATTTTGATTGCTGGATCTTGCAAGAAAAACTTTAAATCAACCCATTTACTGACTTTTTCTGGAAATTTCTGAGGAAGATGGTGAAATGTGATCCAAATTTCTGGTAAAAGTTTATTAAAATGTGGTTATTGTCAACTTCAGGGTTTTCCTCAAGGGATATTTCAGAAAAGGTGCTATAAAGTGTAACTGAAGTTTTTCTACGTCACCCACTCCTAATGCACCCTTGATGACATGTGTGTATGTGAAGGGAAACACATGTGTGGGCTGCAGCTAACACGCCATATGCGGGGAATTCCCCTCTGCCTAAATGTAAAGAATCAATTTTCCTATAGAAATGCAACGGAGAGGAAAGGATGGCAGGATTGATGGATGGGGACATGGAGGAATAATGTGATAGATGGAGGTGCAAAGAAGAGCAACAGCCTTTAACCATGAGTCATTTCGCTAATAGATGAGCGCAAAGGTCGCGCGCTGAGTTTACACAAAGGATTTCTGCGCTTGCATATGCAGACAGACTGTGGATTAACAAAGAGGCAGTGAAATGGATTGTGTCTGCGCGGTGCGGCGAGGGTGCACAGACACCAGCTCAACTCACAGAAGACAACATGTAAAGATGGGGGGTCAAATATTTAGCCCCTTTGCTGACAGTCTGTGACACGGGGGCCAAGACCGAGGCACCCTCCCACGCCGCAGAGCCGCAGAAGATGATAGACGGCAAAACAGAAGCCGAGCGCAACTGCCTCGAGTCAAGAGCTCGGTTGTCCCTACAAGAGGACTAGCTTCAAAGCGAAGCCTCCTCATTTTGCTAAATCGGAGCAATGCCTTAGCTGCTGCCAGCGAGGCCTTTTCACCATCTTGCCGACATGAATAGCTCCTTTTGTCGCAGTGAAATTCCACTGGCAAGTCTCTAATTAGCTGGAGGGCTCTTCCCCTGCAGGCCTGTGTGGGCAAAAAAAAACCAAAAAAAAAAAAAAAAAGAGGGAGGACACAAAGAGAGATGTAGCAAGAAAAATGTGCAGACAACAAGGAAGCTACTTCAGAAGCTGTCATAAGATGCCCTCCGGCCATCGCTGCAACTGACTAATTGTGTTCTGAAAAGAGTGCCAGTGAGAATTAGTTTCTCGGTCTGAATGCTGTTAGGTTTTCAAAGCAGGAATCTGACAGGTGTTTAACCAACATGGGGTTGTCAAAGGCCCAATATGAATACCCCAGTCGCTATTTACAACGACTTGCTGGGGAGTGACTGACCTACGAAAATATAACAAGCATTTTGCCTGTCAACAGCTGAGAACTGGCTAAATGCTAATCAACGTTCTTTAGTGAGGCAACCTGTCGCGCTTCCTCAGATCAGATTTAAAGCGCTCTCACACGTGGAGGTCTGTTCACCCGGGATGAGAAGTATTACTCAGTCTGAAGAAACTTTTCTCCTCTGTGGCTGTGGAGAGAGAAATTTACCTTGAGTTGGAATAAGCTTTGACAGATGAGGGAAGGGATCGGGAAGGTAAGGCCTTATTAAAGAGTCGCATTATGTGACCTTTAGGATTTAGTAGATATTTCTGCCTCAGCTTTGTGGATTTAGATCACATTTTATATGTGTGACTCTCTTAAATTCTATCTCTGTGGTGCATAAGCTTTGTAGAATATAAAGTGAATCTACAGTTGTGTGCTTTGTGCGGTACGTGTCAAACCCTGCTGGCCCTGCGTGCATGCTGATGGGTGTCCTGTGACAAGCTGGATTTCAGTTGCGTGAGCGTGGCATTCGATCACATGCCCGTGCTATATTTGCACCGGCTGGATAGTCATCTTATACAGCGTATGAGGTGTTTATAAACCATATCCAACGCCCTTACTTTAACGAACACATGTGCTCTGCAGCTTTTGTGACCAGCTCCTTCTAAGCCGGCTTCTAAAAACAGCCGTGAAGCATTACAAACATTATGAACGTTTGAAACATGAATACTTAAAGCAAGTTTAGAAGGCAGACATGAGTCAACAATAGAGTAACAGCAGAGCAAGACGTAAACTGACAACTTCCTATTTCCTGTTAACAAGGCAACCACAAGTTACACGAGTAAACAGTATGACGGTTTGAGGTTGCATAGTCTGAAGCTCAAACAAACAAACAAAGACATACAGTACAAATGAATGTACAGTTTAATGAAGGGAGTGTGGTAACTTGAGATACCGTAGATACCATCCACATCTTAAAATCCAGTTCTGCAAAGAGGTTACTGAAAGGTGCAGGAGGTGTTTAGGAGTCTGCATTTCAACTTGTCAGTTGACCCAAATGCAAAATGTCATGAAGCAGATTCCTAACAGGAATATTTAATTATCTGATCCGACTCTTTACTTGCCTGGGAGTGTGCCAGAAAATCCGAATGAGGACACTTTTGATAAGATTAATCTCATATCGACTAAAAGCCTGACTATGCTTGACCTCCAGTTCTCAACATCACCACCACATCCTTACACTTTCATGCCGCAAAACCGGCCCTGTAAGTACATCGTACAATGTTTTAAGAATCTGGCTGCAAGCTTTCATTTATGGGATGTTATTTCAGAGCCTGTCAGACAGTATTTGCTCCACTATTTTCCAATAAAAGCAACTATTACTTGGTACAAAAAAAAAAGGCAATTCTGTTTCTCCACACAGTGGTGAAGAGATGTAAGCCTCATGGCAACTTAAAAGGCCTGCATGTCCAGGAAAGTGACTTTGATGGATGTTGCAAGAGCGGCTTGTTTTGCAAGATCCGCGCTCCCCTCCGCTGCCTTCGAGCGTTCAAACAAAAATGTCAAAGTGAAAGCACCACCAATATGATCTCACCAAGTAAAATACCCACAGTGGGCTCGAGGAAGTCTAAAACAGAAGCAGAAGTCTTCCAACTTCAGAGGACATTCAACTGAAAACATCTTGAGGGTAAATTCTGTCAGTGGGCCCCAAGTTCACCACTACGCCCCCCGTCTCCAGTGGCTTTGAACTCTAGGCTGGGAGGGGTGTGGGGAATTCACTGGCCTGTCAGCACTATGAATGATGGTGGATGGAAAAGATCGGATCCTGCCTTGCTGCTCTGCCCTCGGGGGGGGGACGAAGGACTTCTGATATGGCAGACTGAACTGTTCAAGGCTAAACGCGGCAAGTCATAAAGACCTCAAATTCTGGGGGTCCCAAATTACACCTGCAGCTTCAGCTAAAGACATCGTAATTAACGACAGAATTGACAGCCAGTTTGGGACGCATCAGTTGCCTCCAGAAACACTTGAGCACAAAGTGGAACAGTCTTGTGAACGCAGAGGGGATTATAAGATGTGTTTAGCGTGGGTAGTGGGGATTTCACCAAAAAGGTCACCCTAGATCCCATCAGTGTACTGTAACGTATATCAGCTCACTGCATCATGCATATTATTGTGGCTTTTCTGTGGGAAAGTCCTTAAAATCAATCTTCAGTGGCTTGGTATAAAACGGATCCCCTGTTGAGGGCTCCTCAGTGGTGCTTAATTTTCTAATCCCATGCATTAACACCTTTGTACCATCTCCTCCTTCCATCACAATTAACCTTGACCTATCTCAGTTATTTAAAATAAGTGGTTAATTCAACCCAACATCTTTTTTTCTCTCTTTCGGAAGGAGCTGGGAACCCACACAAACCAACGGCACGAAGGCAAAAGCGGCAACAAATGTCGATGCCAGCACGCTGAGGGATCCTTTACTTGTCCGGCGAGATGATCCAATTATTCATAGTTATAAAGAGTCAGTTATAAAGAGTGTGCTGTGTGACACATGGAAACGCCGTCGGCTCGAAGAGAGTGGTGTGCAATTAGTGTTGGCGATGTGCACGTGCGCGCATGCCTCTGCGGACGCTAATGCAAGTCAGCAGTACGCAAACGTTTACATTTTTGTTTGGTGGGGGGATCTGCGCCGCTCATCTGGAATTAATGGAAGTCAGGGACGAGAAATTGTTCCTTCATGCTGCCTTAGATGTTTCACACAGTTCAAAAGAATACATGGATGAATTCTTACTCTACAAAGCTCGAGATGCAGCCCAAAACATCAAGAACTCGGATATGCATGGATTTGCATACTTAAAACTTTGCCCTTCAGACCATCTGTGTGGCTTGTGGATGCGGGTGGGTGAGGAGGGGCAATCAGCGCCGCACTGACACTCCAAAGGCGGCCGTTTTGCCCCAGTGAAAAGATCGGGTTCACTATGCGAGCTGTCATAAAAAATTGCAGGAAGTGGACGAATAGAGAGAAAAGAGTTGGGCGATAGGGAGAGATATGACGAGGAAAAGGCAGAGCGGCCGAGAGACAGACGGACACAAGGCCTTGTTGATGAGAGCCTGCACAGCTGGATGAGGGGAGGAGAGGGGGCTGCCGCGAAGGTCGTGGCATACAGGGAGAAGACAGCGTAACGGGGGCTTGTCAAAGTGAGAATTTACAGTTGGTCAAGCTGCAAATAGCTTTGCTCCAGTGCCCTCCAAATGGCATTTGCATGAAGTACGTGTTGAGGACAAGAGGGACTGGAAAAAGAAGCTAAAGCTCTAGGAAACACAGACGAGGAAGAGGAAATGCACATTTAAGATTTAAATATCTTATAACCGTCTTTGTTTTGTCTTGAAACTACATATATAATCTACGTAAGATCCTATAAAATTAGATCAAATTTACATTTTAATTATTAAGTTCATTTAAATTGATCTGAATATAATTTCTTTGAGGTGTAAAACCAAAGTCACAAGCACAAGCTTTACGGAAATGCAGAGTCAGTGTCGCAATCATGAAATAAAAATGATTCTTTGATAGTTTCACAGCATTTCTTTAAAAGCTCATTTATCAACCGCCGCACCTCTTCGGCTACATACCGCCACCGCATCAGAAGAGCCTGCAGATAAACAGTCGACGGCACTCATTCTCCCCTCAGGCGCCCTTTAACCTCAGCAGTTAAAAGAGCGAACCTCAAGGAGGCCGGAAAACGATGCGGAAATACCGATGGACGTATTAGATCTCTGTTTAATCCAGCTGTTTCTATGTATGTGAAAGGAAACTATTCAAAATGACCTCAATCGGCTTAAATAAATGGAATCAGTTGCACTTATGTAATAGCTGCCACAGGCCCAGTGCCGTTCACTTTCTATGTCTACATCCTGATATTGTGCCTTGTATAAGCCACAACATTGTCATTCAAGTCAAGAAACACATTTACACAGCCTGACAGGAATGAAAATGGTTCCTATGCAGCCATACGCGTTCCATATAATAACATTATAAATTTTCAGGCATGCTTTACGTCTTAACTCATAGTTTTAGGCCCTGTCCACACGTAAACGCAAATACGCCAAAACGGAGTTTTTTTTAATCGTTTTGGCCGAGCGTCCAGACGTATCCTGTAAACGCATAGCCCTAAAACGCACTTTTCTGAAAACGGGTCCCAGGGTGGAGAAATTCGAAAACGCAGCTCCTGCGTTTTCTTGTGGACGGGGAAAACGGGAAAACGATGACGTCATCGCCACACTCCCGAGCAGCCTTCCACATCCCGCGAGACGTCTCGTAACAACATCAACAACAATGGCGGACTACATGCTAGTTTTCATGCTGGAGAAGATATTGAGCCTATTAGGGTTACTAGGGCAAAATATCATGCTCCTGTGCCACCACGCTGAGCAAAAAAGGCGATTTGTAAACAGCGCTCAAGCTTTGTGCGCATGCTCCGCATCTTCCTCTCCATTTTTGGTGAATTTCTGAAACCGAAACAGCGCCACCTATAGGCCTGGAATAGGAAGTAGCGTTTTCGGTCGTGCTGAAACGGACCCGTGTAGACGCGGATATTTCTTGAAACGATGACGTCAAAAACGGAGAGAAAAAAGATCGTTTTCGTACGTGTGGACAGGCCCTTATATTCTACTTGCCATTAAAGTTGTGGCATTATATTACACTAGTTCTTAGTCGTGTCACGCCACAGTTTTCTTTTGATGAGCTCAGTTGTGTTTTCAGTTAGAGCTGATCAAAGCTTCGACTGTAACACCTTTTTTTAAGTAGTATTATTTTCTAAGCTGCACCTGCATCCATCAACATTAGAAAAAAATAAGTAAATAAGGGAATCTAACTGTCAGTTGACAGGTATTAAGAAAGATCTCAGAGATTGTGGATGCGCTGACGTCTCTTGGAGCCTTGGTGTCACCTTAAGTTTGTCGGGAAACCTGTGGAGACTCCAGGGAGTTACTGCACCGCCAGCCTGCACGCATGCAGGATAATAAAGATAACAGGTATTAATTAGTGGGCTTCAGAGGTGCTGACAGGCTGATAGACTGAGCCAGGCTAGCTGTTCCCCCTTGTTTCCAGTCTTTAAGCTAAGCTATGCTAACAGTCGCAGCACCTTATTTACCTTATTTGTAAAGACGCTCTACAAGTAAATACATTTATATGTTGAACTATTCAGTTGACGAAAAAATGATTTCTGATGCACTCTTCAGAGATGTCCTTCTCATTTGCATGCATGAAATTGCTCGTGTTTATACAGTACGTGTGCATGTGACCCTGGAATCCTCTATCTTGTAGTGTGTGTGCTCATGTAAATAAACCTGACTCCCCTCCATCTGCGCAGACCTTAAATTTGTTTATGATCCCACAACGAGAATCCAGTAAGGAACAGGAAGGAAGAAGCACAACAGGTGCATGACGACAGCTGGGCCCGAGCAAAGCCCAAGACATGCATTAAATCACCCCGGCTCCAGAGCCCAGCCCAGAACAGAAGCTATCATCGTGCGGGCTAAATGCGATTAGTGTCCAGTGGTAATCTAGGGCCTATTCATTCCTGCTTAGAGTAGGTGACACATTTGATTCAGAGGATTAGTCCACCTCTCCTCACTGTGCAGGGGAGGGGAAATCAAAGGGCCCACGTTAGGAGACCAGCGGGGGAAAAAAAAGGGGGAAGCAACTTTGCGCAAGAAGACAGAGAAATATCAAAGAAAGAAAAGAGGAGCAGGAGCCGTGAGCCCCACACTCTTCCATAATTAAAGCAGACAGTTCCTTTGTGCAGCCATGTCATTAACATAACCCGGCACACTGCAGGGGTTAGGGGTGCACACAAGTTCTTTAGTTAGCGCCTTCAGAACATACATGATGAGAGGGGCCGGGAGAAACGAGGAGGCGTCTGATGCTGCGGATTCCACCACGCCACGAGCTGAACAGTCAAAACTTTTACTGACTGCGAAGTCTAATGAACCTTTGAAACGACGCTTCGCCCGGAGCACACGTTGATTTTGGTGGATAAATGAAGCCGAGCACGTGCACTGCCATAAAAAAAAAGAGGAACATATAAACACACGTGAACGCCGCGCGGGCTATTTATTAACTGCTCGTTAGAGCTGGAGATCCTCAACATGGCCTGCCACGTAAAGCAAAGACGTTATCTGTGATCTGTATCTGACCCAGACCCATCTGCAACCATATATTTTTTATTTAACTGAACCCCACCCCCCCCACACCCCTTTATTCGCAGCAACAACAACACACGCACAGAGTGACGCACTGCCTACAGCAGTTGCTATGGAGTAATCATCAGGGGCTATAGCTTAACTCAGACACTACTGCAGCCAAATGAAGAAAGAAGGAATCAAACTGTTGAGCTTGGTACATAAAACCACAGCAAATCTGATTCGACGACACTGTGCATTGCCTTAATTTAATGCACAAAGGAGGGATGTGAGTTTAGCGGGAGTTCACAGACGACTAAGATGAAACAGAGGAGACAAAGCTATAAATTGCACACACACCAAGCCTTGAAACACACCAGAGAAATATGAGCGAAACCGCACCGTGGCCTAAGTGTCAAGCAGCCATTAAACAGCTTAATGTTTACCTGCCAGGAAGGGAACCGCTAAGAGTTCAAATGTCTGGAGAGAAAAAAGAAGACAACACCTCAGCTTGAGTAACGCAGCAGAACGGGCTGTGCTCTTTCCCAGTGTAAAGTATTGCAAGAGAGCCTATCATTGCAACATTGATTATATTTTCCAACTCCAGTTCACAGGGTTGTGACACTCCTTCTTTTTAAAAAAATCTTAGCTATGCACCGGGATATTTTAAGGACAGCCTATTGTTGCGTTTTGCATTCGTTCTGCGACCTCCGCGGAGACAGAGAAGAGGACACGCCGGCACCTCGGCCGGGAGTAAAAACCAGTAACAGTTCACGCTTCTAAAGTTGATCCTTCACACCTTATAAATCACCCCACACTGTACACTAATATTAACTTAAGATTAAACGCGTGCTGCGGTCACCTGTCATGAAGTAGGCTAAAAATGTAACGTCGTGTCATACATCTCAACCATCAGACTAAATATAAAGCGTCACACCTTTTATATTTACAGTATGAGGCGGGATATTAAAAACAGATTATCTTAGCTGTGAACAAAATGTGTATATGACGTTACATTTACAATGTCCCGACTGTTCCACTAATAATCAGAAATAAAAATGCCTCATGTCACCACCTCGGTCAGAACAAATTGATAAGAAGGAATCACATTGAAAGGGGTGGCGTAAACCGTTGATAATCCATTTAATCGGAAAATATAAGCTCCTAACAACTATGTAAACACTTGATCTGACTGTTTCTTTCTTTCGTTCAGTTGGAATAAATCCATTCGGCTTATCTGCCCACGCTTATCTACGTGGGGTCAACATCAGGTAACAAGTTTCCAGAAGGGACAGAAACATGGAGGTAGCAAAAACAACTAACTGATCATCTTCTTGTGTTAAATCTAATGTTGTCAATAAATTTGGGGGGAAAATAAAATTGTATTTCCGCTCCACAGCAACGGTACCACTTTGCACTTATCAATCAGCGTGTAAACACATGCATCACTTTATTTATTTACTGTATATTGGGGGGTGGGGTGGGGCCTATCCCAGACATATATTGGTCTGGAGTTGATGGTAAATAATGGAGGTTAACATAAAAAAACACTTTACTTGAACTGTGTCTTAAGTATTAGCTTTGGGTTTTCATTCTACCATTGTGCACAATGTAAAATCTCTAAAAATATTATTATTTCCTCTACGCATCACGCATGACACCAGTCACCAACGCATGTCACATATCAGCGTAAAGCTAACTTTCTTTACAAGATGACTGCATCGTGTGTATTCATTCATTCATTCAATTTTCTGTAACCGCTTGCCCTGTGGAGGGTCACATGGGCAGTAAAAAAAAAAAACTGGCATGACTAGTATCAAAGAACTCCAAACATTCCTCAGCTCCTCACACTGATTCCCACTGAAACATCAGAGGAACATGCAACTTATCAAGAGAGAAAAAACTTCACCCCACAAAGCCTTCATTTCACAGAAACATCAGCACATTAGTTGATATAGACATCACATTGTGACGGCAACCACGCGCACGGCGACTTTCAAGCCTCCCGTCCCTTGTGTTACTCTACGCCTGTAGTTTCCCAGCGTGTTTCTCTGAGCTCTTACAAGGCACCACTCTCCTCTGTGGTTTTTCCATTTTCTCCAAATGAAAGTGCACTGTAAAAGCATACTGTATAATGTAAGCCCTACATGGTTTCTCTCTCTCTCGCTCGCTCTCTCTCTCTCTCTCCCGCTCTCACAGGTTTTTGAATATACCAGCTATGGCCTCTGCTGACACAATTACACAGAGGCATAGAGAGGAAAGGGGGAGACCGAAATAAGCGTGTCAATGAGCCACAAAAAAAAAGAAAAATAAATAAATAAATAAAAAACATCTAAGGGAAAAAGCAATTGAGTGAGTGAAGTTGTTGAATGAGCGTGTGTGCGTGGTATAAGGGAGCAAAAGTAAAAGTGAAATTGCAACAGAACACAAGAAAAGAAAGTAGCAAAAAAAAAAAAACTAGAAGTCCTTCTTCCTGACTAGCTTTTGTGACAGTTTCTTTCATGTGTGAAAAGCGAAAGTATTCCTGCAATCTAATCTCCAGCCTGTACCGTGAATATGAAGCTACATGAACTGGATACATATACCCCGACCAGGCATAACATTATGACCACCTTCCTAACACCGTCTCCATTTTCCCTCCAAAACAGTTGTGACTCATCAGAGAATGGACATGGGTCTTCTGAGGGTGTCCTGTGGTGTCAGAATGTTGTTAGTGGGGGTCTTTGGGTCCTATGGGTTGCGGGGAGGGGCCTCTGTGGATCAGGGTTGTTCCTGTGCATCTCACAGATACTTGATCAGTTTGGGATCTAGTGAGTTTGGAGGACAGGTCAACACCTTGTGCTGTTCTTCATGTTTTTTTGTTTTTTTTTAGTTGTTCCTCAACTGTGCGTGCTTGTTCCTCAACTGTGCGTGCTTGTGTCAGGCTGCATCCTCCCCAGGGATGGCTGCTACCATCAAGGAGTGTGATTGCTATGGGGTGGGGCTGTCTGGTCTGGTCGCGGTGGGTAACATCCACAAGAATGCCAGGTCCAAAAGTCACAAGATGGTCAATGTTATTTACTTCTCCTGTCAGTGGTCATAATGTTGTGACTGATTGGTGTACAAATTTAGTTTGCATGATTTAAAACTGATAAGCGATGTTAATCAGAGGTGCAGAAACAGAACAAGGCTGGCTGTTTCCCCCTGTCTCCAGTCTTTATGGTATGTGAAGCCCCGTCTACATATAAACTGATCTCTTTATAGCTGACAGTTTGTGTGTAGTGGACACTCCAGGCTCTGGTTGCCTAGGAAACCCTCTTGCATGCTTCCCGCCCCAAATGTTCCCAAATGTTCTCAACAAGCAGAACATAAATATATTGCCAGCGTATGGACAGAGCTAGATCTCCCTGTCGACACCGATATCTTGTTGAAAAGAAAAGTACCGTCACCGGATTTTACGGTGGGAACAGGAGTTCAGGACGGTGACTAATGTTTGGGAAACTCTGTGTTTGCATCACATGTCACTCAAACGTATCGGTCTAGAACTGAAACACCACGGCCTCCCCTGCCTGCAGAAACACAGAAACTAAGCACTGACAAGTTTCCAGGAGCTTGACACTGACTTTCCGCATTATGTAATGAAAGAGTTCTTCTTCCTGTTCTCTGCTTTAAGGACTTTTTATATAAACAACCTGCTCAGCGGGTCAGTTGAAGGGCTTTCATATACACTCACTTTTACACCTATTATCCCTAACCTTTTATAGTGTCTCCCTGTGTCTAAACACTTTTTTGCATTATAACAGTAAAAATATGAATGTGATTCTGAATGAGAGATAAGCTGCACACTTTGTGCCTTGTTTAGTACAGTTCCTTCTGAGCACACGTGTTGAAACCCCATGCAGCCCATAGATACCATCGTATACTCCTCCCATCTGTGAGACGAAAACAAACTTCTCTGCGCCCTGATAAATTCTCGGATTTGACTTGATTTGACAGTTAGCTGCAGCAGGCCTTGGCGCAGACACACCCTTTGTCTAAGCCAGCATGTAATGATGCCCTGCTATGTACAATACACAATGTGTACAGTGCATAGTGTACTTCACCATGACGCTGCACTGAGCTGCCGTTCCGGGCTCATTAATCCTCCCTTCTGTCTTTGTCAGGCTCAGATCGTGGATAAGAAGGGTGTACACGCTCAGTGCGAACGCTCATGTGAGAGCGTATTGTTCCAGTGGGTCTACGCAGTGACAGGGAGAAGTCCATCGAGCTGTAGGGGCACGTCGGAGCTGGCCTTTTTTAAAAAATCTAACAGAGTTACAAAGGTGGTGGCAAGAGATTTGAAGAATGAACAAATATCCTTGCGCTAATCAATCAAAAAATAAATCAGTAATAGATCCTCTTTGACAACAGTGGACGTTCTAAAGGCAGTCTTTGTGCTCGCTCCTGGACCAGAAGAAAAGATCTGCAGATGCACAGAGATTAAGATGATCAAGTTGCGTTATGTAAAAGTCTTGTAGACTTAAAAGTCACCTATGCAGTTTTACGAATAGACTCCACATACACTGGATATATTATTTAGCTTCTCTAGTCGCAAACTCTAACATAAACCCTTTTAAATACACCTATATTTTTCACTTTAGGCAAAGCGAGGCTCTACTTTAAAAGACATGGTCACGTCTTACACATGCGTCTTGAAAGAAAAGCACTGACTGGTTGCACAGTGCAGGGAGGCGAGGCAACCTCCACAAAGTTCAACTGCAACTAATACGAGCCTGAGAAAGTCAAGTCAGGTGGGGGGTTTCCGGTGCTGCTGGTGGTTTTGTATTGAGCTGAAGAGAGAACAACCAAACTACATTTTTAGGAAGCACACAAAAAAAGTTTCCCTAAAATTTTTTAGCAACAATATGTGCCTCGGCCTTATCACCTCAAACACTGCTACTACTGAATATAATCCAGTCACCTGATGATTACAGAGCTACACGAGGAGTCTGGCACAAGCGGACGTCTGAAAGGGAGGCAGAATGGTACGGCTGCCAGCAACAGCAGCAAAATTATTACCCCGCATGAAGCCACATGACCCGGTGTCCTACCTCCTCTCATGCAATGCTTAGGTCATTGCCGATCCATAAACCATTCTGAGAGACTAGCGCGCTGCTCAATGTAGGCTGACCTGAGGTCAGTCAAATTTTCAACTAATGATTCTTGCTGTGACAGGGGAGGAGTGGAAGGACGTAGACTCAAGGAAGGTTTTTACCAGGCCACATTATTCCTCCAGTCAGTGACCTCTGGCCGAGTCCTTCAGCACCTCGTCATGTGTGGGTGAGGTCAGGGTGGCGTTGCTCTAGGGACTAACAACATGTTAACATAACTCATGCACCACACAGACCCAGCCAGCTAGCAGAGAAGGAGCCGTCAAAGTAAATAAACATCTCATGAACCAAGTAAGGCATCCATAGCACCAAATACTGAAACCTACTGAAACAGCTAGCATAACATTATGAGCACTTTCCTAATATTGTGTGGGTCTCTCTTGAGCCTCCAAAGCAGTTCTGACTCATCAAAGAGTGGACATGGGTCTTCTAAGGGTGTCCTGTGGTGTCTGGCAACACAATGTTGTTAGTTGGGGGCCTTTGGGTCCTATGGGTTGAGGGGAGCGGCCTCTGTGGATCAGGCTTGTTCCAGTGCATCCAGATCAGTTTGGGATCTAGGGAATTTCGAGACTAGGTCAACACCTTGTGCTGTTCTTCATGTTTTTTTTTTTTGTTTTTTTTTAGTTGTTCCTAAACTGTTTTTGTGTGTGTGCCTGTGTCAGGCTGCATCCTGCTGGGGATGGCTGCTACCATCAAAGAGTGTCATTGCTATGGGGTGGGGGTGCCCGGTCTGGTCTAGGTGGGTGGTACATGTCTAAGTAACATCCACATGAATGCCAGGTCCAAAAGTTTCCCAACAGAACATTGTATTGTCACAAGATGGTCAATGTTATTCACTTCATCTGCCAGTGGTCATAATGTTATGCCTGACTGGTGTACATACCCAAAGACATCAATCATTATAGGTTCTGTCCACTGTCGGATTTGTGAATACTACTAAAACTGTTTAATTTTGGTAAAGTTTGAGTTTGGTTGCAATTCTTTAGGCAACATTTAATATTTGTAGCAATTTGATAAAACGTATTATCGTAGTATGACCCAAGAATAAGGTAGTCTCGGGATAAAAAATAAACACGAGTAAATACATCCCGTAATAAACACACTGTGGTATTACTTTCTCGTTCACGGCTGCCAGAGGACACTCAGGAGAGTAGCTGCAGCTTGATAAAGGCACAGCAGCCAAAGGACCCCAGCCGATCTGGACTCACTTTTTGCTCTTTCATAAATTGAAGCCAAATCCCACCTCCCACAGCACCTCCCTCACGCTCAGCAGAGAAGCACAACAACAACAACAACAACAGCAGAGCACAGTCTGGCGGGCGAACAGGCGGGAAGCAGGAAGAAGCAGCAGCACCGGCAGCCTCACAGTTCGACCGATCGCTCCGCCGGATTCTCTGATTGTGTACATGCAGAATGTACACAATTCAGTTGCTCTGGCTTATTTAAAGCAACAACAAAGCTGTCTGCTGCAGCTCAGACACTCTACTGTATCATGCACTGTAAAAAGTAGAAAGACGGCTAGACAACCACATCCTGTAGAGGCGCAACGCTTCACTACTGTACCTCTGCATTCTTGAACTGCTTCTGTAACACCTGCAGCAGTCAGAAATCCATTTTCCCATGAGCCTGTAAGTCAGCGCTCTGATCATGTTGTCATGGGAAAGGTTGTTTTTTTTCCACAGAGATTAAGAATGGGAAATCGACCAAGAAGAGTCCCTTTTGATTTGGTTGCCTTAGTAACAAGAGCTAAATGACTTGTGATCATATGATCTGTGAAGTTTAACTTTCGCAGGCCGCAGGCCAATCAAAAACAACTCAGAATCCCGCTGTTTGATACCAACCCAGATGAATACTGAGCATTTTAATCAGCATCAGAGCCACAATTGAAACTGAAAAGCTCGACAACATGAATAGATCTATAGCGTGGAAGCCAGATGAAAAGTCTGAAAGTTGTTCCCGGAGTCGCCTCGTTGGGAACGGATTATGCTCCGGCAAAGACCTACCAGCTCAAAAAAATCATTTGGAAGGATTTTATGCTGTGATGGGCAGAACAGCGACAGCCACGTAGTCAGAAACGTCATCTGAGCTCCATAGAGTTGAATTTGTTTACAACTAAATGTCTCTGATTGTTTGTAGGAATATCCAGTCGTGGAAATATTTTTTCCTAATATCGGTCGAAAGATGCCCCATAATGAAATCCAAAAAGCCATGTTACCACACTCAAACTCTGATAAGAGCTGAGCCTGGCTACACTTGGCTAATAGATCTCCCCTTTTGCAGAAAACTTGATGCGACTGAGATGGTACATAATTGATGTTTCAGCATATGAGCTACCATGTTTTGGATGGATCAGGTATCTCCAGCAGAGAGACAATCCTTGCAGAGGAACTGTACTCTTGGCTTTTGTACTTGGAGAGCTGGAGAAGTAACAGGTATATGATCTGAGATCAAATCTGTGAACGATAGAAAGTGGGAACGCTTTCTGTGGGAGACCTGCTGCTCATTCTCTATTGGCTCTCAAGCCTGTGACACAGCAGCCTGACATCTAACAACATTTCCTGAAAAAGATCACCACAGGTAGAATAAATAACGGACCTACTGTGCATTCGCTGAAGAATATTGAAAGATAATTTAATTTAGGTAATGAATAAATGGATGTATAGTTGCCAGATGGAGAAAGTTAAAGTGAGTCAGGCCTGTAATGTCTTCCAGAGAATTGGAGAAGCCAAAATACAGCCTGTTATTCAAAGAGAAAAGTCAACAACCACAACAGGCCTGGAGGACATTCTGTGGTGGTTGGCATCAATACACTGCTGCTGAAATGTAAGGTCGCAGAGCAGCTAAAAGACTTCTAAACGCCTGATGCAACACCTTCCAGTGCAATGTAAGAGGTTTTCGTGCAACCTAGTGATAAGGCCCAGTTGCCTTCTAGCCTCAATTGATGCATTCAGCCTGACATATTGTTCACATTATCAAATTTATGTTAGAACGTCGGGCTATATTTATTTTGGGTTTGCCTTTACATATCAGTAGCAAGTGACGTCACATGAGGCTTACAAAAGTTTTAATTCAATATGGAAGCGGTTAGAGATTTATTCCTGTAACCCAAGTAACAACAGCATGTAGATTCAGGCAAACATTTTTCACAATTTGGTGATCTCTTTCTTTTGAAACAGATTTCTGATAATTTTTCACAAATGCAGCATAGCCTCGCGGCTACGCTAATGAATAGCTCAATAAAAGGGAAATGCAGGCAGCAGTTCAGAGGTCTGGAAACAGGCCAGGTTGGTGTGGATTATTATACAGAGAAACAAGCGCGCTCCTAAAAGAAGATCTGGAAGCTGAGCTCATGCCAAGATGAAACAGAACAACTTCTAATGCAATAATGATGGGAAAAAATGTGATTCCCAAACAAGCTACGAAAGATCTGTTACCAATGTTTGCCTTCCAAGATAGACCACAATAGTAAACTGTGTGGCAACAGAACGGGATGATGATGAATGAGTTAGGACAGCTTTGTCAACGGAGAACAGAAACCAGCATCATCTCAGTGTTACAAAGGATGGATGTGTCTTGACAGAAAACTCGATGTCCAAAACCTTTCGGGCCAAATGCACGCGCTTTTCCAAAACATGTGCAATCGATAGCAGCCGAAATGTCTCTGGGTAAAAGTAAAAGGAAGTGCAGCCTCCATTGTTTTGTTGTCTTTTTTGACTTCCCCTCAGCACCTCAGAGTTATTTCTGATGTTATTTTTAAATGCCGTAATCACAAAGGTGTACTGTATGCATTTACAGGCAGCGACACATTCTATACATTCTATACGAAGGCGTGAAAAATCTTAGGCTCTAGTTTTCTGCGCGACAGTGACAGCTGGTGAGACGTGAGGGAGTTGGCTGCGAACATGCAAGACAACGCATCAGCTCCGCACATGTGTTACCGCTCCTCCGGAGACGCCATCAAACCCGGGAATCTAAACCAGACCCAACACAATGGACAACCCAAAGATAGATGAACGAGCGAGAGAGCCGAAGCAGCAGGGGGCGAGGCTGGCGCCGCGGCCAAACTCACTAAATCACCGGACTAATGTGCAGCAGGCTTGTCATCTGAGCATCTCACACATCCAGGGAAAGAAAAAAACTGTCTTGAGAAGCTCTATACATGCCAAGGCTCATGTACACAAACCCACATTAAAGCACAGAGAGGGAGCGGTGTAGACGGAGCTTAGCTGCACTTAGCTTTACACCGCAGCAGCACAGAGAATCGATTAAAGGCAGTTTGTTAATCAGCAGGTACAGAACACTGACATGCTGTATTGGAGAGAAAAACTACAGGCTGAACAGATGAGTTGCTGAGACAAGGAGGTCATGCAGGGGTGGAGGGAAGGCAGGCAAGTCGTAGTGAGAGTCAAATGAAGAGACGACGGCAAGAAGAAAGCAACTCTCTGTTTGACTAAGCTTTGGGCTCCAGGAGAAATAACATCTGCTCTGCAGGAAAATGAGGCTTCAACGAGGCTGTAACTTTGTACCTTTATGTCAAGATTGCTTTAAATGGTTACCGGGCTATTGCTCTAAAGGGACCACACCAAATCGATATCAAAGAACTACCCGCAACAAAGCCCGACGGTGACATCGCCTGGGTCTGGATTAAAAGCTTGCACTTGAACACAACGCCAAGTCTACAGCCAATGGCCAGCTGGCACATATGTTCTGCACCTGCATGTGAGGAAACATCTCTTTGGAGGCGGGAGCCTGTATTTGCCATTCGAAAGGGAAAATCGGAGGAGCTACACTGAGCTACAAACTGTCGTACTGAGCCGGCTTCCCCCGGCTTAGAGACCTAAGACAAAAGGAGCTGTAGAGGTTCTTGAAGAGCAAGTATCTTCTTCAGTTCTAAAGGACCAGTGAGGAGCTGGGGTTTAAATAGGAACATCTGTGGGTGTTACCCATCAGAAACATTGCATTACTGTTGGAGAAACGTCTGCAAGAAACTCTACAAGCCCAGTTGCCTTTCTTTCTTTATGGATGTCCATGACCTGGATGACTGAGAACCTCCACAGACATACAGACGTAAGACTGCACACAAAAATGGGAGTATTGTATTTTAAAATGACCTTGTATGGACACCTAATGAGAACATACAGACATTAGGCGTAAAGCAAATTTTTTGTGAACAATGAAGAGATTTTAAACAGTCTAGCTCATCTTAGCCAGACTCAAAAACAAACCATTGCAAGCAGTTGGGTTGTCCTTCAACCAATCAGAGCCATCACCACATAAAGCCCCGCCCAGACGATTTGATTGGCCGGGCAGATCTTTAGAGCATAATCAGTTCCCAACGGAGAGACTCTAGATTAACTTTCTCCCACAAAAAAAAAAAAACGACATCCCTGAAGTTGACTGAGAATGATGTGGGTCACAAAGGTTATTGAAATGCTGACAATTTAACAGGTGGTGGAAAAGACTAAGACAAACTGGAAGTAAAAGAGTGAGAAAATGACAGACAGGGGGGAGGACAGGAACCGTGAGAGAGGGGGTGGGAGATATCAGACAGTGGCCCAATTGTCAGCATCCTTTCCACACACAAACACTCCCTGGGGTCAACATGCGGGGTGACAGACGTGGAGCGAAGGGGCCCAGGGTCCTGTGGCAGCCTGTAGTTGATTTAGGATTTTTGAACGCGGGCCAAAATTCCTGTAGGAACACAGCGAGTGGGGAGAAGCGCCATAAAAAGTGGCCCAGAAAATGGAAAAGAAAGAGTGTGGTGAATATGAAATGTGTGTGCAATTGTGTGTGAGGCCAGACATACACGTGTTGCTATGGTAAAGTAAGATTCTGGCAATGAGAGAGTGGGAGAAAGCCAAATGGGAACACTGGGGGGGGGGCGTGGTGGTGTGCGCCAGGAGCCAAACCGACACTCAGCGCTTTAACGTGTGCACATATGCGTGTGTGGATAGAGGCTTAAAGGAGGACTCTGACAGAGGTGTAGCACAAAGGAAACTAGAAAAGATCAAAGTTAAGGATGAGTGTGAGGAAAGAGCACCCCGAGAGGTTTCTTAAAAATCCAGATTTTCTTTGAGGCACAGCTGAACCGAAGGCCTAAAGTCTCACAGCGCTTTTTCACTCCAACACTCTAAACCATGAGACAGGCGGCGGCTCTGCCAGCGAGCGTCCCGCCGTTCTCCTCTCTCATCCATAATGTATTCATTTCACCTTTATCTCACACTAAGGAAACACTTTCCTGTCTTCATCCATCCATGTAAGCCCGATTTTAACCTGTTAGATCAGAGGGAAAACTATTTGTTTGACCTACAAAACGCCCCTTTCCTTTGAATGGGACACCCAGCACAAAACTCAGGCTCTCATTTCTCATTTCTCTCACTCACACACCAGAACTTTGCAAAAACAATCACCAGGCAAACTGAAGCCTATGTTTTAGAGACTATTTCTACTGTAAAAATGTCATGAATAGCTCTTTGATTCCCTGTATGCAACTAAATGTTTTTAGTGATTTTGCTTGAGTTTCTAGCCCTAATGAGGCTACACAACCATCAGAGATGTAGAATACAGTATAGGTGCGTTTAGGTCGTCATTCGTACCATACTCGATCCAGCTGTACGAGCTCACCTTTCTGTAACAGATAACCCAGTCTTATTCATCTCATTGTTTTTCCATCCATATTATTGCACCTTATCATATACACTATATTACCAAAAGTATTCGCTCACCTGCCTTTACTCATTCTATGAACTGAAGTGCCATCCCATTCCTAACTCATAGAATTCAATATGATGTCGGTCCACCTTTTGCAGCTATTACAGCTTCAACTCTTCTGGGAAGACTGTCCACAAGGTTGAGGAGAGTGTTTATAGGAATTTTTGACCATTCTTCCAAAAGCGCATTGGTGAGGTCACACACTGATGTTGGTCGAGAAGGCCTGGCTCTCAGTCTCCGCTCTAATTCATCCCAAAGGTGTTCTATCGGGTTCAGGTCAGGACTCTGTGCAGGCCAGTCAAGTTCATCCACACCAGACTCTGTCATCCACGTCTTTATGGACCTTGCTTTGTGCACTGGTGCACAGTCATGTTGGAAGAGGAAGGGGCCCGCTCCAAACTGTTCCCACAAGGTTGGGAGCATGGAATTGTCCAAAATGTTTTGGTATCCTGAAGCATTCAATGTTCCTTTCACTGGAACTAAGGGGCCAAGCCCAGCTCCTGAAAAACAACCCCATACCATAATTCCTCCTCCACCAAATTTCACAGTTGGCACAATGCAATCTGAAATGTACCGTTCTCCTGGCAACCTCCAAACCCAGACTCGTCCATCAGATTGCCAGATGGTAAAGCGTGATTCATCACTCCAGAGAACGCGTCTCCACTGCTCTAGAGGCCAGTGGCGGCGTGCTTTACACCATTGCATCCGACGCCTTGCATTGCACTTGGTGATGTGTGGCTTGGCTGCAGCTGCTCGGCCATGGAAACCCATTCCATGAAGCTCTCTGCGTACTGTACTTGGGCTAATCTGAAGGTCACATGAAGTTTGTAGCTCTGTAGCAATTGACTGTGCAGAAAGTCGGCGACCTCTTTGCACTATGCGCTTCAGCATCCGCTGACCCCTCTCCGTCACTTTACGTGGCCTACCACTTCGTGGCTGAGTTGCTGTTTTTCCCAAACGCTTCCATTTTGTTATAATAGAGCTGACAGTTGACTGTGGAATATTTAGGAGCGAGGAAATTTCACGACTGGATTTGTTGCACAAGTGGCATCCTATGACAGTTCCACGCTGGAATTCACTGAGCTCCTGAGAGCGGCCCATTCTTTCACAAATGTCTTGTTTCACAGTCTGCATGCCTGAGTGCTTGAATTTATACACCTGGGGCCAGGCCAAGTGATTAGAACACCTGATTCTGATCATTTGAATGGGTGAGCGAATACTTTTGGTAATATAGTGTATCTTTCCTATGTATACAGCGCACATTTACTTATATTTCTTCTAGATTTGTCCATGCATTGTGATTTTCCATGGGTCTATTTCAGATCAGTTCCTAACCCAAAATCTAATCTCATCATAAATATATTTTACAAAATCTAGAACTAATCAGTTTTACACTAATTGTCTTTAACATGTATCTCTCCCTTCTAGCCACTATATTTAGAAAACAGTTCTCAGTCTGTTTCACATGAGTGTATGTTACTTCCCTAAATAATAAATACATTGAATGTTGAAACCAAACCCAATCCTTGACTGTAGACACATGAATTGAGGGTACACCTGAGAACACTGGCCCTTTTAGGCTACTGTAATATACCTTGTGTTGGTTTTAGCTCAGCCGGGTCTTCCAGGGATACTTTAGCTCCTGGCTGAGCGTTCAAACAGGAACCGGCTTGGTGAGTCTCTTTCACGCTGCGCCCCCTTTTTTTTCTTCTTCTTCCTCTTTATCAGCACCTTCTATTTATAGCACCTTTACTGCAGCAGCACAGCTTAGTACAGTATGTTCCATAAAACACAGGCCACTCCTGACCACATCCCCAGGCATGTCGTCTCCCACTGCCGTACGCAGGAGCGTATGGAGAGTGCTGGAATTGTTCGGGCGGGAGGACGCACACACAAAGATGCAGGGACGCTGCAGACAGCGATGAACACACTGGGGCACGTTCAAAGACGCCACACGAGAACACAGTGATGGATACAAACAGACAAGGGCACACATACAGAGTCAAATATAGCAAATGATATAAACATGAAGGCACAAACTGGGACGCCTACTCCAAGTGGGGGACAATGAATGCACCCTAGGGCTTGAATACATCATTTCAAAGAGTATTCCAATGATTCTGCGCAGCAGTGGAGTTTTACTTGGGCAAGCTACGAGGCTCGGGGCAATTCTACTCAAAATCTTTACAGTCACGACCTGCAGTACCTTGAATGGCCACTTGAGGCTGGCTCCAAACGTGAGTCAATCCCCATTGACCTCCCTGTTAAGATATCCAATTTTACAGCAGAAATAAACATGCTCACAACAAAAACTGTTTTGGTCTCTGTGGCTAACTCCCTTGTCTTGATTATATCAAGGCTTAAAGTTGTGCATAATTAAGGAGCAAGAACATTACAAAGCAGTCCAGTCACTGCTAAAGTGATGCTCAAGCGTACATTGGAATTATGTCATCACCAAGTAAAAATGAAACTGATGAAACAAACAAATGAGAGGTTGATGCGTCAACACATCAATGGGGTGCTGACGTTGTTTGATCTCTCGCCGCACTGTCAGTTCATGCGGCGTCAAGGTCTGGGCTTCACTTTGCGGTTTCACATTGCTAGCTTCTGACAAAAACGACTTAAAGCCAGCTGCTTTTTTACTGCTAGCCTGAACGCACCATGTGAGTGGTCACTAGCTGTCACTTTAGGCATCACCCCCTCCCCCGCGCCTCAGATCCACTCATGCTCCACCTCTTTGACCGTTAGGGTTGGCCACGAGTTAGGCAGCGTCTGGCGCTAGCAAGATGGTGACGGCCAGGGACACCACGCTGGGCTTCAAAACTGCCTATGGGTTTGTCAACTTAATATACAGTCCCGAGAACCCAGCCTTAGAACGAATGGATAACCCACACTACCACCTGCACTGGTTTGTGCTTAGGCATATTATTTAAGATATTACAGATACTGCAAGTTGTGTTTATATTCAGCATCCTCACAGCTGTTAAACAAAAAAAATAAATAAATAAATACGGGTGCTGTCAAAGAGCAGAGTTGTTCTAATTACTCCGTGCTCATGCAGCAGCTGTAGGACTTCTCTCTAGATCACACCACAATAAGTCCTTCCTCTCTAAATACAGAGTCTAAATACAACAGGAATACAGGAACAGACACATGCAAATCCCATTCATAGCTATAGCATAGAGGCAAAGATCTATCCAGGAAACACTGTGAACACGACAAGTAACTGAGCTAGCCTCAGCAGCCTTGCTTATACTGCATAGGGAGGTCAGAGGTCAGGGCTGTGACTGCACGTTTTCTGAGTACAACATCCTGTGACTCCTCTTTTACGGCAAGAAAATACAAAGCAAAACATTTCCTTTGTTAAAACAGGTACGCACGTGTGTACGTGCCTGAGTCAATAATGCAAAGCAACTGTGAAATATTCAAATACAGGGGAGAAAAGAGGGAAACTGTGTCTTGCAGGCGTATCTGAAAAACGGCCAAATCCTGTAGCACCTGCACACACAAATACACACAGACACAGACTGAGGAGGTGTGTCTAACCACTCTGGCACAATTTCAGCTAAACTAACCTTGACAGACTTGGATGCGGTTCCATAAGGGAGATACTTTGCCAAAAGGCACGTGGGCAATTTATGTAATAGAGATAACACCTCAGCTGGCAGCGCAGAAAGAGAAAACACAAAGCAAAGGAAGAACACCAAGAGAATAAGCAACATTAATGGCAAAAAAAATGCTAGGATCATTAAAATGAGAAAAGACTGAAAATTAGGCTCCAGCAGTCTAATATGTATGATAATCAGAGTTCTGGCTTATTACTGGCTTCTGAATCGCTCTGATATTATTAACGATAACACTCAGGCTGCCAAAGATTAAACCCCACGCTCAGTCAACCCGCCGTCAAGTCAAATAAAAAGAGGTGTGAATTTTATCCAACTTTATTACGTGATCTATAAAATTCTACGAGAGCTGTCTGCCCAGTGGTGGAGCAGAAACGTCCCAATATGGCTTTAAGTATTCGTGGCACGTTGAAACCAGCCCACCCGCTCACAGAACTGTGTCTTTAATGAGAAGGTGCAGAACACAGTTCACTGATCTGGAACTCGTCCAAAAGCAGCACAAAAGGTAGGCTGATGCATTCCTACGCCTATCCCCTCCGTACCTGCTGGAATGTGGGAAAACAGTCAAATTTGCTGTACATGTATGTGCATGCATTCACCTATATGCATAGAAGTGGAGAGTGCATTTATATCTGCCAAACGGTTTCATAAATTCATGAAGCGATATGACATGTTTTCGTCCGTTGTTTGCCTTGGTTGGTTTATGGGTCAACCAAACTGTACCAAGTGTGAGAAGAGCTCAGCGGGCGTACAAGCAACTAGCAGAGATGTGGTGACAAGAAACCAGTTAATATTAATGAAATTCAGCATGGTATACAGACAATAGGAGAAAAAAACTTTAGTGGCGTGAAGTGGGTGGCTTGAACTAATCTCAAATCTGAGGTGACGCAATTGATGCTACAGAGCAGTGCAAGCGACTGATACAGTCCAATTCAATTAAAGTGTGTTCATATAGCATCAATAACCATTTCAAATTAGACACTTTACAGAAGCTGAAACCCAGAGAGCAAGACAATGATGGCAAGATAAACCCCCTTTTAACAGGAAGAAACCTTGAGAAGAACCCAGATCATATGGTCAAACCCATATGGTTAAATTCCCTATGCCAACAACGGGATTGGAGCGTAGGATGAACCAAGATACGGCACGAAGAGCTAGGGACATCCGCACACTAGCAATATTTATACATTCTGTACAACAATTTACAAGAAGATTAACTAGAAAAGAGACCGGAACGTCCACTAGCAACCACCTGTCAGCTACCAAGAAATACGTGGCAAGTGATGCTTTATATGTGGACATGGCTTTATAGTTTAGACCATCTGGAGAGCTAAAATGACATTTGCTGTGCAAACAGAGATGTTCAATACACATTTTCCACATTTATTATAGTCCTCCAAAGTCCGCTTCACTTGTGTGGCAAAGGAGTAGTAGCCGGCAGGGAAGACTGGAATATTTGTGGCTGGACAACAAAGACGCTGGAATGCCCTTCTCTAAACTGGTTAATGCTGCCCACCAGTCTCAGGCCATTCTTGGCTTCTTCCTCCTCCAGTCTTTCTCAAAAGCTTCTATTATTTGTATTTTTCTGTCTGTGACTTTGGCCCTCTAGGAACCGGGGTCTGGACTCAATTATGGAAATGTTCTCCATATCCAGCGTTTTGTTTACAGCAGTTTGCTCACAATAACATACATACATAACAACACGATGACTACAGAAAGGCTGGTTTTTGTTACGAGTGCCCACGACCGCACAGAGAACCTCGGGTATAGGGTGGTTCTCGAAATTAACACCAGGTTTTTACACGCAAGCCACTCAGTCGAGGTTATCGCTCACCAGAGAGCACACTAGCAGATCTTACCCACCACAGACGCATACACATGACTGTATAGAGTAATAAATGCACAGTATATACCCATATGAGTCAGCGTTCTTGCGTGTGCACCTCCCCCTCAAACAAGGTTCACTTTACAGTGCGACACATCCATGGCGATATGTTACTTATTATACTTATAAACCAGCGGCAGGTCAACTCCTTTGTCCTTAACTGGAGGTGAAAGACAATGTGACGTCTTGGTCTGCTCCATATATGGCGTCTTTATCTATAATCCCATATAGCTGAACCCTGATAGGGTAAGATGGAGTGCAAACAGAGGCAGGGTGACATTAAGCGAGGAAATAGGTCTGCCTGCTGTGGTTGAGTACTTTGAACCTGTTTTCTGGCAGCACAGTTGCAGGCTGGACGGTATACTACATACAGTATATAATGTGGCGGGGGCCAACTGTTTTGAGCAGGAGCTTCATATCACTCCTTGCTGCACCTGTTGAGTGCCTCAACCGACACTGCCTTTGGCAACATTAGGATGGGGGGAGGGGGGCGCAGAGGGTGGAGAAGGGGGTGGGGGTGGGTAGCAAAACTCAGGTGAAGAACTGTGTGTAGATTGCGATTTTGCACAGGAGTGTCTCCACAGACACCCAGATCCGAATTCTTTAAATGCAAGGGGCTTTCATATAATTTCATCATAGTCTCACCTTTTTGTTGCATCATTTGGCAATAGATAAGGACTTAGCAGACATTTACTGAAATAAAATAATCTTGGAGACTGCCTCTTTAATGTTTGAAAAAAATAACAACGTCCATTTGCTGCAGGATTTGAATAAATCAAACATCAACAAATATGGAATTTGTGCAGACGTTTGCATGCAACTGTGATTAGTGCACTGCACTGCTGTCCTATGTCCTAGTTCTGGGTCCATGTGTGTTATTTATAAGTGCAGCAGCAGAATCAGTCACTGCACATCAGACAGCAGGGCCTTACTTCAGTTAGCCACGCATGATCCATCATGTAGAAGTTATTTTTCTGCCCGAGACGATAGGCAGAGCTAATGCTCAACTGACTGATGACAAGCAACGCTGTCTGGATCTCCGAAAGGCAAGGAGCAGGCTTCAACTACCGCCTGTTACCACGGGCGCCACCAAGGAGAACAAAACAGAGATCTTCAGGATTGCTACCTCAATGCCTCATTACTTTCTATTTCATAAACCTGCCACTGAGCTGGAAATTAAACAGATCTGACAGCTACATTAACGGTTACTTTTTAAAGGTAGTACAAAAACAATTGGGCGAGGGGAGCACTTAAGTGCAGTTTCTTGTCTCGCGTGTTAGCAGTTTGCTTTGCTAAGAAACTAATCCAAGTATGCCCAAACGTCTCCCTTCTTGAACATGAACTACACGATTACTCTAATACACAACACATAAAAAAGGAATTTAAGTCATGTATTTGCTCCAGTTGGTTTACACTGACAGACTATGTAAACATCCTGCTTTCCTGGATAAAGCAGCAGCACAGACAGGACATTAGAGAGCATTAGTTTTTTTCATTCATTTTCTGGTATGTACAGATCAGGAAATCTGGATGGCTTCCTAATGTTCCCGCATCTGCATGCATTAAAATGTCACAAGTGAAAAGCACTGTACTCCCATCAGATTAGCCGTCGCTGCCGTGTCAGGGAAACAAGCAAAACTTGTGAACTTTGAAATATGTGTCCGGTCTGGTTTCGCTAAAAGAGGAAATTCATTGTCGGTCTGAAACTGGATAGCACTCGATACAATCATATCTCTTTCACACCATGAAATACAATTGGCTCTCTGACAGGAGCGGCCGCGGAGACAAGCAAGTGAAAGGTCCTGATGACGGCCTCTGATATGCTGCACGGACGCGGCAACAGCATCTAAAGCGGCGATCACGGACCACCGAGCAAAACTGCAGATCTGAGTGCATGTCGTTGTCCTAAACTGTATCAGTCTAAATAAATTTCTTATAAGAAATATGTGTCAATGTTCGTTCTTAGTCTCAAATCTGGATACTGAATCAAAATCAGTCAGCTGTTCTCTTTCTGACCACAGGTGGCAGCATGGAGCAACGTTCTTAGGTTCTACGAATGTTCCTTGAAGCAAAAACGATTAACCTGCCACTTCCAACTTTTCAAATGTTAGGACTGACTGTTAGATTCAGACAGGTTATCTAAATATGTGGCTTGGTACTGGGGCAAAGCAAAACAATGGTACTGAAAAGTGCAGGGGAGAAGAAAGAAAGCTGCATTCAATAGGTGGAAAAATCCATTTCATATTTTCGTCAGGCCTCGCATTTTGGTGAAGGACATTAAATGTAAACAGAACTTCACATGAAAACTCAATAAGGCGCCTTGAAATGCTGAAACCGGTCCTGGAAACAAGCTGCGGATGAATCCAATCTGAAATAGCCTAAGACAAACACAACCCGCATTGGCCTGAGGTTACACAGGATTTGTTACAGAGCCCTGCAAGGAACACGAAGGGAGAAAAACATGTACTTTTGCAAGAGCGCGCTATGGTTTTTTTTTATTGAAAAATTACAGCGCAGGGTAAGGTAATGTATACTTAGATATGATAAACTGAAGCCATATGGCATTTGTGTCAGCGGAGGTATTGATGGGAGATGGCTTGATGCCTGTGTAACAAACAGCGACCCATAGCCAACCATAGTGTTACATAAGAGCGGTGCAGCGAAACCGAGCCTCCTGCCAAATGCTGATTTAATACATAAAATCTACCTCTTCCATGCCCGTGTGCAATCAACAGTGGCTGTGAAAAAAAAAGTACATCTGTTTTAATTTTTATTTTCTCTTCGTACCCACAGCTTTGTATTTTTAAAGTGCTCCCTTGCACCTTGTACCTTCACTATAGATTCTTTGCTCAAAAACTACTGTCTCAGTCAGTCCAAAAAATGCATATTGCAACAAGAAGAACAAACAATATATAAAGATTTGCAAATATTATTTAAATAATCCAGCTAAAAGGCACATCCAGCCTCCATAATGGCTTCAGATTGACCTTTTCTTCTGCTCTGAAGTCTAACCAATCATGACGCGCAGCGATGCTACCTAACACCACAAACACTTTCTAAGCTCTGCAGAGTGCGGTTTGCATTTTTCTTTTTTTTTTTTCCCCATTTAACCTCCCCTTCTGACCCCAAACGGGGGCCCTACTTTAATGCAGGCCATCAGATAAAAACGAATGAGCATCAAGAGAGGTGCAAAAGAGGAACATTTTGAGCTTTGCTAAAAAGGAGGCACAAACCACTTCCTTTCAGTGAATGAGAGAGAGCTGTCCAAGAAACCGCACGGTTTCGTAAAACACCACGCACTCTGCCTTTGTGACGCTGCAACCTGACATTACTGCTGCACGTCGTTTCTCCTGCACTACGATCAAACCATTCAGTGGAAAGAAGAGAGCACAACAAAAAAAGCGTCGTGCCTCTGCTGCTGCACTGCAACCCAGCCGTGTTACTTGCTACACAGACAAAGAAAGACCAACTCAACCTGGTGTTAGCCACCGCCATTGTTTAGTTATTCTTGCCTCAGTTCATGCAAATGTCACTTAGCAGCGTGCTTGGTAATTGTCTTTCTAAATTAATCTTCTTTGCAGTGAAACTAAATTGCCTCTGCTTTATTTTGTCTAGACATCCAAAAGCCTCAGAGCAGGTTATTAAGTTAGTTTATTGATTACGAAGGAAAGAATAGCTCATTGAAATGTCACAAAGAGAAGAGACAGCTTGAACGCACATCTGTCTTTGCGCGACGGTTTCAGTTTAAATGCCACTGTTTCTTTTCTCCGCGGCACCGGCTGTCATAAAGCGCGCTGCTTCCAGTTACTGAGGGCTTGAATGGCCGCCGGAGAAAATGCAGAGTGCGGTTTTGGTGAGGGAGCTGTCCAAAAGCGTGTGCTGGGATTACCGGGCCAGGTGGTGAGTCAAAGCGGCGAAAGAATCAAAGCAATTCCGCCGCTGGCTTCCAGCCCGCTCACATTTTTGCCCGTCCCGTTTTACGGCTCCCTGGTTGAAGATAAATATCAGAGCAGCTCAGAGATCATCTTTGTGGGAATTTGAGTGCGTGTTTGTATTTGTCTGAGACTGTGTGCGCGTGGACGTCTGCACATATTTGCCCATTCGATCCCTCGCGCGCGTGTTTGTGGCCGTGAATGCGTGCCCAGGTGTCTGCGAGTGCCAGGGCGGGAAAGTGACTCCCTTGATGGGCATATGACAGATGGGCGGGGAGTGGCTCAGCTCGGGTTCTCTGCCACCTGAGAAGCGAGAGGGTAGGGATGTCCGTGCTCTGTGCTCACCTCTCGCTCCACTGACAGACGTTTCTTTGTTTTGGTTCAGCTGTTCAGCACAAGAGGAGACGTGCCGACTACAACTAAGAATTCCATTTTCGATCTGCTTTATTTAACATCACAGCTGTAATCCTGCTGTTTACAGCACAAATATCCACCATCAGCCACAACATTAAAACCACTGACAGGAGAAGTAAACAACATTGCCCATTTTGTGACAATACAACATTCTGCTGGGAAAATTTTGGACCTGGCATTCATTGGTGTGGATGTCACTTAGACACCTAGACCAGACCAGGCCCCCCCACCCTGTAGCAATGACACTCTTTGATGGCAGCAGGATGCAGCCTGACACAGGCACACACACAAAAACGCTTTAGGAACAACTCAAAAAACATGAAGAACAGCACAAGGTGTTGGCCTGGCCTCCAAATTCACTAGATCCCAAAGATCCCGATCAAGTATCTGTGGGATGATCCACAGAGGCCCCTCCCCTCAACCCATAGGACCGAAAGGCCACCTCAGGGCATCCTCAGAAGGCCCATGTCCATTCTCTGATGAGCCCCAACTGTTTTGGAGGCACAAGGGAGACCTACACAATATTAGGAAGTTGGTCATAATGTTACGCCTGATCGGTGTATCTTTGTGTGCTCTGGTTAAGTGCAGACGCTCCTCCCAGATCACACTAATGCACCCTGCAAACCATCAGTCGTTGCTTGCTCAACCAACTTCCTCTCAGGAGGGAGGTTTAAAATAGAAAAAAAAAAAAGAATTTGCATCTTTGACTAAGACCTGTGCACATTTTAATGAGGCTGCTGCCAACTGATCACTGTAATCAAACAAAGTTCACTTGTTAACATATGAAGCCCGATGTGTGAAGTGTTTTTTTTTTTTTTTCAACAAGACCGACAGATCTGTGGGAAAAAAAACAAAAAAACAACCACCCTAATCACAGAATGTTCAGAGCTCCATCTGTCAGAAGCTCTCAGGCTATCTTTGATTTATATCACATCAATAATTTAAGCAAACGGTTCTGATCTGGGACTTCTAACATTTGCAGAAAGTAGCACATGAAACATAAGTTTGCAAAAAGTCAGCAGGCTGCAGCTCTTGTTTTGGGTCTCGCTACGGATTTCCTCAATCGATTCGATTCTTTTTTACAAGTTCCCAGGTCAATGTTAATTGATCTCAGCTACGAAAGTCAGTCTGACTTAATAAACTGCTATCAACCCTCAACCTTTAGAGTAGCTGCTATATTCTATTGCATAACTTAATGCGCAGTGGTGAAGTGTTGCGCTGAAAACACACGTCACCTGTCCGCATCCTGAGAAGGTGTGACTCTTCTGCGAGGTTAACATGTGGTGAGCTGTGATGACGAAGGGAAAAGTCCAACGCTGCGATAGATAATGCTCTTGAGGAACAGCGCTGACTGCTGCAGCTCAAGGTCTGTGAACTGCGTGACGCTGTGCTGGCACACTGCCAGCCAACAAAAATAAATAAATAATAAAAAAGGGTCCCAGAAAACCAGCACCAACACGGGGGTTTAATCCAGCGAGTCCATTCACTGCCGTGTCAACACCGTTTGACTCTCAGTCCTCTGCATACAGTGCAGGGATGTGTTTATCACCGGTGGCGGCAGGGAGAGTCCACAATGACACTATTTACCAGGATATTTAAAGTGTGGTTTAGTTCATTAAACATATTCAAAAACATGCATTAAAAGCGTGCGGGATTATACCCAGGAATCACTAAGTAGGCGCGAAATGCAAAGCTTCACGACGTGCTATTTGCTTTGGAAATGAAGAATGCAACACACAAGCCTGCTGTCTATACAACATATAGTATGTCACTCTTGTGCTGCTGTAACTTGTCTGGGCAAAAACGGGCAAACTTCAGCTGCCTGCTATTTTATGTTCCACTTTTCCATATTGCCTTTTGATTGCTTTCCTGTTTACTGGGAGAGTCACGGCCGTCAACAAGCGTGGGAAGCAGACAAACCTGTCACTGAGTTGCACAGCTCAGATGTACCGTAGCCTACGACGCCCCCCCACCCCTCCAAAAAAAGCAAAATGTGATATCTGCACCTGTGGAAATGAGACACTGTGTTCCAGCACGGAAAAATAATACCAACCTCGCCTCTCTGCCAGGCTTTTCACTTTGTGACACTGTGGAGGTATCACAGTAACAACACACGCACAGATCCCATTGATCAGGGTGCACAGTTAATTAAGTTCAGAAACAGGAAGCAGCCTCCCGTGTGGCGCACAAGGCCGCGCAAATGCATCTTACCTCTGCGTTTTAGATGTCCTCACTCCAGTGTTGGCTGTTTACATTTGATCCCAGCTTGCATTGCCGGCACAGGAGGTGTCAGGGGGGAGTCTGCAATCAGAAGAGATGATCTTTGATTCCCTCTTGTCTCAGCCAACAAAGGAAAACCATCCAGCAGGCCCAACACTCCAGAGAGAGAAAAGGCTTACAGAGTGATCCTGTGATACAGGAGTTGGCCAAATCCCGCAGATAGCCATGGCGCTTGCACAAGGAAATCCACATGGCCACTGATGCATGCATGTACTGCTAAGTCAGGGATGACATGGGAGGAGTCTCGGAGTTCAAGAGTGGAAAATCCCTGAAGGAGATTTCCTTGTCTATGAAAACCGATGTTGGATTTTCATGTGACCAGCTTACCAGGCTTAGTAGTCTAATCCTTCAGCTAAATGAAGTGTCTAACTTAAGGCTTAGGTTAGCCAGAGGAATCAAAAGGAGTTTATAACGTGAACCTTGCTAGACTTTCAAAAGATGAGGAGCACGCAGAATCACCTATGTGCAGGTATTTCCTTAATCGCCCCCTTGGCCGCTTTCCTATTTCTATGCCGATTCCTACTATTAACACCTGTGGCATTAGTGTCACAAGGGAAAAGGTGTCAGGCCATAAAACCAGACAGCTCAAGGTGTTGAATGAAAAATGCCTCGACAAATAAAGCTGAGCAGTGGCCTTGCAGTCGCGCAAACCTTTTTAAATGCTGTGAATATCAAGCTGATTGCTGCAGAGAAAGAGCAAGCATGCCCAGCATACCTGCACAGAAATGTTTTCCTGTTTGTACAGGCTATGGATATGATAGCTTTGGCCCCGGCGCACTAGCAGTCAAGTCAATAAAATTTCACATTCAGTCGTTTTACACTGAACAGGATCAAATCGGCCTCTTTTCCGTTGGAACAAATGGCAGAGGCTAATTAGATAATGTTTCACATCTGCGTCCGTTCTGGACTACACACAAACACACGTTCACTTTCAAATATTTATCTAAACACACAAAAAGACATTAAAAACATCTCTGAATGAATTAATATCACTTAGTATTTTTAAACACACATAAGAGCTCAATATTATATACATATTTTTTGTCAATTTGGTTCTTATTAGACAGGTGCAGAGGAAGATTTTGCAGGGTTGCATTAAAGGTCGCAGCTACATTAGTAGCTTAGTCGAGGTTGATCAGATTTGATCCAGAGCATCAGCTGAGAGAAGCCACGCTGCGAAATTAAACTGATCCAACTAACTGAGGTGAGAGGTCTAACGCGAAGACCAATGGCGCCTCGAGAGAGGAGCGTTTAGCAGGAGATGAGAAAAGCTTTTGTTGGCAGCTAATGCTACTCCCCCCTTGCCTTGAACTCCTCCTGGCTACTGAAGTAATGTGCAGCTTGTCATACAGGGAAACTATTCAAATTGCCAAGGTACAACGATCAGCCATAACATTAAAACCACTGACAGGTAAATACCATTGACCATCTTGTGACAATCCAATGTTCTGTTGGGAAACTTTTGGACCTGGCATCCGTGTGGACGTTACTTAGACATGTACCACCCACCTAGACCAGACCAGACACCCCGACCCCATAGTAATAACACTCCTTGATGGCAGCAGCCATCCCCAGCAGGATGCAGCCTGACATAAACGGTTTAGGAACAACTCAAAAAGCATGAAAAACAGCACAAGGTGTTGACCTGGCCTCCAAATTCACTAGATCCCAAACTAATCAAGTATCTGTGGGATGCACAGGAACAAGCCTGATCCACAGAGGCCCCTCCCCTCAACCCATAGGACCCAACGTCCCCCACTAACAACATTCTGTTGCCAGACACCACAGGACACCCTCAGAAGGACCATGTCCATTCTCTGATGAGTCACAATTGGTTTGGAGGCACAAGGGAGACCTACACAATATTAGGACATAATGGTCACAATGTTATGCCTGATCGATGTTTATAATGTATTTGATGGATGTCTTGCCACTCAAACTGTCTGCTAAGCTCCGTCCACATTTCAAGAAACCGTTTTCTTCGTCTACCGTCGCCACAATTTGCTCAATTTCATCAACAATACACGGTCCCGGGTCGCCACGTCTTTGCTCGTCTCTTCTTGTGTGCGCACCCCTTCAGTTTCACACGCTATCATTTCACAGTAATCTCTTCCTTTGATACATTTTCCCAGGTTGTGTCGTTGTCAGATAACATTCAGCCCAGTATCACCTCACCACTGACACCTTCCCTCCGGAGCTCACAGGTGGCACACGACTACATTGCTATCTCGCGCTGAGAAGATAATGAATTCATTCTCCTCAGATGCGGACGAATGAAATTATCAAAGGAACAGAATCGGTGCCCTTTGGGAATTAGATTTTGTCTTACAACTGTCGCTATCTCACAAATTGAAGTCTGCAGATAGGAGCTGTGCAGGTCATGTATTTTGGGTTTTTTTTACACCGACGTTCTGTCTCCAATTAAATGTCTTTAAGAAAGTATCCTCAACACAAAAAAAAACAGCTCCCTGCTAAATACAATTCTACACAGGCGAAAATCATTTTAACCAAAGGGGGAACAACATTGCCAACTAATGTCCTTTTTCATTTCCTGTAGGTATGCCATTTTACGGTCAAATAATGCAAGTAAAAACCTGAAATACTGCAAATATTACATACCTCAGCTATGATAATTTCCAAAGAATATGCAACCTCAAATATCTATGGGAGCACAGCCCATTAAGAGCTTTTCATTTTTAACAGAATAGACTCGAGGGGTCAACACTCCTTCAGTGGTTTTCCATTTTGAAATGCACTTTACTGGAGACGCTAGTTGCACATTGGAAACATCATAACCACAAGACACATTTCCACAGCTGACCTCTTCTATAAATCAGGTCTGAGTTTGAGCACTATATGTTCCTGTAAGCCACACCACTTATTTGCTTAGCCACTACTGGCAACTTTGTGGCCATGCATCTGATTCTTGGACTAATCCATATGCTAAGCCAGCTCTTAGCCACTCAGGGAGGGATAAATATGCATCAGCACAGGTGGGACAGATAAGAGGGCCAGCCGCATGGAGGAAGGGTTAAACCTATCAGCACTCAGTTTGCTACTGGGAAACAGGGTGTAATGATTCCATCCTGCTAAGAAGCAAAGTGTACAGCAGGGTCTGTGTGGAGCCGTAAATTCAGCACTTGAGTCAGGAATTGGACCATCAGTAGCTGATGTACCGGAAGATGGCACTGAGTGTCTCCGATTTATAGCTTGAATCAAATCGTTGCAAGTTTTACTCCGGCAAACGTATGTCAAATGATATCCTGCTCTACTCAGCTCCTTTCCTTTGATGGTTCAACCTATACCTGCATGCACCACGACTGCTGTGGCAACACTGATAGGAGTGTTTAAACAAAGCAGTAAAATAATACCACAGGTAAACATCATTAATTCTATCATTAGTTTGAGCAAATAAGAGATAAGCAGCAAATGGAGATGATTTATGACAGAATATGAGCTCTTTTGATTCATGTCCCCACCTCTGAGTGATGATGATGATCACTGACAAGAAATACTGAAAATCAAAACTGATAATCTTAAGAGAAGCAGAAAATCTAAGTACTAAATTATTCTGTCAAGAGCATGAGTACGCATGTGCTAAGGTCTGGTGACATGCTTTTAAAGCACAATAAGGTCAATGGTTTTTGATATTCAGCACATGGTCACGTCAGATTCATGTATCTTTTAAAAGCAGTAAACAACATTAGCTCCTCTTTGAAGTCTGTTTACATCCAGCATCTTGAACCCTAATCCAAACCTATTTCAGCCAAAGATTACTATATTAGCAGTATTCACTATAAACACAATGATTTTTTGTTTGTAAGACTGGCCCCAAAATGGCAGATGTTCTCTTTGAATGGAGCTCCTCTCTAACATTTTGGGAAATGCCTTTCTTTCATGTGTAATATCCATGCCATTAGCGTAAAGTTTGGACATAGTTCATCATAGTTGGCCTCGTTCGGCACAGCAAGGTGAAGTAAGTGAGGCCAGACCCTGTACAAACTGACAGAAAATTCATTGCATATAAGAGACTCCAGGGACATAATTCACCATAATCAGTGGTTCTAAATTATGTCTTTCTGTGTTGGTGGACTTGGTCCATTTAAGGGAGAGGTTTTTGTTGTTGTAAGCTGGTGGGGCTGTGGTTTGTGCGCTCATGAGAGAAATAAAAGTCAAAAGGCTTTGAGAGAAGTTGTCCTGATGCACTCTGCTGCTATTTCTACAGAGGCGCACTCCAGCTTTTAGATGGTTCTTCACAGACACGACAGCTTAAGCAGAGATTTACACTTCTGCGTCAGATCTACACTGTAAGTTCATACCTTAAATAACTGTGACTGGCCCATAATGCTTTTCATTGTCCATATCTTTTAGCGGCTGGACACAGAACGGGTACAGAACTTCTCCCTCCTTCTGCCTTTATCGGTTCAGAGGTCTTACGCCCCATCTACTGCAACGTCTTCTTCCTTTTCTGCTTTGCACCAACTTCAGTGCATTTATTAATTTATATTCCAATATGATCACCTCAGTTCCAGTTGGCATTATTTTAAGTAGACAAAACAATTCAACACAGTCGCACAGAAACCACGCCAACAACTAGCATAACTACAGAGCAATGCCAACTTACAGTGATCAGTCATAACATTAAAACCACTGACGGGAGACGTAAATAACACTGACCATACAACGCTCTGCTGGAAAACTTTTGGGCCTGGCATTCGTGTGGATGTTACTTAGACACGTACCACCCACCTAGAACAGACCAGGCACCCCAACCCCATAACAATGGCACTCAGGATGCAGCCTCACACAGGCACACACACACACAAACAGTTTAGGAACAACTCAAAAAACATGAAGAACAGCACAAGGTGTTGACCTGGCTTCCAAATTCACTAGATCCCAAGCTGATCAAGTGTCTGTGGGATGCACTGGAACATGCCTGATCCACAGAGGCCCCTCCCCCCAACCCACAGGACCCGAGGGCCCCCACTAACGACATTGTGTTGCCAGACACCACAGGACAGAAGACTCATGTCCATTCTCTGATGAGTCACAACTGTTCTGAATGCACAAGGGAGACCTACACAATATAAGGAAGGTGGTCATAATGCTATGCTTGATCGGTGTAGGTTAAATGGTATTAGCATGCAGAGTATGTCTGCTTTGTTGGACAAATTTTACATTTCAAAAACATTTATCAGTGAAGCTATTTCTTCAAAAGAGAACACATGCAGAGGGAAAAACGTTAAACAGAGATGTATGGACAGGATTTTTTGGGGAGGCTTTGGAAGTGTAACCATTTCTGTCTATATACAGATTAAACCAATGGATAGACAAAGGCTTATGCTAAGCTAGGCTTATCATATTGTGGTTATTTTCAAATCTTTCATCTCACCATCAAGAAGAAATGGAATTAGCATATTTCAAACCAACCTAGCGCTTTCATATGCATGCTGTACATAGCTTGGCAGAAGTCTCTACCATCTGTCAGCAGGAACATTGCTCGCATGTTTTTGCCACTCACAAATACCTCACAACCTTTACTGTGGAAATTAAAAAGGGCGCAGGACAGCCTGTCAAACCGGCGACAATTCTAATGTCACAGAATGCCGCGAAACTAGATGGTGAGACATTTTAGAAATCCAGCATTCAGAGGAAGAGAAAATGTTGCTGCGGTCACACCATTCTTCAAGATGTCAATCAAAAAATGGACGATATCTAACGTCCAGTCCAAAGCGTTATTTACACATGGCAATCATCTTAATCTCCCCTTGTGTTTTCGTGCAACATGTTTCATGAGTCTTGCCCCGTCCTCTCTTTCTGCGAGTTTGTGCGAAGACAAATATTTAGTCAGCAGACCGGGGCGCTTCATCTTCGCAATGAAAGAAATCTCTCTTGTAAGATGACAGCGTGTCCCAAAACGAGACTGCAGCCACTGTTAATCTTTTTAAACAAAGACAGAGCGGCTTGTCAAGAGATTCGCATTACAGACGACATCAGATTTATCAACATTAGGGAGAAAAATACACTTTTCATTTATTTTGTGTACCTCTGCCAACTACGTTTTTATTTTAGGATGTTTTCCATACTTTCAAATTAGAATAAAAATAACTTTCTTGGGTAACCAAAGATAAGTTTATTAGCTGGTTAATAAACTGAGAAAACGACTATTTGCATTATTTTAGAAATTATTTTGGTCATTTTTATGTCCCAAAAGTAAAAAAAAAAAAAAATCATGTTTTAGCTTCTCAAATGTAAGAATTCTCTGATATTTCTCCACTTTGTCTTTGATAACTTTTTATTTTAGAAAAGAAGGCAACCTTGGTTGTGGGAAACTATAATGGACTTTTTTTCAAGTTTTCTTAACAAATGAAATGAGAAAAGAATAGAGAACAGCCTCCTCAGAGTAAAGGTGTGAACAAATTGTGCTGATCCCCCCCCCCCCCCCTCACTAAATAACGTCCTCGCACTAAGGGATTTAGATGCTAAATGAATTCTAAGGAGATCTGGCTGCGGTCTGCTGTTGTCATGCCTACAACTAGGACTTTCTAATGGAGGCTGGCTAAGTGATGCCAGAGAAAAGCCTCAAAAAGGAAATGCTGCAGGCTCACTTGCCAAACCGCCCGCTCAATCACATCCATATGTTTGCATATTATGCAAATCACCCAGAGAGACCGAAGTGTGAATCGGAGTATATGTGCGTCCATCTGTGTGTGTGCGAGGCCCTTTTCAAATCAGCTTAGGATCTAGCATGACACATTACTGTCACTCATGTCAGATGCGCCGCAACCTATGAGGCCTTTCATTCCAGGCGTTCAGCTGATGCTCCTCTTCGGTCAATGAATAAACCTGATTTGCTTCATTTTGACCTTGTTACAGATGAGCACAGCATGTATTCCATTAATGGCCATTCCAGCTCTAATCCAATTCATTGTTCCTCCATGGCTCTGTGTTTAGAACAAGCAATTTCCACATGGGATTAATCCGGTGCGCTTTACTTTTCGAGCAGTCTGTTGGTTTGCATAGTTTAAAAGCTTAGCTGTTGTGTGTAGAGGCGCACACTCGCGCAGACACATAGCGCTGTAACCGAGCCAATGCGGAGATTGATCAGCTGGGCCGCGTCCAAATTAAAGCCCGTCCTCCGCAGACATGCCAAGCATAATAACTCTCTCCTCTCTCTTTGCACTTCTCCTCGGCCAGAGAAAGTGTGGAGTAAAGGAGGAAAAAAAAAAAACACACGCATGCATGGGGGGAAGGAAGCAAGAAAAAGGAGGAGAAAGACATGCATTTGGATAATGTTTTGACACCCATGGCAGAAAAAGGAACGCCTGGCTATCAGATGTCTGACCCATTTTCTGCTCTCCTCCTTTCTCTGCAATTTCCTTCCTTCCTCTAATCTATAGTAAAGAAGCTCTCTGACTCAGATCCAGTGAAGCTTCAGTGAGATATGTATGCATGCATATAAAAAAATGCACCTACTCAACAAAACACATACAGATAATAAATGCACAGACTTATGCTAAGCTTCAGCTATTCAGCTACAGGCAGTTCTATAGTCACTGTGTAGGTTTTTACGGGTATGAGCGCGTTTCTGTGTGTGTGTGTTCCCTGTGAAAGCCAGGCACATGCGTTCGTTACAGTATGTGTTCATCAGTATGCACAATCAGCGGCCCGTGTTCCAACAGAGACGGTTCAATAATCAATTATTCACTTGCTGGAAATACACTTGTTCTCATTCCTAATAATGAAGCCAGTTAGCACAACCGTTAGATGCAAAGACAATATGTATATATACAGAAATGGAGTCACATTAGAGCCCAATGATGAATATACATGCCCTTTTTATACGATAATGAGGAGAAATTTCCCCTGCTAGCGTTGATGTACATGTTTGCTGCATGGCGTCCTCTGCCATACGTCTTCAGTGTGACAATCACTGCAAGTTACATTTAAAAGAGGAAGAAATCTATTTCCGAGATTTGAATGCAGAGCGTTTGCTACGTTTACATCGACAATATTTCTTCGCACTGATTGAAATCGTTCTGATCAGAGATTACGGCCGACCTGTTTAACATGGGCACTGAATAAAATAATCTGATAAACTTTGCATGCCCTATAATATTAGTCACTTTCTCTGACAGGCCTTCTGCTCGTCTGCTCAAAATATAACAAAAAGAAGAAGATTTTTACCCAACTTGAATGACAACACTGAATTAATTAAATAGAAGAAGATGGCCTAGACGGAGCCACGTTTTCACGTTGCTACCCACATGGATTCTGGCTTTGTTCACCTTTTCTTTGTTACTGTCTCTCCTTGAAACTCGTGTCGTGTCACCTGATGATTACCCCACGTTGGTCAAACATCTAGAGAAAGAATGGATTTATTCAAACTGGAGATAAAAACGATCAGATCAAGTGCGTACGAGGTTATCAGGAGCTACTTTTTCTTTTGAACAGATAATCAAAGTTTTACACCACCCCCCTCAATCCGAAAATTCCTCCCGATCAGGCCTGTCTGATCCGACTGAGGTCGTTTATTCTGAATACTGATGTCCACGAACTACGTTTCACCCCCCTTCAAAGCTTCGAGGCGGAAGTCACAGCGATAGCCAGAGTAGAGCGAGGCTGATATCAATGAGATTAACTTACAATCAGTAACAATAGCTGGGCCGCATGCGGCACCATTTCCTGCAAAGGCAATCTGAATCCTGTGGAGGAATAGTGGACTACTGACAATGTAAACCATCTGGGAGGTAATTAATTAATGCATTTACACTCACTGGCTGTTGCCGAAAAAGAATCTGGACTTAATGACAACAATGAGCCAAAACTACTTGGCTGCAACGCACTAGAGGTAATTAATAAAATATTTTTGTTGGAATTTAGGTGAACCGTCTCTTCAGTAATATATTGAAATGCAAATTAAAGGAAACCAATGACAGCCTGGAAACTTCTGAACCATCTTAAAAGGCTATGCTATGCTTTATATGCCAAATAATAGGCAGGAATGTCAAGAATACACATCGTTAAGATAATTAGGCACTGTACAGCAGCTACTGCACAGCCCGGTCTCACAAGAAGAGAGCAATAAGCTTAAGTGACAATCTGTGGAAAAACAAGAGGAAGAACTGCGGCAGGCAGACGGTGCTGAAGACCAGGGGTCGCCCTCAGCCAGCTAATCCCCCCCAGGGTCAGATAAGGGTCTGCCAACACACACACACATACACACACACACACACACACACACACACAGAAGTAACATAGAGAGCTAATGGATGATGGTAAACAAGGTATTTTCAAGTAACATCCACAAAAGTAGGAGCGCACAGAGAACAAATTATCTCTTAGCCCGAGACATGACCTGCACAGCATCTTTCCCTTTATGCTAATTCCTTCCTGTAATGTCATCTGTTTATAGCGTTCACTCTCTCGCACATAAACATGAATAGAAGGTCAGGGGAGTAAGGACTGCCTGTCTTGGCACAGAGTGGGTCTACAGATGTGAAAGTAGGGAGCGCTCGCTCTGGGGACCAGCTGGAGCTCATCCAAACTGGACAAGGGTTAGGGACACGAGCGGGAGAACATAAGCAGCATTTGGAGCGTCTCCTCGGTGGGCCCGCCAGCCCGTCAGTCACTCCGGGCCTCCGTCCAGCCAGGGCTTCTATGAATGTGCTGGAGCCCAATCTGATTATTTTAACAGTTGCGAGCTGCTGCATAAAACATTTGACTTTAGGTTTTGAAAGAATGCATTCGTACTTCCTGCACTTTTTTGGTTTCTGTCTGATGAAGGCGTCTCCAAGACGAAGCCGTGTTTCTTGGGATGATACTGTGTTCTGTTAAGCGTGTAAAGGTGGAACACACCAAACCGACATCAAAGAACTACTGCGATGAAGGACTGGACCAAAAAGTGGCACTTGAACACACCACAAACAAAGGCTGCAGCTAACAGCTAACAAGCATGGACGATCTACGACTGCATGAAAATAAATAACTTTACACCAGCGGATGGTATTTGTAGGTATTTGTCAGTCAAATCCACAAGAAACAGGAAAATATCAGACTAGCTGGGAAGCTACAGTATAAGAGCCTTCGGTGTGTTGACTTTTACATTTTGCTAACTTTCGTCACTTTCTCTCGTCATGGTTCAACTGATCAGAGTGATCTCTCCCACCAAAGCATTTTGCCAGCGATTCAACATGCTAAATCAAGTGGTAGTCCACTGAAAAGGGTCCAGTTAGTACCAACGGTGCGGGACACAGCGCAAATACTACTAATGACCCTACGCTGGCCAACCCCCAACCATCATGGACCTAATAAAACAGTTTTCTGTAATGCTTTCATAAAGTGATACCGAATAAAATTATAGTTTTATAACACCATAATACACAAATTTTCCATGTCAAATTATAATATATACTGATCAGCCACAAGCATCTCCAGCAGGATGCAGCCCGACACAGGCACACACACAAAAACGCTTTAGGAACAACTCAAAAATCAAGAAGAACAGCACAAGGTGTTGACCTGGCCTCCAAATTCACTAGATGCCAAACTGATCAACTGATCCCTCCCCTCAACCCATAGGACCCAAAGGCCCCCACTAACAACATCCTGTTGCCAGACACCACATGACACCCTCAGAAGGCCCATTCTCTGATGAGTCCCAACTGTTTTGGAGGCACAAGGGAGACCTACACAATTTTAGGACATAATGGTCATAATGTTATGTCTGATCGATATAAGCGACTTTAATTGAAAAACTTGACAGACAGTGATGCAGGAAGTTCCAGTCGTGCAGCAGTGTTGGCAGCTTCTTGCTTGGCTCAGTGTCATCTTGAAATAATCAAACCCGTCGTCGGGCACGGCATTAAACACTCACTGGAGACAGTTTGGACAGAGCTGTACAAACAGGGAGTCGGGGGACTGAAAAATGAAGTGCAAGTACCTGTGTAAGGGATAACATCTTAACTAAGAATAGCTGCCGGTTCTTACATGCTGTTGTGAACTCGCAAATTCGTGTGAATGTTTGCATGCAGCATGCACAAAAGCCCGTGTCCAATGTCGCCAAACCAGAACTGCTGCAAGGCGATGGTGCACGCTCATCACAGAGTGGTCACCTCACGCTTTAACTATTGAGTTTCCTGCTATCCGGGCCAGCTATGCTGAGGGAAACCTGAGCCTGGCCCCCCACACCAAACTCACAGAGATAGTGCAGAAATACAGAGCATGCACATATGCCAATATAGAGTGTAAGCACATACTGTACACAAGCTTTTGCGCGGCTTTCCCCGCCACAGACAAGCCTCGAAAAGTGTTACTTTGAATACCAGTGAGTCACTGAATGAACTTGTACTACAGTAGTATCTGCTGTGCGCCAGCATTTGACGATTGGCTGCAGTTGAGACAACTCAGATGAGGAATGTGCACGCCTGCCAGATCAGCAAGTCTCAGTTCTTGTACAAATACATGCACACACACACACACAGATACAGGAACCACCTCAGGCCATTTGGCGTTAACTTTTGGCATTCTGGACCTCCCAGTGCGTCGTTCTCCATCCCTCCACTTGGCTAGCAACACAAACAGGTAGAGCTGAAACACTTTCCACAGCTCTCTAGCGACTGCTGTTCTCTATACTTCACACTACTAAACTGTCCTTGGACTCCAAATAAAGTGAAGCACTGTGAGGCAAAATCACAGTGGATCAATATTGCATTCAAACTGGGCAGTATTATCTAAAGTATAAATAGAATGAGAGGCTTGATGACTCTTTTCAAGGCCCAAATCGCTCCCAAAACACTACTACAGGTTTTTGAAGAGTATTCATAAACAATGAAGATGAAAATTTGCATTTAGATATGTTTGACAGACTGCAAGTCTGGTTACGCCAGCTTTTGTTCGTTATTTTCACATCTCAAGCTGCACAAATTTCCCTCCACACAATCTGGTACACACCTTTCACTTCAATCATACCCAGAGGGCAGAACAACATCGGGATCCCAATGAATAAAGTGAATGTGACTCACGGAAAAGCTGTTCATTGGGAAACCAGTGATACCTCTGATTCCACGCTGTCACATATTTAGGGCCACAACTCTTTAAAGGATTTGATTATTAGACTTGATCAAGCTGCCATTTACTTTCTCGACTGGTTTGCCTGTAAAGTGTTATCTTTGGAAATTCTGTTTACAATGCCGCACAATGAAGAAGAGCATCAAAGCCGGCATGTGGGTTTCAGCTGGGCTTCGCTGCACAGCGCGAGTTCGTTATGACAGTTTTAAAAGGTTAAATCCATGCGGACGGCGAGCGAAGCCTGCAGAGTTGCTTTGGATTTAAAAAAAGGTCACTTTGCATATTCTGAGTAAACCAAGGGCAGAGCGACACAACTAGTACCGTCTGTTTTATCCACTGACTGCATATAAGCATGGACAAACCCTGATGTCACCCATAGGATTCCTAAAGAGAGGTTTTGAAGCTCAGTTGGGTGGCTACAGGAGTCGCCATCTTGGCAGCGCCTGACTCCAACAACGCAGACGTCTAGCAACCTGTCACTTAAATCGGACATGCCCTTCATTATGCATGAACTGAAGCCTTGATTTAATTTAAACAGTTGAGTTACACAAAAATCTTCCCACTGACCCTGCAATGTTCAAAAATCACGTCCTAAAGCCATATATAACAAACCTTTCATATCAATCACCTATTAATACGCATCCTTTCGTCACCATCGTAAATGAAATAACAAGCAAACTGGCACTGCCTCAAATAACAAGTGTGCCAGTAAGTCAGGGTGCAGGAGAGATAAAGATCAAGAGAACGTGACAAATAAAGCATGATACATCGCAAGCCCTCTTTGCATCACAGCATCAACAAAAGTGACTCACTTGCATTTCCTGTCACCAACAAGCCTCTCCACAAACCACAGCGTACCCTCCTGCAGCTAAAATATAATGACAGACAATTTCCGGCATCATTATTCGATCACAGGCCAACTGACAAATTCATACAGTTCATACAGACACGTGGGAGGGGAAGTCGGGGCTGAGACATAGCTGTTGGTGATTTCATCAACAATTGCCGGACTCAACTGGAGGCTGGCTTCACTTTCTGACAAATGCAGTATAATCAGACGGAGGAAAACAGCCATCAGGGCTACAAACGACTTCTTCAGAACAGTTCGGAAATGTGATGTCAGAAGAAGGAAAAGTTTCCTCAAACAGAAAAGCGCTTGGTGCGCAGTAACCAAGAGGCCCAGTGCAGTGTGGGTCACTGTCAGTCACACTTCAAAGAAGCCCAACTAAACTCTGAAGTGATCTTTCACCTCGCAGACAGTCATAACATAAACCAAAGTCTAATTCTTCAGCCAAGGGAATATCTCACATGTACATACACACACACACAGACAGAGTTGTGAATCAACTGCTGTGAAAAGCAGACAAAATCTGGGGCAGCCGAGGAAGCAGTGTTCTGTAAATTAATAAGAGAGCTGTGCCACCAGAAAAAAAAAAAAAAAAAGCAACCTGCCATAACTAAAGAGAACATTTTCAAATCCTTAATTATATCTTACTAAGACATGCCTGTAATGTTATTTTAAAGACTAGCATTTAAAATACGCAAAATTGAATTGGGCTGAGCAAATGACTGTAGGTTGGGTGGTGTCCTCAGAAGATGGCGGTACAGGATACTAGGTTATGCATGGCTGTGATGAACAGAGCAGAAGAACTAAACAAAAGCTTGAAGAAGAAGAAGAAGAAATAGAAGAAGAAGAAGAAGAAGAAGAAGAAGAAGAGGAAACAAAACTAGTTGTCCAGTAGGATTCGGGAACGTTTTTTAGTTGGGTAAGTTGTAATTATTCTTTCATGTCAGATAGTATTGGTCACATTTTACACAGACAAAGAAATCCAATGATTCTAATGCATTTAACAAGGGCCATACGACAATGACGGGCAGCACTGATGCCCTAAGGCGTACTTTTGTGGAAGCCTTTACATACATGGAGACACTGTGGAGTAGCTCAACTAATTTGATCTTTAACTTAAACAGAATTATGTTGTAATTTACAGTCTGTGAAAACCATATAAGGTCAATGGTAAGTAATTGACAAACAACCGTGACAGGTATTCTGAAAGTAAGGGGTTGACAAATGGAATAATTACCAAAAAGTAATGGATAATAAACTGAAAATGACAGTTTGTAATAAATAAACAGCCCAAGTAGTTTGCTAAATCACTGAAATAGCTAAAAGTAAGGAATGTGAAGTGTTCAAAACTCGTGGCCTTTTGGCTTGTAGGCCTGGGTGACCCTTGGTGAAGGCCACGAGCCAAAGGCAACAAGTTTTGACCGCATCATTTTTCAGATTTTCAGTTAATTTACCATTACTTTAGCAAGTGCTGAAGCTATTAAACCATCACTTTCGGAATACCTATTAGTAGTTAGCTAAATCACCGAAATAATTTAATGTATTGAATATGAAGTGGTCAAAACGCATGGCCTTCAGCAAGGGTGACTCCCCTTCTTTCACAGACATATCCATTACTCGCTGCTAACTATTTAAACTGTTAATCCATTGCTAAATTTAGCTATCTATGCATTGGTTGCACCCGAAATACAACTCCAGTGTTTCCCTTACAATGATAATACTATGGCAGTCCGCCAGGGTCTAATTTACTCCGTTGAAAGTCAACTGTTTACTATAAATTAGATTTATTCGCTAATACTTAATTCAATCTTACATACAGTTGTACATTGAATGACACGTCTCAACAGCATTATGTTTAGTATTCCTGTAGATGAACTGATGAACTGCACAGGCCGCAGCTATGTGTTGCTAAATCATATAGCCGCGTTATTTCCGGAAATCTCGAAGCAAACATTGCAACTCTACTCCTTAAAGTAATGAATTAACAGTTAAAATGAATGAAAGTAATAAATACATACATTTAAATAGCATAAAGTAACTGCTACATGGCTGAAATTGTTAACTTAAAGTAATTGTTAGCTTAAAACAATGGATAGAAAAATGGGCACGTGCTAAGGCACTCAATTCCAGCCACTCCAAGTTCTGTAGAAAACATTTAACTTAAGATCAAATGAACTCATGTAGAACATAATCAGTGGAGGGCTTCTTGAGTTCGTCTAAAAGGAATTTGCATCCATTGAAAAAGATTGTTGCTGTAGAACAAGCAGCAGAACTAGAGGCTTGTAATCCCGCAGCGCTGGGAGAGAAAAACCATGGCCCCAGTGAAAAGCTGCATGTTTCTATTCTAAAGACCGCCTGTGTAACCAGAGGTCTTTATTTCTGGTCTTAAAACATAGTTACTACGTAGCACTGCACAAGTCCTGGAGGTGTCTGGCATGAGTAGAGGCCATAACTCCAATCCTAAAATTAAAAGGGAACACAATGATCAAGAGGTGGAGTTTTGAAGCGTGCCAAACCATCAGGCGCTGGAGCATCCAAATTTCCTCAAGCGTGACAGATTACAAAACAGGGAGCAATAAAACTTTTCCTCTCCTCGGCCAACTATTTATTCCGCTGCTAATTCAAGGGTTTGAGAGGAATTCAAACGAAATCTAACTCCGTTTTCCCAAAATAAATAATACCAGTTAAAGTCTATTCAGCAGTACAGTACAACAAGGAAGCGCATTCTATGATAGGATAAAAGAGGTCAGCGTAATCTGTAACCAAGGTATTTTCTTTTTCCTGGGGAAATGAAACTTTGACCGATGTACAGTAAGTGTTGGAGAAAGCAGAGTGGCCGTGGCAAGACTTGGGCGTCAGCCAAAACTCTAATTGTGGCGTTTTTATAAGCAGCTCTTTGCTCAGAGTTACTCATTACCACAGGAGATAATACGTTCAAGTGTGGAAAATTTCCAAGTGAAAGCGGAGTTTTCTTCTTTTGCCTCTTATCGTGCGCATGGCTCACTATTGACTTAATCACTGAAGCCATCTGCTGTGCTCACCTCAAACGCTGGGAGGTGGCTGATTGAGATACTTGATTTCGTGCACTTGGTACAGTAAGTAACATATCTACATACATAAAATATAAAAAAAGTAAATATTCTCTGGATGTAGAACAAACTTCTCAGTGGAAGTTTTCTTTTATTTAAATTCAGTGTATAATTTACATTTCTGGCACTGAGACGGCCAACATATTTCTTCTATTTTCTGGCGTTTTGTTTCCGACACCGCCATCGGTTTAGAGTAAATATCGCATTATCTTTTATTACTCTTTATTCAGTGCCCTTATCTGTTGCGCCCACATACAAACATAATCACACGCATTAATTCCTCTGGGGAACTCTGATTATAAACTGATTATGTTCTGCCTCGGGGCCACAGATACTGAAATCGTTGTTGCCAGTTTTAATCTCAGATCCACACGAGGAGAACCCATCTGTGTTCCACGAGGCCTCCGCGTTCGTGACACACTTGGAAAACAAAGCCGACACTTGATTGTCTGGGGCTGTTTAACGCGTCTGCGAGTGTGTAGTGACTTAATATCTATTCCACTGCATTAACTAAGGTTGGCTCTCTGCGCGAAGAGCAGTCGACAGCCAGCGAATGTCGGGTGGACTCCTGCTCGTAAAGTGCTCCGCTTCACCCTGGCAAAAATAAACCTCGCGGTTCTCGGTGCCAAGTAATCCCACTGATGAAAAGCCAGTTGCGAGTGGCTCTGGTAGAGCCAAGCGGGGACTGGTGTTAATAAGAGAGAAGAGCGGCTGTGTAAAAGAAAAAAAAAAACACTCTTGCAACTCGTTCTGACCAATAAAGGACATTTTACGAGTTATTATTTTCTCGAGAGATTTTGACGCTTGAAGAGAGCCGCGGAGCAACGGCTGTACAAAGACACAGAGAGAGAAAAGAGGGGAGCCTCCATGTGCTTAGAAACCGCTGCTCAACAGAAACAACTGACAAAAAAAAAAAACACCAAAAGAATAAAATGAAACCTAATCTACAAAGAGAGGGAGGGGCCAACAACACAACACTGACAAAATAAACCACAAACTTGGAGCTCTCTGCCTGACATCTGATGTAACTCAGCTACGAGCGTGTTTGTGTGGCGGAGGGACGGGGTGTTGCAGTATCTCGACGACAGCAGGACTCCCAGCGGTCTACGTGAAGACCGGTACAGAGAACTCTGATAATCTCTTGTCTTGTTCACCACGGCGGCATGCTTATCAGCGGTGGAGCTTCACGGGCCTCTGAATGCAGCACACAACTGCCACAACGTCACACTGGAAGGCCAGCCTCGCTCCTCTCTGCTGACGAGGGCTGACCTGCCAGTTGACACCGCTGCCAAATGTTACAGCAGGAAGCCGAGTGGAATTCCCTTTACAGCAGAGACGACACACCTTAGTCTTTATTACGACTCTCTGATACCGACTAATACTTTAATTTCACTGCATATATCTTTAAACCCGTGAATAAGAGCCGTAACTATTGACACGGAGGCTGAATAAAATGATCAGATATATGTGTTTACATGCCCCAAAACCAAATCAGAACTTTCTGCCGGAAATATAACAGAAGAAGAATCGTCTTCCCAGCTTTATTGGTAATTTAATTCAGATGAAGATGACCGAGGTGGAGCCACGTTTAAAATGACGCTGACTGCATCGGTTTGAGCCTCATTTGCTGTTTTGCTGCCTCCATGTTTCTATGTTCCCTCCTGGAAACTCATCATCACCTGATGTTTACCCCACGTGGAGCAAACGTGCTCGGAAAGAACGGATTCATTCCCACCAGAGAGAAACGAGAAACTGTTATGAACAGGTTAATATTTTCCTATTGAGCGAATTATCAATGGTGTACACCGCCCCTCTCTGTCTACCAGTCTGTTCTCACCGAGGCGGTTACATGAATGCTTTCTCCATTATTTAATCAGACTATTCGCAAATAAAAATATCCGTTAGTTACAGCCCTAATCCTGCATCCTGACCTCCATAATTAGAACCACAGACCGGGTATGTTATTCTATGGGGAATGTGACCTTTGACCTGTTGTCATAACCCTATTAAGAAGTCACATGCAACTCGTGCTTGTTATATAATCATAAGGGGACAGAACTGAATTACTAGGCTGCCTATACTTATCATACAGAATTCATTATGATTGCAGTCGGTGAGCCATAGCCTGGTCATCTATTTGGCAAAAAAATAAAAAATAAAAAGAGAAGAGAAATCTCCCTCTGATGAGTCTACGCGGGTGTATTTTGTCTATTTCCTTCACGCTTGAACTCTTTAGTTATAAGTGTGCACCGTGATGTATAGGCACGTTGAGTCAAAGACGCACGGCGTTCGGTTAGTCATGTGAACTCTCTCCTCACGCATGAAGAGGCCGATTTATTTGCTCAGATGATAATGAACTGAATTAAACCCGTCCACAAAAGCGCTCGTTGATAAGCGCAGATGTTACCGTCGACACGGCGAGCCCAGATGCAGCGGCCACAAAAATCTATCAGCCCGGTTTCGGGATAGGAACCCATGATGATCAGATGATATTTTGTTGTCGGCTGCATTCGCCCTGCCTTAATAGATCCCGGGAACCAACCTACATGGTCTATAGCATATGGGCGCTAAGGTCCAATTAGTCATAGGCAAAAACACAGGCAACATGGTGAAGCGCCTCAGGGAAGCTCTTATTTTTTTGCTAAGCAACAGTCATCTGAGTTCAGAGAGAAAGTAAAAGACATGGGAATAACGGACATAATGTCTGTATGTTGCGCCGCATTCATGGAGGACAAAGGCAACAGTAAAGAAGTCACGTGTGATGCTAATCTTTGCTAATCAGCTGACCCGTAGATATCTGAAATCTTTATCGGGGCGGAGAAGACTTAATATATTCAGCCTGACTTGCAGGAAAAACAATGTATAGCTGCTCCCTGAGGACAATTGCTGCCATGTTTGTGAAATTCCTTAGAGGGAGATGCATCATTCGCACATGTTGCGCTAAAACTGACAAGCATCTGATCAACTGTGTCTTCTACTCTAAGAGGAGAAAAAAAAAAAAAGGGGGTAAAATCTTGGGCTCACGGGAACAGCTCTCGACATACTGGCCTACCCAGCATGCCCTCTGCCTCTCCAGACGGCTCTGACATCATTATACAGCACATACAGCCCAGGACATCAGCTGCACAGTGGAGGTTATATAAGTGGATGCTCTGTGTTTCTCAGCATTCGGCGGCGCTGCAGCCACCGTGGGGGGATACGAGCCAGTGGTGGGGGTGAGGGAGGGAGGGAGGGAAGTGGGGGAGTGGGTTTAAGGAGAAGGGAAAAAGAGTAAGGAGGCCAGGAAGAGAGACGGAGAGAAAGAGGGTCACAAAAAGAGAGGCCCGCTGGGGTGCTCGCTGCTGGGAGAGAGCGAAGGAGGTCACCTCTGGCCCCCTGAAGGAGCCCCAGCGAAAAGGAGAAGAGAAGAGAAGAGAAGAGAAGAGAAGAGAAGAGAAGAGAAGAGAAGAGAAGAGTTACCTCCATCAATCAAAGACAGCCTTTCCTATTTATTCCTACTTAAAAGAACAACTGTTGTTATGAGAGAACACCACTTTAATGTTGATTTGAAAGGATCTGACTGGCTTTTTGCCCTCTTGACAGTGCACCCTCGGTCCATTTTAAAATCCTCAGAGGACACGGTTACACTAGAGGTGGATTTGTCCGGGGCTAATAATCAACCCGGGGCCAGAACACTGCGATTTAAACCAGTGGCTAATGATTAATGAACGGTGGGCGTCTGGGACTATAGCAGCTGATCCGACATAAAGCAACTTGGTTGTAGCCTGTTTTTGGGGTTTGTTGTTTGCCAAGTGCGGTGGTTTAGCACCTCATATATTTCAATCCATTTATGAGGTGCCAGACCAATCTTTAAATTGGTGTAGATCTGAAAGATAAACACACAAGTCAGACGCCACACTGACGTTTTAATGCATTCCTAGTGTAAAACGAGACTGGAATCCTTGGGAGATCTGAGCCATTTTCTTTTTTTTTTCCCCCTCATGTTGTTGGGGGAAATCTATACTCTGAAATTTGCCCGAGGAAGCGCTCCCGCTGCAAGCCTGATGGATTCAGCTGCAAGAAGAGCGCTCGGCTTTTAGACTGTCACTTTCCATCAGCGCGGCGCAAGACGACCACCGAGCGTCACCAAGACCTGGGAAGGCTTTGGGCAGAGTGATTTAATTATTACGGCTCTGCAATGTGGTTGATGAAGGCTTCCACGCGCACACACGCAGCTGCACTACGCAAACTATCCCCACTGCATTCAGGACGTGCAGTCATGCGCTGAGATTATTTTAAATGGAAATTCTGATAAAGTGTCGGTGATGTTTGTCAGTTTTAAGCATTAATAAAGTCTTGGCAACGTTTCGAAAATTCCATGTTGAGGCAGGTCCCTAGGTAATGTTGTCTTTGAGCAAAAACTACAGCCTACTGAGCTGTAGTGTACTTTGTGGGTTTATGTAAAACATTATTTTTTTTCTTCTGTTTAACCGAGTCACAGCCTGTGGGAATTTAACCCTTGCAGCTGCTTTTAGTGCACAGTGCTCTCTCTCTCTGATCACATCAGATCATCTGAGTCCAACGTTAACTGTGCACGGAAGAAAACTATGCAATCATTTCCAGTGCACATTAATGCACACAGATACAATAAATCATGCAAACTGATTTAAAGTTTGCTTCCCAATCTTCGCAGCCCTTGATTGGGTGCCAACATCTAGGAATACTGAGAGCGCCACTGGAATGTCAACATGCATTAAAAACTCCTGCAACAACTGAAGCTGAATAAGTGTAACTGATCAGACACGCACACACGCCCCATATAGGAGCACCGTCGGTGTATTATAGCTGCTGATCTTTATCACTTGCACTCTCTCCGTGTGCATGCGTGATTGGACCATGCGCGCTCCAGAGTGCAGCAGGCGCAAATCCAAGTCCAGGCCCCTGAAAGCTGCACACAGTCCGAATATGATATTAATAATAATGATAGTAATAAAAGACACTGTTGTATCCGGTTCTAATTGGCAGCCACTAACCGGTGAGATGCGATAGCGGCGGAATGGCTTCACACCAGCAGGATTAGAGGCTGCGTACTGTACTAAAGCGCCGTGTGTACCTTGGCTGTTGATCTGTCAAACCAGCCCGGGCTACTGAGGCTAGCGGCGCCGCACAAGCGTTGCCCCTGCGCGCCACGCTGCGGGGCTCTCGGTGGGGTTTTAAAAAGCTGGCATCGACACTTACCGGCGGTCGCCTTCCCACGCGGCGTGGACGCCTGGACGTTTCGGGGGATTACGCGGAAACGAAGCGGGGATGTGAGGGGGGTAAAGTCAAGTCCTCCGGTTTCTGCACGAGCGTAGCGGCGGCGCTCGGATGGCTACCCCCGTCCCCTCACTCCGAGCCCAGTCCTCCTTCTCCTCCTCCTTCTTCTCGGAGCCGCTGCGCCTCGTACCGTCAAATAATCTCCCCCACAGCGTCCTCCTTCCTCACACGGCTTCTTTCGTTTATTTGTTTATTTTATTTTTTTTTTGTTTTGCGTGAAAACGAGTAGTTAGTTTCCCCCTTTTTTTGATGCCTTCCAGTAGCGTTTGGATGGGCTGCAACGACAGGGGGGGAAAGAACCAAAAAAGAAATACTACACGGTCGCTCCTCCCTCCGCTTATGTACAGTACAGTAAGGCGACGGAACCACTTATTAAAACTAAACACCGCTCTCTACTGGACCCGCACTGTAATAAAGCACAACCTGCACACACACATGTGGGGACGCTCACATGAGATATGCGGATCTTCCTCTGCTCTGACTCTCCTCAGCTGCCCTTATTTATTGGCTTCATCATATGCACTGAAGATCGCCTCCTTCCTCCTCCTCCTCCTCCTTCCTCCTCCTCCTCCTCTGACATCGGTTCACCTTGTACCGGGTAAAAACATACGAGTGTGCGCATCATTAATAACAAACACTGCCCTCCTCATTAGTCTGCAGCAGCCGTTGATAAGGGTTTTATTATTGAAACATTCCTGACCAGTGGTTAATAATATAATGATGTATTTACTTTATAGCATCAGAAAAATATCTTTTATTTGATTCACTTAGGTCAGACTCTTCTTTGCATTTTTAATTAATGCAATATCAATTTCCATATCCATATTATAAAAAATAAATAAAAAAAAACAACGCAGAAGAAAAAAGGCAACTGGTCTTGCAGAGTTTCTTCAAGACACTCATCCATGTAGCTTCTTCACTTCTAAAGGACTATAGTGGGGAGCTGACTGATGCCAGTTTCCGATGGGTAACACCCACATGTGTGATATTAAACCCCCACTCTCCACCAGTCTTTTAGATGAAACGCCTCCAAGAAACATTTCTGGATAAACCACGACCTGGATGACTAAGAAGCTTCACACAGACAGTCGTCATAGTCGACTCATCATTTCTGTCATTTAACATGCAAACACACAGATCAGGCACGGCATTATGACCACTTTCCCAATATTGTGTAGGTCTCCCTTGTGCCTCCAAAGCAGTTGTGACAAATTGGAGAATGGGCACGGGCCTTCTGAGGGTGTCCTGTGGTGTCTGGCATGTTGTTAGTGGGGGGCCTTTGGGTCCTATGAGTTGAGGGGAGGGGCCTCTGTGGATCATCCCACAGATACTTGATCAGTTTGGGATCTAGTGAATTTGGAGGCCAGGTCAACACCTTGTGCTGATTTTCATGTTTTTTGAGTTTTATGTTCATGTCAGGCTGCATGGGGCTGCTGGGGATGGCTGCTGCCATCAAGCGGTGTCACTGCTATGGGGTGGGGGGGGTGCCTGGTTTGGTCTAGGTGGGTGGTACATGTCTCGGTAATATCCACACGAATGCCAGGTCTAAAAGTTTCCCAGAAGAACATTGTATTGTCACAACATGGTGAATGTTACTTACGTCTCCTGTCAGTGTTCATAATATTATGGCTGATCAGTGCATTATGCAGTTTTGTGTTGATCGACTAACTGATTTATTCATAATTTGCTCTCTATTATTACTGATTCGTGCTTAAACGTCTAGTCAACTGACAAATCATCTATTGAGTTGAACGATTTTTTATTTAGAAGTCAAAGAAAGTCATACACTAAAGTCCAGCCTCTTAATATTCTCTGTTTTATATTTTACTGTAAACTGAATTTTTTTTTTTCCGGGATGCGAGTCAGACAAAAGACAGATAAGAAGGGGAACTAGGAACCAAAGAGCCACAGGGAACTGCCTTATCGATCCTTGTGCTGATTATTTTTAATCAGTTAATCATTTAGTCTCTAAAATGTCTGGCAATAGTGACCTCTTGACATTGGAGGTTCAAAACCACCAGAGGTCCCTGCATTATCTAATCTGGAGCCGGAAAAACATATGACATAACAGCTTTATATGACTGATTTCCTGATGGCCCACCAGTTTTTATACATATTTTCCCCTGCTCTAGGAACCTTTTAAATTAGGTCACAGTTCTCTGACATATACTGGTTAAAGTAACATGGACACTAGTATGGCACTACTAATCAGAAAATAAATGAATTACGTAACCACCTCTTTTAAAAGAGATTGGCTAGATTGGGTCAGATTGAGAGGGGTGGTCTAAACCTTTGATAATCGTTTCTGTAGAAACATGTTAGCTCCTAACAACCATATAAACACTTGATCTGCTGGTTTCTCACTGGTTGGAGTAAATATAAACTTTGTTTGCCCCATGGGTGGTAAACATCAAGTAATATGGACAGAAACATAGAAGTAGCAAAATAACCAGTTGTTCAAACAAGTGATCAATATTGCATTTAAACTTGAAAGAAAACACACTCTACTTATTTTGATCAGAATAAACGCTGGAGAAGCGCAATCTTCTTTCTCTCGTAAAAATCACCATTTCAAATAAGCCTCACGCTGACGGCACTGTCCGGAGAGCATCGAGGAGTCCGATGTCGGGCGCAGCTGAGGAATCTGTCACTAAGTGTCAAAGTTCAAAAGCTATATTTCCTTTAGACATAAAAACCAGCACGTCCTTTTCTCTTTCCACTCTTCAGTCTTGCTGAGACGGTCTGCAGCTTCGCAGCAGTTGTGCTGATATTTCTGTCTGACTAATCTAGCTGCTAAGTACGCAGGAAATCACCGGCTGTGAGGGTGACACACTCTCCTTGTACTGAATGCCCAGAATGTATGACATTTACATTTGATGGTTTTCAATTGCAGAAGTGAAAGAGCGTGCGGTAAAGAATAAAGGTTTATTTTAAGTGCAAACGCCACTGCAGCACACACATGAAAGATTTATGTGTAGCCTTTTCTCTGAAACCCTCATTGATGTTGGTATGTGTGGTAGAATAAGTGAGTCTGAAATGCCATTTTGTGCTAGAACACTACGCTAGGTAGGAGTGGATGAAATACCTGAGGCTTGATACGGGAAGTTGGTATTTGATTACATGTTGGTGTCATTTGTTGCTCTGTTTCATTTCCATATTTGGATTTGGATTTTTCAGAAAGAGTTTGCCCTTTGTTACAGAGCAGGACAACCACATGAGCTCCATCTGTTGGTGGAAATGACATATCAATATAACCATGACATACTCATGAGTTAATAATAAATAGATAAATAAATTCTGTCCTGCTTTCAAGGGGCATTTTAGTATATGCATGACGTTGAAGATTGCATTTGGTTCGGCGTTCAAGCCCAAAATCTGTTTATGGGGATATCCAGATTGTACCAACACCAAGAACCAAAAACTAAAAATGAAAAACAAAGAAAATTAAATGTAAGTTTTGCAAATCAGACCCCAACGACATTTGGAAGTGGTTCGATTTCTCTGCGGCACTGATGGTTTCTGATGACAAAAGCGATCGTCAGAGTCCACGCTGTTACTAGCAGAGAGTTATGAAAGACAACAGTCTGTGGACAAAATGAAATAATTGTGTATTCCAACTGAGCCAGCTACTCCGAAGCTGGGTGAGTCTCACCGACCCTGACCTCAAAATCCAACATGGATGCTGCACACGTCAATAAAATGTAGGAATATACTCTTTATGAGCACTTCTATCTATTTGTGTCACGTTATCAGTTGCACATGCGGCATACTGTCCAACTTTAATCTATTCTGTTTTCACCATATGTTGCCGTGGTGTCTCTATGTGCAAAGTACTGAGTGTTGCTAACCATCAACTGTTATTGCTTACAATGGTTAACGTTGACCCCAGTGTGTTGTATCTTGGTTTTCTGACTTGTTGTACTAGAACTTGATCAACGTAGGTGTTACCCTGCTCTGACTACTGAGGTAATGAGAAGGCTTCAGAAAATTGTGTGCCACCTACTTGCTATTACCAGTGCAGCCTATGCCAATACGAGTAATTGGACGCACAAATCTGAATGGATCACTTGCAAATAAAAGTGTGGAAAATCTGCACCGAAGATCTGATTTGAGAAACAAATGTTATATGTTTTGCCTACTGCTCACAAATCACCATTCAATGAGGGAATTCCAATGCGCATGTTAGAGCTTGGTGCACCCAAGTTAGGTAGTTGGAGGAATATTCCACTTTGAATCAAAAACATGAATGTGCTGGTGGCACTAGAGCTTGGGGATCAGCAAATCATAGGAATACATCATCTGCAAACATGGATATCTTTACCAAATTTTGAGACAACATGTTCAGTGGTACTCCAGTCCAAGCCTAGCCTGGCTTTCTGGATTTTATTATGTGGAGTGTTTCAGCCAACAGAGAAAGAAATACCTCCACTCACAGTTGGATTGTCCAACAACCAATCAGAGCCATTGTCCTGTCAAGAAATTCAAGTCCACTGTGCTCAAATGACGTGTATGTCTACATCGCTGTTTCTGTTATATATAAAGCCTACCCAAACAATGTGACTGAAACTGGACCCCACATCTTTACTGGAACATAATCAGTTCGCAACGGAGCGACTCCAGGCCAACTTTCTGCCTCAAAAATGTTGCGGGCCAGGGAAGTCGGGCTGCCTTCCAGGCTAGTCCAAAACCTACACTTAAGAAACCAGCACATATTAAAAACCTCCAAATCCAACCTTCTGGGTTCAATCAAACACATTCATTAATTGCGTACTCACCAGTCCAACCTTTCTTTGGCTGCACTCTATACATATAAATCCTCCCCCAACTGCATCTGCCAATGTAAACTGAACAATATTCGTGTGGAGAGACCGGGCTGTAAAAGGAGCAGGAGGAAGTTGCCATGGAAGAGGACATCTGGCCTGGAGAATGGATGGATGAATCCATGAATGAGTGCAAGGATGGACAGATGGATAATACCCCTTCTCTGTGAATCTATTCCCACCACAGAGTGCAGGGAAATATGGATGAACATCTGGGACCTCTGAGGCTTTGATTCTGGGTTTAACACAAAACCCAAAACTGGTCAAATGGGAGTGTTGCTACAGTCAAATGTGCCCGCAGTATTTTCTGCAAAGCATCGTGTGATTTTTGCAAATCTTGTTCTTTCTTCTTATTAAATGCATTAATTAAGCACATCATATTTGATGGATGAATTAATTAACTATGAACATTTATATGTATGCGTGTACTGTACTGGCTTTCTGTTAAGAACACTGTGTTACCCTTGCAATTAAATGCATTTTAAAAATAAACATTTGCTTTATCGGAGCAGTAAATCATTGTGTTTGACTGTAAAAACATCCAGCATCTATAATCAGGCCAAATTGCAGACATTCATGAGCACACTGAGTCACACAGACAAACATGTGGGAAAGCTTTGACTTCTTACTGCTATTCACTCAAGTCCACTATACTTAAAGGGGAACTACTGTTTTTTACAACCTGGACCTTATTTCTGGCATAAAATACGATCGTTTACTCACCCATATAACTTTGGAGTCGTTCGAAAAATATTTAGATCCAGTGGAGCACCGCGTATATCCATATAGTGGGAGTGACTGGGGCACCGAAACGCAGCCTCTAAATAATGCATTATCTGCCGCGAAACTCGTTCATTTCACCAATATTTTGTTATGATATGCTAGTGCTATTCCCCGTTGAGTCCGGAGTTACCTGTTTTCTATTCCTGGATGTGCAGCGATTTGTTTTTCTTTAGCCAGCTGTTCCTCTCTCTGCCTCCGCATCCTCCTTTCAACAAGCTCCTCATCCATATACTCTGGCTCAAAACGGTAAGGACGTCCATCATAAACAAAGTCGTCGTCCACAACCTCAGAATCGGAAAATATTCAGCCATGTTGCAAAAAAAATAGCAGTAGCAAATTACAGGTAAACAAGCCGACCGTCCCGGGTGCGTGTGACACTCAGAGATGACATCATCCAGGTCAGAGGTTAGTAGGTCAATCTACAGACCCCAGATGATGATAACAGGTAACTCCGGACTCAACGGGGAACAGCACTAGCGTATCATAACAAAATATTGGTGAAATTAACGAGTTTCACGGCAGATAATGCGTTATTTAGAGGCTGCGTTTCGGTGCCCCAATCACTCCCATTATATGGATAAATATTGTCCGAACAACTCCAAATGACACCAAAGTTATATGGGTGAGTAAACGATCATATTTTATGCCAGAAATAAGGTCCAGGTTAATTCCCCTTTAATGTTCCCAAAACTGCCTTGGCGATAGCTTAGCAAACCAACCTAATAGTTTTAATCCAAATCTCCTTTTTGTCATTGAATTTCAGCAGTTGGAATTTATACTGTATTTAAAACTGTGTTAAAACACAGTGAAAATGGGTGAAGGACTGGATTCACCTTTAGATTTCCTCCCTTCTAGAGGCGCTGGACTGTATGTGATCAGTTTTAATACATTACATCTACTGTATATTTAAACTTTCTTTTTATTGACCTAGAAAGTTATACAACTATCCATAATTTTTCCATCTCTTATACTAAAAATACCTTCTGAAACACATCATTTCAAGAGAGGAAATGAGAAATAAAATATAAATGTCTTATCCTTTCCCGAGTAACATTTTGAATTATGTAACTTCAAACTAGGGTGCTCTGCAAGTTGCGCACTCAATATTTTGAATATGTTGATTATTCTATTTCTAGTCTGAGGTAGAAACTCCACTCCAAACCTACCCTCCACTATAGGTATATTTGTTTTAAGACATTTTTTTGTTGATTATTAGATATACTTTTTATTAGTACAATGCATAATAATTCAAATAAATTAATAAATGCATCTAATGGCTCTTAATGGATTTTAGGTGTTGATTCCTTACAATTTCTGTCACCCAGCTCAAAAATCCATAAATAAAGAAAGCCCTTTCTATTGAAATCCAGTACAGATCTCTTGTTCAGTCATTTTCACCCTTGAGAGGACAAACCCAGTCAACAATGGGTTGAGACAAGTGATTTTGAGTGATCATTAGTCATTCTCCCACCCTTAATTGAGCATAATTTCCTTTGCACTTGTATTTTGACCTTTCCACTGATTGGGTGCTTGTTGTCTGGTACAACAACAAAATCCCACTTCATTGAAAAGTTACGCCAACTAAAGAGCCACCTAAAGCTTTCTGAATATGAACGCAGAACCCTAGCAGCAGCCAGCATTTTAACCACATCCTTAAACAAGCTTCATGTGAACGCAAACAGGAGTGAGAGTTAATCTAACAAATGGCTGTCAGAGCCTGATACCAGAGAGACTCTGCCCTGAATAATGGATCACTCCATCTGCAGCTTGTCCTCTGCTTTAATTGCACTAGTACCTAATCTAGCTCGTGATAAAGGTCTCTGTTGACTGAAGTTAGCAGGTTGCTCTCCGGCTTTTACGGACGCCGCTGTCTTAAAGGTCATGTGGCAACACGTTATCAGCTAACAGAAAATGTTTGACTGAGGAAAGTGTTGTTTCTTTTGCTTTGGCCATTAAAACATATATTACCTTATGTGCAAAACAGTGTTATTTTTGAAAACAGAATCCAAGGCCAAATACTAGTCTCTAACTTGTAAGTGTTATTAAAGAAGAAAATGCTTATTATTTTCATTATGCTTCTTATAATACTAGTGCATGTCTCTATTGAACTCTATACTCTATGTAATGTCTGTAGTATGTCTGTGAAGATTCTCAGCCATCCTGGTCATGGCATGTCTAAAGCAAAGCTAAGACACAGGCTTTAGGTTTCCCCAGCCGGGTTCACCCTCATTCACACCTTGAGTCTTAAGAGCTTTACAGCTTCTGGCCATTAGTGGTTCATTCATCATTAACCATGCAAACTCAGGTGGGTGCTGGTTCATTAACTGACTCTAGTCAGATTTGCCTGGAAGACAGCCCAAACTTCCCCTGCACACAAAACCTTTGTGGGGGAAATTTTGTCTGGTGTTGCTTCATTAGAAACTGATTATGACGTGCCAAAGATCTGCCTGGCCAACCCGATAGTTATGCGGACCAGCAGCGACGTTGTCATTTATGTCATCTGATCACAGTGGAGTAGCTCCAAGAGAATTTAGATGTAGTTGAGAGGCAACATCTATGACCAGAGAGTTTTCACTGAGCTAACAGATTTGTGTTAGGTATTTGTTTGACAAACATGACACGCTTCTTCTGCCTCTCCTGCACTCCACACAGACTGTTTACCTGAACGTAACCACAACCTTCACAAACATCATCCGTCATCCAATACTAGGGATGTCCCGGTTGGTATCGAGAGATCGGCATCTGGGCCGATCAAGGCATTTTTAAAATGATCGGGTTTTGTAGTTATTTATTTTAGGTATGCCGGAAGCTGCTGGACATGTTCTACCAGACTAACGTTGCCAGTGTCCTCTTCGACGCTGTGGTGTGCTGGTGAGGCAGCACTAAGAAGAAGGGCAAGAACCCTGAACAAAATCCGGACCATCATGAACAATGCCCGCCACCCTCTACATGACAGCTACACAGGTTGAGGAGGTCGTTTGTCCCCCAGACTCCACAACACTGTTAGGAACCAACTGCACTGTGATCATTACTGATATTACTGTATACATATCTGAATATAATATGTTGAGTCCACTCAGGCAAAGGCTGCACCGAAACAACAATAAACACTGAACGTTGAGTTTAAAAGAAGGGAGTAGAGAACACAGGTATTTTGGAGTCAAGGTACAAACTACCATCTCAGCTTTATTGCCATTTACTTGACTTAATACAGTCGCACGGTGCACACATGACACAACTAAGATGAGAAAAGCCTTTTTAAATCTCCAGGTGAGAACATTTTGTTTATTTTAGATCTGATCGCCCTTTTTATTAAGAGAGCAATATCGTATCTGGGGACAAAAAAAAAACTTGATCGGGGCATCCCTATTCAATACTACTCTGACAAATGGAAACCACAAAGCTTCCAGCACCAAAATCTGCTCCCATCTCCACAGATTCTGAATATTCATGTGCAGATTTTAAGTTCTTTCTGATTCAAAAACATTCCTACTCCTGCTCGAAACACGGGTTTTACTGTGAAGCAGTTCCAGGAGATGCAGGTTAGCACTGACTATGATCTGTTCACCAAGAATGCAAAAAAACAAACACAAGATAACCGAGATTTTGTGCGTGTTTTTGCAGCGTAGCAGTTTAAAATACTGCTGGGAAAAAATGGAATGAGAGGGAACCAGCCGCAGTGAGCTGCTGGTTGAAAAAAAACTGGATGCAACGGGCTGCACATCTGTTTGCAAGCTTGTTCCCTGCTTTGTGTGAAAAACTAAGTGCGGTGTGTGTGAACTCATGCAACAAATGTCTGGCCAGCTGGGAGAAGAACTGCTGTTGTTAGTTACGTGCCTAAGTCAGTCAGTCACAGCGCTGAAAAGCGTTCCCACTTTTTCAAAATTTAGAACCGCTGCTCAACACAACCTGCATGCACTGATGGGGCAAAAAGAAAAGAGGAAAACGCTCTGATGCCAGCAATTTCAAGCATGTAGCCTTGTTTATGTGAACTGTTAACTGGATCGCTGCAGCACCACAAACACTCACCAAACAAATCGTGGAGCTGAAAGAGCGTTCCCAGCTGCCTGCAGATGTGTCGCCCTCCCAGTGAAAGCAGTCATCGTACATTCAAAACTATTTCTGTGCTTTCCCAGCGAGTCATCTTTCATTCATTACCTCCACCGTCTTCCAGCCCATCACCGTTCGCTCTCCTACTCATCAGATGTGTAGCTGTCACGTAAACACAGAGAACCGCTCAGCTGTGCAGCATTACTGTTCATCGTCTTTACGGTTTTCCACGGGAATTCCTGCTTTTACCAGCCACTTGAGATTTACATCAAAAAATCCAAACATATTTTCTTGGCTGCTCTGAACTACAGAGTAAAATCTTCCAGAAAAAGGACAAAGAAAACTTCCATGGTCATGAGACTCTTGCTTATTCACATTTCTCCACCATCTTGCTACAGCCTACAGGTTTTTAATCACCAATCCTGTATGCACCGATTGTCAATGATAATAGTCATTTGAATGAAATCCGGCAACACTCGCAGCCCAGATGCTCTCATAATTCTGCTTTATTTGTAACAATGGTAAGGATAGTCAAAGCTTCATTCAAACTGCGTCGAGAAAATTACCCATTACCAGCACAGAGGGTTAGTGTGTGTGTGTGTCTGCGTGTGGGCAAAACACATTGAGCGGGAGAAGAATATGAAATTACAGCAAATATGAGATGAAAAATGTGATTTAAAAGCAAACTGAGATAATTTAAATTCAAGAACATCAGCAGAAATGAACCTCAGTGGGAGAGTAGCATGCGTGCGTTTACTGCAACATGAGAGGAATCTGTTGAGCCTTGTTCACATATTCATAGAAAACGCAGCAGACTTCTGCAGCACGTTGTCGACTTGTTGTTTGGCGCATGCAAACCTTCCGATTTCACACATTTCCCAATGCGTTTGTGCACACTTCACAGTTTTTAGAATATAATTTGACGGTATATGATGGAGATGACAAATGAGGGGCAACAAGGTAGTAAAAGATCGTTCAGGTTGTTTTTAGCAGCAGAGAGCTGGTACTTATAACTTGCAAGTGCTGTGTGACGAAGTAAAATGTGGATGAAGGGATTCAAATTAAGTGCATTTTATTAATATAGCACCAATAACAAAACAAACTGTCTCAAGACGTTTTATAGAACCGGGCCTGAACGCTCCAGACCAAAAACTATGGTGAAGATGGCAAGAAAAAACTAGAGACAGAAAAAAAAGAGAGCATCTAATCATGATACAAACAAGAGTACAAGTTACATGAAAGATTGGTCATGAATAAGTTGGCATTCAAAATATTAACTGTAGAAGATTTTATTGGGTATAGCTTGGATGAGCTAGATTAATGCTTCTACACCATAGTTTCATACTTTACAGCAGTGGTGGGCCATCAGGGCCAGCAAAGCCTGCTCTGCTGGCATAAACTTTATCAAAATCACTGACTTCCTTTTTAATATTTTCCCATTAATCTTATTAAATTATTCCCAATAGCCTTTTCTTTTCATTTTATGGCTCGTCTGTCTCTCAGCTGTGGCGCTTCTGGCAGTGTAACTTTTCATTAGAGCTTTTATCTAATCATATTTCAGCCATCATGTGTTTCCGGAGTCAAAGAAATCTGCCTGGGCCTTCAGAATTAAAACTGCAGGCGAGTGAAGCTTGAAATACATTGTAATGACACCGTTCCTTCAACCATTCACATTTCAAGTTCGTATTCTTAGGCCTCTGTGGTAGCGCCAGCATTTTCACGTCCTCCGATTGGAGGGTTAGAGGGCTGCTCCATTTAAGCTAAGCTAGCAGTTCATGTTCATCTGTTGGAAGCTGCACAAGCAAATCATCCCTGTTAACGTTTCGATAGCCATTTGTTGAACCCACGATGGTGTAAGGAGGAGAGGCTTTCGACTTGGTTGCAGATCTTCTTAGAAAGTAATTTTCACAGCGGACTTTGTAGGAAAAGCTGGATATTGTGAGGAAAGGTCGCCTAAACCAGGAGCTAGCTAGCCTGACTCAGCCAGGGAAAGGGTGCACCCGCTACTTTCAGGGCTGCAACAATGATCGCTACCCTTGGCTGACAGGCTCCAAGGAGAACTCTAAATTGTTTCTTAAGTTCTTAAGTAAAATGAATTATATTTACATCTTTAATGTATATTTTTGTCATTTTATTGGGTCGACATTTATGCTTCTGCTGGATTTGAAGTATGTGGCGCTGCTGCACAGCTGGGACTGTAGTAAGTGAGAGGAGACTTTTTGAATTGTTTTAAGTGAGTTTCTTGCTTTAGTAATGACATTCATCTCGCTATATGAGATACCCATCTACGATGCAACGTTTTATTGCATATCCGTATGATGTTGATGGTAGGGCTGGGCGATATGACTGAAAAATGTATCACAATATAAGTGTTTCATATCAGTCGATATCAATAATTATTGATTCGTTTTTTTAACTTATTCTACCCAGACTTCTCAACTGTGCTGAGCGGGAGCATGTCCTTCGCTAAATGATACGCCACTACTAGATGGAAAATGCAGAGCCCGCCACTGCTTTACGGCATAGCTTGATGTGCACCTCCCCGGAAATGTAATTATACAGTATGTTTTTGCAACAAGACTGTGCATTTCCTTGATGATGTCTCTCAATGGCCAGGCGAGCGCAGGACACTCTCCTTCCATCTGCCTCCTACACACAATCTACTATGTGTTTTATTTTTTTTTGTGTGTTATTCAGCATTTACTAGCTCCAGCTCTAAGCCACTCTCTTCTAGTCGCCATTGATGAAGGTATAAAGGGGACATTGGATGAAAATCTCACTTTTGGAGCTTTTTCTACATTTAGTAGGGTGTGTGGCCTGTCTGCCAGCTCATAAAAGCTTATAAAACTCCATGCAGTGAGTTTGTTATGAGTGGTCTGAAAGTGAGAATTTGTTATTCAGCAAGCCGTTTCAAATTTGACCCATTTGTGGTGTTTGGATTTGTGGACTAAATTCACATACAGTCTCCCGGGAAATTATCGAGGAAAGGGCAACAAAACAGATGACACAAACCACTTAAGAGTTTGGAAATGTATTACTTGCATGTGAAAACAGCATCCATTGACCTCGTAATAAGCAAGAATGACCCTTGTAACCGTGGTAACTGCACACAGCAAAAAATGTCAGACAAAAAAGTCTTTGTTTAAACAGAAACCCAATGAGTGAAAGTAACACAAATTTCCATCTCGTGATGAAATCGAAATGACATGCCAAAGTTTCTGACAAAATCTGATGCGTTAGCCGTATGTGGCCGTTATTTCACACATAAACAGCTGCCATTTGAAAAACCACACTGATGTGGTACAATTTATAAAACTACACTAAACTTTTTTTTTGTGTGTGTGTGGTTTTATTTGAGGCCAGCGGTGGAGTGGAAATAAAACTTGCCAAAACTGAACCATCGCTACACATGGCTTTATCATTCTGATGAAAACATATCCATATTTCTCGGTTACCCAGAGTTTCTGTACAGATTTCTGTTCAGGCCCCTGATCTTCACAGGAAACTACTACCCTTGGTAGCTGGAGGAAGAGAGGGGGGGATCAATGCCCAAATGAGCTGCTGTGAGGCAGTTCTATAAATCAATAGTAGAGGAAAATACTACGTTAAATAAACAAACACCAGTCGCCGAGGTAGAAGAGGAGCGCAGCAGATATACTGTATATGGAGTTTGATATGAAACACATGAGGCCTGCTTATCTCGAAGCGTTTCTCGTGCTCACTGCGCGCCAGCTCCTCTTACTACAGCGTCGACCGATTCAACGACATGCTCCAGTGGTGTACTCGTTACCATGGCAACGGAGCTTGGATTGAACTTGGCACCGGGCCTGAAAAGAAACAAAAAAAACACGAGCAACAAGAAGCATCGTCTAATCTTACTTCACATTGCAGCGAGGTCGGTGACCAGTACTGAAAGCAGCTCCACTCATGCTCTCTAAAAGATTGAATGACACCTCTTGTCCTTCCCTCAGCGACTCGCTAATTTAATGCATTTTAATGTTTGTTTTTCAAAATGATTCGTATCAGGATCCGGAAACAGAGTTCACACCGATCAGCCACAACATTAAAACCACCGACAGGAGAAGTGAATAACAATGACAATCTTGTGACACATCACAGGACACTCTCAGAAGGCCCATGTCCATTCTCCGATGAGACACAACTGTTTGAGGCACAAGAGAGACCTACAAAATATTAGGAAAGTGGTCATAATGTTATGCCAGATCGCTGTGTATCTTTCAGACACACCTACAAAGTCATTCTCCAAACTTTTCAACTGCCCAGCCTCATCTCATCTCTTTGTGCCACGCTCCTAAGGAGGCTGACTCATGTTCATCAGCACAGTGGGACATTTGCATTTTGGGTCTATTTTTCATCCGATCTATTTTCCCTCCTCAAAGGAGAGGCACTTTGATGTCCCCCAAATCTCATTATGGCTGGAGCTCAGCTGGTTTCCTCTGGTTTTGCAGTGGCAGGGAAAGAAATGAGGGAGGCAAAATCCCTGCGGAGCAAAATCCAAATGGATATGGCCGGTCACGAGGGAAAGTCTTTGAGATGCACAGCGTCAAGTGTCTCGTTCCATCACGGGGGCGTAGATTGTTTAGTGGTGATTAGCAGCACCCAGTGTGACACATAGATGTAGAACTCACCTTTTAATCACTTGCACGACATGCTCTGACAGACTCACACAGAGAAGAATAATTTCCAATCAGTTTCCTACTAGATGGCAGCAGCCAGTCTCTGTTGATTCACACTCTTTGATAATACTAAAAAAAAAAAAAAAAAATGAGTGTCAAAAACTCCTGTTCCTGGAAAGAGTCAATCTCCATTTTAAAAATTCAAAATTTACAGTACAAATAAATGTGTTCACGGCCTGGTTTTGGTCTCTGTAACTGATGTAACTTTCCCATTTAAATTGAATTTGGGCTTACAATGATGCATAATTGAGACCTGAATGACAAATGAATGCCATCATAGGTTGCTAGCTTTCTGTTTCGGCTACACTTGTGCTCAACGTTTTGACTTCTCATAAAATAACCAGGAGTTTGCTGGAATCAGCCACTGCCAAGATGGTGACACCTGTAGACACCACACTGAGCTTCAAAACAGCTCTTCAGGAAGCCTATGGGTGACGTCACGGAGGTTTCGTTCATCTTTATACACTGTCAACATGTGTAATGGGAAAGGGGGGACTTTAACCTCCTCAATGCGACTGTGAAGGGGAATTGCCGTTTTTTACAACCTGGACCTTATTTCTGGCATAAAATACGATCGTTTTCTCACCCATATAACTTTGGTGTCATTTGGAGTCGTTCGGAAAGTATATCCATATAGTGGGAGTGACTGGGGCACCGAAACGCAGCCTCTAAATAATGCATTATCTGCCGCAAAACTCGTTCATTTCACCAATATTTTGTTATGATACGCTAGTGCTGTTCCCCGTTGAGTCCGGAGTTACCCATTTTCTATTCGTGGACGTGCAGCGGTTTGTTGTTCTTTGGCCAGCTGTTCCTCTCTGCCTCCGCATCCTCCTTTCAACAAGCTCCTCATCCGTATACTCTGGCTCAAAACAGTAAGGACATCCATCATAAACAAAGTCGTCGTCCACAACCTCAGAATCGGAAAAATTCATCCATGTTGCAAAAAACTAGCAGTAGCAAACTACAGGTAAACAAGCCGACCGTCGCGTGTGAGCACGGCGCTCAGAGTTGACATCATCCACGTCAGAAGTTAGTAGGTCAATCTACAGACCACGGATGACGATAACAGGTAAATCCAGACTCAATGGGGAATAGCACAAGCGTATTGTGAAATTAACGAGTTTTGCGGCAGATAATGCGTTATTTAGAGGCTGCGTTTTGGTGCCCCAGTCACTCCCAATATATGTTTTTCCGCTGGATCTAAATGTCTTCCGAACGACTCCAAATGACACCAAAGTTATATGGGTGAGAAAACGATCGTATTTTATGCCAAGGTTCAGGTTGTAAAAAAAAACAGTACTTCCCCTTTAAGCAATTCAAAGAATCCCACTTGACAACACCTGTCTCCAAACACAATGGCAGCGCATATTAGGGTTTAGTCCTGAATGGCCGTGGATCGAAAGAGAAAAGCAAACTTATTGGAAAATATTATCACGGAGATGGTGGAGGAGGCTGAAGTCGTGATTTGGCACCCTTCATATAGAACATTAGTCTGTTTTTAAATCAAAACACCTTGCGTCAAGAAATCCATCCCTTGCATGTTTAATTGATAATTCCTTTCACACTGCTCATAAAGCTCATGTCTAGACTTTGCACGCAGATAAGATCAGTTCCACATTAAAGTCGGGTTTTTTACTTATATCTGCTCTTCTTTTGCGTCAGTCATACTTAAAAGGAAAACAGATCCCAAGTCCGTTTCATATCCGAAGCCGCAGCTTTACTGAAAGGTTTCGGCGTCTGTCAGTCATTGTCATATTTTTCCAGTCTGCAGCTTTCCTGCTTTGCTTCGTTCTGGCTGCTCTCATCAGCAGTGCCCCCGGCCACAGCAGCAGCTTTCAGTAAAAAAAAAAAAAAAAGGTCTAAAAAGTCCCCAACACCAAACAGCTGAGAGACAAAGTCAGCAGCTGGTGAACATAAAGGAGCATTTAGCGGCTTAAGAGACAGATTTTTTATTTATTTTTTATTTTTTCTCACGGCTTGGTGGAAACTGAGCTAAATGTGTAAAGAGGTGTTGTCTAACAATATAACTGTTTTGAAGGGCGGGTGTCTTGAAAATCTGTGGGTGTTGCTCATCCGAAACTCATACGACTAGTGTCTGTTAATGACCAGATACTCACCTGTAGTTGGAGGAAAGTGTTTTGATCCTGTCCTCTTTCCCTAATGAATGGTTCTCTAACAACCTAATAATGTCCAGAGGTTTCAGCCTCAAGGTGTGAACAGGGAGGTTTAAGCTTCTTGGGGACAGATGTAAGACTGTAAATTCATGGCAGATTATATCTCAGTCAGGTTTTCCAATTTCCAGGGATTCCTTTAATCCTTTTAGCAAAGAGAAGCCTATATGCTTCTATACGCATTCACTTCAATTTATTCGCATGAATTAAGACCGTGAATGTCAGAAGTCAAGGCAACTGAAAGCAGATTGTAAGTTGTTTCTATGAGCAAAGAATAATATTGTTTCGGCTAAAATGCATTCATTGGACAGGCCATTTGGAACATCTAAACATGTTGCACAACTGCTGCTTAAAGTTGCTGCTCGCAGCAGATTTATGAATTCTTGCCAACTTGCCTTTGGCAGTGTTGCCTCATACAGCTGACAGTTTCCAAAACGCAAAAGCTGCTGAAAAACCATCAAAACGCACACAAAACCATAACCCAGACCGGTGACTCTCATAAAAAGCAATGCACTCAAAGTGTAGCGCAGCAGCCAATCACCACAACTACTCACATCTGGCTGCTGCGAAGACATTTGACGATTTGACGACATCTTGCAGTCCACTGATATCTCTACCCTTCGAAAAGAGGCAGCTCAGACAACTGTAGCAAACGCTGCTTGTCATGTGAAGACAGTCTGATGACAGCACAGTCATCTTCATCTTTGCACAAACAGAGCGCACACACACGCAGAGCCATAGCAGAATTTGTCGAGATACTATCTTTGCAGAACAGGTTGTGCTGTCTGCAGTAGTCTGGGGGAGTGAGTGGCTCAGGAAGGAGTAAATGCACAGAAAACAAAAATGTCAAGATGATCCTAAAGCAGACAAATGTTTGTCATTCGCTCAGCTCTGTTTTTACCTACAAAATAAAATTCAAAATCACCCATGTGGGCATGAATCAATCCAATCTAGCAACCCTGGCCTTTGGAGATGTCTGAAAAGATTCCTGAGTCCTGAGGTGTGAACCTGTAATGATACTTCTTATAGCAGGTATATGTATAAAAGGAACCCATAAATGATCACACAGCACATTTCTTCAACTTAAATCTCCGCACAGCAAAACTTGAATTTATATAAAATCCACCAAGTTTCATTACGTTCAATTTCCATCCATCAGCCCTCAAATCACAACAATCAACTCGTGTCTGCCGGCGGTAATCACACAGAGCGTGTCAGGCGGAGGAGTGATTGCAGAGACTCGCTCACCCGCCGCTGCACCGACCTGACTTTAGTCTGAAGATCTGTTTAAAAGGTTCGCTGTGTCGATTGATCACACGGTGAACATCCTTGGCGTTTGAACATCAGGCAGGATAAGGATGTTTAAAGGAGTGGAGCTAGGCCGCAAGATTTGGAGAGCTCATCCAGGGACTTGAACAAGAAAGACGAAAGTCTTATTGAGATATTTTGATGATGAGGACAAGTTGAGTTCTAATAGCTGCAAAATAATGAGCTACTTACTGAATTCTCTCCTGCAAGAATATCCATTGACATGTGCTCTCTCTGGCTTTCTCCTCTCTGCACAAATACAACCTAAATGTGTGTGTTGGTGAACTGCACGCAAGTTTTCTGGCAATTGTGCAGCATCCAATCTGAGACGCACAGAGTTCATGTTCACCAGATAATGCTCTGGGCATGACCCTGGTGTGATCAACCTTTCCACTGACATCCACATCTGTACCAAGGTCACATGGCAACACACTTACACTGAGAGAACAAACCAAACACACCAAAGCAACTTGGGGAATTGAAGAGAAAAACGAAAACAAAACATTAGATGTGAAGAAGTCCGAACAGAATGGGGGGAGGCTTGTGGGAAAATAATCACGAACAAAGTCGTAAAAAGTCTTGTGGCTGGGGATCAACTAAAAGCATTCAGAGAAGGTCTTCTACAGAGTAAAGTTTCAAAAAGAATGTTTTATTTTAAAGTCCTGTTGGCATTCGTGCTGAAAAGGAGCCTATGTCTGCGCATTTAGTTGATGTCCTGAAACAGTAATGAGCTGGGCTTTTGTTGAACAACAAAGAGATCCTCTGGGTGGAGGATGGATGTGTTACAGCGATGTTTTTCTCTCAGAGTGTGATCCTGCGCTATCGAACCGATAAACAGAGCAAAGTGGTTTGAATCCTTGAACGATTTGTCAGTGTATCCCATACAATGTTAACATTATGGCGGCCGGCTAGGGTCTAATTTACTCTGCCATGTTCTCATAACAAATCAGAAATATTTTTGCATGTCTCAAACAAAGTTGTGCTTTCATTGTTTTTCCTACTGCTCCCAAAATCATGTCTCCCTCCTCTTCCCAAAACCCTTCAAATACACCAGTCGCTCACTTGATCTGTACTGAATTTAACCTGACAGAGAAAACTGTTAGGACAACTCACTTAGCTATGTGAAGCTATTTGTGATAAAAAACTGATGTTACCGGCGCTTATTCAAACCCAATGTTTGTGCTCTTGACTTTTACATCATGGAGATTTACAATTATTTAAAGAGAGTTCGTCAAACCCTGGAGGAAAAGACTCTAGCCATAACGTGAACTAGCTTAACTTTAAGCGCTAGCTAGCAATATTAGATAAAAATTAAACAGTATAAAGTAGATTTATTCGCTGATACTTTATTTTATCTTACATACATTTGCCCACAGAATGCCACGTCTCAACAGCTTTATGTTTAGTAGTTATGTATGAACTGCACAGGCTTCTGCTCTTTGTCGTTAAATCCAATATCCGCGTTATTACGGTAATTTAAAGACGGACTGATTAAAAATGCATAATCTTATTCTATGTGCCATATAAAAAAAAATAAAAAAATAAATTAAAAAACACACCAGGGTCTCATTTCTCTTTTCTCAAACATTTGGTGGGGAAATCATGAGTATTGATGTGGATTACAGCAGCAAATTACAAAATCTTTATGATCTCTTGAACTCTATTTAAACATTTGAATAGAAAAAAATCATGATAATGATGAAATAAGCATTCCGCAAAGTCAAACTGAATCCAAATAACTGTTGAAGACATTAATGGTCTGGCTCTGATCACTGGGGCAGGTGTAAACCCTTGAGAAGCACATTGAGATGTACTTATAATGCAAGATGACTGTTGTGGTGGTGGCTCACCATGCTTTACAAATTAACCCAATCCTAACCCTAACCCTAGCCCTCAGGCGTTAGACGAGACTGTTGTGGTAAAGAGGGGGCTGAGCCAAAAGGTAAAGACTCTGATTTATCAGTCGATCCGTGCTCCATCTCTGAATTATGGTCATAAACTCAGGGTAGACCCAGAATTCGCCAGAGGGATCAGATACCTGGCCTGGGAAAGCCTTAGGACCTCTCGCTACAAACCCAGTGATGCTTTCACACCTACATTTCTTTCCGCTACCATGACCGGACTTTTGATAAGAGGACAAAATTGGATTGATGGTTATTTAAAGTGTACTCGATGCCTCTACTCTGGACACCTCGGGATCCTTCAGAGAGAACTAGAACATTGTGCAACGGAGAGGAACATCTGCGACAGCTGCCACTGAAACGTCTCGTTGGTGTCGGGCAAAAAAAAAAAGGATGGAGTAATGTTTTATTTCCTGGATTTCACATGAGGCTCTTGTTTATAAAAATATGCTTTTACCAAGTTTATAATAATAATAATAATACATTTTATTTAAAAGCGCTTTTCAAGATACTCAAAGACACTTTACATAAAAAGGACATCAAATTAGCAAAACAATGTGAAATATAACATTAAAAACACAATAAACTGAGCTAAACATTAAAAGCAATTTTAAAAAGGTGTGTTTTTGTCAGAGATTTGAAGGTAGGAAGGTCGGTACAGTCGCGGATGTGTTTGGGGAGAGAGTTCCAGAGGGAGGGGGCAGCTGCAGAGAAGGCTCTGTCGCCCCAGGTTCGATGCTTGGTCTTGAGTGGTGGAGTAAGGAGGTTTGCGTCACATGAACGGAGGCTGCGGGATGGATTGTGGCGATGGAGCAGGTCAGTGAGATAGGAAGGGGCCTGGTTATGGAGGGCTTTGTGTGTGAGGAGGAGGATTTTGAACTGAATACGCTGTGGAACTGGGAGCCAGTGGAGTTTCTGGAGGACAGGAGTGATGTGATCACGGGAGCGGGTGTGGGTGAGCAGACGTGCAGCAGAATTTTGGATGTACTGAAGTTTATTTAAAGTTTTGGATGGTGTGCCATAGAGGATGCTGTTGCAGTAGTCAATTCTGGAAGTGATGAAGGCGTGAATGAGGGTTTCAGCAGCAGAGAAGGAGAGTGATGGACGGAGTCGGGCAATGTTCTTGAGGTGGAAGAAGGCAGTTCTGGTGATTTGATTGATGTGATGATCAAAGGAGAGGTTACTGTCAAAGATGACTCCGAGGTTGCGGCTGTTGGGGGATGGAGACAAGTTCGAGTTGTCGATGGTGAGGCGGAAACTGTCTGTGGTGTTGTTGAGGGATTTGGGGCCGATAATGATTAGGTCTGATTTGTCACAATTTAGTTTGAGGAAGTTGATCTGCATCCAGGATTTGATGTCAGCATTAAGTTTAAACTTAATTTGCTTTTAAGTGAGAAACTTTGAAGCAGATATTTGAAAGTTTTACTCAGCATCTCAACTCAAACTACTGCCACCATCACGGGACTTTGGATAAGAGGATGAAAATGGATGGATTTTGTATTTCTTGGATTTTAAATGTTGATCTTGCCCGTAAAAAGAAACGTGTTAACAAAAGCAAAAGTGATTTCCCACAGTTGACAGTGTAGTTTGGCTCAATGTCCCATCTTTCAAGACAACATTGCTGGAGAAAGGAACAAGCTTGGTCTGCTGCCACCAGACCTGACTTTGGATAAGTGGGGGAAAAAATGAAAAAAAATTGTTTCACTTTGCTCGAGAAACATTAATGGAGACAGTCAAACGTGCAGTTTTACTGAGTGCCTCAAATCAAATTAATACATATCTCATCTGTCCTGGGAACGCCTTAGGATCCCTCTGGAGGAATTGGAAAACGTTGCTGGGGGACAGACTTTTGGAATACAACGTCTGGACCAAATATTTCCCTTCCTATTCTCAAAGTTTTGCAAAGACTCTGATCACAACAATTTCCTCCTTTGCACAGTGTTTTGTGTTTAATTGTTTTGTGCACTGAAGGGACTGAAATAAACATTGCACTGACATTTTGTCTCTCACCTATGCATCCATGCGTATTTCAATTAGCACTCAGACATATGAGAAAATATCACCGCAAAGCTGTTGTAGCAACAGATTTTTAAATAGAAATGTGTTAACAGACTCAGACGGTACTGAGCAACACCTCGACGGCAAGACTGCACTGGAAACCAAACATTTGAGCTGAGAGAAATGTTGCCCCTGTGCTGTAAGAGTGCAGGTGCCGACATACGTGAGTTGACCCAGAGCTGGTACCGAAGAGCTATAATTGAAAAGAAGAAGATAATTGCAGCTTTCGAGATAATGTTTCAGTCGGTATCTGTCTATAATCTTGGTGGCTGTCTGAGAGGAAATAAAAAAAAAAAAAAAGATAACCTGAATCAACAGCAGGGACAACAATTTAAAAGGCCGATGATAAAGAACCCCGGCAGCACTGTTAGTGTGCAGCGTCTATACCCAAGGCTGCACAGTGTGCTCCCACCATTTCGAGATGAATTCATGTGAAGCTATGCATACAAACAACAACTGTAATAGCGAGCCCATCGTTTATCCTCGTCCCACTGAGGAAGAGAATGCACAAACACAAACTTTTCTCTTTTACGGCGCCTAATTCCTTCAAGAATCAATCGCTTGATAATACCTGCACTTCAGCCAGACGTAAACATGACAGCTTCATTTAGGAGAAAGGTCTAAAGATTGCTGTTGGCTGCTGGAGTTGCAGGAAACACAGATTAATAGCTCTTTCTTTTCTTTGCTTCTCTGTCGACAGTGACGGTGTTTGAAAACTTCGGTGTGATAGACAAAAGGAAGTGCTTTGGTAAAAGCCTATTTTTGAAAGTTGATGGATGAGTTGACAGCGACCGTGACAGCTGAGCTATTTTGATATATTGCCTTTCTGTTCAACTCCTCTGGCTTTCCTCTGCTGAGCACTTTGTTGTAATATATTAAAGATTACAATCACAAGGTGCTTTGTGATTTCTCTAAGGACCGTAGGAACGGCGTAAACAGAAACAGAACATTCGCTCCAGCAACAACAATCGATCCGAAACTCATGGTGTAGTGTTTCAAGGTTTCTCTCAATTCTTTAAACTGCTTTGAATTCTTGCAGCGCTCCCACTCCAGTGCCGCTGTGAAGCAAGAGCTTTTAATCATGAGACCAAGTGACCCAAAAATGCAGCTGCGTGATGCACCATGCCGCACATTTCACCTCGCTGTAATCAGGTGTAGGTAGCCGAGAGCCATGAAGAGCGAGTGGGCATTCAGAGAGTTTGTCGCTGAATGTGTACACCCAATGCTTGTGTCCATGGTGACAGAGATCACAGCAAACAGAGCGAGAAACCATCACAAACAATACACAGTGTGTTTTTTTTCCATGTTTTTTTTTTTGTTTTTTTTTCCTCTAAATGGCAGGAGGGCACGAAATCACACAGAAAAGCACACTGAATTAAAACTGAGCCATTGTTCGTGCCAAGCATCAACAGTTGGCCTCTTCGCTGTGAATGCATGTGCTACCGGGCTGCTGTGGTAGCTCCGTTTAGCCTTGACTGTCTATTAAAGCGGCTCGGCTCGCACAAGGTTGGAAAAATGACCCGGAGGAATGTCTGACCATGAAGATAGTTTGGGTTTTATCTGCCTCGTATTCAGCAGTAGGTGAATGGAATTGAATTTGTGCTGCTATTAATACAGAAAACTGCATTTGAACAAGGTCAGCAGAGAGACGGTTCTGCTGATAGAGAGAAGAACAGTGGCTACGTCGTGGTATATACTTATGGACATTTTTCTGTAATCCTGTTTGGTTTCCTGTTTCTGTGTTGAAAGTTTTGTTCTTGATGTTTTGTTTCTTGCTTTACTTGATTTGACTGGTTTCAGCTTATTAGATAATGCAGTGTAATTAAAGACCAAATGCCCCACCAATCATTATGATCTTTAGAAGTTACTCGGATGAAATTTCTTCAAGAAAATCCAACAAGTCCAGATGCCTTTGTTTAAGATTTGTCTTTGGATGTGTGACTGAGAACCTTCACAGAGATGTTGGGAAGAAAAACTACAGACTGTAATGTGACTCCCTGCAGCAGGCCGAAACCCTTTCGTCTTGGGGCATGTAAACACACATGAGATCATTTTATGTAATGTCCATGTAAAATTATGTTGGAACGTCTGATCAGAGCGATTTCAATCAGGTTGAAGAAATGTTGTCCATGTAATTGTACAATTTGATTTTGAATAACTTATATTCCTGTAAATCATCCCAGATGGAGAACAATGTGCTGTAAACACACACAAAACTGGCAAAGACCATCTAAACCAGCGGTTTACTCCATCAGTTTCAATTAATTCCAGGTTAAATATGATCTAACCTCAAGAGTTTGTTTCTGTCGTTAAGGAGTGTTTCCCATACAATGTTAACATTATGGCGGCCCTCCAGGGTCTAATTTACTCCTCCGTGGTCTCATGACGAAACAGAAATATTTTTGCACGTCTCAAACAACGTTGTGCTTGCGTTGTTTTTCCTACTGCTCCCGAACGTGTATGGCAAAATGCATGATCTTATTCTATGTGCTATATACCTGTATAAATAAATCATCATAATTAATTTTATTAAGACCCCCCTCCTTCCCAAAAACAAACAAAAAAAAAAACACCAGGGTATCTGAAAATCATATAGTGATGTAATATAAGTATTTCTGGAAACACACATTGCTTTTTTGGAGCAATAAAATTGTATTCACCTTCAAAACCACACAACAACAACAAAAAAAAAATTCTACAAAGGGCAGAGGATGTAGAAAATTACAACTGTGTGTGATACTGAAGTGCATCAGATGTTAAAAATGTTAGATGTAAATGTGCTAAATAGCCTTTCAAGCCCACAGAACACTCAGGGTTGCATCCCATCATACTTTTAAGTGGCCATCATCTCTTTTCAAGTAGCTATAGAAGCTCCTTGATCGCCGGCGTTTTGGCTCCTGGTCTCCTCTGCATACTAATGCTGCCGCCTGATAGAACGTACAGCCTCCACATTCCCTCTGCTATTGCCTTTCTTCTCCTGCCAAGCAGAGCACCATCTAATACATGGGCTGAGTGTGTGACTGACAAGTGGGAAGACTGATAACAGACAATCATGAGTATGCATGTTTGTGTGATTTGTGTATATCTCTGTGTGTAGGAGCACATGTGCAGGACTGGTTTCACTCTGCAATGCGTCAGGAACCCACATGCAAGTCCCCGGCTCCTGGCAGCGCTTATAAGGCCTGTATGTTCTGCAAAATCGTGCCTCAAACGCACGCCAGCTATTTGCCTGGGAGCTGGCATGGATCTGAAGCTAATGCTGAATATTTCTGGTCCGTCCAAGTGCGTGTACGTGTGAGAGAGAGAGAGAGAGAGAGAAGAGGCAATCTGGGTAGTGGTGAGCTACAAGGAGATTACTCTGTAGCTGTGCTGAGCATAGAAAAAGGAATTTAATATGCAGATGTGTGTCCTGGAACACAGGTCTGCAAGCTTGTACGTAGAGGATCTCCCTGAGTAGAGGTTTGAGCTAATTTTACTAAAGGGGTGTACTCTCAGGAAGACTCTAGCAGCGATGTGGCGAAAGCAGACCATGAAGTTTTAATGAAACACACAACTTGTAGTGACGTCCTTTCTGACGTATCGATTGAACACAACATGTCATTCTGTTTACCGCGCATACCTATTGAGGTGTGTCTAACCCTCTTCATCTCTGTTCGCCTCAGTTCTCAACCCCCGCCCTCTACATCCCTCTTTTTTTCTTTTCTTTCTACTTTATGTTTCATTACAAGAACCTGGGAGACAAGGAGCCGAAGCCTCCTGAGGTGTGCCCACAACCTAGGTCTCACTCCCTGGATTGCTTTACCATAATCCATCTACGCATTTCACCCCTCGCATCCCTTCCCTTCCCCTGTCATTCATCCCCTACAACCCCTCTCATTTCCCCTTCATCAGTTTCCTTAATGTTCTGTCTACCAATAAACTTCCTTGCATCAATTAAGGCTTGTACGCGGTTTATGCTTCTGCGTCAACTTGATGTACTCAGAGGACACGCATTAGATGCTACTCACTCACGATATTCACACCAACACACCCAAAAACAAGGTCGCTGGCTGCACTTATGTGACAGCACAGAGGATCAAAGCACTGCTCCGTCGGAGTCGCCTGGAGAATGGCGCTGCAGGTGCAGGGGATTTAACACAGTGAGAAGGCTGATAAGTCCCGCTGGATATTCATGGCGAAGGAGAACAAAATGAGTGTATGTCCTCCAAAGAAGACTTCCTGCATCCACGCTTGCAGCAGCCGGGGAAATGAATCAGAAGAATCCTCCCATTTTAGCACTAAGCCGCCCCGGTGCTCATGTTTGTGCTCTGCAGGGCAGTGGGCTCTCTTCATCAGGGAATCAGTTTGAATCCTTGAGATGTTTGTCTTCACGGCTTGTTTTCTGAAATCTCATTATGCAAAGTTGATTGAAGATTTTTCGGAGTTACAACCTCACAGCTCAGCTTGCTGTTGTTAATGCGAGCTAAACCCAGCGGTACAATGCAGCGGGAGTGTTGCTGTTAGGAGGAGAAATCTGAGAAACTATTTTGAGCAGAAAAGTCATAATGGTGTTAGAACAAAGTTTTAAAACTGCATTAAAATAATGGATTGCAGGATAGAGTTTAGATATTTTAATTGCATTACTTTCCTTAAAATCGTATAATTTCACCCTCATGACTTTCCTTGATAAACCCTTTTTTTTATGTCATATTACTTTATACATTTTGTGGTTTTCCCTTTCCCCTCAAACATTAAAAATTCAGTCTCTAAAATAAGCAGTGGACAAACGTTTAATAGTGTTTGTCTTTTATATTCTTTCACTAATCTTTTTATTCACATTGGAGATAGAAATATGCAGATATTTAAGTGAAATAAAATACCGAAAAAGCTACTAAGAAAAAAAAAAAAAACAACAAAATGAAATGTTTATCCCTGTGAAGTCTATAAAGCACCATAAAGTAGAGACGATCAAGTTTATTCCTTTGGTCCCTGTATAGAGTTACTTCCAGGCGGTGCACTGTAACACAATTTATCCTGTAGCAGCAAATACATGAAACTGAAGCTGCTGCAGAAAATAATATATCCTGTGGGTATTGCTTTTTATTCAGCTGTTTGAAATACTATGCGATCGGGCGAGTGCAAAGCTACAATAAAGGCTTAAGATAGATGTATGCAGCTGTGTCACATCTTTGTACCCCGATGTGCATCTCCCCAGCAATGTAACTACATGTCGTGGTGATGCAGCCCGTGACAACTGTGATCGGCCCGAAATACATTCCCTCATCCGCGTCTCTCTGCGGTCGGACAAGCTCAGAACATTCTACCCCCCTCGGCCTCCTTCAAACCATCTTGTCAGACGTCCTCTCTCTTTTCTGCGTTGCGGTTTCTTCGGTAAAAGTAGCTGCAGTTCAGCATTCCTGAGCTCCAGCTTCAACATGGGACGCTCAGAACAAGCATTTTAGGGGCGTAATTACAGCACAATGCCTACACCCTTGCAGGCTACGCTGTGTAGAGTTGTGTGGATCCTTTGCTGGGGGATAACTTCATTTTAACCCAAACTAATGAAGTGCCATTAAACAGACACTCCTGTTTATTAGTTGCAATGCTTCACTTGCAAGGTATATTTTTTTCCATTTTGTTCAGTGTGAAGTAATTGCATTTCTTTCACGTCAAAAAGGAAAAAACTGGGGGGTTTTTTTACGTTCTGTACACGTGTCTGAAATACATAAATGAATAAACCGAGCTACAGGCCCTATTGTTGTCTTCCTTACAGGTATCCTTTTAAAAGAGCCAACCAGAGAGAAGCAGAGGTAGAAATCTTGCAAAAAACATCTGCTGTGACACCTCGCCGTCACGTTGCGCGGCTCTCTATGTGCCAGTAAAGACCAAAACAAGAAACGCTGCAACATAATCACCTTGTTTCTCCAAGCGAGTCTGGACTCCAGACAAAGCGGTAAAGGCGTAAAGGCGTAGCGCAGTGCGATGGCTTTCATTTTCTCACAACAAGCCTTTAGGTGGAGGATAATGGAAGATCTACTGGCTTGGTGATTGCAGAGGACCTGAGGAGCTGGACATGTTGTTCCCCGTTCAGCAGAAAAGTGTAAATGCATCAATCAGCGCTTCAGTCAATGCAGGTTTCTCCGCACAGTAACATGGGAAAGACAAAATATGTGTTACAACGTTGGTTCTCATTTCTTTTATTTACAACTGTAAGATAGGGGGAGGATATAAATACATTAGCATTAGCTGGTCTTGAAGAAACATCTCCTAATTAGATAAATAGTGTAATACTTAAGAAATAAATATGTTAAGTTTTGATCATTTCAATAAATTGACTGATATTAAACATGATCGGATTCCTTCTGGTATTTTAGCACCTGGAACTGTACAATGTCCTTACACAACTCAATTTCAAATTCAATTACCACCTGGACTCAAAGATAAACCGATGGAAATTTGGTGGTCAAAGGTCAAGGTCACTGTGACCTCATGTTTTTCACACAAATGTTTATTTCAATGTGATGACACCTCCAAAATGTGAAAGATCAGCCTTATAAGATTAAGTTGTTCATGTTATGTTCTGAATGTTTTATCATCTCCCCCCCAAGAGGTTTCAACCCCTGTTCACACCCCGAGACTGGAGCCTCTGACTGACAACAGGAAGAAGACAGGATTAAACAGTTTCCTCCAGCTACCGGTAAGTAATGCTACAGGTCCAGCCGCCCTTGCTTTCAGCTTCTGAGATAGTCAGTGTTTGAAGAAGACTAAAACTGAGGTTCAGAGGCTTGAATAATGCTTTTTGACAGCAAGACAACACAGAACTATTCATCCACTTAGGGTATTGATTACCTAACCGAGAATAGTACCTCCTCCAAGATCTCTTCTTTTATTTATTTATTTTTTTTCAGATCATTTATTTTGTAGTTTCAAACCAGAGCTGCCAGATGCCAAATGCTGCCAAAACCTAAATGACTTCCAAACTGTGTAGTTAAATCTCTGAAAAGAAAAAGCTAGTGTTGTAAAGTAGGCTCTGTGGGGACAGTGCAAGTGCAATGATACATTCTTCAAAGTTAATAAAACTCAAATTTCAAGGTTTCTGAACTTGTAATATATGCAGCAGTTTTCAGATCACTGTTTATAAAGTTTTAAAACTTGAAAACAAAGTGGTCCACTGGGAAAACAATGGAAAATTTTAAACTCTGTGGGATAAATAAAAGGCTTATCGTTTCGTATCGTTTATTGTATCGTATCGTGTATCGTATTGTTTCTTACTGTATCGTATCGCATCATATCATTTCTTATCGTACTGTATCACATCGTATCGTTTCTTATCGTATCATATTGTTTGTTACTGTATCGTATCGTTTCTTATTGTATCGTATTGCATCGTATGGTATTGTATCGTTTCTTATTGTATCATATTGTATATGTTCGGGAAAACACTGTAAAACAAATGCTACATCAAAGGAACTGGGACATGGTATAAATCCCACACGACTTCACTGTGATATCCTAATGTTCTGCAAAACCACTTTTCCTCAATTCCTTCAAGGTCTTCACTACTAACAGTAAATTATATATACATATACATGAAAGTAAGCTGCAACTTGACTGGTTGGCCGAGACATAAAACCGCGAGGCAGTAGTTCTACTTTGTGTTTAAATCTTATGCATCCTAATGAATGGTTTCAAATTTTCATCACACCATGAGATTTATGACCACATATCCATCACTGTCAATAGGAAGAAACAGGAGAACTAATGAGTGAAAAACAAATGGAGTAAGGAATTTTCCTAGAGGCATTAAATGTGCAGGTGGGAAGAAAACTCAAACAAACCGAAACCCATTTGTCGGTCCAATCCTGTCTGGTCTGCCCATTTTTAAGAGACTTGTGTTGTCACATGTAATTGAACCGAGTCCTCATCGTGCTGCATGCCTTGAAGCGCAGATGTCGTAAACCTCAACTACAACCTGAAGCTACAACAGACACCCTCCACTGCATCGTCTCCACATTTGCTGTGCACCCATTTCTCTGCAGATGTTTCTTCTTCCCCGCAAGACGCTGAGAGCAGAGAAGAAAACCTGCGGAGGTAGAGGCAAAGGAAAAATTTGAGCTCTAATTTCTCATGCTCGTACGATGCCAAGCCAAATGACTTCGTTGTTGGGAAGCGCTCCCTTGTTTCGGCTTTCAGTGATTCCAATTGAGATTTAATTTATTATCATCAAACATACCGCGTAATGAACACTTTGGGCAAAAACAAACACACAGTAGGGTGCATGCCAGAGACAAGAACTCTACACCACAAAGGAATGCAGTCCTCCCAAAGATGATACACTAACTTCTGTTTATAATGTACACAGTATGCAGCAGCTTCTAATATTGTTTTTATCTGTTTGTGTCCATATTTTCACATAACTCTTACTCGGTACATCAATTATTAAACAACCCACAGGGAGTGAACTAATTTAAATGCTGTTGCACTGATTAAATTTGTTTGCATGCTTTTGTGATGTCCTTGCACAGTGCAAACAGTCTTCACTGGTACTAAATTGTCATCTGAGCACTTCCAAAAGGAATAAAGAATCAGCGATTCAGAGCACATAGAGGGCCCAGTGTGTTGCCAGGTCATGCCTGTGCACAGTGTGTCACAGTCAGTCCCCGCTGTGCACATCTAAACCCCTTATGTTCATTCGGGCGTTTCTCCCCTTTTGTTTTTGTTTTTTTCTTATTTCTACCCACTGATCCATAACTCACAGCTCACTTCCATCTCCATCCTCATGCCGTGCTCCGTCTCACCTTTTCCTTCATCTGAAATTTACAACCGAATTAAAACGTGTCCCGGTGTAAATCTTTCATATAACCAGGAGAGTTCCTAATTTAAAGCTACGGTGAGGAACACAAAGTAATGTTTGTTATATTCAAGCTTTTATTAAACAATTCAAATTGCTACTTAAGTGAATTTGTGACAGTATACTAGAATTTAGAAACTAGCGTCTGTGGTGAAATTCCTGCAAGGCCTCACATGTGGCAATGCATTTTACACCAACTAGCAATCATTGTTTGTTGGCGCTAAAAGGGGGAGGCACTGTAGTCACAGAGGCAGTGTAGCCTACAGCAGCTAGGTATATGGTGGCAAAACGAGAGTTACAAAATGTAACTATGGTTCTATGAATTCACCATATCAAACCGTCACACAAAGGTTTCCTGAAGAGTGCCTCTGAACCTGAATGTGGTGGCTCTGTCTGGCTCCACCTAACTCCTGTCTAATTCAATTATCTACAATTATGCATAACCTTATGCATAATTTGTCATTAACGGAGAAATTAGCTAAAGAGACCAAAACTGTCTGTTGTCGGCCAGTCACGAGATTTTAATGCCTGAAAAAATCCACTCTGTTTCCATTACAGAGAAATATATATGCAGTGTGCTGTAAATGTTTCTGATGGGTTTCTTCACCAGCTCTGCCGCAGACTCTTGGCACAGCTTGAGGTCCATCACAAACTGTCCAAAAGCTTCTATTCTTGCTGTGTACCCCTAACCCTTGCTGCTGCTGCTGCATCTTTCTCCAATTACACCAATGAACTGTCAGTCTGCCAAAGTGAAAAAAAGACCCGCTCTTTTTCTCTACCATCACACGCACTGTAAATTCTCCTACCTCACATTTCTCTCTGAATATCAGCTCTCTGATTCTCCTGCAATGCAGACATTTTGAAAGGCTAGGAGCTTGCACCATTGAGGCTCTGGAGCAAGTCCAGTAAGTGATTAGAGTAGTGACTGAGAGGGTGGCTACTGTCCAAGTGTAAATCTTCTTGAAACAACAGAGCGAGAGAGAGAGAGAGAAAAACAAGTGTAAGAGAAGAGTAAATGAACGTGCATGGTAATGGTATACGAGGACACTAAAAGAGATATTTACTGCTGATTTACAGAGGTGTAACATTTCGCATCCGTGATTATTTTTTTTCACATTAGCAGGATATTTACTGCGACTACACATGCAAATTAGCCATTCAGCAGTTCATTTGATTTGCACGAAGTGCAGTGAAATAAGACGCTGGGCTCTCTGACACAAATGGCGTGCACGTCTGCAGATCTCAAAAGAGCTGCTCATTGTGAAATACTTTTCAAAGAGAGACTTTTGGGACCACAGCTGTGCAATGGAAGAGGGAAGGCTGTATGTGAAGTAGATATCCAAATGATGTTAGAGCAACAAAATGAGCAGGGTCGGCTACTCAAAGGCACCACTTTACAGTACTGTACAGACTCACAACAGCTTTTGACTGAAATGTTTTAAAATACAATTGTCAGTGAGTGCAGTAGATCTGCAACATTTAGTTGACTTTGGGAATCAGCTGTGTTTCCTTGTCTTACATTATAATAGGTAGAATATTTTTGGTTTTGGACTGTTAATCAGACAAAACAAGACATTATTCCGCTACCAAGATGGCATCAAGCTGAGCATGGTTTTCCACACGACTTAGCCCTAACACATTCTAGTTTCTCTTGAGGTATACCAAGGTGTTCCTAGGGCAGTCAATATATACAATCACTCTAGTGCATTCTGCGTCTAAAGTAGGGTCTCCTCCAAGCTACTCCTCCCAGGCACCCAGAAAGCATCCTCACTAGATGCCAGAAACCAACTCAGCTGGATCCTTTCGAGATGAATGAGTAGGGGCACTACCCTGATGTATGAGCTCCTCACGCTCTCTCACAATATGGAAGCACTGCGTTTCTGCCAATTGTATCCACAATGCCATTCTTTCAGTCACTAGCGAGAATTCATGACCTTAGGTGGCGGTTGGCGCGTATATCGACTGGTAAATCAAAACCTTTGCCTTAGGGTTTAGCTCCCTCTTCACCAAAATGGCTTGATATACCACCCTCATTATTACAGCTGCTGCACCAAGCCGCCTGTCCGTATTTTGCTCGATTTTACAATCACTTGTTAACAACACTCATTTGCTTGGGACAGAAACTCAATCCCAGCTTGGACTTTCTTGCAGAACACCATGGCCTCGGCCTTGGAGTTGTTGATTTTCACTCTGGCCGCTTCGCATTCAGCTGCAGACCGTCCCAGTGCATGCTGAAGGTTTGTGAAGGTTTTTTGTATCGCTGCTAGTGCTCTAAAATAAAGCCCCTTATTGCACAGCAGCAACCAACAACACACACACACATCCATCGAAAATGCCAAGTGGTCCGCAATCAAAGACATTATACTCCTAAACCTCAATGCAGCTGCTTCAGATGAAAGAATCTGACAGTTCATTAAAACCACAACCTCTTCCTTCAATATATTTCCTGTGCAAAGCCCACTGATATTTCCAGTGGTCTTTTATTGGTTTCGTTGGCTGTACAAGCTCAGACAGTTCTAGATAGGGCAGCATAGGGAACAATCAAAGATTCACTGACTTGTACATCCGCACAGACGCCTTGATTTCTTTTTATATATATATATATATATATATATATATATATATATATATACTGCCTAATATCTTAAAGATATTAGGTTAGATATGAGGGTCGGCTGCTATCCACACATATTCTTTGTGTGTATGGGAGTGAATGTAGAGACGAGGAATTTTAGAAAGATGCGAGGCAAAAAGACGATTGGAAACAAATCTAAAAAACTAAAAATAATGATTTTTTTCTGACAGTCTGTTACAACGGACAGCTCTAAAGGATACACAGGAGCCATACAGCACATAATCAGAGATGAGAATAGGTTGCAATTGGCAACATAACACTACAACATAAGTGATTTGATGTCTCTAACAAAATCCACCTTGAAAGTCTCTTGCTTGCCACAGAATGTACCTTTGACTTTTAGTTTTTCCAAAAGAAGCACACTCAGACAGTGAATGACACACGGGAAAACACCCACGACCATTGTTGTCCACAGCTTATGGTGAGTTGACTCATGGGGATACGTAACTGTCCTATTTGCCAGCTTCAGTGCAATTCAGGAAAGCAGCAATTTCATCAAAGTGAAGCACCCAGATGTGTGCTACGAATGCCAAATGACGAGACGCTGCTGTGTGGTGCACAAAGTCACCACACTTCTGTGCTGAATGTCTACCGACACAGAGATGTTGTCGAGTCCAAACATCAGGTCGGCAACTGCCAAAGGTGCTTCTATAAAAAAAAAAGCAAAAAAAAAAAAAAAAGAAATAAAAGAGGAATTTGGAAAAAGTGCAACCTGAGAGAAAACATCTGCTCGATTATTCTCGTGTTGAGTTGTGCAAGCCTCTACTGGAAAAAAACAATTGTGTCTCTATATACCCATCTGTCCATTTTGTCAGTTATCCACTCTGTTGGTGTTTTCGCTTTAAAGGAAAAGGCTCTCAGTAAGCTGTTAAGCGGTAACTGAGTGGCTAAGTGGCTGAGTACATCCTGCCAAATCAGCAGCAGCACAGGAAAGAGGTCTGGCTCCGGGGGCCAGTGGCTACATTACCCCCCTCCTGCATATTAAATATTAAACATCCATCTACATTATCATCGGCCGAGGACAAAAATGTGGACAAATTACAGGAATGGGCGACAGATCATGCGGCCGGTGTTACATCAATATAATTTATCATTCCACTGTGGAAGGTGTAGATGCTTTAAAAGGGATTCTTAGATCAACTCACTGTGGCAGATACAAACAATTCAAGCCACACGGAGGGATTATAACACACATAACACTACATCTGCTAGTCAAACGTGTTAAATTACATGTCAGGCAGTGGTTGCATCCATCTGGGAATCCCTAGGAATAGCTACAATATAATTCCTGTTCCCTATAGTTTCCTGTTGGTAGACATCCATTTTAATTTGGCATTAGATGCATCTGCTTCTCATGAATATCTAATATCACATTAAAGTGAAGGAAATCCCTCAACAGTTTTACAACCGCAGCCTCCCAGCAAACACTGAGAGCAGCATTGTGAGTGAGAAATCGATTAGAGAGCCTGATGTATACTCATGTAGTGCATCATTTATGTCCGCCCACTCAGTCTGAAAATTCAGCATCTAAAAGGTCACTTAGATAATGACTTAGATTCCTACCAAAAAACACAAAAGAAAAAGCAAGGGTTCAAGAGCAAAGAGCAACAAAGGCCGGGTAAACTTCCTGAAAGAAATACAGGCAAATTCCTCCTGGGTAGCAGCTGATTAAAATACCGCCTTCTTTACACCCTGCAATCATTACGGCGCTAATGCATCCAGAAGCATTCAGACAAACCCAAACTGACGAGCTCTAAGTGGCCAACGGTTTTGGGAAGACTGATCCTGTTAAGTGTCTTTTAGTCTAAATCGTACATTTTCTGTAGAAGGCAATTTACACCTTGCACTAAACTTCTCTTGTTCCCGCATTTGCTACTCTTATAATTAAGAGTTTTATCACTAGTCTCATTGCACCATTTCATCCACACCTGGTGTCTACTGTTAGAATTTCCCTCCAACCTTTTTCAATTCAATTAACTATAAAATACACCAGATGGAATAAAGTAATTGATGCATTGAGTTCTGTGGTTTCATATGAGCCCGTTTACTTCTGGAACAGGATGTTGAACTGAATACAATTAAAGTAATAAGTCTAATTAGCTGGTATTGATTGTTGCTAGGCAGCCGCTGTTTAAATATTGCAAGCCGGCTTTTAAAAAATTAGACCGCCACGCGCTTATTAAAATTTATTTTTGAAATTAAATCACTGAGAGTCAAATGTGTAGGGAAGGTTAATGGATTTCCAGCAGTTGCGATGGTGTGCGGCAGTCACGTAGCTCGACACAAGGATGTAAATTATTTTAATTTATAGGATAATTTGGGTTCATTACAACTTTGTCTTGTAAATTTAATGACTGGTCTTAGAGCGCACAGTAAAATTGCGTAAATATAACATTTAACTTTGTTCTTTTCTTGTTTTTAAACTATTTCACTTCTTTGAAATGCCACCTGAGATCCCCGGATTGTGTGTCAGGTATAAGTCTTGTGAACGTTGAATCTGAAGTAAATCTCTTTCAAATCAACTCTTTTCAACTCCAACTAGCTTTTAATAGAGTTTTTCTGTAAAACTGGGCTACCCATCCAGAGATTTGACTTCAACCCGTTGTGTTCATCTGTGTTCACTGTGGTTATACCACTGTGTCTGAGACAGTGAACACAACGTGCATGACTTTATTTTATAATTAACTTCCCAGCCGCTGACTGAGAATCATTTTTTTGGGGTCTGGTTTGGATCCTCCTCTCAGGGTCATGAAATATTCTTTCTCCTCAGTACAGCACTCTTGGACTCCAGTTCCACAGCTCAAGGTCTGCATTTTGAGGCTGAATATATTCGACAAGGACATTCTCCACAGCTCCTCCGAAAGTGCGCTGAATACATTCGTAACACGTAACTGGTGTGTGTATGTAGCAGCCCCCAGCATTAAAAACCCATGACCTTTTTTTTCTTCCAGACTTTATGAATGCATTATTCACAGCCTACAATTATGACCATTAAGAGCCAATTGGCGTCACTAAATGTCCAACTTCTGGTTCAAAAGCAGTTTAGCCAAGAAAGACAGCAACGACAAACAAGCTATTTCTTACATACGATTGGAATCAGCTAGAATAATATACTGCAGTAAAATAAGGTTTGGTTTAGCCAAAAAACTACTTGTTGCTTGTTACTTTGTTAAAGTTAAAATAAACCAACTCTGCAATTTATTGTCTCCTCCATGCACCCTGTAATTGGTGGACCGTGTTGCTCTGTATATCCCAAGGCAGCTAGATTTCAGACATTTGCTAAAAGGAAATTAAAATGTTTTAGCCCTACTATTCACTTCTTTTTTCTTTATTTTTTAATCTTTGGGACTATTCGATTGTCAAGTCGGACATCTCATTTAGATTCAGGTTTGTCCAGAGGACACAATGACTGTGTTTACATGGACAATACTGAATGATAGACTTCTGATCAGAGATTCTAACTGTTTATATGGGCCCTAAATAAAATAATCCAATTACCCAATGTCCCAAAACATAAATCATCTGTCAAGACTCGGCTCAAAGGAAGGACAAAATCCGGAGACCGCACATGAATCTTTTAAATCAAGTAAAGTTATTAAAGGTATTGAGAGAGAGAGACTGCTCAGACACCTACACATATACTGTAGTTTAGCAATCACATCAATCCAGGTGTCAGGCACTCCCCAAACACCAACAACTGAGGAAGAAGATCTTGAGGCCTGGAAGCCATCACACGTCTATGATTTCATTTCATAGAAGAAGATGACAAGGACACACATTTTGAAGGCCCACGTAGATGCTGATCATCAGATCATTGTTCACACTTGTTTGAACGACTTGTTCAATGGTTGAAATACTTGTTTTAACCCTTTGGACCATTCAGAATGAATATATTTAAGTATTAACATGGTTATCAGGAGCTAATATTTTCCTCAGTCTGTTCTGATAAAGGTGGTTACATGAGACATTTTTATTCTGATTATTGGTGGATTACTAGAGTCCATATAGCAAATGTTATGGGCTGCCCCATTCCGTAGATCCTGACTATTACAAGGAGGAAAAACTACACGACTCATTTAAAATCTCCTACTTCTATGTTTCTTGGTGATCTAGGAATTACCCTGCTTCACAGTCATTAAAGACAGTTTAGATCGGGGGTGTCAAACTCATTTTAGTTCAGGGGCCACACACAGCCCAGTTTGATCTCAAGTGGGCCAGACCAGTAACGTAACAGTATAGTAACCTATAAATAACGACAACTCCAAATGTTTCCCTTTGTTTTAGTGCAAAGAAGAACAAATACATTATGAAATGAGCTGTCCTTTTACAAAACATTTTATGAACAACCTGGAATTTCTTTAAAAAAAAGAAAGTGCAATTTTATTGCTGTCTACCGTTTATACAGATACAGATACAGAAAGCTTTATTAGTTTTAGTTCTGTACGTTGTACTCTGTTCACTACTCTGACTAAAATAGTGGATAAATCAGGATTAGCAGTCACTTTTGTAGCACTCTGTTCTCTAATTTTACAGGTGGGTGGGTGAACCGCCTCAAAACCATTCTGAACAATCACTCTTTGCATGGGAGGTGAACGGAGGATGACGGGTCTACTAAAGTATTAAATTTGGGATGTATGTATAGCAGCAGTTATAATGTATGACTCTTAGCTTCATATACACCTATGCTGCCCATCAGAGCTCAGCCTCCCATACTCGTTACCAGGAAATGCATTATCACAAAAGTACTTCTAGAAGCACATATAACATTTATTTTTGACCAGGTGTAGATTCTTTGTTAATTAGTCTATTGTGCCAAACCACTGGCGCGCATGTTGGAGCCTATTTGAATCCAGTTCACAGTGTCTTAACAGTACTCACAGTTCCGGGGATGCAGAGTACTGTTAGATATAGTTTGGCAAACCCTTCCTTCAGCAGTGTCCCTGTGGTGAAGAAACGTCCTCAGGCTCCGTCCACATTCATAAGCATCCAGTAGGTTCTCAGCAGCTTGGTGCAGTAAGTGTTTCCTAGCTAGCACAAGGAGCTAATTAGCAGCAGTCCGCAGTGTGGTCACAGTTTAGCATCAATTAAGTAGAATTACCGACGGTAAAAGGCTCCCACTGAGCGTCCAGTCTCTCCAGCAAACAAATACACTAAGCCGTGCAGGCAGACACATAACTAAATCTCTCTAACTTCAATAAATATAGTTTACTGAACTAGTTTTAGCGGTGACTTTCTTTCTCCGACTTTCCTCTCGGTCCGTCCTGGTTAACTTGAACGTCACTAATTGGCTAATCAAACAGATTGACACCTGTCCATACCATTAACGGCACAAGAAAATGGTGCGTTCAGGAACCATATGACATTCCATACACTTAATGAACCGTCCTAAATACCAGTAATCTTCTATGTAATTTCCGCATTTTGCACTTTGCAAATTCATGCCGCGGGACAGATCAGATCGTCTGGCGGGCCGGTTTTGGCCCACGGGTCGTATGTTTGACATCCCTGGTTTAGATGAACAGGGAGCGAAACGAGGAAAAAGGACGTTGTTCCTCCCTAAAGCTGCAAATACAAAACTGGGCACGCAGGCTTTTTTTTTTTTTTTTTTTTTATGTCCAGCTCCACTATCATACAACTATTCCTCAGTGGCCTGACTACATGGTGGAGCCTCAGTAAATCTAACGCTGTCTGCTCTCACGGAGTCAAAGTAAATACCGCCAAATGATTACTCGGAAATAAGCGTCATTTATTTGCCTTGTCAACGATAGCAGGAAAACATATAGCCCGGACATCACAGTGCATTGTGGGAACTTGGCTACTGTTCTCTTTGCTGGCAGTTTTTCCAAAAAAAACAAAAAAGCAAAACAAAAAACACAGTAAGTACAAATGAAAACAGAAATGAAATGGAAGAGTTGAGCTTTGAAAATGCACCATTCACATACCTTCTGTAGGTTTTTATGATATGAGTTTGTGAATATTATCTGTATTCCCACCCAGACTCTTCTCATATCTGTAGACTGAGTTAAATTACGGCTGCTATCATTCTGCCTGTATGTGTAGCTCCCTATATATTTACACACTGGCTGCTGAATCAGAATTTACTGTTCCATGACTGTCAACGCAGCGGATGGGGAGATACAGCAGCAGCAGCAGCATACTAGAAAGGCAATTCCTGCACAATCAAACACAATCCGACTCAAAACTCCGCAATAAATCCTCACTTTGTACAGCGCTGGTTTGAGTGCACTGGTGAGGGAGTATGTATTTGTATGCCAGCGAAGTTACGAGGCTCTTATTCCCTCGTACGGCTATTAAAATGCATCAATCAAACAACAGGAGTTAAAATACATGGAGTAAAAGCAGCATTTATCAACATTTTTAAATTAGTAAAAGAGACAGATGGATATGTGTCATGCAAAAGCCGAAGGGAAGCCTTGTAGCATTTTTGTGTCTTTCGGTTTATTGTTTCGGTTTTAAAGTCCTCACATTTACTTTTCACAACCCCAAAGCTCAGATAAACCCAACAGACAAAACATACCAAATAGCAAATGAACATAAAGGAACATTTAAACTTACTGAAGACTTCTTAACTGTGACCAGAAAGTTGAATTTTGCGACCACTTTTTTGGACCATGCAAGCCTTTCTTTTACAACTAGTCACTTGTGTGTAACCTGCAAATTTATATTCTGAAATGTTGAAAAAGGAGAAGCAAGCGACTAGAGCAGTGTGGGCTTTAACTAGGTTTGCTTATTTTAATCCTCTGGTGGGGGAGAAGGCAATAAACTGGTAAGATAAACTATCTGTTCCACCCATTTATAGCTTCTTCTGATAAATGATGGATGATTATTTCTACATTTTGTATTTCCAGCATTGCAACCATTTGAGCTGACAGGAGGTGCTGCTGCTAGCGGGCTCAGTTTGTTCTGGTTGAATGAATGAGTGGTTAGAGCTCGGTAAACCATGGGTGACTGCACTCTCCACCAGTCATCTCAGTCACCAGACAGCCACTATTAGTGCACTGCCTAAGCCCCGAAGGGATGTTCCAACCCTCATCAGGCAGTAATGAGGAGGGGGAGCGGGAGGTATACAGCGTCATGTCTTTGCTGCTGGTCCACTGGCTGTTAATAAAATATACCCACAGATGCGTCTAAGATAAAAGGGGGGGTTATTTTTAGCGGATAAAGTCGTCGTTCTGTAACCTACTGTTGTTTGTCAGGGCGGTGAGAGTTTACATACTAATTTAGCCCAGATTATACACACAGGCTAGCAGTTCCTCAGGATACATATTTTATAACACTACAACATATACGCTTTATCTTCTAATTTGCTTTGCCAAATATATTTTAGGTCTTTTCTTTGCAAGTAAACTGCGTGCTATGTCATTTACTAATTGCAGTCTAGAGCCGGGCTCAGACCACAAGAGTTTTAAAATCCTGCTGAATTTAGAATTCAGGTTGCATACGAAGGCTTAATGAGAAACTTCAGTAATGTCCCTCTCTCTAATCTCAAACATGCACACAGTACAAGTCTCGAAAGTAATAGCGGAGCACGCACTACGGGATTATTTAGATATTGTCTTGGCAGATAAAGGAGCACTGAATGCGCCACCTCATGAGGTCCCAAGAGGACCACCAATCAAACCAAAAGAAGAAAAGAGGACGCAGAAGAACTCGGTGGAACTTTGTAATGTTTTGCAGATGAAAAAAAACAAAAAAAAAAAACAAAGAAGAAAGCTAACATGGGGTTCGCTAATGTTAGCCTCGAGGGCTAGAATGTTTACCGTCAGCTGCTCCGACTCCTTTTAGACTCATCTCTCTCAGGTTTTGGTTATTGTAGAAAATACTCATGTAATCACCCAGATTTTAATTACTAAATATCAAACGTGTTTGATATTAATTGAGGCGGCCCCAATTAATCTGTTCTGGAGATTTAGTAGCGGATCAGTAAACCCTCGCATTAGCAGATAATCTGATCTGAACCTTGGTACTGAGGGAAGTCCAAGCCATTTGACTCCTTAAAATGTTGGGAGGGTCAAAATCGGCCCTGAACCTCTCATCCAAGTAGCTTCTTCAGTTCTAAAAAACTGGTGAGGGGGGTGGGGTGGGGGGAGGGTTGTCCATTTGTAACTGTAGTGTAGGATTATGTTTATTTGTTTTATAAGAATAATAATTTAAAAACTGTAGTTATAAGACTACATGTGTTTTTTTCTGCACAATAATGGATGTTCCTATTAAAACTCCAACTCCCCACCAAGTAGGAAGCTACTCGGGTGAAATGTCTTCAAGGAAACCCTACAAGCCCACATAATAGGAATCTTTATGTATGATTTGTATGAACTTACTACATTTTTGTAAATTCTTATAAGACAAATAAACACACTTTACCCCTACCCTGCAATTACAAGCAGGCAAAACCACAAACCCCAAAAGTATGGCATACTCTCAGTACATGTCAACAATGACTCCAAAACACATGGAGTAACTGGGTCACCCAGTATAAATGAACAAATGAAGCAAAGTTCAAATGATTTCACTGCAGCTGTCTTTGACTTAATGCTGATAGCTCTAATGCTCTTATCCCCGGCCTCGGAGCGGTGACTCACAGCTTTGCGTCATGGTTTGGCTGAGATCTGCGAGACACCCTCTCCTGAGGTCAGAGTTATGGAGAAGCTACGAGATGGAAGCTACACGCCATAGCCTCAGGTGGTGTGTGTGTGTGCTGGGTGTGTCTGGTTTAAGAAACATTATCGAGTTTTATTATTTTGTCTATATTAATTAGGCCAAAAGGATCAAAGAGAACCACAACGCCCTGGAACCACATGTGAAAACAATGCATGTGTGGAAAAAGTATGCATGTCCTACTCCGCTCACAGAAACTGGCATTTATAAAGGAGACACATGCTGTGACACAATGTGAAGTGGAGAAATAACATCAGCCACAGTAAATTTACATACAATGGGTTTTGCAGATGTGGACCTTCTTCCTTTTCTCATCCTTTTCATAAGAATGATGAAGATTGATCTGTTGTTCTATACTCTATTTGATCAGTGAGTAGAGGGAAGGATATGGCTGGATCAAAAAGCAAAATTATTCTTTGCTAACATATTAACTACTTGCAGGATATGTGCTACTATAGCTGGTGAGCTTATTCCTGAAATGGTAGTTTCCCATGCTGCTGCTGCAATCACATCCGTTTCTTCTCTCAATTTTCTGAGCCGGGCTGAGAACCCAACCGTAACTTTTTGCTATCAAGATCTGCTAGCAAGTTTGTTATCTCATTAGCTTAGTTTGGATGCTAATGGGACCACAGGTTTGAGGCTGTTTGTGCTGGTTTACACAGAGTTAAATAAAAGTTAATGGTCCCGAACGGCTAAACAAACTACTCATGTTTCCTCTCTTTGAACCGACTGGCTCTTAGGTCCTTCTAAGGCCAGCGCTGTCGAGGAAAAGGGCACAAATTCATCAAATTGCGATTTCATGGGAAAAGTTTGCAGTTTTTTTTTTCTTTTTTCATTTGCAAGAAAGTCCACTGGTTAAAATGAACGGTTGTTTTAAACCCCACTTGGGATCAGGTTGGAAGTCTTTACAAAGAGTTTTGTGCATGTGAGGCTGCAAGAAAGAGCACATGAGGTGAGTGTTAGATTTATGGCAGTTTACGAAACTGTGCTGGGACACAAATCCAGCAAGTATTGGCATATGCTTATGATGATTGTTTCAAAATAACCCAACATTCGATTATGTGTGTCTTCATGTTTCTTGCTCCGTCTTGCTTCTTTCTACCAAAATCGCCATGATACTGGATCTCAGTTATCTTATTATTACTGAATTGTAATAAAGTAGATGAACATATATCTCCATTTTAACTGAAGTGATAATGTATGAGAGCTGGATCCCCACTGACTTTTATCTTTAGGATTAGGCTTTCAAATTGATGACGTTAAGAAGCCAAATCTACCATCTCCCTGACCACTTGTGGAGGTGGTGTGGCGGATACTGCCACTAAAGATTAATGTGGTTTTTCGTTAATTAAAATCTGTTGTTCGTTAATGAAATGTGTGTGCAGGGTAGGGGCGTGTTAGTGATTGTTTCAGTCACAGGCTAATGAGCGTCATATAGTGTACGCCTCCGTGATGTGCAAAGAGACTGAAAGCGGTGGAGTTGCCGGTATGAAATTATTAAGATAGAGTACTGCCACTGATTTGTTTCTCCCTATCACTTTCTCTTGAGAAAAAAAAAAACATGCAGGGAATCTGAAATATCTCTGTTTGGTGCAAATGAATACAGCGCAGGTGAGGACTATTTGACATACAGCGTCTCTGTACAACAGGTGGGTGCGGGATCTGGTTTCAGCTGAGAGCTGGAGTGCGTCAGCAGAGGTCCACGAGGACAACGAGGTTTACCTGCACCCAATTAACCTGTGAATCATCAGTTCTGTCTTAGGAACTGATGAGTGCCACAGAGGGTTAAGTGTTGGGTAATTGACCCGGGCTCGGGCTGGTTTGCTCCTCTGCTGTCTAATTATAAGTATTCTCCTGGCATCCCACTTGTAAATCAGCTTCTCATTAGATCGCTAGACGGAAAATCAGCAGAGCGCTGGGCCCAAAAGACGATGACCTTAGAGTGGGAACAGACGGTACAAGAGTATGAAAACAAGCCACAGGTTATTACTCACGTTCCCACATAAACACATTTATTTGTATTTAGTCATCAAAATATTGTCGGGGTATTGTCAGGGTACTGAAAATGATCTGCATCTCTTTGAGAAACACAATACAGTAGATAATCCTCAAGCTTCACTGGCTTCCATTCCCTTCTTTTGGTACTCTGCAGTGCTTAAAGGGCAAATCAATGGTATTGAGCATTTTTACTCACTGAGGATCCCTTTATTTTTTAGACTATTATAGTTCGCTGGTTTCTTTTTTTTTTTTTTTTATCTAGGGGATCAGAAATCTTTCTTGGACAATTCCTGGGTTCTATTTCATCCTTGCTGGCCACCGGAGATTGAAAACTCACAGAGCCATTTCTCTGCCTTAAGGTTCACCATCCTCCCAGTTACTGTAAGCAACTATGCCTCCATTGGTGTGGTTGCTACCCTCTTTACATCTGGCAAACAAACATGCTGGTTGATAAAACTTGTTGGTAAAACACATCGTTCACAAGATCTAATTGGGGAGTGTTGCCACGGAAAAATGACTGACAACTTCAGAATACAACAAATTACATGTGTAAAAATTTACCTTTACGGTTGCACACTGTTCCAAAGACACATCAGGTGAACTACTTGGTTATAAGGTAGCCGAATTGGTCCATGGGTAACGTGTGTTGCACACGGTAACGAAACTACTCTGGAGATCGATGGAAATGGGGCTGAGACCACCCTCTCTAACTGGACTCAGCTCTGTTCATTTGTTCCAGAAACGGAGTGCGATTTTTCACGCCAGCCAGATTGAATCGACACGTTTCTTGGCTTCAGAAAAAAAACAGAGGTGTGAAAATCCCTTTACGGTACAATCCTATCATATACACCGGTCAGCCACAACATTAAAACTGCTGACGGGAGATGGTAATTAACATTGACCATCTTGTGACAATACAATGTTCTGCTGGGAAACTTTTGGACCTGGCATTCGTGTGGATGTTACTTAGACGTGTACCACATCCACCTAGACCAGACCATGCACCCCCACCAAATAGCCATCCCCAGGAGGATGCAGCCTGACACAGGCACACACACAAAAACAGTTTAGGAACAACTAGAAAAAAAAAAACATGAAAAACACAGCACAAGGTGTTGACCTAGCCTTCAAATTCACTCGATCCCAAAAAGATCAAGTATCTGTGAGATGATCCACAGAAGCCCCTCTCCTCAACCCATAGGACCCAAAGGCCCCCCACTAACAACATCCTGTTGCCAGACACCACAAGACACCCTCAGAAGGTCCATGTCTCTGATGAGTCACAATTGTTTTGGAGATATAAGGGAGACCTACACAATATTAGGTCATAATGTCATGGCTGATCAAGCAGATAGCTATTTAACACACTCCAAAATATTAGAGGTTCGGCCTGCTCTCAAAATATCCCCAAGTTTATTAACAACACTGAATTCATTCAACAGAAGAAGATGACCAAGAGGAAGTTTTCAGCGTTACTGCCCACAATGACTCTGGCTTTGTTCATCTTCTCCAGTACTTTTTTTGAAGAACTGGTTGACCTTCTACCTCCTGGAAACCCTGATATTTACCCAATGTGGGGCAAACATGCTTAGACAGAATGGATGAATAAAACCACTGACAGGAGAAGTAAATAACATTGACCATCTTGTGACAATACAGTGTTCTGCTGGGAAACTTTTGGACCTGGCATTCATTGGTGTGGATGTTACTTAGACATGTACCACCCACCTAGACCAGACCAGGCACCCCCACCCCACAGTAATGATACTCCTTGATGGCAGCAGCCATCCTCAGTAGGATGCAGCCTTGAAGTAAATAAATATATACAGAACATTGTAAACATACGAAGAACCACCTCTGTGAAGACAGTAACTCATTATTTATAGAATATTTATTCCAGGGCTCTGAGTTGTAGGGGCATCGGGGAATTCATCGTCATGCTCTTGCATGCAATAGCTTCATGTTTACGGTTTGCTTATACGTCCGTGTACTCAGACCTACTTCAGCTGGTCTTCAGGTCTAACATGCCCTCTCACACTTACACCCACCCCACCCCCAGACAACACAACACAACACACCAATCCGAGCCACGCTTCGACACAGGTCTTCAAATATCACGGGGATTTCTGACATCAAACATGGGAGAACACAGAGCGAAGAAGCCCAGGGAGGAATATGTGAGCATGAGGGGGAATAAAAGAGCGAGATGAAAGCGGCGAGAGGAAAGCTGCAGCCGCTTCAAACGGAAATACCACTGATTTTGATAAGTGTGCCTCGTGTCATTATGTCCAACGCGAGCAGCTCAAGAGAGACAGATATACCCGGTCTCATGAAAGAACTGATTAGTCTAAAATCTGCCTTATATAAGTTAATCATTACGGCGTTCATCAGCATCATCTTAGCCACCGTATTCGTTCTACATCATTTGTCTTTTGCTTGGAAGATAATTTCTTCAATAAAACTCATGACAACAGGTTTAATATAAATAATAGTAACACTGATGACAGCTGCTGCTCATCCTCGACAGCTAGTTAATCATTTCCTGGTCTTGCTGCAGCACAGCATACAATACACACTAGATTCAGTGTATTTAAAGGAACATGACTCACCTCCTTTGATTGAGGACATTCCGTGATTAAGGAAACACAGAGCACTCAAGTCATTTTCATGAAGAACATTTTCCCTCTTGAGAAACTACAGTATATTTTACTTGCGAGGCGCATGTTTCTCTACTGTAATCGAACTTTTCACGTGTTCCACGCATGTGACAGCGAGTTCTCTGCAAAAGCCTCATCTCACGCCGGATGTGTGCGCAGACACAGTTCCTCTCTTAATGTTTTCCATTCCCCTCGGTCCTGGCTAGTTTGCATAGCTATAAGGTCTCGTCAGATCAACAAAAAAACGAAAAAGGCCCTATTATGATATATTCATGAGCTGAAATCAATTAGATGCTATACGAGATGGAATCGATGACAATGATCCCAAAAGACTCGGCCTACATGCCCTATTTGCACACTGAGTGACGGCTGCATGGGGTTCATCGTCTCCTCTTTAGCAGAGCAAAACAGACTCCCAACTCGCGCTCGATACCGTAATGAAGTCTGAGGGCTCCCATTCATTATCACATCTAATGCCCAAAATTGAAAGAAGCAATCAATGCAGGACATCAGCGTTTCAGCTCTGACACAAACGAGAAGAGTCCCTTGATCAGTGAGGGATTTCTTCTCCGTAAACAAGCTTTTAGCGGGTCCCAAACTGGAATGTGTTCAGAGGTGGCGGCGTGATGTTTACCATTAAATCGATGCCATTTGCTCCGACACGAGTTGCTTGACCTAACATCAGAGCAACAGCCATTATTGTTTAAACAGTCATTCGCAATCATTGATTGAATCTCCTCACGCTTAAGCAATCTAAAAATAGCCAACAGTGGTTTGTCTAGCTTCATTACTACTACTTGGCTGTGGAGACGACAGGTTTCTGCTGGTCCGACACTTTGGTTCAGACTGAAATATCCCAACAACTATCAAGTGTATTCCTTCAAAATTCATGGTGGATGAAGTCACATCACTATGAAATCAGATTAGATCGTTGAATGGACAGTGTTATTTACACGATCCCTTCATATTTAATCTAGCGCCAGACCATTTGAGTAATTCGTCCGCTATTCTAGTTTCTGACAAAATACCAGAAACAATTATGCCTCTCATACTAATGTGACAGTTGCAAACCAGCAGCAATCTCAAGGGATGGAAAAAAAAAGCCAATGCAGAAGTGCCAATAACTGCCAGTCCTCAGATATCCACTTAAGACTGGCTCCAAAAGCGAGTCAATCCCCATAGACGTCCATGTCCATTACATCAAGGCTTAAGGTTAAGCATAATTAAGGGGCTGGATGCTTTGAGTAGCAGGTGGGTGCAGTCATAGGTTGCTAGGCATCACCTGCCCTGTCTTTTTGCCTGTTTATTTACATTAGCCAGGATTTAGGTGGACAGGTGCCTTTTCAGTGGAATATGCTGATATGAGCTTGTGGCTCGTAGTTTGAATTTAGCATTAGAGGAAACGTGGCCGCTTTGCGAGCTTGTTAGCATGCCTGACATTGACATGACACTGGCATCTATCTGGAGAAACAGTAGAAACTGTGCAGCTAAGTACAAAAATGAATTTTAGATTTGTACGTGAAATGTTAAACTGTATCTGCATCTCTTCTGTGGAAAAAAAAAACAAAGAAAGAAAGAAGAACTCACTCTAGAGATACTTTAGGACACTTACTTGCCAGTTCATTAGGTACACGAGAGAAAATAAAAGCATTTTAATACACTGATCAGGCATAACATTATGACCACCTTCCTAATATTGTGTAGGTCTCCCTTGAGCCTCCAAAACAGTTGTGACTCATCAGAGAATGGACATGGTCCTTCTGAGGGTGTCCTGTGGTGTCCTATGGGGGCCTTAAGGTCCCATGGGTTGAGGGGAGGGGCCTCTGTGGATCATCCCACAGATACTTGATCAGTTTGGGATTTAGTGAATTTGGAGGCCAACACCATGTTTTTTTTTCGGTTCTTCCTAAGCTGTTTTTGTGTGTGTCCCTGTGTCAGGCTGCATCCTGCTGGGTAAGGCTGCTGCCATCAAGGAGTGTCATTGCTATGGGGTGGGGGTGCCTGGTCTGGTCTAGGTGACATGCCTAAGTAACATTCACATGAATGCCAGGTCCAAAGGTTTCCCAGCAGAACATTGTATTGTCACTAGATGGTCAATGTTATTTACTTCTCCTGTCAGTGGTCATAATGTTATGCCTGATTGGTGTATGTACTGAACAAAATCTTATCTTAATAACATAAGCCCCTGTGTTTTCACTTTGGAGGCTGTGGTTTGTAGTACTATTAAATTTTGTTGTGTTGCACCCACTCATTTTTTGTTCAGGGGGCTATAGCTAAATGACTTTAGTGTTTAATTCAGTCTAGTTTGACAGCACCACAAACAGCATACTCCAAAATGACCATCCAGTTGAAATATCACCATCCCGACACTGTTTTAACATAAATGTCCAGAACAATATAACATTTTGACACGTGTCCAAGAGGAATATCAAACAAAGATATTTTTTTTCATTTAGAAATAGACATTAAACTTGCACGTTTAATTATGAATCTGTTCAGACTTTCAATGTCAGCTTTTGAGTATTTGTCAGTTTTCAATATTCCACAAGGCGCCTAATTATAAACGGACCGAAAATGTAATAAACTACATAATTAATAAAAGAGAAGGCTGGGAAATTAAAAGACACAAGGGGGCAAACTGTATAAAAGTTTGAGTGGGGGGGAACAAATGGCCTCGGGTAGATTTCCCTTAATTTCCTTTAATATACTATTTTTATTTTAATGCTGATTTGTTGAAGGTTATTTCAGGGCTGCTTCTCCTTTGGGCTTGTTGATGAAGCTCGCCGTGATCCTTCTAGCCTGAGGTACAAAATGGCCGAGCTAGAGGACAAAACACTGATCCGGATTCTTAGGACACCTGGAGGAAACCTCATCAAAGCCACGCAGTCAGATGTCCTCAGAAAATGATGAATGCATTACAGCTTTTCACCCAACTTGCTCAATGTTATTAAAAAAAAAAAAAAAAAAAGGAACGGGAAAAAAAAGAGCGACAACTGTCAGTTCTTGTGTTCTGCTGAGGGTGGGAGGATTAAAGACTGCGAGATGTTGAGAGGGGAGTCTGAGGGACTCTGAACGAGGACTTGCAGCGGGGCAGATTGCTTGCGTCTCTGGTGTTCACACAGATTTCATGAAGCTAATATCAAAGCAACAGCTGGAGGAAAAGGCCAGGCGGAGACACACGAGGACAGCCGCAGAAAAGGGAATACGAAATGCAATTTTCGCGGATAAAGAGGAGGAGCCGGCGAGTGCGTGCGTTTCCATGTATATGCTCGCACACAGCTCCGACACCAGCCCGCCTCTTTAACTTTAAAGGACTTTTTTTTTCTTCTTGTGAAACTCAGTTGACCAACTCTTCTTCTCCAAACTCTAATATTTTATACAGCAGCAAACTAAAACCTTGGGATGAATTCAGAAGCCCTCTGATTGAGAACATCTTAAAAAATGCAAACCCCATCAAAGAGCTCCACTCTGAATCCATGTGAAGATGCAGCTGGCTCACACTGAAACTTCCTTTTTTTCCTCTGAACAGCTCCTTTCTTCTCCGGCCTTGATGTAAGCCCTCCGGGTCTTGATTATGAAAAGCTCTTCCTATTGTTAGATAAAAACAATTTCCTTAAATACATCTGTATGCTTTTGTTCAACTTCAGGTTCTTATCATCCGTTTATTGTTCTCATCGCGGTGCCTAATAAGTCACATATTGTCAGTGGGTTAATTATTTGGTCATTCTGTAGCTAGTAGCCAGAAAATTCAGTACTGAAGCAGAATTAATTTCCTGCAGAAGATAAGCTTCCCTACGTTAATAAAAAATGGAGACGCTTCATTTATTTCTAGTTTTAAATGATTAGATATTTAATTATAATTATTAAATATCTATCATAACATTGCTATATGTAATATAATATCCCTACATTAATAAAGCAGACTATCAACAATAACATCATATACTGAAGTTAGAAGTGACTTATGAACAAGTCTGGTGCTGCTTCAGTTACAATAAATGCACCAGTAACTTCGTGGAGAGTCTTGTGTTCTTTGAAATTTGACATTCAGGTGATCTCCATAAATTCTCATTAGGGCCGCAGTTATTTAAATTAATGTTACATATGTCAGCTGTTAATTAGGTTATTCACTTACGCAGTGGACTGACTAGAAAAACAATCCACCGCTGCAAATAAAGTGAATTATCACAACTTCTTAGTGAAATACATTTCATGCTGACCACATAGAAAAGAAGGTTCTGCATCCTGACCTTTGTTATTATTGTAAGTGATAATTGCCTTTTTTGGTTAAAAAGAAATGCCAGAGTGAACCTAAAATATGATAACAACAACACAATAGAAGAAAATGGTTTATGGAGGGAGGTGTCTGTTTGATTAGCAGTCCATTTTGTAAATAGAGAAAGAATGAGGGCCACGTCTGCATCTAATCTAACTAAAATGGCATTTGCAGATCCTCCTTTAAGGCCTTTAATGTGCTGCAGTAGATTACTAGAGCCATTTTGAAGCTCGGTATGTTTTTCTCCGGCCGTCGCCATCTTGGCAGTGCCTGACTCCACCTAACTTCAGGCTAATTCAAAAATTAGTTCAACTTTGGAGCATGAGTGGACCCGAGGAGGGTGGGTTAGGGTAGGCAGATAGCTAGCAACCTCTAAGGGCACCCACCTGTCACTCAGAGAAGCCAGTCATCCCCAGCAGGATGCAGCCTGACACAGGTACACACACAAAAACGGTTTAGGAACAACTAAGAAAAACATGAAAACCAGCACATGGTGTTGACCTGGTCTTCAAATTCACTAGATCCCAAACTGATCAAGTATTTGTGGGATGATCCACAGAGGCCCCTCCCCTCAACCCATAGGACCCAAAGGCCCCCCACTGACAACATTCTGTTGCCAGACACCACAGGACACCCTCAGAGGGCCCATGTCCATTCTCTGAGACCTACACAATGTTAGAAAGGTGGTCATAATGCTATGTCTGATCGGAGTATACAAGAAGGTTACTATGGCAACCAGAGGTCCACTAGCGACCAGCTGTGAGCTACAAGTCGGCGGGTGACAAGCAAATTGCTTTATTTGTGGACATGTTTCAGCAGGAAAGCAGAGGCTTGTTAACTGCATACAAACCTTCACTGTGCATGTAGACACAGCCCTGTTACAGGCTAAACCTATTTAACGTTAGCTGGCACCGCATATATTTCTCATTACTCTTTTTAAAAGGCTGAGCCGCAACGTACCTCATAGCCTCTGTCTAATGCCACTGCTCTATGTGGGGCAGTTCAAGCTGGAACTATGGCTGCATTTGCAGTTGAGTCTATTATCTATGATATACATACGTCTACAGGAGCCGTACTGCTACTGTTCTTCACCGCTCCTAGCAACATTATCCAAGAAACCATTGACCCCACATGGGATTTGAACTTGCGGTGCTTTCATTAGCTGTAACAGATGTGTTTCCCATACGCCACAGGAGTCCAGGAGCACAGTAGCTTCAGTGAAGCACAACCATGACAAATGACGACCCAACTCCTACACAAGTGTAAAATCCATTATAATGAGTCACAGCCATAATCATAACATCCGAAGCGCAGGAAAACATTCACAGAGACACCAGCATCCCTTGACTATAGTTACAATCACAGCTACGGTCGATCTCAGTTTCTCTCTACTCTACTGAAGCCAGTTAAAAGCCGGAGAATTGGGTTAACTAGCTACAGAGCTCTTAGTTATCTGTCTCAGATTGTGCCTGAGACACGTGACTCAAACTGAGGTCACCACCAGTGGACGTAAAAGATACTGGGATGGGATGCAAAATTAGTTCAGGAAAAAAATAAAAACACTGATCAGGCACAACATTAAAACCCCTGATAGGAGAAGTAAATAACATTGACCATCTTTTGACAATACAATGTTCTGCTGGGAAACTTTTGGACCTGGGATTCATGTGGATGTTACTAAAACATATACCACCTCCACCTAGACCAGACCAGGCACCCCCACCCCATAGCAAATGCACTCCGTGATGGCAGCAGTCATCCCCAGCAGGATGCAGCCTGACACAGGCACACACACAAAAACAGCTTAGGAACAACTCTGATCTGATCAAACTGATCAAGTATCTGTGGGATGATCCACAGAGGCAACTCCCCTCAACTCATAGGACCCAAAGGCCCTCACTAACAACATCCTTTTGCATTACACAAGACACCCTCAGAAGACCCATGTCCGTTCTCTGTATTGGAGGCACATGGGAGACCTACACAATATTAGGAAGGTGGTCATAATGTTATGCCTGATCGGTGTATAACGAACCAGTTAGAAACATAGTTCTTTCAGAAAAATAGCCAGGAGTTGTCATGAAACCAGGCTAATGAACGACCTCGCAAAGGTGGGCAAACCTACTGTGGCCTAGTTTTAATCATTCAGGAATCCTCACTGCGAAGCTACAGCCTTTGTTGCCTGAACAGTTACAGCTGAAGTTTGAGGCTGCGTTTGTGGCTGCACACAGAAAATTCAGCAGGGAGCAGAACAAAGCAGGCAGCGAGTCACATGAAATATTCTGAACTTGAAGAAAGGACCCAACAGGAAACACTCACTCAGGTGCTGTAGGGTAATAAAGAGGGAGCCAGAAAGGAGGAAGTTGGCAGTGGGGGGAAGAAAACATATCAACAGCAGTGATATGTTCATTAAAATATCTATTACTGCTGAAGCCGTACCCTAATTCAGATGTGTTCTTTTGATCATTGCTTCTTAAAGCTTCATTTTCATCTTTTTACGAGAAGGTTCTGCGTCAAAATTGACTGATACTTGGAGCTATTCATGAGTCCCTCCACCAACATTTTGGATGGGAAATTTACAAGAGGGTTACCTTGGCAACCAGACCCTGGAGCTTCCACCGGTGATGGTCGACGGGCACTTTTCTCTACATGTGGACGGGCCTTTACGTCAAAAGAATGCACTAATTGCTGCTTGATTTACTACGCCTTGTCTTTGTCAGTTTCGCCGGGCCCCCGTGAAAGTATGTAAACATTTGAGAGGCGAGCCGTTCTGCTCCTGGCACGGACCGCACACTCAAGGTCGTGCTCATGGATATTTTATGAGCTCCGGTGACGCTGTGTTTTTGATGCCGAGCACAGGACACCAGCATGATTTATTTATTCAGCTTGTTTCATGTGTACGTAGACTGTATCATGCTGTATGTTTTTCGCACATTTGCTGGTCCAAACACGAAATCAAACCGTAGTACAGCAGCAGGCACATGCTTTCACACTAGAGCATGCTTTCATTAACATGAGAGCGGCTATTTGGAACATATATATATATATATATATATATACAGTATATATACATACACAATAAACTTGAAGCATGTTTAGAGGCGTGTCAGCTCTGCTCCAACAAGCTGTCAAGTTCTGTCTCTCTTAGTGTCAGAGCTCTTGGGTTAAAAGCCTGTAATGCGAAAAATGTCAACTACAGTGTCAGACAAAGAGGAGCAGCACAGGTCTCAGCTGACATACAAGAAATTACACATGTGCTGAAAGGAGTGCAAGGGGGATAGAAGAAGGTTAGCTAATGTGTATTTCCATTAACAAGCGATCTGTAGATTATTATTATCTTTTGATTAAAAGGATACTACTGCAGTTTATTAGATTCCATTGAGTAGACCAAAACGGTTTAGGAACAACTCAAAAAAAACAAAACATGAAAAACAACACAAGGTGTTGACCTGCCGTCCAAATTCCCTAGATCCCAAACTTATCAAGTATCTATGGGATGATCCACAGAGGCCCCTCCCCTCAACCCAATCATCCATCCTGTTGCGGGACACCACAGGGCACCCTCAGAGGCCCATGTCCATTCTCTGATGAGTCACAATTGTTTTGGAGGCACAAGGGAGACCTACACAATATTAGGAAGGTGGTCATGGTATCATGACTGATCGGTGTATATTCTTATACACGCATGAGCTGTGTGTTCAGGACTGGTATTATGAGTACTAATATCAGAATCTGGACCGTCTTTACTGCCACGTATGTTTGGTAAAATAAGCACAAAGTAACCCTTAAAATAAAAGGAAGTAGTTGCTCAGATTTCCTGATTTTAGTCTCTATTATGAGTCACGCTTAAAGTATCCAGTATCCTAAATAATTTTACTGTGTTGAAATTCTTTTCCCCCCATGTGTTTGACCCATCCATCCATTCATGCATTCATTCATTTGTGTAGCAGCCATACCTGGCAGATCATCGATGCGAATCTGTGACTGACTCTGACCCTTCGCTCCCAAAGCTGATTCTCTAACCACTACGCCACAGCTTCCACATAACAAATACTGCTCTATACAGTAGGTACCCATAATGTGACTGCTTTAATTTAATCCCTATGACAAGTAAACTAATTAAATATTTCTTTGCCCCCCCCCCAAAAAAAGAATAGACTGTAAAAGCTTGAAGGTGCAGTCAGTAAATGTTAGTCAGAACTTGAACAATGGAGCTTTGATCTAAATGACTATTGATTATACTACCATGGTCGAGTAACTGATTAACTGACAAATCACTTCAGGAATACTGCTGGTTATTTCTAACGGTGAGGACGGGGCTGGTGGCATCAGGAGCTGCTGCTATTGACACAATCACTGCTACTGTTCGTCTGCAGGACAAACACACACGGATCGCGCAAAATCAATATTTCCTTTTCTCCTCCTCCTCCTCCTCCTCCTCCTCTCACATCCACACACAGATATGAAACGCTTCCTCATCTTCTGTTATACTTCCAAACTTCTCTTGGCCTCATTTCTCCTTTTCACTTTATTCAGCCAGAACGTTAGAAATTAATGCCGTGTTTAACTAAAAATGAATCACAGACAGCAATTTATGCGATGACTCTGCTAATCAGCATGGCTGAGCAGTTGAAAGCAAGCTAACGGGGACACAAGGTTCCTGACCTTCCTTGAAATAGGCTATCTTGAACTAGCCAATAAAACATTTAATATTGAAGTAAAGATAACAACACTTGGCAAGGCTGCAACTCATCACCCGGCCCATCCTGTAATACATCAGCCGATTTGGTTCCATTCACTCCATTTCCTCTCCGACGCTTTTTGTAGGTAGACGGTAATCTTTTTACTCTGCGATGTTCGTGTCATTTCCGGCAGCCCCAGCCATTCTGGAGATCCCAGTGTCATGAAGCTTCGGGACACGTTCGCTCGCCAAACCACAGCCACCGTCACCTCGGTCACATCTCAACACGTTAAACCGCTCATTAGGCACTGACAAGAAAATGACTGAAGGCAAAGATCAGTGGGAAGCGAGGCGTTTAAAAGGCGCCACGTGTTGAGGCGCTCTGCTCTGCTGCGGATGACTGAACATTACGCATTTCACAGGAGCCTCAGCGTAACCTAAACGACGTGAAGATAAATCGTCTTTTCAGGTGGTCAAGTTATTATCATGTCTTTTGCAAGCTGTGGTAATGTTGCAGAGTGCGACTGTTGGTGTGGAACTTTAATTCCATATTTCTGCACACACACACATATTTGCTGGAACAAATCCTTCACTGCCTGAAATGAATTCACTTCCCCGTGTCAGCCGGAGGAAAATGTTATCTCCAGCAAACCAAAACCAATTTAGAACAGAATGAACAATGTACCTGCCCAATTGACAGACACTAACACCTCTGATCCCTTGTTATCTGCCTCATTTCTTTCTTTTGACACTGTGATAACCGATTGTGCGGCGCGAATACTCCGTCAGTCTCCGGCATCGTCATTTCTATGCAAATAAGCGGAGTGGGTGGGAAGACGGCACACACTTAACGAGCGCTGAGATATGATGCCCCCGCGGTCGATCAATAAACAACTTGTGGAGGTGACTCATCACCGGTGCGCTCACCCGCCTCACCCCTCAGGCATCGTACTCTCCCTGCATCGCGGCGGACAAGGAGAGATGTTCCCACTCAGACACAAGTGGCCTGCTGGCAACAAGTCCATCTAGTTTCATTGATCTTCTCTTCCAAGATCTAAGAAATATGACCGAAGGCTGATTGCCTAATGGGACTGCAAATGCAAGCAGCAGGGCCATGGCCTGTCTTCATGACGTATGCCAGGCAGGTGGACAGGCCGCTTGTCTTCCCATTGTCAGCTAATTGGCTGTCCGCCATGCCTCGTGTCTCGGGCAGGCCATGGCTAATAGCCAGCAGACCGTATCTTTCACACTTACACCCGTCCTGCTCCAGATCAATGTCATACATACATGCATACGTAGAGTACATTTCACCCTCACCCCTCTCTCCTGTGCCCTTCTCCATCTGCCTCCCCATGGGACAAGTAGTTACGACTAAGTGTTGCAGTTAGGGTGATGCACATACATTTATAATTAAACGAACTGTACGTCCCTCGTTTAAAGCACCAGCATCTTTGATCCTCGGCTCCATGATTCATGTTCAAAGCACGCTGTCCGCAGCTATAGATTATCTGTAGTTGGGCAGGACTTTGAAATGCACTGACTTTAATAGTCAATGCAATATTTGGCCCAATCAGAGAGAAAAGTCCTGCTCAGTCAGTCTACTGGTTATATCTTTCAACAATATTGAAAAGGTAGCCGATAGTATCAGACTGATCAATCATTTTGACGGCTAATATTTTTTGAAAGCACACAAAAGTAACATCAGTTCATTTTGGGACCCGGGTATTAAAGTCATGTAATTAAAGCAAACCTCCATAATGAAGGAATTGGTACTAAATTAAACACATATTTTTATGTTCTGCACATCTGTGGTCCCTAAATTACTTGGGCTGGTGTTTCCATTAGTAGCATAAGTCTACAAACTGGTTCCAAGCCTTTAGAGGTAAAATGGTCCAGTAATTCAAATTGAAACAAAGAGAATAGATAGGAAAGCCTTAACAAATAATATTGAGTCCTCATATGACGCCAATATTACATATGCACATACACCGATCAGACTTAACATTATGTCCACCTGCCTGATATTTTGTAGGTTTTTGATGGTACCGGCCTTTCTAAAGGACGCCAAATAAGGTGTTCTAGATCTGGAAGACATCCCACTACATTCTCCCTGTGCCCAAGAATAAATGTCCCAGCAGTTTCAACAACTTCAGGCCTGTGGCTTTAACTACACATCTTACGAAGGCCTTTGAGAGACTGATTTGACAGTACCTCACTCTTCTGGTATAGTTACCTGCCCTGGCTGGACCTCCTGCAGTTTGTGGAGCAGACTGACATCAGAGTGAAGGGCTCAAAGCAGGTTGGGCTCTTTGACTTCTACAGCGCTTTAAAGGGCATTTATCTACACTGGCAGGTATGGTAATGACCGACTCTGACGCAACCCAAGGAACTGTGCTGTCACTGTTAATATTCACCCTCTACATCTCTAAGTTCTCGGATGACTTCTCCATTGTTGGCAGGATCACTGATGATGAAGAGGAGTAAGATAATGCCACAACAGCTAATCATTGGGTAGACTTAGGAGGTGGACAAGATTGACTTCAAGTGTAGGAAAAACCTTCCATCCCTGTCACCATAAAGGCAGACGTAGTGGAGATGGTGGACACCTACAGCTTACTAGGGGTGCAACTCAACAACAGAGTGGACAGGGCTGGCAAAGCTGAGGCCCTCTACAGGAGAGGACAGAGCCAGCTCTTCTTCCTGAGAGAGCTCGGAGCCTTTAATGTGCACACTAGGCTGTCATAGATGTGCTGCCGGTCTGGAGTGGCCTTGGGCATCGGGACATGTGGTGGCAACACATGGGGCAAGCAAGCGTGGATGGCTAGCTCTCTGTGGCATGGACAACACCATGGTGCACGTGGACCTTTGACCAACAAATTGTACTCACTTTAATCGTTGAGTTCAAGAGGACATTTGTATTAAATTTGAAAAAAATTCCTTAATCGGTTCCAGAGGAACCGTGTTTACAATAATAGTCTGATGTAACAGATGTAACTACGGTACAAACAAAACCAAATTGTGAATAATTGATGCTTTCTTTTTTGGGGGAAAGATAATGTAATTTTTTGAGCTAAGCTAAATAATTTCAATTTGATCAATTACGGTTTCTTGTTGAAGGGTTTAAATTGGTTAAACTGACAAGTAAAATGTATACAGTATATGTATATTTACAGTGCCGAAAGCTGCTGTGGGAGCCAGGGTCATGCAAACCCTGACCACTAAAAGTTTCCAAGTCTGAAGCCTGTGCTGCAGCGTGCTTTTCCCCAGGCTATGGAAGCAGGATATTTTTCATACATGGACGTATATAGGAGGTACGGCAGCAGTGCAGCCGACCTCGGTGCTCCCCACGAATCAGCCAAGCACTCAACTCAAGCACAGGCTGGGGAAAAATCACTGTGAATAATTTCTTAATGCTTTCACGGAGGAACAAAGAGGAAGGGTGAAAGAAAGGGGTCAGGCAGTGAGAAAACACTCGTGATGGAGGAAGAAGAGGAGGAGGACGGAGACAGTGAGACAGACAGCAAATAAAAACTGCAGACAAACAGAAAGGGGAGAGGAAAAGGAGCGTGATGATACATAAAGTCAGAGTAGAAAGGAGGAATGGATGAAAGGAGGGCCGTACATGAAAGAGGGAGGAGGAGGAGGAGGAGGGATGGCGCGCCATGTCCGGTGGCCTGGGATCCTGCTGCAGTCTACATTATTCATCGCAGCACCAGATTCATCCAGGGTGACTTACATCGCTCATCATTTACATGCTATCACCTATGAATTATTGAAATAATGAGTTGTGGGTCTGATGATCCATAAAGTATGGGGTGAGCTCCCTGAAGGGAAACATTGACTTAGAGGTCGGTCACGAGCAGCTGAGAACAGATCCAGAATAAACACGATGTACCCGTCCACTGTTTTCAAGCCACAAATATGAGGAGAAACACTCTTTTAATTATTATTCACTAAAATGTTTCGTAAAAATGCATAAAATTCAGCGCCCATGTAGTTATTTGCTGACTTTGTTTTTGCACAACTGCTTTCATTTAATAATGAAAGTGGTAGTATCCGTGTCTCCCGTCCTGTTGTTCCTATCACCTACTCCTGCTCGCTCATGGTTGATTGCACCGAAATTATACACTTTGTTTTTAATGGATGTGTATAATGAGATGAGAGGACCATGTTAATATTATTTTTAAAGGGTTGTCTTTGTAGAAATTGAACGTAGTGTTCATAAATACATCATCAGCCACAATATTAAAACCGCCAACCGGTGAAGTGAATAATATTGATGATCTCATTACAGTGTAATGTGCTACTCGGACATCTGGGTCCTGGCATTTATGTGGATGTTACTGTGATTCGTGCCACCACACAGACCTGAGCACACCGTCATGGCAACGGCAAGGGGGGGTGTTCCTTGCATCCTGGTGCCGTGAGTTCCCCACATAAACGATGCACACGTACCCAGCCATCCATGTGATGTAAAAGGGCGATTCCTGAGAGCAAACCACCTTCTTCCATTGCTCCGTTGTCTAGATGTGATACTCACACATATCAATTGTAGCAGCTTTACTCAGTGGACAGTGTGACGGCCACATGCTACTACACGGACACCCTGACTGGTCTGAAGCTACCAGCCCAATACAAAATAAACTGTGATGAACTGTGTGTTCTGACTCTGACTACTTTTTATTTTTAGCATTTTGAGCTACTGTAGCTCATCCATGGGACTGTCCATGACCCCGTCGCAAATTTACCCATCTTCCTTCCTTGGACCACTTTTGATACTGTCCACTGCAGACCAGGAACACCGCACAAGAGCTGCAGGTCTGGAGATGCTCTGATCCAGTCATCTAGCCATCACAATTTATCCTTTTCAAAGTCACTGAACTCAAACTGTTCACTTGCTGCCTAATATGTCCCACTGACTGAGATTATGACCATCATAATGTTATGGCTGACTGGTATACGGCTATATTGTTGTGTGAGACCCTGTAGCTACAAATGGTTGTGTTTTCCTTAGGAAGCCATTGGCGGTGACATGGCATCAAGAGGTCATTGTTAATGAAATTCAGCAAGTTGTTCTGCAATGGTAAGGGAAAAAAAAAAAAGATGGCCGATGATCAAAATGCTTCATATGTGGACAGGGCTTTAGAATGAGCTCTTCACAGAGGGAACAAGTAGTCAAAACAAACACTGGCTCCAGATTACCCCAGAAGGTTGCAAAGGGAGGAGTGAGGCTGGGGCATTCATTTGGTTGCAGTCTGCAACCTCACCACCAGATGTCACTAAATTCCATATAGGGATCCTTTAATAAGGTGAAGGAGTTGCACTCATAATTGATCTCTTAGTGATCTGGACGTCATCATCTAAGATTCCTGACTAAAATCAGGTAAAAAGGCAAAAGCATGAAACTATTCACACAATGACGGGAGAGATCAGTGTTTTGTGTGATATAATTATGTGTTATAATAAAAGAATGTATATGTGCCATGAAATGAACCTGTGGATGCCACATGCGGTTGCCGTTACTGGAAGTAAAAGTGCACTGAAATCACTACCAACAATACCTAGGTGTGTATCTGTATAAATATAACATCATATCCATTATTAATGGATATTAATATTTCATGCAAATACAGTGAAAGAATCTGACAAGGAGAGAAAGGTGAGTCTCCACTAGGATCATCCGAACAGCCAAAGAAATGCAAAGTCCAGTCCAGCCTGAAATCTGTCCTTATGTGCAGTCAGTGGTCTACCCTCAGAGATCAGTCCACATAAGGATAATGTTTGCCTTGTTTTATATTTAAAGCCGATGTGCAGTGATAGCTTAAAGGCTAAACACTGTGGAGTACATTTCTTTAAATTGCGATTATACAGCAGCTCGTTTTAGTGAGTTAGATCCACGTGTGAAACCCAAGTGCTCGTAATAAAGCCTGAAGGTTTATGAAGGTTGATATTACGGTCCTGGCTCTCTGTCTCCCTCTCTCAGTTTTCTCTCTCTGAGCACTCTCATCTTGCGGTGGATAGAAATGGTAATATTCGCTTTCTGTTGTGCAAACGATACAAAGATGACATTCAAATCAATGGCAAATCCTCCGACTGTCCTCCAGCAACTAAACGCCAGCTGTTTGGTGCAGTTAAGAAGTCATTTTAGAAGATGACTGGGGTAACGTATAATAGACTTTATTACTGACACATACTGTATGCTAACCTTGAGGTATGTGCAACACATTTTCCTGTTCATTTCACAATCAACATATTGATATATAATTACTGCTAGAAAAAAAATTGAAGAATTGAAGAATTTTAATGGTACCAGAGAGTTTGTTTTAATATATGTTAGATTTGGAAAGGTGTGACTAATTTTGGTATCCAATAATCATATTGACATATTAAAGATTCTACAGCATCAAAGTTAAATCTATGCACCTGTCAGTAGCAGGAATATTATTGGGTGAAGTCTGTAATAATTCTGTCTTTTAGGTCCCAACCCCGCATAGTCAATTAAAAAATGAAACGCACACGGTTTCAGCTAACTATTGTTCGTTACCACCCATGTTTTCTTATCTTCCACAACTCCAATTAAACAAGGCTGCACATTAGAGAATTTAAATGAAGCACACAATCATGTCATTAAATCCTAAATAAATAAACAGCACGGGACAGGTTGCAGCCGGAGCAAACTAGTGGGCGAGGCAATACGCAAAGACTGCCTAATTGAGTGGGCGTAGCTACATTAGTTTTGTATGTCTGTCAGCACGCATACCAAATACAAGGACTAAGCCATTTTAGAGCTGGAGGTAATTTACAAATTTGCAATGGTACCTTTGTTTAATTGAAATGTGGAGCGTGTTTCCTTCCATGTGCATCTTCTTTGATTATATTTTCACAGCTGGCTTAAGTGTTAATGTGGCAGCAAGTGAATGTAATTACGCCGGTTAACGCTGGAGTATTCATGAAGGAGAAAACAATGGGGCTTTCTTATAAATAATTAGGCTCTGCCTGAAAAACATACAGTAGATGAACTACTTCGGGTGCACATTAACAAGTGAAAAATAAACTGAGAAGCCATTAAAATCCCAGCTATATTTCTCTGTAACTCTCTTGTTGATATAAGGGTAAATAGTCAACATGAATGCATTTATGAAGTTTTATTAAAATCCTTTTATTTTTAGCTTCTGTGTGGAGGCAGAATGAAAGAGTTTGGGACAAAGTAGGATGAAAATATGGGGGCGGTTTATGATGCACAAGGAAACTGTAGGCACTACAACCCCAGTATAGTCCCTTCTCCTACAAAGCAAGTAGACTTGATTGTATTAAAAAAAAAAAAACTGTTTTTAATGCTAAAAAATAGAAGATATTTGCTATAATTCAGCAAAAGCGTGTGACGCCATGGTGCCTAGTGACACTACATGTGTCAAATAACATCTCCAAGGTTCCTGCAACAAGATACTATCCTTATCCAAAGAAGAAGCTGCTCAGAAACTACTTGTCCTGCACACAAGCGTCTTGATTAAACTTGATTCTATGATTGTCTGTTACACTGAGAGAGACTGAGTTCATCTGTTCTCATGAAAACATAATTATATATATATATATATATATATATATTTCAAAGCTCGGGCAACCTTGAACAAGATTTCGAATGCAACAACTGTCCAGAGTTCAAAGTAGAACCGTCCCCTCTAATTATTTTTTATATATATCCTCGGGCTGCAGCTGACAATGAGAATCAGTAATGACCCAGACAAACTATGTTTTAAATTTAATGATAAATGGAAGGAAAGCATCCTAAAAAAAAAAATCAAAATGAATAATATTGAGCATGACCACCAAACGGAGAGGCTTCTTTTAACTTTAACTATAGAAGATTTAAACTTTTGTCGTCACTGAACGCAAACGGGAGATTGACTCTGCATACCAACAATAATGTCTCTGAGTTATGGCTCGTCGTAAAGAATGATTTAAGTGCAGTGATTCGCATTCAAGGTCTTGTCTATTCTTCAGGAGATATACATCCCACCCATGTGATCACACTGTGAAATTCATCGCAGCGAAGTGATATAGAGACGCTCCGAGTGCAGGGCAGGGCTGCAGTGGTGCCTTTCAAGCCGAAAAGAATCCAGCGCAGTGAGATGATCAAAGGCAGAAACACACACAGCTCTCTGTCGTGTAAATGCTAATCGTTAATAACTGTTAATCATTGTGGAGATTAAAAAGTCTCTTTTATCTTCGCACTCCCCTTTAAACCTTTTTCATGCAGGTGCGTATGCATGTTGGCATGGCTGAGCCTCGAGGTCATGCAGAATCCAGATTTGGAGGGGGTGGTGTAAATATTTGATAATCCGCTCAGTAGGAAAATATTAGCTCCTAATAACCATGTAAACACTAGATCCAATTGTTTCGCTCTGCTTGGAATAAATCCATTCTTTCTGAGCATGTTTGCTCCATGTGGGGTTGATTCCAGGTGGGACAGAAACACCCAGTGGTTCAAGAAGTATTTGAAAAGCTGAAGGAAGCTTGTATCTATGTAGGCAGCAACGTTAAAAAAAACATGGGTCCGCCTTGGTCGTCTTCTTCTCTTGAATCAATTAAATCTCGCAATAAATTTGGGAAAAATGTCTTGTTCCGTTACTTTTCTGGCAGAGTTGATGCTCCATGGTGGGCAGAACCCCTAGCATGTCAAAAGAAATGTACTGTGAATACTGTCTTGGACAATATCTTATCAGAACTTTTTATTTAGAGTTCATGTAAAACCTTAAGTTGGAATGTCTGATCAGAATGCTTAAGGAAGGGTAAGGAAGTCACATGGGAAGTGTATAGTGTCCTCCAAACAGAAATGTCTCCCATCTGAAAAGCAGCTTTCAGAGCGAGCCTCCAGTCGTGAGCAGGCTCATGAGGATTGCAATTGTAATTGTGGTACCGAAGAGGAAGGTACTCATGATGAGAGGGCTGGCTGTTGGCGCCAGGGACACAAGTGTTTGAATGACACACGCAGTTTCTAGTGTGTTGTACTCGAATCAGAAATATTGGCGTAATTAAGTAATGTGTCAAAGCCCTCGCACATAAAGCTGTGGTAAAATATACAGTCTGGTTATCATACTTTAATTGGAGAGCTCCAATGCAGCCCAGGTACAGCTGCTGTTTCAGTCAATTGTTTCAGTCATCGCTGAAGAGACACTGTGTCGCAGCATCGCTCAGCTCTGTCATTCCTAGGTGTACATGCTGCCTATTTTATCCAATGTCATATACCAACCGAGTATGTAGTAGTATTTATTATTTTATGCACAAATCTGTGGAACGATTGAGCCAGAAGCTATTGTTACTGACACGATTGGAATCATCCCTTTAGCTAACCTCAACAGCCCAAGAACCACGTTCCTTCCTTTCAGTCCTCCGGAAGTTTGGTCCCCCAATGACTTTAACCTTAACCCTAACCCTAATCCTCACTCTACTAGAGAGCAAACAACACCACAGTAAGTAATGCAACTAATGTTACCCACCTATCAAGCAGGAACAGAGCAACTTTCACATCTGTCTTCAGACTTTTCAACTCTCCTGCCAGCTCACATCTTGCCTGACACATAGCGACAAGTGTCGGACACAGGCTTGTTGCTTCACAACACCAGCTGCCATTGAAAATGTGTTGTAGTTTGTCACTCTCGAACTGCCGGTGTGAACGCACCATTAGATTTCTTGGACGACTTTTTTTTCTTGGATGGCTTCTTCTTCTTGGATCTGTTTTTGGATGACTTCATCTTCCTCTCTGGACCTCTTCTTCTTGGACGACCTTTTTCTGCTTTGAGTTCTTCTTGGACGACTCCTTCTGCTTGGACGACTTCTTTCTTTTTTTGGACGTCTTCTTCTTCATATGGTGCATAATCTAAGCAGATTTGTAGTATCTCTGTCTCTCATTTAAATTTGGAATACACCAAGCGTGTGAACAGTTTACTTACACAATCAGGAACACTGCTTTGTCGCTACAGCCCGGCGACTACAACCCTGATCCACACCAACTGTTTCCCTCTCTTCTTCCTTCACAATCTCTTTCAATTTGCTAATTTTTCCTCCATTTCTTCCCGTTCTGCACTCAAAGAAAATAAGATGATAAGACATCACAAAAGCTAACACACCCACAGACAAACACTGAGGGAAAAACAACAGAGCTGACTGTTCTTGAAGAGGGAAAAAAAATTATTAAATAATATATAAATAACAAAGCCAGCACAAGATGCTCAGCAAGCCCTAGGTAATTAATTAGGAATGTTCAGATTTAGTCGTGGCTTAATACCCAGCAGTGCAGCGCTAAATTGCAGCGAAGTAGTGAGCTAATTAGGGCTGTCTCTTAAGCCATGATGTGTTTTATTTATGACGGCCTTTCTGGAACGTTCTCTCAATTTATTCAGCACCAGCACAGCGACCTGCAAATTTTACACCGCCGCTCTCAAACTCTGGATGTCACAGAACAATCATAAATCTTATTATTGGGTGGAATGAGTGTGTTAATAATGTAAAAGAAGAACAGTTTATGAATATTCATAGCTCCTGTGATAGATCTGGGTAAGGTGTTATGAGTTGGTTTATGGCTCCGCCCTGGGCAGACAGCTCATCCTTGAAAGCGATTCATCATTTGAAGGTGCCACCGTGGACCGTCTCATCTGTAAAAGCCCTAAAGTGGTTCTCGGGCTCGATTCAAACGGTTTGTGACTCTTTATCACCGGTTTATATGGTTTCATTTCTCCAACGTTACAACACTCAAGGAGAAATTAGCCCAAGCCAGGTCAGATTTACATCACGTCGTGTGTTTATGTGGACACGTTTCTGAGGCTTATCCTGGTTTGGATCATATTCAGGATATGGTGTTTACTAAATCGAGGTATTCATGTGCTTCTGGAGCTAAGTCAAGTTAGTAAAGGTTTAATAATAAAGTTCTGACTTAATTTAAAAGGTTTGGTGGCTTCAAAACAAAACTATGTACTAAGCACCGACTGCTCTGATTACATGGATACTACTATTCCACTAATTATCAGAATAAAAAAGCCTCAGCCCGAGTAGTCTGAACTGATCAGAAGGAATTTTCCATCACATCGAGAAGGGTGGTGCAAACATTTTGACTATCTGTTCAAAAGAAAAATGTTAGCTCCTAATAACCATGTAAACACTTGATCTTCTGGTTTCTCTTTGGTTTTAATAAATCCCTTCTATCTAAGCATGTTTGCCCCTCATTGGGTGAACATCAGGGTTTCCAGGAGGTAGAAAAACAACAAGTTGTTCAAACGAGTACTGGAGAAGATCAACAAAGCCGAAGTCATTGTGGGCAGCCATGTTAAAAACATCCTCTTGGTCATCTTCCTCTATTGAATGAATTCAGTGTTCTCAATAAAGTTGAGGACATTTTGAGAGCAGGCCAAACCTCTTCTGAGGGTGTCCTGTGGTGTCCCCCCACTAACAACATTCTGGGGTCCTATGGGTTGAGGGGAAGGGCCTCGGTGGATCATCCCACAGATACTTGATCAGTTTGGGATTTGGAGGCCAGGTCAACACCTTGTGCTGTTCTTCATGTTTTTTTTTTTAGTTGTTCCTAAAACGTTTTTGTGTCTGTGTCAGGCTGCATCCTGCTGGGGATGGTTGCTGCCATCAAGGAATGTCATTGCTATGAGGTGGGGGTGCCTGGTCTGGTCTAAGTGGATAGTACACGTCTAAGTAACATCCACACGAATGCCAGGTCAAAAAGTTTCCCAGCAGAACACTGAATTGTCACAAGATGGCCTGTGTTATTCACTTCTCCTGTCATTGGTCATAATGTTATGCCTGATTGGTGTATATTATATCTTATGGGAAGAAAAATGTTTTAAAAAATAATTTCATACTTATTTTTGCTCTTTTGAAGCACACTTCCCAACCTGTCTTTGAGGGATGCATGAGAGAACTCTGCCTTTCATCTGAAAGAAACAGCATCAAGCTGTTGACCTGCACTGTAAGCATGCAGGCTTGAAACAAGGATTGCAGCCCACACGCTGTGCACCATAGCGCTGACCCTTGCTCCACGCTCTGCAGAGGAATACTAAGCCTCTGTCTCGACTAGATGACTCCACATAGGAAGACAATCCCCTGACTTCCTTTCCTACCCATCGTCACTCTCCCACATATCTGACTGAGAGGATGTTCTAAAAGGTGAGAGATTACAGTCCACACAGTCACCTTCAACCCACCGACTGCTCTTCTCTCTCACTAGATGCCCAATTTGGATGTAAACCCCACATGGCGACTTCACCACATGATCTTGTTAGGTGTAGGAATGGGAACCTTTCTGAACAGTCTTCACACATGTGTGTATAGGAGCAATCAATGGACCATGTCCTTGAGTCTCTCCAAAGACTAACAGGAGGTTTAGTCATCCTTAACAGTAGACCCTGCTTAGCTTGGTGGCTTTAAAATCCCAACCCCACCATCTGTCCCCTCTAGTTCTGAATTCAAACCAACAGAACGTCTTCTTTTCTCCATAAACGAATCACTTTAAAGACATGGTTTTCGTTTTTGTCAACTGCTACCCAGAGATAACCACCGAAGAACAAAACAATTAAATGATAAGTTTAGTTCCCTATTGAGGTTATGTTGTTGCGCTGAGAAAAGACTGAAATGTATAGGCTGTATATAAATCCATACCTTGCTGCCATGCTCAGACATATAATCAACACACTGTAATGTAGTGTTCTGCCTCATACCACATCTATTTTCAGGACTTTATAAAGCACATATGACTTTGCTGCGTTCAACAGAGCAGACATAAACCAGCAGCCTGACCTTAAGAAAGTCTAGGGGCACTCTCTGGAGGCACCGCAGTGCATTTCAGTGGCAGCACAGCAGCTTCATGGGGACGCTGTCTCCCGTCGTCAGCACTGCCCTCGGCTTTCTCGATTAGTTCCAGGACCCCGTGGGGTCTCCAGAGCTCATAATTAATTGATCCAAGTCTTGTTTAGTTCTATTTATAGGTAGCCGCCTACGTACACTAACGCATCCTCTTCCCCTCCTGCATGAAACTCACAACACTCCACATCAACATATTGTACTCTGGTTGAACCTCGTCAATGCCACAGCATGACCGGTGAAATTAATCTAGGGTGTCTTGTGTTTTAGCACCGGGTGCTGACGCAACCACGGGAAAACCAAGCCTCACAACATGGAGCATACATATTTCAAATGTGCATCTCCTCTTGTTCGTTCAGTTGCTAAGGGATTGATGGAGCTCTGCTTTTCTGTTGGTGGTGGTGGTGGCGGCAGTCATCTATACTGAATGATGTAGCTGGTTGTAAAGCAGCCATGTGGCTTTGTTTTCCTCCAAGGTAAAGCAAACACGCTGCCTTCTCGGTCTCTGCACATACCGTAGTTGTAGTGAAGTTGTGAATCAAGATGAAATAAAATAAAATAAGCCATCCTAATTATGGCTCACAGGTACTATGAATTTTTCCTTGAACGCATTGCATATTTTCCTCAAGGACAAAATGATGTGACTGCAAATAAATGAGGCTGCAAATAAAGTATTATCGACAAAATGTATATTAAGCATCAAATGTAAAAGTATAATTCCGCAGAAAAGCATCTCTACACTGGAAAAAATACTCCATGGAAAGTACTGTAAAAGTCGTTCCTTTAAATTGCTATGTAAGTAAAAGTACTCATTCATTCATTTTCTTGTCCTCTAGAGGGTCGCAGGGGGGCTGGAGCCTATCCCAGCTGGATAGACAGGTCACCTGTCTATCACAAGGCTAACACAGGGAGACAGACAACCACTCACGCTCACACCTACGGCCAATTTAAAATCACCAATGTACCTAACCAGCATGTCTTTGGACGGTGGGAGGAAGCCGGAGTACCCAGAGAGAACCCAAGCAGACACAGGGAGAACATGCTAACTACACACAGGCCTACTGCTACTTATGCAATGCTGCATCATTCAGTCCACAAAAAGGGGATTTATCCAGCCATTAAAATTAAATAGTTTTTTTATGTACTTATAGTTGTATCTAGTGGTTCCCAACTTTAAAGTCGGGCCCCTCCAAGGAGTCGCAAAGTAAATTCAATCTTTGTGGTAAGTCTTTAGACAATACTGAGACAGGACAAAAAGAAAAAAACAAACTTTAATTTATACTCCTTTTTGTCTTAAAATGTTTGCTTTTCATGAGATACATTAGAGAGTTTAACACATTTGAGCCAAAAGGGGCATTTAAATAAAGAATATTACATAGAATTTGTGCAGCAACTAACAACTACGTGACTATGGGCAGTGGCAATCCTGGGCAGTGGCAATCCTGGGCTCTGGGGGGGCCCAGGCAAAGATGCACAAGTGCAATCCCCCCAGTCCAAACCAGTGTTTTCTGTCATAGGGTGGATAGAAGGGGGCCCTTATGGGGGGGGTTGTGGAGTATTATAAAATCACTGCTGGGCCTCAATACTTTTAGGGGACTTTATTGATGTCATTACAAAATATGCCACAAGGCAGCTACCTGGGGCCCCCCGCTTCCTCGTGTTTTTCCATGGGGCCCCAAATAGTTGCTTGATTGGAAGTGCTGATTCAAACTCTAACTGTGCTTTTATTTCAGTTTATCGTTTGCATTTAACCCCAATTTTAATGTCAGAAGTGCAGCTGCTAAACAAAAATGAAGGACTTGAAAGAGCAAAAGTATAAAATCAAAGCGTAAAGAGTAGTAGAAAAGTTGTAAAGCAAATATGTAAAGATTCTTATTTCAGCAAAGTTAATGCAGCTAAGGGTCCACGCCGTAGGTCACAATCAGTGAGCGATGTACAATGTGTAACGTCAACCCTCCAAGAAATTGTGCGTCAGAAGAGAAGGCTAAATGCATTATGCTGCACTGTGAATAATGCAGCTCATACAATATATAAGACGTAAAAGTATGTGACAAGCATGCACTGAAGAAAAGATAATACATTACTCTAAGTTCACTGGATTTAAATGGCGGAATTAAATTCTACTGGAGCTACATAATTAATAGACTACATGGTTCTGGATTACCGACGCCACACAAAGGCACAAATTACCGTTAATGTTGAGGCGGTACAGAGTATAGTAAATGACTTGGACGCAGAAATCATGAGAAATCATGAAAAAGAGACTTAAAAAAGGTCCTTTTTTCCTGGTATTATGCTAAACTTGCACATATCCATGCATAAAACAAGCGAGAAATGTTGGGGCAGATGTCACCAATAAGTTGACCAACACAAAAACACACTTTTTGGATTTTTCCATATGACAAACCTTGACTTTTATGTGTCATGTGTTTACAGTCGAACACATTTTCACAGAGAGCAACGTTCCAAAAATACATGTCATCACATTTCCGTGAATGATGATAAGTGAATGAACAGAACAGTGAAAACCTCCGGACAAAAGGACAGGAGGCCAATGATCTGCTCCTTACAGCGTTCCTATTTATAGTGGCTGAATGTCGCCTCAGATCGGAGTCAGTGGCAGAAATCTGCTGCCCTCTCCTGGAGAAATGTAGTTGGGCTTTTTCAAATTGGTGAATGTAGCTCTTAGAAACTATATTCTTCGTACCGGCTTCAAATATTTATAAAGTTGACTTATTTATATAGCAGTAAACAGTGAATGTTGCCCCAGTGCATTGCAAACACGTCCCTGTTCAATTTATACCCCATATTATAACCGCATAACACAGAATACAATGCAATTAACTGGACCATGAATTCACAATCACGTATTCATATTCACATTTGCCCCGAGCATTGATCTTTGAAAGCCTGAGAAACCCAAGGGGAAGTCTAATCAGGCTTAAAATTGAATAATTTACAGGATCTAATTAAATAAAAGTTCCAATTATTCTCTGAGTGCTTATGAGTAAAGCAATGTTTGCATTACATTCAAGGTGGAAACGAACCATCAGAGGAATATCAGACTTCAACCTGAGGTTATTGTCCAAGATTAATACAATTAGCCCTCACTGCCTTCAATGAAAGGATTTTTGAAAATGGCGCAAAAAAATCCCATAAACACGAAGATAAAATGTCATCTCTGAAATTTTATAAGCTTATAAGCATCGAGAATTATCAGCATTATCCAGTACTTTTCTCTGTGTGGAAATATGTTTGGCTGTTTAGCATGAATTTGTAAAAAAAAAATAGAGAATTTTAGGATGAAGTATGTACATGTAATAGTGATAAATCCAATGACTTTTGGCTAAATAAGACTAATTTTAATGACCGATATTAAAAGCAGTGCCCCAAAAAAGCAAATACTCACCAAAATGCTGCATATCTGTATGCGATCTTCCTATCCATGGCCTCCTCTAGTCTGCATATTCCGTGCTGCCCTGTCAGGTCTCACAAATGCAATTGTCATTTCAACAGTTCTGACATCATTTCAATATTTAATTTAACACTAGCAAAGACCTAAGTCACACATTCGTCTGGTCATCTATCAATAAATCGTGTGACTCTAACATGTGATACCCTGTTAAGATTCCAATACCTCGCTGTTACTTTCACTTAATCAATGTTTAAAAAACCTCCGGTGTTGTGTAACAGAGCGAGGACTGTACAGTGCCTGTATCGGCTTACGATGTTGAAATAAAGACCACGGATTAAATGTTTGACTCGACGGTTGACGGAGAGTGCAGGGCAGTACAGTTTGAAGCTGCAGGGTTCAGGACTTTTATCCGACTCCTCCGCAACTACTGCTACTACTGAAAGGTGTCAGTAGCTTTTGGGTGTATTTGTATGAGATAATACTTGAGGCCTGCAAGGAACAAGTGAAGAAACAAATATAAAATGCAATAGCCGTGGCTAGTGGAGGTATCGCTTATTGTACACACACATACCTACTGTGAAGAAATCAATTCACAAATTCTGAAAGAGGATTCCGCTTTTATTAGGTACGTTTGTTCAATATCACCTTTTGTGCAAACTGCACCATACTAGTACAAGTACTAAGGCCCTACCTCAATGTGAGCAGACTACTGTGAGACACATTGTTAAGTAACAGCACTGAAAACCTCTTCCAGGTCAAAACATGTCACGTAGTGGAGACATGTTAACACACTCACTGAAAGGAGTGTCGCAAATTCGGCCCGTCGGTTTAGATTAACAGCAACCCATCTGATCTTTAAGTCCGTGTTTAGATTTAACTCTCAACCTTTTTTTTAAAAACATCCTGAAACGATCAGACAGAAGTCACTGAATCCACAGGAAGGCAGATTTCATTCCCTTGAACAGGCTGACACGTACCATTTAGTACCGACTACTCAACATCGAAGTAAAAAAAAGGTTCACGTGCACACAGTTCTTCACATTGCTACCGTCTCAATAAACACATCTTGTCCGTTTCAGTCAAAAACACCAAATGAGTACAGACGCTACAATACAACAATAAAGAATGTAGAGATGATACTTGAAAAATACTGTATTTTTGTGACAAGCGCTCTTACAGAGGATGGCTCTGAAACGTCCTTCAAAAAAAAAAAAAAAAAAAAAAAAAAAGGAGAAAGAAGCGCACCGGTTCACATTTAATCAACATTCAGTCATTTTCAGTTTGAACAAAGAATGTAAAATGTCATTTTTTTTTGTGCTGTGAAAATCAATAGCATGTCTTTGAATTAAAGCCCTTTATGGAGATAAAATGTGTAAATGAAAGCTGTGGCAGATAAACTCAGGATTCCTCAGCTGGTTTTGGTCCGTGCTCATCATTGGAGTGGTGCATCAGTAATAAAGCATGAACCGCGACCATCTAATTCAATCAAACCTCCCTGCCTCTCGCCTGCTGAGGGAGACGAGCATGGTTAATAGTGTTTGGCTAAATAGTCTCAAAGACGGGAGTCTGTTAATATTTATAGAATATGAATTGGCCGTCTTTAGTGACATTCCTAGAAACAAACCCTGCAAATATGGATACATGTGAATTGCTGCAAATGCAAACTAAACATTTACTCCTGCTGCAACTTCTCACTTTTATTATGAAGCCGAAGTAGTAATGGAACAAGAAGCAGCAGCCACAGTGAGCTGTTAGATGAAGAGCTGGTTCCCAGACTCATGCCGCCTGCAGCATAAAATCAAACAGCGGATGCTCACAGGATGATGGACAAACGCCAATTGAGTACTGACGTATTTAATTAATAATTCTGTGAGCTGTGGTATTAAACTGCATTTCCTTTTACCATTAATTACAGGTGTAGCCAAATCCACTAGGACTGAAACATAAGGACTGCCAACTCAATGCTGTCTGAATATAAAATTTAGTACTAAAAAGTAATTTAAATTTACACACAAAACATTAAGTTTTGTCTCTTTTTGCAGCCTCAGGTTTAAAAGACAATTATATCCATTTATATAGTTCTGGATAATCCTTACTCAATCACAACATGGTGTTTAAAGTCAAATCTAGAAAGATAAAACACATGGGGCTGTCAAACTGAATCAAACCATGCTGACACACATCCTACAATTTTATATTATCACTCACTGACTTTCAGTATTCAAGACGAGGCTTGTCTAGGTGCTTCCCGGACACAACTACCTTCTACTGCCGAGCGTGATGAAAAAAGTATTACACACATGCATTAGACTAGGACTATGTGAAGCCTACGAATGAACTTTTAACGGGCGAAGCAGCTTTGCGACATAATTCAGAATTAATTTAGCACATGGGAGAGGAAACCGCAAAGTCTCAAAGAGGAAGTGAAGAGGAAGCATTTGATGTGGATGTAACTACTTTAACAGTGGTGTGTGGCTACAGTTTTATTGGTAGTAAGCCAGTATTTTATCATTATTTTATGTGGAGAGAATACATCTCAAAGCTGAATTAAACAATATTTTTTTCTTGTCAACAACAGATCAAATGACTGCCCAACATGTGGTATGATCCACTGCTAAAGTTCCCATCAGCTAGATGGTCATCTTTAGTATCTTTCAGCTAACTGTTTCGGTTTTACAGTCCACACCTGTTCTCAGTGGCCACTTCCAGAAACAATCTAATAAACTGACTGCAGCCTAACTGTCCAACGCTAAGATAAGTAAGCTAAAGCTGAAATAAAATGGAGCCTTAAGCCATTTTAAGAGTTACAGGAAACATTGTTTAATTTCTTTCTAGATTGTAGATGATTTTTTAAAACATTTTCATGACTGCAAAAGGCTTCTCTAATATCCTGATGGAGAGAAACACTTTTAGTATGTCAAGACTTACTTTGGGCTAATGTATTGAATTGCATTAGACTACCAAACACACCTAATAAACTGGTACACCAGTTTGTAAACTGTCTACCAAAAGGCCCTGCATACTCTTCTAGTCTTGCCGTTGCGCCCCAACATGTAGCGTGAGGACAGAAAATACTTATCTCTTAACTCAGACTACAGGACTTTTGGTTAAGTTGGATCAGCAGGGAGCTCTTGCTCATACATTCTGTACACGGACCACACGATTGTTCAGACGGGAAGCTTTACAACAACACAAACCAGGATAAGAGGTGTCCAAATATGGAGATGCTCAGATTAAAAATAATAAGCGTTGCCTTACTCCCCGATTGTGTGCCTGAGCAGGACAGTGAGGGATAATTATTAAACCTTGTGGTTTGTTGTGTCACGCCCCCGCAGCAGTTCACAGGCTCTTTACTGGTTCTTTGAAATAGTGTTGCTCTCCTTTAAGCCCGCGAGGCTACACATGAAGGTGAAGCTAAATAAATACAGCAGTGCATCATTACATATCAAATAACTTTGATTGCACCTTCAGAGAGCCAGTGGTGTAAAATGGCACGTGATATTTGTGCAACAGCATTGTCCTCTCTCTCCGACACCTTTCACATCTCTCACTTCTACAAAAATGGACATAACACTCCTCTGGGCAACCTGCGTCTCACAGAAGACAGGCCACCGATAATCACGATCAAACACTTCCTGCTTTGTGCTCTCTCTTTAGTGTTGCGTGTCTCTTTCCTGGGATTCGGTACCATGGCAGTATCCTCAGTAGGCTTCATTTAGAGCGCTGCTCAGCAAAGTAAGGCGCCAAAGGATCCTCATGGTTCTGCAGCCAAAATCAGAGGCCTGATACCCTGTGTGCTCTCAGCAGTCCATGGGGACTCAGGGAAGGAGGTGTCCTCTTCCGCCTCGTCAGTACTTATTAATCCCAAAGATCCTCACACCGTGCAGCTGGGGAAGCTTGGGGATGAGTACAGTGAGCAAGGAAACTGTGTTGACCACAAAATGTGCCCGATCGTATTTGGTGTAGAAGCTGGTTAATATATACCTGAATCAAAGATAAATAAGAGAAGAAGGATTACAGGGATTGAATTGAGTAGCAAACTGAATTTCTACAACTGCGTAAGTAAAGTATGAAGAACACCACAAAGTCTTTAGTAGAGAAAAAGTAAAACACCCGGTAAAGTAAACTTTCTCTTATTTTTTTTTTGTAATAACCACACCAAGATGTTTCCTAACTCACAATAACGGTGCCAGCACTTGAATTTGTTATTTCAACATGCACAGAAACAGGATTACGACATCTGAGATTATCAGTTGCAATAAAATGTGCACATGATGCTGCAGTGCCGTTGTGCACATTTATTGAGTTCATCTTTATGAAACAATTCCCTTAGCAGATGTGGTGAGTGACCACGCAACATCATCTAAAAATGAGTTACCAGTATTTCCCGTGTGAAATCTGCATGCTGGCAGAAGAGGCAGCGATATGGTTATCTTGGTGAGACACTTAAATCAGTAAAAACTGTACTTTAAGATGTGTCTCCACAAAACAGTGTGGAATTTGTTGTTTGCACATTCTGTTCTCTACTGGACAAGTGAAGGCATGTTAAAAAAAAAAAAATCTCCCAAAAGATTTCTGCAGATGTTACTTCTCTCAGCTCCCGCTGGCACTGGTCGCAAAACAAAATCACATGCCCTTTCAAATTAGTGCGAAAAAACTAAGCGTACACCTGCAAAACTGCTATCGCGACAATGTTCAGGCTGAGCTGGCAAGTCATCCCCGGGGAGCCGGAGTGCTTCCTGTAAACTGAACTCTGGCAGATAATAAGGAGAGAAAAGGCCAAGAAAGCAGCAAGGGGTGCTCTTGCAAATGCTAAGCCCCTTAATAATTTGTGGACTTGGCTAATCAGGGAGCAGCAGGGATGCTGATCAACCCTCGCTCTTTGTGAGTGCAAAATCAAAATTAGAGATACAAGAAAAGAACGTTGTATAACAGCACAGTTTTCACCAAGCTACAACTGTACACAAGTTCAGTCTGAGCTAAAGGGACACATTAAATTCAGTAAGTGTAGCCTCTGATCAAAGGATCGGTCCGGTGGGGCTTTAAATGCACACACAAGAAGAGACTAGCATCGCAAGACCATAATATTACAAATTAAATTCAGCAAGTTGGAGCAACGACCAGCAAAAAAACATTCGGTGACGCAATGTTGAACTGATCTCAACAGCAGACGCCTCTATGAGCTCCCACCATCCATGACTTTGGTTCCTCCCATCAAATTAACCGCTGGGAGAACCCAGATGGAGCATCCCAACACCGATAGTATTTTTTGTTTTAATAGAGAATGGCAATGGAAAGAAGAGTTAGCTATGACCATATACTAGCAATACAGAAGGGGGTTATGTAGGTAACCAGAGCCTGGAACATCCTCTCACAACAAAATGATGGGCAACGAGCGGATCGCATTGTAATTAGAACAGGCTTCATACTGTCGTCTTCTGTCTACTCCTTCCCCAGCCCTAATGTACTAGTCATCTATAATGATCAGCTGTGTTCCCTCACACTGTTAAACAACTGGTTTACGTTAGGAAGGCCCACTTACAGGACAATGGGTGTGATGGTGAGGAACTTGCGCGAAGCAGTAAACTGCACCCCGTAGTCCATCTGCTCCCAGTGTGTGAGGAGGCGAGCCTTGCCCTGATCTGGCGTCTCGAAGGGCGTCCCTTTGACCGTGTGAAGGAGGAGGTACATGCACTGAGATGGACAAAGGACAGAGACAAGAGTACTGTTAACATATGAATGTCATCTTAGTGGAGGGTTGAGTAGATTGTGTTTTTGCCTGACTGCATGACAGTTAAACCTTGCAGGAAGCCTGCAAGTAACGGATGTGCTTTCAGGATTCAGAGCACTTTCAGGTTTCCTTATGAAACCCCCGAAGCCTCAACATTTAAATATACTTATCCAATAAGATCAAGTTGGAGATAATATTGCACTGTTCTCAGGCCCAGACAGACTAAGTTTGTGATTCAAGACTGAGGAATACCTCAACTGAACCCTTTCTGGCACCAGCTTATTAAAACAGAACACGACTAGAAGCACTGAAGCAGCATTCAGAGGTTCAGAGATGTGTTACCTCTGACTCTGCTGTCAAGTGACGCTCAGTCACCACATCATAAAACCCTTTTAACAAGGGAGCAGTGCACTGCATGCGTCCTTCACTCATCTGACTGAATTAATGTCAAGGGGAAACTGTGGCAGTGCTGGTGCCTATGGGCATTCTGCTCCACTGACCAGATTGTGGATGAGGTTGGTGAGGGTCCAGACCACGGGCACGCTGGCGAAGGGGATGCTGAGCAGGATGACATGAAGGAGGCCGATGCCCAGGATGTAAGACAGCCACATTCCCCTGCTGTTCATCACTCTGGTGTTGGGGTTCACCTCACTGTGCGCTGTGCCCACATTCATGATGGCGGAGGTGACACTTTGAAGCGTTACTCTTCAATTTACAGTCACAAAGTGTGGTGAACCCTCTGAAACATAAACAGAAAAGAAGATTAGGCACAAACTGGTTACGCAAAAGCGTTTTAAAGTTAAAATTTTATAGACTGTAAATATGTGTTAATGAGAGGGAGTGAGAATATTTATTTGACCTCCTTGCTTCAAACTTAAATAATCACATATGCACCAATCAGCCATAACATTACGACCGGTCAAGTCAATAACACTGATTATTTCACTATCGTGGCACCAGCCAGTGGATGAGATATAATAGACAACACAGGAACATTTTGCCCTCTAACTTGATGCATTTGAAGCAGTAAAAACAAACAAGTGGAAGGATTTGAGTGACATGTTTGTGGTGCTAGATGTCTGGGTCAGACCATCTCTAGATGTCTGCAGCTCTTGTGGGGTGTTCTTGGTCTGCAGTGGTCAGTATCTATCAAAAGTGATCCAAGGAAGGAAAAGAGGTTAACCGGAGACAGGATCATGGGCGGCCAAGGATCAGTGATGCACGTGGGGAGGTAAAGGCCGGGCCCATGTGATCCGATCCAATAGACAAGCTCTTGTTGGTCAAACCGCTAAAAAAGTTTATTAATGCTAGTGGTTTTGATAGAAATGTGGCAAGGTGTGTGTGCGTCGTTCATCACCCCCTCGGCGTTGCTATGGGGGTGTGCTTGGTCTGCAACGATGTTCAAGTGGTGGTATGAGTCAAAGTTACATCCACATACATGCTAGGCCCCATGTTTCCTGGAGAAACATTTCATGGTTGACTTATTCACTTCACCAGTTGGTGGTTTAATGCTGTGGCTGATCGGTGTATGTAGGAATGGGCAAAAGTCATGTGATAAACACTTCTAAATCAGTTGAACACATATAGTATGCAATCTCATACAAAATCTTTCACAAAATTCAGATTTCAGACGTCTATATTTATAAAGTGTGATTAAATTAAGAAACTAGATGGTTAAGTTTCTGATTTACACACATGTAGAGACATAACTAAAACCAGTGGGTGTCAGTTAACTTTACTTTGCATCACGTTTACTGTTTTTGCATGATTTTGCATATGGTGATGTGTCAAGACAAAAAGAAAAAAAAAATCTTATCATACTCATTATCTTTAAAACAGTGGTATTTATTTTAAGCCATGTGGTCCAGTCCTACGTGCTGTACGTGCTTTTAATGCAATCCCAAAGTAGCTACCATTTACTCAGGTTGAAATATTACAATACAGCACATTACATAGTGATTTTAACGGAGACCTGCCAGCCAATCAGAGGCAAGTATTTTCTGTAGTCATGGTATATTAGGAGGAAATAGGTAATTAAAGCTAAATTAAGATATAAGGCAGGATTTTAAATAAGTAACCTCTGCAATGAATAAAAACTGCTGAGCAAACCCATGTCTGGTAAACAGCAACTGACTGAGAAGAGTAAACAGTGTAGCAAGAGCCTGGTCTTTCCAGCATGCTGTTTCTACATTGTCAGAGGTTAAAATTTAACTGGAAACTAACTGATCCTGAACAAACGTCTCCTTGTGGAGCAGCTATAACAGCCAAAGTTAAAAGTCTACACTACTCAACACGTGTAAATTATAACGGAGTAAATAAATCATTACACTCACCGCAGAGAAAATGGCTTCAACTCCGACCTGTGTGGACACTAGTCCGTTATCACAGTTTTTGGGTTGCCGATGCGTTCAGTTATGTAACTGATTGTATCGCTGGGGGACCGGGGAGCCTCCGGTGACTCCATCAGTCATCCGGCACCATCTTTCGGCTCCAAACGTGGCCGTGGGTGCTACAGTAGGCTCGCAGACACACAATCCATCGAGGCACGTCCACTTTTCCTTCGTCTTCTAGCAAACAGCTGGTGACAACACAGCACAGTCCACGATGGAACGTCATTGCTATTCAGTTTCACGGCTCGCTGTTTTTTTTTTTCTTTCGCATTTTCTTCTGATTGGTTGCTTTCTGTCACGTGGCCCGAACCGTCCTATCACCGTTTAATGCGTTGAAAACACGTCGAATACGTGCCCCCCAACGTCACATCGGGGGCGGGACTAACGGAAATGAGCAAGAGTGAGACGAAATGAATAACGGAAACATTTAAGTGACTAAAAAAGGGCAAATAAAATGAACGCAAGTAATTTATTTGATAGTAATAATTAAATAAATAAAATAGATTTTTTTAAATTGTATAAACCTCATATAACATTTTAAAACTTTATATTTGTATTATGTAAAATTTACAGTATATATTATTGTTTTGAAAGCAGTTTCCTCATTTCATGCTAACAGCTTAGCATATTTATCTTATTTCTTTTATTCTGCACGTGTTGTGAATGATTATTTTTAACTGTTCTTTTAACGTAAAACTATAACCACAATCACACACGTTACAACTTATAGTGAAGTGTGAATATATAGTGAAGAGAAGAATATATAAGGCAGTACAAGAATCCAGTACACAAGGCCAAATGCAAACTATATAAATAAAATAATATAATGAGAATGTGAAACTATGCCGAAACTAAGCCGCTATATGCATGGACACAGCAGAGCTTTGCCTTAAGTAGAATAATATTTACTACCATATGGCTAAATATTAGTATGCTAACACCGATAATGAGTGATAGACATAAAATAAAAAAGCGGAGGCTAATGTGAATATCATCAGTTCTGAAGGTAATGTTGACGTGATGATGGCGCAACATAAAAAATAAAATGGTCACCAACGTTTTTACATTTCATCCTCGGGGTGACATTGATCCACCTCAGAGTTGATGAATGTCTGCTGCAATCCATCCCACAAACAAACGAGAAAGCAAAGATGAGGCAATCATCAAAGTCTGTGGAATTCTGCCTCTGGGGATCATGAACGCTTATGTAAAAATTTCTGGCAATGCATGCAGAATATATTGCTGAAATATCTCAGTCTGGGCCAAAGTTTAGAGACAGCATGGCTAAAATTCACAGAACAAATACAGATATATTCAGATACAATTTAACTTAATTAAGAGCTTCATGCTGATATACAAAAGGAGGCCCTTGACTCCTCGCGTAGCCAAGGTGAGAGAAGACCTTGCTAGAGGCAATATAAATGAGTGACGTGTCTGATACTCTGGTCCCAAAATCAAAGATCAACAGTGTCATGTTCTAGATCCCAAGATAATCCCAAATACTAATTTAGGCCCACAGTAGCCCGAGGCCAAAGGGGTCAACAGTGTTCTACTTGCATGCAATGTTACATGACACCCACTGTTTCTAAGGGTACCCCTGTGATGAGTGGCATCAAACAGGTTCAGCCGGCTGACAGTGGACTATCTCATGTGTTTATAGCCTTGGGTGTTACAGCTATGTTAGATATGTAAACCTAGATCTCAGTTCAAATGCGAACTATGGATAACAGTGCTGTGAGATCATTTCTGGCACTGGAACAATGGCCAAATACATGACAGTGACAAAATGCACCTCAGGATGTGGGAGAAAGAATGACGCCCACATGTAATGTCACTTCAACAAGTCCTCATCTGGACACATTTGACATTAAGGGATTATTATTTTTTATGCAGTTTTACAAAGTTTTTTTTACAGTCATTTCTTCATCATCAGTACATTTCAAGGGATTTTCTTTATGAATGATGTTGCTGGAAGAACTTTTAAAATATGTTTTATCCAAAATAATACAACTTGGATGGCACCCATAAGTCATCATGTTAAGTTTTAAATGTATTTTAAATTATAGCCCATATATGTGGTTAATAATAATCAGTTCCTTAGTCCACAAAGTGGTGTTTGTGAATACTTTTTTCCAAGGCCCAACTGATAATTCATACATAAGTTACAAATTTACAGCCACATTACTATGCCTAACATGTATGCATTATTGGGACATCAACACAGAGAGAATCAGATTTCAGCCTTGGAGAGTTCAGCCTTGGAGATTTCAGCCTTGGAGATACTACTTTGTTTTTCTATGTTTTTCTATGCTTGTTTGGAGCTCCGGCTTACTAGAGATAGAGTATTAAGTCATACTCTTTACTAATGGACAAAAGCTGCTTGTATTAGTCATAAAAACCATAGCAACCATCTTTAACCAGCAGATTCTGAGCTGTTTATTCTTTGTTGTAGCAGAGGATGCATAAATGTAATGTTCTTGGCTAAATGTTGCATCCCTCTGTGTACTGCACCAGAGTTCCTAATAATGCTGCAAAATCTGCCAGAACCCAGCAATGAAAAAGTGGTCTGCTTGTTCAGTTAAACAATAACCACAACGTTCACTGTTTGTGTTTTGCTCCTGTGGGGTCTTTAATACAAATATGTTTTTGCTATTCCCCTTTTTCTTTTACTTTAAACTGAACACCATTATGTTCCATAATGTGGGTAGAGAGTATACAGTCACAATACATGACAGCGCTACATTTCACTATTTGGTCTCTAGACTGGGGAATACAAATCACCCAAGATAAATGAATCACGCAGTAATGAACCTAAACATCAACAGTTTTGGAGAATGAGTGGTAACATGTTTGCTGGTCATTTTCATGTTATAGTGTTCTCTAATTTTGTTTCTTTGGGTAGACATTTTAACAAAAATGAGAGAAATAATCAATTCAGAGCTAGATTTTAATGTCAGTGTTGTGTATCTAGGAAATGTGCCAATTGGGCTAAAAAGGCAGGACGGATATTAATTACAAGTACTATCGCTAGGCAGTAAAAAAAAAAAAAAAAAAAGCAATAACCAGGAAATAGCTGAGTAAAGGGGGATAGAAATAATTCAAGTCATGGATATCATGGAACTATTGACTTTTTCTTAGAGACGACTCTGACATTTTCAAAAAATGCAGTAAAGAAAATGGAAATCTTATTTGAACCTAAGGTGATTTTCTTACTCTGTGTTCATTTGATTTGTAGTATATTGCTCTCCTTCACTATTACCAACATCATGGACTTAAGATTATGAATGAACACAAACATCCATCATTGATCCTCAGAAATTCAATGGACCGTCACGGATATAAAGATAAAGAACATTTGTGAAAGAATGGGTCACTCTCAGGAGCTCAGTGAATTCCAGTGTGGTACTGTGATAGGATACCACCTGTGCAACAAGTCCAGTCGTGAAATGTTCTTGCTACTAAATATTCCACAGTCAACTGTCAGTGGTATTATAACAAAGTGGAAGCGATTAGCAATGACAGCAACTCAGCCAAGAAGTGGCAGGCCACGTAAAATGACAGAGCGGGGTCAGCAGATGCTGAGGCACATAGTGCGCAGAGGTTGCCCACTTTCTGCAGAATCAATTGCTACAGACCTCCAAACTTCATGTGACCTTCAGATTAGCTCAAGAACACTGCGTAGAGAGCTTCATGAAATGGGTTTCCATGGCCGAGCAGCTGCATCCAAGCCATACATCACCAAGTGCAATGCAAAGTGTCGGATGCAGTGGTGTAAAGCTTGCCGCCACTGGACTCTAGAGCAGTGGAGACGCGCTCTCTGGAGTGGTGAATCATGCTTCTCCATCTGGCAATTTGATGGACGAATCTGGGTTTGGCAGTTGCCAGGAGAACGGTACTTGTCTGACTACATTGTGCCAAGTGTGAAGTTTGGTGGAGGGAGATTATGGTGTGGGGTTGTTTTTCAGAGCTGGGCTTGGGCCCTTAGTTCCAGTGAAAGGAACTCTGAATGCTTCAGCATACCAAAAGATTTTGGACATTTCCATGCTCCCAACTTTCTGGGAACAGTTTGGGGATGGCCCTTTCCTGTTCCAACATGACCGTGCACCAATGCACAAAGCAAGGTCCATAAAGACATGGATGAGCGAGTTTGGTGTGGAAGAACTTGACTGGCCTGCACAGAGTCCTGACCTCAACCCGATGGAACACCTTTGGGATGAATTAGAGCGAAGACTGCGAGCCAGGCCTTCTCGTCCAACATCAGTGTTTGACCTCACAAATGTACTTCTGGAAGAATAGTCAAAAATTCCCATAAACACACTCCTAAACCTTGTGGAAAGCCTTCCCAGAAGAGTTGGAGCTGTTATAGCTGCAAAGGGTGGGCCGACGTCATATTAAACCCTATGGATTAAGAATGGGATGTCAATTAAATTCATATGCGTGTAAAGGCAGATGAGCTAATACTTTTGGTAATATAGTGTATGTTATCCAACTGATCACTGTTGATTTTCTGTTTAAGAATAATTCACATAAAGCATTACAAAAAGGCTGAATTTCATCAACACTATGTTGCCAATTATTATCTTACACCAGCAGATGTCACCATCAACACATTTTAAACTGCTTGCTACCATTTGTACTGTGATGCTCTTCGAGTAACTTTAATACATACTGTGGAAGCAGAGACATGTTTAGGGGTATAATAATTAAATCCAAATAATGTTCTGTCTTTACACTTGTTGCCACTGATCAGTCTTGCTAGCAGAAAAGAAATAGTGTCTTGTTTATAATTTTGACATACAATGCTTTCAATGACTCATCTTTAAAAAGTGTAATAATGCACTTATTATTATTTATTTCCTTTACAAATACTTTTTAGCCCTTATATATGTAAGTTTCCATGTTAGTGGTAAGTTTTGATAATGTTAAATGCGCGTATGTATGCATGCTCATTTAGGATGCTCGTGTTAGGCTGAGAGGTATTCCTATTATTTTGTCCACCCTATTCATATAAATGAGGACAACAATTTATATATTAAAATGGATAAGATATGCTAGAGTATAATCTGCCTTCATTATTGTTTCCATAAAAATTTAGCAACAATTAATTTTAACCAGTATTTCACATTTGTGGCCCGTTCCAGACTTCTACTGAGCTGTTAAGCAACGTGAACTGTGTGAGTTCTGAATGTGAATTGTGTACATATGAACTGGCATGCAGCGTAGCCAAAGGGGGATTTTGTACAAATTAAAAAAAGCTTGTGAATACTTGTAAAAACCCAATAAAATAAATCAAAAATTCAATAAATCTGCAATTACTACAAGGAAGGTATTTTTGCAAATCACTGTCATGTTTTTAATTAACAGGCGTAGCGGAGCAACGCTGCGGAGGGGGGTTATCGGAAAATATAGAAATATATGGATATTAATGGGAATATGTTCTTGAGGTCAATGGCACTGGGGCTTGTTTGGCCTATGGATGAGCTGGTTGTGACAGGAATGACACTGCTGGGGCATTTTTCTCCAATAGGAGGGGTGGACTTGTGACCCAGGCAGGCTTGGATGATAGCCTCGCTGGAAAAGGCTGACGCAGGGAGTCCATTATTGCCCCTGGAGGAAGCTGAGGATTAGAACACCAAAGAATTTCAATAAAAGAAGTGTCTGTTTGGGGGTCGGGGAGGGGCAGAAGGATGGCGAAGGTGGTGGGGTCGGAGGGGGGGTTCCCCTCATTGTCCCAACAGTGATTGAGAGCAAGAGGAGGGGAGTGGGACGGCATTGTGTTTGCAGCTTCTCTGAAGAAGGTGGTTATTAGGGGGGATGGCTAAGGAGGGGTGAGGGATGGGGAGGCTGTTGACTCTTCATCTTGTGTGAACAAAGTCTCTGGCACATAGCTCTCTTCTGTCCCTCTGTCCCGGACTCCCTTGTTTACGAGTGCCATGAATTCTGTCCCTCTCGGCGGGGACCCCCACCAACTCCAACCTGCACCGCAGCACATTGTGGGGCTTAAGTGCCCTTTAATTAGGCCGCCTCCGTGTCCGGCTGAAGACCGCTGAGGGTTTGGGCTCTTCCCTGTGGGACCTTGCTGAGCGGCTCACACACACCAATAGAGTGTCCCTCACACAGCCTAGGGATGAAGTGTTTGCTGCTCTAATGAAAAAGATTTATTTCAGGGAAGAGTTCTTGTCGCCTTTGTCCCCAGTCTTAAAAAGTCCTAACAAAGGCGTTGATATTATCTTTAACACTGTTCAATTTCCAGGACGCATTAGCGAGGACTCGGGGATGAGGCAGCAGTCTCTCAGCTAGCAAGTGGCCTGTGGGTGCCAGCAGTCTCCAGACAAATCATGACAGTAAACACCGTTTCCTTCCTGCACAGACAGAACACAGTGCATGCACATTGGGCTCCTATTACTATTAACATCAGGTATTTATTAATCAGGCAATTACTTCCCAGATGGAAGCAAAAGAAAATCTGTTTCACGGTTATTAAATTGGAGTGGAAGGTTTCCATCTCGCTCAATGTAGAGGACCGTGAAGCCATGCAAAAATATGCAAAGGAGCGTGAATTCACATAAATTCTCTCTTCCACATGCACAAGCTTTGTCATTGTGATGGAGCCCATTTCATTATCATAACAGCAAAAAGAACAGGATCCAGAGTATAAAGAGGGAGGTGGGCAAGAGGCATTGGGAATTTGCTGAACTACTCCAACAAAATGAGTAATTTCTGGATGCCCCATTGTTCGAAGAGCTTACAGGGCAAGGGCTGTGAAAGGAAGAGGCAAAGGAAGGATATAAACATGGGAGCAAGTGAAATAAAGTGAAAGATGGAAGGAAGGAGAGGCAAAGAAGAATGATGAAAAGACGTTTGTGAAGGGAGCAGGGCGGGATTGGGCGTGTTCAGAAACTTTTTCGCTACAGCCCAGTGTGTGTAGATACCCTCCTAATCCTGGTTTTATTGGCTGCCTGTGTCCAGCCATGCTGGTCGGATTGAGTAGGGAGGGTAGAAAGGTGGGGGGGCTGAACACATGTCCTTCTTTGTGGTAATACGCTGATTAGGCCTGAGAAAGAGCTGGACCTGGTTACGGCCTTTCTCAGGTCACCGTAGAAACCAGCCCGGTAGGGGACCTCTGTGTGGGCCTCCCCCTCTTGAATACCTACTGATGCAGACACGCAGACCAAGGTCTTCCTCTGCAGATATTTGTACAAAACACCGCCACTTACAATACCAGCACAAGTGTTGTTGAGTCACATTACAACATCAGGCTCCAGTGTTTTTGACCTCAGCCACTGTTGCCTTTCTAGACAGTTCACGCTGCACTTGTGGCCTCAACCTGGGAAACGTGGTTTCAATGTTGTTCATATGCAGACCGCAGACTGATTCCTTTGCCTGCACTCATAATTTAGACCGCTGTCACATTCCCATAATCCAGTCCTGGCCCTGCACACCGTCTACCGCTCCTGCACAGCAACTGTCATCCAAATCCCAGAGCTGAGCTAGGCACATTTCTGACGATGCCGTAACACATGACAATGTTCATAATCGAAAACAGACCGACCTCATTGTCAGCACCACTATGACATACCGCATCTTGACTTGAGGCATTGAAAAGTCATCTTTATTGGTATAGAGTAGAAGACTCCCCACCACAGCTGGCTGGAGAGCAGGATTCATACAAGTTCCACTAAGATATCTATCAGTTATTGTCATATTTACCCCCTGCAGACCCCGACCCCTCCTCTCAAACAGGGCGGTAGGTCGAGTGCTGCTCAGTCACTGCCTGTTTCCCTATCTTCTTTGTTGCGGAGGAATAAAACACAGAAGGGGCGGGTGACGGGGGGGCACTCCACTACTGACCTCCAGACTTTGGTCACTGGGCCCTCTCCCTGCGGTGGGCACTCAGCCTCCTCTCTGCAGAGTGCACACTCCCAGCCCCTGCTGAGCAACCTTCCAGCCCCCTCAGTCCACCGAGCTCCCTCATGCCCCGGAGGTCTCCAGCAGAAAGAGCCTGGCCCCCGGGCATGACACATCAGAGGGAAACAGAAGTGAGACATGCCGCTATTAGATGTAAAATTTACGCAAATGTAACAGTATTTATGCTCAACTATTTGATATGTAGTATTTTAGTCGCATAATATGAACATTGTACAGGTAGGAGCATTGATTATGTCAGTAAAAGTCCACTAAAATGCTTGATCGGTTTTCGTTTTGTAGATTTTTGTAGATTTTAGCTTAGGTATTAAAATTCAAAAGGCACGAATGTCAAAAAAACACTGTTAACACATATATACATGTCTACAGTGACAGGATTAGTCTGTAAAATATCACAAGGTTTCAAAATCTACCATCAAACTGTTCAGTGTAGTAAAACAATCCGCATTTTAAAGGAAAGCCTCACTTTATTTATTAATACTAAGATGTTCCGAGAGGGAAATCTACTCATTACAAAGTGGTCTCTGCAGCGGGCTTCGTGGTCATTTATTCCATGTCGACCGACTTGATAATCCCTTGAGACAAAACTAGATCATTATCACTACAACTGACTCCGTTTGATCTCTGCCAGGTATCTTGTTTGTATTCGTCCCGATCAGTTTCCTTGTATGTGAATCAAATGCGTGGTTACTTCAGGCTAAGTCCATCACAAGTGTCCCACCCTCCTCCTTCACTCTCTATCCCCCCTTCCCTCCTTGTCCCACGGCTGCTTGCCCCACAGCCCATCAGAATGACAATAGTATTGATGTAAAATGTGTCGCCTTTGGGCCGCTGAAGCATATAACCCCTGCATGCCTGGCCCAGCCACCACCACAGTTTATGGCTTTATTGTGCTCCCTTTTATGTCCTCCCCTGTTGGGGTGGGCGGACAACAATTTAGAAAATTCACTGTATATGTGCCCGTGAGTGGGACAGATAGCGATTATGCGTGTGTTGACGTGTGTGTGTGTGTGTGTGTCTGCACTGTATGCACATATATCCGGATCAATTAGTCAGGGCACAACCCCTAAAAATCAATGTGTCAGCACATGCGTTGCAGAGCCTCCTGAGGAGAAGTTGGCCCACATCACCTACCTACCTCCAGCCACTCTGGGGAATCACTTTTTTTTTTCTCCTCTCCCCAACGATTAAACAAGTTGAGTAACAACTCCGCTCTACCTTTTTCATGTGTCCCTCCCTATACCTCCCTCTCTCATTTCCCTCCCTCCCTCTTTTCACTCTTTCCTTTCTTTTCCACATTACCAGGGGGTGGCGTGTGATTGACAGATGGGAACGAATAATAATTTTTTTTCGTAACCTAAGGCCATCTTCTGTGATTGGCTTGCCAGCTGACATCTCCAAACCTCATTCCCCCCGCCTATCCCCCCCCCCCCCCCCCCCCCCCCCCCTTTAATATTGGGCCTGTGGATGAGGCATCCTGAGGGAGAAAAAAGTAGAGAGAGAGAGAGAAAAAGATATCTACCTTAGGGAAGAACCTCAGAGAGAGGGAGGGAAGAAGAGGACGGGTAGGAGCGTGTGTGCATGTGTGTAAGAGACACTTATTCTCTTAACTACTAGGAGACAGACACACTTTCCTGGCCTGACTCAAAGAAGGGGGGAAAACAGGAGATTTTTTTTTTTCAATATCATTTTCGTTTTCCCCTCATTCAACAATCAAGCTGCCCTAAAGCTTCCTGGAAACCTCTTCTTCACTGCCTACTGGAAGTTCTATGTATTGATCCATTTACCCTCTCACACACTACAAGGCTTACCTCATGGATTTGTATCTGATTGGATATTTGATGTGTGTGTGGTTGTCCAGCTCACGGGTGCTTGGAGGCTATCCCATCTGGTGGTGAGTACAAATCCACAGTTTCAGCATCAGACCCTATAGCTGCATAAAGACGGAGAGTCTTTTTGGTCAAGTGATCATTTCTGAGAGGGCAGAATGTGCACTTTCAGTTGACTGCGTGGAAAAATGTTCTCCGGCCCAGTCCAAAGAATCTTAACCTCAAATACTAGTGTAACGGAAAAGGCTTGCCGTTCTTTTCCCCTCTACACTCAGGTCCATTTATCATATTGGATTATGTTGTGATGCAAAGAGGGTGAATTTTTAGTTAGGGATCCATGAAATGATTCAAAGTGGAGACATCTTTTTTGCATTTAAGAAAAAAAGAAATACATTAGCGAGTGGACACCATGTTGATATGAATTGTCATCAGCCCTGGAAGGACTCATGAGGTATTTGCACATAACAGTTTAAGTCAGGAAGATTAATCACTATTACATAAATTGTTCCTTTCGCTCAAGGACAATGACAAGTCTGACGTTTTTCACGAGAGCTCAACAAACCTTCCAAAAAGGGCTGCCGTTATCAAAACCATAATCACTTTCGTTTCTGAAATACAACCATATCATGTTGTGATGTGCAACAATGATGACTGATCAGCGTCACTTTGTTTTGTTTGCTATTGTGCGTCATTGCTCCACATTCAGGCTGCCGGCCGCCCCCCCCTCAACCACCCAGTTTAAATTGTTGAACACAAATTTTTTTGGCTCTGACCAAAGTTCTAGACAATTCAAAAAATATATTACAAATTTGTGGTCTACCACGGGCTTCCAGCCGTAGCAAAATCCATCCTTTTTTTTGAGAATCAGTTAAGCATATCATTTTGCTTTTCAATTGTTGTACAATTCACCCCCTCCACTACGGATTTGTCAGTAGACAATATGTTTAGGTGCCGCAGGGTTTTATTCTTTGTTAAATTATCCCCGATCGCTTTTGGCACCAGCAACTGAAATTTAGAGGTTTAGCTCATTACAGATTCAGCTACATGCAGCTGACCTCATAGATCCTGATCTTCTTTTGTAACATAAAGCTTCTATTTTGGAGATATTTGCGTAGGTGTATGACAAAGCTCTTCTGGCTCCCAACACAATACTTGTCAGAGCTACTGCACTTTAGTAGCCCAACTAGCATGTGGTCCCACCGTAGTGCTGTCCAAACCGCGAGCATCTTCTGGTTTCATTTACAGAGCAGACAGCTGCCAAGCACACAGGCCACAGGGCTGAAGTGTTAATGGCAAAGAGGACTTTACACCCACTCCTGGCTTCAGCAAGAATCATAAGACAACAGTGACAAAGAGCTTGGGATTCTCTCTGTGTGAATTACCTGCAGCTGTTCTGTTCAAGGAGCTTACATGACACTGGTATAATGTTCAAACCCTAACAAAGCGCACTACCTTTGATTTGGCTAACAAATTTTGAAGTGCAGGCCGGAGTAGGGGCTACTGGCGGGGGGTGTAGAGATGAAACGCCGAGCCATAGCTCCAGGTGACTGGGCAGGTGTTGAGGAATGGGTGTCAAACAGCGCTGTCAGTGGCATCACCCCGCGGTCTCAAGCGCGTCCAAAAGGAGACAAAATAAGGTGGTGCGTCAAACGAGAGGGTGCCGAGTTTCAGCAAGGGCCCACGCAGGCTGTTCTCAGCTTCTGTCTCAGGGGCGATGACATGGCCATAAATTCTCAGGCCAAGGTGGGACGGGTTGCAGGGAAGGAGTTTTGACTGCTTTATGCCTGGCAGCCTCGCTTTTACAAGACGGGGTGTTGAAAACAAAACGGAGCATAAATAACTCCACCGATATGCACATATGCGTGGACGAGGATGAGGTGTAGCCGAAAGACAACGCATAGCAAGCTAATGAGGTGGGTTTGGAGAGGAGAGTCAGAGCAGTAAATTGCCCTCTTGAAATGCAAGAATGTTGGGAAAACTGTGGTTTTGTACGATATGGGTTCAAAAATCAAGGTCTGAGAAAAGTCATGACAGCTTAAAGCTACGAAATGAACCCAGATAATCCCCAGATTCTACAGTGCGTCAAGCCAAATATCGCCCATCCCTTCTATGTGGCTTTAAAGTTGATAGAAATGTGACTTTTTATTCTTAATGTATAATAATCAATAAATATAAAAATATAACAAACTGAATCTGAGGTTGTTAATATGCATTAAGCTCATGTGGTTTAACACTCAGAATCATTCACAGAAGAGCGCCCAGCAGTGTGCTTATGTTCCTTGGGCAAACAGTGATGCTCGTAAGTGAATGATGACAATCACTTTCAGCAAGGAATTAGCTCCGCTGAACCGACTCCAATATCAGTCAGCGAGCATCCGCAGTGATTATCGGTTTAGTCCTGTCATATCGCACCACAGAGCCACGAGATGTTTAAATCCAATAAGTGTTATTTTCTTAATCCTGTGTTATCATCATCGCTGTTAAATCCGCATCCGAAAGCAGAGACACTTATTGAGATTTCTGCTGGTGCTCGTTGTCCTTACAAGATTGCTTTAAATTTACAAGAGCTGCTGGTATGAAAGGGGAAATCAAACAGAGCAGGGAAATAGATATTAATAAAATGTTTAAAACTACAAAAATGTCTTAAAAATCACCTTTATATTACGCTGAAATCACTGTCTTGTTCAACCATTCTTTGAGTTAGCATTACCCGAACAAGGCTTTGTTTAACCTCTATTCAAGTGGAACATGAGTGTGGCAATCTGACTGAGAAGCGATATAAAGCAATATTCAGTCCCTGCTACAAACACAGACACACAGGCTGTAAGTGTTAAATAAATCCTCACTAAGTTAGATGTGCCAAAAAGATTAAGGGTTCTATATAGCATACATAAATGTCATTGTTTAATAAGGCTAAAGTCCCTTAATTGAAATTTGGAGCATGAATAAGCTCAAATGCGGCTTCCTGACTAAAACTGTCGTGGAAGCCCGTCTTGTCTAAGAACCACTGCGGCCTCAGCAATATCGGTGGCGTACCTTTTGAAAAATCTCTCGCAAAGCTGTCTAGGTTTACCGAACTTCCCAGTACACACACAGACCATTCCAGTTCAACCTGAGTGGCTTAAATGGGGCTCCAGAGTCCATCTCTGGGTCTCAGGAATGTCATTATCTGACTGTGACCCCCCCACCCCACACCTCCAATCCTCAATCCAATCTGCAAAGGGGTCACTTAAATGATTCCTACCACGAGAAAATCCTCCGTTAGCCGTCTTGTGTGAAAAGATCAAGGATGCACGGGTATTACTCTCAACAGGGCGGTGGAAGGTAGAGAAAAGAGCAGGAAAGTCCAGAAGAAAGTAATTCATTAGAAACGTTAGGGTTCCATTATGAATGGCTGAGGGTCCTACAGGGCCGGGGTCAATGGCAATTTTGGGCTAAAGCCTTAGAGAAATGTATAGAGAAACTTCACCCTAACGCAGGTGTATTCCCACTAAGGTATTGAAGTCATACGGAGAGAATAATCCTAAAGAAAGTGACCCAAAACTATCTGATGTGAATAAAGTTCAAGATGAATTTTAGGTATTTTTTTTATAAGATACTCAGCAAGAACATTAGTAATAATGACTAAAAACGTACCACTCTTTATGTGGACTCTTAGTAAGAATTCACTTCATGTACTGAGCCAACACATTTCTACACAAGACATCCCTTCAGAGGACAAACTTGTGGGATGACATTATTCAGTCAAACTCAAGCTAGGTGAGAGGTTCAAAGGAGAGTGGTATTTCAAAGCAGTGAAGGCGAGTCCTAATCTTCTCCCACCATCAAAGGACATGCAATGTGGTCTTGTAGGAAATGACAAAGTCTCCCGGTGCACAGCTATTAGCTGCACTAAAACACAGGCCAGGACAGTTCCTCAAAGGGAAAACGGCAACGGCCAGGGGCAAGGAGATCATTAGGGGACACGTGTGGAGGCACACACACATTATTTAAAGTCTTCATTACCTGGCTGATCTCACCTGTATGGCTTGTTACAAGGGTTAATTATCAGCAGAAAGCAATTTCTCTGACACACGGGGTCAGCGACAAAGATGTACTGATCACACCTGTACGGCCTATATTCAGTCGAAGCCCTCGGGGTCACTGACCAGGTCAACCACACAACCACCAGATGCAGCATGAAAAGGAAGACAGGACTATCATTCAGTACACTGAAATTAGAAGGGCGATAGTTTATATAAAGTTAGGGGCAATAAATAATTTTAAGATATCACCTTTACAACCACAAGAATTGTGAAATAATGCTTCACTAATGCATCAGGTGTAGGGCAGACTATACTTAAATATTCTCTTACTCTTTTAACAATTTAAATGACATGTTTAATATCGTCTCAAAAAAAGAAGCTAAGCCAAAACTTTTTCTCATTAAACTGTGTAAATTTTTTTACCAATTTCAGACACAAACTGAGAGGTACAGGTCCTGCAAAAGTCGAGTGGTGCTTTCTCTGAGTACAGGCAAACTGGCAAGCTTTGCTAACCAGCTTTACCCCAGAATGTAGCTTCATTTCCCCTTTTTTTCCTAAATCAAATAACGACGAGAACGTCAGAAGCAATTAGTTTTTTTATTACTTTCTAAGACACTATGCGGTGTTACATATTTCCACAAAGAAATTCCAGACATCCACAGGAAGATTCCAAACAATCCATTACAAGCCATGTTTTGCATATTATGTATTACCGCTGGTAATTTGCGGTGCCAACAAGCTGCGTCTTATGAACAGAGGCATGGAACAATGCACTGCTTGAGCTGTGGTTCATTCACACAGTCCCTCAAGACTCTCAGTCAAACAGGCTCTGCCCTTCCAAGACAACAGCTCAGACTTTGTTTGTGTCCACCTACAGACAGATAAGTTTCCAGTCTGACATGCATTTGTCTGAGCCTTGTACTCTCCAGTGCACTTCTGTGCAGAGCTACTGCTGCTCCCTTTCTCTTCCTGACAGGCAGGTTCACAAGTTTACACCCTGTTCAGTTTCCCCCCTCATGTCTCCATACTTGTGACTGCAGGGGCTCCTTGTCCCAACTCCACACTCTCTGCAACAGTCTGCAGAGACAGCAGAGTGGTGGGGAGGTGGGGAGGTAGAAAGAAAGAACAGGTTGGAACATTTTTCAGGGGTCCTGTCATTTTTAATCTGATCAGCCAGGAGCTGTTGGACTACAAATCAAAAGTGTGCCAAAGAAAAAGAGAAGACAACAAAACACAGACAGGAGCTTTGCATTCCAGCCTCCACCAGGAAAAGTCCCATCCTCGGGCAAAGCCGGCAACTTTCCTTGGCCCACTTACTCTCTTCCGAGTGTCTTTATCTCTCTGTGGACTCTGTTGGGGGATTTATACATAAGATTTGGATGGCAGTGTTTTCAGTGCACGTCTCCAACTGCTCTGCGAGCGCCTCATTTAGCAACGTGACGTCCTCCAGGCAAATCTGACAAGTTGAGCTGCGGCGTCAACATATAGAGGTAAATTGGAGGTAGACTAGAGTTTAATGCAAACAATATTCCCGCAGTCTGTTACAGCGGAGGCCTTTCAGCAGCCTGGATCTCACAGAAGTAGTGACAGAACACACTCGAGACACAGCGCCTCAGGCAAAAGCCGAGCATAAGTTAACATCTTTAATTTCTCTTTAATGAAATAAGTTAACTTATTCAGAGATGGCTGCGAACGACTGGCTTCCATCGTCACTAAACACCATGTGAATATAACAACATTTTATCAAATTTGCACCTATGTCAGATATGTTTATAAAGGCGGAATAACTTCAAATTGCTTGTAGTACTGCAGGATATGAAATATAAACTTCAAATTTGGGAAATAATAGCAAATTCTGGTAATTTTAACCCAAAACAATTGTTATATTATTCGTTATACCTGCACTCCTGCTCCGAGAACGATGGCCTGGAGAGTGTCCCATTGTGAGTCCGCAGTTTTCAGCATCCTGCAATGGGAGTGCAAGCCCAAGAACGCTGTTACAAAATGAATAATACAAATTGTCGTCGTATTAACAAAGAACGTGCTGCAAGTAGTAACTTACAATTAGCAATGCAACCATGTAGTTGACAAGTCTTTAGTATCAAAGCATCAGTTGATACACTGATTCATTGCCACTGGCTCTCTAAGCTCTCTGTGCTTCCCTCTCATATTTTGGTCAGTTTAATTCAATTCAATTCAATTCAATTTTATTTATATAGCGTCAATAACAATACAAATCGTCTCAAGACGCTTTACAAAAACCCGGCCTGAAACCCCCAGAGCAAGCCTGAAGGCAACGGTGGCAAGGAAAAACTCCCATCACATCAAAATACTTACACGAACGTTTTATGAACTGCACAAACATCTATACAGTCTAATTTTGATATTTATATTTGTTTTGTATTTACATTTTGAGTATTTCCAGTTTTTGCTATTTAGACTGCCGTACTCCACTGTGGTTTAAATGGAAATATTGTACATTTTAATCTATTACAATGATTCAATAGCAACTGTCACTTTGCGGATTTACACACAAAACACATGATGAGCCACTGTTTCTGTTATACTAGCTATTTCAGAGGAGCTTATATGTAATAAAGAGTAACCTCCATAGCATCCAGCTACAGACGGAATATTCTGCACATCTCTTAACAATAACTGCACAAGAGTATAAATAAAATACAGCAATGACTGGAGTTATTCAACCTCTAGAAGTTGTAATAATGAGTACATATTGTTAATATGTATGTATACTTCAATAGAACTGAAAATAGCTTGTGAGCTACATGGCTACTTGCAAGCCCATAGTCTGTAATCAAGTGTAGCCACCGACAAAATTCGGGCTAATTTGCGCAACAAAGAACTGAGAAAAGCAAAGAAAAACGAGCTATTGTTAAACTAATACAGCCCTGCTCTAGCTACATCAAAAAGGCCGAGTCTATATTCAACTGTCACACCGTCATTTCGTGAAAAAAAACAAAAAAAAAACACACAGCTAATGTTTAGCTAGCAAGCCCTGCTGCTAAAGGCTAAAGCTAAATGCACGAAAGCTATATTTAAAACGAAAAACAACAATGTTGCTTGAGAACACTTGCTACAGTTTTTAAGATGTTTACATGTTTTTTAAGATACAATTTTAACCCACTATTAATATCCAACAGGACTCTCTCTCTCAACTTGGCATTTAATATAATAAATAGACAGAAATGCTAGCTTACTGTCGAATTCAAAAACAAAGATGGCGTCCGGAAGTGACCTATACGTCCTCTGACGTACTCTTCAACAAGTTTTCGATCAGAAAAAAATATATAAATGAATAAGTAAAATAAATAAATAAATTAAATATATTAAAATATCGTTAAAATATTAACGAAATCTGTATTAATGTAAATGATGTTTATTTTACATGAAAAAACACAGTCGGTTATTTGCAAAACATTGATATACTGTAGATATATTATAATTAAATGTTCAATTATTCCCTAATATTAACTAATATTAAAGCTTATTTGGTCTTCACTGGTATAAGTAACTTGTTTCTAATGTTCTCCTGAAGCCAAGTCATGATTTCAGCATCCAGAATTATTACTGCAAGTTTCATGTCCCAAAACAGTAGGAGCCTGTCGTAAGTTTGCTTCAAGCTATCTATAAAACAGCAACTCTGACAGTGTATATTTAAATCACTTTCAATGACACACACACATTGCTGTTGACATTTACTCACAATGACCTTCTGTTTTCATAATTAACAGGCTGAAGATCAATACTCCTGTGATCCTTAGATATGTGCATATGGGCCCTGGTCTTGAACTTCTGCAGGCCATCAGGCTAAAGACAGTGAGGTCAGATGTCATGTTCTGCTCAACAGGTTCAGAGGGTCACCTGGTACTTTTTGGGCCCCTGGACATAAGAGGCTGTCACACAAGGAAAGCTCATCTGTGCACAAACCTGCAACACAATGAACCCTGTAATGCAGAACTCCCACAAAAGCAGCTGCAACATATTTCTACCAGTACTAGATTCTTTGACACAAGCTTACAAAAAAATAAAAAAAATAAAAAATTCAAGATGCTGCAAAGTATCCCCTGTCTTTTCAAACCAAGCAGCAGACACTGCAGTGGTGGATTTTATAGCACTGGGAGTGGCTGAGTCAAAAGTTTTTGTTGACAGTGTTATAGTCCTGATTGCGTGAATTTCCACTCTTCAGCAAGGTGTGTGGTGGAATCCCTTTGTTTCCTCTGCTTCATTTCTGTGGTTTCCAGTGGCCCATCATACTTTCACATCAACCCAGTTTGGATACAGAGAAAACCCCCAACCAAGTTGTAAACCCCTCCAGGCCAGTAGAGGCCCCATACGGGCGTGCCTGGGCATGCACCTGCCAAGCCCTGCCGTTCGCTGCTGCTCTGCAGCTTGTCTCATCCCCTGCAGCAGATTCCCCCGGCATTCTGCCTCTCTGGAGGTCTCTGTGTCTGCTGCTCCCTCACTCGGTTGAGACACGTTGCTCGTAGCTTCCGAGAAGTGAGGCAAAGCAGGCAGGATCAGCATGGCACACATGTGGTCTGCATGCGTGCATCTGCGTGTGTGTCTGTTTGCACAATGCGTAACTCCTCAGGGTTAAGACTCTCATTAGCACCTAGCCAAAAAGATATCCCTTTCATCTCATCTGTCCTTATGGATCATGTGAGGCACATCCTTTGCAAACAAAGACAAATAGGCTGGCAGATCCACAGCCTGTAGTCTAAACATGCTATGTCCACCACAAAGACCCATGCGGTTAGATAATTGATTCCATCAGAAAACCTTAATTCACTGCCTAAGCCGGTGTTGTCAGAGTGGTAGGCAAGCAGTTCAGCTGTCCTGAATGGAACTTAAAATGTTTCTAAATTTGGCATTATCATCTGAATGCACTAATACCTCACTTGAGAAACAAAGATTTTTCTATTAGTTTACTGACTGGTGGTGTTGTTGTGGAGCATGTGACACCAACATTCAACTACCGGCTCCGTGTAAAGCATCATCCACCCTGGTCCATCCCATGACTGAGAGATTAATGGGCAGTAACCAAGCTTGCAGACAGTGTAATTAAGATCCTTAGTCACTCAGTCACCAGACAGAGTGAAGTCAGCAACACTTGAACTCCGTGATGTTGGTGGGACTGAAACTGGCAGATGAGCTAATGTGGCTTCCTTCGCTTGGGTAAACCTAAGACAAGAACATGAATGGAGATTGATGAGCAGTATCAAATGACTAACTCTGCACGGGAACATGAAATAAAAATAAAAAAATGTTTCTTAAGTTTGATGGATATGACAGAGAAGAGACTTATTTTTTCCTTGTGCATAGCGTTTGATAGCTTACTGTCCTGGAGAAATTATGAGGCTGGGTTTCCTAGTGAAACATAAGAATTGTTTGTTGAATGCCACTGTCAGTCAGGAACCTCATGCCAACAGCACAAGTGGCTCATAGCTGATTATGGGATCATTGTATTCCATTAAACCAGCTGTAAAAGCAAAACAACTCAACCTCATGTCTCAGTGTGTAAGCTCCGTTGGCAAAGCTTGACACCTGGGAGGCGGCCTGCTGTAACAATGCTCACCTTACATCAAAAACAACACAAGCAGCGAGGCAGCTTTCGGGAGGTGGGGCAGGGTTTTGGTGGAAGCTAAGTGTAGAAAGCAAAAGCGCACATGAGCTGTGAACCTCTCTGAGGGGGATTTTTTCCCCGTGACTTCAATGCCTTGACTTTTGTGTTGGGGTGGGGCCCTGCGTCGCACTCATCTGTCAGAGTCAGTGACTGCCGTGATTGGGTTGCGCCCTGCGGGGGTCCTGAGGTCATCCTGAGTGGCGCTCTGATCTGATCGGCGTCAATTGTTCCCCCGTGATCCTCTCAAGGCCTCCAGCGCCATGTTGTCCACCCAGACTCAGCCAAGAGCTGGAGAGTCTGGTCGGCTCTTGTGAAGGGGTTACCTTGAGGGGTTGGCAGCACATCTTCACGTCGCTAACACTGAAAACAGTGGTCCTATCCAAAGCATTTAAGAAACCCTGTACAGGAATGCAGGTCATATTCATACTACTGTCTGCTCAGAAATAAATAAACAAGTAAGTTGAGAACATCCTAAAGTAAATGCAGAAACCTCTGCTCTGGAAGAAGTCATACAGTTTTGTTTGAGCTTGTCATCATAGAAAGCATGTTAAAACACGGGCATGGCAAACATATTTTCTCTGTCTCTTTTATTTAAAGAGAAATAGAAAGCAATTAAAATTAATTACCTGAATGAAACTATAATGGTTTCTGGCATCACAAGCTGATCTTGGCTGTCTCGCTGTAGTGATTAATCCCCGATCTGGCACATCTGCACGAGCCTTCTGGTGAGGCGCATGGGTTCAGGTGTGTCACTGTTGTCCATCACCGGCAAGCTTGGCTGCAAATGCTATCATTCCTAAAACCTCAGCTCCAGAGGTAAACCACAAATTAGGGATGGAACTGCAAGGGCAGGTGTTTTCATACGTTTGAAATTGTACGAGGGGGCTTTTCCCAAACTACGCAGACAGGTTCTCGTGTGTTATCTGTTAGATCAGCAGATCTGTGCATGCTAACAAGTGGGAACGCTTTGAAAAGTCAGCGCTAATAGCTTGTATCCCTGCCCTGAAGTGGGTCTATTAGCTCCCCCCCTTCTGGTGGAAGGAGAGACAAAATAAACAGGACCTCCTTGTATAAACTACATTAAGCAGATAAGTCAATAAAGCACTGAAGTATGAATGCCCTGTCACTGGGGTACGCTTACAGTAACAGAGGAGATTAATGAATATAGAAGTGATATCCTCTTGGAGCGCAGAAGTCCTCCCTGACAGCAGGTCACAATCACTGCTAGTGTTGAGCTGAATTCACGGAAGGTGTAGAGTGGAACGAGTTTCACTTCCCACATCCAATAAATCTGTAATACACCAGGCATGGTATCATTTAAAAATTTAAAATGCAGGTACGATACAAGCACATACAATCTTTCTTATCTTTCTTGACAGTTTGTTGTACCTCTGCAGTTCTAAATGACTGATGGGGAGTTCAGGTTTTTATTAGGAAACATCTGTGTGTGGTGTGCACAGGAAACTCACATGGCTAGGGTCTGTTTAACAGCAGAAGCAACGTCTTCAAGATAACCCAGCAAGTCCAGCTTGTTTTGTTTTTTTGATATACAGTGACCTGGATGACTGACAATCTTCACATGTGCTGCGGATACCTTAGCCAGTGCAATAGGGTGCAGTGTAAAATGTTCCAAAAACCTGAAAATTAAGATCAATGTAACCTAAATTGAGCCATTTGAGTCATGCACGTGAGGTGTTCACAGACACAGATTCAGAGCCTGATTTTCTGTTGCAGTTTTCACTTCATGATACATTCCCCTTTCTCTCTGACACAGGTCCCTGGCCCTGGGGCAGCAGTACTCGTCTTTGGGCTCCCAACCCATCCTGTGCGGCTCCATCCCTGGCCTCGTGCCCAAGCAGCTGCGTTTCTGTCGCAACTACATTGAGATTATGCCCAGTGTCGCCGAGGGCGTCAAGCTGGGGATCCAGGAATGCCAGCACCAGTTCAGGGGCCGCCGATGGAATTGCACCACCATCAAGGACAACCTGGCCATCTTCGGCCCTGTGCTAGACAAAGGTAGATTGCTAACAGATGCAGTGCAGCGTCAGAGTATTTGCACCCTACAGTTCTGCGTAAGAATGACTCAAAACAGCAGCGGATTTTCACACAGGTTCTGAAACTAGACAAAGACAAATCAATCAAACAAATGAAGTAAAAATATACTTGTGTATTTGTTTATTCAGGAAAATATTACACATCTATGAGTTGCAGAAGTAAGAAATTAGAGTCCATCTGTTCAGAAGAGTTTCCCTGTGTTGTTCAGTGCCCCATTTTCTTTTTAAAAAATCAGTGATTCGTCACAGTCTGGTCTGAATGATGGCACGGACAAAGGAACTTTCTGACCTCATCAGAACCAAGACAATGGTTACAGCAGAACTAAATTAATGTTTTGGAATGGCCAAGTCAAAGTCCTGACCTTAATCCAATAGAAATGTTGTGGAAGGACCCAAAGCAAGCGGTTCATGTGATGAAACCCACCAACATCTCAGAACTGAACCGGTTCTGTACTGAGGAACGGGCTAAAATTCCTTCAAGCCTCTGTAGACGACTGGAAATGTTTAGTTGTTGGCATTTGCACAAGGGGGTCACACCAGACACTGACAACAAGAGTTTGCATACATTTGAAACACACAGATATGTACAAATGATTGTCTACTTTGTCTACTTAGGACTTTTGTGAAAGTCTGCTGATGTTTTGAACCATTTTTATGCGGAGATTTAGAAAATGCTGAGGGGGAACAAATACTTTCAACCAGCATTGCGTCTAAGGCTGTCATGAATCCATTTTGTTGTAGTATCTGAGGCTTTCCGTATAAAATAAACCATTTAAAGACATCTAAATGACCTTTCTCAAACAACACCCAACTGTAAAAAGCAGGCTGTATATCTAAGACTAATGCAAGCCGCTACAAAACACAGCCTTTAACAGTTTCCGCCCCAAGGCTCGGCACTGCCTGTTCTCTGGGCCTTTGCTGACAAACGACTAACTAGGGCAATTACAATAATATACACCTTTCCTGGCTGCCGAGAGAAATGGTACAAGCTCTGACACATTATTCATTTTTCTATCCGTCTTAGTATCGCTTAGTAGTATCGCATTATTGTGGTTTTCCCAACTGTGTTTACGCTCTCCTACATGAAAGAAAGGTCAGCGTAGGGAAGGCATCATCAAAACTTGAAGAGTACGGCTGATATACCTGCATCAGGCGCTTCACGCACAGGGTGCTAAACGTCCCCACTCAAACTGTGTCGTTCAAGCAGCCCCAGTAAACCTGAGACACAGGTGTAACGCTTAAGGCCTCCCTAATCATAAAGGCAGAAGTTTCTGTTTCGTGACTGAGGCTGGTGATTGGAAATGAATTAGCCTGTGTGTCAGAGGGGAAGGAATCTGGGCAGAAATGGGCAGTGTGAGCAGTCCAAGCTCCTCAGTCAAATAAAAGGGAGAGGGGAGGCCAAATGAGATTACAGGCAATAGAAAAGGGCCGGGGGGCTCCGCTCAACCCCTACTGTGCATGAAGACCAGTGCGCGCCTCACACAGTCCAGCTCCCACGGACGCCCCATTCACACGCCCTTTTGACTCTGTCATGAAAACAGGCTGAAAGGGGATCTCTCCCAACCTAGGCCGGGTGTGCACTTTGGGATAACGAAGCAAAGGAAGGAGGGAAGGAAGGAAGGACGGAGGAAGAGTCTGTCACTTTGCGAGTGATAAATGGAAGCGCTCCAGTTGAGCAAAGGAGAGCTAGCGACCACCAGCACTAGCCACCTTAAGCTGCGTGTTGGCTGCGGTGGTGCCATTGGTGGATGCCTGGAGGAAGTGGGGGGTTGAGGTGCTGTGGTGGGTGGTGGTGTATGGGATTTCAGCTCAGGGTGTTGGCGGAGGGGTGGCTAGAAGGAGGGGAGGGGGAGTTAGGGAGTTTAGGGAATGCCAGCTCCGGGCAGAGCGGGGCTGTGGGGGCCCGAGTCGCTGGGCCCTTTGTGTGGATAATACAGTGTGACACAAGGGAAACAAAGGCGGATTGATGGGCCCAGCAGGTAGCAGGAGCAGCGCTAGCCTTGGCTAACAGCCAGAGCTCCAGGGGCCCAGGGCTCACAGGCCCCTGTTTTGGAGGGCCCAGCCTGGCTTGCCAGGGCAAGCAGGGATGCCCAACCTGAGGACTGTATATCATCCGATCACGCAAGAGCTCATTTTTAGATGAAAACTGTTTCTGAGAATAAATTTATAGATGAAAGAGCATATCATTAGCTGTTTAGCTACTACTTCATTATCTACGTTGCATATCTTAATAAAATCCATCTTTCACTCTTTATATTATTACCATCTATCAGGAATGTCAAAAGGTAGACAAAGAAAATGAGCTTTGGCACAAATGTGGACGCTTTTGGCGTCACATTAGCACCAGAGGCTAAAAAACACCCAACATGAAAAGGTATTTTTGTTTTGTAGCTGTGCTTGGAGTCGCACTGAGGTTTGGAAAAGATGGCTTCCCTCCAGCCAAACATTAGTAAACTTTGTCTGTGGCTTGTAAAGTGGTCTGATTGGGTCCTGAAAGCATCTCTGGCTCTGGACTCGCTGAGGAATTTCTGGCTTTAGGAGCCTTTGTGGTCCACAAAGTCCGGGTTTAATTCTCTGGTCGTGTCCATGCAAATTATAAATCAGATCACACAATTGTGAAGATCAGAAATTCTCAAAGCTCGTTCGGAGGAACGTGTGTGTGTGTGTGTGTATGTCTGCACCACAGATAGTGGAGTGTAATGGGTGAGCCATGGTAAGTGTGCTGTGATTGTGAAACAATGGTGTCTGGTTACATAATAAGCTGTTGCCTTCAAAGAAGGCGTAACTCCATCCCTCAGTGTAAAAAAGAAACAGGCCGACACACTGCTAGGTTTCACCAGAAGGCCTTGGGCTCTGAACTGGGACGGACTGGTGGGGGGGGTAACAACATTCCTGAAACACTATCCAGATGCAAAGCAGCACACCTCAGGGATGACAGGAGGTCACTGAGATCCCACTGAGCGTTAGGCTCTCCTGACACAACCACAATAGGCTGATGTCACTGCAGGGACTCTGCTTTTAGGATCCTTCATGTGTTTCATCATCACTGACGATGACTATCAGATCAATACTGTAAACAATCTTTACAAATTGTAAAATAAATTAGTCATAGGAGGTGTATTGGGATGTGCTTCTTGTTTTCTACAGTGGCACATGCCTAAATGTGCTCTCTCGAAGATGAAATGTTGTGTTAAAAGGTTACCGCCTGGAGGTATGCCTTTCAATGCATCTGTCTGGATGTTGGCAAGACAAGATTGACACTCTCCTTCTCTTCCTCTTTCTCTCCGTCTTTGCGTCTGTCTCCATCCACCCCTTTCAGCAACCAGAGAGTCGGCGTTCGTCCATGCCATAGCTTCGGCAGGCGTTGCGTTCGCAGTGACACGCTCCTGCGCCGAAGGCACATCCACCATGTGCGGCTGCGACTCCCACCACAAGGGACCCCCGGGCGAGGGTTGGAAGTGGGGCGGCTGCAGTGAGGACGCAGAGTTCGGGGTGCTGGTGTCCAGGGAGTTCGCAGACGCCAGAGAGAACCGTCCGGACGCTCGCTCGGCAATGAACCGGCACAACAACGAAGCAGGACGCACGGTTAGTATTAGGGACCTGAGGAGACAGGCTGCTTCGGATAGCTCTGATTTTCTGACTGGACGTACCAACGGCATGTGGTACCAGAGGGGAACTTCCAAAACCAGCCTTCTCTGAAAACGTTCCACCTGATTTTGGAAACTGGCCTCCATTCACATTGCAAGACAGACATTCACACGTGTTGGGTCACGGCTGGCAACAAAAACTAAAAATTTTAAATCGTAAGGTCCATCAAGATTTTCATTCTCCATAACAAAAGGAACTTGTGCAAACTGTGAGCTACGGGGTAGACAGCAGTAAGTATTCCTGGACAGATTGTGTACATACTGAGGCACAAAAGCAAAGGGTGAAAACTGATGCCACATGCAGTAAACAAAGGGCGCAGACCTGACTTGTCAGTGGATTCATCCAGGAGGCATCATTGTTTGGGATTACTAATTGTCCATGTGACGGGTGGGGATTTGGTATGTGACTCGTCCGCACATTTCTTAGCTTCCACCTCAAAATGAGCACTTGACTTTGAATGACTGGTTAATTACTTACCTAAGCAACGCTCTCCCACCTGCCTTGCCCCAACACCTTGTCTTTCATGCCTTGCATCCCAATGAAAAATTCCCCGACAGTCAAATAACCGAAGTGAGCTGAAGGGGGGGAAAAAGAAGGGAATCAGCTCAGACTTAAAACATCACTGGCTGCTGTCACTGCTGGGGGAAAATAGGCTCTCGGCTGCTTGCTGAGGGGCAAATAGAGGGACCACACGCCAACAAGACAGCCCTTTGATCTGAGCACACAGGAGCAGTCAGAGCGACCACAGGAGCTAACTGAACAGCGGTACTGTCAGGAGCCTTCGTCCTCTCCACCTGGCCCTCTCACGCTCCATTATTTAGCCCCGAGGTCCCGGGACTTGATGTTGGCATGACAAGCTCACACTAGCGTGACGTCACCACTCCACCCCTTCGCTCCAACATCTCCTCACCCAGAGGTGCCGCAGCCACCTGCCTTCCGCTCCAGCTGGGGGAAATTTGGCAGCTAAATATAGCCGCAGAATTAAAGCACAACAAAATCATAACACAAAGCTAAAACATGCCCAGAGGGCGCACACTCACCATATGAGCCAGTGACTTCAGAGAGAATTAGCAGCAGCAGCAGCAGCAGCTATACTTCACAGCTGCATGACACTTCAATAAACTGCAGCCAGTGGCATATTGTTTCTCTTGGCCCGCTCCGCAAGTCTTTAGCGGTTTTGTTAGTCTGCATTACCGGATTCCCTCTGAGTTTCGATCGTTAAATTCCACCAGTTCTTTCTTGGTAGTGACGGATCGTGAAGCAATGAGTCAGTTATTATCAGTTATCAAAGTACGACCACGTCCATTTAGTAAAATCCACTTTAAAGGCATACTCCACTCAAAACCCAACCTTTGGGTATCAAATTCTAACGGCCTGAAGGTGTTGAAATGTGGCTCTGAAAAAATGTGTTGCTTGCTTCTGCGTAGAGAACAAAGAAAAGCTCAGCCTCATTACCCTAAAGCTCTGCCAAAAGAAGCACTTACAGGCTACCTAACATTTGTTTGGTGGTTACAGAACATAGGTGGACAGATTACAGTTTAGGCCATGACTCTGGATTGCCACTAAATTGTTTCGTAGGGAACGGAAAGTGTGGACAACGAATTTACCATGAATGTGTTTTAATTCGGGTTTTCTGTTTCCCAGACCATCCTCGACCACATGCACCTGCGCTGCAAATGCCACGGCCTCTCTGGAAGCTGCGAGGTGAAGACGTGCTGGTGGGCGCAGCCGGACTTCCGCATGCTGGGCGACTACCTGAAGGACAAGTACGACAGCGCCTCGGAGATGGTGGTGGAGAAGCACCGCGAGTCCCGGGGCTGGGTGGAGACCCTGCGCGTCAAGTACGCCTTCTTCAAGCACCCAACCGAGCGCGACCTGGTCTACTACGAGGGCTCGCCCAACTTCTGCGAGCCCAACCCGGAGACGGGCTCCTTCGGGACGCGCGACCGCGTCTGCAACGTGTCGTCGCACGGCATCGAGGGCTGCGACCTCCTGTGCTGCGGGCGCGGCCACAACACTCGGACTGAGAAGCGGAAAGAGAAGTGCCACTGCATCTTCCACTGGTGCTGCTACGTCAGCTGTCAGGAGTGCGTGCGCGTCTACGACGTGCACACGTGCAAGTGAGGGTTCCTGCGCTTACAGACTGCTGGACCTTTAACTCCCCACCTCCTGCACGACTTCCCTGCTTCCCCAGACTCAAAAACATACGCACGCACAGGCCCTAATGGCTAAAGGCACATCAGTAATGGACACTTCTACACCTTCTTTTTGTACAAATCCTGCACTAGAATCCATCTTCCACTCATTCCCATAACATCTGAGCAGAATGTGTCCTGTGTTGACTTGACTGACAGCTTGGTCCACTCTTACGGGAAGAAGCTTCAGTTGTGCCACCGTGCCCCGGTTCCTCACCCTGCAGCATCGGGCCCCTCCCTTCCCCTCTCCTCCCTCTTGTCTTTATTTATTTCCCCCCTCCATGCCAACACAATGTTCGAGGCATGTACAGTAACACTTTTTACCTGTGAGATTAATGCAGTAAAACAAACAAACAAACAAACAAAAAAGACTCTCTTCTAATTAACACCTCACTTCCGGTTTACCTTTTCTTTTTAAACTAAACCAACCTCTGCGCCATCGCTTAAGTGATACTGAACACGTCGTCGGCAGCCCAAGGAAACCATCACTTTGTAACTACTGAATTGAACTGCAAACAGCAGGCAGGCATCCTGTCTTCTGTGACAACTACTGAGCTGATCAAATCCTCAGTGTTGCTTCTCTGCTGCAACCAGTCAGCTGGGAAGCCTGGAAGATATATGCTGATTTTTATTGCCCCGCATTTCTGAAATATCACCATTGGGATGGGACTGGAGGTATGCAGGAGGGGGCATGCTCATTCCACTAACTAAGAACCCTACACATGTATATGTATGCACTATTCTGTTACATACACACACACATGCACACACACATACATACAAAAAAGAAAAAAAAAAATCCAGGTGTGAAAAATTGTTTATGCAAGTAAATTCTTCTCTGCAGCAAGCTAGCAGTTCTTATGAATGACGGCTTTTCATTCGCTCAATAAATTGATTTCTATACGTGTGATGCAACAGTTTAAAAGTTTAAAAAAAAAAAAAGAAGATGAAAAAACAACCAGAGAAGGACAGAGTTCAGCTCACACCAGTGAGTGGCTGATCCTTTATCGCTGTTTCATTTTATGAGTCAAGCTTTAGCATGTTTAATATTAACACCGGCCTACGGAGCAGAGTCATCCATCTTTTGTCTAAAGCTTTTAATTCTGTAAAAAAAAAGAAAAGAAAAAAAAAGAAAAAGTAAAAGGGGGACGTGTGACGACATGTGGAGACCAGAGGACGCTCTGACTGGCTGTCACATCCTTCCTTCCTTCTTTCCTTCCTTCCTTCTCCGCATGTTTTCCCTCAGTTGGACAGCTTATAAGAAGCCTGATTTGTGAAATTGCATTCTTGTCAATACACTCCAAAAACACCCCAGCCTCAGTGTTCTGGTTTTGGACATATTGGAGAAACAATTACGCTAAAATATTTTTCAGATGTCTCAGATTTTTAACAAGAGGAGTTGGTTTTAAGATCACTGTGAGCCCATGGAGTTTTCTTAAATTTCGACTGATTGCGAACGTCGAGCAGAAGACGTTGAGGGAAACTTCATGTGCACGAGATGTGTGTGTGTGCATGTGTGTGTGGTGGCTGCCAGTGACAAGGACGGAAAAATGGATGGATGGACGGACGGACGGATGGATGGCAAGCTGGCTCTTCGCAAACGAACTGTGAGAGGTTTCCACACGACATGTTCTGACAGTCCCGCCTGCTTCCTGTTAATTATATTCAACAACACAAACACAAGTTACCCAGTAGCGTGTAGGCTGTCCTCTCCTTGTGACATAGCTTAGCATTTGCGTCATCCTCTACACAGCCCTCCCTAACCTGGGCCCACCTTTCTGTGTTCAGTCCTCCCCACCCTTCCCCGCTATATCCAAAGTTTTGTACAAATGTTTTAAAGTGAATAATTCCCTTTTTATTTTATAATCGTAAATGTTATGTTTTTATAAATATTATTTATTATACAATGTATATATCTGTATGACTGAACTAAGATTATATATTTGAAGAACAAAACCTGTCTCTTGCTTCTTGCTGTTTAGGTACACTACATGCTTTGTTTGACACTAGTCTCCCACTGATGATCAGAATAAAATTTGACCTCAATCAGAACAGAGTGACCTGATTAGAAGAAATGTTAAGACTGAGAGGGGTGCTGCAAACCTTTGACAATGTGTTCATTAGGAAAATATTAGCTCCTAATAACCATGCAAACACTGGATCCGATCGTTTCTCTCTGGTTGGAATAAAGCCAATCCTTCGAGAGCACGTTTGCGCTACAGAAACGTGGAGCAACCAGTCGCAGTGTTTGAAAAGATGAACGGAGATGGAATCCATGTGAGGGGCCACGTTAAAAATGAGGAAACATCTTCGTCTACAGGGACAAAAAACGTATTCCGTTATATTTCAGGCATATTCAACACTCCACTGCAGGCTGAACCACTTTCAGAAATAAAAAAATTGTTGTGATTGATGATTTGGGGAAGGCAAACACATGCAGCATATCTCATCAGATCATTTTATTCAACGCCCGTGTAAAAAGTTAAATTGTAATCCCTGATCAGGCTGATTCCAAGTTGAAGAAATATTGTTGCTGTAAACGTAGGTTCAGGTCCGTCATTCTAACAGTGAGCCATTTAAAGTCTGGTTCTTATTGCGTGCGTTTCCGTGAAAAAGACCAAACCCAGCGATGACCCGAGCTCCCCAACCAGCATTGCATGTGTAGTCAGAGGCGCAGAGCTCCGCTGTTTTCCAGAAACACATCGACGAGCCAAAATGTTGCAATGGATGACATTTTCCTTCATTAGCGTGAACACAAGCTGCAGTTTATTTGAGGTTTAATCCCATGGACAATGTCCTGCTGCTGTAAATGCTCACAAAGTAATCCAAATCAAACATATATTAGTCTGCTCAGTAGTCAGTAGTTAGTCATCTGAAAACAGTCCCTGAGAAATGTTTTTTCTGTTTATGTAACATTTGATAAAAATGACAGTGTCTACGTGTTTTAGGGAGAAATTAGCCTCCAACTCACATTGTTGATTGTAGTGAAAACTAAGAATAATCACCAGTCATACAAAGACAATATCTGACATCCAGTTAAGCATTAAGACTCAGCTTTAAACTTTGGTGACATATTCCTCATAATAAAATGCATAAAAGAGCAACATTCACAGCTAATAACTGGCCAGATTCCTAATTATTTCATTTAACTTACAGATATGTGGGTATAAAAATGAAATCCACATGTTGAAACACAATCAGAATATTTTTAGCATGACCACGAGGATAAGTTTCACCGCAGCTCACACTGATGTGCTGCAGTAGCTGTACAATCGCCGCTCGATGCAGACGAATCACCCGTATCCAAAGGGGGTAATTATGCAAAGCAATAATTATAACAGAACATAGGAAGAACACGTGATAATGAACGCAACAGGAGTTTTATTTCTCAGAGGTAGCAGGAGCGTTTTGAGATGCACTGAGAGGACTTTTTGTACAAACTTTTGGAGCTAAAACGTGACGGATTATAATCAGAGTCTCTAAGGCGATGTGATGACTTCCCTTTAAAACATCTGGCGCGGATTCATTTGATCATTAATTTCAGGTACTTTCTTTTTAGTAACATAATTTATTCATACGATAAAAAGTCACAAGCAAGTGCAGAAAATAAGAACAAAGTGAGATCTCATGGAATGATTGGATTAATAAGGCGGATATAAACAAACAGTATTATAGTTAGTGTTTGTGCATGCACATGTACTTTCCATCCAAGTGCATCTTTTTTTCTTTTTTCCTGCCTTGACTCATTTATATATATTATCCCAGTGGAGTGCAAGAGGCATCACAAAGAGATTACAGCATTCAGGAAATGCAATACGCACAGATACCACAAACACTGCGGGTTTCTCTTGATTTTACGTGTTCACATAGTGCTGAAGAGGAGGAGGTGGCCTGGATGGTGCGTGCTGCAGAAAGCTGCAGTGCAGAGGGAAGCACACAGAGCTTCAGGGATGGGGAGGAAGGATGCAGAGAGAGATGGAAACTATCTCTCGCTTGCTTCCTCCTGCCAGCCTCTTTCAGGCTTCCGTTCCTCAGCAACTGAGTGAAGAGAGACAAATAAAAGTGAGAAGAGACAGGCAGGCGAAGGAGACACGCTGCCACAAGAGAGCACCTGTCTAGTCGACCTATTTTTAGGCACGCCGCGCGCTAACTATACCATAAGTCTCCGAGGCTGTGATGAGAAGCAAAGCTCTTCTCAAAGCCGCGGGTTGAAAAGTTCTTTTTGAGTTTTTGTTGTTTTTCACCGTGGGCAGCCGCAACTCATGGGATGTGTTTCACAAAGCAGGATAAGCTAATTAGCCCGATAACTTCCTGAAACTGTGCCCTTTATTGCCCATTACGGACATAAATTATTTTAACAAATATTTTACACTGATTCAATTCTCAAAAATAAAAGAGATAGATCACAAGAAGTTAAAAATAATTTTGTTAAATTACTCTCTGACACATATAGTAGCGTTCTAATGAAATAAATCCAAACCTTTACAGAATATTAACGCCTTTGAGCTCTCACTTTGCAAATCAAGCCCACAATTAAACCACAACCAGTACTCAGATAAATAAAATATAAAAATATCCAGAATATTTAAGGCTTAAGGCTTAATAGGTGGACTTCTTTTCCAAATTTTGTTTGTTTGCGCTCTTTCTAAGAGTTAGCCAAGAAGACAGATGCCACATTTTTGTCTGTACGGTAAATATGAAGCTAACAGAAACAGTTAGTTAGCTTAGCTTCACATAAAACCTTGTCTCTGTCCAAAAGTATTAAAATCCATCAAAAGCACCTCTAAGACTCGGTAAGAAAAACGAGTTATATATTGTACGTATATCTTCAATAATGAGTCTTTTGTTTTTGTACTCTAAGCTGCTTCTATGCTAAGCTAACTAGCTAGTAGCGATAACGTCATAACTACCACGGAGACACGATGTTAGCATTTATATTTTTGTTACTCAACTGCTGTGAATATAAAGATTAAACAAAATAGTACGAAAAAGCTTTAAGGTTCTGTGAGCGCGTATGCTAAGCTAACCATTTGCTAGCTGTAACTTCATATCCACCCCACAGACATCAGGCTGGTATTAATCTTCTTGTGACACAATTCTTCAAAATAGTTAGATGAAAAATCAGTGGACTTGTTTTTCAAATTTCAAATCTACGTACTAATTTAGTAACTTTCAATGCATTCGTTTCATAATTACTTTAGAAGTTTGACATTCATTTGCTGAACGAAGTTGTACCTCACCCCGTGACAGGAACTGGTAATCAGGATATTTTCAAACTATTTAGATGAGTGCAGTCTTACTGTTGAAGGTGCCTCTTTTTCACTGCGTGGCTCCGCGGAGTCTACATCGACACATACTTATCAGAACCCAGACTGCAGGGGAACAAAAAGACAAAGTGTGCGTTATTAATCACACTTGATACGAGGATCAAAATGTAAACGTTGTGTGCTTCGGACTAGCTTTTCCCTCTTTTCTCCACTACGTCTGTAAATGAAGACGGGCAGAGGTGAAAGATGTGCGTGCAGAGTGAGTGTTCAGTGTCACTGACGATCTGGGCAGAAACAGGAAAAGAATACTTACCCTCCCTCATCCCTGAGCAGGCTCAGGAACTTGCTAACTCTGTAGTCAGGATCCATCTAGGAGACAAACATTAATTTTTAGCGCTAACATTTAGTTAGTGTCCATTGATTTCTAGGTGTTAAACATCACGGCAGCACAGTGCCAATAGAGGCAGGTCCTGGAGTTCAAGCTTCAGTTTGTGCGAACAGGACTGCCGAGAAGGGGAGGGCAGAGGAAGTAAAATTAATGGCAGCCTATGCAATAACTTACAGTATGTCTGGAATTGCCTGTAGCAACTAGAGTTAAGACATGAGAGCAGTCAGAAAGGCTGGAATGAGAGGAAAGAAGATAAAGAGGACGCTGATGACTGTGAATGTGTATGTGAGCTGTAGCTGCGCGGCTGTTTGCTGCATGTCTCGGCAAACAGGTTCATACTTCTTCAGGCTGAGAATGGGGTGGGAGTGTGGGTGGTGGGGTGCATAACATGGCTGCATTTGTGCATACCACAGCAATTACACAGCCTCGACAAACAGGCCGTACACATCATCACAGACATGAACAGTTCAAGAGGAGAGATTAACATCATTGACATCTGATTGAGGTCAACTTCTGCTGCCTGTTGTATGTTGGATACCTGCTTGGCCAGGTAAACACTCAGAAAATGTATCTGGGGAGCACTAAGGCACTACATCTTCAAATATTAATTTTTGAAACCCATATACATCAAAAATCAGACTTTAAAATTGTATTTTTAGTGCAGTTCCATTTAGCTGAGGAGATTTGCAAGAAACAAGAAAAGTGAATCTGTGCAGTACAGAAAGTAGTCAAGCTCTAAAATCACTGGATTGTACGTTTCCAATCATGCAGCTGATCCCCCACCTTTATGTCTAAAGCCACAGAGGCCTTTCTTTAACTTTAAAACCAACAAACTAATTTCACATCACTGGAATCACTACAATTGTCACAAATGAGAGCTTCATAGGATCATACAAACACCTGTTAGCGTTAATAAACAAACCAGGTATTCACCCATGGATGAATTTAAAAAGGTAAAGGTAAAAACAACAAGATGTTACCATGTGTAAGTTGTTTTGGGAGGTGAACTGTTCTTGTAGGAGAACACTGTATAAAAGCCTACTTCTATAGACTATTCCATGTAAATCATTTGGGTACAGGGCAAACTGAAATAACTACATGACTAGACTGTATTTATCTATCTAAATAAAGTAGTACATTGAAAGGAAGCCATGAATCTGCTGTGACTCGGCGGTCTGTTTCCATTTTTGTTTCCACACTTGAATGAATCCAGTATCCGTGCCCCTTGCGTCGGCCTCTAGACTGACTGATCGTTATTGATTTTACTCTAAATTGTAGGTCGACCAAAACATGAAGAATGCGAGCCTCGCGACCCTCTGACTCAGAACATGTGAATGCGACTTGGAAAACTGCGCAGAGCAGGGTTTCATAACTATGAATGCACTGGATCTCATGCGTTTAAGCGAACGGCTTGTGAACTAGAAACACACTGGATCCCCATCGCTCAACAAATCATCAGCAAAGCCACACAGTTTTTCATTCCAGCTAATAGATGACAGTTTTTTGTGCCTGACAGACAGATTCTGTTGACTGTCGAGAATGCCGGCCAGATGTTGAGGAAGAGGAGGGAACGGACCACACGAACAGAAAAACACTATGCGCAGGCTGAGCCAATTTGAAATTTGTGTTTTGAATAGAAAATGTGAGGCGATGAGTGAGCTATTGAAAAGACAAGGCTTCCTCCCTCTCCACAGTGTACATGTTGTCCTTTCTGCCATCCAGGAACACCAGCACACATGGTGTTGCAACAGAATTCTATGTTTAGCTTTAGAAAACAGCCAGTACCCATGTGAATAAGCTTTTATTTTGGATACGTGACATAAGAAAATGAGCTTAAGGCCATGCTAGAGTATCTCAGGGAATTGTTCTAGAGTGATGGTAGAACAGAACAAGAGCAGTTTGGTGCAACGTCTGCAGTACATGTCGATCGACGTTCCAACAGTCACCTGAACTTTGAGTAGAGACCTAAAGCGTGCCATGGTGGATACAAGCAGTTGAAATGAGGTTCCCTATAGGGTGGCTCAGCTCCGTCTTAGAGATAGAGTAAACTCCAGAGGGAGTGTGAAGTTGAGCCACTGCTCTTTTGAGTCAAAAAGGGCCAACTGAGGTGGTTAAGGCATCTAAGGAGGATGACTCCTGGGAACCTCCCCTTGGAGATTTACTGATCAAGAAAGGAAACACTGATTGTGTTATCTCTTTCGTCCTGGGAACCACTTGGGATTCCCCATGAGGAACTAGAAGGCGTTGCTAGGGAAAAGGGACGTCTGGAATAGCATGCTCAGCCTAATGACACCATGACCCGAACACGGTGCAGGAAATTGGATGGAAGAATGAACTGATGGCCCCGGTGCTAGCTACTCTATGAGGCTGGGCTTTAATTTAATTAACTGTATATTGTATATAAACATACACCAAGCAGGCATAACATAATGACCACCTTCCTAATATTGTGTAGGTCTACCTGTGCCTCCAAAACAGTTGCGACTCATCAGAGAATGGACATGGGCCTTCTGAGGGTGTCTTATAGTGTCTGGCAACAGGATCTTGTTAGTGGGGGCCTTTAGATCCCATGGGTTGAAGGGAGGGGCCTCTGTGGATCAGGCTTGTTCCAGTGCACCCCACAGATACTTGATCATTTTGGGATCTAGGCAATTTGGATGCCAGGTGAACAGCTTGAGCTGTTCTTCACATTTATTGAGTTGCTCCTAAACCATTTTCATGCTGCATCCTGCTGGGGTGTCATTTCTATGGGGTGGGGTTACCTGGTCTGGTCTAGGTCGGTGCTACATGTCTAAGTGACATCCACATGAATGCCAGGTGCAAACGTTTCCCAGCAGCACATTGTATTGTCACAAGATGGTCAATGTTATTTACTTCTCCTGAAGTCTAAATGCTAGCATGCTGATGTTAGCAAGTATGATGTTTACAATGTGCCCCCATTTCAGTTTAGAATGGATGCTAACTTTTAGTAATTACTTCAAAACTAGTTATGAAGGTCTCTGATTTATTATTAAAGTGCTGGGAATACTAAAAATAATGGATTATCTCGCCAACTCATGTAATTCTGTTCATACTGATGGTTACAGAAATGTGTTTAACCAATTAAACATCAGTCAGTGTGAAAGTTGTCACAACAATTCATCTTAAACCCACAAACATCGCCTTCGTGCAGGAACACACAAGAAAAATATGTTGAAGACTCTTGGAATTATAAAAGCAGTCAAGATGCAAACAGAAACACTTTTTTAGAAAATACATATGCAAAGTTAATATCTCGTTCTCACCTGCACTGCCATTTCAATCAGCATGAGCAACTTTTTTATGCCGATCCACAAGTTCTTGCCCTTCACAGATTTAGCTATGGTCGCCCGTTCTTTCTCTTGGAAACTGCCCAGCAGCTGCAGACAGGGAAAAGAGAGTAATCTGGTAAATTCAATAACTCAGTTTAGATGTATTCATAAAAACTATGAGCAAAAACATTGTCAAGTCTGACTGTGAGAAGCGTATTAAATCTTGTGTTTAAAAGTGCCGCACCATGCATTTAGTGTATGCATGTGTGTGTGGCTCCAGGTGTGTGTGTGTTACCTCCAGGGCTTCGACCAGCTGCTCTCCCCTTGAGATGTTGGGAATGTGGATGGTGGTGCTGAAAGCGTCCAACATCTCCATTTCCTGGAGGACGTCTTTACGACTCGTGGTGCCGATGATGAGCAGCTTACGACCCTGAGAGGGAAGCAGACATCACTTCCTTTTAATTTGGCCGTTCAACCGTTTAACCGTTCATTACCTGCTTTTCCCTTTATACTCACAGGAAAAGGAATGTGACTGACAAGCTCTACACATTACAGAAAACAAGTTGCAAGGGAGAGGAGAAGGAGAATAAATAAGGTTTTTGGAGATAAATGGAAGTTTGTGGATTCTCTTCTTCCAATTATTCATGTTGAGGCAACTCATGTCTGGTAAAAGCAGGTTGCACAACATAAACCTGGCCATATGCATCTGAGCATTTTGATTCCAGTCACAAATCTTTGTTGCATCTCATCCCTTTTCTCTGTCTCCTTATTTCCTGTCACTGTTGCACCTTTGACTCCTGAATCCTCACGATGTAGCATCACCTAATGTTTGCTGGATCACTTCAGGTTACGTTCCGACTGGTTGTGGTGATTCAGCTTTACAAAGCTCTGATTGGCCGTGGGTGGATGCAATCTAGGACTACTGTCTCGGATGAATTATTTTGCTATAAATTCTCATAACTGTGTGATTTTGGGCTGTTCCAGATGAAGGCTGATATCATGCACTGGTTTTAAGTCACAACACGAACATGAAGTGCGGAAAACGACAATAGAAAGGAGAAGAAAAGACAAAAGAAAAGTGCAGAACAGACAACAACAGCAGAGAAGACAAACATGAGCAGAGAAGAAAGAAGAGAAGCAAAAGAATTGTAGCTCGACTAAGCCGATGAGTTGGAGAACGACCAGAAGAAGAAGACGAAGGAGGAGAGGCAGAGGAGTGGCGAGCAGACAGGGGGATTATGGCTGCTGGCTGCCCCCCCATGGCGTGGGGGGTTGTGATGCTGCATGCAGATGAGGTGCCACACAGGCGGCAGTGCTGCCAGGTCCTGGCTCTCTCACAGAGCCCATTCTCCTCCATGTCCCCCTGGCCTCCCCCGGCCCCAGGCACCCCGCTGGGCCCAGCGCTTTACAACCCCAGAGGAGCACTGCAGCCAGGCATTCAACACCAGGCCCCGCGCCACTTCTCATGCACATGCAGCCATATAGTGGGCTATACCCTCATTCACAAACCCATCAACAACAGACACACACAAACTACAAGCAAAGGAACTATGAGAAATGGGTCTCTACCACCACCATTCACTGCGAGCACAACAGGCCTGGACCAAAACACTCGCTAATAACCATACACTCACACACAGTCGTTCACACATGCCAGCCGCAGCCAAGGACCTCCAACAATTCCTCGCAAGACTTTGTGTTGGCATCCATAAGATCTGCTGCCCTCTTTCTGCCACATAAGGACTAACAACAAAACAATGAGCTGGAAATAAATATCACAACAAAGTTTTTGTTACCTTTGGAGGGGGTTTCTTCAGCAGCACCAGCAACGCTTGCAGCACCAGGTTGGAGAATCGAGGACCGATTGGAACGTAGTCTGATGAGAAAGATCCATGATTCACGATTTATGCCCATTTAAATAAAAGCAGCATCAGTTATACAACTCATTCAACTCAGCAGAAGAGCAAACTGCCTCATTGTATAATGCGGTCTTACCCAACAAGCGTTCAATGTCATCCACAACCACACAGCTCAGCTGGGATTTGTAAGCATCTTCAAATATCTGTTACGAGGAAAGAAACCCTCATAAACAGGCATAAACTTTACCACGTTACTACTGTGCATGCATCATGGCATAAATCTAATTTCCTTCTAGCTCTGCATTTCAAAACTTCTACCTTTTTGATGGCTTGGCATTTGGCGATCTCGGAGTGTCCGATCATCTTGTCTGGGGAGCAGATCTTGATAAAGGGGAACTGTGAATCCTCGGAAATCTTAGCTGCCAGCGCCGTTTTCCCACTGCTAGGTGGGCCTGAGGGATGAGCAGATTTACTCCTTGACTCAGGATCAAGTCTTTGGGGGATTTATAGTGTATTCATCTGTTTGTCTGAGTCCTACCTTCCAGGAGAACAGAGACCAGGGGTGTGCGGTCACTGTTCTTTGTTTGCTGCACCAGCAGCTCACCGTCCTCCAGGACGGCTGACACCGGGTCGCCCCACCGGATTATACCGTTCATGATGTAACTGGCGTAGTCCTCCTGGTTGGTTCCAAAAGCCTGAAGAAGAGAAAAATGTGAAAGTCAGACTGTTTCGGGTTCAAGTGCATGAGATCAAGTGAAAATATCATCCGTAAATGTGATGTTGCCATGTCTATTGTAGTGATTCATCATTGACAGGAGTGTTTTCTGAATAAGGTCAAGGTGACTTCAAAATATAAATGATTTATAAACCTTAATTGTCTTCCTATATATACAGGATATCTTCACAGCTATGCTGAGATTAAACTGAGATACACAGGGTTTATTACAAGTGCAAGACTTAAGTCCAAGACCTACTTTCATTAGGTTTTTACGCTGAAGGCTGATGAGGAGATCAGAACAGATGGCTTATAACTATGTTTGAAATAATCAACAACAATTTTGTTTATGTTCAGATTAAAACATCATGATAAATGGCATCTCAGGCTTTCTATTAGTCTACTTATTGCCCTAAAATTTCTTATACACTTGAAGAAACACAATTTAGGGATCACATTATGGCACAATGGCAAAAAAAGGTGTAGGACAACATGCTTTGTGTAATTTATTTGGTCAACGGTGGGAACTTTGGTAGAGAGATTTTCAGTAGAACTTATTATTATATATAGGTGTGGAAGATGAAGTTAAACCATGAACTTACAGGTTTGATGTCGTTATTCAGCGAGGCTAAGAAGTCAAGTCTGCTGACCCGCAGCTTCTCTGCCGTCTCAATGTTCACTTCCACCGTGCTGCTGGCCTGCGACAATTAAAATTAAAGAAAAGCTCAGAGAAAGCTAATAATGAGTTGCTTTCGTTACTGCATGAACTCCATGCCCCTGCTATGTGAAATCCATTACATGAAGTTGTGCACAATCTGTCAGGAGACAATGTGCTCCCTCAGAGCGAAAAGGTCAGACGGAGAGGGGGAGGGAGGGAGGAGTAAGTGCTCGGAGGAGTGAAGAAACACGTCACAGCCATCAGACATGTGTAAGGCCCTTGTCTGTCATTTATCATCACCCTTCAATATCTGCTGCTCTGTGTGTGTCTGTGTGTGCAGGGTTAGAACACTTAACAGATGAGAACTTCGCCTTATCGGTGCGGCCTCCTGAGCTGTGGAGATTTGAGCCTATGCACCTGATAAAACACTTAAGTGAGGGCGTGCAGAGACGTACACACTCCTGAGTTCTGTACCAACCCTTCTTCACCGGGGTGGCTGGTTAAACGGGCACTATAAAGCCGTATACTCTTCCCACCAGGTGTGTGGCCTACAACTTAAACCCAGGAACACATAGCAAAACATTTGTAGTTGTATCAGGATATTTAAACATGATAAAGAGGCTCTTAGTTATTTTCTCTGAATAACTTAATTTCTCCTTACAAATACTGGTAAAAAGATAATAGATAATGTGCCCTCAGGACTCCGACCTTGATGTGTCTGTTCATGGCTGTGGACTGTGCAGCCCTGACCAGACCCTCGAGTTCAGCCCCGCTGTAGTTCTTCGTCTCCGCTGCCAGCTCCTTAACGTCGACGTCTTTGGACAGCAGGTCGAACTGACGCATCTTTGCCGTGTGGATGTGGAGGATCTGAATGCGGCCCTTTTCGTCAGGCAAACCTTTCAAAAGAGAGTGGGAGAAAAAGAGCCTTGGAGTTTTTGAAATATTATACTTTCTATGACTTCAGCTTCTAAGTTTATTGCCATTAAGGAGGTGTTTCTGACGCATGTAAGGTGTCCTGCCTCTGTTCTCCTGATGTTGACAAAGATAAATATGCTCTAGATATGCTTAGGACATTTTAACTATTGCATTTTAATAAGGGGGAATGTTACTGCTTTGGTAGAATATAATGTACGTGTTTGAGTAGTTTGAAGAGCTGGCAGCTGTGAAATATTCTCTATCAGACATGAATCTATTATTAATGACCAATAAATGATTAAACTTAAAACTTCCAGTGTGAAACCTCATCTGTGCGTTCTTCACTTCTTACCGATCTCCATCTTCACCTCCAGTCTTCCTGGCCTCAACAAGGCCTCATCTATCAGGTCAGGCCTGTTGGTCATACCTGAGGGAGAGACAGATGGAAAGATAGCAGGATGGGGAGAAAGCAGAGGAAAGGAAAGGGATGAATGAGAAAGATGAGATAGAGCGCAGGTGTTCAGCTATGACACTGGGGAGCCTTTGAGTTGATCTTAGTTTGTGCAAACTGGGAGAGAATGTGTGAGCACGCGTTTGCACCTATGACCAAGATGTTGTTGAGCTGCTCCACTCCGTCGATCTTAGACAGCAGCTGGTTGACGACGGTGTCGTGGACTCCCGTGCTGCCGGCCATGCTGCCACGCTGCTTACAGATGGCATCGATTTCATCAAATATGATGATGTGAAGGCCGCTGTTGGCACCGAGCTGCTCGACAGAGAGACAAAGGACACCAATAAATGTGTGAACTGTAAACATACGCTTTTATGGCACCAAGGTCATCTTGTCTTACTTCTTATGTATTATGTGTGAAAAAGTGATTTTGCAGTTGATTTCAGTTATTCAGACACAAAGCTGGCATTAAGTTTTATAGGGTTTGCGTAAACATCTGGGATCTGGATCTTTGAAAGGCCTTAATATGTTACAAATGAGTTGAAGATATTTTGTTTTGCTCCCCAACAAGACTCGAGCTTGTAATCCAAGGAAACCATCCTGTTATGGTTGTTTAAATGTATCAAAATAATAATATGCTAAGTAAAACTGAAATAACTAGGATCCCAGACTTGACTTGGGTTACCACTGGCTGTCCCAACAGAGGCTAATTTGTGTTTGTATGTAAAGTGAACACACGTTATGGGTTTCCAAATGGAGATGCCACACCCTGAAACCACTCTAGACCTTTTGTCTGTTTGATTGATGAGGAAATAATCCAATCATAACTCTACATCGGCCCATGAAACAGCTTCTGAGACAATTGTCCAATCACTTTTAAGCCACTGTAAACACTGTCCATAGAAATGGTTGTTATTCCTACACATTCCATCCAATCTGGATGTGGATACCCTCGAATTAGAGCTAGAAGTCTGCTCTTAAAGCCAACCATTTAACTGTGACTTGATGTCAAGGCCTTTAAATAACAGAAATTTGGTCAGTTTCCAAACATTTATGGTCTTACTTTTAATTCCTTCTACAATTACTTTGTCTGTTGCCTTGCATAAAATATTTACTGTCAGATAGAGGTAAAAGTTGCTTCAAAGCAAATCATCTTACTTCTAATGCTTTTCTTTCATCCCAACCTGAAAATCAGTGCTGACCCTCTACCGACAGATGGAAAAAGTGAAAGAGCAGCAGGGTGGGGGGTTATCCGTCCATCTACAGACCTGTCAGACTATGACGTAGCATTTAAAGCAGGTGTGGAGCTGTCCGTGTCGCATAATGGATGGTGTGTGTGTGTGTGTGTTTGTAGGGAGGTCTAATAGGAGGTCAAAGAGAACCCAGCCCCTCATTAAGTGGTGCAGAGTGAGGCTGGACGCTTGTGTCACAGCATCCAGACCAACTATCACTGCTGGGTTTCAGTGCATAACTAACTCTCCTCTTCACACACACACACACATACACACACACACTAAACCAGAACTTTAAAAAGTTATTACAGCTACGCCTGGCTAAAGGGCAGATCTCTCCACTCCTGGAGAAATTAGTTTTCTCTGTTCAGATGGATGAAATGCTTATCTTTGCTTAACAGGGAGAATAATGAAAACGTAGTCTGAACAAACTTTTTATGTCGAGGTAATAAGTTCAGGATACCTGCAGCATGACAGGTAATACATATGAAAGTATGACCAGTAATGTAATCTTTGCTATGCCTTTGACACGAGGTGTTAAAAGTAAAACAAGAACAAAGTGATGTTCTGCATTTAAATGTATAACGCGATCCGTTCTCACCCTCTTCTGCTCGTCCTCGGCGTCTGCAAACAGTTTCCTGATGTTGGCCTCGGACTCTCCGACGTACTTGTTGAGGATCTCGGGGCCGTTGACGATCTTTGGCTCGCGGGCCTTTAGCATCTTGCCGATCTGTCGCGCCATCAGGGTTTTACCGCAGCCTGGGGGTCCGTACAGCAGGATTCCCTTCACGTGCTTGCAGCCTGAAGACAAACATATACGAGCAGGGAGTGAGGAACTGATGACAAGCGGTTGATTTGAACTGCGAGAAGAGCTTTACTAATTGTAAAGCTCATATCTTAGTAGCACTGCTTCTAAAATCGCAACACAAAAGCAGAAATTGTTCCCTTTTAAGAGTAGGATTTAGAGTAGTTTGATATGCATTTCCAAAAGGTTAATACAATGAATGGAATAAGAGGAAGAGAACGGGATCAAACTGTTTCCTCCGGCTGCTCCAGGTTAGTATTTGATGGTTAGCAGACACTAGTGATAAAAGTTTCTCCTAGAAGACTCCTAGAAGTGAAGATGCTACTTGGATAAAACGTCTTCAAGAAACCCAACAAGTCCAGTTGCCCTTGTTTAAGCTTTTTCCGATATACAATGAACTGGATGGATAAATTCCTTAATACTTTTTTAGTACATTTTGTAGTTTGTGTAGGAGTTCCTATTTAAACCTCAGACTTCTCACCAGTCCCCTAGAACTGAAGAAGCTACTCGGATGAGTGGTGAAACGTCTTCTCAAAAAACTCTACAGGTCCAGTTGCCCTTTCTTTGAACCTTTTTTGGATACTTTATTGTTGACTATGAAAAGCCAGTGCACAGGAGAGTCAACAGAATGGACAATCCCAGACTCATAGCTGTCCTTATCGCGGCACTTCTGATTGCTTTTGTTTTATTTCTTCTCCATAAAGATCAAGAGTGGAGACTGTTTACAGTGAGGATCTTTTAATGGCCTTGCACCTGCTTAATGACATTTAGCCCAGGCTAATTGAAAGGCGCCAGATAACCATCTGAGCTGCCATTTGGGCCTGCTGAGAGAAAAAGTAGCCAGGCTGACAGGTGGGAGTGGAGAGAAGAAGTGATGCTGGGGGTTTTGGAAGAGAGAAAGCACACTGAAGCCTCCGTCTGTCTGCTTCACCTCTCTGGGAGCAAAGGGGAGACAAGGTGAAACTTTTGCTCGAACACACACACATATATATACCGTGCGACGTGCACACGGACATCTCTATCAGCACCTGCGCTCCCTGCTCCCCACATGTCAATTACGGCTTTACCTTTAGCTGGATGCTCTATCAGGACATGCCATCTCATTACAACAGCCAGCTGGCCGCAGCCAAAGGCCAACTCCTGCACACAAACACCCGGCTAAAGGTCAGCTCACACACTGCTGGACACTGCCACAGCCCCTCAAGACTTTGGGTACAGAGTGTCTGCGAGATTTAAGCGTGTGTTCGCCAAGCTTGGAGATCCTTACAACAGGTTTTCACAAGACTTCTGGATCTGGGAGCAAGGATTAGGATTCATGTGATTGTGTGCAGATGTGAGAGAATGCGTGTGGGAAGGGAGAGTTTTGTGTATGAGTCACAAGGAAGACTACCTGGTGGCTTTTATCACAACGAGCTGCTGTCCTTCAGAAAGTGAATCATCATAGTAATCTGACAGCCGTCATCAAAGATTTATTAATTGAGGGTGTGCAGAGATTTCTGTCAGGGGATACCAGTGAGGTGAGTCACGGACCAGGCACAAACCAATCTGGTCGTTCTACATGAGTTTTGATGATTCAGGCAGCACAACATTTATCAGGAATCGTTGTATTTGGCATCATGTTGACTCGAGGATTAAGCACACAATCAGACTGAAAACAGTGATCATTTTTTAGGTATTACTAATGTCTCTGACCCGATGAACAGTGACAGAAATGTACTAATTCTTAGATAGAAAACAGTGATTCATAGGGAACGCCTTCTTTTTCTGCTCATTTCAGCAAACCTTGGCAAAAAAAAAAAACTTGGAACTATTTAGTTTGCGTATTTTGCTTTGACTTCATTGTTGCCCTGTGATATGTCTGAAGATCCGGCTGTGATATGGCTGATTGATACTAAATGCAGGTAAAAGTTGAAATTGGAAAAGTGAAATTGAATGCACACTGAAGACAGACACGACAATGCATTTTACTGCACTTGGGCACATTTGAGCAATTTGAACATTTCTTTAGGGGCCTAAAAGGAAAAGACTTTCAGTTAATTAACAGCTGATAAATGTGAAAATGTAAATGTTGAGGATCAGAAATACAGCATTACAGTTAGAGATGGTTAGTACTCTCCTTGTTTGACGTCATAGTAAGATATGAATACACTTTAGAGCAGGGAGGAGCACGTCTCTAAAGATCTGGTTTGAAAGAATTAACCAAAGGCTACAGGTAAGGTACTACTAGGTATCTACAGATACCTGCCTTTGAGACTTAACTGAGGGCAAACGATGGGGGGGGGGCTTTGAGGGAACGGAGTTAGGAATAATTAAAATATTTACTTTTGCTCACGATTCAGATTCAGATATAAATTTCATTTAGAAATTAAACAATGGGGTGTAGGATTTAAAAGGTGATGACACACTGGTATGATACACATGGCGATTTGGCAGCCGAGGCTGGGAGGTGAGCGTGCATGCAGTGGAGGATGGCTGCAGGGAGGTTGTAGCCACCACAAGACTGCTGAATGAAGTGAGCAAAAAAGGCCAAACCCAGCGGCAGACAATTAAGGAAAGACACTGCTGGCTGCCAAATGACCAACTGATCATTATGTGACACACACTCAAGGCTCCTGGTGAGCCCCTCAGCTGCAGGTGTCTTGTAATTAGGAAATGGGGCTTAAGATAAACTGAACTCTCTCTTGGCCGAACCCCTTAATTAGGCCAGTGTACACAACTGATTAAGTGTTATAGAGGAGGTAAGACTCAGATAAAGTGTTTCTTTTGTGACAGGTGTATCCCTTTATCCTTCTTCTCTTCTAACCTTCCTTGTGGAAATCGGGGAGTGAAGGGAGATTGAGCATGAGGCCCTATTCCTGGATAACAAAGTCACCGCAGAAGACTTCTCAAACCCACTCACAGAGGACATTGTGCTGAATTGTTGGGGATGTAACACTCATCGAGCAGCATCATATGTAAAAGAGAGATTTGAGGAAGAAGCTAATGTTGTGTTGTTAGTGGACGAATGGCAAGGGGTAATTGAACAGCGGTGGAAAACGACTTGTTTGCTATCATGAAGAGAACACGGATGGAAAAACATTACATTTTATAGTACCTTCAACAAAAGATAAAAACAAATCATCGCCATGTCTTCAGGGGGTTCCTCTCTATTACCCTTTATTGATAGCAGATAAAGAAAAGCATGGAGAAAATTTTAAGGGTCGACGTTCGTCTTATAGTTTAAGTGTTTGGGGAAATGAATGCCAGACTTAGAAACTCTGGAGACAAATACATAGTTAGGATAATATCAGTAGTTCTAAATCTATTACTAGAAGGTACAAAAGATGTAAGACTGCGTTGAAGTAATGTATATATAGTCAACTTTCTCCTTCAGAACGGACAAATTCAACAGATTGTGGAAAACTTGGACTGAATGTGTAGTGTAGTTGAGTTTAATTTAGTTTAGAGAGAATGGAAGTGGCGGCTGCAGTCTGCTGAGTGCCCTGGTTTGATGAGTACGAGATATACAGTGTGAGATGTGGAAGAGCAGGCATAAACAAATGAATAAGTGATGGCGGATTAGATGGAGGCAAAGAGGGGAACTCACCCATCTGTTCAACTATGTCTGGAGGGAAGACTCGGGAGGCGAAGGCTCTACGGAAGATGTCTGAAAACTCCTTGTCAAGGCCACCGATTCCCATCCTCTCAAAGTTCCAGTCTGGGCTGATGATGGACTGGCGAGACTCTCGGGTCTTAGACCTCCCTGGAGGGGGAAGACACAAAAGTAAACGTTGAAAACTTCCAAAGCAGAGCATTTCCAACCTACAGTTAATGTACATTCCTCTCTAATTATCGTGGATGGAATGTGATGGCACAAAAAGTCCCTTTAACCCTTCTTTTTAGACGATTTCATAGATGGCTGATTTCTGAAAATAAATATTACAAGATTCCTATAAAGATAAACTGCAGTCGGGTGGCCATTAGATCAGTTTAAATGCCAACAAAATATTAAAGGGAACGTGGCGGTTGGGCCATTGCTCACCACTACCCCTCCTCAGAGACATTTATATTGGCTACAGAAGGAGCCAGTCACATTTCCAGGGACCACACTCACCCTGAATATAGACTGTTCACCACACTGTCTTGTGGAAAACGACACAGACTCATCAAATCCAGAACAAACAGACTGAAAAACAGCTTCTACCCCCAATCTGTTAAATCCCTCACACCACCAGACCTCTCCCCTATATACTGTAGTGCAATAGCCCCCATGATTGTTAATTAATTTATTTTTTTATTCAGTTTTACAATGCTGCTATCACACACCAGTTTACTCTTCGATAACAATGTCACCCTAAGTCACTAATGTTACTAATTACATTCACGTGTACGCTACTGTGTGCTTTTTATCTGTATATATTGTTATTATCTCGTTTGTTGCTGCTGCTGTAGTTTTTATCTTTATGCTGCTACAGCGTTTAGTTTTATTGCTGCTGAACCAGAGAGCTGCTCAACTGTATTTCACTGTTTTTTACCGGACAATGACAATAAAAACTTCTATTCTATTCTATTCTATCCTATTCATTGAAAATTGGCCTTTCCGACCTACAGTTAATGTACCTTCCTCTCTAATTGTCATGGATGGATGCACAAAAAGTCTGTGCAACCCTTATTTTATACTATTTTATAGATGACTGATTTCTGAAATTAAAATATCACAAGGATCCTATAAAGATAAACTGCAGTCAGGTGGATATGGGCTCAGTTTAAGCGCCAACAAAATATGAAAGCAGAAAACAAGCTAAGCTAAATGCGTGCAGTGCGCCCCCTTGTGGCTTTTATAGAGAGTCACTTCAGACAGCATGTAAAGTCAAAACACTATTCTCGCCTTATGCAAAGTGTCAAGTATGCAGCAGTTTAATTAGTTCCAAGTATTTAATATTTTAGGTAAGATAATGAACATGCCGTGTTGCTGCTACTCACCAATCAGGGTCACCGATGAGGTCTCCGACTTCTCAAAAATCACCTGACTGTTTCCAAGTAACAAACCAATCTCAATCTGTGGAAAGAAGCAAAGAAGATGGTAATTCATTTGGTCACTCTTTCATGCTGGGCATGTGAAGGTACATGAGGTGGATGCATGAACTTCATAGAACAGAGACAAATTATTAATCAGGTACCTTCGGTTTCTTCCCAGTAGAGTTTTCTCCCTTTAAGATGCTGGGGTCCATGGCCTCAATATCTTTTATCAGCAAGCCGAACAGCTTATCACAGAAACTAAACACAAACTATAACGAAAAAAGTCAAAAAATAAATGAATCGCTCTATCAACATAAAATTAAACTGACAATTGCTTTTGCTTAGAACATGTATTCATTCGATCTCCTTCTGTAGCAATAAACCCAAAGTGCACAGCAAACTCCCTCAAAGATAAGCGCACCTGCTGGCCGATGCTGAAGGCCTGGTTGTTGAAGTGCTGGATGAACTCACTGGCCATCTTGTCCGAGTCGTAGGGGTTGCTGTCCACATTCTTTTTCTGCAGGAAGTCGATTTCCACTGTCATGCTGCTTATACACTGTTTGGACTTGTCGAACACGTAGTTTGTTACTAGAAATGGGAAGAAAGAAAATGAAGCGAGGTTTATATTTTACCATCTCTCGCTGACCTGCATTATTTACCACAGAAAAACTTTCTTGCCTTAACTGAAATTAAATTATTTTGGGGGGAATACAACATCATATATTTACAAGGCTGTGAGGTTGAACATGCTAGCTATGCTACTTTACACCACTTTACACACACAGACAAAGAAAAAGAACCATTTTAGGTTTCAATAAGCAGCGCGCTGTAACAGATGGATCATCCCAATTTATATTGAATGCAATAAAAGAAAGGGAACTAAGAAAGTGGAGAACCCAAACAAGCTAACGCTAAATGCAGATAAAGCTCTTTATTCAGCGAGAAGAAACTGCAGATTTGGGTGATTATTTTCTGTGGGTTTGTCTCCACAAGCAACACCATTAATATTACAGTCAACTAATCCTCAACTGATGCCGCTTGACGCACCTACAGATAAAGTGTATGATGGAGGAGAACCAAAACAAGGAGCTGAAATAGGATAAACCTCACAGAGCTTGGAGGGATTTGCAGAGTCGGGCGATTACGTTCTGTGGGTTTGTTTCTAAACTGCAAGAAACTGCAGTGTCGGTCATTTCTTTCCAAATGCCAATTTTATCATTGCATTAGTTCAGCTTTAGGTATAAATGTGGGTTTAAATATGTAATGTGCTGTAACACACTGCAATCAATTTTTTGAATGCAATAAGAGAAAGGGAACTAAGAAAGTGGAGAAGCACAATCAGCTAAAGCTAAAGGAAGATAAAGCTCTTTGTTCAGCAAGAAGAAAATGCAGATTTGTGTGATTATTTTCTGCCGATTTGTTTCTACATATATAATATTACAGTCAACTGGTCCTCTAAACTTCCGCTTGCCGCAGATATAGAATAAAGTGTATAACAGAGGAGAAACAGCTTGTTTTATGAGCTTTGTTCGTAAACTGCTGCCTGCCGCAGTTGAAGACAAAGTCTAAGAGAGCAGAGAACCGCAAGCTACTAAAAGAAGCTAAAACCCCTCATTGAGCTTGAAGGAATGGTAGACTCAGTCGATTAGACTAATGACACCCTTATAATTACAGTCATTGTTAATCTAATAACTACTGATTAGTTCAGCTTTTGTATAAATGTGGATTTAAATATGTGTCGCATCAATGGGAGCATCCCATTTTACTCCCCCTCCCCCCCATTTCAATTTCAGTCAATTATGATATTATCTTCACCCTATTCAGGTTTTAATCTAATTGTGTTTCACATTAATACATTCTGCAGCTTTGAAATTAACAACGGAAATGCAATAAAATAACTGAACACTGCAGATTTTTTAGGCGTATTGACTATTATCTCACACATCTATGGTTTGATTATTCCCTTAAACGCTTCTAAAAACAGCAGGGTTTGAGCTCATTAGTACATGCGGAGCTGTAACCACATCAGACAATGGTTCGTTTAGCCTATAAGTAAATAATAAACGCAGCGGGCAGCTCCTGAACTAGATATAATCTGAAACCCTTTCACTATTCTAATTAATGGAATGTTTTCAAACTCTTGCTAATGGTTCATTATGGTAATGTTAGTAGCATACTCCCATATTATGCAGCGTTTTCCACTGTTGCCAGGTAATTAGGAAAATTACACGCACAATACTGCTGCCTTAATCATATCACAGTTAGCAGGAGACATTAATGGTTAAAGGTTAAACATATAGCAGGTTTATGAGAGAGAGGCTTTGATCAAAATAAGAGTAGATGCGTCGCTGCTTTTCCAGGTGACGTCAAAAATCTAAGTCATTTTTATTTTTTTTCACCGAGTGGATTATATTTGCATTCCTCCTTTTCATTCCTCAAAGACGACAGTATTATATCATCATTTTAGGCATCACTTTGGCCTAAGGGCTCAAAGAATTATTTATCAAAGAACAGGCTTTCTCTTTCCCTGGATGCTGGCCAGCCTCTGACACAGATGTGCAGTGATACCACCCACACATATTGTTAACGCTGTCTTTCCACCTGCTGGGTAAATCCCGCTCCCTCCACCCGTCATGACACCTGGATAATAGCTAAGCCATCTAAGCTCACATATAATTAGCGATCTGCATGATGTGACGGTCAGACGTCAGCGCGGAGCGACGTTTCTCTGGCATGGCCTCTAAAGTTAGTTAGCTACATATATGTAGTATGGATCCTTCAAAGGGTGACTGCAGGCTGTAGGCGCTTATATTTCTGCCGTGAATGAAAAAGAACTCGGGGGGAAGAGAGAAAGACCGAAGCCCCGCTAATCAATGGATGACAAATCAGTCAGTCCTCACAAAAGGCTCAAAAGACGTGCGAGAACAATGAGTAGTCTGTGCAGCCTGTAGATACATGTATGGCACTGCTAATCTGTCACCAACAGCAACCAGTAACATCAAGTTTCTGTTTGTATCTAATTTTCATTGTTTAAAACAAAGATGTACATTAGTGGAGTTTAGGTAGAATTGCATCTTTAAGTATTGTGGGTTTTTTTTTTTTTGGTCATGACCTACAGTTGTTTAATGATCATTCAGAGCTCAGCTCATTCAGAGTTCATAGCGATGTTTCACCACGGATGTTTCTCACATTTTGTCTAGACTTCCTAAAATGATGTAAAGTGAAATGAATCCAAAACAGAATCCCACCACTTGCGTCATTAACAATCCCTCCTCTAGTCTGGGTGCGTTGGCAAATAATGTCGACACAGGCCCGAAACCAACTGTAAGTAAGTGTGATTTGTCATTTAATGGCTCGGTGACCGAAGTGGTGCAATCTTGCCTTGACCAACTGAGACTGACAACTGAAATCAGGAAATTCCTCCCGCTCTGTAGACTTAGAAATGGTCATTCATGTTTTGTTTTTTTTCTTCCCAGACCAGACTATTGAACTGGAACAATACAAGTTCTGCTGCCAGGTTTTGAACAGGTACTACAACAAGCGATCACATTACACCTATCCTTGCTGTGCTTGACTGGTTACCTGTTAGTTTAAGAACTGGTTTTTAAAGTCTTGATTAGTCTGCCTCTTGCTTACGTCCAAGACTTATTAAGTTCTCATGAGCCTTTGCTGTTCGGGCGACTCAGCTTTGGAAAGTTGATATCCTCTTTTAAATCTGTTGTTTAAGAACCACTATTTTCATACAGCTTCTTTTTTTTAATAGGTGGTATCTGTTAAAACTGCTTGAATTACTTTACCTTGGCAATTTTAGGTCGTGGATTCATATTTTTCGTTTAGTCTTTCTTCTGTTAGATTGATCTGCCTTAAACCTTTTACCATGTTTGTTAAGTTTATTGCCACTAAGCACAGAATACTTTCACCTTGAGTGCCTTTGAGTGAATGGGCTCATAATGCTGCCATAGATAACACATTACACATACGAATACTTCAGTATTTTATATTGAAACATGAATCAAATGGCTATATCAAATGAAAAGAAGTGGGGCTCACAATGATTATTTAATTATCATCCAAACTGAAGTCCTCTTCACCTCATGGAAATGTGCATTTTGCATTTTCTCTTGCACCTTTTAGTTTTTTTTTTTCCTACATTTAAATTCTGCCTTATTAAACATGCTTCCAGCAGAAGCCGTTCTTTATCAAACCGCACAACACTACAGACAGTTAAAGTTAGTGATTATCCGGCTTATAGCAGGTGTGTAGTGTTCTGTTGCCCCCAAGTGGGCAAAAAAAATTTTTTTTAAAAATGCAGCTCTGAATAAAAGACGTTTAAACTTTCAGCTCACCTTGAACCTCTTGTCCAATGGACAGGCCTGCCCATTTTCTCTGCAAAGAAAAAGAGCAAGTTCCATGTCTTATTGTTTCCTTTGTAAAATAACGAGTTATTGCAATGAAAAAAAAAAAAAGACATTGTTTACACAGCTACCAACTAAATTAACATCACTACATGTTTTACAGTGCAACATTCCTCTGGAACATGGTCTTATTTCACAGCACTTCTTAATATTGACATATGTCACTCAGATTTAAATTTCACACAACTCTGACGGTCAGCTGAGCGTCAGATATGAGCCGATCGCTAAACGGATGAATTCTTGTGGTGAAATAAGACCGGCCGTGAGGAGGTTACAGTAGTACCTGTGTGCGGTTGTGGCTGCCAAGTTTATAGACGAAGGAAGAGCGGGCAGAGACAGGCAAAGTGAAAGAGGAAAAAGCAGTAACAGACAGATTGAGACAAAGAAGTCCATGCAAAGAGCCCACAGACAACCACAGAGGAGCTTTGATATTAAAAGAATCTGCGGCTATAGTACATAATGTTTTCCCAAGACAGACAGCGTTGTAGTGTTTTCATTCAGCAAGGGAATAACGGTTTAATAAGTATGTGTAAAAACAAAAACATTTTCATTTACATAACATAATAAGATTAACGAAAATGCAACGCCGGTTATCGGGTAATCACTGAGAATATGTTACACAGGGAATTTGTACACCTCTCAAACATTTAAACCTACCTGGGGTAGACTGAAGGCAATAGTCCCGATGTTCACACTGGGATGCGTCTTCAAGGTGAACACAAACTTGTGGGCTGAATTGCGTACAATCACGTGTCTGCGTTGACACAGCAGAAGAAAGAATTAGGTGCGGAACAGAAGAACTGTCAAACAAGACGACACCGCCTCAAAAAAATTTCCACACTCGGGAAAACGTCAAATTATTTGTAAAGGGACCATTTTGTCTGTTGTTATTTCTGCACTTTATTGACAAATTTCAGTCAGTCAGTCAGTCAGTCATCTTCTGTACCCGCTTATTCCTGTCAAGGATCGCAGGGTCTGCTGGAGCCTATCCCAGCTGTCATCGGGCGAGAGGCGGGGTACACCCTAGACACCCTAGACCTAAATGAGCATGTCTTTGGATGGTGGGAGGAAGCCGGAGTACCCAGAGAGAACCCACGCAGACACAGGGAGAACATGCAAACTCCACACAGAAAGGGCCAGTCGGCCCATGGATTCGAACCCGGGACCTTCTCGCTGTGAGGCATCAGTGCTAACCACCTCGCCACTGTCCCGCCCTATTGAGAATTTTCTTTCTCCAAAAATCAAATCAAAATATACACAACACACACATTCAGTATGAAACACACTCTCTGTGTCGCACAGTAAAGGCGTAAGAGAGGAAAAGCCACTCACGTCTCAAACTGTGGCTCCTTCTCATTGATCACAGCGCAGTTAGTCAATGACAGCTCGTCTGTGGGGCATCGAGCCGCTTGCATAACCTGAAAAGAGACAAACAGCACAGTCACTCTACTGAGGAAGTATTATCTATAGGTCTATGTGTATTGAAGTCTACCTATATAGTGGCACTACACTACACTAATGGAGCCCTGCACTAAACCTAAGCTTCATGAAGGTTATGGGATTGCGCATTTATTTAAAATAACAGAGAGCTGAACATGAGAACAGTCATGAAGGAGAATTTATGAAGGACTATTATATTAAAATGTATTTGATTTCACTACCTGTGTACCTTATGAACTGCCAAGTGAGTGTATTTTGCTTATAAAACCAAAACTGTCAATTTTGTGACTATGTGAGTAATCAATTAATCAATTAATTGGACGATAAGTGTTGCAGATCAAACGTGAACGTCCTACAGTATTAAAAGCTGCCACTTTCTCAGTTATAGGTGAAATTACCATGTACAGTGCCTGAACTGAATTGTAGACTCCTGTGAACTATAATACAGAGTGTGCTTAAAATCAATACGTGCGAATCATCACAGTGTTGGTGGAGCAACAGAGAACGGCAGCTTGTCGAGGTCAGCACTCTCGAAGCTTTGCTCTCCCACTCTCCATAAACGTAAGAGAGAGTACTCCCTTAAAACCAACAATACACGTTGCTATGGTGACTTCTCTACACTGACGGAGCCTCGGTAGACGTTTAAACTAAGCTCGCTTGTGGCAATCCTTAATGTTTTGTATAATGAACCGGTTAGTTAAAAGGAGAGTGGAATAAATGTGAATGACGCCGTGTCGACCACACAGCAGCACTGCAGAGGGTCCTGCTGTTGTTTTTCTTCTACGCAACATGATAAATTACTGCAATCATCAGCCGTAATTTAGAACAACTGGTTGGGTGACATTTAACACTGCTCGGGTAGACACGCCATTAGGCTGCATCCCGTGGAGTTATTGAATTGTTATTGGTGTTTCGTGGTCAGGCCTATTTCTCCCCAGCCTTGCTGAATAATGAAAACAATTGTTTTTGTGGTCTCTTGAGTTTCGTTTTTTTTTTTTTTTGATAAAGATCCTCACGTTCTTACTCTGTGTAGCAGAAGCATTTACTAATTTCAAACAAATGGATATAAAAATGTTTAATGTTGCAGCTAAAAAAAACATTCGCTTACTATACTAGCTTCAACAAAAAACAAGAATAAGCCAATACACAATATTATAGCGCTCTCTCCTACATTCATAAAGGTTATTATGACATTTTTAAACTTTTTAAGGGAGAACATAATTAATTGGCAACTACTGTCAGTGTAAATATCAGACAAGAGAATTTTAAAATTGGAACCGTCTTAAAGCCTTAAACAAAATTAATAATTAGAGAAAAGCTGCAGCGAGATTGAAAATCATCTTCCTCGAACTCTTATGAGTGAAGCGCTGCATTGCATAACGCCGAGCTACTCGACAGACAGCAGCAAATCATCGTGGGTGTGTTGCAATAAAAACACTCAGAGCTACAGTTTTGGCTACTGTGTGTGCGCGAAACAAGCAAATTGACGATCCTCTGTGATGAAATATCAGCTAAGGGTTCAGTCAGCTGTGCACGTTCTTTAGCCTGCACGGTTACAGTCGTACAGTGTCATCTTTACTCTCTAATTTTAGAAGAATATAACTTAGAAATTAGTCAGTGTGCACATGCAACACTGTTAGGCTGAAGGGTTTTGAGAAAATCTAGAATAATTTCATTGGGGACGATAATATTTGTGTCATCATCCATACAGTCCAACTTAAGCACCCTTTTTGCAGGGATGCATATTGTGTGGCTGCCATGCATTAAGGACAAGAAACCCTTAAAAGAAATATGCACTCAAAATCAACCTACCCTCATTTCAGAAACCAAATTAGGCTGTTGCAAACCAAATGAGGATCAACTGCTGTGACCTACATCTCAAAAACATCTATGTTAGCCTGTATCTGTAACTTTTTAGCATGTGAGCTACCATGTGGCATTCAGAAGTATAATCTTAGGTTACTATTTCTTTCAGTAAAGCATGTTTTTAAAGGCAGCTCATGCAGATAAAACAGGGCACACATAACAAAATAGGGCAGCAAATAAAAATGAACCAGGATGTCTGTGTGTATTTATCCTCAAACTTTATAATCGTATGTTATTATCACTGCAGCAAAAGTGAGTAAAGTCCTTCTCATGAACTTGAGATTATGCATAGTCCATTCCTAACATTGTTTCTGCATAATCAGCTCATATTTGAATCAGGTGCACTGATGGTATTTAAAAAGCCATGTGATCAGGGAAACCCTCCCACTGTAGTATTCTGAATAAATCTTGGTAATCTAATAGTACTGGCCCTGCATAACTGTACACTTCTGTTTCTGTGTAATCCATCAGTATACCATCATTACAATGGCCAGCCTTGGTAAAACAGTTGTAGAGAGGTGCTAAATGAACGTTATGCTAATTTCAGGGGACAATTAAAAGTACTGTGTTGCAGTTATTTAATGTTTGTCTTTGATATGCCGTAAATAGCCTTCAGCAAGTGCAGGTCCTTCTGGTGAGAAAATAATTCAAGTTCCGGTGAATAATGCTATTGGAATATATAATTAATCCTCAACTCCATCTCTTAAAGATGGATTGTAAAACTGAGTTCCAAGTGCTGCATTTGAGAGATTCCAAAACACAGGATTAGATGTTGATTTCTTTTTTGTGCAAAGTACAAGAGTACAAGAGTTCATCGGTGAGTTGGGTGAAGAAGCTTGGGGGTCTGGTTGAATTTTGGGACGCATCATCAGCAGTGGTCCTCTGGTTCACGGGGTGTTTCGGCCTTTCACACTACACACCCTCATCAGAGGCGGCCGGCTACAGGGGTGATCAGTCCTGAGCCTGCATCCCATGCCCAATTGTTCTGCATTTGGTCTATTACAGTGGGCATTTTCATCTTTAAAATAAAATTATAATATTTAATTAAGATCTATTTTACATTTATCAAGTAAAATACCTTTTCAAATGTTCTTTTTTTATCTGCCCTATGAGATAAGAGGCTGAACAGTTTTTGGATTAAGGAGTGTATAATAATCAGTTGAAGCATTAATAACCTTTATGATGTACTGTGGGCTGACAAAATAACAAAAAAAAAAACGTCTGGCAAGTTTATTTTACTCCTTTTTTTACCCATTTGACAGTGCTAAACTTCCTTCATTAAACTTGGTTTAGCATTTAAAAGCTAAGCTACATATACAGCACTAAGGAGCGTTTTTATTCACTATAACACTATTAACAAAACAGTTTGACAACACTGGCTGCTCAGTGGTGAACACACCTTTAGCTGCAACACATTTTAAATTCAGAGACACAACAACAACAACAACAGTAGCAGCAGCAGCAGCAGCAGCAGCACTTCATGCTAGCAACAGACTGAGTGGTCATAAGATACACAGTTCGTCTTCCGGGCTGCGTACGAAGTTTTGAATGACAGGCTAGTGCTGCGTTGGCTCACTTTACGTATGAAAAACAGGAGCCTCTAGTCCTCTACGTTAGGTTTAGTATTTAATATTATCAGTTCGTGGCGTAATTGTGTCTACGTCCCGATATTAGCATTAAATAAACTTACCCGAGACGTCATCTTTGTGTGTTTTTTAAGTCCGCTTTTCAACTGCAGCGCAACATAAAGGTTCCGCTGACAGAACAACTGCTGAAAGTGACGTACGGCGAGGAGGCGGGATCTTGCTGCGTGCCGTGACGTCATTACGCACGCAGCGCTCACTCTGCGAACCAGGAAGAATGATTTCTTTTTTTTTTATTGTTTATATAAATCAGCGTGCTGAAGGACCATGTTCTTCATCAGATAATTCATGAGATTAAATAAGAAGTCAAGATCTATCTATCTATTTTTTATTTACTTATGTAGGCATATTGCGTCGTGATTAATTGAAATTCTCTAGTACGTTTTTGGAAGAATATATTACCATTATATTAATTATAATTTATGCAATAATAATTCCTCAACTACTGTACAACTACAACACAATATGTTTTTTGTTTCCTATCTTTAAACTTAAATGTAACTACTCTGTCTTTCTCAAAGACCAAATCTGATAAATGTAGTGGAATTATAAAAACTGTTAATTACAACTCTATCTTGAAGTAAATTAAGAAAAGATAACATTCCCATGTTTATACATGAATCATATTATCTTCTATATACATTATAGTATCTTTCATTACACTGAAAATACTTGCCTGAATAACTAAGTAGCAGCAGATCTATTAATCCATTGTGGGACAAATAAAGGTTTTCTTGTTCTTATTATAATCTTCATTTAGGCAGCCAACAAATATGGATGTCTGAGACCTTCATTTCTATTTTCTAAAGTGTGGCAAATGATATATTTAATGACATAAGCAAAGAAGTCTTTTTATTAAAGTGAAAACCTGTGACACTGTAAAGACATAATGAAGGGCATCAAATCTAAAAAAAAAAAACCTCACTTTCAGATCTAAAGCTTATTTATTATTAAAATGACTTTATTGTGCTTATCATTTTATATGAAAGAAATGGGAGACAGCTCATAGCTCTCGACAGGCGTCACGGGACAGAACCTGTTGATGCAATGGTCCACAAACGTTGCTCTTGTGTGGAAGCTCAATAAAGATTACAAAGACCATTGAACATGTCAGTTAAACTGATTTAATGCCCTTTGATGATGTTACTTAAAATTAGTGACAGGTATAGCAGCAGGAGGAAGAGATTCTATATCGTTGTAGTATTAACATTTGGATTTCTGGGGGCTGATTTTAACTTTTATTCCCGACTGCCTTCACTCATTTCAATCGACTTATTCCTTTGAACAACAACAGACAGATATTTCCTCCTAATGCATACATTTCTGGGTCACACTACTATCCTGCAATGCATTTCAGAGATATGTTTGCAACATGAAAAACATCAACTGTTAAACAAATACCCCAGCATTATTTTTTTTTTTGTAAGAGACCAGACAAAATTCTTAAAATACAAAATATTTATTTTTGAAAATGTCTTTGTAAGAGAAAAACAAAAACAAAAAAATAAAGAAAAAAAAAAATCAGAACCAAATCAAAACCATACAAATTGTTTGGTTACTAGCATTCCACACTAGTGCTAGGAACTAACAATGGAGAAGTGTTCACTCAGGATAATTCACGGACGCTCAGAGGCAATGAATACGTCTCCACCTCGACCCTGCGATTTCATATTGCACCCAAACGCTGAGGCAAACTGAAGCGCCGAAAAAGTGGCACTAGTGGTGAAATGGCATCCTGTCTGGTCTATAAACTCGATAGCGGGAGGGGCAGACACGTGGCAACCAATCAGATTTTCTTATTCAACAGAATCACAAAAAACAAAAGAGTTTAATACATATCTGAAATACAGCTGGGGCATAACTGTTGGCATTGATATGGTGAAGAGAGGAAGAGAAAAAAAAACAAAAAAAACACAACTATAAGAGCTAGAGGGAGCTCTCGGACCAAAATTCTAAATCCCAAGGAGTATCCCAACCTTCCAAAAACTGTGCTTTTGAAAGATATGGAGAAAAAGAAAGAGAACGCCTCACCTCTGCTGGTAGCAGAGTCTGAGGCCGCAGAGGTCAATGTTGCACCTTTGAGGTTGCAGTGGAGTCAGTGTAAGGCTCGGTAGGCCCAACCTTACAGCAGATATAAACATATATGTATTCTTAAACCTTTGAATCTTTTTTTTTTATTATTATTGTGGTTGTACAATATTCCCTGATGGCCTGATTTGGCCGCTGAGTGTTATACAGAATAATCCTGCAGAGATATCAAAATTAAAGAGGAAAATAAACAAACAAGAGAAGTGATGAAATAGTCCGTTGAGGGGTGAGGAAGGGGGGAGGACGTTGATGGGGGAATCCTGTTTGTTGCAGTTTGTGGGACTTGTAGTTGCTCTCTGTTGTCCCTCCTCTTAAAATGTTACACACGCTGGTCAAACACACACAGTTCCTCCATCTGGCCGACGATCTGCTCTGAGGGCGACAAAGAGCAGGAGACGTTTAGAGACGAGAAGAAATAAAGAGCATCCACGAACGTTTCCCGAGCGTTCTCACCTATGTCAGCTTCTTGGCTTTGTTGTAAAGCGAGTCCACGACTTTGCTCATGTTCTGAATGGTTTCCAAGGCTGCCTCGTATGTCTTGTCCACTGGGGGTTCTTCAAATATGATCAAGACGCCTTCACCCTGGTCAAGGATTCCTAGAGCAGCACCATAAAAACTCATTAGAGTGGAGTGAAAGATGTCGCTCCGTCTGTGAGGAGCATATTTCTGATTATATGTTGTCATAGGAACAAACTTTTCCAATTACCGTGGAACTTTTTGTCCAGAATCATCTGTGATAATTTCCTCTCAACGTCGGCCTGGAGAAGACAAAGGGAAATTAATACACAGAATTTTTTTAGACTCAGGTAACTGAATGATTTAACTCTCAGTAGAAAGTGGTTAAATGCAGCAATGCTCACCTTTGATAGTTTGATTAGACCTGATATGTGTTCAATCTGAAAACAGAAGGAGATTCAAAATATTTAAAGCTCTTAATTGTTCATTTTTTCAAAGTTAAATGAGAAACAAGTAGAGAAGTTGATACTCGGGTCAATCCAGAATATGGGCAATGCTACAGTATTAGTATGAGTTATGGGAATATGTGAAGATTGTGAAGTAATTTTAAGTGTCTGTTACTATAGCGGTATTTTTCCTGCATAAAACGAGGCCATGCAGGGCTTACCTGTACTCTGGAAAATGGTTCAATGACTCGGATGAGGTTTTGTTCCAGCAGGTTGTCGTACAGCTTGGCCAGGTGAGTGTTGATGATGGGGTCGTCCCTCAGTTCTGCTCTGTACTCTGTGAGGGCCTGGAGGACACAAAAACATAACACTCAATCACTGAACGAATTCATACTCCAAAATCTAAATGATTAATTCATGAAAAAAATGTGTATTAAGATAAGAAATCAAGTAGAAAATTGTCATTTCTGTGTCTGCTGCAAATGTCCCCCAGCTGACAAAAGGAGTGGCAGCTGAAGAGAAGATGAGGCTAGATAAAAAAAAATCTGTCTGCACTTTACGAAAAGTCATCCAGCAAGATTTGATGTGTCCAAATATCACGGTGCAAGCAGACGATTCTTATCAGAATACGAGTCTGGGAACCCGCCATTTGGATTAGATTGTGGGGCGTGTAATTGGATAGCCCTGCAACCAATCGGAGGCATTTTGTTGTAAACAAATTCAAGTCTACGGCGCTCAAATGCGTGTATGACTGCTTCTGTCCATATTTCCAATAAGCCTGCCCAAAAGATTTGATCGGCCCTGCAGATCTTTGTCACAGAACAATCAGTTCACAACAGAGTGACTACAGACCAGATTTCACCAACAAAGACTTTGTAAGTTTGGGCTGGCTTCCAGGCTAGTGTCTAAGGGAATTCTTACCTTCTCGAAGTCTGCTAATGATCTGTTCTTGCTGGCCTGGGCAACGCATTTCAGTGCATCTGTCTAAACAGGCGAAGAAACAAAAATAAAATAAAGTTTTAGGTTAATGAAATCCTTCACCTGCAAAAAAAAATGTAAAGAAATCTACAGTAACAGAAAAAGTTTGTTTTATTCTATCAAGTATTTGATTTAAATTCCATAACTTTCAAGTTCTCTGCTTTTCACAAAGACCTTCCAATCAAAGTATCCTTGTACTACCTATAGGATTGATTCTTTTACACTAAAATTAACAACGGTGCTCTGCTCAATCTGCTACAGGTGTAAAAAGGTCTGTTCTTGCCTGTCTGCCGGTGTATCTCAGGCCCAGTTTACCGCTGATCAGAGATTGTACCTCCTCTGGTCTGAAAGAGAAAAGCAACAAATACATGAAATGAGGAACGATCAAGGTCACGACACTCTCTGAATATAATGGAATGTTAACAATCCAAGCACTACTCACAAGTTGAGCACAATTTTGCACAGCAGCATGTATTTGAGGGCCGTGATGGCCCTGGGACTGTCGATGGAGTCGTAACCTTCGAAGGCCTCAAAGAAGTAGGAGTAGGCCGTCTTCCAGTCTTTCTCCTCTGCCGCGTGGATGATCCCTGCAACGGACATGACACGGTTACCATTTACGGCCTAAGCAAACCACGTCAGTCACCTTGAAATGTGAAGAGACAACATCGCTCTTGCTTTGAAGCAGCTGTGTGATTGTGATATTAAAACCTCAGTGTGTTTAGCAACAAGTTGCGTCTTTGTCCCAGTTCACACTGTGTTGTAAAGATACTATCATGCGCTGCAGCTCCTCTTTGTGTCCAGTCAACACCAGCTATGTGACTGATCATATTATCACTTAAAACATGTGTCAACTAACTCTTGAGATAAAACGTTCCTTCATAAATGTTACAGATTTAAACTAATTATAACATTATTACATAGAAGACCTCTCAAATTAGGATGATGCTGTGACCACAAGTATTTTATCTAAACCACAAAATTATCCTTCAGTTAAATCATCGGCTTGCAACACTGTCAGGCTTTATTCAAATAAAAAAACTGAATGAATACTATAACTATTTAGTTTGTGATACCATCAAGTAATAAGTGTAGAATTTGAATTCTTCACACATTTCACACCGGCATGGCGCTCCCTTGTGGTAGCACCAAAAAGAAACACTGTGGTAGAATATAAGATCTATTTTTTTTTCCTTTTACTTTTGCAAATAATGCAGTGAGAATGATTTAAATCATCTTGTAATTACATTAAAGTCTAAATAAAGAGTCGTTATTGAGTAATAATTCCATTTTGATAGGACTATTTAGTCCAAGTCCACATGCATTCTGGGTCTGATGAGTACATGAGTGAACTTCTTTGAGGCCGAGGTATTGACAGTAAAATAAACTGTCACTACACATCTTTATAACTGCTCAAGTATGAATGAATGCATCTCAGAGTTAAAGTCTATCTGTCATTCCACTCGGGCAGAAGTTGAAGCTTTTGGAGGCGGCGACGACGTCAAACAGACCTGACTGCATGTCCAGTGCTGCCTGGAGCTTTGGGGGACAGTAGATGGCGTTGGCGGTGGTCCTGGCTGAGGTGAGGGCTGCGCGGGCCTTGGGCAGGTTACTGAGAGCGTGGTACGTCTTGCTTTCTAGCAGCTGGACCTCCACCAGCAGAGCTTTGTCATCCATCTTTTTCAGCTCCTGGAGCAACTGGGTGCCTGAGGGGAACAAGAGTGAACTTGAGCTCACGTCACACTAACTGTTACGAGTCTGTACAACACCACTAAACAGACGGGGTGTGAACGCACAATTTCTCACTTGATCGGCTGTTTAAAACACACTTCCGTTAAAAGTTTTAACTTATCATTCTTAGTGTATATGAAATCAGAGTTAACTATATCTTGATGGATGACGGTATTCATAAATACACCAGTGTCGATGGCTGTGCGTGTCAGTAAAGTCTCTGAAGATGGATGTTGCTGTTTACGCACTCACCCAGAGCCAAGGCCTCCTGGTATCTTTTGGTGTCAAAATAGAGTGAGATCAGGCGAGCCTGAAAGAAGAGAGTGTGACGTTAGACAAGCAGACAACAGCTGTGCTTTACCAAGGAGCTGTAATAAATATAAAGGACGTGACTAAGGAGACATCAGTTATGACGAAGACAAAAAGACGTGAGTTCTAGCACTGATGTGAAACTGTCATGTAACTCTATGTTCTATATTCACTATTAATGAAGTGTCTTGCAGTATAATACTACAAGTGCTGCTGGAGTTTTGACCACTTCATATTCATTTCCCTCCTTCATGCAGTTTGGACGTAGCTGAAGTTGTGCCACACAAACAACTACACTTCTAAGAAGTAAGAACTTGATCAGATCAGGAACACCCCACAAGAGGTGTAGATGCTCTCACCAGCTGATCTCATTCTTTGGGCACATAATGTTGCTGAACCTAGACCTGACCAACTGCAGCAACCCCAGATCATAGCACTGCCCCCACAGACTTGTATAGTAGACACTAGGCATGATGGGTGCATCTCTTCTTACCCTGATGCGCCCATCACTCTGGAACAGGGTAACTCTGGACTCATCAGACCACATGACCTTCTTCCATTGCTCCAGAGTCCAATCTTTATGCTCCCTAGCATATAAGCCTTTTTTCCCCTGTTATCCTCACTGATTAGTGGTTTTCTTAAGGCTACACAGCTGTTCAGTCCCAATCCCTTGAGTTCCCTTCACACTGTATGTGTTTAAATGCCCTTGCTTTCACTATTAAACAACCCTGAGTTCTACTATTGTTCTTCTTCGATTTGATTTTGATAGTTCCCCACTATTTTAGTCGTTTCCGCAATCTCCTCAGATGTTTTCTCTGCTTGATGCATGCCAATGATTTGACCCTTCTCAAACAGACTAACATCTTTTCCACAATCACAGGATGTGTCTTTCAACATGGTTGTTTAAGAAATGAGAAGCTACTCGTTGCATCAGCTGGGGTTAAATAACTTGTTTGCTAGCCGAAAGATAATTATCCAACAGGAGGCTCGTACCTATTTGCTTAGTTAAATCCAGGCGGCGACTTTTTTTTGGCACATTTTTAGCAAGACTGAGTGGATGCAGCTACGTTACAGTGAGCACCGCTAGGCTTGTCACGTGGCTTCTGTAAATGTCAATCACGATGAAGCAAATAATAAATGTCGCTATGCTCCCTTCAAACGCTTCTTAGAATATACAATAGAGATCCTTCACTTCCTAGAGAGAAAATGTAAGCTAATTGATCTTAAAAGGTGGAATGTAACACTAATTAAATCACTAATGAAGATTCATCATTTTAATCAGCTTTTGTTTTTAAAAACTACTGTGTGTGCGTGAGAATGTCACTCTGAATGGTGCACATAGAGAATCCCTCCTTTTCTCAGCTTTCACTGAAACATAGTGTGACATGGTTCAATAACACACTTTTCATCTGCATCTTAAACGGTGTAGTACTATGCAAGCTTTCTGTATTTATTCTGTATTTTGACATTCAGCCAAAAGCTCCAGATTTTCCTGGCTGCTAGTGTGAATCTGCTGCCACCCGTTTGGTCACGAAGCACAGTTTTGATTCGACAGCAGGTTGATGTCATCATAGATAGCACTAGTGGAGGTCTGAGAAGCTCTTCTTCTCACAGTTTTCAGGCAATGTTTACAATTATTTTTTTCTCCTGGTATTTACAAAGTTTCCTGCTTTCTTTTAGTCTGGAGTCGCTGAGAATTGATTACACTCCAACAAAAATCTGCCAGTACAATAGATTCATCTGAGCGGGCTTTATGCAATGATGGACAGTAAAATAGTCTTACATGACATCTCTGCTCTGTGGAGTTGAATTCAGTATTTATTTCTCTTATTTACTGGTTGAAAAACAACTCATATTCTGATGACTCACATATTCTGGTAAGAATTGAGTCTGGCAACATCAGCGTGGCTTTCTTTAAGCTTTATGACAAAATGATGCCACAGCAGCATTGGTGCTTATCTTCTTACAACCAAACACTGCTCCATTATCTGTCTGAAATCACAGCTTCTCCCACTCCATGAGTCAGAACAAGTTCAATCAGATCCCTCCCACAGCTTCTATTTACGTTTGGGGATATCGTTTTTGTTTTTACTGTCATTAATCATGAACTGAGCCGTACTGTACTGTACGCTAGTGCAACGTAGGGTTGGGTGAAAAGACAACATTAGCTGACAACAAATGGAAATGATTAACTTCCAGCTGGAACAATTGTTGCACTTGCAATAGCTTTTTAAATGCCTGGAGGTGTTTGAAAGTTTGTATCCTTGCAAAAGCAACCACAAGCTCATTCCTACCTCCAGAGCCTGCCGTAGGAAGGTCCTCTTCTCGGTCTTGGCCCACTCAATGCACTCAAGACACAGCTCAACCTCCTGCCCTGTTGCTGCCTCCATGTCGAGGAAGAGATCTAACAGGGAGCGGACGAGCCGGGCTGCCTTGGCCTTACTGATGGAAATCAGGAATGGCCTCACAAATTTCAGCAGCCCCCCCAGCTCTGAGAACAGTAAATAATTGTGTATTAGCGCACAGTAAGAACCGGTCTCTTTAGATCATCTACATACATGTAACAGCAAAACATGTATAACCAAACAGAACTTGAACATTACCTGCAGCCTGTCCCGTCTTTGCCAGGAGGGTCCCCAGCTCCAGGATGCTTTGCTCTTTAACCCTGACTGCTTCCTCATCGTTCTCTTGAACATCTCTCCTGACTGTTAAAGAAAAACATGGATTTAAAACCCAACATTAAGCAATCTGCAGTAAAGAGGTTGAGTTGGAGTGCTGCCTGGAACCATATATCTTTTTTTTGTTGTTAAGATGGTGCTCTTAGGTTGAGGGCTTAATCAAATGTAAAAAAATAGAAAAAACCTAGGCACTCATCCAATGAGAAAGTTAAAATGCCTTTATTTTATGGGCAAGTCATACTTAAAAGACCACTTCGACGCGTTTCGGCTCAAACAGCCTTCGTCAGGAAGTGAACAAACTCTGTCACAAGTCTGTTTTAAAAAAAATCATCAGTAGCAATGAGTGAACAGGTGTGAGACATTTAGATCAATCAGCCAATGGCAGACAAAGATGGCCAATGATCAAACAGGAAACAAAAAACACAAAACAAAAATCATAGGTGGCCATCAGGGGTCCTCAAAAACGCCAAGTATAATAAGGGTCCATTAGACAGATACACATCACATAAATACAATAGCAAAAGCATACATTTTTACAAGAAATGGCAATATTCTATATCTTCATTGAGACCTGGATAAAGGGTTGCCTTTAAACTAAAGATCCAAAAGCTCTCTCTTTGATTTAATTGTTTTAATCTATTCCCTCCCCTTATAGACTGTGGGATGTGGTCAATGCCAATTGCCCTTAAGACTGAAGGATCACTTCCGTGTCTGTCCTTAAAATGGCGAGCCATTGGATAGTTGTCATTTTTGGTCCTTATGGCGTACTTATGTTCTGAAACACGGTCCTGTAGTCGGCGTTTAGTCCTGCCAACATAAAAAACGTTACAGAGTGGACATTCTAGCTTGTAAATAACAAAAGTCGTTTTACAGTTAATAAAATGTCGTATTTCATATGCTTTGTCTCCATGTGTATCTCGAAAATCTTTACATTTGACCACATTTGAGCAGTGATTACACTGACCACACTTGAAACTACCACAGGGTCTACCTGACAGCCACGTGTTTCTTGAGGGTGCTGGTAAATAGCTGTGTACAAGTTTATCACTCAAAGTAGGTGACCGTTTGAAGCTGAATATAGGGGGTTCCAAAAACACATTCCTCATAAAGACATCACATTGTAATAGGCTCCAGTTCTTTTTAATGATATTCTTAATGTGGTGTGCTTCTGTACTAAATTTAGTGGAAAAGAAAACCCTCTCAGAGCTCTGTCTAGAACTACCACTTACCAAAAGGGACTGTCGTTCTAGATTTCTTGTTTTATTCTTAGCAATTCGGAGGGCTGTTTTCTTGTAGCCTCTCTGAATAAATCTGGTTTCCATCTCTGTAGCCTTAGCATCAAAGACATCTATTTCATCACAAATCCTTCTAAGTCTCTGGAATTGGCCATAAGGTATGTTATCCTTAAGATGTTTGGGATGAAAACTTTTGGCATGTAAAATGGTGTTGCGGGAGGTAGGTTTTCTATAGATGGTGGAATGTAAAAAACCTTCCCTATCTTTAGATATTTCCAAATCCAGAAAACAGATCTTTTGTTTGTCAAAATCCAGGGACAATTTGATGTTTTTATTTGTACTGTTAAGATATTCATGGAAGGACAAGAGTTCAGATTCAGAACCAGCCCACAGTAAGATTACATCATCTATGTACCTGCCCCAATAGATTATCTTATTGCAGAAGGAATGCTTGGTGGTATTAAATACAAAATCACATTCCCATTTACCCATATATAACCCTGCGTACGAGGGACTATAGCAAGCTCCCATTGCACAACCTTTTACTTGTCTAAATAGGCGATCTTGAAAAATGAAGATGTTCTGATTTAAAGTCCATCTCGTTAGGTCTAGCAAAAAATGTACAGGAGGGGATTCTGTTTGTGGTCTTAACCTCAGGAAATATTCTAGTGCTGTCAACCCTTCTTCATGTACAATTGAGGTGTAAAGCGCCTCCACATCCATAGTAGCTAAAATAGTATCTCGCCCTATATAACCCAGTTCAGAGATCTTGTTAAGAACAGCTGTGGTGTCCTGTATATATGCTGGGAGTGAAGGTAAAATGGGTTTGAGAAAGTAATCAATATATTTTGAAATAGGTTCGATAAGGCTGTCAATACCTGAAATAACTGGTCTCCCAGGGGGAGTTTCCAGATTTTTATGGATCTTAGGGAGAAGATAGAAAGAAGCCAGTTTTGGATATTCATTAAAAAGAAACTTACATTCATTCTCAGAAATCCAGTTGTTATCTCTTGCTTCAATCAACATTGCTTTTAATTCCATTTTCAATGTTTCTGTGGGATTAAACTTCAAAATTTCATAACATTCTGGATCATTTAATTGTCTGTTAGCTTCTTCTATATATTTCTCTTTTCCCCAAACTACAACTGCCCCTCCTTTATCTGCTTTTTTGATCACCAAATCATCATCTTTCATCATCTGTTGAAGTACACAACGTTCATGCTTTGACAAATTATGGTACATTGGTAAGCTTTTCCTCTGCTGATACAGTTTTTCAACTTCAAAATCCACTTTCTTGGTAAATGTATTTAAAGTAGCATTTAAAGTGACAGGACAAAAGGTAGATTTTGGTTTAAAAGGAGTCCCTTGTGGATCAAGTCTATCAGAGTCATTAACAGTCACTTCTGGACGACAGTTCATACTGTACCAGGCCTTGAGATGTAAGTTTCTGTAGAACCTGTAGAGGTCAATTTTCGTATCAAATTCTCTAGATGAGTAGGTTGGAGCGAAAGACAGGCCCTTCGATAGTACATCCATGGAGCTTTCAGATAGAGGCTTTCCCGATATATTGATCACTGTGTCCCTTTGCGGTTCCTCAAGACGGGCTTGGTGACCTTTTCTCCTCCCTCTTCTTGTTGGTTTTGTCTTTTTCGTATTCTTTGTTGCTTCATGGTGATTGGATTTTGTGGCTTTGCTTTCTGCTGCTTTTCTCTCCATCCTAAAAAATGGCCCTCTTCTTCGGTAGTTGAATTGGAGCTTTGGTGAGCTTCCTCGTCGCTGCTCGTGAGGTTGAAAGAGACTGTCCTAGGTTTTCTCTGTGATTGGGAAGTGTCTCTGTGTCTGTAGACTTGATTTTTCCATGTGTAGACATTGCCCCTTTTGTAATCCATTTCATCTCTTCTGAATTTTCTAAGTTTCTCTTGTTTGAGCTTCTGAGTTATTTGCTGTAGCTCTTCCTTCAGCTTAAGCTCCAACTGGGTGAAGTTCTCACATTTTTCATGTTGGGCAACAATCTTTTGTACTTCCTCTATTTCGCTTTTAAGGGTCACTCTATCTTTCTTGGCCTCTTCTATGAGTAACAGCATTAAATCAAATGAGCACTTATTCAAAATGGCTTCCCATTTGCTCTTGAAGTCTATTTTGTCTGTCCCCCCATAGGCTGGAAATTTTCTTAGTCTCAATCCTCTTGGAATTAAATTGTTCCTCCAGTAATCTGAGAGTGTAATCCCGTGTAGATCTAGTTTCATGTCCTTGATCATTAGGTTCTTAAGTTCAAACAAGTGTTTCTCGATGTCCATACCTGGAGAGACTGAAGAATCCATTTCCTCTAGAAGGGAAGTGGCGCTGATAATTTGTCGGCCTTCCTCTGGGGTATATGAGAAACTGGTCGACATCTTTGTCAAAAATAAGTGAAAAAAACAGTGACAAAATGTTCCAAAAAAACGCAGTTCGGTGTCTGCGGAGCTACTCCTTCAGAAACACGGCCCTTGTGTTTGATTTGTAGTAAAGAGGTTGAGTTGGAGTGCTGCCTGGAACCATATATCTTTTTTTTGTTGTTAAGATGGTGCTCTTAGGTTGAGGGCTTAATCAAATGTAAAAAAATAGAAAAAACCTAGGCACTCATCCAATGAGAAAGTTAAAATGCCTTTATTTTATGGGCAAGTCATACTTAAAAGACCACTTCGACGCGTTTCGGCTCAAACAGCCTTCGTCAGGAAGTGAACAAACTCTGTCACAAGTCTGTTTTAAAAAAATCATCAGTAGCAATGAGTGAACAGGTGTGAGACATTTAGATCAATCAGCCAATGGCAGACAAAGATGGCCAATGATCAAACAGGAAACAAAAAACACAAAACAAAAATCATAGGTGGCCATCAGGGGTCCTCAAAAACGCCAAGTATAATAAGGGTCCATTAGACAGATACACATCACATAAATACAATAGCAAAAGCATACATTTTTACAAGAAATGGCAATATTCTATATCTTCATTGAGACCTGGATAAAGGGTTGCCTTTAAACTAAAGATCCAAAAGCTCTCTCTTTGATTTAATTGTTTTAATCTATTCCCTCCCCTTATAGACTGTGGG